>NC_136386.1:79192122-80442122 GCF_965140285.1 Lepidochelys kempii
AGGTTTTCTCACCCTCCACCCCCCCACACAAATTCACTCTCCTGCTGGTGCTAGCCCATCCAAAGTGACAACTCTTTACATAATCAAGTCGGGCTATTTCCTGCATAGATCAAGGTTTTCTCACATCCCCCCCACCCCCATACACACACAAACTCACTCTCCTGCTGGTAATAGCTCATCTAAACTGACCATTCTCCAGGTTTAAATCCAAGTTAAACCAGAACATCTGGGGGGGGGGTAGGAAAAAACAAGAGGAAACAGGCTACCTTGCATAATGACTTAGCCACTCCCAGTCTCTATTTAAGCCTAAATTAATAGTATCCAATTTGCAAATGAATTCCAATTCAGCAGTTTCTCGCTGGAGTCTGGATTTGAAGTTTTTTTGTTTTAAGATAGCGACCTTCATGTCTGTGATTGCGTGACCAGAGAGATTGAAGTGTTCTCCGACTGGTTTATGAATGTTATAATTCTTGACATCTGATTTGTGTCCATTTATTCTTTTACGTAGAGACTGTCCAGTTTGACCAATGTACATGGCAGAGGGGCATTGCTGGCACATGATGGCATAGATCACATTGGTGGATGTGCAGGTGAACGAGCCTCTGATAGTGTGGCTGATGTTATTAGGCCCTGTGATGGTGTCCCCTGAATAGATATGTGGGCACAATTGGCAACGGGCTTTGTTGCAAGGATAAGTTCCTGGGTTAGTGGTTCTGTTGTGTGGTATGTGGTTGTTGGTGAGTATTTGCTTCAGGTTGCGGGGCTGTCTGTAGGCAAGGACTGGCCTGTCTCCCAAGACTTGTGAGAGTGTTGGGTCATCCTTTAGGATAGGTTGTAGATCCTTAATAATGCGTTGGAGGGGTTTTAGTTGGGGGCTGAAGGTGACGGCTAGTGGCGTTCTGTTATTTTCTTTGTTAGGCCTGTCCTGTAGTAGGTAACTTCTGGGAACTCTTCTGGCTCTATCAATCTGTTTCTTTACTTCTGCAGGTGGGTATTGTAGTTGTAAGAAAGCTTGACAGAGATCTTGTAGGTGTTTGTCTCTGTCTGAGGGGTTGGAGCAAATGCGGTTGTATCGCAGAGCTTGGCTGTAGACGATGGATCGTGTGGTGTGGTCAGGGTGAAAGCTGGAGGCATGCAGGTAGGAATAGCGGTCAGTAGGTTTACGGTATAGGGTGGTGTTTATGTGGCCATTGTTTATTAGCACTGTAGTGTCCAGGAAGTGGATCTCTTGTGTGGACTGGACCAGGCTGAGGTTGGTGGTGGGATGGAAATTGTTGAAATCATGGTGGAATTCCTCAAGGGCTTCTTTTCCATGGGTCCAGATGATGAAGATGTCATCAATATAGCGCAAGTAGAGTAGGGGCTTTAGGGGACGAGAGCTGAGGAAGCGTTGTTCTAAATCAGCCATAAAAATGTTGGCATACTGTGGGGCCATGCGGGTACCCATAGCAGTGCCGCTGATCTGAAGGTATACATTGTCCCCAAATGTGAAATAGTTATGGGTAAGGACAAAGTCACAAAGTTCAGCCACCAGGTTAGCCGTGACATTATCGGGGATAGTGTTCTTGACGGCTTGTAGTCCATCTTTGTGTGGAATGTTGGTGTAGAGGGCTTCTACATCCATAGTAGCCAGGATGGTGTTATCAGGAAGATCACCGATGGATTGAAGTTTCCTCAGGAAGTCAGTGGTGTCTCGAAGGTAGCTGGGAGTGCTGGTAGCGTAGGGCCTGAGGAGGGAGTCTACATAGCCAGACAATCCTGCTGTCAGGGTGCCAATGCCTGAGATGATGGGGCGCCCAGGATTTCCAGGTTTATGGATCTTGGGTAGTAGATAGAATATCCCAGGTCGGGGTTCCAGGGGTGTGTCTGTGCGGATTTGATCTTGTGCTTTTTCAGGAAGTTTCTTGAGCAAATGCTGTAGTTGCTTTTGGTAACTCTCAGTGGGATCATAGGGTAATGGCTTGTAGAAACTCGTGTTGGAGAGCTGCCGAGCAGCCTCTTGTTCATATTCCGACCTATTCATGATGACAACAGCACCTCCTTTGTCAGCCTTTTTGATTATGATGTCAGAGTTGTTTCTGAGGCTGTGGATGGCATTGCGTTCCGCATGGCTGAGGTTATGGGGCAAGTGATGCTGCTTTTCCACAATTTCAGCCCGTGCACGTCGGCGGAAGCACTCTATGTAGAAGTCCAGTCTGCTGTTTCGACCTTCAGGAGGAGTCCATCTAGAATCCCTCTTTCTGTAGTGTTGGCAGGGAGACCTCTGTGGATTAGTATGTTGTTCAGAGGTATTTTGGAAATATTCCTTGAGACGGAGACGTCGAAAATAGGATTCTAGGTCACCACAGAACTGTATCATGTTCGTGGGGGTGGAGGGGCAGAAGGAGAGGCCCCGAGATAGAACAGCTGCTTCTGCTGGGCTGAGAGTATAGTTGGATAGGTTAACAATATTGCTAGGTGGGGTGAGGGAACCATTGCTGTGGCCCCTTGTAGCATGTAGTAGTTTAGAAAGTTTAGTGTCTTTTTTCTTTTGTAGAGAAGCAAAGTGTGCGTTGTAAATGGCTTGTCTAGTTTTAGTAAAATCCAGCCACGAGGAAGTTTGTGTGGAAGGTTGGTTCTTTATGAGAGTATCCATTTTTGAGAGATGTTCTGGTTTAACTTGGATTTAAACCTGGAGAATGGTCAGTTTAGATGAGCTATTACCAGCAGGAGAGTGAGTTTGTGTGTGTATGGGGGTGGGGGGGATGTGAGAAAACCTTGATCTATGCAGGAAATAGCCCGACTTGATTATGTAAAGAGTTGTCACTTTGGATGGGCTAGCACCAGCAGGAGAGTGAATTTGTGTGGGGGGGTGGAGGGTGAGAAAACCTGGATTTGTGCTGGAAATGGCCCACCTGTTGATCACTTTAGATAAGCTATTACCAGCAGGACAGTGGGGTGGGAGGAGGTATTGTTTCATGATTTCTGTGTGTATATAAAGTCTGCTGCAGTTTCCACGGTAAACATCTGATGAAGTGAGCTGTAGCTCACGAAAGCTCATGCTCAAATAAATTGGTTAGTCTCTAAGGTGCCACAAGTACTCCTTTTCTTTTAGATAAGCTATTACCAACAGGAGAGTGGATTTGTTGGGGGGGAGAAAACCTGGATTTGTGTTGGAAATGGCCCACCTTGATTATCATACACACTGTAAGGAGAGTGATCACTTTACATAAGCTATTACCAGCAGGAGAGTGGGGTGGGGGGGAGAGAAAACCTTTTGTAGTGATAAACACCCATTTTTTTCATGATTTGTGTGTATAAAAACAAACATCTTCTGTATTTTCCACAGTATGCATCCGATGAAGTGAGCTGTAGCTCACGAAAGCTTATGCTCAAATAAATTGGTTAGTCTCTAAGGTGCCACAAGTACTCCTTTTCTTTTTATGAAAAAATGGGTGTTTATCACTACAAAAGGTTTTCTCTCCCCCCACCCTACTCTCCTGCTGGTAATAGCTTATCTAAAGTGATCACTCTCCTTACAAAGCTCACGAAAGCTTATGCTCAAATAAATTGGTTAGTCTCTAAGGTGCCACAAGTACTCCCTTTCTTTTTGCGAATACAGACTAACACGGCTGTTATTCTGAAACCTAATAAATCATAGTTTTAGATAAGAACATGCTTACTTGTATTAATCATTTATCAGACAGAATTGCTGTGTTCCCATTGATTTATTCCTGACACCACCTGGAGTGAAACAGTTAAGTTACCACTCTTTTTTGGGTTCTGAAAACCCCAGGTAGCACATGTAAGTGTCAGACCTCTTTCCCTTATCTGTTCTTCTACACCCCATGAATGTTAGGGTTCCCTGTTTTTTATAGGGTGTTCATAGTTCCTCTTATTCTCATTAGCGTCTATGCACAACATGTACCCTGCATTCAGGTCAGCCACTTAAAGATGTTACAATAAGGTATCTCATAGTCTTGGTCAATACATTGCAGTCAATTGCAATCCACTTTTCTGTAAATCACCTATTGGCACTTCTTTACAGTAATCTTATGATCTTACTGGTATAGGGTTATTTCTCCATCACCTACTCATGTCAAGCATTAAGCCTAAAGCCTAATATGGCTAAGCTAAAATTTTACAAGGTTCAGCCTGTAGGTCTTGCATTTCAGCCATGCTTTATGTATACCTAAACCATAAATCACTCCTAAATACTTATCAATCTTATACTTCTATAATCCTACAGTTTAAATCTATTAGCATACATTGATTATATATGAAATAGCATGTGAATTGACCATAAAATTACATAGCACAATGATAAATGGATGATAAAATGAACTAATTGGCTATAGGACATAAGGCCTGAAGCATGAAGTTTAAAGCTAATCTCTATCAGTAATCAGGATGACACCTAAAGTGGAAGGCAGGTAATCCCACATCAGTCTGCTTTTCCTTTCAAGCATCTGGTACTGGCTACTGGCAGAGACAGGATACTGGACTAAGTGGATGTTGGGTTGATCCAGTCTGCGGAATTCCTACATATCTATTAAATGTGGGGTTCTTATGAAGAACCAGTTCCAGGCTAAAGCTGCCCTCTCTCAGCAGTGAATGCACTCTGGTATACTGGCTGGCACTGGCCAAGGGGGTGCAATTTGGATGGCTGTTCTGACTTATGCTAAATGAGTTGGTCCTCTCTGCTGAGTTCCAAGTGTTCACAAAAGCAGCATTGCAGTTTGACCCCCTTGTTGTCAGATTCAGCATTTAAATGAATGAGTACTATCTTCTGCATCAAAGACAGATCTACTGGATTAGGGTTTCCGTTTTGCTGTATGTGCTGCACCTGTTCTGTCTATAGAATTTTACTCTAGTACCGCACTGTTTCAAACTACTGTAGAATGACTTATATCATAGGTACAAGCCTCATGGTACAAACATCATTTTAATACAACAGGAAGCATATTCAGATCCAGTCCTTAGTGCATTAAATTTGCCAAATCGTTTGACAATCTGTTTCCCCCCCCCCGGTTAGATTCACAAGGGGGTTTAGGAGGTGACAATCCTGGGAATTGAAGTTGGGTCTCCCATATTCCAGGTGAGTGCCCTAATCATCAGACTACAGAGTCATTCTGGCTCTCTTTGGTCCAATGACTATTCAAGTACTTTATATAAAGTGGAACAGCTGCAACAGGAAAGGTGGAGAGAGATCTACCCCAGAGTATCCTATATCCCCATAGTATAGACACTTACGTGGGAAGGGGGCAGCCTGGACTGAAGCTCCTGCTGTAAAGGAGGAATTTGAACCTGGATCTCCCACATTCTGGATGAGGAGCCTAACCACTTGACCGTTTAGTATGGGGGAATAGGTAAGGGAAGGCAACACTACAACTACTTCCTCTTCCTCTGGTTTTGTGAATCTAGTCCTTCATTTCCTTTGCTTTTATTTAAAAAAGATTAAAATTGCCCCAAAACAAATTACTTCAGGTTGTATGAAACATTTCATTTGACCTGAATTCATTTTCTGAAATTAGAACTACCAGGGAACTTAAAAATATTATTCACTTAGCTCTAGTGGTGGAAGTATGAGTCACTGGAGGGTTGAGTTTGAGCTCCCAGGGGAACCTCTTCACAGGGATTTTCACCTACCTCAGCAGGCTTCTCTGGTGTTTGTTAGGATAACTTTGTGAGGGGGCTGGAGAAAAGATTCAGACACTGCTAGTTATGCAAGCATACTCCACTCACGGTTATGGCAAGTGTAGAATTTTAAATCCAAATGGAGTTGAAATGATTTGGAACTTCACACTTTTCACAGTTCTAGTACAGGGGTAGAGATAATTTTTTATCTTGCTGCTGAAGTAGAGAGAGACTCTTTATCAGTATATTGCACAGAAGCACACAATGACTTGCTACAAGTGTTCAGAATTTAAAAGGAATATTTCAGCAATCCTCATTAAGGACTGCAGTCCCACCAAGTCTCAAGGGGCTGAGTTCTTGACTTGGTTTAAGTTCCTGTCACACAGGGGATTTGTTCACTGGTTAGACACTAATAATGTGCTGGAGTATGAAAATTACTTTTAAAGCAGTAATAAGAAAACCCTTCTAGCCTTCCAGATGCTTTTGCATTTGAAAGAGCCTCATTCTGAAAAAAGCAATATAAAAATGTGTTTTAGGCTTTTTATAACCTTTTCAAATGGTATACAATGAATATATAAAAATGAAAATAAGGATTTAAAATTCCATGTCTGTCTTGCAATTCTCATTCATTTCTCTCTATTGTTCTCATTTCAAGGCTGTTGTATGTGAATAGTGTGTCCCCTAATGTTTTGGGACTTCAAGTGAATTTATTGTGGACCTGAGGTTTCTGCTCTGGTTACTGGAATACGTGTATGTGTGCAAGCATGTGAATTGTGGTTGTCTTAGTGGCAGTGGCTGAAGAAGACTGAAACAGGATGGAGAATTCTCACTGCATCAGTGTGGTGTTTAGATGTTCCTTGTAATTATTAGAATTGGGAGCCCTGGCTGTTGGGAGTCTGAAAGGACAGGACACAGGAAGGAGGGGGCAGGAGTTGAGAGGCTGGGAGAGAGCTGGGAGAGGGTGCAGCAGCAGCTTGGTAAAGAGGTTTCCACTTTGAAAATAAAGTCCTGTTGAAGCTTGTTAGTACCTTGTCTGGTTGATACAAAAATCAGCCAAGCAGGAGGTGGAACTGTTGAAGCACTGCTCAATCAAGCAAGAAAGGGGAGGAGAATTTTGGCAAGAGTGGGGAGCCTTGCTTTACTTTTCTGACCCCACACTCTGCTTTATTTTAACCCCTGCTTAACTGGAGATATCCATGCTGCTTAGTGGTTATAGTTGTGGGTTTTGCACCTAAACGTCCTTAAATCTACTCAAATGAAATTATATTTGTGGGAATATATATTTACATGCACATGACAGTCCATACATTGCAAGACTGCCTGATCAAAGCTATTGAAGATAACACTCATGTTCTTCATAACCCTGCTTACATCCTTTTTGGTTTAGTTGAGTATGTTTTGCCAGCCAACCAATCATCTTTTAATTGTTTTCTTAAATGGGTAGCTATATATTCTCATTACTATTTTATTGGGAATTGACATAAGGGTCATTTTCTAAATGAATAAGTTTGGATGATACCTGCAACTAACTTGACTGACTTGGGCCTAGTTGTCACAGGTGTAGTGTTGTCCTATTGACCTTGTTAAGCAAACTTGCTTGCAGATGCATAGGACAAAGGAAACATTTTGACCACAGATGGGCTTAGATTGTCGGACATAGAATGTGCTACCAAGAGACAATTTGAGAAAAACAAGAAAAAACCCTATAAAGAGTTAGGGTTAAGAGTTACCAGGTCAAATATGCCTGATCAGTTTGTCATCAGTGGTAACAAAACATTCAAGTGCTATCCCTGTGGGTGCTTCACTTCGGATGTCGGTGCATCCCAGTGCTGCTGATTGGAGATTTTTCGATAGCAGTGCCTGGTCAGGATGCGCGGGCGCAGTGGCTGTCTCACGGTACTGTTGGCGCTTCATCTAGTGCTCGCAGGGCCTGACCTCCTCAGTTCCTTCTCAACTGTCCTCGGCTGCAGATGGAGCCCCAACAGCAGTGTCAGAAAATAACCTAGAATAGATTTAAAATAGTTGTTAAGTTGTAGTTCTAATAGAAGAAAAAAAAAACCTTGGAAATTCCCCTCCATTTCTCTATTTAGCTGAACAAAAGTGAATAACAATAATGTCAAGCTTGCCTGGATTTAAAAGATGCACTTTGTGCAAGGACATTATGCCTGTCTCTAACACTCGGAGTGCATCCATTGCTTAAGGGAGGTGCACGCTCCTCAAAAATGCACCCATTGCAGCAACCTCATAGTCAGAGCGAGGAGGAAATGGGATCTCAGACTTAGTGATCCTTATGGAAAAATCCCTAACGGGGATTTTCCAGAGTCTGGAAAAACCCCAGTGGGGGACTCTCCATGCGCCTCCTTCCTGGACAGAGAGGGAATCGAGAAAGAGGGAAACCTCTTTTGCACACGGAGAACCATTCAAGAGAAAACTTGGAGATCGCTACTTGGAGAAAACTTGGAGATCTGTGGAGATCGCTACCCTTGGTGCCGACAGCCAGCAGACTGAGCATATTAAATGCTCCGGGCACCTCTAGCACCGTCTGCACCAGGACCGCAGCCGCTAGGTACATTCGATTTTGGAGTACATGTTGCATTTGAAACACGCAGGGTTATCTATTAGTTCACTTTGGGTACACCGCGCAGCCATAGCTGCTTTCATCCACAAGATAGATGGTTTCTCAGCCTTCGTGCACCTGATTACGAAAAGCTTCCTTGGAGGCATTCAGAACCCTGTACCCTGAAATCTGCAAGCCTACACCAGCATGGGGCCTACACCTAGTCCTCAGAGGCCTTACCAGAGCCCCTTTTGAACCACTTGCTACCTGCTCTCTACTACGTTTATCAACAAAGGTAGTGTTCCTAGTCATGATCACCTCAGCACATAGAGTGGGTGAAATTGGGGCACTCGTGGCCCATCGTCCTTGTACCATATTCTTTAAAAACAAAGTGACTATGCAACCACACCCTAAGTTCATACTGAAGATACTTTCACCATTCCATCTCAATCAACCTATCCATCTACCTGCATTTTACACTAAGCCACATGCATCTACACAGGAATCTATTCTCCACACTCTAGAGTATCAGTTAGAACTTTTTTTCTCGCTACTCTCCATATGAATACACAGCTGGCAAAAATAGCTGGCTCCATTGCCCACTTTGTAAATCCTTCATTTGCTAATTGTCATGACATGGAAATCATGATACACCCACCCTCTTAAAGTAATTTCTAAAGTTACAGTGAGGTTAGGTGCTTATATCTTTCAATGCTCAGTGACCCAGGAGGTCCCTTTCAGTCTTCTATCCTATGCAGTGTTCTTTCTGTCTTGTGCCATATAATTAACGGCAAATCTATAGTGCACTAATCATTTAGAAATCAAACAACCCCCAATAAATTCTCTTAAATATAGTGGATATAGTCCGTACATTCTTTGATGATTATTTTTTATATACAAGTAATTCACATCTTTTAGGACTTAAAACAAAAGAGATGATATTTTGAAGGCACAAGACTGATTATTCATATAAAGAAAGACAGAATCTTTGATTCATAAAGCAAACTCATTTGCTGCTTTGTATCTCGGGGGAAAGCTACTGGGTTTGAATTTCATAGAGTACCATGAAGTTTGACCTCTAGGACTTCTACTTTTTAGTAAAGAACAAAGAAATAGAAGTTATTCTTTAAACAGTTTATTTCACTGTCAGCCCCAGTGAGTTCCACATACACAGACAGAGAAGGAGGAAAATCTATCCACATACAAATCATGAGAGGTTTTTGTCATGTGGACTTCAACCTGAGTTTATCAGGTGTCTCTCACTTTGAGATGTCTGCCTCCCATTGTTTAAGTTCCTTGAGAAGTAACTCATGTTTGGAACACCTGATTACAGGAATCCTGATCACTATGGAGAGGGGAATAAGGTGATTGCCTCCTGATTATGTAAGCAGAGAAAGCACTATAACTGTTAACCATCTATTTCCAGGGCGTACTTGACAACTATATTTATTGCAACAAGCTTAAACTTAACTATGTGCTTAAGTGATTTGCTGAATCAGGGTCCTAATTACCACCACAATTCCCTTTCTTCCCTTTCTAAAATATTGGGTTAGGAAAATTGAAAGCCCAATTTATTGTATCCAAAAGGGTCTGCAAACTTCAGTGATATTAAATACACACTTTATAGGCCTATGGCAAGTTGAATTTTCTAAAACCTACCCACATTTGCTTTGCAGCTTCATAAAGGTTTTTAGAACTGTGCAGGGTGAAAACAGTTACTTATGTGGATCTCCATCTCTGTTTGGCTTTCCAGTAGAATTGCAGGAAATGTATTAAAAGCCTCCATGCCTTGGCTAACTTTTAAAACGAATAGCTTTTTCTGAGTGGTGAATTCAGATCTATGATCTTCTGTGGTCTCCACATTGTGAAAGCTCTTGAATCCTTCCTAATGAAAGGACCCAATAATCACAACAGGTAATTGCTTATTGGCTCTGAAGGGAGAGGAAATGGGAATAATAATGTAGCATAAAATATTTAGACTACTACTAATATATTGATGTTCTGCTTAGGTATAGTGGTTACTGGAAGAAAATACACAAATTTTAAAATAGAAACCTGAGTATGATTTGTTTTGCTAACTTTTTGTTACTTAGAAAGTTATAAATTGCATGGTTAACTAATTGAATTATGGAATGTTTGTTGTGCCCATTATTCTTTGCAGCAGCTGTAAATTACCTGCCTTCAATTATGCCGCTGGCAAAATATGTTTTTACCCTATTCTCCATTTGCTTAATTTGTTGGCCTTTATTCTTCTGATATTTCTGTGGATTCCTTTAATTTGCTTATGTAAAGAGAAAGTGCTGAGAAAATGAACATGAAATTTTAATGCAAGTGACAGCGTTCTCTAAGGTTAATATGAGTTAGCATATCTGATTAAGTGAATAGATGTAAAAACCAATTCTGTGTCCAAGAACAAATGCTTGCAAATTATTATTTCTCAGATGATATCTAGCACTTTTATATAGTCCTTTTCCTCAATATATTGCAAAATTCTTTGAGGAGGACAGTGTCATTATCCCCATTTTACAGATAGAAAAGCCGAGGTATAGGGGTTCAGTGACTTGCCAATGGTTAGTGGCAGTGCGGCGAATAGAGCTCAGATCTAGTCTCCAGGCCACACTGCTTCATTATGACTTTTTTTGTACTGAAAAGATACAAAATTCAGTTAATAAGGAATGAAGATACTCAGTGATCCTCTAATGAAGTTGATGTATTAAACCTAGTGCTGTGAGTTCATGACTTTTTTTGGCTGAAGCAAAAAATTCCACTCCCTCAAACTTAGTTTCAGGTAGACTCAAAACGGATTTTTTTTCTTTTTCAATAATTTCCCTCCTCTTCCCCCTCCACCCCATTTCACTTCAGTTTGAATTTACTGTTTGACTTGAAATGGCACATTTCGTTATTTTCATTTCATTTGGGGGAGTTTTACCTTTTTAAATAAATAACCCTAACTAGTATTGTAAGCAATGTTTCAACTTTTCAAAAATGTATATTTTTCAGCGGTGACTACTTGCTGAATTGTACCTGAATTTGTGAATTGTTTCAATTGACACAAAACTGCATTTTTGGATGAATAAACTATTTGTCTGAAAAATGTTGCACAGCTCTAATTGAGCCAGCCTAACACAGAGTTGTAAACATTTTTCCCCACATTGTGTAATATCATTCCTAAAACATCTGTTCAGAACACAGAAATGTGTCAGCACCTCCAAGGATTCAGTATCATTCAAAAATATTGCCATTGTCCAAATGTGGTTCCTGAAAGGGTGCTACTTCATTGGGTGCTTAAAAAAAGCTAGCTGCTTCTAGCTATGTAGTTGGATGGTCAGTAATAATGATGGAAATACCCAAATTTTCACATTGATATAAAATACCTGCAGTGTGTCTGTGTTCCTATGCTGGAGCAGGCATTGCAGTTTGTGATATATTGTTAGCCAGAAAACTTTAAAAATAATGATTGAAACTTCAGCTGCATTTAAAATCAGGTGCTCTGTGTCATTGCCATATCCTACATTTGACATGAGCTGATGGAATTGATAGAGAGTGCTGCAAAATGAAGTGACATGCAACAGTGCATTGCAGGAGAAGAATGTAGAGATGCTACCTAAAATATGATTAACATAACTTTTATTTTTTTGTAAAAAATGCTCTACAGGTTTTTCTGTTAACATCAAGGTACAGCACATGGCCTATCGTGAAAGAAATAATGTATACAGGAATAAATGGCTAGATCATCGGGCTCAACAGGTAGTGATAAATGTCTATTTGGCAGCCAGTATCAAGCGGAGTGCCCCAAGGATCGGTCCTGGTTTTGTTCAATATCTTCATTAATGATCTGGAGAATGGCATGGACTGCACCCTCAGCAAGTTTGCAGACCACACTAAACTGGGAGGAGTGGTAGATACTCTGGAGGGTAGGGATAGGATACGGAGGGACCTAGACAAATTAGAGCATTGGGCCAAAAGTAATCTGATGAGGTTCAACAAGGACAAGTGCAGAGCCCTGAACTTAGAATGAAGGAATTCTATGCACTGCTACAGACTAGGGACCGAGTGGCTAGACCTCAGTTCTGCAGAAAAGGACGTAGGGGTTTCAGTGGATGAGAAGCTGGATATAGTCAACAGTGTGCCCTTGTTGCCAAGAAGGCTAACAGCATTTTGGGCTGTATAAGTAGGAGCATTGCCAGCAGATCGAGGGACGTGATCATTCCCCTCTAGTAGGCATTGGTGAGGCCTCATCTGGAGTACTGTGTCCAGTTTTGGGCCCCACACTACAAGAAAGATGTGGAAAAATTGGAAAGAGTCCAGTGGAGGGCAACAAAAATGATTGGGGGCTGGAGCACATGGTTTATGAGGAGAGGCTGAGGGAACTGGGATTATTTAGTCTGTAGAAGAGAAGAATGAGGGGGGGGGGATTTGATAGCTGCTTTCAACTACCTGAAGGGGGGTTCCAAAGAGGATGGATCTAGACTGTTCTCAGTGGTAATAGATGACAGAACAAGGAGTAATGGTCTCAAGTTGCAGTAGGGGAGGTTTAGGTTGGATATTAGGACAAACGTTTTCACTAGGAGGGTGGTGAAGCACTGGAATGGGTTACCTAGGGAGGTGGTGGAATCTCCTTCCTTAGAGGTTTTTAAGGTCAGGCTTGACAAAGCCCTGGCTGGGATGATTTATTTGGGGATTGGTCCTGCTTTGAGCAGGGGGTTGGAGTAGATGATCTCCTGAGGTCCCTTCCAACTGTGATATTCTGTGATTCTATGTTCTTGAAAAGGATTTGATTAGCTACAGAGTTTCTCAGGACCTGCTTCAAGACCAACTGTAATGGAGAAGGACTCAAAGAGCCGACTCCATATAGAGGACTAGGCTAGAAGAAGATCTTAAACTCCTGCAAAAGTGGGAAACAGATACGTCATTTGACATTCTAAAATGTTACTATTTCCCATCTAACATAATCCTTTTGCATGAGTTTACCTGCATTTCAAATCAATATTCATTATTTTAAAGGTTGAGAGAAGCTAGTAGCTGTAAACAACAAATTGAATGTGTTTAATCTAGTGGAAGAGGGACATGATATTAATTTTGTTATTTTAGCAGTGTTGCACAAAAATCACAGAGCTGGTTGTAGCCAGCCAGCCAGCCCCCCCCCCGCCCCTCCCTCAGACCAGCATTGCTGGAAACACAGGAGGAAGCAGGAACAGGGCACTTAACATATATTCCAGCACAGCCTTTGAAGCTGTGAAAGCACAGGTGTGCTGCTACAATGTGCCTCTGGGAACAGATACGACGATTAAGCTCACAGCAGGCAGAGGCCCTGTGACAGACATGGCTCTTAGCCCCAACTAAATAGCGTGATGCACACACACCAACATCCTAGGTGGGAAAATATTTACCCTGATAAAAGAAATGTCCAGTAGTCGAAACTTATTGTTTCTCTCCTTTGCAAGTGTAAACTACTCTTGTGAAAGCTGGCGTCACCCCGACAGACCAGCCTCAATTTGGCATAAGAAAGGAGAAAGAGAATAAAGGAGTACAGAGGTATAAGTAGGGGACCTACAGCACCATGATTTTTGAGTGCTTTTCACTATCTATCTGCTGGTCAGATAAGTGACAGCCTCCCAAGGCTTCTGCAGCTAAGAGGGTCCCTACGCCTTGTCCCTTATTCGTCTTTCCGCGGAATTGAGTGACCGATCCTGGCTTGGCACTGCTGGAATCGAGAGATGCAAGGAGGGTAAGAAGCACCCACACCTGATCTCCTATCTTTAGTGTACACATATTTTGAAATAGAGCTCTATACTTTGTTTTCTTTCTTTGGGATTGTGGCTTCAGTTTTGTAACTTGTTTGTGTGTGTAACATCTCTACATTTAAATAAGTAGGCACTAGCAATTTTGTAACCACATGATTAGAATCTAGCTTAATAAATTTTGGTAACCATTTATGCATAAGCCTGACTTGTTTTCTCTGGTTTACTGTAAAGCAGCCAACACAATTAAAGAACCTCAGCTGTTTTGGCTCTAAAGCCTGGCCATTAGGTGAGAGTACTAAGAGCCTAGCGTTGAGTTGTGCCGCCTCCACGGGGCAAACTCTTGGAGCACCTGTCAGTCAATCCTGGCTGCCTGCTGCGAAGGAGCTCTGAGCTCTAGCAGTTAAAGTCACGGGTGTGGAGAGGCTCTTAGTGCTGCCATTGGGGCACCTGTCAGTCAGTATTGACTGCCCGCTGCGAAGGAGCTCTGAGCTCTAGCAGTTAAAGTCATGGGTGGTTAGGACCTTGGGGCATCCGTCAGCCTAGCCCGGGCTGCCCGCCGCGAAGGGACAGTGCGTCCTAGCGGTTAAAGTCACGGATGGTATAAACGGGCATAGCTGGCACCTCACCAAACATCCTTGGCCGTCGGCTAACACTGGTCTCCTCTGCTGTCTAGAACAACGAGAACTTTGACTCTGTTTTAATAATTAGTAATAGAAAGCCAAAACTTCTAGGTTTGCCATTTCAAACAGAAATTTTGTTTTTAAACTGATCGTGTGGTATAACAATATGGCAGTTAATGTCTATTAGGGCTTCAGGGATGGAAGGAAGAAGCAGCATTCCCATAAAAAAAAATTTGAGGAGGAGAGTTATAGTCTGGTCTTCTGATGCTTTTGACAAGCTACCTGGAATGATGGCTGATTAGAATCTGATTAGGCCTAAGAATCTGAGCTTTGGCATTCAAGCACTTGCAAGGGGTTTGACGGTCTTTCACTGTATAAGACGACTAATGCCATCAGTGAGATGTACCTTCATGCATTTTTCTTACCTAATGGCAAGTTGATGTGTTTTCTTTTCCTGGGTGTGTTTGGGCTAGGTGCTTCTCTTTTGTTATACTTTCATGCAGTAAAAGGAGAGGTGCTTAAAAAGAGGGGCATTTCTGGGAGTGAATAAAGAGCACATTAGAAGGGTTTGAAAGCCATGGGGTCTCATCTTCCCCCTTTGGCTCTCCCATATGCTCTGAAAAGGAGGAGAGAGAGGACTAGGATCTGCTGGACTCCATGTTATGAGAGCTTTTGAGTTGGAGGAGCAGTTGTCATCTGGCATGATTCTCCAGGATCTGACTAAGACAAATGAGTGGAGACAGCTTTTAATATAGAAACAATTTGGCATTCTAAGAGTTTTATACTTTTTCTACCAAAGTAAGTATTACATATCATTTTAAAAAGGACAACCCCCCCTGCTTACTAGAACAACAGATTGGTGGAGAGCTGAGCAGATAATAGACCTTTCAGTTGACCAGCAATTCTGAAAAATTGGGGAAAAAGTAGTTTTGAAATTTTTTGGTGAACCGAAAAGTAAAATAAATAAATACGAATTTTAGATGGAAGGAAGGATTTCATTTTAATTTTGAGTCTTTTAAAACCTTTTAAAAAGAAAATTAAAGAATTTCAAAACAGTCATTTCACAAATAGAAAAATTAAAATTTTCTTTTGAAAATGTTGACACACAACCTTTTGATTGTTTTGGAAATTTTTAAAGGTGTTTTTACCTAAATGATTCAGTGAAATTGACATGCATTTGCAAAATGCTTCAGTGACCTCATCACAGTTTTAATCAAAAATTTCATCCATCTCTATACTGGTGGTTTAAAAATGCTAGTCACCTTATTCTGTAAAGTGCTGTACAGCGTTAGTGTGGATACTGAATAGCCCAGTTGTACATCCTTCTCATTAATGGAATATATAGTGCACATGTGGCATACTGGGTGTTGTGCTATTCTCCCAAAAAGCATATAATGACTTTTCCATTACTGATGTAGTTGTAATTCTGAAATATAATGGAATTTTGAATGGTCCTGTAGTGTAGTTAAAAAGCTCTTTTAGCAACCACTGCACAAAATAACATTCTCACAGATCTATTAAAATGCCTGTTGCCTAATGGTAAAATGAGTGAGTATTGGATTTTCAAAGTAACGATTAAAGTGGTAGCAGTTGGCAGCAATAACAATGTAAAGATTTTAAAAATACTTTTGTTCTCAACATTTTGATGATTATTATAAATGTACATGAATCTCAAATGAATGTCTGGCTGTGGATAATCTGCAGGTTCCTTAACCAGCAGAACAGACTTAAGTTTATAAATTGGCTTTGGGAGGAATATGCAAGTATCGAGTAAACTCGGAATACTTCCTTAGAATTTGTTGAATCATCAATTTTTTGTAACTGAGTTTCCACCACAGATGTTTCATGATCTTCCATTGATCTGCAGTAATTAAACCTAATCCTAGTTTAGATGGTAAAAGCCTCGCTCCTTTGAATAAGGATTTTCTAACTCCTGTGGTCTTTTTATATATGAGATCACTTTTCTCTTTAGTGCCATAGCTCATAAGGATTATTGTTGTTAAATATGTACATATAGTTCTGTAGGGATGCATGGCACCTCAGGGAGGAAAACTAAGATGTGTACTAAAACAGAAGTTTTTTTTAAAGAACTGGGCATATAGTAAGAAAACCATGAGATCCTCAAACTAGAGGAGTTGTCAAATGCTGACAAAGTACTTTAGTAGATGGGATCCCTCACACAGTCAGTAGTTGTCAGTTCTTGACTAACTAGAATATGGTTATGGTATCATGGTATTCTCAAATAGCTGAATCAAACTTCTGTGTACAAACTTGTGCATTTGGAGGCAGATAAGCAGTCTAGATTACTTACTGGTGAATGCAAATAAGCTGAATTCTAAACCAGAGGTTCTCAAATTGTGGTCCGTGGACCACCAGTGTTCCATGAGCTCCATTCAGGTGGTCCGTGGATAGTTTCCTCTAAGGTGAGTGCCTGGGTGGTCGCACACAAGAGAATGAAGGGCCGTCCACCTAATTAGTGAAGCTACACAGGTGTGGCTGCAGCTGCCGGGGAGAGACGGCCCTCCTTCCCAGCCTCAGCTCTGTGGCTGCTGTGGCAGGGGAGAGACCTTTCTCCTTCCCAGCCTCAGCTCTGTGGCTGCTGTGGCAGGGGAGAGACCTTTCTCCTTCCCAGCCCCAGCTCAGGGCTACTGCAGTGGGAGAGAAAGGGAGAGACCCCTCACCTTCTTAGCAGCCCCAACTCGGAGGCTGCTGCGGTGGAGGAGAGAGGGCACATCCATCAAATCAGAAAGGTAAGACTACTGTTGTTAAAATATGAGTTGTGTGCTTTTATTTGTAGAACAAAAAACCGTTTATTATTAAGGGTTTTTTTTAATATTGTGCTTTTATCCAAAGCACTTTACAATAGTTAGCTAACAGTACAAACAACATTTGGAAAGATCATTAAGTGGTCCGCCGAGACCCTCAGCAATTTTCAAGTGGTCCACAAAAAAAAAACTTCGAGAACCACTGTACTAAACCATTTGTGTACTGTAATATAGGACAAAGGAGGGGTAAAAGCAATCGGACATAGCTGTAAATTGGACATGTGATAAGGGCCAGTAGACAAACCTTAAACTCATTTAAAAAGGCAGGTTTTTTCCCTGTACAAATGAATCTATCTGCTGTTTAGGAGGTGCACATATAGGTATGGGTATGTATATGGTATATTGTATTATGTATATGTTCATATTCACACACACATCAGATGTCCCATTTATCAGCACCAGCATACTATATAAAACAAAAACTCTAATGTATGGACAATAAAATATGGCTAAAATGCTTCTCCTGTCTGTTCAAGATGGAGAGAACCAGCTATATTAGCTATGTGATTTAGCCGTGGTGGCAGTGTAACCCACACAGCTCCTGGGTGTGGTGTTCTGCCCATCTAGTGGCACCGAGACCACTTAACAAGAGAGATAAAATGAGTCTGCTCTACAGCCTTAGTTAACATCCAGTTGGCTTTTAGCACATGTGGTAGAGGCTCATGCACTAAGCTCCAGAGGTCCCCGGTGGTGACCAGAGTCTGTCAGCGTTCCAGTAGCACCTGCCCAGTCGGGATTTCCCCTGTTATGAACCTAGTGGCAGACTCTTGGGCACTTCATGCATTCCAGCCATCATGTTTAAAGGTGTGTGACTGGGATTGGGAGCAGAACCAGAGAACAGTCACTCTTGGCAGTGTGCTCCCCCAAGGCAAATTGAATATTCCTGTTTGTGTCCTTTTGTAAATTAATGCTACTCTTTGCACCATTAATTTCTCATCCATGGCTTCTTGCCCATGTCTTTGAGGATTACTTCAGGGTCAACATGATCTGAAAACTAATGGCAGCATATCAGTGCTGAGGAGTATCTGGAAGGAATGTGGTGAGCATGTTACCATGTTACCTTAAGATCTGCACGGTTTGGATCTAACGTAGCCCCCACATCACTAGAGTAGATGGTCCTGATCAAAAGACTACTGAAGTCAATTGAAAGACTCCCTTTGACTTCGATTGGGTTTGCATCAGGCCCGATGTGGTTAAAAAGCCTGATTCATGTAGAATAATCTACTGGGTCAGCATACGGACTTTTGTTGATCCAAACATTATGAGTTTCATGCAAGAATTATGGGTGAAATTCTGTGTCATGTATTATGCAGACTCTATGATCCTAGTGGTCCCTTCTGACTTTAAAATCTGTTAATCTAGTCCATTCTTCTTTTGTCACAGATTTGTCCAGAGGTGGTGAGCACTGGGTCAAATCTAACTCTGCAACAAGCTTGGCGAATTTAAGCTTGGTGTGAGATTATTAAAGGTAGTTTATGGTGGCTGCAGTTCAAAACGTGTTCGTGAATAAATAATTTCTAAAAGGGCCTAAAAGCTGATGTAAATTGTTTCAGGTTAGTGTTTAATTCTGAGGACACATGTAAAGTACAAAAAACTTCAAGTAGGATCTTACTCCAGAAGGTAAAATATGAAGATTTTTCTAATTATTTGGTACACAAGGATTTTAGTACTAATGTTTATCACTTTATTTTTCAGAACTAAAGTGAAGTTACTGGAAGAACTCTAATAAGCTCTGTAGCTAGTAATCAGTTAGTCCATCCTTAATATGGGCAATATACATTTGTCTTCAAATTGAAATGTGAAGAACGATATTTAGGACAATGCCTAAGTTAATTAGAGTTGCTTGGAACGATACTAGATTATAGTTGTATCTCATTATTTATCATCTATATCTTTTCAAACATCTGATGGAACATGAAACTAGAGTTTAGAACTGTGCAATATGAGGTTCAGCAAAATTCTCAAATCTGTTTTCCTTTTTCGTGCTTGTAAATTGCGTCTCCAGATAAGCCTGATGGAAAGATGAATCTGTCAGTTAAATCTGTGGTGTAGGATACTTCATGAACACAAATTCTAATCTTGCATTCTGAGCATGAGTGTAACAAAGACTGTAGCACAGAAAATTAGAGGTGAACTTGTTTTTTCTTTATTCTTGATTATAGAGTTCAGCACTTGCACTGTTCTACTCACTAAAAACCCTATAATCACCCTGTGTGCTTCCTTTTTATGCTCACCCACTACTCAATTAGCAACACATTAAACTGTACACCTGCAGTGCCTTTATTCTGCACTGTAGCTTTTAACCCCCCTACATCTACATAATTATAAAAGGGCCTGTGGATCACTTGACTTTGTGCAATTAAAAATGATGGTACAATTTATTTATATAAATAAAACTTTTATAATTTGTCATCTTTTAAAATCAATTTGCAAAAGAAAGATGAGATGTTTGTTGGCTGTTGAAGATAAAGATTGAAAGTTACAATGATTTCCTGATTAGAGCTTAAGGTTGAAATTGGGATGTCTGTTTTTATGTTTAAGCCTTTAGGCAAAGTAACTTCCTGTTTCTGTTTTGTTCAGTTATAGATAACTCAAGCTCATTTCTAAAAACATTTATCTGAACAAGAAAACAGATATGTGAAAGGGTGAGACACTTTTTTGAGATGTATGAAAAGTATTCCTTTGTCTAGAAATCATTTCCTTTTTATATTTCATTGAGAACCATCATTATTTTGTTCCACATTATGAAGTGGACATTTACATGTATTGTATGTATAAAATGGAGAATAGAGGGAAAGGTAAGCATAAAAAAACCCTAAATATGTATGGGCTTGGGGTCTTTAATTTGCATGGTGACAGAAGGCATTTGTTTTAGTTTGTACTCTCTCCTGCTTCCTTTTAGCAGAGGCCTGGAATCTGAGACAAAATTGTTGAAATAAAGAGACACAGGAATAATTATTTGAAACATGGGCAGGGCTAGCTTAAAGTGTCCCCAGTTTGTTCAGTCCTTTCATCTGAGAGAAAAGAAGCCCCTTCATTCAGAAGAAACTGAAATGTTTTAGAACTTGAAATGTAGACTCTTCGGGGCAGGTAAATATCTTCATATGTGTTTGCACGACACCTTGCACAAGTTCATCAGAATTCGAGAGCTAACATTATATAAATCTAAGATGATGATTGATGATTTTATAGTCAATGTCACCAAACTGCACTGTGTGACAGTTTTACAAGTTCCCTTGGTTGGTGTGCAACCATTAAGTCTTTGAGGAAACACGGTGTTTTGTGATTTTTGTGTTTTGTTTCTCTTTAGGAAGTTGTTTAAGCAGCAGGACAGTTTGCTATCCATTTTAATCCCTTGAAGTACAGTGAATTCTTGAGGCAGAATTGCTCACTGGGAACTGGGCATTAGTGTTTTGTCTGAGATTCCCTGAAAAGGAAAAGGTCCCTGTTTGTGACCACTTCTGTTAAAGGACTGGTGTAGATAGTATCAATTAACAAGTTACACTAAGACAATGCCCAGACCCCATGTCACCAATTTCTTCTCAAAGGAGAAATTATCCTACGAAGTCCTGTGATCTGCTATGTATTGACAGGGGAGAAACAAGAATAATGTACCCAAACTACAGTTTCAGAGTTGAGCAACTCTAAACTTTGGAAGACACTTGGCCTCAAGCCACAAAGCTTGAATCCATTTCTGATTATAATTATATTGCATTTGGCACATCATTCTGAGTCTAGTAATGATGACAGCCATATTAGTAATTTAAAAAAAAAATCCTGTGTTTTGACACTGCTCACTTACTGTCGCTATAAGATCCCTGAGGCACAAGACTGTAAGAAAGGTCCAGCCAGTTTTAATACTGGTTTAACAATATAAAGATAATTTTAACACTTTGCACTTTGTTCAGTCTTCACCAAAGCACTGTGCTTTTCAGCAGCACCAGAGAGAGGTTCCATTAAGTGCTATATCCTCAAAATGTGGGCTTGGAATTTGGAGGGTGAGTCCAAATATGGACTGCATACCAAGTGTGAATCATGTCCGCCTCTTACTTTGTGGCAGTGGGAGGTGCTGTACTCACTTTTCATAGTTGACATGGCAGAATTGAATTTTAGGGGGACATAGATTGGCACAGAGACAGGACTGGGAGACATAAACAAAATGTGTCAAATCTAGCAATGACAGAGTGAGGGGATGGGGGAGAGCATGGTAATAGACAAGTATGATGATTCTTGGGATACCCAGGACTGAGTCACCTTGTTGCTCCCCACGACTCCAGGAAAAACAAGTCTTGGTTGAGCTTAACTTGGTGTCAACTCTCTGACTCCCACCAGTGTCCTCAGGGCTATGTCAGCCCTTACTTTTTGCCTAGCAGGTTAGCAATAGGTGCACCTCAGACCTCAAGTGCCATTTAAAGCATTCCCCTATAGTGTCCAGACCCTTATCCACTGAACACTCACAGTAATACCTGGTCTGCTGTGTCCAAGGGCACAGTGCCCATATCAGCTTTTATGATGCAACTGAGGATCAGCTTCTTGTATAATATCACAGCACTGAGATATATCTATAGTGAAAACAACATTTATTATCCAAGTTACAGGATTTAAGTGAGCGTGAGAAAGGATAATGGAAACAGAAGGGTTACATATAAAACCAAAACATCCCATAGATACTGTAACCTTCAGTGGGTGCAAAGGACAAAAGATTCCCGTGACAACAGACACATTCACAAATGCATCAAACTATCAGGTGCTCCAAATACTGGGAATTTCAGCCATCTTGATTGAAAGAACTAAACCACTTACTGGTAACTTCAAACTACATTTAAGAGGACAGCAGGAAAAACAATCAGTCCAATGTGCTGTCTCAATGAGCTTTTATCAAGGACACACAAATGCATAATGGTCAATTCAGTTGCAATCCACTGCAAGAAAAATTAAGTACCAAGCTAGATGCAGTCAGGGATAACACCTTTTAGCTCTCGGGATTCCATCCTGACTCATCTGAACCTTCATTCCCAGGGAGGAAAATTTAAAAACAAACAAAAACTGTTTCCCCAAACCATTACTGTAGCTTACAAACTCCCAACGGTGTTCTAGGTCTGTATTAGAATCAGAGATGCCACATCCATTTAAAAAGAACAAATAGATAACCCAAATGAAGTATACTTCTAAAATACATGTAATGAAATGATCAGTTCTCCATGATAACAAAACTGACCTTGGCATTTGTTGTTTAACTTTCTCCTCTCCTCTCTTTCTGTTAGCCTGATTTCTTGTCTTGAAAACTGGGACTCAGTTTTTTCTTTTTTTTCCTTGCAATGCTTCTCTGGGGCAAGACTTCCCCCCACTTTCTTTGCTGCTGCAGAGACTCCCTTCCTAGTGGAACTGGTGTGGTATCTGATACTAGGAAGCCACACTATGGGTGTGCTATTTTCCGGCTGCGGTGGGGGAGAGAGGAGGGCTGTGATGGATTTCTGCTCTGCTACAGAATAGAATTATGCCATCTTGGTACTTAAGTTGTGTGCACTGCTGTAGATTTGGAGCTTACATTGGATATCAACATGTGTCACTTTCCCATTTAAAAATGGGAATGACATAACAAACTACAATTAAAATGAAAAGTTGGCATTTGTTTTTCATATGTCATACTATGCAAATGTATATGTATATAGAACGGATGGTGTCATATAAAGGTTGAATTTGTGGTGAGTGTATTAATCACATGTGATGAAGCCCATACATGAGTTATGCAGATTGTCCTAACTGAGCACTTAGAAAACATATCCTGTATGTATCTTGGATTGTGATGACCTAAAATGGCGCTTCTCTACCCCCTAAAAAGTCAAAACTTTAAAGTGTTTTATGGCAGGGGCTTTTAGTACTAAGAAATGTGTGCTATTTCAGAGCAGTAGGGAAGTTCCCTTCTTAGTCCCAAAAGCCTTAGGGCGTGCCAGGACAATAGCAATGTTAGACTATTTTCTAGAGAGGTAGATTAATGGGCAGAGGCAATGTGAGGTGATTGAAGGTGCATGATACATTTTTTCATGTTGGCTCTTCAACTTATCAGATAGACAAGTACACACACAGCTTTGTAACACTCACTCTTTGCACTGATGCATCAAAATAAGGGCTTATACAATCATACAACATAAGTCTTGACTGAAAATATTTTTCTCTCCTTATGGGAAAATATTAATGTTTAAAAGAACCCATTTTAAGTCAATATTGAAAGTTTTTGGCAGGGGCCCTTCCTTGTCCTCACAGGCAACTGAAGTGCTATAAAACAGTTAGTTTTACTATGTGTTTTTAATTAACCTAATTCCTCCTTCCTAAAACCACACACCATTTACAGTGAATTGTACTTGAGTTCCTCAGGCAGTTGAGATGGATATGGATGGGAAAGTACAGCTTCAGCTGAGATTTTTAAATCAGTAAAACAAAACAAAACAATTCCCAGTGGGGATTGGTGTGTCTCTATTTTGCAAAATTGCCTCTTGTGAGTTGGTGCTGAGATAAAACATCAGCAAACCCCAGCCAGGCAATCAGAACATGACTATGGACAACCAGCATCCCCAGCCATGCTCCCATGAGAGCTGGGGCTTCCTATGAACACTGTTTTACTCTAGGCTGTGTTACCTGTAAAGCCCCAGAGAGAAGATGATGAAATCCTGCCAGCAATAGTAGGGGAAAACTCAATGAAGTTCAGACATGATTTTTGCTCAGTCATGTTGAAGAATGGGCAAATCTTATTTTAACTGAGCACATTCACCCGAGCGCACACATGAGGAGTTGCTTAAGGATGGTGTTACTAAACCAGTTTGAACCCATGTTTAATGACTGTCTCATTTTCTGTCTACACACTGAACTTTTGGCCCAGTGAAGAATTAAGAGATGACAGAGGTAAAACATCACTTGTTGTGCATTTGTTCTCCTCCTCCCTCTTCTGCTCTCTGCCTTTGTGAATCTATATTGAATAAAAAGCTTTTGAAAAGTTAAACTTCTAAAGTGATTTCAACATGGTTCCATTAATCTATTGCACTGAAGATCAGTGTGAATGTTAATTAAAAATAAGCATTTTGCTTTTAAAAAGCAACAAACAGATCAACAATCCTTTCTTCCTCCCTCTCCTTCCCGCTTCTCTCCCCTCTATAAGGCACTTTCCTCGGCAGAAGCCAGGACCTCATTTTACTCTGTTGCAGAAATCTGTGTGCTTTGTATTTAATGTTTTGGATTATTTCTCCTGTTCTGAATTTCAATAATCAAAGTCGATCACAGATTTTTTAAAGACTAAGGTCTCAGTCTTGCTCCCATTGTTGCTAATAGCTAAGATCCCACTAACTTCAGTGGGTATAAGATTAAGTCCAAATTTATCTGGAATTTGTATATTAGATTGTGCTATTCACTGATTAGAGGCCACTGTCCAAATCATGTCCCCTTTGTTTACAGTGGGATTACTTGCATGAGTAATCTTCAAGATACGTTGCTTATGATACTGTATAGCTTTGCAGCCTTCTTGCTGTAGCTAATTTTTATGTTAAATTTTTGCAATAGTACTTTTGGTGCCTTAATCTAAATGACATTTTAAGCAGTTGCTGTTTGATCTAAAGCAGAAGTTATAATAACATTGACAAGGGACATGAAGGACAATGACCCTAAATGAGACACCACTTGTGAAATATCATTTTTCCCAGTTGTGTCCTCCAATGTTCTTAAGAGTATGCCTTTCTCCAGTCACTGCATTGGCAACCAACAAGCTTCCCTTACTTATTTGCCAGCCTCTATGAGAGGAAAAAAAACATAGTTGTACAGAGCTGTGGGAATTTAGTGTACCATGATCCGTGGAACTGGAATCAGAGGGCCCATGTTCCCCGGAGGGGCTGTTATTGAGACAACACCCAGGGGAATAGCTGGAATTAGGCTGAAAGCAACTCAGCCATGTGCACAGAGCAGTCCACAGAGTTTAATAAAGTTCTGCTTGTTCAACTTAACCGGCATTTAACTTCACTCTTTGCTGATGAAACAAAGAGCAGGACTGGGCCCCATGGTGACAGGGGAAGAACACAAATAGTGGGAGCTGTTGGAGTGCTAATCCATGCCATTCCACAGGGCCTGAGTTCTTCCAGCCCTGCAGGCAGGTAAAGAAACATCCTTAGCTGGTTTTTCACACAGTCCATGGGAGAGAGGTGCACCTATCCAAGGAGTCAGCCAAATGGTGGTGGTGGTGGTGGCAGCATGCATGAGGGTTGACAGCAGTGGAGGAAATTGCGTGGAACATCTTAGAAATGTCGTAGGACAAACTACCAAAACAATTTCAAATATTTAATGTCAGGAAATTCAGGCTACTTAAGAGGTATGGAAAAATGTCTCATATTATACCATTATAGAAGTCTCATATGAATGAATACATTTGCATTAATGCCTAGCTAGCTGAGTTGGAATATTGAACTTATGCCAGAAAATTCTAAGCCAGGCAACTAAAACAGTGAAGCCTTTTCTGCATACAAGCTTTTTTTCTTTTGCAGCTCCTTAAACAACTCTAAACAAAAATAATGGTTAAAGTATATTCCCTTTGCATTGTCAAAGTTATCATCTGAGCAACATCTCTGAAGTAAGTAGGTGAATCAAAATGGCCAATGTTCATGCTACAGTGCAACAGTCTTATTTATGTACCACTCTGACATTAGGCATCCATTATTGTGATTCTTGTTTTCTCGTTAGTGATTGTTGGTATTTATGCTCATAGTTCAATTAGATATGAAGTTTTGATCTTCTTATATGGGAATGCTACTACCTATGAAAGAATTCAGAACAGTGTAGGGCTAGTCCTAAACATAAGTATAAAGTAGCATGTGTTGCATTTAAGTCCGGAAATGCCAAAGTTAAGATTGCCTGTTCATTCTTAAAACTGCCCTTTGTGCAGATACAAGGCATAGAGAATCCCATGCCATCATTTTCACAGGACCTGAGTCTAAGTTGGATGATGTGTGGAGACTGACGTAATTGTTCAGTATTTCCATACTTACTTAGTTAATGGACCTTTGCCTAATTCACTGCACACCATTCAGTTTGTGTACTGAATAAGTGGGACATGATCCTTGTGATGGGGCAGAGTGGCCCCACACTGGTACTGCAGGGGTTAACCCTTCCTTTCTGGCAGAGGAAGCCCCACCCCGGAAGCCCTGCTGGGCATGCTCCAACTGGAGACTAGGTATAAAAGCCTGCAAATGTGCTAAGTCTGGGCTGACCACCAGAGGAGAAGGAGGCACGCCCGCCAGCTCCTGAGGAGGGACAGCCAATGCTCCAGGATCCTGGGGTCAGCCAAGCTGGGACGCACCCGGCCTCCCAGACGGAGGTCTCGACAGGAGGAGATGGACCAGAGGACCCCCCTCCTCACCCCGGAATGGAGAATACGACATTGAGGGTAGGAAGTGACCCAGGGGAACTTTAGAGAGCAGCAGCATTAAAGCTTCACTGACACTCGGCGTATTGCAGGTGGATCCCCGCTGAGCCAAGCGCGGGGGGAACCCCGCTAATAGGCGAGCCCTGGGTCGGGACCTGGTGGAGAGGGCAGGCCCGGGTCCCCCTACCACTCTGATCATTGGGATACACTTCCCTGCCTGAGAGGGGGAAGGCTATGGACTCTGGCCGTTGGGCCACACTGCCCTGATATGCGGGGCGAGTTGCATGGAGTCTGGCCATTGGGCCAAACTTCCCTGGTATCCGGGGTGAGTTAGAGGGACTTTGGCCATTGGGCCACGCTGCCCTGATACTTGGGGCGCGACACGTGGACTCGGACTGTTAGGTCCCACTACCCCGACCAAGGGGTGAGCATGGGAAAACCGGCCATTGGACCACATTGGGACACCCCTAAAGGGACGGGAGTGGGAACTTAAGAGTGGCGAGGCCCCGACACCTCATCCACCCCGCCACATAGGGGCGCTGCAGTGCTGGACCTGTCACAACTGGTGGAGAATGTGGGCATCGATCAGGGCCTGAAGTAAGGACCCAGACACTCAGGATGGAAGCAGAAAAGCTACTGAAGTGGCTGCTGGAGAACCAGCAGCAGCAGGCTGTGCAGCAGCAGCAGTGACACACAGTTGCTCCAACAACTAGCTGTCTAACAGCAGCCACAAGTGGTGCGGCAGCAGGAGCAGCAGCAGCTGATTAATGAGCTGGCCACGCAACAGGAAGCCAGCCAGGAGCGGTTGTTCCAGCAGATGACGACGCAGTTAGGACATGCACCAAGTCCTTCCTTGGGAGCAGCCGGGGGCGGGGCTGGGGATGGCCTCGGAGGGCTACCGGTGTGCTTTAGCAAGATGGGGCCCGGAGACGACCCCGAAGCCTTTCTCGTGACATTCGAGAGGGTTGCCACTGCCATCCAATGGCCGCACACACATTGGGCCATTATACTAGCCCCCTTACCTGACAGGCGCCGTGCAAGCCACTTATCGTAACCTTGCCCCCCCGGAGGCGCTGGATTATTCCAAAGTCAAGGCAGCCATCTTAGACCAAACTGGCATCAGTCCCGAGACTTACCACCAGCGACTCTGCCGAGAACAATACATGCTGGGGGCTAGACCACGAATGGCCCAACGAATCCACGACCTCTGTTGGAGGTGGCTTGAGCCAGAACACTGAACGAGTGTTCAAGTAGCTGAGATGGTGGCTCTGAAGCAATTCCTGCAGACCCTCCCTATGGGGGAGAGGGAGTGGGTGCAGCGGCACTGCCTGAAGACCCTTATGGAGGCAACCTTGCTAATGGAGGATTACCTGTTCACGGAGAGAGAGTAGAAGGCCAGCTCGAAAGGGGGGATCTCAGGCAGATGGAACCCAACCCCGGGAAGGGGGGCCCATAAGACAGAGTGGGGGAGCCCCCTTTCATATGCCCAACCCTCAGGGACCCCACCGACCCGCGCTGCGAGGGATCCCCCAGGGTGAACCCCATGCGGAGCCAAGATGACTCGTTGAGAAGACAGAGTATCCCTCAGGACACCCCACCCGGAGAAGGAAAACGGGAGCGGTGTTATGATTGTGGACAGACAGGGCATTTCCAGAGGGAATGCCCGTACATGGATTGTAATTATGGACAGGTTTGGGCCGCCAGTCAACTAGCCCAGAGGTGGGAACCAGGTAAGATCCTCGTACCAGTGAGAGTGGATGGGACGCCGACCATGGCCTTGGTAGACTCCGGGTGTAGCCAGTCAGTCACCCGAGTGGAGCTGGTAGAACCCATTGGCCCCAGGGGAGCCCCCATACACCTGAAGTGTATCCATGGGGATGTGAAGCCCTATCCCACTGTCTAGGTGTGGCTTGAGATTGTGCAGCAAGGAGGGCGGTGCCTGGTTGGGGTGGCTCCAAAGCTAGCTTACCCGGTGATTCTGGGCTGCGACTGGCCAGGCTTCACTGAACTCCTGAAAGAGTAGGGTTCCCAACTGGCGCGGCCAAGAGGGGGGCGGGCCAAAAGACTGGGGTTACTAAGCCAAGCCACACCAGACGCCCCCCCGGAGGGGCCCTCAGAGAATCCCAAGCTAGACAAAGGAAGCCAGGCCCTGACGGAGAACCGGGTGAGGGAAAGCCAGGGATGGCTGGATATCGATGCTGATTTCCTAGAAGCACAAAGGGGGGGGACACCACCTTCAGCTGGGCCTGGGAACAAGCGACAGGTGCCCCGGGGGAGGAAGACCCCCCCTGACACCAGCAGCAAGGCCCCCGCTTTGAGATCCATAATACCTACTCTAACAGGTGGTCCGGGAACCCCAGACGAAGGAAGAACTGTGCCAGTTGGTCCCGAGGTGGTTCCGGCGGAACTTGCTCCACTTGGCTCACTCCGTACCTTGGGTTGGGCATCTGGGGAGGGAGAAAACGCTACAACATGTAGCCCAGAGGTTCTTCTGGCCAGGCATTCATCAGGAGGTGCGGGAGTACTGCGCCTCTTGTCCCGAGTGCCAGAAGGCCAGCCCGAAGGGGGTACCGAAAGCCCTCCTTGTGCCCATGATGGTGATGGGGAACATCTTATGAGCAGATTGGCCTGGACTTGGTGGGACCCTTGTAAAGAAGCAGTTCAGGCCACAAGCACATCCTGGTCATGGTTCACTATGCAACCCGGTTACCAGAGGCAGTACCATTACAGTCCACCACGGCCCCAATCATCGCCAACGAGCAGATCTTCACTCGGGTCGGCCTGCCACGGGAGATACTGACAGACCAAGGGACTAATGTGACCTCTAGATTGATGGCGGAATTATGCCATCTGCTGAATATCCATGCACTGAAGACCTCCCTCTACCACCCTCAGACGGATGGGTTGGTAGAGAGATTTAATGGCACCCTGAAAGCCATGCTGAGAAAGTTGGTGGATGACGATCCCTGGCACTGGGATAAGCTACTCGCAGCACTCCTCTTTGCCGTGAGAGAGGTACCACAGGCATCCACAGGGTTCTCTCCTTTTGAACTCCTCTACGGGAGGAGACCCCAGGGAATACTAGATCTCCTGAAAGAAACATGGGAAGAGCAGGAGACCTGAGTCAAAGGACCCGTTCAATATATCCTCCAACTACGGGAATGGCTACACACATTGGGAGCCTGGGCATGGGAGAACCTGATGAAAGCCTGGACCACACTGCCCTGATACTTGGGGCGAGTTATATGGACTCTGGCCGTTGGGCCACACTGCCCTGATACTTGGGGCGCGACACGTGGACTCGGACTGTTAGGTCCTCCAACTAAGGGGTGAGCACGGGGAAACCGGCCATTGGGCCACATTGGGACGCCCCTAAAGGGATGGGTATGGGAACTTAAGAGTGGCGAGGCCTCTCATCCACCCCTGCCACAAAGGGGCGCTGCGGTGCCGGACCTGTCACAACCCTCTTAAAATATTAGTCTTTGCCTCTAGAATGAATTGCAAATTAGTGTTAAGTGAACCTCAACAGATGTTCTAGGTATCAACAGGCAGGATTTATACTCAATCATAATTTAATCTATTCAAAATTTCTTCATGGTTTTCTACCCTGTCTGTCTTTCCAAACGCAACTGTCCTTGAACCTCTCCCTTTTCCAAAAATCATATTGGCAAGATTCCTGTCTCTTGCTACCAAAAGCAGCAGCTGGACCTAAGGAGGGATTACACTCCTGGGAGTTCTGCATTACAAAAGTAGAATTCTGAATTACTAATATTGTTGCATCTTTTCTTGAACGCTACTCTGGAGATTTTACTTTTTGAGGTGACAAACATGGTAGGTTGGCAGATAGAGGGATAAGGTACATGGATATATGCAATACATTTCTGATGTGTCCCTTGCTCACAGTCAAGAATTGTATCTAAATTATACCTCTCTTAGATAATTTATCGTTTGGGATTCATTTGAAAAGCCTAAAGAATGTAACACTAACATGCCATTTTAGACTCCATAGGTAAAATTAATGATATGCAGTAGTTATTATTGAGATTGTGGTAGTGATCACTAGCTTTCTAAATACAGACAACAAAAATATATGTTTTCCTCTGGGCACACGTGTTTGCGTAGAGAAATATAAATGCTATGATCATCGAGGTTTTGAAATGGGAGATTCTGGATTATGGTTTTTAAATTATCCATACTCTTGTTAGGATTGGTTTTCAAGTTTTCACAGATTGTAGAGCAGAGTGGAGACAATTACGTCAGAGACATAGTGTTAGATCAGAATTCTGCTGGGGAGATGCAATCTAGAGAAGCCTGTCTGTGGAAGGTAGGGCAATTTTGTACAAAAGGAGAAAAAAAAAACAACTTTCATTATGAATGCAAAACAGTCATTAAAATCGTATCAGCTACTTACTTTACTGTGGAAACTAATATGCAGAATTACAGAGCTCTCATAGACCTTAACAAGCTTTTCTTTACTCCTGAGGGGTACTGGCAGAGCAATAACACTGCCTTTAAAAAGAGACAAGTGTGCATGCAATGTCTAGCAGAATCAGGCCCAGCCTGTGAGCTTTTCGGCTCTACCACGTTATAAATGTTAATAGCAATAACTAAGCAATATCTTGGCGCAGCTTCAAAATTACAAATAACAGAAAATAAATGCCACATTCACTGTAATACAAAGAATGTTCTGAAAGGACCAAATGAGGTTGGCAAATATTGAAACATGCCTTGCATTGTATGCTGAAATTATTTCTGAGTTGTGTTTGCAAATGGTAATGTGCAAAAAATTAAGCAACAGTTGGCTGTGGGTGATTAGGTTCTGACAGAATTGGTGGTTCATACACTGTTCTCAGAAAACTGGGAACTTATTAAAAGTTAATTATTATTAATGAAGCCTTTTAAGAGTCATTTCAGAACTCTGATGTTGCAACAAGGTACAGATTTGTTTAGTTTCTGCAAGAGTTTGTGCATGTGACTTGGGCGAAAGCATAGGGGTGGGAACTAGTGGTGTGTGGGGGGGTGCTTCAGCACCCCCAGGTTTTATGTGGGGTTCTGCTCCAGGCCCTGCACCCAGGCTACCGGCTGCCAACCCGGGGCTTTGGCTGATGCCCCCATTCCCGGGGCTCTGGCTAAAAGCCTCCAGCTGTGGCCGCCACCTCGGCCCCCTTATCCCTGGCCCCCCTCCCAGAGCCAGGGCCCTGCTCACAGTCCCAGGTCTAGAGGGTGCAGACAGCAGTAATGGGGGGGGTGTAGCACCCCTACTATTAAAAAGTGTTCCAGCACCACTGGGTGAAAGGCGGGGACGGGACAGTTTTTTTTTTTAAAAAAAGCTGGCCAATGTACAGAGCCAATTTTGAAGATAAAATTATCAATAGTAGAAAAGTATGAGCATCCCTTTGAGAGAGAGAGAGATGAAAAACACACTGCTACGTGGTTCTTGTGCAAACCAGTTGAAAAGTATTTTGATGGGGAATGTGTCAGACATTTTGAGCTACCCTGACATGATTACATGTGCTCTGTTAGCACAAATGGCGCAGATGAGTAAACTGTCTCATTTCTTTCCACCTCTGGATTTCTAATTGCATCTGATCTTCTGTATCCTCTTCAGACAATCTGTGCATCAGAGACCATAAATCTTAATTTTCTGGGTTCTGCACAGCATCAAGAGCACTAGCTAATAATAATCAGCAGTAATTCTGTTAAGTGTAAGATTAGACATTTAGCAGGTCTGAATACTGCCACTTACAAAAAAGCCAACTTACTTGGTGAAATCCTTGCCTTATTGAAGTTAATGGCAAAACCCCCCTCTCATTTGTTTCAGTAGAGCCAGGATTTGACCCACCATGTATAAATTAATGAGCAAGTGATTAAACCTATTGTTCTTTGAGCATTTGTCTACATGGGTGCCATCTACATGGGTGCCATGTATGCAAGCCCAGAATCTGAGCCAGCAGTGTCTGTTGGAGCTGCATGTGTGGCCTGTATATCCTCTTGCTCTTCCCTTGACTCTGTAAAGGATGGATCAGCTCCAGCTGCCGCTCAGTTGCTTCTTACCATGAATAGTAGTGAGAGACAGCTAGTGTGTCCATCGGGTTCACCACAGAGTGTTAGATAGATTTAGGAAAGTTGGTTACTTAAGACTTGTCTACATGTGAGGTGGGGAGGGGCTAAAACCAGATTGATTTGATGCAAGTTACTTAACTCACAGTATGTAAGTCACGGTAATAGTGTGCATATGGGATGCTGTGCCTTCTTTCAGTTAGCATCATTGTGCATCATGCCACAAGCCTACTTGTGGCATACTAAGTATGGGTCGTACTTGGAGAGCATGCCATGGTCCTTTGCTTTGCTGCTCTGCAGTGTGCATTCTGGGATTTTTCTCACTGTGCACCATGGGATGCACAGCAGAAGCTAGGTGGGTCCAAATTTTAAAAAACTCTCATTCCCAGTATCTCAGGCCCATGCTTCCTTTCTAGGAGGGCTAGTGCCATTTTTACCTGCTGCCAGCCGGTGTGGACTTAACAGTGCTCCACACTGCTATGATGGCAATTGCAAATCTCCAGAGGCTGCTTGGGCTGTATTTCAGCCCTCAAAGCCAGTTGAATTCAATTGTGGACCTTTCTTGCCACGCCACCATGCAGCTTATGTGGTGGGGGTAGTGGCGGTAGGAGCTCCTTCCAGTGCAACTGTGCTTCATAGTTTAGTTTATAAACTTCATTTAGTGTTCATTGGTCCGAAAAGAGAGAAGGTTGTTTTATTTGTGTGAGGTCTGTACTGAGGTGGAGTTTTCTCATGGCTGAGACTGTTTCCAAGTTTTAAGATCTGCCCTGTCTGTGAGACAGCTATGCCTGTGAACGATGGGGATACTTACTGCCTCTTTTGTCATGGGAAGTCACGTGTCCCAGATAAATGTTGAATCTGCAAATCTTTTTCAGAAAGCTTGTAATGTTCAATAGAAAATGGTTTTGATGAAAGATCAATTAGGAAGGTCTCCAACTCTGAAGTCCCTCCTCAAATGCAGTCGTCTTCTCCAAAACTGATTTCTGCCAGTGTTCTGGATACCAGACTTGCTACTCCAGGAGCTCACAGGTCTTCTGGCTCAAAAAGACATTGTGCTTCTCAAACATACTGATCTGTCTCTTCAATTCTCCCCTGATCAGTCAGTGACTCCTGTGGCCTGAAGTAAAAAAGGAGGAGAGATCTTCAGATGGTGCTCAGCTCCAATCCCCATCGAGGTCTAAGACTCACCACCCATCTGATGTCTCCAAGTCTGCTCCTTCCAAATTGGATTGACACTGAGAGACTTCACTGATCATGGAATCCTATGTTTCTACTTCAGTACTGTGTTGCCAGTCAGTAGTGACCAAAGCCTCTTCCTCAGTGCTGATGGCATCACTACTGCTGCTACAGATTCCTCGGTATTGAATTCTAATAAGATCGCATCTATGAAACGTTTGTATTGGTATCGCACCCAATGGCACAGAACTCCACAGCACTGATTCCTGTCTCCACACCACTACTACCTCTACAACATCTGTGAGCATTCCTCCAAGAACTATGGGATCCAAGTCTGTTCCACTAATCGCAACAAAGCTACCGATAACTAAGATTTCTCTCCCACCGTCATGTGTGATATTATTATCTATTTCTCAGACTGGGGGTCTAGAGATCTGCACTGCCTTTGGATGGCTTCTATTTGTCTGCATCTTTGTCTCATGACAGTAAAAGCTCTTCCAGAGTTTTCTTGATGCACCTGTCAAACTGTCCATCCTTTTCACTTCCAGACATTCCTTTCACAGAATCATGGTTTAGTGTAACAGCTGGACCTGTCATCCCTGCATCCTACAGCACGAAAACTAGCTGGTTAAATTCTATTGCTAGAAGCTGTTTGGAAGCAGTTCAAGAGGCTTTGAATCAGAGGAGAAAGGGCTCTAGAAGGTTAACATAGTAAGCTAAATGGAAGGGGTTTTTCCATTTGGGCCATCCAGACACATTCAACCCATGGAGTCTTTGGTTTCTTTTATTTTGGACTACTTGTTATATCTGTAACACTCAGGATTTTCAATGAGTTCTATCAAGATGCATTTGGTCATAATCATGTTTCATCCACAAATTGGGGGGATCATTCTATTTTTTCACACTAATGTATGAAGAGTCCTGAAAGGACTGATGCACATGTCCACCAGTAAAGGAATCTTTTTCTACATGGGATTTGCATGTGGTGCTTCTGGCATTAATGGATCATCCTTTTGAACCTATGTCATCATGTTCGTTACACTATGGAAAGATGAACTTCATTTTTTTAGTAGTGGTCACTTTGACTTGTAGAATGAATGAAATATAAGCTCTGATGGCAGCCCCTTCTCCTCATATGCAGTACTCCATAAGGACAGAGTTAATCCAAAACTTTCACTCAAAACTGTTTCAGATTTTCATATAAATTAATTTATGCACTTGTAAGTATTTCTCCCCCAAGTCTCATGACTCTCCTGCAGAGACCAGATATTCGCAGGGCTAGAAAATGTTGTATTAATTTAGATGGAATATAGGACCCAAAGAATTAAAGTTGTAACATAACCCTGTCCCTGTCCAATGTTTAAACAGTTTTAAACAAGGTTCAGGGTTCGGTATACAAGGATTGGTATTGGAGTTCTGCTTCATACCATGGCAAGAACACCATTAAATATCCTTTGAACCTCTTATTAAAGATACAGAAACAGTTAAAGTATCTGAAGTGTAAAGTATTAAGAGGCTTTAATCTGAAGACCATTTCTGATTCCCTTTCCCTGGAGAGAGTCTTCAGAAGGAAAAAACACTCTTGTCTGGCAATCGTTTGGATGGCATTCAAGATGGTTAACTGTCCTTTTGGGGGGCGGGGGTGGAGGGGAGAGAAGAAGTTAGTTGAGATGGGCTGGAGTGGTTGTTGTCATTCTTGTTGGTCTAATAATGTTTCCTAGAAGACAAAACAAGCAGAACACACAGTAGAAGGAAGAGAACAGAACAGCAAAGATGGAAAATCAACGTCAGTATCTGGTGTTGACTTTCATTTGCAGCCTTACAGCTGGAAGAACATAAGACTGCATGCTGTGCCTATCAGCCACTCCAAGACCTGGCAAACTTTTACCAGCATGGGGCTGTTTAGGGCACTGCTTTTAACTGTCTCTTTCTGGTCACAGACTTACAGCAGTGTTGTAAAATGTGCAGTCTTGGCTTTGTAAGCCAAACTCTTAGTAGACAGGAGCAAAACAGAAGAGGAATAGGAAAGAGAAGAAACAAGATGGGGAAGGAAAAGAACATACTTTTGAGTATCCCTCCAACAGTGCTTGCTTATGAAAAGCGTTTCCAGCTTACTGTGGTCAGAGGTCGTTAGATACAATAATTGATTTGAATACTTGCCTTTGCTCCAATATATACACATGCAAATGAAGGACACAGTGGTGATTTTTTAATTTAATGATTTTTTTACTCTCTAAATGCAAAATGTTTCATTTTTATACTTTGCTTTGGCCTTTTGCTGCATGCGTTTCATTCTTTTATCAGACAGTTTAAGATTTGTCACTTAAGGAACTGAATTTTCATCTTGAGCTGTGTGCACAACCTTTAGCTTTTTCAAAACTAGATTCTGCTTCACAGAATAAATCTACAAAACAAAACAAAATAAAAACTAGAAAATGAGCTTAAGTTCCAAGGGAGAAAAAGTCACAGCAATAAAGTGCATGAAATTTCTGTCGTTTTTCCATTTTTCGAGTAGCGTCCCTCTGGGTGCTCCACTTTTAGGTGTGGATGTGCCCCAGTGCCTTTGATGGGAGATTTTTGGTAGCAGTGCCCGTTCTGCCCACACATGCAACCTACATATCATCATGCCCCTTATTGAGGCTATGTAGGGCTGTGTAGGCAAACCGCCCTCAGTTCCTTCTCATCTGCCTTTGGCCAGAGATGGAGTTTAGGATGTGGCTGTGTACCTGTTTCTCCCTTTTAAGTGTTTTGGCTTTATGGATAGTTCTTAGGAGTAACAGATTTAGTACCTTGTAGTTGGACTGTTTGTTCCCCATTTCTTTTCTTTTAAAAATAGTTTTTTTTTCTTTTCCCACTGTTGAGGGGCTTGAAGAAATTTTTCTCCTGTTGGGGATTCTGGACGCACCAGAATTTAAAAGGTGCCTCTCTTGTTGAGAAGCAACCCCTGTTAGTGACGGATGCTCCCACTGCATTTATTTCTTGGGAGACTCTCATGTTCCAAACAAATGTAAAATCTGCTCTTCTTTTAAGGTTAAAACAAGGAAATTAAGTCTTGATTTATTAACGATGGAGGAAACCTTAAACTGGCTTTGGATCTGGGTACAGACCTCCTGTACAGAGACCCTTCAGGTCTGTCAGTGCCCCATTCTCTTTGAGATCATGGTCACGGAGTTCCAAAGGGAAGTCGGAACTAAAATTCCAGTCTCCAGCAACACACTTCTTGACCGAGGTACCAGTAACTACACGGCTGGTACAGAGAGCTTCCCCCACCAAGCTTACAGAAGGGAATAAGAGGAGCAAAACAGAATTCCTTATCAAAGACCTGGTCATCTGAGACCTCAGATGAAGGCCCTGATAGGATTGCTAGTGAGGCTCCAAGTACTTTGGATACTATGAAGCATCTTAAGATGTCAGTTAAGTCCATACCTCAGTGTTAAAGGGGTCAGTATCAATGACTTCTGCTACCAAGAGACCAGCTTCAATGGAATCCTTGACCCCTTTGGTACTAACATCAGTGCCTAGCACCATGGCTTCTGCAACACCATTGATTCTGTTACCAGGTGCTGTTGTGCTTCTGGTACCCAAAAGACTTTATGGTAGTGAATGAGCCTGAATCTATTCTCCTTGCAACCTCGGGACTCCTCTCAGCTGAGGTCAGCTGGATCATCAACTGCTCACGTTTCTGGGAGACTTACTTTTTCTCTGTCTTTGACTATCCATGAGGTGGGGTTGTCACCTCTGATACAGTATGTGGAGGAGCATTCTGACTCAAATTTGGAAATTTCTGTTTAAGGATCTCCAGTTTATTCCAGGAGATATTGGTCCCCATGGCTGATGCAAGAGAGGTAGGACACAAGAACCCTGCTTCCCAATACTAGGCATGGCCAGCGTTTGATCATTTCCCCCCAAGCCTTATGGTCTTCCTCAACTCAGTCCCACAGGGAACACAGAAGACCTTGCTGTCCTGTACTGTCTATCCATCCTCCCCACTCTGAGCCTGAGGAGTGGGATACAAAAGCAGGCACGGTTACCCCTTTCTCAAACATCTCATCATCATCCCAGGATGAGACAGTCATGCCACAGCTGCCATCATTAGCTCATGACTTTCGACAATTCCAGGACCTGATCAAAGCAGGTCATTGACAATGTGGAAATTCTCCTGGAAGAAGTCCCGGATTCCCACCACGAGCTCATGGACATATTGCACACACCTTCCTCATCCAAAGATCTAAGGTATCCTCTGAATTCCATATCAACGAAACTGTGCACCTTCCGGTTTTCCTCCTGTGCTGCATCAGTCTACATGAGTCTGCTTTTCAAACATTAGATGTTAAGAGAGCATTAGCCTTTTACTTGGACAGGACTAGGCCATTCAGGAAGACCCCCTAGACTTTGTTTCTATTGCAGATAGGAATTCCAGAAATATATCTCCACTCAGATTTTCTAAATGGCTCTCTAGATGTATTATTGCCTGCTATGGTTTCTCTGGAGTTACACCTCCCCTAAGAATGACCTCTCAGTCTCCTAGATCACAAACTACACCTGTAGCTCTACTCAAAGGCATTCTTGTTGCTGAAATCTGCAGGGCTGCAACATGATCTGTGGTGCGCACGTTTTCTGACTACTATGCCCTAATTCACACTGCAAGATCAGATGTGGCAGCAGGCAACACAGTTCTTCCTTCAGTAATGGACTCTGTTCCAAAATGTTCACCTTCTTAAAGGGTTAATGCGATGGAGCTGCCTAAAGCGAAGCATCTGTAGGGATGCTACTCAAAAGAGAGGTTACTCACCCTGTGCAATAACTGGAGTTCTTCAGACATGATCCCGTAGATGCTCCACTACCAGCCCTCCTCCTCCCCTCTGCTTCAGAGCAGCCTCTGTGGGCTTTGCAATAGAGGAGGAACTGAGGGCAATTTGCCTGTGCAGCTCTATATAGTCTCTGTATGGGGCATGAGGATGTGTAGGGCTCAGGTGGGCAGAACAAGCACTGTGACCAAAAACATCTCCAATCAAAGTTGCAGGGACATGTGTGCACCTAAAGTGGAACACCCACGGGAGGGGGAGAGGGGGGACACCTCTTGAAGAACTCAGTTTCTGCCTGTCAAGTTTCCCTCCCCACTCTGAACTCTAGGGTACAGAGGTGGGGACCGGCATGAAAACCTCCTAAGCTTATTTTTACCAGCTTAGGTTAAAACTTCCCCAAGGTACAAACTATTTTCCTTTTTCTCTCGGACTTTATTGCTGCCACCACCAAGCGTCTAACAGATATATAACCGGGAAAGAGCCCGCTTGGAAACGTCTTTCCCTCCAAAATCCTCCTCAAACCCTACACCCCCTTTCCTGGGGAAGGCTTGATAAAAATCCTCACCAATTTGCATAGGTGACCACAGACCCAAACCCTTGGATCTTAAGAACAATGAAAAAGCAATCAGGTTCTTAAAAGAAGAATTTTAATTGAAGAAAAAGTAAAAGAATCACCTCTGTAAAATCAGGATGGTAAATACCTTGCAGGGTAATTAGATTCAAAACATAGACAATCACTCTAGGCAAAACCTTCAGTTACTAAAAGACACAAAAACAGGAATCTACATTCCATTCACCACAGCTTATTTTCTCAGCCATTTAAACAAAACAGAATCTAACGCATATCTAGCTAGATTACTTACTAAGTTCTAAGACTCCATTCCTGTTCTATCCCCGGCAAATGCATCACACAGACAGACAGAGAGAGACTTTGTTTCTCCCTTCCTCCAGCTTTTGAAAGTATCTTGTCTCCTCATGGGTCATTTTGGTCAGGTGCCAGCGAGGTTATCCTGGCTTCTTAACCCTTTACAGGTGAAAGAGTTTTTCCTCTGGCCAGGAGGGATTTTAAAGGTGTTTACCTTTCCCTTTATATTTAGGACACTGCCCTAGGCAAGTAACTTCTCCTTTCTGTTTTGGATAACCATGGTAACAAGTGGACACAATTAATTAAACAAAATATAAATACATTATTAGAGGATTGGGCATTAATGTTGCCTTAGATTGATCTATTTTTCAAAAGAAAAAAACTTCTAGATTAATAGCCATGTAAGGCTTTATCCTTAAAGATGTGGTTGGTTTTATTTCTGGAAGAGGATTCTTGGAACTAGTAGGATTTAAAAAAAAAAGAATTAATTTTGTGATATCCTTGCCCATTGACAAGGCAACTACAACTGTGAGGAAGCAGTAGTGTTAAATTTTTTTTTAAATCTGCTGGTTAGTTCAAGAGTCATAATAAAGCAGGGATTTGTTCTATCTCCTTAGAACTACCTTAAAGTGTGATTGGGCAAGCCCTACATTTGCAGAACTCCCACTGATGTCAATGGAAGCCGCTTGGGCTAAAGCCTTGTATGGTTGGACCTTCATGATTGTCCCATAATTTCTCCATTTATCTGTGATTTCTTTTAAAATCTGGCCGTTGACACCCTAAAGTAACCAAAATTGTTATGGGCCAATCCTGAAGTCCTTACTCAGGAAGGACTGCCAATTACTTTAATTGGTGTTTTTGCCAAAATAAAGCTTGGGTACAAGCTGAGGAGGGACTCATGGATTTTGACCCAATTACGTAATGTTTTAAAAAACTCTACTAGAGATTGCTTACAGCTACCAAACGAATGGATCAAGTCTGCTTGAACACTGGGGACATTTGCATGTGTATTGTGATCTGATCTAGGTGGCTGGAGCCTGATTTCAGTTACTATTTCATACATTATTCTTTTTACACTTCAAAATTTTTCTCTCTTATATCAGAACAGTATTCACTCAAGAATGTATTTAGAATAATTCACAGTATAATTCCTCTTTTGAAAGAATCAAATATTTTTAATTTAAGTGACTGACCAATTTTTAACTAATAGGAGAATTTTGTCATGGAAACCATCACAAATTAGGCTTAAGTTCAGAGTCCAGTGATGATCTTCCCACTTTGTTAGAGATTCCATGGATAGAGATTTTCCAATGACTGACAGTTGCTTTGGGAAATGTGATCCAGATGCTTAAATGTCATCCTGGAGAATTCAATAACACTTACCCTCTCACTACCTACAAAATAAAGGTCCCAACCCTGTATTTCTTGCACAACGAAAATGTCCACTGAATTCAACTGATTTGGGTAAGCATGCAGGATTGGGGGTTGAGACAAAAGTGGGTCTCATTCTAAAATATACAGTGCAATTTAAAAGGGGGTGGGGAAGTAGTATTGTTGAGGCAATGTCCATAGAACATATGGTTCTCATATATTCACTTAATGCATCAGCTATTAAAAACAAATGTAAACCACAGAGAAGAACTAAACTTAAATCTATTGAGAACAGAAAATTACAAGACAATGAAATGATCTGCTAAGGCTGGAACCTTCACTGCTCTAACTTGTGTTAAAATTGATCAAAGGGGCTTAAGATGTCCAGATAAAGAAGTCAGCAGTCACTGTGAACTATTTCCACATAAGAGCAATTTCAACCATTTTAATGTATATATGTGGTGTGGTGAGGGTAGGAGGTGCAGATTGGTTCTTCTGTGAACTTAAAGTTTGAAACTCCTCTATTGAAAACATTAAGAGTTCAAAGACGGAGGGTAAATTCTGTAAAAGGTCTCTTTTCTCTTTGAACTTAAAACTAATGAAGACAACAGAACAGACACTTAAAATGGATTCAGAGCACCACCATCATGGGGGTGTATCAAGGACTGTTTCAATGTATGCATGTTCTCCCTATATGACCTGAATTCTCTTTCCTGTCTTCCATTCAACTAGTGATGTTGAAATGACTAAGTATAAAGTCATATCATATTACTGAAACTGTTTATTTGCTCTGTCATTAATGTATTAGTTAATTTGCATAATAAATTCAGATGCCTCTAGAAATAATATTTAACCTTTTTATTTGATTTTAAATATAATTGTTTGTCACTCTGTCTTGCATTATTAACTGAAAAACGTAACATGGATAATGTGTATGGACTCTTTGAAATGATTGATCTCGAAATGAAAAGTCAAAACAAATTACATGTCTCATACCAATATGATCTGGCACTACTGAAAGACCATAATGGTTTCAAAACTCATTTGTTTCACCTAAAGTTTATTGCTATAACTAATGTTAAAATAAAGTTAGAATATCAAGTAGCAATATTCTCTGGTTAAGATTTTCAGCAAAGGCCTGAACCCCAGGGCCTGAGTTCTTTTGAAAATCTGGCCCTATTCGTGGGTGCTGAGTACTTGTGAAAATTTGGCCCAATAAATATTTATATGCACACTTACTGGACATGAGTTTGATTGCTCTCTGAGTTGACAGTGACTTCTAGGTCACTTTGTAAATTCAAGAGGCAATGGCTTTCCCTATAAGTTTAACTTAAAACTCTAATCTGGCTCTGATTTTTTCAAAATAGGTTCAGTCAGGGTGCCTGCACAAATACATGTGCTTATGTTGCACCCACAAAATATTCATTTGTTTGTGCAAATCTGGTAATTAAGCAAGCAAGTTGTTGGCTAGAGACAAAGCTACCTGATTTAAACCTGTAGACATGGGACTTTGAAGGTGCATATGCATTTTTGCAGGTGTACAGTGTGACCTGCTTTAAAATGTGAATTTGTGTTTTGTATACTTTTTAGAAAAGTCTTTTATTGTTCTAAATGGGCTGCAGTGTCAGTCTATGATGAGTCTTCACTGTTTAGATCACAAGGCCAGGTGACCCACTAAGCCAGTTACCTAGTCAGGAGGTTAGGGGACCAAAAATCAGCAGCCAACTTGGAGGGCATTAGGACCCATCACCCTCTCTGTTTTTAAAAAGATATTCAGTGATGCTTTGTGTTATGTACACTTGAATCATGTAGCATCTTTTTAAAAAGAAAAGATAGATAATTTAGATAATTATGATGGAAAACATGCTTTTATTTGAAGTGTCCCTCTTTCAGTTTATTTTGTAAAAATCAATTCCTAGTACTCTCTCTTCACAAAGGGAGCTCTCTTGTGGGCATCATCATTTTTTTCACAGTAGGATTTTCTTGCTTTCACTCTTGGAAGCAAGAAAACCAAATAAATGTAGTGATGTGTAAGAGGGCTTGCATATTATAATATATACCATATTCATTATATTACTTGTTCATTAATATTTATCTTTTGAAGCTCTTATCTATTCTGATTTAGCTCAACTAGAAAAATACTCCCCCAAAACATTAAACAAAACCAAAACCCTGTTCTTGCAGGAAATGATCTATTTTTGGTCAGTTGTGATTTGCTTCAGCTGCTAAAAACAGTATGAATGATTAATAATTTCTTTTGCATGTTACATATTTCAATACTCTATTGTCTCTTCTAAAGAAATAGCCTTAAATTAAATTTGCGTATGTATTGTGCATATGTTCTTGTGGTTTGAATTAGCATTTTTGAGTCTGTTCCATGAATATCACAATGAGAAATGCAAACTATAGTAATACAGTGGACCTATATCACTGAAAATTGATAAAAGAGATTACTACTTTCTTAGGTGTTGCAAATCAGAGTCAAGAAAATACAAAAACTTACACTTAGAATGCTGGCATTTTCCTTACGGACAGACACATGAATGCCTAAAAGCAACAACACTGTGGAAGAATAACCATTTGAATGCTGAATGTATACCCACACTGATACTTTTTAAGCACAATATTTTTGGTGCAGTGCTGTGAGGATGCCATGTATGCAACTCCCAGTGACTTCAGTGGAAGTTTCACAAGCAGAAGGCCTGCAAGACTGAGGCCTTCTACTACAAGAGTTTTATGCATTACCTTGGCTCCCCAAGATTTTCTTCATAGATTTAGAAAGAGCATGAAAACTTGTCAAGAACGTATCAAAATCAGCAAAGGATTCAACTGGAGTTCTGCCATCTTATACTAAAGCTGAATTTGGTTCACTTTTGCCTCTGTGTTTATACAATCCCTTTCAACAACACTTTTTTTTCTGCAAAGCTTTCAGAGTTCTTGATCAATTTTTTTAAATAAAATGGCTACTGACCCATAAATAGGCTCTACATGTACTTGAAGATTGGTTTTTGTTTTTGTTTTTAAAGTAACGTTGGACTTAATCATCCCTCTCCAACGCAATTAGTCTCTTTGAAGCCATGCATAATGTGTTTCTATATTCAACTCCACCATTTACTTCAGCTGGACACCATGCAAGAATAAGGTTGGCAGCATTTGGCCCATTCTGAATACAGGTCCAAATGCTGTGGGCTTTATCAGCTGTGGTCTGAGGATCCACAGATGTATGCAGGTATTGTAATTATTTATAACGCAAGGAAAAGCAAGTTGTAGCAAAATAGATACTACTTTGAATCCAACACATATTCTGTAGTCCAGTGGGTGTGCAAAGTAAGATAAACAATCCAGGCCTATTCTGCATGGTACTGGAGCATTTCCTGCAAGGTGCTGAAATGTTTAGTCTCCCATTGAGACCCATAGAAACTGAATCAAGTGCAACTGGCCTCAGTGGGAGTTAGAACTTTGATCTTGCAGAAGTTGCTCAGCATTTTGCAGGATTGGATACTTCAACAGCAGGGACATGAACAATTTACAACAATTAGTCAAGCAAACAAAACTCCTTTACAAAAATCATTTTAAAAAATGGTTGCATCAAGAAAACGCAGAAAACTAGCTCCGAGAAGCTCTTGCTTTGGGCCAATATTGTACTCTTGAGATGAGTAAAACACAAAAACTGTATCCACAAATATTCCTTTGAACAAAATGCACAAATTTGCTCCAATTCTATTCACAGCACCTTTTATTTGCTTGGAGGGAAAACTTGTGATAGAGAATTTTGGCTCACAAGCATGAAGAGACAGGATAAGCATACAGATAAGAATATAGATGAGCATGCGTTCATGCCAGTAAATTATTTGAGCCAGAGAGGTTCATGCAGCCACTTTGAAAGCTCTTTTAGGTTTTAGCGGTAATAAGGTCATCTCTTCATTTCTCCCCTTCATGGACTACCTGTATTGAGGATCATGGCATGAGGGGAAGAGAAGATTCTTTTAGGGTCACTCCTCACCCTCCCATGCAAGTGGGGTGGGCAGTGTTGGCCTGGGCAGAACCTTGATTCTGCATCATAACTCACTGGTCAGCAGGGAGCGAGAAGTATGCTGCATATGAAGTGCTGTTGCAGAGTACTTCCCTCTGAAGTAATTGGAGAGCTGGGGAGTAAATTGTGACTCTAGAGGGTCAAGGGTTCCTTATTCAAGGCAGATTGTGTTTTTTGCAATCCAGCCCTAAATTTTCCAGGTAAATTCAGAAATAGTTTGCCCATCTCTAGTCTAGTCAGAGATGAGCAGAAGGAGGTAATATAAACAAAGAAAGAGATTCCCTTATTATTTATCCATAGGAAAAAGAGAAGTTGGCAGATATTTCTATCTGAAAGTGCTTCCCTTCTTGATGGACAAATCTTTAGTTCCTCTAAGGATTATTAGGTGTTCAGATAGAGAACTGAAATTTCAGTTTTCGGGGCAGTTATTCTTTAAGCTCAGGGTAAATGATGTTAACATTGGTATTGCTTTTGTGAATATGGAGAAAATAATTACAGCATCAAACTAGAAGAAGAAACTTCACTTTAATTCACTCGGTACCTTGGGCAAGTTACTTCCCCTCTCTGTGCCTCAGTTTTCCCATCTGTAACCTGGGGATAATACTAACCTCCTTTATAAAGCTCTTTGAGATCTATTGATGATGGGCCACAAATATGGGCAGAACTAAAACCTCATTCAGATACCCTTGCAAATTTTTAAATGTTGCATCTAGAACCAAATTTCGCAACAAGGGACCATTTCTAGTTTAAACCAGTAATAATTTTGAGTAACAAATGCTGCATTGACATAATTTAGAGGAATCCTGTCCAAGGAATGTCAAAATCTGTTGATGAATATGCTGAGTTAGCATGGTTTTATACAAAGGCCTGCTACATGCTTGTGTGAGTTTCTTGCTGATGTGGCATTGGATAAGCATTCATCAGGTGGTCAAAGGACATCTACATAGAACACATCACCAGATGTCGGCAATACCAGGAGGGATGAACTGGAGTGCTGATGAGAAGCGCAGTTGGGAAAGTAACTGAAATACTTCCCTGATTATTGTATTTTCTAAATGGACAACCTACCCTAAATGCTCAATTACTGAAGGACAACCTACATTCATTCTTATATTTGCATTCTACAACCAACTCACTACTCAACTTTTCATGAGTGATGTACCCAAATAGTTGGATGCTAATATCTAAACTTATTCACCTAAATGGGGGTTATTGCTGATTATGCATGATATGCATCTTATGACTTTTAAAACAAGCTTTGTATTTGTGGATAATCTAAATACTATACTCAGAAACCCAAACACTCTTTTCTTAACCTGTGTATTCTATCATGTTTTAACATTAACTTTAATACATTTTTTTAATCCATTGGCATGTGTTGCTTCCCCTATGTCCCAATTCCATACCATTAAAGTAAATTATAATAATCACATTTATAGTTAAGCACATGCCATACAGAGACTAAAGATTGGTCCAGGGGGTGAGACTGGATCAGCTGCCATACCCAAGTTCAGTGTGATTAATTGTTGAAAAGGAAATGCTGTGACTAAGTGGCAGCTAGAGAGATGTCAAATATCAGACCAGTTGGTATTCTGGAAATCAGGAGACTTGTGCTAGGATAGCTTGTTCTGTGTCAAGTGCCCATTTGTGTAGAACAGGAGTTCTGAAACTTCATTGCACTGCAACTCCCTTCTGATAACAAAATTTACTACACAACCCCAGGAAGGGGGACCAAAGCTGAGGGACTTCAGCCCCAGGCAGGAGGCCTGTAACATAAGGCCTCCTGCCCCATGCTATACTCCTCAGCCTTGGGCTCAGCCCTGGGCCCTAGCAAGTCTAGACCAGCCCTAGTGACCCCAGTAAAATGGGGTCATGACCCACTTTGGCGTCCTGACCCACAGTTTGAGAACCTCTGGTGTAGAATATTCAGGGAGAAAACAACTCTCTATCGTTGCTCTTGACATATGTAATAAAAACAGTTGTGGAAACTTACTTTTCATCAGCTGCAGAGAGCTTAGGATGACTGACAATATTAGCTGCACTGTGTATAGACTCACTGGTATTGTGGTGCATTTGTGGTAACTGTTCAAAGGTAGAACATGCATCTGTATATATGCCTGTCAGAAATTGAATGGGAGAGGGAGATCTCCTGGGCAGGGTCTGTCCTTTTTCATTGTTTGTACAGCGCCAAGCACAATGGGGCTTTAATCCTGCATTGGGGGTCCCAGACACCACAACAATACATATAGGGTTAAATTCATTTCTGTAACTACTGAAGACAGTCAATGGGGTTGCACCACAAATGATTTTGATCTTTACAGTGATAGGAGTAGATTTTCAAAGGTACAAATGGTAATTAGGCACCTAATTTCTATTGCAAATCAATGTCAATTAGGAGCTTAACTGCCATTTAGGACTTTGAAAATCTATTAGGTCAAAAAATGAGGTCAACAGTTGATCTGCATAATTCGATAAATGGGATGCAGAGCTTTTCCTCTCTCTGTCCCTGATTGGAATTTAGGTCAGGTGCAGTAGTTAGTGATGGGAAAATCTTACCAAATGGGCATTTGATGGCTTACATATGAAGCAAGTTCATATATAACAATGTCTATTGTCGGAAAGCTAGACTGAGCCTATACACTTAGCCTTGTGTAAAGTTTGCATGTAACTTTCTGCCTCAGAGGGAGCCCCAGGAAGGAGCTGTCACCTAGAATCACAATTTTTGTCCTACTTGTCGTCTTGCCTGGAGTGGGAGACAACATCCTGGCAGTTTTTAAAAGGAGATAGGTTTTAGTTCCATCCTCTGTCTGGTCGGTGACCATAGGAGACCGTGTCAAGTCTCTATGTACTTCCTACCGACTTGCTCACAGTAGGTAGTAGCTGGACAGCAAGGGGTTATACTCTGTCTCAGATCCGTGCCCCTAGAGTAAGGGGATGAGGGTGGAGCCCTTACTCCCCTGCTTATCTGAGTAAGACAAATGCACAATCTAGCCCATAATTTGCCGACAGTTCAAAGAATATACAGGGTGGGACACTGAACAAATGCCTTGGTTCTAGAAGTGGTCTCTCCACAACAGGGATTTGGGGGCATTTGGAAATCAGAATCGCTACTGCCTGAGGCAGATCTCTTCAACAATGGTTCTGAATAATATTAATTGAAATGCACTAACATCTTTTCACAGAAAAGGGGGGGGGAGTTCCACCTTGCATGGAGGGAGTGAAATAATTATGTATTTCACAATATGAACAAAGAAAAATAGCATTTTTTACCATTACATCTAAAATACAATAACAGTGTTATGGCAATCTTCATATTGATTCTGCTTAGCTCAATAACAGATCCAACGTGCATTTAATGAGTCAGAAAACAATTTATCCTATATCTGAAAATCAGCTGTTGTTCCAAACATTCATCCAACTGATAATGCAATGGATTTTCCTGTTTCCCGTGAACATTTCTATTCTCTAGAGTCTAGGAGGGTAGTTTATACTATTAGGCAAAGCATCTTTTTATGTTCAGAACTGATAGAATGGTTAATGGAATTGATCCTTCTTTGACTGTTGTATCCTACTGTTTCCTATGTTTAAACAGGTAACCATTTTTAGGGCTTGAAAATCAAAGTGTACGTTGAAGGAACAGCTGCTGTAGTAAATGCAACTTCTGATGTAAGCAACATTAAACAGGAGGCAATGTGGAAATAGAAAAGTTACTCAGCTTAAAGGTGTCATAGACCCAGTAGAATAAAACCGCAGTATGGCCCATTGACAATCTGTTCAGTGAAACACCCTGAAAAGAGAAGCTTTCCTGAAGTTTCCAGGGGGAGGCTGTGAAAGGTGCAAATGTGAGTTAGGCAGGCATCGAACATTCCACTGACTTTCAGTAGGAGACGATCACCTAATTGCTCTTTGTGCCTTTGAAAATCTCCCCTTTGGTGTGTGTTTTCTGGGATTTAGCAGTGCTGCTCCTATTATGAATGATAGAACTTGCACAGCTATATCCCTAAAGACTTTGCTGAAAACATACACCTCCAGTACCCCGATATGGTAACTTTCATGCTCATTTGTATATTCAGTTGTGCTGATCTAGAAAAGTTAGTTGTATAAGATCATCACTCCCACTACTAGTAAGCACAGAATGGTTCCTTTTTTCTCAGAAACGTTCACTGAAGTCAGAGAGGTTTGGGTATAAGTAGAATGTGGTATCTGCCCCTAAGTGGTCAAGCTTAGTGCTCATATCCATTCATTGAGATGAGAATATATCACCTTTGGTTGCTATGGCTTTTGCATAAATGTTTATATATGTAACACTGGGAAAATGGGTACAGATATATGGAAATATTTCTTTTTGAACTCAGTGAACAAAACCTAGATTTAATTGCTGAGGCCCATAGCATATCCTTCATGTTTGTTTAAAGGAAAAAACACAACAAAAGCAATCCTTTTCCTCCTCCTTTCCCCCCACCCTCCACATCAACTCCAAAATAACCCCCAAACCTCTCTTTGGCATCAGTGGGACCGTCACATATGGAGTATGGGGAAGAATCTGATATTTAGCAAGTAAGGGCTCTGGTGCCAGTAGCACCGCTTACACAGTATTTGGGGTAGTCTTTTCAAGCTGCATTTTCATAGATGAGAGATTCCATTATGTTCCTTATGTAACTTTCACAAACATGGGAATAATTCAACAATTTTATATTTCTCTGGTGTTGATCCCGAGGCACTTCCCAAAATATATACAACACACACAAAAGCAGTAACAAGGAGAAAGTAGAACAAGTGGGTAGCAAGATCAGTAAAAAGGGACAAAGATTGCTCCTTTATTTAAATATTTTATTGAAATGACCTCTCACACAGGCTTAATGGCTGCAGACAGCACTTAGATGGACTAGAATCAAAGTTATCAAGCATGATGCTAATGTTGGTATCCTTCCTCCATACAAACTGGTCATGGATTAAAACTCAAGACTCCTGTTGACTCTACTCATGGATTGAAAATGAACAAATGGAATGGAATCCTCCATTTAATACACTAGCGGATGTCCATGCTTTAAGGGCCTAATGCGCTGCATGCATCCAGACAACATTCCATCTCTACCTTAAATGGCAGATACATAAAGGCACTTTCTGTGTTCTCAAACCAATCAAGACAATGTATTGAAAGTGTCCCCTTCTATATTGTTGCTTTAAAAGAGCATTTGCAGCATTCAGTGACATTGATAATGTACATTGTGAAGGGGAAGAAGGTGTGTGTCTGAGGCGAGTCTTTTGTATAAACATAAGAAGGAATGCTCCTGAGAGAGTGAGTGTCATTTGGATTATGTGGTACTTCAGATGTATTATGACCTTCAGGTAATGTATGAAACAAAGATATATTAAAATACTTAATTCCAAGAGAGAAATAGGGAAAAATGTTGGATATTAGTTCCTTAAATACTAATAAAATAAAATAAAGTATATAAAATATAAAAAGGTGATTAGGATCTAATACTTTAAAACTAATTAGATATTGGTGGGGCAAGGGCAAGGCATATTATATGTAAGGAGGGTAAGAGAAAACAAATAATGCAGTTTTATCTTTAGAAGAAAGAGAAAAGAAGAAAAAAATAATGAAACCTGATGGGTCAGGGAGGAGTTGGTGTGGAAAGGAGAAAAGGGACCAGTGAAAAATCACTTGGAAGAGATGGGATAAGAAATGCACAGTATATTTTGAAAGTAGCCAAAAGAACCTATGGTGAGGAGATTTTTTAAAAAAGGTGTTTTTTAAAAAAGAAAAGGCCAGGAACACATGAAATATACAATATGTTAAATGTATAATTTCTTAAAATCGACAGGAATTTGACAGGAAGCGGAACCGATGAAGGGAATGATTCAGAAATTGGGAAGCAGTAGGAGAATGAAATGGAGTTCTGTCTGAGAACTAGATTGCAGAAAATATCCCATTTTCTATCCCATTTTTTGTCATTAAGTAGCTATTAAATCACATAGTCAAGAAGACCAGCAAATGTGCAAGGAGTATTTTGAGGAATTTTTTTTCCTGAGTTGATAAATCTGCTCTCTGTGTTTGATGGATAGAGGAATTTGTCTCTAATATCATAAAATGGTAAGGACTTTTTTCATATTTGTGATGTTGCATAGCAATGATGTGTAATAGTAACACTGGAAAGGATCATCTTATGTCTCAATCTTCTTTTATTAGGATATACCAGTGTTAGCTTCTTGCAGCTTTCTTGCTTTGCCTTGATTAAAACACTTTTTATAATAAGGGGAGAAGAAAGGATCCATTTTGTATATGTCTCTGTTCAAGTGGTACCATCTAGAACCTGAAAATGCTTACATTAATGACCAATTGGTGGAACTTATGAGCAGGTTCACAAATACACACAGATTGCTTTGTGACACTCTGGGGAAAATTAGTAGCCATAAATCTATCTTAATGAGTCCAGAGCACACTGGTGAATCTGGCTGTAAAGCTTAATGCTGGATGTAGGTCATGCAAATTTCAGGGGGTTGACTCCAGCAATTTCCAATATTTGTTAGATTAGTTATGGATCAAGTAGGTAGGCCATCCACAGAATACAGACCTAATTCACTTCTATGTGTCATTGTGAGGGAGAGGACCGGTTCTTGCAGATTCTTTTAACAACAACAACAACAACAAAAAATCAGTTTAAAGATTGATGTTGACCTGTCTGTACATATCTCATCCCATGAGGTGGTCAATAAATTCTTATGTGCTCTTGATTACAGGAAAAGAATGGATAGGGTGGATGTAAGTGACAAAGAATGCTAAATTCATGGCAATAAGAGCAACATCTCTGTACTGCTCTAAGGTGTGTTACTTATAAATGCATTCCAAATATAATCTGAATGTGTAATGATGCCAAACAACTGTGTGGCTTCTTAACTCAAAAACAGAAGTGGAAAATGCAAGAGCTACTCTCTATATCCATTAAGAATTATGTTCAGAAAGAAGTAATAGAGGAAGCTCAAAGCTTTGAGGTGGAGTCTTTCTAGTCAGCTGTTAAATTTCAGCTAACAATCCTTTTGGGAGCAGTCTCTTTTGCACAGGGCTTTGTTGCATCAGGGACTTCATTTTGGTAATAAGATGAGACTTATTACAAGACTGAAATTAATTTCTCTTTGTTAGATTTATCTATATAAAGCAGATATAAAATTGCTTACAGCAATCAAGATCCTGGGAGTTTGCCAGCTTTTCAACCAATAAACTGTTCTGAAATAATTATTTTTCCAATAATGTCATTGAAGCTGAGAACATTTTTGTTCCTCTTACTCTTTCAGCTTTCCTTTTAATTAAATATATGCCTTTTTTAAACATACATAATGAACAAGCAGTGAATGTAAAGTGTGAATATAATCTTCTCTGTCCTTTCAAATGTTCCATGAGACATTTACTACATCTATGACAACTTGCCTAAGGTTCTGTTTTATTAGATAAATTCTGTGGATGTTTATGCTATAAACCAGATCTTATATGCCACTACATAAAGGTTGTATGAAGGTGCACACCTCTCTGTGCTTAACTGCAAAAGATGGGCTGTGCTGCTTTTAATTTGTGATGAGCTATAAATTGGTATAACCACTTTGATAATACACATACTGCTTTACACCAAAGAATTGATATAACATGTTAAAATACCCTTACTGCCTCCAGGAAGGATGGTGGTATCCTGTGTGTGTGTCATTTAAACACATCTTCAGTTAATCTAATTAATTCATCTTTGCTTTTGTTTAGCATGTAATCACAGCTAATGGAAAAGAAATGTAGTTTAAATCAAGAAGTCATTTATTACTATAAAATATAATTACAAGAAATATGCAAAAGTAATGGATGCAACTTAGTAGGAAACAAAACAAAGAATAGATTTATTCATGTTACCAATCAAGTAATTACAGTGGGTGTATGTTTTCTTCAGGTTTACAGTGGTATGATAGGAATTTTCCTGAATATTTATCTGTGCAGCTACTTGCTCCTTTACAGAAGCTTTCAGATGTTCTGGCAAGGCATACTTGTATTTTGCCAGGTATCTGTAGAAAAAATAACAAACTTTGATGCAAACTTAGTGAAACACTTCTTTTATTTTTCCTCTCGATGGACTAACCTGAGTCACTAACCAATGAGGAGTGGCTTCTTTACCTAATAGCACTGGAGTAGGAGTTCTCTACAGCAGAGAAATTATGTGTATCCATGGAGAAAACATGCATATGGGATCTTTGGATTTCCACCCCCAAAACTGGGAATTTATTTTTAAAAGAAAATTTCCTGAGGGAACGGATGCATCAAAAATATGTAATGGGATACAGGAGTAGTCATCTGTTTAAATCCAACTCAGATGGGCAGAGACAATTGTGGAGAACTCGGTATTTGTATTTTTTATAAAAAGAACAGGAGTACTTGTGGCACCTTAGAGACTAACAAATTTATTAGAGCATAAGCGTTCATGGGCTACAGCCCACTTCATCGGATGCATAGAATGGAACATATAGTAAGAAGATATATATTGTGACAGGGTCAGGCCAGATGGCTACAGGAGAGTGATTTTTTTGTTTTTGTTTTCCCATTTTACTTTTATTGTTTTTGTAGCTCATAGTTGAGTCTTTAATTTCTTAAAACCAATTACATATATTTTGGAGACAAAAAAACTTCAAAGTTGTCAATATGAAGTTTTTTTGAATGTTTTTACTATGGTTTTGGAATCTGCTCTGAAGCAAACAAAAAAACGCAACATTCAGCTATCAGAAAGACTGAGGAGACTGTTCCTTTTCCCTGGGTAAGGTAACAGGAAAGGTTTCTTTGAAACAGAAAAGAATTTTATTGTGTAACACTTGCAAAGAGTTACCAAAGAAAACAAAACAAACTATGCAACAAAACAACGCAAACAGAAGATAAAACACAGTAGCTTTCAGGAGGGAAAAGTGTTCAGGCTAGCCTGGGCCCAGAGCAGGGGGGCTTCCTCGACACTCGTGGTCTTCCACCCTCCTGCGTTACCTAGTGCCGCGCCCAGTATCACTGATTATCCCTCTCCTGAGAGTGCCCGGCAAGATGGGCACGGCTGCGGGGTGGGCGGTTTAGGAGTGGGGGGGTAGACACCCATGTATTATAGGACCCCTCCTAGATGACGGTAATGATGGTATCCACAGCGGCAACGGCTGCGGCTGGCATCTCTCGCTCTTCCCCTCAATCAAAGGGTCAGACGGAGGGAACCGGATGGGGTCACTGAGCAGAGAACCCCGGACAGCGCCCACCGCTCCTCGAAGGCGTCAAAGGAGTCGGTGGACGCCACCCAGAGGAACTCCTCCCGGATACGTGAATGTACTGAGGATCGGAAAAAGGCCCTACAATTGCAGGGCGCTTCATGGGCCAACCTCCCCTCTCTGGTTTTATAAATGGCTGTTTTAGCCAAGGCTAGGAGGAGGTTAACCAGGAGATCTCGCGATTTTGTGGGGCCACGGATGGGGAGTGTATAGATAAAAAGGTGAGGGGAGAAATGAAGCCAAAAGTGCAATAGAATATTTGTGAGGAGCCGGAAAAGGGGCTGCAATCTGGCACACTCTAGATATACGTGCGCCAGGGTTTCCCTCACATTACAAAAAGGGCAAGTATTCGGGATGGGGGTAAACCGTGTCAGAAACACGCCCGTGCTCACAGCTCCATGAAGGAGCTGCCAACTGATGTCCCCGACGGGCCTTGGGACCAAGGTGGAATACAGGCTGGCCCACCGAGGTTGCTCACCCTCCAAAGGTGGCAGGAGGTCCCGCCACTTTGTATCGGGGCTGGACACCAGGGTGTGGGCGTGAAGGGTGTGAAGCGTGAGTGTGTATAAATATTTCCGTGGTGCGATTTGAAAACTGACCGGCTGCAGTTCATGCAGCTGGCTTGCAGTGAAAGGGTGAGGGGTTTGTTGGGATCGGCAGGGTAGGGGCCCAATGGAAAGGTCCGGTGGGCCTGAGGTAAAGGATGGGCGGGGTGCGCCCTCGCGCAAGGCTCGGTTGACATAAGCCCGAGCAGCGGGGGTCAAGGCGGCCTTCACCTCCTGAAGTACGTGCCGGGGGGTACGAGGGCTGGAGAGCCCCATGCGCCGAGCGAGCGTCAGGGATCCAGCCAGTCTCTCCGGTCGTAGTCCAGAGGTCTCCGACCCTCGTGACTTCCGCCAGGACCAACCTCTGGCGCACCGAGCGGGACTCTGCCACCTGCACACGGAGCTGGGGGTTGTGTAGCAGGGGCTCCGTGAGGAGATCTGCTCCCACGGTGGCCGCCATGGACCTGGTCGTTAGAAACAGTTTCCAGGTCTGGAGGAGGTCCTGGTAGAAGACCGGCAGCCCGGAGAGGTCTCGCGGAAAACCCCTCGGACAAAGATAAAAGATCTGCCGGTCGTATCGGAGCCCTTGGAAGCGGCGCAGGAAGGCGTGCGCCAATATGCTCCATGCCGAACTACTTGCACTATAAAAGAGCCTCTGCAGGGCCTGGAGGCGGAAAACGCAGACCTGAGTGTACAGACACTTCAGGCCCTGCCCTCCTTCCTTCAGGGGTAGATGAAGAACTCCAACAGGGGCCCAGTGCATTCCTGACCAGAAGAACTCTAGAATCAATCTCCGGAGGTGGGTCAGGAAACCCGGGGCCGGGGCCAGGGTGTTGAGCCGGTACCAGAGTGTGGACAGGACTAGTTGGTTAAGCACCAGTGCTCTCCCTCGGAGGGAGAGACATCGGAGTAGCCTCGTCCATTTCCGGATCCGCTCTATCACCCCGCCCTCTAAATTTTGCCAGTTCTCCGGCGGGTAAGGGTGCGTGGCGGAAAGGTAAACGCCAAGATAGAGCAGTGGACCCGTACTCCACCGGATGGTCTGAAGCGCGGGTGGGAGGGAGCTTACCTGCCGCCAGTCCCCCACCGCCAAGCCAGAGCTCTTGACCCAGTTGACTCGGGCAGAGGAGGCTGCCGAATAGATGGCCTGGCATGCCTCCACTCGCGCCAAGTCGCCCGGGTCCTGGACCACGAGGAGTACATCATCGGCGTATGCCGACAGGACCAGCCGCAGCTCCGGCTCCCGCAGCACCAACCCTGTCATCCTCCTGCGGAGGAGACAGAGGAAAGGCTCGATCGCCAGAGCATACAACTGGCCCGAGAGGGGGCACCCCTGCCGCACTCCTCGCCCGAAGCTGACCGGTTCAGTCAGGGTCCAGTTGAGCCTAACCAAACACTCCGCGGAGGCATACAGCACCCGGAGAAAACTCACAAACTGAGGTCCAAATCCAAACGCCTGCAGAGTGCTCAGGAGGTACCCATGGTCTACTCTATCAAACGCCTTCTCCTGATCAAGAGACAGGAGGGCGAACGATAAACCATCTCTCCGCCCGAGTTCCAAAAGGTCTCGGACGAGAAAGAGGTTGTCAAAAATGCTGCGACCCGGGACAGTATAGGTCTGGTCTGGGTGGACCACGTCCGCCATCACGGACCCTAGCCGCAGCAAGATTGCTTTCGCTACGATTTTGTAATCCGTGCTAAGGAGTGAGATGGGACGCCAGTTTCGTAGATCGCGGAGGTCCCCCTTCTTCGGCAGCAAAGCGAGCACCGCTTGCCTGCACGACAGAGGGAGGACCCCGCTCTGCAAGGACTCAGCCCAGACGGTGACTAGGTCTGGGCCGAGAATGTCCCAGAACGCACGGTAAAACTCCACGGTCAGCCCGTCCATGCCCGGAGATTTATTGGTGGGCATGTGACGAAGGGCTTCCGAGAACTCGGCCAGGGTGAGAGGCAGCTCTAGTCGGTCTCGGTCGCCCATGCTGACCATGGGGAGTTCCTCCCAGAGCACCCCGCAAGCGCCAGGATCGGTCGGGTCCGGGGAGAAAAGGCTTGTGTAGAAGTGACGGGCCCTCCCACACATCTCCTCCAGATCCGTGAGGGGGGTGCCGTCTTCCGCAAGAAGGCAGGTGACATGTTTCTTGGCCCCCCTCGTTTTCTCCAGGGCATAGAAGAAGCGGGAGCCGCGGTCCATCTCCCAAAGGAGGTGGATGTGGGACCGAACGAAGGCACCTCGGGCCCGGTGGTCCTCGAGGGCCCGGAGCTCCATCCGCTTCTCCCGGCACGCTCCGCAGAGGGACGGGTCCTCGGGGTTAGCGGCCAGGCGCCTCTCCATCTCTAAGACCTCCCGTTCCAACTGTTCTATCGCCGCATTTCACTGTCGGCTGGTGCCCCGAGTGTAGTCACGGCAGAAGAGCTTGGTGCGCACCTTCCTAAGATCCCACCATCGCCGCACCGAGGGAAAGGCATGCCACTGCTCTCGCCAGGCCAGCCAAAACTCCCGGAAGGACATCACGAAGCTCTCGTTCTCCAACAGGCTGTTATTAAAGTGCCAATAGGCCAGCCCCGGTCTCTCAACCCGGAGGGAGACCGTTACGGTGACTAAATGATGATCGGAGAATGGGGCCGGCCGAATGGCGGAGGAGTGGGCCTGTGAAAGGTGGAAACGGGATAAGTAAATACGGTCCAACCGAGAGTGATGTGACCGATGGGCCTCCACCCGGAGAAAAGTGAACGTGGAAGTGTCATCTGGGTGATGGTCACGCCAGACGTCCACTAGGGAGTGATGTTCAACTGTCCCTTGGAGAATATTCGTGGCGGCCGGGCTTGGTTCGGCCCCTGAGCGGTCCCGTTCCTCGAGGGTGGTGTTAAAGTCCCCTCCCAGGACCAGGCACTCGTGCGAATCCAGGGTGCCGAGAAAGTCAGACACCCGCTGATAAAATTGTGGCCGCCTGGAGCTCATTTGTAGGGCATAGATGTTAACAAGATTAACCATGAGCCCCTCCATACGGACTCGAAGGTGCAGCAGGTGGCCCGGCACGGCCTTATTGACCCCTAGCACCTCTGGCTGTAGGTTGGGGGAGAACAGGGTCGCCACTCCAGCTTGCCAGGTCGCGAAGTGGCTAAAGTATACCCCGTCCCCCCACTCCAGCCACCACCTGTCCTCGGCGGCCGGGTCCGTATGGGTCTCCTGCAGGAAAACTACAGAGTACCCCCCTTCCCGAAGGTAAGAGAGCACCTGGGACCTGCGGAGAGCCATCCTACAGCCCCTGGTATTCAGGGTCGCAATAATAAGAGGCGTCATGCGGAGGGCTGGGGGGGGTGGGGGTTTCGTGTTGGCGGGGGTGTTCAGGGCCCCTGGCGGGTTGCGCAGCAACCCGTGACCCATCCCGTGGATGAGTAGATCGTGTCGGAAGCTGCGGGCTCACTCGTAGGCCGCAGCACCGCACCTTCCTTGCCCCCTGCCCTCCTTTATAAGGGCCCTTGTGGCCTGGAGGATTTGATCTAACTCCCCCCATAGCTGAAGAGCCAGCTGTACCCTATTGCGGGCGCCATGGGTGTGCTCTAGGAACTTCCGTAGTGCATGCCGCAGCTCATGGTGGGGTGGGGTTACAATTTCCGAGGTGTTCCCTGGTGGGACTCTTAATACAGCCTCATGGTCCGCTAAGGCGGGTAGACAGGGTGCGGACCACCGACGGGGCGTCTGACAGGCTGGGGTTATTAAATTCATTTCACGCCTTGGGGTGGAGGGGGATGGCAGGGAAAAAATTGCCACTCCTAATGGGTCGTGGCTAGAAAGTGCAAAGACTGCTCCCTGGGGGGAATCTGCGAAAGGCGGAAAGGAAATAACCCCAGGGGCGGCATTAGCATTGCAGGAGGAGGGGACTTGGGCAGGGACAGGGGTGGAGGCAGGGGCAGGGGTAAAGCTCTGGGGTTCAGGAGGCAAGCAGCTAAAGGAAAGTGCCTCCTGAGCAGAGTCAAGGGTTAAAGGGTAAGGGAGGGGGCTCCCAATAATGCTAGGCACTGGCTCCATGGTGGTCTTACCGGCCATGGCATCAGGTGGGGACCACCTTCTGCAGAGTGCTCGCCCGGGAAGGCAGTTAGTGGGAGGGAGCATGGGGAAAGGGAGGCTGGGGTAAGGTTGCCCAGCTCGAGGCCAGCCGGCAGCAGATCATCCCCTCCCTGGGTGACCGGGGTCAAATCTAGGGCCTCAATCTCTGCATACACGGGGGAGAGACCAGCTCCTGCCACCCCGGGGGCCTCTCCTCTAGGGCCCGCCTCAACGGTCGCCTCGGGGTCCGCGGGGGGTTCGGGTGGTATCCAGGCAGAAGGGGCGTCCTCAGAAGTCTCGGAGGGGAGGGTCTCCCATGGAGGGGGGATTCTGCCCTCCAATGCCAGTCCGTCTTCCCCTCCCGACACCAGCAGATGGATCTCACTCGTGGCTGTGGCGGGAGGCTCGATATCAGTGCCTCCTTTCCTGGTCTTCCGGGGGGCTTCCGCCTCGGATGGATGCAGCGGAGCTCGAGCCTTCCGCTTGCCCGCTTCCCCTGGACTAGGGTCCAGCCCTCCATAGCATCATCTAGGGGTTGGTTAACAGGGGTCGTGTCGGGGGGCGGAGGTGATGGTTCAGGGGTTCGGGGGGGTAGCGGTGAGGCAGCATGAGGGGTGGGCGTTTCTCCTTGGGGCGGGCCCTCTCCTATACCCGGTAATATCCTTACCACACCCTCCTCCATGGGCTCTGTTGGATTGGTACTAGCAAGGGTGGAACTCCCTTGCTCGCCCAGGCGTTGAAGGGAAGGTATCTCTTGGGCCCGGACAGGAGCAGCGATGGGTCGAGTAGGAGGAGGGTTGGTTTCAGGTGCCGGGCAGCCAGGGGCATCAGCAGCGACGGGGCCGATGTCCTGCCGGGTCTCGGGGGTTTCGGGTGCCCCTCCCCCCCGGGCCAAAGGGCAGTCTCTGTGGACGTGCCCCGCTGAGCGGCAGAGGTAGCACCGGGCCTCTCCGGTGGAGTAAAAGACCCGATAGCGGGCTCCCTGGTAGGGGACTAAAAAAGACCCCTCGAGCGCCTCTTCGTCACGCGCCCCTGCCGGCGGTAGAAGCTGCACTTGCTGGCGGAACGAAAAAACGTGACGGAGGGTGGGGTCCTTGCAGCCCAACGGGAGAGGGCTGATGACAGAGACAAGTTTCCCCAGAGTGGAGAGAGCGGGTAACAGGGCAGCATTGGGTAAGAAGGGAGGAACGGAGGTGAGGACGAGGCGAACGCTCAGGTCTTCCAACGGTTCTAGGGAGACAAACACCCCCCCCCCCCGTCAGGCCCCTCTCCACCGCCTCCTGGGTGGCAGCCTCCGAAGCTAAGAAAAAAACGACCTTCCCATACGTCTTGGAGGCCGCCACAATAGCCGTGGGTCCTACCACCTTCGCCAACGCCTGCACGTATGTCTCCACGTGGGGCAAGGAGGGCACCAGGAGGCAACGGACACCGTGCCTCCTGGTCAAGGTGGGGAAAGGGCCCCGGCCGCTGGTGATGGTGGCGGAGGTGGGGGGGGGCGAGATGACAAGGCGGCAGGCAGTGGGGAGCCCGTTGCTGCCCGGGCATACGTCCTGGGGGCTGGGGGAGGAACAATCGCAGAGCTGGTGGAGGGAAACGCAGGGAGGGGTGCCACGGTTGATGAGGCCACAGTGGTGGGGGCAGCCCCTGCCATGGAGGGCTTACTGGTTTTTGCGGGGCCCTTTCCTTTCTTCCCGCCCTGGCCCTTCCGGCCAACCCGGGGGGGGGGTTCCTAGAATCTGGGGGGGCGGTGGGTGCAGTAGCAGCAGCGATCACCCCGGTGCCTCCTGCTGCTGGTGCCCCAGCAGGGGGGTGGGGTGGCAAGTATCTTAACAATAATGGTGGGGGGGGGACAACTAATTTTGTTGAAGCAGCCTCGCCCCTCTCATTCCCCGCCATTGTGAGCAGGGAGAGACAGGGAGACACCGGAAGGAGAAGGGGGGAGGGGGAAAGGAAAGTAACCACTCCTCCCTGCTAGACTGCAGGTGGGGGGGGGAATGCCGAGGGGGTTGGACTGGGAGGGGGGGGAAACAAAATCAGGGTCCAATAATAGGGGCAAGCTGTGGGATAAGCAATCCAAGCGGGGGGTGCAGACCCACACACGTTTGTCCAAAGAGTCTCGGTTGGTCGGCTGTTATGTCCGGTCCGAAAGGCAAAGTTCAAAGCGAACAGCTGGATCCGAAGGGAGATGGCAGGTTGCCAGCAGGGACAGACGGTGTGGGGGCCGTGACAGTTGTAGTAGCGATGGGGGGATAGGGACACCGATGGATCAGGGTTGGGGGTCTCCATGCCACACCCCCTGTGCTGCCACAAACGCAAGTAACCACAGTCAAACTTCCCCCCACAAGAGTATAATTCAGAAAGGTACTCAGTCTTACGGCCCCCTTCATGATGATTTATAGCTCTCCTGGATTATTTCTCCTGTTTTCTGAAATCTTCTTCTCTAGCTGTGTTGGCTGTGTTCCAAGGCTTCCGGCATGCTGAGAATGTTGTAAAGTCCGAGCTGCCAGCAAAACGGCTGGGTCTGGGGGTTTCCGCTCCCCCCTCCGGACAGCAAAATTGGCAATCTCCCCCCCCTCCTCCGGGGGCTCAGCTGAGGCAAATAACTGCGCCCAAAACAGGCATGGGGGGGCGGGTACTGGCGGCGAGCTGAGGGCCGACCAGCACGTAGACGAAAAAAAAACCCAAAAAACCAAACCAAAACAAAAAAAGCATCTGGCCCGGTCGGGGGGGACTAAGGCAGGTTCAAAAAGAAAGAAAAATCCAGGCCAGGGGGCTTTAGGAAAGAATAGAAAGCAGATAGCTGAGGAGCAAGCAAAGGACGTTCCGTTTCCCAACAGGGACGGTTCCAGAACAATGAGGAACTTTCTGGAAACAATTAAGGCAGACAGGCTGTCATAAATATAAAGGGAAGGGTAATCACCTTTAAAATCCCTCCTGGCCAGAGGAAAAATCCTTTCACCTGTAAAGGGTTAAGAAGCTAAAGGTAACCTCGCTGGCACCTGACCAAAATGACCAATGAGGAGACAAGACACTTTCAAAACCTGAGAGGAGGGAGAAAAACAAAGGGTCTGTGTCTGTCTGTGTGATGCTTTTGCCAGTGACAGAACAGGAATGGAGTATTAGAACTTTTAGTAAGTAATCTAGCTAGTTATGTGTTAGATTATGATTTCTTTAAATGGCTGAGAAAAGAGTTGTGCTGAATAGAATGACTATTTCTGTCTGTGTGTCTTTTTTGTAACTTAAGGTTTTGCCTAGAGGGATTCTCTATGTTTTGAATCTAATTACCCTGTAAGGTATTTACCATCCTGATTTTACAGAGGTGATTCTTTTTTACTTCTATTAAAAGTCTTCATGTAAGAAAACTGAATGCTTTTTCATTGTTCTAAGATCTAAGGGTTTGGGTCTGTAGTCACCTATGCAAATTGGTGAGGATTTTTATCAAACCTTCCCCAGGAAGTGGGGTGCAAGGGTTGGGAGGATTTTGGGGGGAAAGACATTTCCAAACAATGTTTTCTCAGGAACCCAAATAAAGTTTGGTGGTGGCATTGGAAGTCCAAGCGCAAAGGGTAAAATAAAACTTCTCCAGCGCATCATGAAAGATTTACAACCTATCCTGAAAAATGATCCCTCACTCTCACAGATCTTGGGAGACAGACCAGTCCTCGCTTACAGTGTGTGTGTATAGATATATATAGATAAAGATAGATCTTCTTTCTATATGTTACATTCTATGCATCCGATGAAGTGGGCTGTAGCCCACAAAAGCTTATGCTCTAAAAAAAATTTGTTAGACTGTAAGGTGCCACAAGTACTCCTGTTCTTTTTGAGGATACAGACTAACACAGCTGCTACTCTGAAACCTGTATTTTTTATGAATATCATATATTCCTCAGTGTATCTGTGTGTGATATTACCCTGCCAGAATGCACAATTAGATCAAAAGGGATTTTGAAAAGAAACCTGGCACGAAAGGTAAAATAATGGCCTAGAGAAAGAGCATTCCTATTACAAACAGCCACGTTTGTAGCCATGGAGAGGGACTCCTGGGCCCCCCAAACCAAGTGACAGGGCTGTTACTAAGGCTGAGAACATGCAGATCAGAAGACCCTAACTAGTGAAAGGACCTGGCCTATAGAGAGGGTTGGCATCAGTGTGCCGTAGGGCTGACATATGGACAGACTGATTGTCATGTCTACCTATTAGCTTGGGAGAAAGCTTGGGTAAGACAGTAAGTATGGACATTGTCTTTATTTTTAAATCCATTTCTCTCAGCATTGTGTATGGTTTGGCAAAATAAATGTAACCCTTCTGCTAGATGGTGTTGGCAACAACAAAGGATAAGGTTCAATACCTAGGGGTTCCTCTTAAAATTGCAAAACAAACCCAGCATAAGCTCCTATCCAGAAATGTTGGAAAAGTAAACACCACCCCAGGCACGTCTACGAGGCAATACTTCCCCGCTTGGGAATCTGGGTATCAGAAAATAAAACTTTTATTAAGGGGAGAGGGAGCACAGCAACAGTTGGGAAAAAACACAGCGCCAATGACTCAGAAGTATGCAAATTGTAAGTAAAATACCCACCCCCAAAGTATCTGGGGCAGTAGATCTTTGCCTTCGTTTCCAATCTTATGTTGCGAAAGTCCAGTGGATGAATGTTCCTTCAACACATCACTTCCCTTTTCATCTGCTGCAACCTGACTCATGGTTTGTTGTCTGAGGTCAGCAAAGCCCCAGAGTCCAGGGGTGCATTCAGGTGGTTCATTCCAGTCCTTTGGTCGAGTCTGGCCCTACAGCACCAAGAACACCTAACCCAGCTATTAGGAGTGACAGTTCTAGGAATTGCTGCGGAGGAGGGTGCTTCTGCTGCTGCGTCTCTCACCATGCTGCCTTTAGCTGCAATGACTTGTTGTGAGCTTCCACTACCTAGCCCAGTTCTCAGTGATTTCGCTGAGTAATTGGGACTTCACTGCTGCGGCCTCCTTTATGCTGTGTGTAATGGGAACACTGTCCCCATGCCAGTCTAAAGGCTCAGTCCTTATACCAGCTTATCAGTGATTTCAGCTCCGCTGAGTCAAATTATCTCTGTCTTTAAATACTGGAGGGAGCAGGCCAAATGGCATATAGGACACTTAAAGTCCTCACCACCAGATAGCAACATCTTTCCCCACCTCCCTCTGATTTTAAATTGATTTACTTCGCTACCCTATGCTTAGCAAGTGAGGTTAAATTTATGCCGACCCCTCAATTGGAGCATATGAAATACAGTTCATCTGCCCTTTAGTCATACAAAAAGAATAACATTTTGTTATCCCTGCATCCAAGACTTCAGTGAAGTTTAACCCGAAGCAGCCAAAACTGATACTTTTGGCAAAGTAGATATGCCTTGTTATCTAATATTAAATATTTCTAGAAGGTTTTGTATTTATGCTAAAATGTATAGCTATGCACTAGACTCCTAGCATGCCTTGTACTCATGCTAAGCTTTATAATGGAAAATTATGAGGAGGTAAAACCTTTTGTTCTTTGTAGATGTAGAATCTGTCAAACACAAGATGTATGTTTTGTTGAGACTTGACAAATATCAACAGTGTTCTAGGTATGGTTGGTACAGTATGCTGGGGATGGTATGTACAGATGATGATACAAAGGTACCTTGAAAAATAGGAATGAAACTAGATAAGGGGAGTGAAGTCTGTAATACAGAGACTATTGTGAATTTTCTGATTATCATAAACAAGGGGGATGTAAATATGAGCAGAAGTGAGCTCATACTTTGGAACAGAGTGAAGATGTAACTTCTGCAAGCCAGTTCTCCAGACCAGTAAAGCATTAATCTGTTTTTGTTGACTTGTCTGTGTTTAATAAACAGAATGAGCAGAGTTTTCTGATGTCTCTTTAATTGATCATTTAAACTGAGCCACTAATGGTAAATTGATCACCTTGGTAAAGGAGGTGTGTCTGTGCAAATATGGTCTGCTCCAGAGGTCTTTTCTCCCAGTTCATGAATAGGTGGCAGGAGAGAGCTCACTCAGACCATTGGCCTATATAAATACTGCTTCTGTGTCACTGCATACTATTACTGACCCAAATGGAAACACTTGCAGTGCCAAGTTTATTGGGCTTGCTCAGTGGCACAGTTGGCAGCAAGGTGGTGTACCCCAGAGACCCAATTGAAAAGTGACTGGCTCATGGGATCCCACCCCAAAGAGGAATGGAGGCAAAGGCCTGCCACTTGAAAGGGGTATACTCAAGGGACTGGAAAATGATCTCAGGAGGGGCAGCCTACCCCAGGGACAGTGACACATCTTATCTTCTGGTGCCTCTTTGGTGGCCTACATGAAATAGGTTGGTGGTCTCGTGGTACAATTTTCAGGGTGGATCAAACAAATGAGTGCCCATAGGTACTAAAAATATGTTTTCCCCAGTCTCTGTGCTCCGTTAGCTAAGGAATCAAAGGCTTACACTACGTCCAGTATGCCATAACCCTTTCTTTCTACAAAACCAGTTTTTGGCAGACATGTCGGCGACTTCTCTTTTGGGCTTGCCTCTTTTGTTGTTTCTCCTCTGGGGTGCCTCTCCATATTGTCTCTGATTCTCTTCTCACATATACACCAGTTTTCAACTGGTATATATAACTCCATTGACTCCACTGGAGCTACTTTTGTAGCTCTACTGGTTAAGATAGTTCTACCAGTTCCTAATGGACACGTATCCACATCATAACTACTTCCTCCTATTTGGCAGTGATTAGTCCCCTTGCTGATGAGCACAGAGACTAATAATGAAATGGCTGTGGAGAATGAATTACATTCCAGTAGCTCTTAGTATGTATTTATGCATGGGTTTTTTAAATTTTGAAACTGAAGGTATAGTTATGGCCTCCCTACTGTGTAGTAAGATAAAACAGAGGAGGAAGGAATTGCAAATAGAAGTTGAGGAGAGAAAAAAAGGAAGAAATTGTTTTAAGGTCAACCTCCCTGGGTTCCTACAGAGTTGCTAATGTGTTAGAGAGTCAGTGTCAGTCACAGTAATAAAGAGGTTATTTGTTTTGCTGCCTAGCAGAGACATTAGGAACTTTTTTCTTGCAAAAGGGTCAAAGTAAGGAAGACAGCACAAACACGGAATGTGTGATAAGAAGACAGATGGTCACAGAATTGAGAACGGACTTGGGAAGCTGAGAGGTGTTTTTTGTTTTGTTTTTAAGGATTTTAAAGCAGTGGATTTTTTCCCTAGAAGTCACAGATAATGGAACGTTTAAAAGGGCTAGAAGCTTCTGGATGGGAAACGAGATATAAAAGTGACTCAGAAAAAGGAGAAATTGTGTTTAAACTGGGGTGATAAATGTAGTAGTGATGTTTGACAAGTAGTAATAAAGATAGTAATTAAAAATTTACTTGTGGGGTTCTGAGAAGTAGTATGTTTCATTTTTGTATAAAAATTCTTTATCATCAAATGTCATGGAATGTAACTACAATTAATTCACATTTTTTAGCAACATTTATGTAAAGTCACTCAGTTACCAAGGTGAAGTGCCAACCTTTTAGGGCTCAGAAAGACCTCCAGTTTCCCTATGTCCACAAATCATACTGGTTGGAAGAATAACTGATGGTACTAACACCCTAAGTTCTCCTTCTGTTGTTGGCAGGCTGCAACTCCTCCAATAATTTGCAATTGCCGCTTTCTGCCGTAAGGATAGCCCTCTAAGTGGAAAAAGTATGGGCAGACAGGAGCAACCCTCATGGACAGCTGAGCTTTTTCAGAGGTAAGTGCTGAAGATACTCAACAAGGGGGTTATTTTTCTTTTTGGCTCAATAAACAGATGCAATCATTTTAATCAGCCCCAATGTTTTTTTTTTAAATTAAGAAATGCAATAAACACTGAAATTATTTATTAGGTTACATATTTGCAATAATCACACAATGACCAGTTCTCCCTTTCTCCCTTTATTCATCTTTTAAAAGTTCTTTAATTATTAATGGCACTGTTCTGGTGAATTTAGTAAATACTTTATTTTTTCTGTCTGAAGAAAGTTCAGTAAACATTCTATTTTCTGAGATAACTTATAGTTATGAATTGAATGATTGTTTAAAATCGATGTTAATATATATTTTATTATTCTTATTCTGCTTTCCCATAATTACAAAGCTGTTTTAAGAAAACAGAGAACATACTAATGAAAGTATATCTTCAGGCAATAATAAGCTTTCTCTGTGTATGTTCCAATTTATATGAAATCGATTGCATGCTACCACTGGAAACTGAAGTCTTGTATTAATCAGCTGAACATATAGTACTGAATACTCTCTTAAATATACCTTTAATTTGCTCATTGCTTCACCAGGCCCTGATTCTGCAAACAGATCCATCATTGTGGATCTGGATAAAGTTCCTTTGACTTAAATGGGACTTAACACATGCATATGGCTACTCACCTATGCATTTGTCTGCAGGATTGGGGGCCCAGGTTCTTGCAGGTTGGCATTTGCTTCTGTGCCATGTATATCCTGCCCACTATTCCCTTCTTGTATTGAACTGAAGCTGTGTGTACTTTATTCAAATATGGTACATCACACAATTGAAGCAAAATGGGAAAGAGCCCAAAAAACTGGAGTCAGATGGTGTCATAAATATAAAGGGAAGGGTAAACCCCTTTAAAATCCCTCCTGGCCAGAGGAAAAATCCTCTCACCTGTAAAGGATTAAGAAGCTAGGATAACCTTGCTGGCACCTGACCAAAATGACCAATGAGGAGACAAGACACTTTCAACAGCTGCGGGAAGGGAAAAACAAAGGGTCTGTCTGTGTGATGCTTTTGTTGGGGACAGAACAGTAATGGAGTCTTAGAATTTAGTATGTAATCTAGCTAGATATGCGTTAGATTATGATTTCTTTAAATGGCTGAGAAATTAAGCTGTGCTGAATAGAATGGATAGTCCTGTCTGTGTGTCTTTTTGTAACTTAAGGTTTTGCCTAGAGGGATTCTCTATGTTTTGAATCTAATTACCCTGTAAGGTATTTACCATCCTGATTTTACAGAGGTGATTCTTTTTATTGTTACTTCTTTTTTACTGTTTCTTCTATTAAAATTCTTCTTGTAAGACCTGAATGCTTTTTTTTTTCATTGTTCTTAAGATCCAAGGGTTTGGGTCTGTGGTGACCTATGCAAATTGGTGAGGATTTTTACCAAACCTTCCCCAGAAAGTGGGGTGCAAGGGTTGGGAGGATTTTGGGGGGAAAGACATTTCCAAACAATGCTTCCCTAATAAAATAAACCCAGATAAACATTTGGTGGTGGCAGTGGAAGTCCAAAGGCAAAGGGTAAAATAGTTTGTACCTTGGGGAAGTTTTAACCTGAGCTGGTAAAAGTAAGCGTAGGAGGTTTTCATGCAGGTCCCCACATTTGTACCCTAGAGTTCAGAGTTGGGAAGGAACCTTGACAGATGGTGATACGCTGAATGTGAACAAAGCATTTTATAAGAGGTAGAGGGTGGGAGACTAGAAAATGGTTTACATCCCACTTGTATGCAGCATAGTCTACCCAGATATCTATCACCCATCAGAGCTACTAGGGACCTGAACATCAGCTGGAGCAAATCAGCCTAGATATATTAAAGTTATTTGAGCTGCACCAATTTACACCAGATGAGAATCTGGCCATAATTTTTCTGCTCAGATACTGTTCGCTTCCTTTTATTACTCTAGGGAAAAAAAGTAGGATGCAGTCAGGCAGAAGTAGTTTGTTCAATCTCTTAAAATGAAGTAATTGTACAAAGAATGTTGAACACTCCAGAAAGTTCAACAGATACATTTGTCTGAGTAAACAAACTATCCCGAACACATCCCCATGAGTTACAGTTCTGCAGTCAGTGCACTAGTGTAAAACAAGACTCCAAAGGAGTCACTCCTAAACTAACTTAAGTAACACAGTTCAAAAATTGAAACAAACTGAGTGTTACAAGCTGTAGTTATTAAATGTGGTAGGGTAGAGTTGGGTAGTTGTGGAAGATTTTGTTAGTGTAGGGAACTAAGAGCTCAAGGAGCAGAAATTGGCTAGATTTTTTCATTCAGAAAGGAGGTTGAGGACTAGAGAGAATAGAGGAATCTCTTGAGCTGGGAGTTAAGAGAACTGGGGAGTTAGACACTGGGAAACTTTTAAATCATAGGAGCAACCTGAATGAAAGATCCATGGTTGACTTAGGTCGGAAGATGGGTGAAGAGAAGGAGGCATCATTAACATAAACTAGATGTTTTAGTAATAGAATAAAGTGTTTTTTGAAGACTGGAGGGAGAGCAGGGGGAATTAAGGATTGAGGACGACAGGAACTGGCAAATGAAAGAGGGAAATTTTATATTGGGTTGTATTCTGAAGTGCACAGGAAACTATAAAGTTTACTAAAGTTGGGTGTGACATTTTCCCATTTTAGAATGCAGGTAAGAGAGAAGATGCTATTTTTTGATACAATAAATTTTGAAGAGTTGGGAATAATGGAAATTAAGGTTAGAGATGAAATCATTAGTAAAGTTCAGATAGCTGGTAAACATTTGAAGGGAATGTTTTGGGTAGTATAATAGGCAGATTTATAGACATGGTAAGTGTAGGAGGCAAAAGAGTATTTGGGGTGAAGGCCAACACCTATATGGTAGATGTGACTGTACAATTTGAGTCAAAGAGGGATAATGAGGTGTTGGAGTTTTGTTTGAGGGCATGTGATAAACATAATTTTTGTAGTGCTAAAACATTCTAGAAGTGATATCGCACATCACTATGTGAAGTCCCTATGCTGTCTTTATGAGAAGGATTTACAGGCTGTATTCACTCTGAAAATGGGCACCAAGAGCATCAAAGTTGAGGCATTCTGTGAATCCTGAATGTGTGAGACACTGTAAAACATAAAGAAATGCCCAGTGGCAGAGTTTGTAAACTAAAAGGAGAAACACACAGACAAGCAAAGAGTAGGGGGAAAGGGAATTACATGCAAGTAAAGTGGTCACAGGTATAATTGGCAGTGTCTTGATACATTTTTAAAATTAGGTATATTAATTAGATAACTGAGTGGTAAAAGGGACATCCAATCTTGCCATTATTAGTTAGCTAATTTTTCGCATTTATCACAAGAAGTGAGTCTTCAGAAGGCATTTGTATATGGAGTGCATAGTGTCCTTAGGGATCATGGAAGATCTTATCTTTGAAGAAGTTGGCAATATCGAACAGAAATTTGGACAAAGAATGCTGAAGGTGGTTGCAAATAGGTGATGGGGGTTGTGGGTATGGGAGTGAATGAGTGAACAGGTAATAATGCTTGATAAGGAAGGTGACAAAAGTGAAGGAGAGAAAAAAATTGTAGTGGAGTCCAAGTGGGAATCTCGGCAGATGCATTTACTGGCACAGAAGCTGTAGTGGAGGATTCATAGGTTGGATGAGCCTGTTTAGGGATTAGTAGGATGGGCTTTGAGGTGGAAAAGAATAGCAAAAGAGCTGAGGGTGGAGTGAAGAGATTCTGTAACTGAGTCAAAGGAGGAAATGAGAGTAGTAGGGAGGTAGTGGTCAAGAAAATGAGGTGACGGGCAGGGAGGAGAAAGTTGGGTAATGAAAAAATCAGAGATAAAGTAGCATTTGGCAAAGTCAGGGTTAAGCAAGTGGTCTTTTTATGAGCCAGAGAGCTGGTCTGGGATGAAAGTCAAACTAGTGGGCTAGGATGAGGGGTTGGGTTCATGTTTTCCACATGCACAGGTATGTTGTGGGTAGGCTAAGGGCTCAGCTGGGAAGTTAGAGATTGAGATTACCAATGATGAGAGTAAGACTAAGAGGAAGAGAGAGGCAGCTGGAGAGAAATTGGGTGAGACAGTAGGTCACCGCTACATGGAGAGGGATCGGAGCTGTGGATCTGATGGAGTGCAATGGAAAGGAAGTTGTGATAGAACCAGGAACTGGAGGTTGAACAGAGCAGAAATCAAGAAGGAGCTGAAACAACGAATGGTGCATACTTTTGTGTATTCTCCACAGATATGTCATATAAAAAGTTAAATTCAGCAAGAAGATGTTTAAGGGATGGCAGGGGAATGAAGAATGGGATAGTAAGGGCTGGGGGAAAGATGACGTGTTCAGGAGTACACAGTTTGGGCGGATATATCCCTTATGGATGAATTTATTAAAGGGTGAACTCTATATCCTAGTGTAGAGTATAGGAAAGAAATTGGTAAAGTACAGGTGGGAGTTAGTAAGGAACTCATGAAATTACAGAACTACTACCAGTTGTATGTATCCTATCACTGAAATCAGCCTCTATACCAGATGACTGGAACATAGCTAATGTAATGCCAATTTTTAAAGACTGCTCCAGAGGAGAACCTGGCAATTACAGGCCAGTAAAGCCTTGCTTCAGTACTGGGCACAGTGGTAAAAACAAGCATGTGGATAAGGGTGATCCAGTTGATAATGATATACTTGCATTTTCAGAAAGCCTTTGTCAAGATCCCTCACCAAAGGCTCTTAAGGAAAAAAAAAAAGTAATTATGGAATAAGAAGGAAGGTCCTCTCATGGATCAGTAACTGGTTGAAAGATAGGAAACCAAGGCTACAAATTAATAGCCAGTTTTCACATTGGGGAAAGCTGAACAGTGGGGTCCCCCAAGAATCTATACTGGGAACTATGCTGTTCAACATACTCATTAATCTGGGGTGAACAGTGAAGTGGCAAAGTTTGCAGGGGATACAAAATTATTCAAGATAGTTAAGTCCAAAACAGACTGAGACATTACAAAGGGATCTCATAAAACTGGGTGACTAGGCAACAACATGGCACATGAATTCAATGTTGATAAATGCAAAGTAAAGCATATAGGAAAAATAATACTAGCTATACATATACAATGTTGGGTTCTAAATTATCTGTTACCACTCAAGAAAGAGATCTTGGAGTCACCATGTATACTTCTCTGAAAACTTCCACTCAGTGTGTGGCAGTGGCCAAAAAGGCCTACAGTAAGTTAAGAACTTTTATGAAAGGTATAGAGAATAAGGCAGAAATATCATAATGCCTCTATTTAAATCCCTGGTACTCCCACACCTTGAATACTGCATCCAGTTTTGGTCATCCCATCTCAGAAGATAGTGGAACTGGAAAAGCTTCAGAGAAGTGCAACAAGGATGATCAAGGGTATGGAATGGCTTCCATATTAGGAGAGATTAAAAAGACTAAGGCTGTTCAGCTTAGAAAAGAGATGATTAAAGACTATGAAAGAGGTCTATAAAATCATGAATGATGTGGAAAAACTGAGAAGAGATGTATTTACCCTTTCACACAATACAAAAACCAGAGGTTACCATTATAGGCAACCGGTTTAATACAAACAAGTAGTACTCTTTCCATACTGCCCAACTAACCTGTGGAACTCATTGCCAGGGGATGTTGTGTTGGCCAAAAGTATAAATGGGCTCCAAAAAGTACTAAATAAGTTCACGAAGGATATGCTGATCAAAGGCTATTAGCTGAGATCGTCCGGAATGCAACCCCATACTCAGCATGACCCTAAATCTGACTAGCAGATGTCAGGAATGGAAGACAGGGTTGGATTGCTCTATAATTGCCCTGTTCTCTACACTCCCCCTTAATTTCTGGTATGGGCCAATGTCAGAGACAGGATACTGGGGAAGTTGGGTCATGGTCTGACTCAGTATGGCAGCTTTTATATTCTGATGCACTTTCTACATCAACCTGCATATTGTTGACTTTAACTGTGTCATTGTGTATTCATATTCAAATATACTGAAGAAGCTTACAGCAGCAGAAACCAAATGCTCTACTTATAGTTTCTGTGATCCTTTATTTCCTGAGCCATTTGCCAAGTAAGGAAAAGGTCCTTTCCCCACCCTTACCCAATGATGTCAGCCTTCACCACAACATATTTTTTGCACCCATTTATGGAAATTTCATCTAATCACATTTCCCTAGTTTGCTTATGAGAATATCATGTGGAACTGTGTAAAATGCCTTGCTAAAATCTTGGAATATCACGTCTACAGCTTTCCCCTATTCACTTGGCTAGTAGCCCTGTCAAAGAAGAAAATTAGGTTGGTTTGGTATGACTTGTTCTTGACAAATCCATGTTGGCTATTATGTAGCACTCTATTATCCTCTAGGGGCTTTCACAAGAGCCACAAGAAAGGTTGAAGAATTAGAAAACTTAACTTATAGTGATAGACACAGGGAGCTCAATCTATTTAGCTGAACAAAGAAAAGGTTAAGGGGTGACTTGATTACAATCTACAAGTACCTATGTGGGGAACAAATATCTAATAATGGGCTTTTCAATCCATCAGAGAAAGTTATTACACAATCCAATAGATGGAAGTTGAAGTTAGAAAAATTAAGACTGGAAATAAAGTGTAGATTTAATTAACCATTGGAACAGTTTACCAAGGTTCATGGTGGATTCTCCAGCACAGACCATTTTTAAATCGAGACTGGTTGTTTTTCTAAAAGATCTGCTCTAGGAATTATTTTGGGGAAGTTCTATTGCCCGTGTTAGACAAGAAGTAAGATTAGATTATTACAATGGTCCCTTCTGGCCTTGGACTCTATGAATCTATTAAATTAGTTGTTTAATAAGTTTTTCCAGTATCTTTCCAGGTATTGAAGTTAGATTGGCTTGGTGTATGGTTCCCTGGGGCCTCTGTTTCTCTTTTTAAAGAGAAGTACTATGTTTGTTTTTTTCCAGTCCTCTGTGACCTCACCTGTCATCCAAGAATTCCCAAAAAGAATTGCTAATGGTTCTGAGATTGCTCCAGCTAGTTCCTTAAGTACTCTTGGGTTAATTTCATCAGACCCTGCTAAGCTGAATATATCTCACTTACCTAAATATTCTTTAACATGTTCTTTGCCTGTTTTGGCTTGCATTCCTTCTCCCTTGTTTCGAATATTAATTGTGTTAAGTATCTAGTCACAATTCACTCTTCATGCCTATTTTGCTTCAGTCTTCACTAAACAACTGAGCCTTCTTGATATTGTCCATTATTAGCACTTCTGCACTAAGTAGAGGACCTATGCTTTCCCTCATCTTCTCTTGAGCCTAATGGATTAAATGGCCATTGAGTCAAAACACTCCACTGTTTTGTGAGGCATTATTTATTATGTGAATTGATTTAGTTCCTTCATGCCTTTCTCCATTTTGGGGAATAGCAGGGTATGCTGTTCTTACTTCCTTTCATTTTTTCATATAGTGCATTTACAGTTAGGCCCTCTACATAGGAAGCCCCATTATCTAAAAATATCTTTAAATTGTTGTAACACTTATGTGCCAGATACTTTCCGTGCACAGAGGAAGACCCAGCCCCTGCTCCAAATGAACAGTTTAAGAATTCAAATTATTTTCTTGTGATTTTTTTTTCTCCAAGTTACAGCTCTCATAGACACTTTTCTTTGGTACCAATTACTGTCTGACGCTGACTCATTGTTACTCATGGCTACCATTTCAAGAAGATAATTTCTCACCATCTCCATTGCAGAAGTCCATAGGAGGGTTGTAGTAGGAGTGCTATCTAAATTCAAGAATTGATGCTTCTAAGATGGAGAGATGCAAAAAGTGAAAGTGAGACCAAAATCACACTTTGCTTTGGCAGAAATCTCCCATTTGTATCATTACACTTTCCTTAGCATTTAGCCTTTTCTTTTACAAATGACAGCTGGGTTGCCAGAGCTTGAAGCCTGCATACTCTCTCAACTTGTTTTCTCTGGAGCAACTCACACTTTTTATTTCATTCAACTCTTTAATGTAATTTAGGATCTCTACATTTCCTTCAGAAAAATCACATTAGCATAGCCATCAGACCACAGTAGATCATGTAGAAATGTTAGGCCAGATTTTTCAAAGGTGCAAATGGCAGTTGGACACTCAACTCCTGTGGGGTTTCACTGGGAGCGGGACACCTCGTTGACCTCTGGGCCATTGAAAAATCTCCCCCACTGCCCTACAGAGTCTTAAGGTATCTCTTTGCCTATTGACACCTAATTGTGTTGACCGGATAACTTGTTCAATAATATTCAGATACTTTCACTTCTAGGAAGCAACTCCACCCAAGCAGACGAGGAGATTTATAGGAGAGCATGGCCACACAGCCCTTGCTGGTGTGTGAAGTCACAGAAAACATAGTCATGAAATTTAGCTTCCAGAGAATCAGAAGATGGAGAAAATACATACATGTTATACCACAACAGTGGTTTATCAGGGAAGGGTATTACTGAGAGTGAGAAAAAGCTGTTTTAGGGATTTTTTTATGTTGTTTTGTCTGAGCAAAGTCCAGCAGACATAGAGCCAAGGGAGTAACATCTCTCTTCTTTAAGGATACTTCAGAGTAAGACCATTCTGTGAGGGAAAATGAGGCTTGAGGCCTTAGCCTTTATCTAGTCATGCAAACCTTGTTAATGTGATGTTTGCCTCTAGTTATACAGACAAACAAGACTTTTACATAGCCTAGCGATAAAGCCATCAATACATTCCTATAAGTCTCTACTTAATCACACAACAAGCTGTACTTCTAGAATTTCCCTGTGCATTAATATAGTATCTTGCAATATAAGATGGGCAGGATGAATAGAACAAACAGTCCTCCCAAAACCTGCTCTCTCCCTCATTATTGTAAGCATTAGAAAGAACAAAGTAGCCAGCAGAAGTACAGCTACTCTATTGGCCAGCTGTCCATGGTGCTCGGCTACCTTAGGCTTTCCCTAATTATAAATGAACTGTCATATAGGTCACAACACTGTTTAAACCTAGGTGATCATGTCCCCATCTGAGCTTCTCCCGCTAAGCTTTTCAGTTGTTAAATGACATTGCGTTCTCATTTGCAATGTTGCTACCAACCACATGGTAGCAAACACATGATCAAGCATCTACTTTGAGTCAATAGACTGAGAAAACTGATTGTACGCACGGGAGATCTGTGCGAGCTGGGTGGTGTGGGGGTGAGAAGTCCCCCCCCCCGCCTCATTCTATACATGCTTCACAGTTATTCTTGAGCTCTACTTCTCTGTGAGAATTTTGCAGGGGGATCTGTGTATTCATGGATTCCCTGCCTCCTTCCCCATCCCACCCTGCCCCAAACCCCCTCCTGCATGCTAAGACAGAGGGAGTGCCTACAGATCATAGTTGTATGGCATATACAGGGGGTGTGGACTCCTGTGTGGGCTCACTGAATCCAGTTACTTGGCATACTGGCTCTGCTGCACTCAGGGTTTTCTATGGTTGTGGTGTGTGGATGAGGGTCTGTATTTGTATAGCCAGGATGGCACTGTGTTTCTGAGTTACTGTGTGAAGTGTGTTCCATTTCCAAAATGAACTGTGCCATACCCATAATATACTATTTAGTAAAACTACTAGGACCTTACTAGATTTGCTTTATGCTAGTTTCATTGAGCCTATATTGAAATTACTGAATGATGTTTTCAAGTGGCATCTTCTAAGAGTGCAATAAAGGGTGACCAATAACGTGGAGAATTTTAATTTGTTTCTTTGTGATGTATAAGATTTTTAAAAAATTGTGGCTGTATCAGGAATATCAAGATTTATCTTCCCTATTTTGCTGAAGAACTCCTTGAAAGGTTAGAGAAATAGTGTGGGAGCTGTCTCAGCCCTCAGCTTAAGAGGAGAGGACATTGACTCCTCCACTTAAAAAGCTTTTTTCCTAGAGCTTCAATCCTGTATCTTTGATGACAGACCCCTCTAACCACTTGAAATCCCAATGACTTGAATGCGACACTATGAAAGTTCAGGCATCTGCTTGTATGCATGAAAGTGCTGAAGTAGAGTCTAATTCCCCCCTCCTCCACTCCTGTAGTTTGAGTTACATAGGTGTTAACAGAAAGAAATGAAAAACAAAGATTTCTAAACAGGTAAAATAAAATCCCTTCCCCTCTCAGTTGCTCTGGTTCCAGTATCTTGTCACTTGTGAGTTTGTCATCCCTCTCCTTCTCTATCCCAAGGAAATTAAAACCTGAAACAACTCCATCCCCTCCCCCGCACCTCCTCGGTATTTGTTACATATCACAAAAAGAAAAGGCCACAAACACATTTTTTTTCTCTTTTGCAAGTAACCTTTACAATAAAATTGATCAAATTATTAAAAATAAAATCCGGGGAACTGTTTTACAATTTAGGAGAGTGAGATATAATTTCTTTTTTTCCCCAGTAATCTGGAGGTTTGTACTGCAGAAAAGGTTTTGCCATGCACCTGCTGCAAATACCACCAAATAGTTGAAGTAAATACTGAGGCAGAAGTGCACTCCTCATTGCTGACAACAGCACAGCCTGCAATTTAGGAAAATCCCACCTAATTTAGGGCTGGTTGATATTTTGATGCTAGTGTGTGGTTTTCTTTTAAGTAACAATGTTGAGTTCTTGTAGACACAGAGAATAGAGGAAATTAGGGATAGGCAAACACATTCAGGTAGAATAAAAAGGACACCTGAACCTTCATCCAAAGCTCATACTAAACCTGAACTGAACAAAGTCGCATGCCCAAGAAGTTCATTTAACTTTTGGTTCTTGTTTTTCCGTGTACAGATCTCTTTGCACTTCCTGGTTTCAGCCATAACCAGAAGGTGAAGTACTCAATTGAGAGAGAGAGAGTCTGCCATACAAGTAAGAGTGAGTGTCTGATATACAGGTAATCTATATAGTGTACTTAGATTTTCAGACAGCCTTTGACAAGGTCCCCCACCAAAGGCTCTTAAGCAAAGTAAACTGTCATGGAATAAGAGGGAACATCCTTTCATGGATTGGTAACTGGTTAAAAGATAGGAAACAAAGGGTAGGAATAAATGGTCAGGTTTCAAAATGGAGAGCAGTAAATAGTGGTGTCCCCCAATGGGTGTGTACTGGGACCAGTCCCATTTAACATATTCAGAAGTGATCTGGAAAAAGGGGTAAACAGTGAAGTGGCAAAAAATTTTCAGATGATACAAAACTACTCAAGATAGTTAAGTCCCAAGCAGACTGTGAAATGCTACAAAAGGATCTTACAAAACTGGGTGACTGGGAAACAAAATGGCAGATGAAATTCCATGTTGATAAATGCAAAGTAATGCACATTGGAAAACATAATCCCAACTATCCATAAAAAATGATGGGGTCTAAATTAGCTGTTACCACTCAAGAAAGAGATCTTGGAGTCATTGTCGATAGTTCTCTGCAAACATCCACTCAATGTGCAGCGGCAGTCAAAAAAGCTAACAGAATGTTGGGAATCATTACGAAAGGGATAGAGAATAAGATAGAAAATATCATATTGCCTCTATATAAATCCATGATACACCTACATCTTGGATATTGCATGCAGATGCAGTCGCCCTGGCTCAAAAAAGATATATTGGAATTGGAAAAGGTTCAGAAAAAGGCAACAAAAATTATTAGGGGTATGGAACGGCTTCCATATGTGGAGTGATTAATAAGACTGAGACTTTTCAGCTTAGAAAAGAGACGACAAAGGGGGGATATGATTGAGGTCTATAAAATTATGACTGGTGTGGAGAAAGTAAATAAGGAAGTATTATTTCTCCTTTTCATAACACAAGAACTAGGGGTCACCAAATGAAATGAATAGGCAGCAGGTTTAAAACAAACAAAAGGACGTATATTTTCACACAACGCACTGTCAACCTGTGGAACTCTTTACTAGAGGATGTTGTGAAGGTCAAGACTATAAGAGGGTTCAAAAAAGAACTAGATAAATTCATGGAGGATAGGTCCATCGATGGTTATTAGCTGGGATGGGCAGGGATGGTGTCCCTAGCCTCTGTTTGCCAGAAGCTGGGAATGAGCAACAAGGTGGATCACTTGATGATTACCTGTTCTGTTCATTCCCTCTGGGGCACTTGGCATTGGCCACTGTCGGAAGACAGGATACTGGGCTAGATGGACCTTTGGTCTTACCCAGTATGGTCGTTCTTATATTCTTATCAAAAGCTTATTCTGGCAAAGCAAGGGGCATACACTTCTGGCTGCTTATCTGAATTGAATCTTCAAACCTTTAGGCATTCACACATCTTGACCCCTATTAATCCCCCCACACACATAACTTTTTACATATTCACCTCAGCACTATACATGATCCATTTGTGTTCATTGTTTACAAACTTTGATGCAATTAGGTATTAGTAAATGAATATTTACTTGCAAAAAGCAAGTTTTAAATTTGCCTTCAGCAAGCATTCACACTAGGAAGTTAACACATCTTCAGTTGCAAGCTGTAAAATAAACAAAGTCTTGATTAAAGGTTGAATAATAAATGCATTTGGAGTAGGCATTCCATGATCAGAAAAAGATGATGAAATTCATCCAGTAAATAATTAATTATGAAATATCTGCTTTGCTTTTATTTAACAGGTTTCTTGGTATATTTTGGAGTAGAATTTGGGCTGCTAAACTCTAGCTTGGCACTAATGGTACCACAGAATGTATGAACTCCCAGGAACTAAACTATTAACATAAAAGTAATTTGTCTGAAAATCATAGAGTAACTACCTTAGGGAAGTATTAAAACAAAAAAAGGAAAAGAAAAATTATCTGTAGTTTGAACCTTGATGCCTCTCTGACACACCTTTTGGTTTCACAAAAACTAGAATCATTTCCAAATGGAGAAAATTGCATTTAAGACAGGAGAAATGAGTCCTGAATGAGAACTGTAAAAACAGGAAATTTTGTCAATTTTGCTTATGTTTCCTACTGTTTAGTAGTTTTCAGCCTGGATGCAAACATGGAACCAATCTAGTCCACAGTTACATCACTGTTGCAGCCCTCAGTGCCCACTGTATAAACTGAATTTGAATGTTGGTTATAGTTTAGATCTCAGCCAAACACCCTTTCAAAGTAATCTTATATTTTTTATACTTTATAGAAATGTGGCTATTGACACTGTATCATTTTTGGAATCTAGAACCATTGCATTGTTTCCTGACTTTGCTGGAGAAATTTTCTCTCAAAATCTTTTTGATATACAAGTAAAAATACCAATGAAAGGCTTTCTAGTTTTGACTGAAAATAGAAAACTTAGATCCTTAACTGGTATAAATCAGCATAGCCTGATTAAAGTCAATTGTCATTGCTCTCAGAGGCATTCAGTTAATACATGGAGCTATATAAAATCTATAGAGAGAAACTCTTGATTGACTAACCTTCAACTGCTGAGTCTAGTTGTACAAAACTACTGTAGTGGAACCTGAAAACAAACAGAAATCAGCTATGTGAACTTTCCAACCTGGATTGTATTTCAAGTAAGCTGCCTTCCTGCCTCTAATGGCATTGAAAGATTTAGTATTTGTTTGTAAGCCTGAGAAACTTGGAAGGTTTTGCTGGGATTGTTCTTAACCCAAGAAAAACATTGCATTTGTTTTGAGTTTATAGGGTGAGTTTGTGGTCCTTTTAAAACAATTGTGAGACAGAGGCCCATTGGTACAAGCTAGCAAAGGGTTCACTGTTCTGTAATGGTGCCTCCTAACAGGCCTGACAAACTCATTACACCTAGCACACCGCTTTCATGGTATTTATCCATAATTGATGTCATATGAGATCTCAAAAGCCTCTCATAATGATACTCATAATATTTGTGAGATGTATGTGCAGATGGTATTTAAGGAATTGTGTATACATACATGTTTTGATGTCTGTGTCCAAGGCAGAAGGGACAAACAGGTCTTTTTCAGATGGGAGGCAAGATGTGTATCTCTCTGACAAATGTAAATTAAGCATTGTAAACCAACACAATGGGAGCCCAATTTACATATGAGATTAACAGGGGGATGGGAAGACACCAGAGACGAAACCAAAGAGGGTTGTCCAGTCTCTGGAGGCCAAAAATGAACTTAGATGAATATAAAAAGAGTGCAAGGAGACATTTTGCTATCCATTCACTGAGGGAAACCCTTGCTCGAAGGGGTGTGTCATGAATGCTTCGGCTCAGCTTTGTCTGAAACCTGCTAGCTCTGCAAAACTTTAGGGGAAAATATTGTATATCGGAAAGGTAACCATTGATAGGTGTAGACCCAGGTTTGCATTTTTATGTTTTTTTTGTATGTAACCATTTTTGTTTCCCTCAGTATCTCTTAACTCTTAGCTTTTGATAATAAACATATGGCTGTCTTCACTGTAATTATCTCCCGTAGCCACTCTGTGAGCCAGCAACTAAAGGGTGACATCATTCATAGATGCAAAGCCAGCCCTTTACAGTTCCCCAGTGTTTGAACTGTAACACAATTTTGAGAACCCAGTTTTGTCCATCCACTATTAATGTCCTTATTAGAGAACAGATGTTCAGTGCAGCATTGTGTGACTTGATCTGTGTTCCTGAAGGGTACTTGCACACCAAAGACAGCTAATGCTATATACTGGTAGAAGACAAGGAGAAGTAAAGTTAAAAGTCACTGGAAATGATCCACAATGCACTTACGTTTTTTTCTGAGCACTCAGCTTAGGTTTTTCACTCCATAAACTCCCATTTTGCTTTATCTAAGTAGCCTCTGTTAGTGACCTTAGTATCAATCAAATTCTAGAATGTCTGAAGTAACCCTTACTTTTTTATTTCTCAAAGTGATAAAATCCGATTAGTCTCTTTGGAAATGAGAACATTTAACAAATGTGACAGAGAGATCTGAATAATACGTGGTATTAGAAATCTGATTTCTTTTGGAAAAATGTATAGTATAAATTGTGGCTCACGTGACTATATATTAAGATTGCTATGAAAAATGACAGGAAGCTTCATATCATTTTGTCTTCTGCAGTCTGACATTTTAAAAAACTGTTACTTATAATGGCGTGAATGTATAAAATGACATTGGTAGCATCCTTTGAAAGGATTAGAAATGATCTTTTAAAAATTACATGTAATTTTAGGAACAATTGTATTAGCTCATGGTGAGAATGTATGAGATATGTGAGCACTCTTCTGTGTCTGTGGTATTAATAACTTATGTTGAGTATATATGTTTATATGAATTATATGTTATGTCTATATTTTTGAAGAATTGAAAAGAGATCAGAGATAAATATAAAGGGTAAGGAAGCATTTTATCAGCTACTGTTCAAGAAATGACAGGAACACTGCAAAGTTTGGTAAAATTAATCAATCTATCCACTCTCCTATCTGGTGTGGAGTTGTGTGGATATTGTATGTTTCTGTAGGAGATTCAGATTCTTGCTATTCCTTAATTTAAACATTCAGAAAGGTAAATATTAGAAATAAACATTTATTATGTTATAAAGAAACCCTGGCTTGGCTGGATGGAGCAACAAGAGTTTAGTAGAGCTAGCATGTGAGGAAACCATAATAATAACTTAATCTGTTTGAGGGCTAGAGTTTCTACTGATCTTAATTGTTTCCTATGTCTATTCATCCTCATAATACTCAGATTACAATCAGCATTAAACAGTTCTGGGAAAGGTCCTCTACTTCTGGGAATAGCATTAGAGTGAAATTCTGCTCTCATTTACATCCATTCAATTCACTTGTATTGCTTACTGTGGGATTGCATATGTGTAACTAAGGGCAGAATTTGGTGTGAAGATGTTTTGTAATTCTATGGATGTAAAGTCATTTCTATTAATATTCTCTGCTATAGGTAAAAAAAAAAACCCTTTCATGGTATGCTAATGTCAGTGCTCTTGAAAGCAGGCAAGGGGTATGGATTTCCATGTTCTAACGTGAATATTCTTTATGGGAACAGCAATAGTAACTATAATTATGATTAGTTCCAGGAGGTTTTAACCTCAGTGTAAACTGAAATTCTGTCAACACATATGGGCATGTTGGAAACCTGAGGTATGAGAAGTTAAATTCAAATACATTTTGAAGCAGAAATTTTTTCATTTGCTCTTATATTTTCTATTATCATATACTTCTCATCCATTCCATCAAGGCAATGCTTCATTAATAGAGCAGTGAGACTCGTGTTCAAATGCTCATGAGACCCTGAGCAAGATCTCTGACATGGAAGCGCTTACAGAGATCTGATAACATCATTCTCAGCTGCGACTGTACAATACAATGCACTGATTGTGATGGTGAATATGTTGAATTTGGGGAGCCAGCAAAGAATTCCCTAAATGTCTGTAGGGTGTATATTTATGAAATGTTGCTTCATAGTACTTACTAAAAGCATAATACCGCATAAGGAGAAAGTCTGTGATCCTTACACCTCAGGCCAGAACCTTGGGCACTGACAAAGTTGAGATGGCAGATGGTACAGGTACATTGTGACATTCAGATTGTGCATGCTTCACAGTTAGGACCATGAAAAAATGCTGGCCAGATTACTGGCCACAGGGCAATTTAAAAAAATCAGATGATCTGGGCACAAACTTCAGGGCTAGACCCTCTGCCACACATGCCAAGTACAATTACTGCGCATGAATGTGACCAGGGAAACTTAATTTGTAATCTCATCCTAGCCAATAACACTACAATACCCCTAATATTTTTCAACATTTCAAACAAACCCTCAACCATGCCTTGGTCCACTGCCTCCCAAAACAACCAAAAAGAAGTATGAGCTGAAAGCATGCGTTGAAGTGGACAAATCTATGATGGAGTGGACCAAGTAGAGGAGCACAATCCAGAGGCCAAGAACCCCTCATCCAAAAAATCCTCCTCAGACACATTCCTTTAAACCTCTGAAGGAACCTTCCATTCTGAGGCAGACTACAATTACTATCTAATGCAACACTAAGGCTAATGTATTGTCATAGTGCTCCCCTTATGAAACATCTTACACAGTATGTTAATTAAGCATGCAGGAAATATCCTATCTTTCAGTTTATTCCCAAAATTTGGAGAACAGTGCTTCTGAGTAATACAAATGATCTGGAAGAGCATCCTGGGTATTGATATTCAAATGAATATGCGAAGCATCCCACTCTCTTCCAGAACGACTATATCTATACTGCCTCAACAAGTAGCTCTTGAAGTGGACTTGCTACAGTATTAATTAAGATGATCTCAGAATGCTTGGTCTGAGACAAATTGTACTTCAAAGCCAGATGGTGCATTTTGTTAAATTAAGTCAAACACAATACTTGCTGTGTAGGATCAGGTCATGAAAATAATTAATTTTTCACTTAGTCTGTGACCTATCTATAAAAAGCTTTAAAAATTACTCCTAAAGCCAGTGGCTCAGATTCTGGTACCCTGCCTCGAGTTGAGTTGAACCTTATTCCACAGCATACCCAGTAATACCTTACTCTCAAGTCCATATGGACTTGAGTGGGATTACTTGTGGAATAAGGTGATCCTCCATGTGTGAAGGGCTCAGAAATTGACCCCCTGAGAGCATGCATGTAATTATAGATGGAATGTTGGTGTTCACCAGTATCACTGCATTACAACAATCTTTGTATCGGGGAGAAATCTAAATTAAAAATGTTTCTCAGTATCTTTTCCCTCATCAGCTCCTCTGGAACCAGAGGATCTCAGCTGGCCAGAAGATCAAGTCCTTAAATTGCTGCTCTAAAGAGTGTAAAAACGTGTTTCCTTTTTCTTGTCTGTAAAGTGCAATGCACTACAGAAACAATAACAAATGCCTCTGCATGGTGTGACTGTATGGAAGTTTTTTATGTGTGATCATACAGATGTGTGATCAAATTTTGTGTTTCTAAGAAGCTAGTTAGAAAGGGAAAATGATACAATAGAATTTACTTTGTTTCTCATCCTAAAATGCCATAAGTACTATAATATATTACCAGTGTTTCAAAGGAGAAATTGCGCTTCCTTTATCAGTAAAAAGGCTTCAGGGGTGTGTTCTAGTACTATTAAGATAAATAGCATGAAGAAACTAAAAGCTAATTTTCATATTAACCATTTTAGTGCTGAACAACATATTTGCTGCATACCGAAAACATCCTGCGGGGCAGCTAGGTGTCTATGCCATGTGTAGTCAAGAAACAGAGAATTGGGTTAGTATCTCTAATCAAGCTTTTTGTCATCCTTACTATGGCATTAAACCAAGTACCATGCTGGTTTTTGGATTATAGTCTCAATGTACTATTCTGCTTCCAGGCCTTGTATTTATATCACATTCAAATCACATTCTTCTTTCCCTCTGTGGGTTAATCAAGATGAAAGTGTTTGTTCTGTTATAGTGCAACTCTCAAGGAAAGAAGCACTAAAATGGTCACTACAATGATAAATAACTTCTGAGTGGGAACTGCATATACTCCAGAGGGGTCTGGTTTCTCCACTAACTGTAGGGTACTCGTGAATTTCATGCCTTCCTCATCAAGAAATGTTACCCTTTCTTGTTGTTTTCTCAATTCCCCCCACAACATTTTCCCTCTGACCTTGCCAAGAAAGATTTCCCTTTCCTAATTTCAGCTCAAACAAAGTAGGGGTCAGATCCTGAAGTACCTTTTTATGCCCCTCCCCAGTGGCGCAAAGGGGCATTTAAGCTTCTATAAGGTAGCAGCTGCTTAATCCCCTAGCACAGAGGAATCCCGAGCTGCACTACTCCTATGCCAGCCTCTCCTCTTCTCCACAGTGTAGGAGGCGAAGGTGGGAGAGTCATGGCCAGCCAGGAGGCAATTCACTTTGGTGATCTTGGCTTGTATATGGCCCTGTGGTGGCTATTATCTTTTGACCCTTCAGGCTTCAGCTTCAGGCTTCTCTAACATGCAGAGGAGTAGATCTAGATGAGGGGAAAGTGGCATAAAACTACTTATGCCCCCACTTTCTTGGTGTGCCATAGTGTTGCTTTGATGTCCCTCTAGGTTTTGTCCTATATATTTGTATCATAGCACCCCATAAAAATGATATTTATAAATAGCAGTTCAGATAAGTCACACCTTACTGAAAAGGCTACAACCTTTGACAATAGCTTAATAAAGTCCCTAAACCAGAATCCAGAACAAGGTCATATGTTTCAGCAGCCCCCCTTTATACTTGTGAATAATTTAAACAGGCTTTTTTATTACTTCATCTGTTCATTAAGTGTCAAACTGATGTCTGACCTGAATAAATATTTAGGCATTTTAGCATTTGTGGAAAAAGTCCCATTGTTATAAAATGCTTTTGAGAATTTGCCAGCCATTTCAGAAGAGTAAAAGCAGTGAACTGCAATTGTCCCCAGATTACATTAGTTGCATTACTAAAGAATATTTTTGTAGCTTGCCCAGCATGTTTTGGAATTCAAGAGCTAAACAAATTCTTGATAACTAATGACAAAGTCACACACATTTTATATTGATGCTGACTTTGTTAAATGTCAAACAGGTCCTATAAACCAATCCTGAAAGCTGTAATTTTTAAAATAACCTCATACAATTATGTATTGTTGGTCCAGAAATGCAGGAATTAAGGCACTGCCAGGAACAGGTTTTACATGGCAGGCCACAAGTTTATTAAACTAATGCCAAAAGAGGGGTGGGGAAGGGGCCCCTTTAAATATCGGAAGTTCTGTGGGTCCGGTGGAGTATGAATATTGCTATCCAATATAACCGAAAAGGAAAGGAGATGACACTCGGTTTTATCCTAAATAGCCCTCAGCCAAAGATTCAGCCCACGCTGGAATCCCTTATGCCCTTCCATTGTGCGGGAATGACACTGACTCATTCTGCACAAAATGTTACTCTCTTCATCCTGCAAACTTTCAGGATTGGTGCCAATACTGTCTTGTCCTGTGCTTAGTTTTACCACAGGATCTGATCACTCGTATTCCAACTATAGCACTGGACAGTAGCTGAAAGTTGTCAAAAGGTGGTTTAAAGGGTTTTCCTCCTCACACTTCTTTTAACTCCTATAAGTAACTGATCAGACCTCCAGGCTGATGTGAAAATAGCACAGAAAAACTCCCAAAACAGCTCAATGTGGGTCCACTCTTGTTAGAGGGGGAAATCCCTTCCAACCCACTGAAAAGGTGGTTTGGCTAGGTCCATAGCATACCACGAGATCTAGTTAGGCAACTACATGTGGTAAGGGTGGGATGAGTGGGTGCAATTCTGCGGGCCTTTATTCCCAGAGAGGGTTGATGCAGGACCTTCCAGGCTCTTCCCCCCCCACACACACATTTTATCCTTGTGCCAAGAGGAGGGCAGGAGAAGGGGTAGGCAGGGGCATTTGCTAGATACTGTTAGGTGGTTATATCTGATTATATTGCTTCTTTACCTAGTTATCTATGAAATGTTTAAAAACACTCCATATTTCCAATTTTCTGTTTTAAAGAATTTTTTTTAAGTAATAAAGATATTTTTGCTTGACACAATTTTTCTTTGTTTTTACTGGCTCTGTTACATGATGGCTTATGGAGTTTTGGTTTGGAGATGTATACCCCATAGCACAGCTGCTAATTGGAATATCTATGATCTGGTAATTTGGCTGCAAATGGTGAGAGATCTAGCTCTTACAAGAGTTTTAATGAAAGTTTCAGTTGGACTGGTTCAAGGGTGTGCTTACTTTATTTAAAATGGTTTGTTCATTGCTAATAATTTCAAAACTACTTCCTTGTCACAATTTCAAATGGAGATTCAAGGGAGCTGACATTTTTGTTTAATCAGTCTTTTTTTTAATAAGGAACATTTGATTTTGAAGCAAGATAACTTTCTATTATTGGCATCCTTGGTAGAAACATTCAAACATCACACTTGAAAAGAGGAGCCGCAAAAGTAAATTGTGTAAAATGTGAGGGTTAGTTTCATTATACTATTTTAAACTTTAGTTACTTGTCTTGTATCTCAGCTCATTATAACAAATGATAGTTGTTCACTTAGTGGAAGCCATTAGAGATGGATCCAGTGAACTATCTGCTCCATTTGTTATCCACCAACTAGCAAGACTCTCTGGGGAAAAAATCTATATTTGCTCTCTGAATCACAGACAGAATATTTAGAAAACCGATGGATAGTGTGCCAAATCCTGCTTGCCATTTGTAATGCTTGTCTGAGTATAGTGAAGAGAAAGTGGCCTGTTACTTGGGAACTAGATGTGGACCATATTGTTTCATGACAACATTAAGTTTCACAGTTCCACTTTTGTGAAGTGGGACTCCTGGATAGGGTTGCCAACTTTCTAATCGCACAAAACCGAATACCCTTGTCCTGCCCCATGCCCAGCACCTTCCTCGAGGCCCTGCCCCAGATCACTCCATCCCCTCCCCCACCATCACTTACTTTCACCAGGCTGGGGTAGGGGGTTGGGGTGTAGCAGGGGATGAGGGCTCCGGCTGGGGGGGTGCAGGCTCTGGGGTGGGGCCAGGGATGAGAGGTTTGGGGTGCAGAAGGGAGCTCCGGGCTACGGCAGGGCGTTGGAGAGTGGGACAGGGTGGGGTGTGGGCCCTGGGATGGAGTTTGGGTATGGGAGGGGGTTCGAAGTCGGGGGTTGTGGTCCGGCAGGGGGTTCAGGGTGCGGGCTCTAGCTGGGCGGCGCTTACCTCAGGCCACTGCCGGAAGTGACTGGCATGTCCAGCTCTTAGGTGAAGGGGCCAGTGGGCTTGGTGCCACCCCCGCAGCTCCCATTGGCCGTGGTTTCCAGCCAATGGGAGCTGCGGAACCAGCACTCAGGGCGGGAGCAGCGCACTGAGCCTCCCTGGCTCCTGCGCCTCTAAGTCAGACATGCTGGTTGCTTCCGGGAGCTGCGCGGAGCCAGCTAGGGAGCCTGCCCTTAGCCCCACTGTACTGCTGACTGGACTTTTAATTGCATGCCTGGCAATCCTCTTCCCACAGTGGGAAAGTTCAGGGGCATTGGCCAACTTAGGGTATGTCTATACTGCAGTTAGACACTTGTGGCTGGCCCGTGCCAACTGACTCCGGCTCATGGGGCTCAGGCGAAGGGGCTGTTTAATTGTGGTGAAGAGATTTCGGCTCTGGCTGCAGCCTGAGCTCTGGAACCCTCCCACTTTTCACGGTCCTCAAGCCTGAGCTCCAGTCTGACTCTGTCTGACTGAGCTGCATTGCTATAAAGGCAGGGGAGAATCAGGAGACTTCTGAAAGCAGCATGCAGATGACTGTATCTAGTGCCTTAAGAGCCGTAGGGATCTGCTGACTTATGGAACTGAGTACACACTCAGAGTTTCTGGTCCTCTGTGCAAATACCTCATAAAAGGGACAATATCGTGCAGTGACATTCTACTTGAGTTACATAGTGCATGTATGTTCTGTATATAATGTAGCAGCATACAGAGTAGAGCTGAGTATTAAATGTAGTTAAGCATTCAGCAGCTAAAGGAAAGAATGTTACCTTAGATCTGTTGCTCAAAATTCTTTGTGAGGAACAAATGTATTTTGCCTTTAAGGCTTTGAAACTTTTATTGATTTATTCCAAGACTTGCAGTGCCATAAAGTCATTTCATTTTCTCTTATACACACACATACAAATGAAGTTAAAGTATTTTTACAATTTTTTGTGCACTTTCCTATGGAAGCAAAAACCAAATACACTCGGACATGGGAGAAATAAATTATTTGCCGCATTTTGCTGGAACGTAGGATAAATGCAAAGAAATAAAAGTGCTATCTCATGCATCCCTGATAGATAGTAACCTACTGTCTACAAATATTTAAAGAAATAGATGACTGATGCTCAGTCTAGATGAATCAATTTGTGTTTCTGAAAACGGCTGCTAAGTATCTTGGGTGAAATCCTGGCCCCAGGGAAGTCAATGGCAAAAGTCCCATTGACTCTAAAAGGGCCAGGATTTCACCCCCTTGTGTTCATAAATTCAGGAAAATAATTATATTAAATATAAAGGCTGAGCTTTTGTTATGTTATATTGTATCTGAGAAATACTATATGGTCACATAGTATATGAGTCCATCGGTTTTGTCATCCTTTAAGAAACTTGTGCTCTAACGGGTGGCACCAATCAGAGAAGACCAATTATTGCCTATTATCATTATCATGATTAATGACTATCCGTGGGTGCTTCTGCATTGTGTCAGGGTTGGTTTTTGTTTTTTTGTCTTCAAAAATCAATTTTTGGGCCCCAAACAACTAATAGTGAAGTCAAAAAAGTAAAGGAGACATGTATGCAAATGTATTTGGGGTTGATGGAACTGAGTGATACTGGAAAACAGCTGAGTTATATAGCAACAGAAATAAACTTCTGGTCTGTTGTGCACAATTATTCCTTTAATCTCTCCCACAGGATAACAAATTATGACACACACAGCCAATGAAACACTGGGTTAGAATCATGACAGCATCAGGCCAGACTCTCACTGGCTGACTCTACCATGTGAGCATTACACTAGCAGCTTCTGAAAATGGTCTTTTCCAAATGAACCCATTTATGGGTGTCTAAGATTACTATGATTGCTTCTTCATATACAACACCAAGTTCTCCTATTGACTGCAAGAAGCGTACCTGCTTGAGAAACTCAAGTACCTTAGCATTTGTCAGGGTTCCCTCCCCACTCTGGACTCTAGGGTACAGCTGTGGGGACCCGCATGAAAGACCCCCTATGCTTATTTCTATCAGCTTAGGTTAAAACTTCCCCAAGGCACAAATTCTTTGCCCTTGGAGCGTACACTGCCACCTCCAAGTGATTTAACAAAGAATCATCAAAAGGACCACTTGGAGTTCCTATTCCCCCAAAATATCCCCCCAAGCCCTTACATCCCCTTTCCTGGGGAGGCTTGAGAATAATATCCTAACCAATTGCTTACAAAGTGATCACAGACCCAAACCCCTGGGTCTTAGGACAATAGAGAAATCAGTCAGGTTCTTAAAAGAAGGATTTTTTTTAAAGGTAAAAATCACCTCTGTAAAATCAGGATGGAAAATAACTTTACAGGGTAACAAAAGATTCAAAAACACAGCAGAACTTCCTCTAGGCTTAGTTTCAAAGTTACCAAAAACAGGAATAAACCTCCCTCTAGCAAAGGAAAAATTCACAAGCAGAACAAAAGATAATCTAACATGCCTTGCCTGGCTTTTACTTACAATTTTTGTAATATGAGAGACTTTTAGGATGGTATATAGGAGAAGGAGTTTTCTGACCTGATGCTTCTCTGTTTTCCAAGTAAACACACAAAACAATTCCCCCCCCCGAATTAAGAGTATCTTCTTTCCCCATTGGTCCTTTTGATCAGGTGCTAACCAGGTCATTTGAGCTTCTTAACCCCTTATAGGTAAGGAGGAATTCTAGGCTACCCTTAGCTGTATGGTTATGACAGCATTTTTTTCATTTTTTATGCAGATAAGGCAGGAATTTCATTTGATTACATCACAGCAAAGTACTTCTACACAAAATAAAGCTGCCTATAATAAGCTAACTATACAAACTTGACATTTCAACTTCCCACACATCCTTTCTGTGTGCATGTTTGCTAGCTGGTTGAATCTCAACTCTCTTGATCAGTGTTGCGGGCTAATAGTTACAACCAAACTCAGTCAAAATGCGTCAAACATTATAAAACAGAGGAAGTCATAAGAGAAGCTTTCACAGCTGTGTAGGGTTTTATGTTGCATGACCAAAATTGAGTAGGAACTGCAATTTTTCCTCTCTGCTGTAGTTTTTTGTTGCTCTGGCTAGTGTTACTGCGTTACTGAACATCAAAGGAAAACCTCTTGATGAACAGCATAATGTCAGCGCTTGCTACCAAACTAAGGAAACAGTTGGTTGCCAACACCAGTGATGACACAGGTAGTCATAGTCTCCCTTCAAACTTCATCCATCTCTGAACAAACTGATGGAAGCTGCTGTATATTGTGTGGCAGCAGTGCTGCCAGCTGACTGGTGCTCCTTGTTAGTCCCCCAAATGATCCCAGATCTTGCATTTAAGGAAGCACTAAAAGAGGTAAATGGGAGCCAGCTGGGTTGTGTAAAAATGGAGATTTAAAACTAGAAGGAAAAGCTAAGTAGTGGTTTTTCCCCCATATAGTCTGGTGTGCAACTTTTCCTTATCTTTTCACAGCACAGAAAAACAGGGTGATGAAAGGATGCAGTGCCATTCCTATGAGTTCCAGATCCTTTTCCTGATCAGTGTCTTGAATTTTGAGACTTCTTGGGTATAATTCTTGTCATTGTTTGTTTGGTTCACCTCATTATCTTTCAAAAGGATGGAATTCCTTACCACAGTCCCGAAGTTGCATGGTGGACAGAACTTATGTCATCCCCTCTTGAGTCCCCGTTCCTAGTTTCTAACCTAAGAGCTAAATTCTTTCCCCGCCTCTCCAGTCCAAACCACTCCTCTTCACAAAAAAAACCAACAGCTACCGGATCAGAGGGGGAAAGAGTTAATTACTAACTAAATACACATATGCATGCAGTTTCCATGGCATTCTCCACTGGGAAAAGGAATGATTTATGGCTATTCACAGGTTATGGCTTTGCAACAGCACAGAATTTGAGGATTCATGCAGACGTTAAGTCCCAGTCCTCAGGGCATATGCTAAGAGAGGTTTCCTCTCCCTGGTCTAACACTACCCTTGGCAGCAGAGCTCCCCAAGGCCACAGTCCAGCAACCAGTTAAGCATGGGTGTAATTTTATTCCCTGAGCAGTCTCATTGAAGCCAATGGGAGTACTCCCCTGAATAAGGGTAGGCGTATGCTCAAGTGTTTGCAGAATCAGGGTTTCTATGGATATGTATACACTGCAAATTAAAGTATATGCCTATCCATGCTAGCTTTCTAGTGCAGGTAACCATAGCAGTGAAGACCTGGCAGCACGAGCTTCAGTGCAGGCTAGCTGCCCTGGTACAAGCTCGCCAGGGACTCTCGGTGGGCATTTAAGTTCCAGGCATGTTTTGTGGTCTGTGCCACCATGTTTTCACGGCTATTTACCTGCTTTAACTTTAATCTAGCTAGCACAGGTATGTCTACCCATGCTACAACTAGGGGAAGGCAGTATAAGAACAAACTGGGGTTTAGTGATAGCTCAGATTGTAGCAATCTTCTTTAAATGTAAAATGCTGCATTCATAGCAGAATGACAGATCAGTTTTCATCTCTGGAACAGCCTACTCTTTGTATAGTTTTGATCTCTAATACAAAGGAAGTAGAAATATTTTCTGTATACATTCACACTAGATTTTAAATAATGTAATTACCTCCATTCCTTCTCTCCCCCTGCCCCCCAGCCAGTGGGGAAAAAGTTTCCTTGGCTTCCCTGTTAAACAAGAAGACTAAACAGTGCTCAACAGTGCTGCCAAGCCTTCAGGTTTCTCTTGGATTTTGGACTCATGGCTATTTTCCTTTTCTTTTAGTTCCCCCAGTAATCTAAGAACAGCATTAGCACGGAGGAGTGGAAAGATGGAATAAGCTAGTCATAGAGCGCTGTGGTATAATCATGGACAGGGTTGCTGACCCAGCAGCCAATGCAAGTTTTGAAAGATTTCCACTGCTAAAAGAGGGCTATCAGTTGGTCAACTATTTTTAGACTTATCTTTTCAGTCTCACAATAGTGAATATTTCAGAACATCTTAGGTCTTAGCCTGGGTCATTTGCAATGCTGGTCACTTGAAATCTATACACATGCTCAGAGTGCTCCCAGATGTCAAGAAATGTTATGACAGAGAACTGAATGGAATGTTGAGAAATCAAATATTTCTGCTGAATTAATGAAGGGGGCATATGGTTTCACAGTATTTTTTGGTGGGTAGAAGCCTTGTCTCAGTATTGCATTTCTGAACAGTGCTGTTACCATTTAATCACTTCGAAGGTAAAATGATTTTGTGATCGGCACTCTGTTTTGTTTGGAAGTATAAGCTATGCTAGCAGAAAATATTCAAAGCAGAGAGAGGAGGAGTAGCATTTCAGTGACCGTTCATATGCATGAGATTGTCGTTCCACCTACATTGAAACTGTATCTAGATAATGCACTGTTAGTTGACAAACTAGAGAGCTGTGAATAAAAGTATTTAGCGCTCTGAGATGTAGAACAGCAAGATACAAACCGGATCTTCAGAGAATGTAAGAGCAACTTCTCTCTGTGTTGACAGCACTAATGTTTGTTCCACTGGTGTAAGACCAAAAATAATTTCTTTTCTTAAATAACACAGACACACTGCCTAGTACTTTGTATTTGTGTCACAGAAATGATGTGACTTACAATTTGTCTTACATAGGCTAATGCTATTTTCACTTATCACTTGCCTGAGCCTGTAGCTGTTCCATGTATTTGCAAACTGTGCTGGATTGCAAAGCATATTTTGTATTTGCTCGTCATGCTAGTACGGTAGTTTTAAAGGAAAAACTTTGACACAGGTGTGGCGGTTCAGTGATGAGACAGAACACAGCTTTATGCAAGCAAACAGGCTGGTCAGCGGAGATGGGCTGTTCTGCCCCCCTGCCTTCCACCTTCTCCTTTTATTATATTTCTCCCCCTAAGCATTACACACTGCTACACAAAGGAATGTATGACGTTGATTCATATGCTTAGTTACCATCCTCTATCTACTACAATCCTGGTTCTCAGGCCTTGAGCCCAGGCTAAAAAAGCCTCCCACAGTTGCTGTCCAAACAATCAAGTTCTCATGGTTCATATCTAGCCCTTGTCCTTGGATAGAGCAATGTGTGCATTGCTTCTAGGAAACAGTCAGGGTGTGCCCCGCCTGCTTCCAGGTGGAATAGCTAAACATTAACCCTTCACACAGGCCTCCACCTTGCTCCATATTTATGTATCCAATTTTGTGGGTCCACTGACTTACAGTAGGGTACAAAGATGACATGTATGCACCCAAATCAGGAAGCTTGATGGCTAACCTCCCTGCCTGTCAGTTTGCACAGGACAATTTTTTGTGCATACACCTTAAGTTTTAAGGTATCCCAAAATCAAATGCCCAGAAACATGGCTGCACAAATTTGGGCATGTACATTTGAGTAACAGATTTTGTAAAAAAAACTTGCCACCGCTTTTTATAAGCAAAAAATGGGGAAACTACAAAATATATGGAGTACTTGTATTGCTCCCTTGGTGAAAGTTTACTGCTTCCAAAAGCCATGGAAAGCAGAAAGCTAGTATTTCATCAACTGCTAATATAATCTGGCAGAAGTGGTATTTCCACCACCTCATCGGATGTCCAAGAACATTGTTCACATAGGATTAGTGTGCTAAGTAATGGGATCCAAAGAAAAAATAACAAGTTGACTATTGCAGATATGGTCACTGGCTCATTTCAATTTAGGGCTTAGGTATTTCCAAACAATTCTGCTTTTACTTTATACAATAAACTTCCTTCATTAGTTAAAAGTTGAACCATTATCTTATGGCAAACTACTTTCCAGTAGTATCTGGTCTACAGGGCTGAGACTCTTTAATGATTGGGCACGGCATAAAACCTTTCCAAGGTTTATTAAACCCAGCCTCCCAGAAAGACTTCACCTGAAGATGATAGTAAAGTGATGGGAACACTAATAGATTTGGAGAAAGAAAAGGTAGAGGACTCCAAACTCAGCAAGAGTGAGGCTTAAACTATCATGGGGAGAGAGAGAGAGCTTCAGGATCAAGTATCATCTATCATTAGTTTTATAATACAACTATAGGCCAATATTAATCTGTACATAATGGTTCTAGGCTGATTCTGCCAGGAGCTTCTGTGGGGTCACCACATCACATCCCCGTTAGCAAAAACTCCAGAGGTACAGAAATGCGGGGGGAGATTCAGAAAAGGAATCTGAAAGTAGTATACTTTTTTTGGCCTTTTTAGACCGCTATAAAGAAATTATTGGTATGAATTTTCTCATTTATAAAATAAATGGACCAACTCCTTCACAATTCAAATGATTAGAATGAAAAATTAAGTGGCCTTGATAGAAGATAAAACTTCTATCAAGACTACAGGAAATGGTCAAATCAAATATTAATTAAATTAATATTTGGGCTACTTGGAGAATTAAAAAAGGTAGAAAATGTGGAGGATAGTATGATAAGTTGTAACACTTAAGAATATGCCTTTTGCTAAAGGGGCTGCAAAGGGATGGTTGTAACGGTAATATAATGCCATTGCTATGTAGAGTTCTGGAAAGGGAATTTGAATCCTTGCTTTTCTATTTAGAAGGCTGGGGAGCTCAGGAATCCAAATCTGCTTTATGTTTAGAATCTGACCTTTTGACTATATGTTTCATTTGTTTCTGACTGAGATAAAGTCCTGGATGTTGCCACATCTAAGGAAATGCTTCAGGAGAAGTAAATAATTTTATATTTTTCCAGCTTTAATTTGAGCTCTGTAGGTTAGAAAATGAAATGTGATTTTTGAAACTTGAATGTATTAAAATTAAAGATCTAAAAATATTTGATGGATAAAAAGAAAAAAGTGACAGATGAACTGAGTAAATTTGTCAATGTTCCAGAAACTATCCCACTTCTAAGGGATAAACTTTTTGGGTAGGAGATATGGGTAATCTCTTTTTGTGAAAAGAGCTGAGCTGAAAAGTCAAGGAATGCCATACTGCATGCTACCTTTTTTTTTTTTTTTTTAACATTTCCCTTATTTGTTAGTGGTTTTTAAAGCACTAACAATTAGAAAATGTCACCTCAAATGGTATGCATGCACCTTTGTACATACAAACACTTCTTCATGAATTTTGAGCACATGCATTTTTGAGCACAATCTCTTGCTCATGCAGCTAATGGAATTCAATTACCTGTATCCATAAGGAAAGCCCTAAAAAATGTATGCACATTTGTTTGGGTGCTCAAATGCACACAAATGGAGATCAGACTGAGATCCCTTTGAAAATGTGGCCTTTTAATGAGATTAGTATGGTCCAAATGCAAGCTTACATCAAATCCAAGTATCCAACTCAATCCTGTTACATCTGTTAGTCTATAAGGTGCCACAAGGATCCTTGCCGCTTTTACAGGTTATAATTGTCTCTCCTGCAGTCCGACAAGCTCTTACATTCTCTTCCTAAAGACTAGAAGCACTGAAAAAGGTTTGATATTCTCTCCTACTTTTCAAAATCACTGGAAAAAAAATCTAAGAAAAGGTTTCCAATTTGATAGTTACTAGTAAATGTCCACTGGTCAATAAAAGGGTGGGGCAAACAGAACAGTCAAAGGAAGTGGCTTTGGGAAGGTGGGCTTTTTTTAATTGATAATGGTAACTGTGATGACTTCAAGCAGAGATTACTAAAAGCAGTGATCAGTGAAACCAAATTCTTCTGTACTACCATTCAACCATCAAAACTCTTTACAAAGCTTTTCATAGAGCAAAAACAGCTTTTAAAGCATAAACTTACATAAATTTTTTGGTCTGTGACAAACTAAATATTGTTTATAGACTAATCTCCTATTGAAGTCAATAAAAGATTTGCCTACTGTAGGAGTGCAGAACATGGACCAGAATGTAATATTTGCATGCAAATTTACAATTTAAACCAAATTTTGACAGACTTTCAATGTAATCTACTGCTCCAACCCAGATCAGAATCTGACTTGGGTTTCTAGTCTATCTTAGCCACTAAGGAATGCATTTATAATACACCAAGAGGTTACAGTAATGGGACCCAAAGTAAGTAGTTAAGGTAAAATTCTCTTCTCAGATGTGTATGGCAGATCTTAGCTAAAATATTCCGCTCTCTGTATATGCACAGAAACATCAATGAGATCTCAGCATATGTAGGAACAATTTTTATTCTAATTTGATAAAGTTGTTATGCACTAGGAAATACTGAGATTTAGTCCTTAATTGGTTCTTGTAAATTGGTTCTTGTGTATTTATCTGAAGTTCTAGCTGTGTTTTGGGGTATTCTTAAACCATGTCTACACTATAGGGACTAGAGCAACATAGCTATGGAACAGTAGCTATGGCAGTTTAGCCCTGAGGTGTAGGTGCATCCTACAGAGATGGAAGGGGGGGTTTCTGATACTGTAGGAACACCACCTCCCTGAGCAATGGTAGGTAGGCTGACAGAAACATTATTCTGCTAACCCTAGCTGCATCTCCTCTGGGGGTTAGGTCAGCATAGCTACAGCATGCAGGGTGTATAGCTCTTTCAACGCCTGAGTGCTGTCAACTAGGTTGACCTACACTTTTTAAGTGTAGACCAGGCATTAGAATAGAGCTCCCCAAGGAGAGGTAACAATTTTTTCTTCCATTGGCTGGTGCTGTTTTCAGACAGGAAAGAAATGATTCCATGTGTCTGCTCATTTTGATATTGAGAGACTCAAAAATAAACTAAAATTAGTGGGATTTTTTGGTGAAAATATAATTCATTCCTGTCAAACACATCAGAATCTGACAGCCTTCTTCAGTAACACTTACTGTACTTCAGAATTCAAAAGAATAATTTGGTTGGACATCCACCTAGCAATATTTTGGGGGGAATTACGTTGGATCAGTGATTCCTCTATCTTCTTTCCCTCTGTGTCTGTTAATTGCTCCTTGAGGATATTTAGTTCATGATATTATTCCATGTCATTATACTCTTCTTAAAGGCATTATATATATGAGGAATAACTTGTATGGTCTGGCTAAACTAAAGCCTTTTGCATATTCACAACATCGAAATAAATCTGGACAGTAAGATGAGTTCATATTTTCCTATAAACTGGCATTATAACAAACATTTTTATTCTAGATAATAACAATGAATTACACTCAGTTTTCTTTTGGCATGATAACTGTCTTTAACCTTTCAGAGCAGCTGCAAGAGACAAAGTGATTTTGTTTTCATATCCAGGTACAGCAGAGAAATTCAGTTTGGGGAACACTTAATTGAATTACTTAATTATCTTCCATGATCATGTCATTAAATATTCCTATTAACATTATCCTTGAATTATCCTATGAAATGCAAAAAACAATCAAACAAACACAGTTTTTTCCACAGTTCTGTCTCTAGTAAAATTTAATAACTAAGGGCTTGACTTTACAAGGTGCTCAGCACTGTGACCCTGATGAAGTGAAGTACTTTCAAGAATCTGAGTAATGTTTTGGTGGATTGAGGCTAGAATGCTCAGAACCTTGCAGAATCAAACCCTTAAATTGCAAAGAGTTTTGAAGTTTAGTGACAAGCTAGCTGAAACAGATTCCATGGCAGTTTATGATCAATGCATTCTACAGTATGTACTATAATAGACGAAGTGCCATATCTAGTGGTTTGACAGTCACTGGAGGCACATAAATAATCTGAGAATGTAAAAAATAAATAAATTTACACAGCTTCTTTCAATTTGCATATCTGCAACTGCATTAAAGGAACAAAGCTCTTACTATCATTTGCTCTTTAACGTCTTTTTCTTTAAGATGAAATGCTCTAACATTTCTCGGATGTACTAGTGGAAGTTCTTCTTGCTAGGCTGAAATTCTGTGTTTGTTACATTAATAATCAGGCAGAAGCACTTGCTGAAACAATTTTTAAAAACTGCTTCTACATTTTTTAAATTATGGTTTAAACAACATTGTTCCTGATTTTGTTGTTGAAATGCAGAAATATAAAAATAGAAGATCTGTTAGTTTAGTTGTTTTCATTAATGAAACAGTCTGCTGCAACCTATTCAGTTGATCAAGAACTGAATTACATCTATTGCATCACATGATTAGAAATATATATAATTAGCTCATAGGGATTTTGAGTAGGTTTTAACAAACCCTGTTCCTCTGTTCATAAACTACAATCTCTGTTTTCAGTGTTCTTAGTAATGTACAAAGATAGGGCCTTATTTACTTCTCCTTACTCCAGCAAAACCCCCATTGACATTATCACCGTCACTCTTTTGATAGTTTTGCCCGAGTATGGAGTTCAGGGCCTTCAAATCACCCCGCTGCAGAGGCGGCTGGGAGCCCCGGGGCTCAGGGGTGAATTAAAGGGTCCGGGGCTCCAGCCACCGCAGAGCTCCGGGCATTTTAAATCCCTGCCAGAGCCTCGGGGCTCCGGCAGCCGGGCTCCGGCGGCAGGGATTTAAAGGGCCCGGTGCTCCAGCCACTGCGGGGAGCTCCCACCCGAGGCCCGCTGCCAGAGCTCCGGTGGTGCTTTAAAGGGCCTTGGCCTCCCTGCAGCGGCCAGAGCCCCGGGCCCTTTAAATCCCAGCCGGAGCCCTGCCGCCACTACCCATAGCGCCAGCAGGACTCTGGCGGCGCTGTAAAGGGCCCGGGGCTCCCCGCAATGGCAGGAGCACTGGGCCCTTTAAATCCCCACCTGATCCCGGCTCCAGCAGCTGGGCTCCGGCGCTGCTTTAAAGGGCCTGGGGGCCCTGCCGGGGAATCATCGCTGGGGAAGCCGGTCCGGTCCAGCACGGCGTACTGGCTCTTGCTGGTACACCGGACCGGACCGGCTTACTTTCACCTCTGAGTTCATGATTGTGTCCTTAGATTGAAATGTCCAGAGCATTCATCGTTATAGGCAATATGTCTAAGCACAAGGCTAATGAGCTCAAAAACTTTAGGTATGTCAGATCCTGAGAGTCTTTGGACTCCTTGGGTGGGTAGATACTGTCAACCTAATGGAGATATTAGAAATGTTTTATGCTGACAGTAAAGAATTGCAAATTATGGCTTTCATTGAATGTGATTGTGTGAAGGTAATTACACTTCATCAGTTGCACTGTAGTTTTGCAAGGTGCAGTGGTCAATAGTTTGTCAAAATATATTAAGGAAAGAGATTGTTTGACTTTGCATAATTCGTAAATTGATGGCAAATTACAGAGTACAGCAGAACTTTTGGCTGAAATGTTCAGTTTTTCGGCGAGTTCGTAAATGAAAACCCAGGAGTTGTGTAATTTACTGGAGAATTTGAACAGTGTTAATAACACCAGTGGCACTGTAGTCGGTCCTCTAAAGAGTCTAGAGGCAAACTAGAGAAAGGAAAACATTGCTCTCAATATTTCACGGGTTTTTTTTTTCTATTTTAAACTTTCTCCAGTTTTTGCTAACTAATGGGAGGTATATTTGAAACAAAGCAAAAGAAATAACGATAATGGCAATGATAGAAATAACAGACAATGCTTCATCTTCAGTAATGGGCCACTGGCGTAGCAATGCGGTTGAGTCAGTGCAGTGTCTAGAGGCAAACTACGAAAAGGAAAACATTGTACTTAATCTTTCTCGAATCTTTTTCTTATTGTTGCAGAAGACGGAATATCTGAAAAAAGAACTGAGCGGTGCTTAAGAAGCTGTAACACATTGGGCAGTGAAATCAATTCAATTACTATATAATCATTTTTTTTTGTTGCTAGTTTGGCCCTTACTAATGGTCTTTCTTCTAAATAAAAGCTAATTAACGAGGATGCAGGCATTGTTTGCTATTTTCTTTGTGATTGAAGTGCTCTTTCTATCTAAAACCTACATGACTCATCTAATGCTATGTTCCTTGTGCAACATAAATTCCCATTAAAGTTGATTGGAGTTTTGTATGTGGAAGGAATCCAGAACTGGGCCTAATTCTGCCTCCTTTAAATACATTGTGCCAGATTCTCAGCTGGTATAAATTGTCATAGCTCATTGACCAAAAAGTGGTTCCTCTGTACTCATGGGAATTAAGTGCTAGGGGAGTAGGAGCTATTCAGGATAGTAGGTGCAGAGATCAGGACAGAACAAGGATGTGATATGACCAGCAGGAACCCTCTTTATTACAACATCATCAAGAACCAATATATTTTTTTTAAAATTACCATCTGAAGCACCTTACTAATGTCAGGTTTCAGAGTAACAGCCGTGTTAGTCTGTATTCACAAAAAGAAAAGGAGTACTTGTGGCACCTTAGAGACTAACCAATTTATTAGAGCATAAGCTTTCGTGAGCTACAGCTCAAGTGAGCTGTAGCTCACGAAAGCTTATGCTCTAATAAATTGGTTAGTCTCTAAGGTGCCACAAGTACTCCTTTTCTTCTTACTAATGTCGTCATCTAGCAATATACTTCGTTTATTATTTCAGAGTTTTCAGTTTAGCTCCTTTTGTGTTTGTTTCCAGTTTTTGCAAATGGTAAGGTGAGCAAAACACACATCTCTTCTTCCAGTCTTTGATGAAATAAACAAATATATTATTAAATCTCAATTCTATACATCTGTGCTATTTTATATTTTATTTTATATTGTTTCCAGTGAACTTGGAGGACTGAGAACTTTTGCCCCCATTTTCATCCTCACTGCACTCAAAAGTGATTTTTACATTCATTGACTTACAGTAAGCACACACCCACACACCTTGTCTTTCATTTATTCTTTGATATACTATACTGCTTTCACTGACATGAATGTCTCTTTGGTGTTTAAAGTCTTCATGAGATTGTGCTATAGATTTGTGTCAGTACTTCCATTTAAAACCTTTATTTTCAGAGTTGCTATCCAAATTGACCTTTAAATTCACACATTTCCATATCTTAACAAATCTGGATTTCTTTTCAGCATAAGCTTGACTCTGCATGTGAAATGCTTGGCTCTGCGGTAATTGCAACATTCCTATAATATATTTACTTTAAGTTACTGATATGTACTCTCAACCTTAATTCCATTTTAACTTTTTTTGTCTGGCAATTTTCTTGGTCTGTTTTTTTGTTCTTTCATAAAAAATTTATATATAAACACTAGACAAAGTAAATGTTGCTATATAATATTTCTATCTGAAGATGTAAAATATCAAATGTAAAAAGAAAAGGAGTATTTGTGGCACCTTAGAGTTAGTCTCTAAGGTGCCACAAGTACTCCTTTTCTTTTTGCGAATACAGACTAACACGGCTGTTACTCTGAAATATCAAATGTATATCCCTCTTTTTCTTTTATGGCCAAATTTACCCAGTACACTCTGATTGCTTAATGCAATTCTGGAGAAGTGCAATGCATTCAGAATCCACTGACCATTTAAACTGGGTTTACAGCAGCACAATGATGTCTGAATATAGATCTGTTTCTCCTCTCTCCTGTCCTCCACCTCTCCCTGCACACTCACTCCCCAGTTTCCGCCTCCCTATTCTCTAGTTTTCACTCCCTACCTTTTGAAGCCTGCTGCACAGGTTTCATTAGAAAAGAAATATTGAAGGGGTTTCTTTGACATTATGCTTTGGAACTGAACATTGATCCCTCTGTAGAGTTTAGTGTATAAGAATAATCTCTTTCAGAGAAACTTGCCAAGAATTTCCTTCTTTCCAAAACCTCTATTGTTGAAGGCACTGAGGCCCTCAGTTAAGGTATCCTCTTTCAAAATGGCCACTACCTCCCATACTTTCCAGTGAGAGGAAAGCCAGCAGACACCTTTAAGAGCAGCCTGTTGCCTCAGTCAGACTGGGAGGTAGAAACCCATCTCAACGGTAACTTAATTGGCAAACTAATTCCCATTGAGAAAAATGGGAAATGCCAGCCATTATGAAAGAGGACAATTCTATGCAGAGATGTTGTTTTTAAAAGTATCATGATTTTAAGTCAATCTTATGATTTCCACTCCCCGCCCCCCTTCCCTGGTAAATTCATGATTTTTGAAGATAAGAATGGCCATAGTGGGTCAGTCCAATGGTGCATCATGCCCAGTTTGCTGTTTTCTGACAGTGGCCAATGCCAGGTGCTAGAGAGGGAATGAACAGAACAGGTAATCATCAACAGTTGACTTTAACAAGCTTCAGACTTCCCATGTAGTTAAAACTCCAGCATGGGCAAGACCAAGCATTCGAAATTAATGAGATTTCCTTCAAAATAACCACATGCTACCCCTCCTCGCCCCAAAAACTCGTTCACTTAAAAAAGCTATATATTCCCAGGGGTTTCTCAGGGTTCTTTTTCTCACATACTGCCTATTAAATCTATTCTTCCTTGTTTATAATTTCTCTTTTCTCTCTCTCCCTGACTTTCTCCTCCTCCATATGTCACCATGGCCATGAGACTGTGCACTAGCCACTCTGCTCTTACTCCAGTGAAGAGCTGAGTCCCTTGTGGAAGGGTAGGCCAGGCTTTATCTGCCAAGGTATTGCGCTGACCTCAACGCTGACTTCACAGTCCTGGACTTTGTGCTGATATGGTGACAGCACCGCATAGAGCTCAGTTGCTGTTTCCCTCCTTTCTCCCAGAGTTGGGTGGTATTTTATCCTCTTCCTATTCAACAGAAAGTCTTTTACTAACAGATAATGTGAGAAAGTCGCTTCAACTATTCCTGCTGTCTTGAACAGGGAAGCAGAAAATGTCTCTGGTTTTTAATTTCTCCAGTGTCACTTTAGTTGCACAGTCCTTTCTCTGTGTTTCCACTGTGTTTTGTGTCTCCCATTTTCTTGTTCCAGATTGTGATCACCGAGTCTCTATATTGTATTTTTGGCTCGACTTCATTTTCCGTATCTCACTGTGGAGAGAATCTATTTGTGGGTAGTTCTGGTTAGGAACTTGTGGTAATGCTGATTCCTTCACTTTTTGATCTCTTCCCCAATAGTTAGTTTATTGTCCTGTTAGACCCGAGATGAGCATCTGGAACAATATTTATTTCTGAGGCCAGTGATGTTACGACCTAGGAGTGTTGCAGAATCCATCCTATCCCAGCAGCCATCCCTTTGTCTGCCGCACCCTTTCCCAGCATCAGTCCCACCATGAGCAATGGGACTAGTCCTCACAGCCTCATCAATGTAGAGATTTCTTCCATCTCTGAGACTTCTACATCAGTTTCACAGCACAGGAAAGGGCATTTCCTGTATCTCTTCTTGGGGACTCATCTTGGTTACTCTTCTTTTCTTTCCGTGTTGCCTTGTGAATCTATTTTAAATTTTTTTTCTCTTCTTCACTTTCCCATGTGCGCCTGCAGCCATGAGACTGCATTAGCTGCTCTTTTGCTAATGGGAACACTTAATAGCCCCTTTGGGAAAGATGGTTGGCATTGGCTCCTACTCAAGCCCAGTGCTCTTCTCCGCTCCAGCTAGTGTGTGTTGATAGGGTGACATGGCAGTGCAGAGCTGAGATGCTCCCTCTGCTGTTTCATTCTTTTCTCTCAGATGAAGCCAAAAGTTTTGTGTATAGGTGTCAGGGTTTCCTCCCACTCAGAACTCTGGGGTACAGATGCGGGGACCCACATGAAAGACCCCCTACGCTTATAAGTACCGGCTTACGTGAAAAACTTCCCCAAGGCACAAATCCTTTCCTTGTCCTTTGATGATATTGCTGCCACCGCCAAGTGATTTAGACAAAGATTCAGGAAAAAGACCACTTGGAGTCCCTATTTCCCCAAAATATTCCCCCAAGCCCCTTCGCCCCCTTTCCTCGGGAGGCTTGAGAATAATATACTAACCAATAAGTTAACAAAGTGAGCACAGACCAAACCCTTGGGTTTTTAGGACACTAAAATCAATCAGGTTCTTAAAAGAAGAACGTTATTATAAAGAAAAAGGTAAAGATTCACACCTGCAAAATCAGGATGGAAGGTAACTTTACAGGGTAATAAAAGATTTAAAACTCAGAGGACTCCCCTCTGGACTCAACTTCACAGTTACAAAAAACAGGAATAAAACTACCTCTTAGCATAGGGAAAATTCACAAGTTAAAACAAAAGATAATCTAACGCATTCCCTTGCCTTTACTTACAATTGCTGTAATTTTAGATGTATCATTTCAGGTATCTTTTTAGGAGCAAGTTTACCTGCTTGGTGTTTCTCTGTCATGAGGGGGAACAAACAAAACCTTCCCCTCCCCCCCCCAGATTTGAAAGTACCTTCTTTCCCCATTGGTTCTTCTGGTCAGGTGCCAACTAGGTTAATTGAACTGATTAACCCCTTATAGGTAAGTGATTCTGTACCGCTGGTCAGGAGGGATTTTATGTTCCTGCATACATAAAGGTTGTTACCCTTCCCTTTATATTTATGACAATAGGAAACAACTAAGTGTTCTCAGGGTCTCCTTTTCCTGTCTGCTTTGCGCCATTATTTCTTATACGTGGAATTGGAATACTGCTAATAGTGTTTTTATATGGGAATTTCCTTGTTTAAAAATGGCATACATGATCATTAAAGAAGGAACCCCAAATTAATTCTACCTTTCAGTATTTCAAGTGACTTGAAGATACATGCTGTTAACTGTAAATCATTTTTAAAAATTTAACTTTCCAGTGCAGATTCACCAGTACAGCCAGAACTCATTGGCCAGTTAAGCCAGAGCAGTGCTGATCAGCCAGAGTGTATACCGGTAAATCTGGCCTTCAGTTTGCAGTTAGCTTACTGGTTTAGAGAGCTGTGTTAGTGAGACCAGTGATATGTGAGTGCGGCTAGGGAAACCTGAATAATCTTGATAGCTATGGGTTTAAGAGTTCCCCCGTTCTCTTGCCTCAGTTAATCTGACACTACTACCTTGTTGGGCAGAGGAGCCAGAGCAGAAGTGACACAGGGAACCTTTCAAACTCTGATGCTTAAGCTGGTATGTAGTCCTGGACTCTTTAAAGAGCAGTGAGAGTTGGGCCAAGTAATCTACAACTGAGAGCTCTCGACATATGGCCAGTCTCCCTCATACCACAGAGTTACTACAATGGAATAAGTTGCCCACGAATTAGGTGTCGAGGAAGGTTGATTGAGTTACGCGAGACGTTTCAATAGCTACACTTAAGTTACTTGAGCTGTTAACATGACCCTCTATGTAGCCAATATAATCATAATATACAATGGTCACTAATTATTTTGCTTAATTACAAGCTAATTTCTTCAAATATAGTCTCTGAACAATTTTTCAATTAATTTTAATTATCTCAAACTTTGAAGAGTCTGAGATATTTTGTTAAGGTAATTCAGATGAAGCAAACTAACACAGATCCTAAATTTCCTAAAAAACCCTGTTTTTTAATTAATTTTATTTCCTCTATATCTAGAAGAGAAACATTATTTTGGTATACCACTGACTGGTAACCATAGGTAAATGAAGAGTTTTTAAGGGTGACCACAAATATGAATCTCTTGGCTATCTCACACATATTCTATAGATTACAAAGCTTATATTTGCTAGATATGAAATAGGAAAAGAACCAGTCCGATCTCTTGATCAGATACAAAATTTCAAAAAAGTGTAAATACATATTTAACTGATCAGCACAGCTCAGAATTTACAGGTTTTAAGCCTTACCTGAGAAATGAAAATGGCTTGTTTACTCATGCCACTGCACCTCTTTAACAGTTAAGTACAATGTGTCAGCCGTAACGTTGTATATGCTGTCCTTTGTATATTTTCAGATTGATTTTCTATTTTGACTGGCTAGTAATTCCAACCCTTGGTTAGTGTTATATACAGATATAAATAAAGGACTAGGGTATATTTCCTTGGCAGGACAATTTTGGTGAAATATTTTCAACTCTTGTACAAATGTACCAGACTGTAACATTTGGAGGGTGAGTGTCATGATATAAGTGCATACGTGGCAGGCCCTGAAAGTTTATAGTTCCTCTAAAAGAACATGGCTTTTTTTTTTAAATTTAATTTTCAATGACCTGTTCTCTGGCTTTGCCCTGTCTTATATCATTAGTTGAATGTGGTTATTGCTATTATATTAATAAAAATAGTGCCTATCTATCTATCTATCTATCTATCTATCTATCTATCTATCTATCTATCTATCTATCTATCTGTGTGTGGTGTGTCTTTCATTACAACATCTCCCATAGAACTTCACAATCGTACACCAATATGTAATAAAAACTACAGTCCATTCAGGAATCACTGCATTCATCTCTGAAATGAAGCCACATCCTAGGGAAAATATACCAACTGTTGAATGTATTCATTAGATAGAATATTTGAAGGCAGACAGCAAATAAGAATCCAGCTGAAACTGCAGGGAATAATTAGGTAAAGAGATGCTAATTATTCAGAGTAATAATCACTCAAATTGAAGGGAGACTAAGATATTGGGGATAACACCCCACTCTTGCAGAAAGTTCAATGTGATCTGTAAAGATCACAAGTTCGGAAAACCTCACTTTCACACTGAAAGGCACCTATAACAGCGCAATACCCCACAGCAACATGCCAAATTATCTTTGAGTATTGACTCGGAGGGAAGGGCACCTCCTACAGAATCTTCAGTGCTACTTTCTGCACCATTAGAGTTTCCCTTAGAGGTTTCTCACTGAAGAATTGATAAGCCCAACCCAGTATGCGTTTTGGGCAGACATGTTCCCAAACTTGTATGTCAGATTCAAACAAATTGGAAATTGGGGAAGGAGGGTCAGATTCAAGATTCAAACATGTCTCCATAGTTTTAATTTTGAGCCACATCCAAAATTGGATGTTACCTATTTTCTCATTTTGGTTCAGATGCTTTCAGAAACGTGCATGAATAGTTCTCTCAACTTTTAGATGGCTGAAATCACACAAGCAGTTGATTTCACGAGATCTTTATCTTCAATCTCTTGAGAACAGCAAATTGGATTTTGTTGCTGTCAAATCTAACCCTGACCCATAGCCTTGATTCTGCCTTGCACCTGAGCTCTAGTTTAAACCTAATCCAGATCCAAACACTCTTTTTAGCCCATCTTTACTTGTGAGTAGTGCAAGATTACATCCAGAGGGGCAAGGCCGGAAGGCCAGATAAGATGTTGTAGACACACTGTATTCTCACTTGAGTTTGGACCCCTTTCTTTAAATTAGCAGATTTCTTTGCCTAAGGGTTTCTACCTACTTACTTCCAAACCACTGAATTATCCTGGGTTCATGAGGTTCATGGGGGGCAGGGGAGTAAGGATAGGGGTGGATTTTCTTCCAAATCACAATACTAAGCCAGTCCCCTTGGAATAAAAACATTTTTTTACTACATAAATGGGTTAAAATGTATCAGTAGATATGCTCTAATTTTCATTTCACAAAATGTTCCGGAAAACTAAAATGCTATTATACAATGAGATTTAAAAGCACCACTGCTGAGAATCCTGGTGAATTATTACTACTTAAGAAATTAATACTGACATATGATTTTCTAGCATGCAGGAATCTGGCCAATCCACTATTGAAATGTCTTACCTGAAGTCATTAATAGCAAGAATTGTCAACTGAAGTACTTCAGAGCCACAGAAGAAAATGAGATTGTTTTAAAACTTAGTGCATATGGTTTGCTGTTCTCCAAACTGCTGTGAGGATTTGGCTATTACTCAATCTACTCTACTCTCTTCTACTTCAGTATTTCTAATTAATAGTGGGCACATTTCATCTTTCCATCATAAGGAAGGTTGGCTCAAGGACTGCAGGGGAGGGACCAAGATGGCTTTTATACCACCTCCATGCTTCTTCCTCCCTGTCCTGGGCCATGCAGGGCCAGAAACTGGCCCCAGTGAAGGTTAGAGCAGCCTGAGGACTGATTTAATTTTGACGCAGCTGCAAGTCAAGAGTAGCTGGAGTGCAGCAATTCTTCAGCCATGTCCCACCACACCTAGAAACAACTCTGGTATATCTCTCCATCAGGGGCTCATATGAAGAGTACAATAAAGTCAGTTATGCTGGCTCTGCATTAGTTGGAGAGCTCCCATCCATCCGAATATTCCCCCAGCCTTCTGCCAGCGTTACAGCCCTTTTATACCAATGGATCTGACATAAAGGCATTGTTGTGTAGGGATGGATTGGGTCCAGGATCACCATGGCTCTATACTAAGTTTTATTTGTTTGTCTTTTGCCATCATTAAGGGCTCAGTTTTACTTCCACTGAAGCAAGTGGAAAAACTTCCATTGACTTCACTGCAGGGCAGAATTGGTCTCAGTGCAGGATGTTTCTAGAATTTTGGATCATGTAAAGGAACAGGAACACCCGTTCTTAATAACTTACAGCATGTACTCTTCCTCCCCCAGCCCCGGCACAGATTCACCTTAGTTTCTATCATCCAGCAACTATTTATAATGTACAGTAATTTCTGAGCTGGTAGTTGATTAAGTCTAAACAAGGAATTTATAGAACTGCATATATTAGGTTATAAAATTTAACATAAATGACAGGTGAGTTGTTCAGAAACACTGTTTTAAACTAAGAAACTCAATTATGTTCTAAATTCTGAGAAAACCCAACACCTCCTTTTATATTAATTACCTTAGTGTAATTAATAAGGACTTGGTGTTTAAGTTCTCTTTATTACATGCTTTTTAAAAATGACAAAAATTAATGTTTTATCTTATCTTTACTAAAATATTCTCCACAACTTCATGTTTTTATGGCCCCCTTGGATTTTCCAAAACCTTCCCCTTTTGAATCTTATGCAGAGCCTGGTTTGGATCAGCCTAACGTGACCAGACAGCAAGTGTGAAAAATCAGGACAGGGGGTGGGGGTGGGGCAATAGAAGCCTATATAAGAAAAAGACCCAAAAATTGGGACTGTCCCTATAAAATCGGCACATCGGGTCACCCTAGATCAGCCAGCCAGCTCTCTAACACAGGTAGGCAGAATACACCTTCCTCTGGAGCTCAGCAGTGCCAGTCCTAGGTGAGTTGCAGTGGATTGGTCAAACAACCTGACCTACTTCCTCTCCCTTGGTGGCTGAGTGCAGAGCTCCAAGCACTTACTGTGCAAGTGGGAGAACATAGATGCTGGAACTAGGGCTGCCCCACCCCCTGGCTTGAAGTGGTTTCCATCATATAAAGGGTTTACAGTTTGGTTCAATGGCTCTCAGCACCCCCACTGTACAAGTTGTTCCAGCACCCCCGAGGAAGAAGGATGGTCTTGTGGTTAAAGCTGAAGACTGGGCCATTGGAAACCTGGATTTAATGCCTGTTCTGCTGCAGACATCTTGTGTGTCCTTGGGCAAGACAATTCTTAGTTCCCTGTCTGCAAAATGGGGAGAGTGGCAATTCCCTCTTTCACAGGGTTGTTGTGAGGATAAAATCCTTCCGTGATGGTGAGATACTCAGATACTATGGTGATGAGCTATGTAAGTACTTAAGATTGATGGGTAAATAGATAGAATGGAGCAAGGATCAAGTCTGTGACTTAACCCCAGGGCCACATTATTTCACCAATCTTAAGAGCACAGAGAAGACCCATTGTTGGGATTTACCCCATCTTCCACAGGTTGTGGGTTGCATTAATTTTTCTGCAGTCTCACTCTTCACTAAGGTAACCCTGTTTTAAAGAGCAGGGTATGGGGCAGCAGCTGGGCTAGTCCTAATTTCTCCAGTTCTAATCTCCTTCAAGACTACATCATTGCTCCAAATAGAAGGACTAGACAGGATTGTCACCTCTGAGATATAAAAAAGTTGGATGGATAGTCTGGATTGGTGGCAGGATGTGGAGTTTGATCTCTCTCTCTCTCTGCATCCTGCAAGTTCCATCATTTAAAATGGTAATGTGCTGATGTGACAATCTGCATACCTGGGCCTTTTCCCCCTGCTAAGCCATCGATTAACCTTGAAATCTTCCTTGCCCAGGCCTGAGAAGAATGCCTAGGTCTCCTCAGCCCTGGCCTCCACCAATTCAAGACAGGCCATGCTGCTTCCTACCCCCCGGACACAGACTTAGCAGTGTACCAAACCAAGGGCGGCCCCTTGTACGGAGGGGAAACCAGAGGCAAAGGCAGGCCCAAGAGGTAGGGAATGGGAGGTGCCCACAACTGGGACTTTTAATATCTCAGAAAGAACAAACAGATTTCCTGGGGCAGCTACTCAAAAAGGGAATGATCCTGGGAAAACCTGGACAGGTGGCAACCCTAGGACCAAATCTGGCCCCTCTTTTGAAGTAATGTTGAGTGAGTCTCTCTTTCCAGAACTTCCAGTCATAGTGGCATCAGAGAAACCAATGAAGTTGGGCCTGGTATTGGGATCTGGGGCCATTTTTGAGGGCTTCTTACCATTATGTGGGACACTTGATGCATATCAGGAATTTGTCTGCAGTTACACCACTGATCCCTAGAGACCACTGTTGTGCTGGCAGCATCCTGCAGTTCCTGTGTGTCCCACTCTGTAGAGAGCAAGGGGCCTTGCCCAGGAGGAGAGAGCAACAGGGAGTTGGCTCAGCTCAGCCCAGCCCACTCAGCACTCCTGTCCCGTGATGCTGCACTAAGGATCTGGACCCCCAACCTCTGGTAGGAGCATAGGAGAGGAGTGGGAGCTGAGGAAAAGTGGAATTGCAGGATTTCATCCTTTTTCAGAGACACCATTAGCAGAGCAGAGACAGCAAACAAACAAAAAACAGGTTTCAGAGTAACAGCCGTGTTAGTCTGTAATCGCAAAAAGAAAAGGAGTACTTGTGGCACCTTAGAGACTAACCAATTTATTTGAGCATAAGCTTTCGTGAGCTACAGCTCACTTCATCAGATGCATACTGTGGAAAGTGTAGAAGATCTTTTTATATACACACAAAGCATGAAAAAATACCTCCTCCCACCCCACTCTCCTGCTGGTAATAGCTTATCTAAAGTGATCACTCTCCTTACAATGTGTATGATAATCAAGTTGGGCCATTTCCAGCACAAATCCAGGGTTTAACAAGAACGTCTGGGGGAGGGGGTAGGAAAAAACAAGGGGAAATAGGTTACCTTGCATAATGACTTAGCCACTCCCAGTCTCTATTCAAGCCTAAATTAATTGTATCAAATTTGCAAATGAATTTCAATTCAACAGTGTCTCACTGGAGTCTGGATTTGAAGTTTTTTGTTGTAATATAGCAACTTTCATGTCTGTAATCGCGTGACCAGAGAGATTGAAAAAAATAAAACAAAACAAAACAAAGAAAACAAAAAACAACCTCCTGTGCAAGTGTCTGCCATGCTGAGGGGGAGAAAGACTAAGAGGCAGCGTTGGAGCCTGCCAGGGAGAAGGAACAGGAGGTTGGGGAAGGGGGAAAGGAAGCAGAGGCGTTGGGGGCCTGAGGTTTGAACAGTTCTTTGGTGGAGAGGCCAGAGGAACAGAGGGATAAAATATTCCACTAAGAGTTAAACAAGGAAAGGAGTGGGAGATGTCCCATTTACGTGTGCGTGTTCTGTTTTCTTTGTTAATCAAAAACACACTCAGAACTAGGGCATTCTCTGCTATGGCCCTGGTTCTCTGCTTCACTGAGTATAAGCTCAGCACAGCACAAATGGGCGTGGAGTCTGGCTTCCTGATTCTCTGGGTGAATCTGTGCTGCCATAAGCACCAGCATAACTTAGCCCTGGTCTACACTAGGACTTTAGGTCGAATTTAGCAGCGTTAAATCGATTTAAACCTGCACCCGTCCACACAGTGAAGCCCTTTATTTCGACTTAAAGGGCTCTTAAAATCGATTTCCTTACTCCACCCCTGACAAGTGGATTAGCGCTTAAATCGACGTTCCCAGCTCGAATTTGGGGTACTGTGGACACAATTCAATGGTATTGGCCTCCGGGAGCTATCCCAGAGTGCTCCATTCTGACCGCTCTGGACAGCACTCTCAACTCAGATGCAGTGGCCAGGTAGACAGGAAAAGAACCGCGAACTTTTGAATCTCATTTCCTGTTTGGCCAGCGTGGCAAGCTGCAGGTGACCATGCAGAGCTCATCAGCACAGGTGACCATGATGGAGTCCCAGAATCGCAAAAGAGCTCCAGCATGGACCGAACGGGAGGTACGGGATCTGATCGCTGTTTGGGGAGAGGAATCCGTGCTATCAGAACTCCGTTCCAGTTTTCGAAATGCCAAAACCTTTGTGAAAATCTCCCAGGGCATGAAGGACAGAGGCCATAACAGGGACCCGAAGCAGTGCCGCGTGAAACTGAAGGAGCTGAGGCAAGCCTACCAGAAAACCAGAGAGGCGAACAGCCGCTCTGGGTCAGAGCCCCAAACATGCCGCTTCTATGATGAGCTGCATGCCATTTTAGGGGGTTCAGCCACCACTACCCCAGCCGTGTTGTTTGACTCCTTCAATGGAGATGGAGGCAATACGGAAGCAGGTTTTGGGGACGAAGAAGATGAGGAGGAGGAGGAGGTTGTAGATAGCTCACAGCAAGCAAGCGGAGAAACCGGTTTTCCCGACAGCCAGGAACTGTTTCTCACCCTAGACCTGGAGCCAGTACCCCCCGAACCCACCCAAGGCTGCCTCCTGGACCCAGCAGGCGGAGAAGGGACCTCTGGTGAGTGTACCTTTTAAAATGCTATACATGGTTTAAAAGCAAGCATGTGAAAGGATTACTTTGCCCTGGCATTTGCGGTTCTCCTAGATGTAGTCCTAAAGCCTTTGCAAAAGGTTTCTGGGGAGGGCAGCCTTATTTCGTCCTTCATGGTAGGACACTTTTATCACTCCAGGCCAGTAACACATACTCGGGAATCACTGTAGAACAAAGCATTGCAGTGTATGTTTGCTGGCATTCAACCAAAATCCGTTCTTTCTCTCTCTGTGTTATCCTCAGGAGAGTGAGATATAATTCATGGTCACCTGGTTGAAATAGGGTGCTTTTCTTCAGGGACACATTCCTGCTGTGCTGTTTGCCTGTGGCTGAACAGAAATGTTCCCCGCTCTTAGCCACGGGGAGGGGGGAAGGTTGAGGGGGTAGTCACGCGGTGGGAGGAGGCAAAATGCGACCTTGTAACGAAAGCACATGTGCTATGTATGTAATGTTAACAGCAAGGTTTACCCTGAAAGAGTGTAGCGACTGTTTTATAAAATGTGTCTTTTTAAATACCGCTGTCCCTTTTTTTTTCTCCACCAGCTGGATGTGTTTCAATGATCACAGGATCTTCTCCTTCCCAGAGGCTAGTGAAGCTTAGAAAGAAAAAAAAACGCACTCGAGATGAAATGTTCTCCGAGCTAATGCTGTCCTCCCACACTGACAGAGCACAGATGAATGCGTGGAGGCAAATAATGTCAGAGTGCAGGAAAGCACAAAATGACCGGGAGGAGAGGTGGAGGGCTGAAGAGAGTAAGTGGCTGGCTGAAGACAGGGCTGAAGCTCAAATGTGGCGGCAGCGTGATGAGAGAAGGCAGGATTCAATGCTGAGGCTGCTGCAGGACCAAACCAGAATGCTCCAGTGTATGGTTGAGCTGCAGCAAAGGCAGCTGGAGCACAGACTGCCACTGCTGCCCCTCTGTAACCAACCGCCCTCCTCCCCAAGTTCCATAGCCTCCACACCCAGACGCCCAAGAACGCGGTGGGGGGGCCTCCGGCCAACCAGCCACTCCACAACAGAGGATTGCCCAAAAAAAAGAAGGCTGTCATTCAATAAATTTTAAAGTTGTAAACTTTTAAAGTGCTGTGCTTAAAGTGCTGTGTGGCATTTTCCTTCCCTCCTCCACCACCCCTCCTGGGATACCTTGGTAGTCATCCCCCTATTTGTGTGATGAATGAATAACGAATGCATGACTGTGAAGCAGCAATGACTTTATTGCCTCTGCAAGCGGTGATTAAAGGGAGGAGGGGAGGGTGGTTAGCTTACAGGGAAGTAGAGTGAACCAAGGGGCGGGGGGTTTCATCAAGGAGAAACAAACAGAACTTTCACACTGTAGCCTGGCCAGTCATGAAACTGGTTTTCAAAGCTTCTCTGATGCGTACCGCGCCCTCCTGAGCTCTTCTAACCGCCCTGGTGTCTGGCTGCGCGTAACCAGCAGCCAGGCGATTTGCCTCAATCTCCCACTCCTCCATAAACGTCTCCCCCTTACTCTCACAGATATTGTGGAGCACACAGCAAGCAGTAATAACAGTGGGAATATTGGTTTCGCTGAGGTCTAAGCGAGTCAGTAAACTGCGCCAGCGCGCCTTTAAACGTCCAAATGCACATTCTACCACCATTCTGCACTTGCTCAGCCTGTAGTTGAACAGCTCCTGACTACTGTCCAGGCTGCCTGTGTACGGCTTCATGAGCCATGGCATTAAGGGGTAGGCTGGGTCCCCAAGGATACATATAGGCATTTCAACATCCCCAACAGTTATTTTCTGGTCTGGGAAGAAAGTCCCTTCCTGTAGCTTTTGAAACAGACCAGAGTTCCTGAAGATGCGAGCATCATGCACCTTTCCCGGCCATCCCACGTTGATGTTGGTGAAACGTCCCTTGTGATCCACCAGAGCTTGCAGCACTATCGAAAAGTACCCCTTGCGGTTTATGTACTCGCCGGCTTGGTGCTCTGGTGCCAAGATAGGGATATGGGTTCCGTCTATAGCCCCACCACAGTTAGGGAATCCCATTGCAGCAAAGCCATCCACTATGACCTGCACATTTCCCAGGGTCACTACCCTTGATATCAGCAGATCTTTGATTGCGTGAGCTACTTGCATCACAGCAGCCCCCACAGTAGATTTGCCCACTCCAAATTGATTCCCAACTGACCGGTAGCTGCCTGGCGTTGCAAGCTTCCACAGGGCTATCGCCACTCGCTTCTCAACTGTGAGGGCTGCTCTCATCCTGGTATTCATGCGCTTCAGGGCAGGGGAAAGCAAGTCACAAAGTTCCATGAAAGTGCCCTTACGCATGCGAAAGTTTCGCAGCCACTGGGAATCGTCCCAGACCTGCAACACTATGTGGTCCCACCAGTCTGTGCTTGTTTCCCGAGCCCAGAATCGGCGTTCCACAGCATGAACCTGCCCCATTAGCACCATGATGCATGCATTGGCAGGGCCCATGCTTTCAGAGAAATCTGTGTCCATGTCCTGATTACTCACGGGACCGCGCTGACGTCGCCTCCTCGCCCGGTATCGCGTTGCCATGTTCTGGTGCTGCATATACTGCTGGATAATGCGTGTGGTGGTTGATGTGCTCCTAATTGCCCAAATGAGCTCAGCGGCCTCCATGCTTGCCTTGGTATGGCGTCCGCACAGAAAGAAGGCGCGGAACGATTGTCTGCCGTTGCTCTGACGGAGGGAGGGGCGACTGACGACACGGCTTACAGGGTTGGCTTCAGGGAGCTAAAATCAACAAAGGGTGTGCCTGTACATCAAGGAGTATTTCAGGCAGGACTGCACGGAGGGTTCCAATAAGAAATGGTGCACCAAAGTTATCGTTGTTATTGGAACAAGGAGGTTATCCTGGCCTCTGATTGATACATGGCTAGATTAACCTCGCTGCGCCTTCTCTGTGACTGACTGCAGTGTGATCTAAACAGGGGAGGAGGAAAATGAGTACAAAACAAATCTGGTCTATGTCTTGTTCTGACCCACTCCATCGATCCTTTACATCTTTGGCTGGCAGCAGACAAAAAAGGCGCAAAATGATTGTCTGCCCTTGCTTTCACGGGGGGAGGGAGGGTGGGAACGGGGTCCTGACGATATGTACCCAGAACCACCCGCGACAATGTTTTAGCCCCATCAGGCATTGGGATATCAACCCAGAATTCCAATGGGCAGCGGAGACTGCGGGAACTGTGGGATAGCTACCCACAGTGCAACGCTCCAGAAGTCGACGCTTGCCTCGGTACTGTGGAAGCGCTCTGCCGAGTTAATGCACTTAATGCACTTAGAGCATTTTCTGTGGGGACACACACACTCGAATATATAAAACCGATTTAAAAAAACCCGACTTCTATAAATTCGACCTAATTTCGTAGTGTAGACATACCCTTAGAGCAGTGTGGAGGCTGCTCTTATTTAAACTATCTAGCTGTGGTCCCTAAGGGACTATTTGCCACTTGAGAATAGCTGGAGTGCCGCATTGTTGGACCCTGCCCCAAATCTGATATGTTCCCTGTGCTGGGGTTGTTCGGGAAGGTAGCACAAGAGCCAGCCTGAGAGCTCTGATATGTGCTGCATGAGGGGGCTTAGACACAACAGAAATTCTGGCACTTTGTGATTACAAATGGAAGTTAGATTCAAATTGCATGTTGTTGGGTTTTTTTTGTTCTTTTGTTATGTTTACAACTCTCAGTATTGAAGACATTCTCAATACTTTGTTGGGAAGATGCATATCTCACAATTTTTGAACTCCTGGGATTGGTGAGGCTGTCTGAGGATGTTTTATGACAGTGTCGATTGCTTCTGAAAGGATACTTTATATGAAGGTTTTTATATCTAGTGATTCTGGTTGCTTGTAAAATTACTGTCATGGAGATCCGCAAGAAAGTTAAAAATCACCACCTCAACAAAACTGGTGGGAAGGCATGTTTCTATCAGATTTGCTATAGCAAAAAATAGCTTTTGGAGAAAAAAAAAGGATCTGGTGGTTTCTTCATTTCCTGACTGACAAGCTAACCGAAATGGAAATGATTGTGATGTTACAAAGAGAGGATTATGACTTTGGGGTGGTAAATGACCCATCCAACGCCAGGCTTTAAATTCTGCAACACAAAATAATTGTTGGTGTGTTAGAAGAACCTGTGCTAATGTTATATTCAGAACACAAGAGAAGACATGACCACATAGCAATGAATCTCATAACTGTTTGTTCCTTGGATAATTTCATGGGTTTTTTTTTCTTCAAGTCATTTTTTTTCTGAAGTTCAGGGTTACAAGAGTTGTAACAAATGTTGTTATAAATTAACCTGTGGATGACTTTGTAATTAGATGACTTGGGAAATGCCATCCCAGCCAAGATTAAAACAAAACAAAAATCAAAACTCCTTTCTAGAGCTGTGTGCGGTTTTTTTCCTCTCCATCCCCTTCCCCAAATGCTTGTGGTTTTTTCCTCTCCATCCATCTCCCCAAATGCTTGTGGTTCATTTTTCTTTTAATGCTCACCCAACAATAAATGATAGAACCCACCAGACTATAGAAGAATGATTGCCTAACACTTCCAGTGGTGTTCAGAATTTAACAAGGAAATGCAAGAAAATACAAGGAAACTGAATACAGTGCAGCAGGAAACCTGAATACTTGCCGAAGAAGCAGCAACAGAGCTGGTCAAATTCCGGGGTCAAGTGGGGACTCTGCAACAAACTTTTCAACCACTTTGGATTGATTTTTTCACTCTCTTTTTTGTCAACTTTCCACAGATATTGTTGTGAAGGTGTATATTAGCAGGAATACCCACAGAAACAGCATTTTTTAATTGAATATTGCAGAATACAAATTTGGAATTTGTAACCAAGAATATTCACAATGAAAATCTGTAACAGCTATTCAGTCAATCAGGGAATAGAAATGTACCATGTGTGCCCAATCAAAACAACTCAGACTTTAGATATTCTATATGCCCAAATAAGATACAAGAAAAAATATGTAGAAATGATCAAGTGAATAGTTTTCAAAAATTAATACATTTGAGAAGATGGTTACAATTTGCAAACAGAAAAATGGGTGAAATTCATCAAATAAATCATAGAGTCATGACTTGTTGTAAATAATTATCCCAGCTTTAAGAAGCAGTCCTGTGCCAGTTTCAACCAAATGAAAATCACCAGGTTTGCTATGGTCATTTTCATTCTAGTCAAGATGATACAGTGTTTGCAATCTGTCTAATGTGGCATATATCAGCAAGTAGCACCTAGCAACAAAGGTAGGGTTTGACTTTTCTACATTTTCAAATTAACTGAAAAGCTTAGCCCTGGTCTACACTAGGACTTTAGGTCGAATTTAGCAACGTTAAATCGATTTAAACCTGCACCCGTCCACACAGTGAAGCCCTTTATTTCGACTTAAAGGGCTCTTAAAATCGATTTCCTTACTCCACCCCTGACAAGTGGATTAGCGCTTAAATCGACGTTCCCAGCTCGAATTTGGGGTACTGTGGACACAATTCGATGGTATTGGCCTCCGGGAGCTATCCCAGAGTGCTCCATTCTGACCGCTCTGGACAGCACTCTCAACTCAGATGCAGTGGCCAGGTAGACAGGAAAAGAACCGCGAACTTTTGAATCTCATTTCCTGTTTGGCCAGCGTGGCAAGCTGCAGGTGACCATGCAGAGCTCATCAGCACAGGTGACCATGATGGAGTCCCAGAATCGCAAAAGAGCTCCAGCATGGACCGAACGGGAGGTACGGGATCTGATCGCTGTTTGGGGAGAGGAATCCGTGCTATCAGAACTCCGTTCCAGTTTTCGAAATGCCAAAACCTTTGTGAAAATCTCCCAGGGCATGAAGGACAGAGGCCATAACAGGGACCCGAAGCAGTGCCGCATGATACTGAAGGAGCTGAGGCAAGCCTACCAGAAAACCAGAGCGGCGAACAGCCGCTTTGGGTCAGAGCCCCAAACATGCCGCTTCTATGATGAGCTGCATGCCATTTTAGGGGGTTCAGCCACCACTACCCCAGCCGTGTTGTTTGACTCCTTCAATGGAGATGGAGGCAATACGGAAGCAGGTTTTGGGGACGAAGAAGATGAGGAGGAGGAGGAGGTTGTAGATAGCTCACAGCAAGCAAGCGGAGAAACCGGTTTTCCCGACAGCCAGGAACTGTTTCTCACCCTAGACCTGGAGCCAGTACCCCCCGAACCCACCCAAGGCTGCCTCCTGGACCCAGCAGGCGGAGAAGGGACCTCTGGTGAGTGTACCTTTTAAAATGCTATACATGGTTTAAAAGCAAGCATGTGAAAGGATTACTTTGCCCTGGCATTTGCGGTTCTCCTAGATGTAGTCCTAAAGCCTTTGCAAAAGGTTTCTGGGGAGGGCAGCCTTATTTCGTCCTTCATGGTAGGACACTTTTATCACTCCAGGCCAGTAACACATACTCGGGAATCACTGTAGAACAAAGCATTGCAGTGTATGTTTGCTGGCATTCAACCAAAATCCGTTCTTTCTCTCTCTGTGTTATCCTCAGGAGAGTGAGATATAATTCATGGTCACCTGGTTGAAATAGGGTGCTTTTCTTCAGGGACACTCAGTATAGCCCATTCCTGCTGTGCTGTTTGCCTGTGGCTGAACAGAAATGTTCCCCGCTGTTAGCCACAGGGAGGGGGGAAGGTTGAGGGGTAGTCACGCGGTGGGAGGAGGCAAAATGCGACCTTGTAACGAAAGCACATGTGCTATGTATGTAATGTTAACAGCAAGGTTTACCCTGAAAGAGTGTAGCGACTGTTTTATAAAATGTGTCTTTTTAAATACCGCTGTCCCTTTTTTTTTCTCCACCAGCTGGATGTGTTTCAATGATCACAGGATCTTCTCCTTCCCAGAGGCTAGTGAAGCTTAGAAAGAAAAAAAAACGCACTCGAGATGAAATGTTCTCCGAGCTAATGCTGTCCTCCCACACTGACAGAGCACAGACGAATGCGTGGAGGCAAATAATGTCAGAGTGCAGGAAAGCACAAAATGACCGGGAGGAGAGGTGGAGGGCTGAAGAGAGTAAGTGGCGGGCTGAAGAGAGTAAGTGGCGGGCTGAAGACAGGGCTGAAGCTCAAATGTGGCGGCAGCGTGATGAGAGGAGGCAGGATTCAATGCTGAGGCTGCTGCAGGACCAAACCAGAATGCTCCAGTGTATGGTTGAGCTGCAGCAAAGGCAGCTGGAGCACAGACTGCCACTGCTGCCCCTCTGTAACCAACCGCCCTCCTCCCCAAGTTCCATAGCCTCCACACCCAGACGCCCAAGAACGCGGTGGGGGGGCCTCCGGCCAACCAGCCACTCCACAACAGAGGATTGCCCAAAAAAAAGAAGGCTGTCATTCAATAAATTTTAAAGTTGTAAACTTTTAAAGTGCTGTGCTTAAAGTGCTGTGTGGCATTTTCCTTCCCTCCTCCACCACCCCTCCTGGGATACCTTGGTAGTCATCTCCCTATTTGTGTGATGAATGAATAACGAATGCATGACTGTGAAGCAGCAATGACTTTATTGCCTCTGCAAGCGGTGATTAAAGGGAGGAGGGGAGGGTGGTTAGCTTACAGGGAAGTAGAGTGAACCAAGGGGCGGGGGGTTTCATCAAGGAGAAACAAACAGAACTTTCACACTGTAGCCTGGCCAGTCATGAAACTGGTTTTCAAAGCTTCTCTGATGCGTACCGCGCCCTCCTGAGCTCTTCTAACCGCCCTGGTGTCTGGCTGCGCGTAACCAGCAGCTAGGCGATTTGCCTCAGCCTCCCACCCCACCATAAACGTCTCCCCCTTACTCTCACAGATATTGTGGAGCACACAGCAAGCAGTAATAACAGTGGGAATATTGGTTTCGCTGAGGTCTAAGCGAGTCAGTAAACTGCGCCAGCGCGCCTTTAAACGTCCAAATGCACATTCTACCACCATTCTGCACTTGCTCAGCCTGTAGTTGAACAGCTCCTGACTACTGTCCAGGCTGCCTGTGTACGGCTTCATGAGCCATGGCATTAAGGGGTAGGCTGGGTCCCCAAGGATACATATAGGCATTTCAACATCCCCAACAGTTATTTTCTGGTCTGGGAAGAAAGTCCCTTCCTGTAGCTTTTGAAACAGACCAGAGTTCCTGAAGATGCGAGCGTCATGCACCTTTCCCGGCCATCCCACGTTGATGTTGGTGAAACGTCCCTTGTGATCCACCAGAGCTTGCAGCACTATCGAAAAGTACCCCTTGCGGTTTATGTACTCGCCAGCTTGGTGCTCTGGTGCCAAGATAGGGATATGGGTTCCGTCTATAGCCCCACCACAGTTAGGGAATCCCATTGCAGCAAAGCCATCCACTATGACCTGCACATTTCCCAGGGTCACTACCCTTGATATCAGCAGATCTTTGATTGCGTGAGCTACTTGCATCACAGCAGCCCCCACAGTAGATTTGCCCACTCCAAATTGATTCCCAACTGACCGGTAGCTGCCTGGCGTTGCAAGCTTCCACAGGGCTATCGCCACTCGCTTCTCAACTGTGAGGGCTGCTCTCATCCTGGTATTCATGCGCTTCAGGGCAGGGGAAAGCAAGTCACAAAGTTCCATGAAAGTGCCCTTACGCATGCGAAAGTTTCGCAGCCACTGGGAATCGTCCCAGACCTGCAACACTATGCGGTCCCACCAGTCTGTGCTTGTTTCCCGAGCCCAGAATCGGCGTTCCACAGCATGAACCTGCCCCATTAGCACCATGATGCATGCATTGGCAGGGCCCATGCTTTCAGAGAAATCTGTGTCCATGTCCTGATCACTCACGGGACCGCGCTGACGTCGCCTCCTCGCCCGGTATCGCGTTGCCATGTTCTGGTGCTGCATATACTGCTGGATAATGCGTGTGGTGGTTGATGTGCTCCTAATTGCCCAAATGAGCTCAGCGGCCTCCATGCTTGCCTTGGTATGGCGTCCGCACAGAAAAAAGGCGCGGAACGATTGTCTGCCGTTGCTCTGACGGAGGGAGGGGCGATTGACGACACGGCTTACAGGGTTGGCTTCAGGGAGCTAAAATCAACAAAGGGTGTGCCTGTACATCAAGGAGTATTTCAGGCAGGACTGCACGGAGGGTTCCAATAAGAAATGGTGCACCAAAGTTATCGTTGTTATTGGAACAAGGAGGTTATCCTGGCCTCTGATTGATACATGGCTAGATTAACCTCGCTGCGCCTTCTCTGTGACTGACTGCAGTGTGATCTAGACAGGGGAGGAGGAAAATGAGTACAAAACAAATCTGGTCTATTTCTTGTTCTGACCCACTCCATCTATCCTTTACATCTTTGGCTGGCAGCAGACAAAAAAGGCGCGAAATGATTGTCTGCCCTTGCTTTCACGGGGGGAGGGAGGGTGGGAACGGGTTCCTGACGATATGTACCCAGAACCACCCGCGACAATGTTTTAGCCCCATCAGGCATTGGGATATCAACCCAGAATTCCAATGGGCAGCGGAGACTGCGGGAACTGTGGGATAGCTACCCACAGTGCAACGCTCCGGAAGTCGACGCTTGCCTCGGTACTGTGGAAGCGCTCTGCCGAGTTAATGCACTTAATGCACTTAGAGCATTTTCTGTGGGGACACACACACTCGAATATATAAAACCAATTTAAAAAAAAACGACTTCTATAAATTCGACCTAATTTCGTAGTGTAGACATACCCTTAGTGAGGTCAGTTAGCAGACGTGGATGAAATTTCTTGAACAGTGCAAAAGGAAAGTTGTAGATGAAAATGTCATGATTTTTGATTGGCCAAGAATTGTTGGATTGTATTTCTGTGGTGGGAGATAAATGAGAAGATGGACGTGGGGTGAAATATAGGCCCCATTGAAGTCAATGGCAAAACTCCCATTGACTTTATTGGGGCCATGATTTCACTCAGAGTTTCTAGCCGCAAAAACAATTCTCTGAGTTCCTTTGGCTGTTGGAGCCATACAGTGCTATTTACGTTACATTTTTGTTCTTGGAACTTGTGTTGGTATGCCTAGAGCTTTGGCTAAGCACTCTTTTTATTTGTATAAACATAAAGAAATAACTAAGTATCATGGCCACTGTTGCCACAAGATGTTACTTGGTGTAGACAAACCAAAACTGCATCTAAATAGAATACTTAGATGATATCATGAGGTATCAGCTACTCTTTCAGGTGAAATGGGTATCTCTTGCTTCCTCCTCTCAAGACTTCAAGAGGTGAATAAGCTTAATTTCCTAGTAGTTGCCGATACTGTACTTGTCTCATATTATTTTTGCAGTGTCTTTGGGTAAAAGCCAGGTGATATTCCTGTGCTTTTGTTTTCCCCTTTGCCCTGCAGCCAGGGATCTTCCTTCAAGGAAAGACATGACTTTGTGAACTGTGGGCCAAATTCTCTCACATTGTCTTACACAAATATAAATCTACTCATTTTAGTGGAGTAAACTCTGGATTACACTGGTGTGAGAGCAAAATTGTTGTCTCTCAGTATACAAACATAGGGGATTGCATGCCTTTAGTTGCTCAAGGCAAGGACATAAATTATTTGTTAGCCTATCAACTTGACTAACTTGTAATATTTGTCGCCTGCTGTCCTTGGTATCCTGAAGAAAAGTTATGAAATTTTCTGAAGAGATGACACGTGCAAAATTATGGAGGCTGGTGACACTTGACATCTCTGGCCTAGCTAAACTGGCTGAAAACTTGAGACCAATTGTAGGTTAACAGTTTGGTATGAATGTAGGCAGCTAATGGCTATCATATCATCTGACTTCTAGCTGGGAATGGCAACATTTTCACTTACCAATTAATGTTTCTGCTAAACAGGCTGAAAGGGTATGGAATCTTGCTCTGTTCTGAGGTTCCCTGCAAGCTTACAAGAACTTAAGTGCGTAAGCCTTATTAACATTTCTGTTAAAATATGGAGTGCTTTGATCTATTAGTGTTGAAAACACAGCCTCAAAAATACTCACTTTACGCATGTGCAGAAGAGTTTGCAAGATCAGGGCTATGGACTGTCTGTTCTCTAGGATGGGGACTGTCTTTTATTATATGTTTGTACAGTGCTTGACAACAGGATGGTCTGATCCTGAATGGGGCATCTGGGAAGTACTGTAGTCTGAACAATAATAAAAATAACAGGAGAATTTGTCTATGGATTTTTGAAGGAGTACAATGAAGAGACAAAAAAGGAGGAAGCAGGGATGGAATGGGAGAAAAAAGGAGGACTAGAACATTGCAAGAATTGCTTTAATTAAGTTCTGCAATGAGCCTTGATTTCTGTGACTTTTTAAATTGCATTGGGCTGAAATGTAATTTAATTGTGAATGCATTTAAGCAGACCAATCCTTCATGTTGACTGATTATCTCTTGCTTATTCAGAATTTTTTTTATAAAGAACAATTTATTTTGTAGTTGGAAAAGGCGAGTAATTGCTTTTCAACATAGTTTTAATTAATAATCAAGCCAATGTCAATTACTTGGTATGAATAGAATGAAACTGTAATAGCTGAGGCAGTGGACATTGTCAAACCTTGCACTGCATCTGTAACAAGTATACATGAGCTGTTGCAACACATCAGTGCAAATGTTCTGTAACGTCTAATTCAGAATGAACTCTGAATTTTCTTGTTCTTGTGAATTTAAGTTAGACCTTTGGGGACAAATTGTGCCCTCTGATATATATCTACAATGCTCCTTGAAATCCAGTGGAGCTATTTATATGTATCTGAGGGCAAAATTTGGCTATTGGTGCCTTACTCCTACTTCATACATGCAGACTCGTATCACTGTGTACATTTTCTCAATAAATTCACAACTATGCATAACTGTTCCCATCTACTGATGAAGGAGAAGAGTGAGTAGATTGTTAAATGCTGGAGCCGAGTTGCAGACATTTTTGAGATGTGGTAAAAGTTTAGAATGAACATTTGAATTTTTGAGTGCTTATCTGCTCCATAACAAATCTCTGAACCTCTCAAGTTTGATCTGTTACCATCCATCAACTACTTGGGCCTTGATTCTGCAATACACAACATAGATACAGTGGGGAGATATGGGTGTAGCCCAGCAAGTGCTCATGCTCAGCTGGTCCACAATGCAGTTAAACAGGCTGGCACCAGTCCTTGTATCCTTTTTCAAATGAGACTATGTCATCATGCACCAGGGCATTTTTTAGTGCATGCAAGCAGAGTCCACATGGACAGTTAGTGTGTGACAGACTGGTGAGTAATACCATTTACATCCCAGCTGGTGCATACTAACGCACTTGTGTAGGCCTTATTCAAATCCTCTATCCATCCTTTGTTCTCACTAGTTTGTCACAACTTAATTCTAGATTGTAATCTTCTTGGGGCCTTGCCTATATATTCTGTGGGTGGGAACCAATCAATGTAGAGTAATACTAATAAACACAGATTCAGGATAAGAAAAGGATGGGAGATGAAAAAAAGAAATATATCAAAGCAATTTCCTGATGTTCTGTCCCAGTTGTTGTCATAAATATAAAGGGAAGGGTAACCACCTTTCTGTATACAGTGCTATAAAATCCTTCCTGGCCAGAGGCAACATCCTGTTACCTGTAAAGGGTTAAGAAGCTCAGCTACCCTGGCTGGCACCTGACCCAAAGGACCAATAAGGGGACAAGATACTTTCAAATCTTGGGAGGAGGGGGAAGGCTTTTGTTTGTGCTCTTTGTTTACCTGTTTTTTCTCTCTTGGGACTGAGAGAGGCCAGACAGAAATCCATCTTCTCCAACCCATCCTAATCCAAGTCTCCAACATTGCAACCAGTATAGGTAAGCCAGGCAAGGCAGATTAGTTTATCTTTTGTTTTATGTGAATTTCCCCTGTGTTAAGAGGGAGGTTTATTCCTGTTTTCTGTAACTTTAAGGTTTTGCCCAGAGGGGGATCCTCTGTGTTTTGAATCTGAATACCCTGTAAAGTATTTTCCATCCTGATTTTACAAAGATGATTTTTATCTTTCTTTTTTTAATAAAATCCTTCTTTTAAGAACCTGACTGATTTTTCCATTGTTCCAAGATCCAGGGGTTTGGGTCTTTGATGATTTTGTAACAAATTGGTTAGGATATTATTCTCAAGTCTCCCCAGGAAAGGGGGTGTGTAGGACTTGGGGGGATATTTTGGGGGGGGGGGGTAGAAGTCTCCAAGTGGTCTCTTTCCCTGTTCTTTGTTTAAAACGCTTGGTGGTGGCAGCATACTGTTCAAGGACAAGGCAAAGTTTGTACCTTCCGAAAGTTTTTAACCTAAGCTGGTAAGAATAAGCTTAGGGGGTCTTTCAAGCAGGTCCCCACATCTGTACTCTTGAGTTCAGAGTGGGGAAGGGACCCTGACAGTTTTAAACTCTTCATTTACAATATTTTGGAAAGCCTGGAGAATTAAATAGATGGAGGTGGGTTGCCTAATTCCCTTTGTTGATTCTTTTTTGTTACAGATTTAAGCTTCTGAAAATTCTTTGTAGGCAGGATTAACATTGGAAGCTTTGAAAATGTACTAATGGCATCTGCTCTGTGTGTCACAGAAAGAAAATCGGAAATACCAGTCAATGTGCATTACACCATCTGGAGAGTCAAGAGCCAGTCTTCAGACAGATCTAGCTGGGAAAGTTGAATTATTTCAGTTCTGTTTTATGCAGAACTGCTGAGAATCTAGAGATGGTGTTTATGGTGTGAGTGCCAGGATTGTAATCAGAAGGTGGGCACAGAAAGCACTGGTTATGCACATAGACAATAGAATCAAAAGGCCAAGTTGGGTACATGCAGTAGTGGAGCCGGGAAGGGGGTGGTGATGGCTCTTTGGTGGTGCCACCTTTGGTTATATCTATTGGCTTGAAAACACACCACACATTCACCTTAAGGCCTTGTGGGGTGGTTGGGGGAAAGAGTCAGTGGGCCCCCTCATATCCCTATAGTTCTGTCACTGGGTTCATGTGTATGATAGTCCATGCCATTAAACTATGATATTAGCATGATGATGATGATATTGAGAAATACCTCAAACATCAGGTGGTTGTTTGTTGCATTGCTCCAGAAAACAACACAAAACTTTCTCGCTCATTTCTGCTGCTATTCTAAACTTGCATTTGTATCGAGTGAGTTTGCTATTTGTATAATTTAATTTTGCATTTCTGAGACCAACATTGTTGTGTAAGAAAGAAATGACAGAGCTATATTCCCTCACTTCCAATATTTATCCATCAGCATGAATAACTGCCCTGGGAAATTTTCCAATTGAGGCAAAAAAAAAAAAAATTAAAGTGAGAGAGTTTTCAGGCAGTCAATACCTCGGAGTCTGATCTGTACTCTCATAACAGTTACCTAGTTTCATTATTTTTGTATCAGCTGTCTTCTTTCCCTCCTGGATTGACAGGAACTGTACCTGCTAAGATTTCAAAATTAAATCATGACTTGCTTGCTTTGTAACTCTTTTCAAGAAAAAAATATTTTTACACGCACACAGACAAACCCATTGGATGGGCTGGGCAGATTGTAATTTTCATTTATATTAAGATTTCAGATTATTTATTTGAAATGTTCATCGTTATATTAAGGCTGCTTCACTTTTGCAATGTAGTTTTAAATTATGTACTGTAGTTACTATATTCCAGTTGAATTATTTTGCAATTAAAATCACTGCTTCATGCAGTTTTTTATGGAAGATTGCTTTAAAATATTAATTGTATCAGCAAACTAACATCTCAGAAAACTTTGATTCTTGCAGAACATTATCTTGGGACATTGACTATTTTTAAGCTAATTAGCTCCTATGCATTCCCTGTAAGTGTGACTTTTGGCATGGTTAGAATATTTTGTATACTGTGGAAATGAAAATGCGAGTAAACCACTTAATAATTTAAAGAGATTCATTTTAATGGATGTCTTTCAAAATATTAATACAATTTCCTCTTTCCTTTTTAAGGTGTAAAAGCATACCTCATCTAGATGTGCAAGTCATTTCAGAAGCCATTGCACATTGATCATTTTGGCATGCCGAACAGCTTGAACGGATGCAAAATAAATCCCAGTTACATGGAGACATGTTGTTTGCTGAACATGAGCAATTTTTTGTCCCAGTGGGAGTAAAGCTATCTCTAACTTAATTTTTTCCCTGAGTTATATTGTTTTACAGGACTTAGTTGCAAAATCTTTCAGAATCTGTTGTGGAGGAATTTTATATAGGAACCATACTCATCAGATGACTGAACACCTTAGTTTTCATTTAGTTTTCCTTTTGATTGATATCGTGTGTGTTTTGAAAGGAAAACCCTTTTGACTACGTTGAACATCTCAGATAGTCTGACATTTGTTAGATGGGTCTCAAAATGAAATGCTCACGTGGAAAAGCAGCTGAAAAGATCCTTTAATCTATTCCTGGCCTTCAAATTAATTCCTCAGTATGAAAAATAAAATAAAATAAAATAAAATAAAATTAAATTAAAATAAACAGCAATACACTGCCTTGGGTTTGTGGCTTATCTGACAGCAGCTACACCTGTGGTTTCTCAGAAGAAAAGATAAGGGAACTACCTTTAGGGAAGGAGATGGACAAAGGCAACAGCAATTACTAATGTCTTTTTAAAAAAGGTGATCAGATATAATGTAACAGAGGGTCTATATAAAGGGAAGCAGTTTACATAAATATGGAGTATTATTTTAAATGTCTACAATTAATTAGTATGTTCTTTTTAATCTGCATTATAGTGAAGTGAGTTATGCAAATAATTCCACAGAAATACAATAGCCTGAAAAGGTGCTTTATTTTGGACACATTGTGGCTTGAGGGTGCACTGGGGAGAGAGGAATCATGGAGAGACCTTTCACTCTAATCCCTTGTTACTCTAGTGCAGGAAACAGCTATAATGCAGTTGTGTGCATTACTTGAGCCAAAGTGGGATGCCAGCATTGGTATGCTGCCAGCCCTGTATAGCACAAAGAGAATATTTCTTGGCAGGCTGGGACCTAGCTATCCCAATGCATGAGGTAGCATAAGGAATAGTGCATATCTCATCTTTTACGTAGTATAGCAAGTGTCACTCCTGAGAACATTCCCAACAGCAATGTCTTAGGCATGCTGTCCCTCCCCACCACCTGTGGGGAAGCTTCAGTCATAGACTAAAATCCAGGTTCCAGACATATAGTGATGTACTCCTTCTTTGGCACATTCTGTCAGTTTTAACTTCAAAACTGGAAATAATTTTTGCTCAGATAATATGCAACTGTACCCCGCCTCCCGCAAGTCAGTTCTTTAACCACCTCGTAATCATTAATCTGCCATCTTGCTTCTTTCAATTCTTGGCTGAATCATAACTTCCTGATACTCACTGCTTCAAAGATTGATTCTTTTTATCCAGAAGAAAGACTTCGATCATTTCTCTCCTATTTATAACCCTGCCATCATTTACTTTCAATAATTCCTTTGCAGCACTTTGCTACTATTTCCAGAAAGCTTAGATCGCCAAGGACGTCTCAGTTTTTCTTCCTATGTTTCCTTCTACGTTTCCTTTGTCTAGAAATCTGCCTGTCTCCATTTTCAGGACATTGTTTGGATTTGTTCCTAAATCTGTCTCTGCTGAGATATTCACTCAACCCCTCAATTCCTTGGGTTAAATGTTTGAATTTCTTATTTCATGGTCTACGTAAATGACTGCTTGTTAAACTTCAGAGGTCTATAATGATGCTTTTTAATTAAACATTCCCCCTCCAGGAAGCAGGACCTTATTACTTCAATCCTCTCCCATATTCCTTGGCTTATAAGTCCTCTAGCCATAATTCTCCATGGGTTCACTGCTGTGGGGCCTTATAGTTAGGGGTCACTCTTTTACCTTAATTGTTCTGTGTATCTGGAACTATTACTTCTGTGCATCTTCCCTAGAAGCCACTGAGACACGTCATGTCTTCAGATCTCCCATAAAGGTTTCTTCTCACTTTATTCTGTAATTTTCACTAAATTAGAATTTGCCTTCCATTCTTCCTTTATTTTAATGAGAAATTGGCAAACTGGCTTACATAAAATAAAAACAGACCTGATCCATCACCCGTTTCAATAAAGCCTAAATTAAACCTTTTTTGAGTTTCAGTAAAGTTTAGATGCCTTTTTTATGACCACATTTTTTTAGTTTTGCCCAGCAAGAGGAGTGAAAGTGTAGAAATACCATGAAAGAGTCTGTTCTTGTGGTACATCCCGGTTCAACCAAAATCAAGAAGTACCTGAAATCTCCTGAGATTTTCAGGCCAGTTTCCAGTACAGAAAGATTTTAATAAACATTGGAACTTTTGGATGTTCAAACAAGCCTTTAAATCTTTTGCAGTTTGCTTTCCCTGATTTTAACTAGTCTGCAAGAACATATGCTTGATTTTTTTTTCTGCTTTTAAATTCAGTTGTTTTCTTTTATCTGAGCTGTTCTCGCTTTCTTTTTTTCCCCCTTTCTGCTTTTAGGAGTCACAGTACCCAATTCTGCAAAGCAATGTCTTGCTCTTTTATTTCTCTGTGAAGTACTATGTGATACTTTATATGCAGGATGTTTTATAAAATGGAATTAACTTATTTTGTATTATGCTGTAGACCAGTGCTTCTCAAGCTATCTGATGTGGGGGACCGGCAATTTTTTTTTCCAATGTGCGTGCAGACTGGCAGCCGATGGCTCGCGGACTGGCACCGGTCTGCGGACCACCACTTTGAGTAGCACTGCTGTAGAGCCTTTAGTCCTTAGCTTTCTCTCACCAAACACTATCATCTTTTTAATCCAAATGTCTCTGGGCTGAGAGGTATTTCTCCAGCACTTACAGACTGAGATCAGCCATCCCTGACTTCAGGATGTTTCCCCTGTGAGAATGGTTATACCTTTTGTAGCTTTCATCAGAGATTCCCTGCAGAGTGGAAAATTATGGTTCTGGCATAACATGGCAAAAACAATAATTATGGCATTAAGGTTATGGCAGCAGCTCAAACCAGAAACAAATAGATGAAAAGAAATGAAGTCACTGCCTCCCAGGTTCCCATCCATTTTTGCTTCCCTAATTCTTCCCGGTTTGTGAGCAGCAGGTCACGAAGAGCTCTGCCCCTAGTTGGTTGCTCCAGCACTTGCACCAGGAAATTGTCCCCTACACTTCCCAAAAACTTCCTGGATTGTCTGTGCTCTGCTGTATTGCTCTCCCAGCAGATATCAGGGTGATTGAAGTCTCCCATGAGAACCAGGGCCTGTGATCTAGTAACTTCCATTAGTTGCCGGAAGAAAGCCTTGTCCACCTCATCCCGCTGGTCCGGTGGTCTATAGCAGACTCCCGCCACGACATCACCCTTGTTGCTCACACTTCTAAACTTAATCCAGGTTTTTCTGCAGTTTCATACCGGAGATCTGAGCAGTCATACTGCTCTCTTACATACAATGCAACTCCACCACCTTTTCTGCCCTCCCTGTCCTTCCTGAACAGTTTATATCCATCCATAACAGTACTCCAGTCATGTGAGTTATCCCACCAAGTCTCTGTTATTCCAATCACATCATAATTCCTTGACTGTGCCAGGACTTCCAGTTCTCCCTGCTTGTTTCCCAGGCTTCTTGCATTTGTGTATAGGCACTTGAGGTAACTTGCTGATAGTCCCTCTTTCTCAGTATGTGGCAGGAGCCCTCCCCTCTTGTGCTGTCCTGCTCATGCTCCCTCCTGGTATCCCACTTCCCCACTTACCTCAGGGCTTTGGTATCCTTCCCCCGGTGAACCTAGTTTAAAGCCCTTCTCACTAGGTTAGCCAGCCTGCTTGCAAAGATGCTCTTCCCTCTCTTCGTTAGGTGGAGCCCGTCTCTGCCTCACACTCCTCCTTCTTGGAACACCATCCCATGGTCAAAGAATCCAAAGCCTTCTCTCCAACATCACCTGCATAGCCAATCGTTGACTTCCACAATTCGACGGTCTCTACCCAGGCCTTTTCCTTCCACAGGAAGGATGGATGAGAACACCACTTGTGTCTCAAACTCCTTTATTCTTCTTCCAAGAGCCATGTAGTCTGCAGTGATCCGCTCAAGGTCATTCTTGGCAGTATCATTGGTGCCCACGTGGAGAAGCAGGAAGGGGTAGCGATCCAAGGGCTTGAGGAGTCTCAGCAATCTCTCCGTCACATTGTGAATCCTAGCTCCTGGCAAGCAGCAGACTTCTCGGTTTTCCCAGTCGGGGCGGCAGAGAGATGACTCAGTCCCCCTGAGGAGAGAGTCCCTGACCATCACCACCTGCCTCCTCCTCTTGGGAGCGGTGGTCATGGAATCCCCATCCCTAAGACAGTGCATCTCATGCCTTCCAATCGGTGGAGTCTCCTTCTGTTCCCTTCCCTCAGATGTATCATCTAGTCCACTCTCCGCATTAGTACCCATGGAGAGAACATGAAAACGGTTGCTTACCTGTATCTGCATTGCTGGTACATGGACCCTCCCCTTTCTTCTTCTGGAGGTCACATGCTGCCAAATTTCTTCACCGTCCTTCTGTCTCCGCTGCGCAGCCTGCTCTGAATCTTCAGAATGTTGTGTCCATAGAAGCATATCCTAATGTCTGTCCAGGAAATCTTCAGTTTCTCTTATTCAGCACAGGATTGATACTTGTTCCTCCAGACCTTGAACCTTCTCTTCCAGTATGGTGACCAGCTTGCACTTTGTACAGACAAAGTTGCTTCTGTCCTGTGGAAGAAAGACAAACATGGCACATCCAGTGCAGGTCACAACAACTGAATGCTCACCATCCGTATTACCTTCCTTCTACAAGCTTCCTCAGGAGTTGTAGAAACTACTCGGAGAAGCCTGCAAGATGTAAGCCTCAGTGGGCTCTCCCCAGGTGAACTCCCAGGCGAACTCCCAGGCAAACTCCCTCTGTTAGCCTCTCTGCTGTTCGCCACTTACCTGACTGTTTTTTTATAACAGTCAGGCCCACTCAAGGCTCACCTGGAACAAAGCACTCCCAATATAGGTAGCTTTGCAACAAATTTTTAAGAAAATGTTGTAGTAATAATAATGCCTAGCTCTTGTACAGTGCTTTTCATCTGTAGATCATAGAATCATAGAACTGGAAGAGACCTCGAGAGGTTACCTAGTCCAGTCCCCTCCACTCAAGGCAGGACTAGATCTGAAAGTGCTTTACAAATTGTGGTCAGTATCATCATCCGCATTTACAGATGGAGAAAGTAAGGCACAAATTGGTAAAGTGACTTGCTCCTGGTCTCCCAGGAGGCCAATGGCTAAGCTGGCAATAAAACCCAGGTCTCCTGAGTCCCAGTCATGTGCTCTACCCACTTGGCCACAATCAATATGAATCACTAAAGCAACCTTGTTTTTTTGATCATTTATTCAGAAAAAAATATTTCTCATAAAATTGCTAGTAAGTATCAAAACCTGATGAGACCCTCCCTCCCCCAATCATCTTAAGTTATTTTGGAGAAAGTACATATAAAAGGATACTGTCAAAATTAGAGAGACAAGGTAGGTGAGGTAACATCTTTTATCTTTTATTGGACCAATTTTTGTTGGTGAGAGAGAGAGAAGCATTCGAGCTACTAATATAATGGGACCAACATGGTTACAACACTGCATACAGTCAAAATTGGCAGGCCAAAAACTTGACCTAGCCTTGCTGAAGTACTGCTTTGATTTATTCCAGTTTCCTTCTAAAAATACTGATGGTGGTTAAAGTATTATGAATGTTGCTTTAATTGTGATTGTTCAATGACAAATAACCACACATTTTCCACATTTTTTCCCTGGGGGTGATGGGGTTCTATGACACAGTTAAAAAGCAGGATTCTTCTAAATATCCATATACTCTCTATTCCTGAATCAGACAGACAAAAACACAAGAAAGATATTTTCATTGATCTGATTCCCTTTCCATTGGGCTGTGAAGTATATAATATGAGAAACTAAGTAACATATAAACATCACTATTAAGAGAGGAGAAAAAAATCCATCAGGCATTTTGGAACCTGCCTGCATTGCCAAGATCTACATGCAACTTACCTGAGTAATAGCATGGGCCTAAATTTTCAAAAGTGATCCTTGATTTTTGGATGCCACTATTCTTAGGTGCCCAACTTCATATGACTGAATGAGGCCCACTTTTCAGAAGAGCAGGGCATCCACTATCTGAAAATCAGGCCCCTTTCATGTGCATCAAGTTGGATACCAAAGTATTAAGATATCCAAAATCACTAGTCACTTCTGAAAAAATAGGTCATGATCTTTTATAGTCACTTCTGTCCTCCACTCTTGATTTCCCTCTTTTTATTTAGTAAATTCAACCTGTTTAGTTGTTAAGATATTTTAATCTGTTGGCTAATACACAGGGTTGAAGTGGGGCCTCCAAACCTATATGCATGAGTTGCTATAGCTTGAGCTAAAAAGCCAAGGCTCTATGGCTGTTGCAGACTCATATCCTCTGGAGATCAGGTGCAAAGTAGAATCTGTAACACATACCAGTGGGTTGTACATCACCTAGCACATTTAGGCCTTTGAGCACTATTGATATCTAAATAATAAAAAAGAATAAGTAGTAGAAAATTGAATTTCTATTTGTAATAAACAGCTAATCTGTCCCAGTACACTACTAATACAAATAAGATGTTAATCAATCTGTATAATTTCAAATAACATACCTTATATTACTCAGTTTCTAACCTCTAATTTTATATTACATTTAAAAACATAAGAAGACTTAATTATAACAATTTTACTCTCAAGATTAAATATATACTTGCCCAGAGAACAAAAGAGAATAGAATAAAAATACAGTTAAATGAAATCTAAATGAAATTACATTCAACCCATGTTCAAACTGTGTAGGTAGTTCAAATAATGATTACAAAGTAGCTAGGGTATGTGGTTTGCTGATTGTATTTGTTTTCTTCCGCAATCCAATCTGATATATCCCTTCTGAAACAGTTAAACAGTTTAAGTACATACAGTAAAATTTTGGCTAGATCAACATTTTAGTTTTGACCAATAATTATTTTTAAGAGGGATATTATCAGATTAGCTGGTATGCTAAAAGCAAAATCAAATCTCATTCAAAACTCCAGGAAAATAATTGTGCACCTCTATTTCCATTAACGGACTAGAGGAATATGGAGAGCGCTCTGGCCCTGATTCAGCAAAGCACTTAAGCACACGCTTAACTTTAAGCATGTTCTAAAGTTTTTCCCTTTTCAGCAAAGCATTTAATCATGTGCTTAAAGTTAAGCATGTTTGTAGGGACTTTGCTGAGCCTCGGCCTTTATTCTGGAAGGTCCAGAATGGCCACAACTCCCATAGCAGTTGACCATGCTCAGGACCTCACAGAGTTGAACCCATAACCAATAAAATGGTGAAGGCAACAGTTTTGCGGAAAGCAAGGTTTTACAGTAGGAAAATCCCCAGTTGCAAATGTCAGGGAAGCTAGGTTGGTGGCCAAGCCTCTGCCCCAAAGTTAGAGGGCTACTTAATTATTATAATTTGGTGATCTAATATGATCACTAGTTTGAAAAAATGTTTAAATCTTTGATGAATCATAAATCTATGTAGATTTTTCTGGAAAAAATAAAATAAAATATGCATGGCACATAAAATATGTGCACACACAGTGGCGTAGAATTCCCCCGGGAGTGTATAGGGATACTCAGTGGCATGGTGGGGAACTGTTTCAGGTGTGTGACCAGAGTTCAATTCCAGTCTTGGGAATTGGGAGACAGACAGCGTAGGGCTGCTGGGGGGATCAGACAGAGGCTCACAAGAGCAAGTGGGGGATGACAGAATAGGGCAGGGGCCGACTGGCAGTGGAGGCAAAAGGTCACGGGGGGGGGGGAGATGCAGGGCCACATGGGCAGAGGGGGAGGGGTAAAGAATACACATCCGCCTAACCTGTTTCAAGAGTAACTGTTTTTCAGTTGCAGTTCCAGAAATGCAGCATAGAGAGTATAAGAGCCAGATTTTCCATCCCTCCAGCAGTGCAAAGGGGACGTAAACTTGTCTTAAGGCAACACTCAGCATTCTGTATGCATAGGGGAATCCATAACTAACCCTGTGTCAGCTACTCCTGCCCCCTTCTCCCCTGGTATAGGCTTACTCCTGGGGGAATTCTGGGCCAAAAAATTAAAAATTCTGTAAAATTCTGCATATTTTATTTGTCAAAATAACACAATATAATCCAATATAATCACACCATTTTCAATTATTTTGGTAATTTATTTCATAATATCTGTCAGCAAGTATGTCTGTAACAATACAGACAACAAAAAAGATTCAGGAATTTTTTTTGACAAGAAGATTCCTCACTAGGCATATTAATACAGAACACTGAGTAATCATTAATTTAAATTACAATCCAGAACCATATTTCCCGCACCCCTCAGAAGCAGTGCAAAGGCTTGAGGGAGTCAGGGATAATGGAGGAGCTAAGGGAGAAGGAAGTAATTGCTGGGAAGCAGCCTGGGTATGAACTTGAAGGGTTGTTGGGTGTGTATGGGAAAAGTATGGAACAGGTTTTTTGGGGGGTGGGTGGGAAGGGATTTTTAGGAAGCATGCAGACCCTGGCTGACCCCTAGCTTCTCCCATTCAGTCAGGCACATCTGCTCCTGTCTCTCCACCCCCATTCAGACACCCATCTCCATGTAGCCCTGTACCCCTCCCCCTCTGCCCATGTGGCCCTGCACCTCCCTCCCCCCTGTGACCTTTTGCCTCCACTCCCAGTCAGCCCCTGCCCTATTCTGTCCTCCCCCACTTGCTCTTGTGAGCCTCTGTCTGATCCCCCCAGCAGCCCTACGCTGTCTGTCTCCCAATAGCCCTGTCTCCTGACCTGGACTGACAGCAGTGTGAAGAAGGCAGGCTCTTTCTCTTCCCTGTAGTAGCTGGGGCTGTCCAGGAGTGGCTGCTCTGTTCTAGCACCACAGCACCCTCTGGTGGGCAAAAGGCAGAACTACAGAAACTTTTCATCGGAAGCCATTTTCTGAAAAAAAAAATATGCATGGCACATAAAATATGTGCACACACAGTGGCGCAGAATTCCCCCAGGTGTGTATAGGGATACTCAGTGGCATGGTGGGGAACTGTTTCAGGGGTGTGACCAGAGTTCAATTGCAGTCTTCAGAACTGCTCCTTGGGAGCTGTTATCCACCAGCACAATGTACAAAGGCCTTGTAGCAAAGACTGGTTTCATAGAAACCCAGGAAAGAATTTTCTGTAGTATTTGGCTAATGAATCTTGCCCATATGCTCAGGGTTTAGCTGATCGCCATATTTGGGGTTGGGAAGGAATTTTCCTCCAGGGCAGATTGTAAGAGGCCCTGGAGGTTTTTTGCCTTCCTCTGTAGCATGGGGCACGGGTCACTTGCTGGAGGATTCTCTGCTCCTTGAAGTCTTTAAACTACGATTTGAGGACTTCAATAGCACAGATATAGGTGTGAGGTTCTTTTTTTTTTTAGGAGTGGTGGGTGAAATTCTGTGGCCTGCGTTGTGCAGGAGGTCAGACTAGATGATCATAATGGTCCCTTCTGACCTAAATAAATATCTATGTCGGGCAGACGGACTTGGAAAGCGACTAGTTCCCTCCCATCCACAGGTAAGGTCTTCTCTTGTGCCCCGAGAGCTCTGGTTCTACAAGTATGAAGGCTGTTTGTCAGGCTTTTAGTCTTATAAAATCTGAGGAACTCTAATTATTTAAGTCAAAGCCTTTGTATTACTTTTATATAATTTTTAAAATGAAATTTTCTTTTTTATTTCATTGGCATTATATTGTCTGCATTTCTTCCTCCCTGGTTTGTGATCATGTCAAACTCTTGTAATCCTGTCAAAATGAGGTCTGACTACTAACTGGATTGGAAGCAGCTAAGGAAAATGAGGTGCTGCAGGGAGTAGTGTTGGTGACTCAGGGATGCTCTTGCTTTTGCCTCAGTACTGACCCAATACTGTGCTGCTTTGCTGGTGCTACTGCCTCCCACATACAATGTATAACCAAGACTGTTGGCAGTCATTAAAGATCGGATGGCATTGTTTGCAATATTTATGGACGTTGTCATCCTTTGTCATTGTCAGCTCCAAAACATTTCTGGTATTGTAGACCTAGCACTCTGCTGTTTGCAGCATGTAAGGCGGGGCGAGGGGGCACAGAAGTTCTGATTTCACCCTCGACAGTAAAACAGAAAATGGGCTTCACAATATGTAGCAGTTTCCAAGTGAGTGTACATGTCGTGTTTGAGTCTCAGTATGTACAATTTAAACCAAGTCACCAGTGGAGTCAGGGAGTAAAAAATGTCAGAAGAATTCTTGTCACTGCTGGCTTATTTTTGGCTTGAGGAGAAGAGTAAAAAAGAACATGACCTAATGAAGGATCATATCTGAAATATAAGGTACAGCTAGTCATTGAATGGTCCAGACAAAGGCACAAAACTCCATAGTTTCAGCCTGAGTCCCACTCCATCTATATTTCTTGCAATAGCCTTTAGGTACCACTTGCTCTTAAATCTGCAAAGTTTTATCGAGCACTGGTTAGGGTGACTTTTACTTTGCCTTAACTCAATGCATGATTTTAGGGATGAAACGTTAGAGAGCTGTGGAATTTTCATAACAGAATTGGACCAGGTGAGGCACACTTGCCTTTATTATAAACCCCAATTTATTATAAACCCCAAATTTGCTGGAATTCACCCATCTTGTTGAAATTCAGGGAACTGTAGGTAATTTTAGGCTGGGTCTGAAACCTCAACAGACACAATGCCCAGCACAGGGGTTCCCTGATAGCCTGGTACTCTCTAGGGAGCTAACATCCCAGAATGAGAAAAAGGGACTCATAGGCATCAGTGGGAATGGAGGATCCCTTCCCAGTCCCACTACTGCAAATTGGAGATGAACAGAAGCAGAAATTTTCCAGCTACCAGAAGATATTTAATAAGTGCAGTGGGGCTAAGAGAGAAGCTGAGTGGGACTCAGGCTGAAACTATGGAGTTTTGATATTTTTGAAAACTCGTGGCGAACCGGGGAAGTCCCGGATGACTGGAAAAAGGCTAATGTAGTGCCCATCTTTAAAAAAGGGAAGAAGGAGGATCCTGGGAACTACAGGCCAGTCAGCCTCACCTCAGTCCCTGGAAAAATCATAGAGCAGGTCCTCAAAGAATCAATCCTGAAGCACTTGCATGAGAGGAAAGTGATCAGGAACAGCCAGCATGGATTCACCAAGGGAAGGTCATGCCTGACTAATCTAATTGCCTTTTATGATGAGATTACTGGTTCTGTGGATGAAGGGAAAGCAGTGGATGTATTGTTTCTTGACTTTAGCAAAGCTTTTGACACGGTCTCCCACAGTATTCTTGTCAGCAAGTTAAAGAAGTATGGGCTGGATGAATGCACTATAAGGTGGGTAGAAAGCTGGCTAGATTGTCGGGCTCAACGGGTAGTGATCAATGGCTCCATGTCTAGTTGGCAGCCGGTATCAAGTGGAGTGCCCCAAGGGTCGGTCCTGGGGCCGGTTTTGTTCAATATCTTCATAAATGATCTGGAGGATGGTGTGGATTGCACTCTCAGCAAATTTGCGGATGATACTAAACTGGGAGGAGTGGTAGATACGCTGGAGGGGAGGGATAGGATACAGAAGGACCTAGACAAATTGGAGGATTGGGCCAAAAGAAATCTGATGAGGTTCAATAAGGATAAGTGCAAGGTCCTGCACTTAGGACGGAAGAACCCAATGCACAGCTACTGACTGGGGACCGAATGGCTAGGAAGCAGTTCTGCGGAAAAGGACCTAGGGGTGACAGTGGACGAGAAGCTGGATATGAGTCAGCAGTGTGCCCTTGTTGCCAAGAAGGCCAATGGCATTTTGGGATGTATAAGTAGGGGCATAGCGAGCAGATCGAGGGACGTGATCGTTCCCCTCTATTCGACATTGGTGAGGCCTCATCTGGAGTACTGTGTCCAGTTTTGGGCCCCACACTACAAGAAGGATGTGGATAAATTGAAGAGAGTCCAGCGAAGGGCAACAAAAATGATTAGGAACACATGACTTATGAGGAGCAGCTGAGGGAGCTGGGATTGTTTAGCCTGCAGAAGAGAAGAATGAGGGGGGATTTGATAGCTGCTTTCAACTACCTGAAAGGGGGTTCCCAAGAGGATGGCTCTAGACTGTTCTCAATGGTAGCAGATGACAGAACGAGGAGTAATGGTCTCAAGTTGCAGTGTGGGAGGTTTAGATTGGATATTAGGAAAAACTTTTTCACTAAGAGGGTAGTGAAACACTGGAATGCGTTACCTAGGGAGGTGGTAGAATCTCCTTCCTTAGAGGTTTTTAAGGTCAGGCTTGACAAAGCCCTGGCTGGGATGATTTAACTGGGAATTGGTCCTGCTTCGAGCAGGGGGTTGGACTAGATGACCTTCTGGGGTCCCTCCCAACCCTGATATTCTATGATTCTAAGCTGATCTCTTCTGGAAAGCTAGTGAGCTCATCATGCTTGAAGGCACCAAAGTGTAGGGATGTACCAGACCATTGGACCTACCTAAAAAGGAGTTGTCCTCAGCTACTGATAGAGGGTGCCCTCTTCTATAGCTTTGGTCTCACAAATGTCCCTAGTTTATGGGTAATCTGTGACAGAGGAAGTGAGAGGAAAGACAGCCAGAGTCTAAGATCATCGGGGCTGGAGTCTGTGAGAACAAGGGAATTGAGTAAATTCTGTCAGTTTCATAATGGAACCTACCAAATTTCCCATGTTTGCCCATTTTCATGCAAACCTTTGTCTGGTGATGAACCTTATGCTCAACCAAACTTCACAAATTGCAAAACTATAGCCAAGTCCACCAATAACATTCACCAAAATTTGTACAAACCACAACTGGACATTTTTCATGGCTTTGTTTAACAACACAGTGCTGACTGAGATGTAAATATCAGTCCCCAATCTGAGACCACAAACTCATTTCATATTTATCACTAAGCAGATATCAATGGTAACAAGTTCCTGTCACCTCAAGGTGAAAGGCTTACCTGGACATTTCCAGTCCTGGGGACCATCAAACCCCTTATTTAACAATGGTAGTTAAATAGATGGACTGCTGTAAAATCAATGGGGTTACGAACAGGCCTTTTTCAATATATTTTCTTCATTTAAATGTATAACTTCTTATATCAAAAGGATACAAATAACCACTAATTTTATTTACAACTGCCATATTTAAAATTTCTAAATATTTTATATTTAATAAACAAGTTAAACAAATCAGATTTCATGTCTTCAAAAATCAAGAGACTTAAATAGCTTTTAGAAAACACTCTATTTAGATATTTTTCACTCCTGTCACTAATAGCACTATTTGCAATAAAAATGAATGGGGGGGGGGGACCCCAAGTACTCTGTCCTGCACAGCTGTTTCTTTTCTTTTCTTTTCTTTTCTTTTCTTTTCTTTTCTTTTCTTTTCGCTCTTAATTAATGCATTAAAAATCTAGTACCATGTGATTCCATTTAGATTCCTATTTATTAATGGATTAAGAAAGGTTTGTTGAAGTGAGCAGCCTACATCATTATACTGTATTTTGTTGTCTGTAGGAAAAAAAAAATTAGAGATACCGTCAGCTTCATTCTTTGAAACTGGTTGATTAAGATAAATCCAGTTTCCAATCACTCTTTACATAGTATGTCCTAAGATTTAAAAAAACAAAGAAACTGCTTTAAAAATATGTGATAAGGGTTTATTCCCCCTCACCCCCACCCCCAAGCTGCTGTTTATAAGCTTGCTGTTCATTCAGCAAGAATGAAACTGACTAAGGGCTAGATCATGCTTGTTGTGCACGCTTTTCGGATTCCCATATGAACACACTGACTGCAACACCCTTTATGGTATGCAGCATAGTTCCTTCCTGCTCTCTGTGATGGTCCCATTCTGTGAGACAGTGCAGGGTGGTGGGGCTGTGGTCTTGGCTTCTTCATGCATGCCGGGGAAATAGGGATGGAATGCCCTGTGTTCCCATGAGAACTGGGACTGCAGTTCTGCCTGACCCTGCTGTGAGTCACATTGGGTGGGGAGAAAGGTCCTTGCATGTTCTCCCCTCCGTGCACCGATATAAGGGACAAATAGAATCTAGCCTTAAGTGACCATCAATGTGAAACAGTGAAATTAACTATGCACTGTGTCAAATGCACATAATAAACAAGCAAACTTTTCCTTTTTTCGAATAACTTTATTATGGCATTACTTGTAAGTGCACTAGGCGAAACACACTCAGATAGAAATTTGATTTTTAAAGTTAACATGGGCCCCTTTTAAGTATAATAAAAATAAATATAGGAAAAATATTCAGCATCTTTATGACAAATCTGTGTTACATATCTCTTATGGTTTCAGGACTGGCTGCACTTTTGACCTCTCTCTGGTCTATTCAAGTCCACCCATGCAGGTGACAGACCCTGCACCTTCACTTTTCTCAGGATGGAATGCCATGATTCTCTCTCTCTTAGACTGGCTCCTTGAGCTGCAGTATCCTCTATATCAACTTGATTGCTGAGCAAATCTGGCTGGATTTGGCTGCCTTCAGATCTTCCTCTCAGGCATGAGGACTTGCAGCTTGTGCCTTCCCAGTTTCTGGGCAGCTTGTGAGCACAGTTGAGCCACAGCAGGTCCACCTGATTGACTACTCTGCCTGATTGGCCACAGAAGTCAGCAAGTCACGGCAATCGGGGGAGGTCCCGGAAGACTGGAAAAAGGCTAATGTAGTGCCCATCTTTAAAAAAAGGGAAGAAGGAGGATCCGGGGAACTACAGGCCAGTCAGCCTCACCTCAGTCCCTGGAAGAATCATGGAGCAGGTCCTCAAGGAATCAATTCTGAAGCACTTAGAGGAGAGGAAAGTGATTAGGAACAGTCAGCATGGATTCACCAAGGGCAAGTCATGCCTGATTAATCTAATTGCCTTCTATGATGAGATAACTGGCTCTGTGGATGAGGGGAAAGCAGTGGACGTGTTATTCCTTGACTTTAGCAAAGCTTTTGATATGGTCTCCCACAGTATTCTTGCCAGCAAGTTAAAGAAGTATGGGCTGGATGAATGGACGATAAGGTGGATAAAAAGCTGGCTAGATCATTGGGCTCAATGGGTAGTGTTCAATGGCTCCATGTCTAGTTGGCAGTCAGTATCAAGAGGAGTGCCCCAAGGGTCAGTCCTGGGGCCGGTTTTGTTCAATATCTTCATTAATGATCTGGAGGATGGTATGGATTGCACCCTCAGCAAGTTTGCAGATGACACTAAACTGGGAGGAGTGGTAGATACGCTGGAGGGTAGGGATAGGATACAGAGGATACAGACAAATTGGAGGATTGGGCCAAAAGAAATCTGATGAGGTTCAACAAAGAGAAGTGCAGAGTCCTGCACTTAGGACAGAAGAATCCCATGCACCGCTACAGACTAGGGACCGAATGGCTCGGCAGCAGTTTTGCAGAAAAGGACCTAGGGGTTACAATGGACAAGAAGCTGGATCTCAGTCAACAGTGTGCCGTTGTTGCCAAGAAGGCTAGCGGCATTTTGGGCTGTATAAGTAGGGGCATTGCCAGCAGATCGAGGGACGTGATCATTCCCCTCTAGTCGACATTGGTGAAGCCTCATCTGGAGTAGTGTGTCCAGTTTTGGGCCCCACACTACAAGAAGGATGTAGAAAAATTGGAAAGCGTCCAACGGAGGGCAACAAAAATGATTAGAGGGCTGAAGCACATGATTTATGAGGAAAGGCTGAGGGAACTGGGATTGTTTATTCTGCAGAAGAGAAGAAGGTGGGGGGATTTGATAGCTGCTTTCAACTACCTGAAGGGGGGTTCCAAAGAGGATGGATCTAGACTGTCCTTAGTGGTAGCAGATGACAGAACAAGGAGTAATGGTCTCAAGTTGCAGTGCGGGAGGTTTTGGTTGGATGTTAGGAAAAATGTTTTCACAAGGAGGGTGGAGAAGCATTGGAATGGGTTTCCTAGGGAGGTGGTGGAATCTCCTTCCTTAGAGGTTTTTAAGGTCAGGCTTGACAAAGCCCTGGCTGGGATGATTTAGTTGGGGATTGGTCCTGCTTTGAGCAGGGGGGTGGACTAGATGACCTCCTGAGGTCCCTTCCAATCCCGATATTCTATGATTCTAAGCTGTCTCATAAGGACAACAGCAAAAACTCATGTCTGGCTGCTCAATGCACATGTGGCCACCTGCAGCTGTGATCTCACTTATGCTTTTCCTGCTTCCCTAGCCTTGCTCCAGCTCTGATCCTGCCTTGTTCCCAGTCCTGCTTCTTTCCCAGTCCACTCCAGCCCTGCTCAATTCCTGACCCTTAGTTATGACTCCAGCTCTTACCTTCAGCACTGTTCCTGGACTCTGCCTCTGCTTTGATCTCTGGGCCTGACAGACCACATCCTGGTTTGTGACGCTTCTCTTTGGGAGTGGTGACCATTGGTGAATACAGTGACCCCAAATAACCTTTTCAAAACACAGTATTTCATCACTACAGCATGAACAAATCATAATGAGAAAAGGGTTTTTAACACCATCAAAGGGCTGCACACACATCTATCTTATTTATAGGCTCAGGTAGGCCTAGCTTATCCCAGACACCCTCGCCTCAGGGGACCGAAGTTCAGTGAGCTCCTCAGCAGTTTCTGTTAATGCCTCTTGCTTGTCCTTCAAGGACTGTCTTTATCCACCCCAAAGTTCTTTGTTCCAGTTTTTCCCACTTGGGATTTCCCCTCCTGTGTTCACAAGCCAGACTGTAGAACTCACCATGGTCAGAAGTAAAACCTCAAAAGCTAATGACACCTGCATTGTCCTTTAAAGTGGGGCTATCTGAAGCTATTGTCCGCTTTCATGAGTGTGAGCAAGTAACTCCTCTTAAATTATCCTCTTGTAATCACATACAAACACAATAACAATCAGACAAACAGAATGTATAATAGTCAGAAACTATTACAGGCAACTCCCATGCCCTTCATTTCAGAAAAATCACTGGATTTATTATTAATATAATTGTATCTGTTTTTTTATAGTAGCAGCTAGAGTCCTCAAACAGGTCAGGGCCCCCTTTCTCATTGTAACTTCAACTTTCCCTTTGATAGATGGAGCTTTCTGTGTCAGGTATTAGGTTGGAGAGTATTGGTACCTAATTCAGGGTTAATCCATCGTGTATAGTGATTACTCAGGGCAGACTCAAACCAAACTGGCAATGTTTACAAGTCTAGATCATTTTCCTGCAGAATAGAAAGCACAGCTATTCCAGTGCTAATGGAACAGTCCCAATTTGCAATAGGGGTTCTGATGACAGAACTAATATTACTGAACTGACCTTGGAGCTACAGAACTTGAGGTTATGAAACAATTGGCCTTAATTTTGTTTTCTTGATAGTCTAAAAAGGTCTGAGCTTCAGGATAATGGTGGCATGGGTATAAAACAAAGATTCTGATTATCACCAAATTCATTTCCTTAAAATAAAAAAAAATCCATTCATTTTAAAATCTGAAAACTAAGAGATATAACAAATGAAAATATGACTTGTTTCATTAAAAAAAGAAATTGAATCCATTCCTAAGTTTCAAGGGGTCACAAAATGGACTTTCACCATTAACTGTAAAAAGTAATGTGTAGCATCGTAGCACCAGCAATGTTCCATATTTATTTGCACTGCAGAGTTACACATACCCAGTGATTCAAATTTTTAAAATCCTGATATGCATAGGAAGACCAAGGTTGGCCACCAGTGAGCCTCCATTCTCAATGAGATTTAACAGTCCTCCCAGTTCCTCCCTGGTAATCATGATAACCAAAAGCATGTAAAGGAAATGAGTTATAGGAAAAAAAGAGCATAAAGGGGAAAAGGGTCAGTAGAGTTTAGTTTAGTAACTATTTCAAGCTTTTCCATCAAGAGACTATTGCACTGTCATAGGCACTGAGTTGTTATAATGATGAGCACCAAAGAAAGCCCAATAAATAAACCATAGGAAAAGCCTCACCACGTTTCATCTGATTGGAAAACTTTTCCTAACGGAATACCACGGGGATCATGAGCCAAGGAAAACAAAGTGTTGGATCATATTAAAGAAGTTCTGTATTAAAATCACAAATGAGTTTGATTCCCCAGAGTTTAAATTCCAGGGTATTACTAATTAAGAGGTCTCTTGGTTTTTGGTACTGTTTCTCTCCCTCTATGTGTGAAACTTGCAAGCTGCTAATTGTGTTAGTACATTCTAAGACAGAGTCTGTTCTCAAAGCAATTCACAGAGAGAGAGACTCAAAGCAATACTCTAACAACAGAAACAGCACCCAGAGACTCCCCACCCTTTTGTTGTATTAACAATTGTGATTAAAATAGAGATAGAGGATGTATGTGGATGGATGCTTGGTGTGGATAATAACTGAATGATCAGGGAGGTGCCAGCCTAAGAATCCAGTGTCCATCGGCTGAAGAAGGCGTCAATTGGAAATAACCAGAGGACCCCCCCCCCCCCCGGAGGGCAGACTGGAATCCACCCAACAGCCTCAAGGATGGGAGAACCAAAGAACAAGATAACATCTTGGAGCCGTCAGGAATGTGCTATCTGCTGATTGATTCAGCAACAGCATGATGAAGCAATTCCCATAGACTGGCATAGGAAGAAATTCCTATAAAAATAGACTCTAAAAAGTGAGAACTTTGGGGTCTGATTCTGCAAACCAACTTCCAGGAGCATCAGATGAGCATCTGACAAGGCCCTGCTCCCTCCTCATGTCCAGGCCACCTGGCCAGTGGCTTGGCATGAGCAACTCTAAGGCTGGTAACTATGATAACAACCTTGCAGAACCTGTGTGTGTGTGTGTGTGTGTATGTTTGTATGAATGAATGTGAGAATAAATTTGAGATTGAATGGAATGTTATAACTATAACTAACTGCTTACTATGATTCTTTCTGTATTCACAATAAATGTGGTATTTTGCCTTTTTCCCTTTAATAAGATCCTGCTGGTTTTTATTTTATTGGTACAACATTTTGGTGGAGAATTGCGAAAGGGGGAATATTGGTAAAAAACCTCAGTTATTGTAAATATTGGTGTGCACACCGCCAGCTCTAGTGAGCTAGGCATTTCTATTAGGTTAACCAGACCTGCTGGCCTCCGAGAAGGTAGCAGGAAAAACAGATTAAACCAGACCTGCTGGCCTCCGAGAAGGTAGCAGGGGACCTGCTGGCCTCCGAGAAGGTAGCAGGAAAAACAGATTAAACCAGACCTGCTGGCCTCTGAGAAGGTAGCAGGGGACCTGCTGGCCTCCGAGAAGGTAGCAGGAAAAACAGATTAAACCAGACCTGCTGGCCTCTGAGAAGGTAGCAGGGGACCTGCTGGCCTCCGAGAAGGTAGCAGGAAAAACAGATTAAACCAGACCTGCTGGCCTCCGGGAAGGTAGCAGGGGACCTGCTGGCCTCCGAGAAGGTAGCAGGGAAGAACAGGTTAACCGGACCTGCTGGCCTCCGAGAAGGTAGCAGGGAGAAACAGGTTAACCAGACCTGCTGGCCTCCGAGAAGGTAGCAGGTAGAAATAGGTTAACTGGACCTGCTGGCCTCTGGGAAGGTAGCAGGGGACCTGCTGGCCTCCGGGAAGGTAGCAGGGGAAAAACGCATAGATTAAGCTATGATTTCAGAATCTAGGCTGTGTCACTTGCTAAGTAATACCAGCAGTGACAAAGAGATTGAAATATCCATGTTAAGATGTTTAAAAGAAAACAGGGTAAGCCAGTACTAGAGGGAGGAATGGAGTCAGAAGGAACTCCAACCTCACCTTTTGTTAAAGAAATTACACCTTTTAAACAAATCCTTCAAAAATTTGGGCACAGTCCTTGGACTAAACAAGGCCTAGCTGATGTCTTCACTATTTCGGACCTAGAGGATAGATTGGCTCAGTATATCCTCATATACAAACCTTCTAGTGCTGCCAAAAGAGATGCAGCAGCAATTTGGTTGTTGTGGGAGGCATGTAAGGATTCTTCCCTCCGCTTGTCTTCATGTAAAGAGGAAAAGGCACAAATGGAAAAGGGAGCAGACAATTGGAAGGTGCTGGCTACAAATATCCAAAGCCAGCTGAAAATAGTGAAAGAGGCACTCCAGGAATACAAAAAGAGTGAAAAAGTTAACTCTGCAGAGGCTGGAGGGAGGCAGGTAAAGGGGGAGAAGGTCCTATGTACGGCACCCCCAGGCATAATTACAAAGAGAAAAGAGAGTAAAAAAAAAGTTAACTCTGCAGAGGCTGGAGGGAATTAAGCAGTTAAACTTTGTATTTCACCCAAACAACTTTTAACCGAAAATGTTAAAAAGGAAAAGTGTTAGAGCATTCTTGGTTTCTTTGCAGCCATTCTGAAAGAAAAATGGGCCCTTTTCCAAAGGAATGTCTGTAAATTAGCCAGGCAAAAATAAACTATCTGATTAAAATCATTTGACTGGACAATTTAGTCAAATTTGCTAAAAGAACATAAGAGGGTTCTATTGGAACTTAACTGCCTCAAATGTATAAAGGGAATGTAAGATGTAAAAAACAGAGCAGTGTGGAAGGGATGTTAAGGAAAAGAAAATGTGTATGTATCTGTCTGTGTGTGTGTAAATATGTAAAGTTCTAAGGACCAGTTAGTTTTGTTTTTGTTTTAAATAATGCCACTAAAAATCCATTTGACTCTTTAATTCAAAGTTGCAAAACTGACAGACCTTTTTGCTAGACACAGGTAATTAGTGTTGTTTGGCTTTGGGATTTGGCATTTAACCCTTAAAAGGTAACTCAATGCTTTACAAAATTTAAAATGTTTTTAAGTTGTGGCTGCAGCAGGGCAGTCAAAATCAGGAGAATATAAAAAAAAAAATTTGGATTCTTTTTGTTTGTTTTTTGTTTGTTTTTGTAACAAAATAGCAGATGAGAGTTGTAGTAAAAAAAAAAAAATTAAAAAAGACAGTGCCTCTCTGAAGCAACAGCAGGGGTGAGGTGCACAAAACAAAAAGGAGCAATGTTAGAAACACTGAGTCTTAAAATGGCTCTGAGTAATCAGACTGTCACTTTGATAAAGGTACATGAAAACTCTGTAAGCAAAAAAAGAAATAGTGACACCTTATGTAAAAATGGATCTGGATAATGTTATAGAAGTTAAACTATGGAAGGAATGTGCATTTGCCCCAGAACATGTGCAGGGTATATTGTAGAAGGGGCAAAAGAAATGCAAACATACCATGCTACTTAATTAAAATGCTATTAGGGCTCCAAAGGGAGCCACAATAGGTTGGCTTTTCTTTTTCAGATTGCTGTGTGTTTTGGAAGCAGAAGTTAAAAGTAATCAAAACTCTGGTGAAAGTTGATTGTGTCCCTTTTAAGATAGTCTCTGAGCTGCTGATGGCTTTAAATCCAAAAGCAGGAAGTTTCTGTGAAAATGCAAATTACCTAAATGATAAAGGAAGGAAAGAACTAGCAGCACAAAGGAGCTGCAGATAAAGGACATACCTGGTCAGCAAACAAATTGTCTAAATAAAAGGCATGGGATATCAAGATAATTTTAATACATTTAATGATAATAAGTATCCCTGTAACAACGTATAGTGTGTATGATTTTTGGAAAAATCCTTTAAGGTCGTATGGTAATGATGCTTCTCAGTTATTACCTGTAAATACAACTTAAAGCTTAACACAGCAGGAAAAACATTATAAACTTGGTCTGCTGTATAAGAAGGAAAACTCAGGGATTTAATGACTAAACAGTGGGATAATTTCCCCATAACCCTTAAAAGATAAAAGCCATTGAAACCTGGCCTGCCTATAGAACAAAAACAGGAAAATATGGGGGCAATTTCTCTGTTTTGCCTGCAATCAGCAAGGGTATTTGTAAAAGAAATATTTTAAGCAATAATCTGCCACCCCAAAAGGGGTAGAAACATGTTCTTTTTGTCTTTCAGAAAATCAGGAAAAGCTGCCAGCTGAAAAGCAACCCAATACCATGAATCTACTGTCACAATAGAAATTGTGTTCTGTGTTCTATGTTTTGTCTTGTGTTTTGTGTTGTTGCTAGCACTGTTGTGTGTTTAAAAAAAAATACTGAAGACCTGCAGGAACTTAAAAATAAATTAAGCTTTCTGTCCCAGCTACAGGACAGCCTGATACAAAAACAAGTACATGCCAATGTAGACTTGGTCCAAATTGGTCTGGGTAACCTAAAAGGCCAATGGAATCTTTAGTAATGGCTTAATACTACCACATGGCTTATCCATAAGAAAAAAAAATATTAGAAATAGGAAACTACACAGCCATAGCTATGGGATGCACTGAAATGCAGATACTTGCACTAGCTACTTTGGAACACAAAATGTTCTGGGTCATATTGGGAAATATTAAGGGTTTGATGCATTTGTTAAAAAAGAGATCATTGTTTGACACTTATCAATATGAATGGATGCAATATGTTTCCACTATTGTAAACCAGACTTGTTAATGGGAGAAATTGTTGTCAAAATTGCACACCAACAGTCCCTGGAGGCAAAGGTATTGAAGGTTAACCCACTCCCCATATTACACATGGGATCCTTTTGGCTACCCTGGACCTTGAGCCAGTGGGCTGGGGAGGGAGGGAAGCTATTGGACACTAGAGGTTGTACCGAATGGACTCCTCAAAAGTGGGTGTGCCTCACCTTGCCTGTTGCCCCAGAACCTTGTAGTAAAGATACATCACTAGGATCATGTATGTGGCATGAATTGGAATCACAAACTCAAATTGCCTCACAGTACTTTCTCTTGAATAGGCTACATAGAAAGTGACACTGACGATTATAAATCTTAGTGTCAAAAGGGGGATTATGTTGGATCATATTAAAGAAGTTCTGTATTAAAATCACAAATGAGTTTGATTCCCCAGAGTTTAAATTCCAGGGTATTACTAATTAAGAGGTCTCTTGGTTTTTGGTACTGTTTCTCTCCCTCTATGTGTGAAACTTGCAAGCTGCTAACTGTGTTAGTACATTCTAAGACAGAGTCTGTTCTCAAAGCAATTCAAGAGAGAGACTCAAAGCAATACTCTAACAACAGAAACAGCACCCAGAGACTCCCCGCCCTTTTGTTGTATTAACAATTGTGATTAAAATAGAGATAGAGGATGTATGTGGATGGATGCTTGGTGTGGATAATAACTGAATGATCAGGGAGGTGCCAGCCTAAGAATCCAGTGTCCATCGGCTGAAGAAGGCGTCAATTGGAAATAACCAGTCTGCCCTCCGGAATCCACCCAACAGCCTCAAGGATGGGAGAACCAAAGAACAAGATAACATCTTGGAGCCGTCAGGAATGTGCTATCTGCTGATTGATTCAGCAACAGCATGATGAAGCAATTCCCATAGACTGGCATAGGAAGAAATTCCTATAAAAATAGACTCTAAAAAGTGAGAACTTTGGGGTCTGATTCTGCAAACCAACTTCCAGGAGCATCAGATGAGCATCTGACAAGGCCCTGCTCCCTCCTCATGTCCAGGCCACCTGGCCAGTGGCTTGGCATGAGCAACTCTAAGGCTGGTAACTATGATAACAACCTTGCAGAACCTGTGTGTGTGTGTGTGTGTGTATGTTTGTATGAATGAATGTGAGAATAAATTTGAGATTGAATGGAATGTTATAACTATAACTAACTGCTTACTATGATTCTTTCTGTATTCACAATAAATGTGGTATTTTGCCTTTTTCCCTTTAATAAGATCCTGCTGGTTTTTATTTTATTGGTACAACAAAAGCACTGTGCTCGAAGTGGGGGCGGGGAACAGATATGGGGCAGTCTTTCCCAGCAAGTCTCTGTGCAGCACGGTGGGGGTTAATGGTGGCGGTTGTGGTCACTACAAAGGCTATTTCCTACTCCAAGCCCCACCTTTGCAGCCCTTCCAAAAATGGCTGACCTAAAAGATCCACCACTCATCCCCCCACCAAAATCTAACTCAGCCTTTTTCTGGGGAAAGGAGGTTTACTTAGCTCTCTTATGCCCTTCATCTACCCCGTAATTACATGGCATGCTGATTATGCTTGAAATTTTCATGAATACATGTCTAATAAAGTTATTCACACAGAATTAGAGCAGGTGCAGTAATTACTTCTGCCTAGTACACCCAATAACCCCCTACAATCTTCTTTTTCTTGAAATGCTGGGCTTTGGTTCTGTTTGCTAAGGAGTAACTATTTCCAGTAATTATATCACTGATCATTAATATGTTTTGTTTGTAAAAGGGCCGGCCCAAATTCTACTGAAAACACTATTTTGTAGTACAGGTTCTTTAATTTGTCTTAGCCGTAAAAAATAAAGATATACCAACAGCATATTTAGTCTGTCATGTAAAGAAAGGATTGATTGATTGCATTTAATCATTAAAGGAAATGTCAGTGCTGTAAGAGCAAAAAAAAACCCTCAATTAAGGTTGTGAAGAGTGCAGGTGCGGTAAATTTGACTGATACACATTGTTATTCTCACTGCAAGACTCCATCAATATGATTAAATTAAAAGTGAAGAATTGGACTGAAATTGTCTCATCACTCCTTTGAAACATGAGGGGAAGAGTGTGTGCAGCATGCGCGTGTGTGTATTTGACAACTAAGCAGGAGTTGTCTGTAACAAAAAACAAGGGAGAATTGAAACAAATGGAATCTGAATGAGCTGGTACTCATCCCTTTTGTCTTAATTTTCTTATTAATTCACCACGGCAGAAAATATTTTGACGTGTGTGGGAAAAGCTATACTTCATAGCAGAACAAGTTTAATTTGTCTCTCATTACCAAAACCAGCACATTTTATGGATCATATGGTTTCTAGCTTCTTTAGAACCAGAACCTCAGTCCAAGTTTGCTGAAAGATTTGGTGAGGTATCATTCAGGGAACAGTGCCTCCTGGAGCACCATGTGTGCTAAGCTTTCTAAGGATGCAGTGTTCACCACATCTGTGCATGGCGGCTGCTCTGCTGGCTTCTTATGGTGGTAGTGGGGGAATAGGGTCATTGCCCCATGCTTTCTTCTTCCACTGTGGTGAGGTTAAAACCTCCTTAGATGCTTGCACTCTGTGAGCAAAATGAGTCCATGCCCAGCTCCATGTGCCCTCTTCTGCCTTGCACAACCATGCAGGTCCGGGTACAACTGACCCCTTAACATATTATATAGCTCTATTATGTGTATATTTTGCCTTTAGCTGACAAAACTAATGTAAGAGCAGTTACTCCAGCACTTAGAAAGTTGCAGTGGAAGAGCTTAATTTCCAATTCAGAAGCTGCACACATAGGGTTTGCTCAGTATTCCCAGTTCACCATTAGACTGTGACTGTTCTGTGCAATCTGTTTTGATCTGCTCCCATCTGCTTTAGTCTGATGCTTTTTTCTGAAAAATGCAGCGGATGGTGTGAGATTGTCGTGAAGGCAATTGGTTACCTAAACTCTAAAAGTCTTCTGCCTGTTAAAGACAGGCAGAGATAATTGTTACCAGAGTGATGCATTTCGTCTATTCTTTAAAATATTGAGGGTGAATTTACTGTTTATCAACACAAAGGACAAATAGCACTGACCTGAGCTGGCAATAATGCAGGCCACTACTGTACAAGCTTTTTCCCACTGGACAATGGAACAGCCAAAGAGCTGACAAGGGACTCATCCTATTAGTCCGTACTTGAACAGAGTCTGCGTTAGTCACTGCAGATTGTGCAAAGGGAACAGGGCCGGTTTAATCTTTTGTGGGCCCAGTGCCAGACACGTTTGTTGGCCCTCATGGAGGCAATGGAGCATAGCGCGGGGAGATCAGTCCCCGGAGCGAGGGGCCAGCCAGAGGCAATGGGGCATGGCATGGCAGGGGCAGCCCCACTATGCCCAATTTCCAAACTGGCAGTTGCCAGACACACAGTGGCCTGCCCCTTGGGGGTGGGCCTATGCCAAGCTACACAGCCACCCCCCACTCAACACCCCCGAATCCCTATGGCCAGAGCCCCCCCCAGACCCACTATGCCCAGTGTCCCCCCGACCCACCCACAAATGCACAGTGCCCTGCACAACACCACCCCTGCCCACAACCCCACCACAACTGCCCAGCACCCCCCCGAACCTCCACTCCCTAGTGCCCCAACACACACAGATCATCCCCACCCCCTCACAGCCCAGCACCCCTATTCCCCCAGACTCCCCATAGACCCACTCCCCCAAGTCCTGCCTCCCGGCCACAGTCATCAGCCTTGCTGGGAGGCAACTGTGTCTGCCAGGCTGAACCGGCAGTGCAGCCAGGGCTGGTCCAAGGGCAGGGAATCACTCTGTCCCCTTGGGAGTGGCATGATCAGCCAGGTCAGGTCCTGCCCCGGCAAGGCTCCCTCAAGACGCGCTTGCCTAGAGGGGCCCAGCCAAGCCCCTGACATTGTCTTCCTGCCCCACCCCCGCCACCTGACTGAGACTGGCCAGGCTTCTGCACCAGTCCCAGGTGGCTCAGCTCTGGGGAGACAGGCAGTGCCCCACAGGTAGGAAGCAGAGACTGCCCAGAACCGGAGGTGCACTAGGGTCTCGCCAGGGGGCAGAGAGGAGCGGAGGGTGGGGCCAGGGGGTGGAGAGGAGCCCTCAGCCAGCTGGCGGGCAGGCTGAGAGGAGCAAGTAGTGGGCGGGAGGGAGCGGGCTCTCAGGGCGCAGGGCAAGCAGAGCAGGCCGGGGCCCCTTCTGAGCATGGGCCCGGCTCCATTGAGCCACTGGAGCCATTGTAAACCCATCACGGGAGGGCAATAAGATTTGGACAAATGTGAATAGTGATGTGGGATGAGTCCATGTACTTAATTAGTCATTGTGACCTAATGCAGGATTTGAGCAGAGATTGTAAGAGGTAAGAGGCTAATGTCAACCTTAATTACATTGGAGCTGGCTATCATTTTCAGCGAAATGTGGGTAGGTTCTGGGGCCCTCTTCCCCTGTCAGAAGGGGGGAGTGGATATGAAAGCTCAGAGGCATGACAATGGTGTTAGAAGAAGGAGCAACAGTGTTTATCCAGAGCCTGAGAGATGTGGAGAAATCAGACTCAGTCCAGACACGATAAAAGGAAAGTTGACAAGTAGGGAGAAATATCTGGAGAAATGGACGTGTGGAATGACGCTTCCATTGAAGGTCCAACCTTTGCTAGTATGGTGTTCAGTCATACTAAGTGGCTTCTCTTGGATTCTCAGATAGCGGGTGTGGCATGCAGACTAGCACGGTTCCTTATCCATAATGAGCAATGTCTTTGTAACCTCCTGGAGGGATTACTGCAATGCACTATGCTTGGGATTACCACTGAAAAGCACCAGGAAACTTCAGCTAGGGTCTCTCTTCTGTGTGATGAAGGGCTATGAGTACATTGGATCAGTGCTCTGCCTGTTTGTTTCTAAGCGTAATACAGTACATTTGTTGTACAATATAAATGGCCTGGGACCCTGTCATCTGAGAGATTTGTCTCATTTCTCAGGTTTTGGAAGTATGTTACATTAAGAATTTAAGAGGCAGAGGATGGGAAGCAGTGCACGTTCTTGCAGACCTCTAGATGATTTGTTCTAAAAAAAAAAATACTGTATAAAAGCCAAGAACCAGAAAGTTTGACCCCTTTCACTAATGTGTAGTTTAATAAAACTATAACAACAAACTGTTAGCTGGCACTTAAAATGCTGCTGCTCACAGACCATAAAGCAAATAATCCCACTTTGCCCCATCTGTCTCTTATATCTAGGATATTTTCTTTCGGGACAGTCCTGATCCCTTCTGTACACCTGAATTACATGGGTTACGTGCTGTGGAGTGGACAGATAGATGACCAACCAAACTGATGTGATAAAAGTGTAGATTTGCTGTAGAGGTTTTTAGTTACATATTTTTAAAAGTTAATTTTGATTTTTCACTCTGATTGTGTAATCTCTTGGAGGCTGGTACCTGAACTTTTGGCCAGTTAACAAAATGCTACAAGCATCCATCCTGCTACAGATCATGTCATTTTCAAATGGTAATACTTATATAAATGTAATAGTCACCTGCGAAATTTATAAATATGGACACTATTTGGCCATACTTATAAGATCATTAATGAAAGGCTAAATTGGCAAATCATGCTTAGACACAGTACCTTTATTTCTTCAAAATCAGAACCTTTTAGCCCAGACCCAAATTGTGATTGTGGAGAATGGAGACTGCATTACAAAACATCCAACTCCAAGGAGGTTCTGTGGATTAATAACATTATAAACCAATAGTTAGTAATCCAATGGTGGGTGTATCTGCTCAGGCTAGAGGCATTTGTATACAGGAATGCCCACATGTCATGCTGAAGGCTGCAGCTTGAGTGATTGTTTATCTGATCAAGGGGAGATGGAAAAGTGAATGAATCAGTGCTCTGAATTTTAAAGTGTCTAAAGTCTGCTTTAAATCTATTTTACATGTTGTTTGATTACAAATGGAATTCTTTGCAGACCTGGCTGCCCAACATACTACATTAACATTTTGTAATACACACTCTCATAATTTCCATTTTACCACTTTTTAAAAATTAGGATGCATTACTGTAGTTATGTTAACGAAGAAAAATGGTCACTTTATGTCTTAGAGCTGTTCGATGACCTTAGTCCTCGACAGAAAAAAGCTGATCGAAGCCACCAAAGATGGGATGGAATGGACATGCAAGAAAGAGTAGAAATGGGGGAGCTGTCTAAGGAGGAGCAAGTGTACTCTCTCCATATAATTTAAAAACATGGCCGAGATTTTTGATATAGGTTTCTGGATATATAGGTTACTGTTTAACCTAGTTTATATTGCCTCAATTAATGCTGGCATATTGTTTCATCAGTGTGATATGAAAACATAATTTTTTATCATGTAATTTAGTTAGTTTGTATCTACTGTCAGTGAGGGGCAGGATGTCAAGATATGGGTGGGAAAGGAGGCAGGATCATGGCCCGAACCTATCTTCCTGCATTAACCTGAAGAGCAGGGCCAGTGCATTGTGGGAGCAAGGAGTGTCCCCATCAGAGATTGTGCCTATCTCAGGCATGATCCACTGCTGTGTTTAGGGTGATACAGATGTAGATCACCCTCCATTGAGTGCTTATAAGTCTCATTCTCGTTCTTTGTGAATAAGAGATGATCTGTAACTCTGGCTCCTTGATCTTTGACTATTCGTGGTAAATAGGTCAAGTGGCCTGTGATGGGATGTTAGATGGGATGGGTTCTGAGTTACTACAAAGAATTCTTTCCTGGGTATCTGGCTAGTGAATCTTGCCCACATGTTCGGGGTTCAACTGATCACCATATTTGGGGTCGGGAAGGAATTTTCCTCCAGGGCAGATTGGAAGAGGCCCTAGGGGTTTTTCGCCTTCCTCTGCAGCGTGGGGCACGGGTCACTTGCTGGAGGATTCTCTGCACCTTGAAGTCTTTAAACCATGATTTGAGGACTTCAATAGCTCAGACATAGGTGAGAGGTTTATTGCAGGAGTGGGTGGGTGAGATTCTGGGGCCTGTGTGGTGCAGACTAGATGATCATAATGTTCCTTTCTGAACTTAAAGTCTATGGAGACAAACTTCAAGATTCTTTCTGCATAACATCTCTAAAGTACGGACTTTCCTATCCAGCCATGAAGCTAAAACTCATCATCCTGCAGCTCGCTTACTGCAACATCTCATTCATCATACTGCAACATCCTTTTCTCTGGCCGTGACAAATGCATCTTGCCCCACTCAGACCCACTCAGAATCTTGTTGCAAAGATCATTTTCCTAGCTGTCACTCTGACCCTGGATCCCTTTCTTTGTATCTCACCACTGGCTCCCCCTTCTCTGTGGCATAAAACGTAAGTTTGTTTGTCTTTACTTTCAAGACTCTTCGTGGCCTATCCCCACTCATTTTCTGGGTCTGACTGGCCCATGATGCCAGCCTCCATTGCCCACTTGTTACTTTTTCAACCAAGTACCTTCATGCATTCTTGCTACCTCAGACATTTGAGAAGCCCTCCCCATAAGCCTCTGCAAAACTGCCTTATTATCTTCCTTCAAATCCCTCCTCTTTGCCATGATGTACAGTGCTTAGCACAGTGTGATCTTGGCAGGGCCGGCTCCAGGCACCAGCTTTCCAAGCAGGTGCTTGGGGCGGCAATTAGAATGGGGCAGCAGTCCGTGTCCCGCGGCAGTAATTTGGCGGAAGCTCTACCCCTTTTTCCACCGCCAAACCTTTTGGGCCGCAGCTCTGCTGCTCTTGGCGCGGCGGCAATTCCACTTGGGGCGACAAAATTGCTAGAGCCACCCCTGGATCTTGGTCCATGACTAGGGCTCTTATTATTCATTTGTATTTGGTAATACAAATAAATAATAATATAATGATCACCAATAAGAACACAGTTATGATGTTGTTCCAAAGTCAAGAACCCATTGTGGGAACCGTGGCATCAATTTACATTGCCAGCATCTTCCACATGCCTGATAAGAGTGATATAGCTATTGTTATCCCCAAATGTCCATCCCTAAATAACATTATAAAATGTGTAGACACAAATCATCCATCTATAAATCAAGAAACTAATCTGGATTTTAGGTAAGGTTACCATATTTCAGGTTCCCAAAAAGAGGATACTGCCAGAGGGAGTGGAGGAGGGAGAAGCAAAAGGGGGGGGCACAGTTGGAGGTGCTGGAGGCGGTACCTGTGGTGAGGGTAATCACTGGAGGTGGGGGACAGTGTCACTCCCTGTCTTGGTGACAGGGTGGCTGGCACAAGCCCAGGACACAGCAACAGCTGTCATTCAGCATCTACCCATCGGACTCCCTCCCGAAGGCTGGGGACTGGGTGGCTGGGATCTGGCAGCTGTGGCTTGCAAGGGAAGGGACCAATCAGCTGTGGATGTGGGGGAGGGACCAATCAGGACTCTTTTTGAGCTGCAGCTTTTCTGCTCTGCAAAAACCCTGGATATATCCTAATATTTGAAAAATCTGCCCGGACAGAGAAAGGAAACTCAAAAAAAGAGACTGTGTCTGGGAAAATCCAGACATACAGCAACCATGCTTTTAGGGAGTTCCTAAATAGGGTCCTATTTCTGCTATATAATTTTGAATTATTTGACTTTTAATTATTCTAAAGCAATAAAACTGAACAAACATATACAATATTTCTAGTGGTGATTATTTAAAGTTCTATACAGTGCTTATCCTAAACAGTTAATAACTTGTTTAAATAATTTTCAAGCTCTCTGTACTAGAGTGAAAGTTAGTTTTTAAAAATGAATAATCATCCAAGAACACTATGTTGACATGTGTCTGAATTACTGTCTATATTTTTGCAAGAATTATTTTTTCTTCCCTCTGACAAAACCTCACTTGCTAATTTTATTCCTTTAATCCCTCTCAGCTTCCAATATCTGTGTTTTGTTATTATGTTTTTACATATAGCAGTCATTTTATAATTGCTGTATTGAAGTTTTTTTAAGCTTTCTGCACTGATTTTCACTCCTATTTATCTTTCTCCCTCTCTTGCTCCTTTACTGAATTAGACAAACTATGAATTATTTCAGACATAGGGTGATCAGATGTCCGGACGTTAGAGGGACAGTCCTGATATTTGGAGGTTTTTTTTATATGGGCTTCTGTTACCCCTCACCCTGTCCTGATTTTTCACACTTGCTATCTGGTCACCCTATTCAGACAGCAAAGGAAGAGCCAAGACTTATAACACCAGACGGTGGCACTGGTCTTTCACTTCTAGAAAGTCTAGGTCATGCAGTGAAGCATTACATGTTTATGCAAGTTGCCCTGAACACCGACTATTTTTTCAAGCAGCATAGCTGGAATGAGCAAGGAGACGTATTTGCACTCTTTATCTTTAGAGAGTGCCTGTAGGTTAGGGTTAGGATGTTTTGCTAAAGGAATATAAGGGATAAGCATTGGAAATATCTAAGCATTGCTGATAGCTTTAGTTTCTGGCACTATTATGCCAGTGCAACTCGGAAATAATTTCTGACAGCATTGGAAAACTAAGGAAAGAAAATTTGTTGGGTCAAATCCTCATCTGGTATAAATTGTTGTAGCTCTGTTGAAAGTAATTGAGCTATGTCAATTTACACCAGGATCTAGCCTGCAATTTTTTAAAGCCGGAAGTGAGTTGTATCTGTTTCTGTCTTGACTGAATCTGCAATTTCCAACCTATATGAGAAGCATCTAAAAAAGAATCCTTATATTTTTACTGGATGTATTGGGTATTATGTCTGCAGTGGTATCCGGTGGTTATTTACTTTTTATTTTTTGAACCAAATAAAAGGTATTATTTGTATTGTACCTCTAATGTAAACCCCTTCAGCGTGGATGGTTATGTCTGTATTTGAACATATAAAATCAGGGGGTTGCACAATTTGTACATTTTGTAGGCTGAGCTCAGTGCACACATCAGGGGCTCCTTGCCTTCCCCTATTCAATCCCACAAACTCTCTGCATGGCACCCTCCTACTCCCTTGCAACTCCCCAAAGTCACCCCTCCCTGCTAGGGGTTCTATATAGCCACCATTCACCCTTCCCTATTTCCCCCCATGCCTGCAGGTCCATGTCTACCTCCATTCCCCTCTTCCTTGCCATGCTATTGGCTCTGAGTGCTCCAGATCCCCCACCAGGGATTGTGTGCTCCCCACTCTCTCCTACCCCATTCAAGGAACCCCCATTCTCCCCTCATGGCAGAGGCTCTGTTTACACACCCAGTCCTCTGTTTCCTCCATACCTGGGTCCTCCTTCCCCTTATAATGGGGCTCTTTGTGCAAACCCATTCTTCCCTCCCTCTGTACCAGGGTCCCTTATTGCCCCTGCTCCCTCCTCACCTGCCTCAGGTCTCTGAGTACTCCTGTCCTGCCATTCTGTGGTCTCCCAACTCCCCCACACCAGGATTCTGTATGCCTCCCTATTCACCCTTCCCCCATAGCAGGCCCCCTCATTCCTCCCACCCCCTTCAAGTTCCCTATTCCCCTTTCTCCACACCATTATTATTTGTTTGAGAGAAAAGTCATTCAGGGTGTGGACTCTGCTGGGAGGAGAAGCCTAGATGACATAGATTCATTGTTAGGATGGAAGGTGTTAATGGCTGCCATCAACTAATGTGATCTAGAGACAATTGCAGAGGTGCTTGAAGCTGTGACTCTACTAAACAGGTGGCAGGGGCTCCTGTCCTTCCTTTTCCCCCTTTTGTTTTTTCTGGACTTTCCATACAATCAGTAGTGTTCTGGCCATTGATACCTAAGACATTCTGTGAAATTTTGGAATTGGTTGGATGCAGAGTTCAAAAGGTAGTCTTACAGATGGACAGAGAAATGTCATTGAGTTGAGTCTATGGCCTCACAAACTCAGCCAATCAAACCTTGCATTCCTTATGAAATACTACATTAATAGAACATTATAGACAGAATGGTTTAGTGGGCTTAATGCACAAGCCTTTTACTTTGCGGTTTAAACAATTCATACTGCAGTTCTTGTGGCTATTGGTAAGAAATGTGCCAGGGAAAAAGGCATCTGAAGCTCAGATACCATACTGATGATACCGTACTTGCAAGAAACTCAGTAAGAGGATAAGCTAGCTAGAAGCTAATACAGGGGACCGAGGCACAGGTAGTGTTTGATACTTCACAGAAAGTTTTGGCAGTGTACCACTGTATGGTTGTGAGTTGAAAAAACAATCAGTATGATGCATCAGTATTTTCAGCCTCAGACAACTGATGTGACACAAACTGTATGGACACAACAGGCTCTATTAGTGAAGGTAAGATTGCACAAAGCCTACTTACCACCCCAGTGTGGAAAAACCTTCATCACAAACACTGCCATTGTGCTGAGATGCCCCAGAATCTCAGCAAAAATAGATTGTGCAGTCTCAGACTAGAATCCCACCCATTGCACCTACATGACCTGTGGGTTATGAATAGCCAACATACATGAGATCAGTTCTCAGTGCAGGCAACACAGGTTAGTGTTAGTATATAGGCCTGTTTGTTAGCCTGAGATAGAATTCTGGGTTTGACTTTTGATACTTTTATATCCTTACTAATATGTGTGAACAAAGACACTGCGTGTTGGTTTTGCCCAGCCAGATGGGTTTGTTAGTATAATGAGAAGAGAGATAAGGGATGGAGGTGAAGTGTTCTAGGGTATGGTGGGAGTTTAATATCTGAGCACACACTGGAAGGCTGCCTGGTTCCTCTCTCAAGCCAAGGTCAAGCAACCAGTTAGGAGGGGCAAGAGAGGATGCGGGGGAGGAGGCATAAGAAACACTAAACGCCAAAGAAAGGCCTGGCCTTGGTCAGAACACATCCTCACTCCTTACCCCTCCCATGGGATACAAAAGAGGTGGCACCAAGACCCCAGACTCACGACCCTCCAAAATGGAATATGACCATAAGTTCTACGAGATAGAACCAGGGGCGTGCACTGCAGGTATACTTGGGCCTGTTAAGAAGAAGGAAGTGGGAATAGGAAACAAGGACATGGGTAAAGGCTCTGCATCATCAGAGCTGGGAATGGATCACTGGGAAACAGACTCTGCCAGCGTGTAGAACTATGGATATGCTTGCTTGAAACTAACCACAATAAACATTGCATTGCCTGAACTTCGGACTTCTGATCTTCTGCTTTCTGTCTGCATGACAGGAACCAGGGGAGGGGGTGAAGGGAAAGCCCTTTAACGGTTACAGCAGCCCAGTTATAGAACATAGGGGGTGCAAAGTTGCTGCCCCCTCCACCACACTCTTCAGTCTTGCTCTAAATACTCATTAGTTGGACTAGAGGATCTGGCCCACAGTACTTCTGTCCTTGTCTGATTAATGTAAAAAAGTATGATGATTATTTTTTTATTTAAAGAATATGTGTGGACCCACATGTGACCCAGTGTGCCTGGGGCTACCCTCACTGGAAATGCCAAGGTCAGGGCAGGCTGCAAAAGGAAAAGCAGATACTCCCAAGATTGGTGGGTAACACAAAGTTAATCTTCCCAACCAATCACAAACTGTGCTTCTGATCCCCCACGCTGGTTATCAAAAAGCAAACGAGGAAATCACACAGCCCCCTTTATTGAATTCCAGTTATCTGGCTCCCAATCAACACCTAGGACCAGTACAGTGAAAAGTTATTTTAAACTCTGCTCACATATACAAAAATGTTCTTCTGACCCCAAAAGGTCAGCCATGTTACGAGGTCAGTATAGGTTTGGATCTAACTCAAAATACCACGCTGCCAGCTAATCCTTTAGGATCTAAAACTAAAGATTTATTATAAAGAAAAAAGAACAAGAAGGGAGATGTTAAATGGTCACATACATACAAAGACTTCAAAGTCCATATAGCAGGTTCCTAGCAGTATTGGTGAGTTTGCTGGCTTGAAAGTCCCTCTGGAACACAGCCACAGCTTGGATGGGTCATTCAGTCCTTTTTTCAGAGCTTCAGTTTGTTGCAAAGTTCTTCCAGAGGTAAGAAGCAGGATTGAAGACCAAATGGAGAAGATGCTGCTGCCTTTTATAGTCTTTTGCCATGCAGCTTGTGCTTTCTTTGGGCTTGTCTACACTGGCAAGTTTCAGCGCAGTAAAGCAACTTTTTGAGCTCAAACTGCAGAAGTGTACACACCACCAAGCCACTTTTGTGTGCAGAAACTCCTCAGTTGCAGCTCTGCAAAAAAACCACTTCAACGAGAGTCGTAAGGCTATTTGCGCAGAGGCTCCAGCGCTCTATTGCAAGTGTAGACACTTGATTGCTTTCTGCGCTGTAATTGGCATCTGGAGCTGTCCCATAATGCCTCAAGTGACTGCCCTACTCATTGTTTTGAACTTGGCTGCCCTGGAGACTTGCACCCCTCTCCTTTCAAAGCACCGTTTCTGACAGCCATTGCGTGCTGTGCTGATCTGCTCCGGGACACAAAGCAAACCATGAATGCGGAATGCTCATGCTGTTGAACACAGAGGCAGGTGTGTGTATGTGTGTGTGAGAGAGAAAGAGATTACTGCGCAGAGAGCCCCGGGAGGGAGGCGGGGGCTGATGTCGGGGTTTCACCCTCCCCCTGCCTCAGGACTGGTTCTTCCTGCTGCTGTCTGAACTTACAAGATAGCATGCTGACACACTCTCTGTCCTCCAAAACACAGTCTCTCTCCATCTCCCTATACACACACACTTCAGTTGAAAAGGAGCTGGCAATGTAGTAGGATGCCCATGGAACAATGGGATTGGGAAACCTGCATCGTGTGATGCTGTGCCTGCCCCATGAGGCATTGCAAACCCTTCCCAAAGCACTCTACAGCCAGTTGCACAGTGGGGTAGCTACCACAATGCACTGCTGTCTTTGCCGTTGCAATTGTGGATGCACTCCAAGGTCACAAGGAGCACAGTGTGGACACACAGCAGTGGTTTAATTCCAGTGTTTTAATAAAAGTGATATAACTTGTGGTGCAGAAACTTGCCAGTGTAGACATACCCTTTGTTTCAAACACAAGCTGCCCAGCGCATGGCGTGGAAGCCTTTTCTGTCAATAGGCATGCACCTGCATGCCTTGCAGAGTCATAAGGTGTATTTCTTGCCTGCTCTCAAAGGGTCAGTTGTATAGCTGATGGTCCTTAATGGGCCACCACACAGGCAAGGCAGTGCTGATGCCAAACTATCTGGGGGTATCACCCAGAAGCATAGCACAAGTTTAAAATACAGACAGACCTACACATACATAACTATAACTCATAATACAAAGGTGATATAAACATATAAATGAGATTATCATATCTGGCAAATTGTAACATTTTTGCAGATATCTTACATGGCATATCTAGCATAACTCATTGCAATTTTACAATATTGGTATTCATAATATCCTAAAGTGTCCCCCAGATTCCATACAGTGCCACACCCCACACTTCATTATTACAGCCAGATTCTTTATTAAAGTTTCCATTTCATTATTAAACATTACCCTCCTATTTTAGCAAATCAGTTTCTTTCATTTTGATTTAAAGTTCTTTGTTCTCTGCCTGAGTTATTGAATTTTTCCATAGTCTAAAGACCACACAGAGAAATATTTATCATTGAAGATGGACTAGTGAGGGTTAAGATGTCTTCAGAGAAGGATTACATTAATAAATGAACTCCCACAAAACAAAAATACATTCTGACTCTTAATCACTACCTTTGTACTGCTCAAGAGACACAAGGTTTCTTTTCCTAGAAGAAAGTCCCAACACAGCAAGCAAAATGTTATTAATTATTTGCTAAAACTGTGATGTCTGGTCTAACAGCAATATTGTATTTTGTGTTAGACTCCCACAGGAGTTTGTTTTAGTAGCTATCATACACAAAAATTTGTTTTACAAAGTTGAATGCTGTCAACACATCCAGTCCTCAGACACACAAAATCCTGACAAAGTGAAAGCAAGCTGAATAGGAGAAATTCAACCACTATGGGTCTCATCCAAAACCCATTGAAATCAGTGGAAAGGCTTCCACTGACTTCCACAGGTTTTGTTTCAAGCCTTTATACCCCCTACTAACATATCAGGCAAGGAATAAAACAATTGTGAATGCAAAGTTGTGATGCTTACCTACTTTCTTACATAGTCTATGCCCTATAATACATTCTTTGCACGATTAAACTGCCATTGACCAAGTGTTAGGTGAAAGAAAACAATGTACCATAAATAACAGCAATAACAACGTAAGGGAGAAAGAATGGGGTTATTTCCAATGGTGGAAGATGTGAAGAGGAAATATAGTCTGAACTTGTTTCATGTGTCTCAATTAGAGCTGTGCAAATAACTGATTTTTCAGTTTGTTGGCAGTTCCAAAAAGAAATGGGCTTGGTCAACTTGAAACTGAAATTTTTCAGAATTTTCAGTGAATCAAAAAGTTGGGAAAAATTTAGTTTTGGATTGAACAAAATGCTTCATTTGACCTGAAAACATTTCGTTTTGACTTGGGGCATCTTTAACTGTTTGCTTTTATTAATAAATAAATAGGATATGTGGGGGGAAAGGGCTAGTTTCACAAGGGGACCTAAGAGACGAGGAGGAGGTGGTGGTTCTGCTGCTGCCATCCCCCCTTATGCCTAACAGCCTTGTAGTTAAGGCACTCACCTGGGATGTGAGAAAGACAGGTTTATATTCCCACTTTGGAGCCGGGACTTGAACCCAAGTCACCCCTATTCCAGGTGCAGGCCCCAATCATTGTGCAGTGGCTGTAAAAAGCTCCTCCTCCTTGGTTTTGTGACCGGCATCTAAGTCCCCTTGTAAATCTAGCCCCGCTAAACAGAATATTTTGTTAATGTCAAAATGACACGTAGACATTTCCAAATTGTTTCCAACTGAAACAGTTCACCAAAAGAATTTGCAAAATGCTTTGGTCAACCTGAATTTGCATTTTTTGGCAAAAAAAGTTTTTGATGACAAAATTTTTTTTTTCAGTGCATGCAAACGTTAAGTGTGAAATCCTGGTCCATTAAGTTAAAATTCTTGGTGACTACAGTGAGGATTGGATTTCACCCTACAGATTTACTTCAGAAAACCCAACAGTAGCATTGAACTACTGTTGATTAGCGTGGCCTGACCCATCCACATACGGAACTCGACAGTGGCTTAGAAGTCTGTGGTAGTAGGTCTCAATGTAGGATAAGGTGGGGCAGCATTTGCATATTTTCCCCAGAGACAAATGTTTTTAAAATCCTCCTGGGTATTAAAATATATGAAAGTCCAACAAAAACTTTAGACCTGACAAATATTCTTCCCTTAAAATGGAATGTTGGCTACCTCTGCCAAGTGCATGCCAGGAACTGGTTGGATATTTTAGTATCTTTTCAAATATGTCTTCTAGATATAAGTTTCAATCTGAATAACATATAGGCCGGGGCCAAAGTAGAGCCAGAAGGATGCTTTGGAAATTATAGGATGTCCATATACCTATTGTGTATTTTTCAACTGTTGGAATTGAAGACAGCTATTACACAGATCTATTGTTTTCCCGCATCAAATGCTATTTTGTAGAGTTATGCTTTTGAGAGTTTAAAAAGTAGTATTTTTCATGGTTGCCCTGTTCCTGCCCCCTTCCCTCAATTGTTTTGTCCTTCTGTTGTCTTTTGTAATATACTAGATTGTAAACTCTTTGGGGGGAATGGACTGTCATTTTATCACATACTTAGGCAGCTGTCTCAGTTCCAGAGTTAACTGCACCTCTCGCCCCTGTGGGCCTGCTGAGGGGCACTCAGGTTTCAAGCCTCTAGCTGTTCCCTTTCTTGAGGAGGGAGCTCATAATCTCCTCCCTCCACACTGTGGATTTACGCTGCAGGCTTGTACAATTCACTGTGATCAGCTCAGCAAGTCTGAGTGTAGTTCAGTACCCGAAGTTCTTTCAGGAGCAATAACAGGATTAACCAGAGACCAGACATGTTCATAAAACAAAGTACTGTTTATTCAGAACAAAAACAGTACAGAGAAAGCATATAAAAATAATAAACAGCTTACATACATTTAGCCTCTATTTTCAATTGAATTGATAGTCCTGTGTTAAACTGTAGTGTCTCTGGGAAGTGAGAGCCGCTCCTCTGGAGCTGCAGTTTTTCGATTGATAGGATGAAAGTTACCCTTTATGATTCTTTTAGATTGGGAGACTCTTAGGAGTGCACAAAGAATGAATGCAGTGACCACAAATACAGTTACAAGTAAAAAAGCTTTTGTATTATGTTACACTCACAAACACATCTACCCAACCTGAGAGAATCCAAGTCATAGTCAATGCCATATTCATACTCACATATCCAGAGATGATATAGAGTCTGGTAGATCACTCAATAGGTGGTCATTGATAGAGGGGTGCTTCCTGCTGGGGTCTTGCCAATGACGTCTCACTCACAGTCTTCCCATGTTAGCCCAACCAAGGAACCTCTTTTATCTTGTTGTTCTGACCAGGCCTAACACCTCACGCATATGCATGAGGGTTCCAACCCCCCTTTTCCTTTTCTGTACTTCCACATCCCATAAATATTTCAGAGGTTGTTTTCTTAGTTTCCTTTTTTATTATTAGCATCTTATTAACATTTACTTCAACCTGTTTCCAGGGTAACCTGTGGTTAGAACAGAAATTTCTGTGATGTTACAATCAGATGTCTGGCAATCTGGACAGGTACATTGATGGAGTGCAGCAGAGCTACATCCCCTATTTCACAGCTGCCTCAGCTAGTGAATGCTCTGTCATTCACACCTCTACCCATTGTCCCTTCCATTTTGCCTCCTGCCCCCCCACCATGGTAATCTGCTGCAGATAACCTCCCTCCTACTACATCCGATCAGGATGTACTGGAGGATGTGGCCCTTTAGTCATGCAAAAAGAACCGGGGGCCCAGAATTGCAAACTCTTTAGATTATCTCCTAAATATTTTATGGTTATTTACAGTGAACTTCAGTATCAGAAAAGCTATGGCACAGCAGTGAAAACTCATCAGAAAATGTAGCACAACACACACATAAGGTATTATATTTTAAAATGTTAGGAATAAAAAAACCCTGACACACTATTTGTCAGTGCCCAATTTAATTTAATTAAATGGAATTATAATCAATAAATGAGACCAGTCGTCCAAAAATGGTGTAGTTAACTTTGATCCCTGACTCATGAGGCACAAGTCCTAATGTTTTTCACTATTGGAACTTTGTTAACAATAGTTAACCTCTGGGTGCAAGTATCCAGACCTCTTATTGCTGTTGCATTAGTATTTAGCATCTGGTAATCCTATTTGCCTTTGCAGTCAGAGTGTGCTGGTGTATCTGACCTTAAAAATTAACATTAAACAAAAAGGAGAAAAAGGATTTCAGTTTATACTAGATATCTTCCAATTATTTAAAATATCACATGGTAATTCTCTCTTTGGATTTCTTCTTTACTGTTCATGTATGGAATTCTGAATAATTTTTTGAAAGCAAGGACATTCTAGAAAAAAGCTACATATAGATGGAGTTAAATTTGAGCATATCTATGTAATTTGGGTTAAACAACATCAGAAGGATGCTGTAATTATCCCAAATGCACATGTTATAGAGCCTGAAAATTCAGGTAAGATTAAACTTAAAAGAAACCTAGACATGTTTAATGTATGGAAATGCACACTTAGGGCACCCAAACTACCTTAGCTCTGCCCTGTAATCACACCATGAGAGGAAAAAAATTGAACAAAAAAAAAAGTCTTTAAAAATCAGTTTAATATAATCCGGGATAACATATGATATTAATGCATAATTATTGTACACTCATTACAGGGCAAAGTTAAGGCTGTTTGGGTACTGTAACTATGCATTTGTGGGCCTTAACCTGTTTGGATTTATCAGAGAATAAATATACATCTATTAACCATATTACTACAACACAAATTACATAAGCAACCCTATTTAAGATAAGTCTTTTGTCTGCTTTCATTTGTGTCTGTTAGCCATTCCCCAAAGAGGTAACAGTTACTAAAACACTTAGGACAAAGTCCCTTTTTGGATTATCCTATGGTTATCTTATTCCTATTTGTAACACAAAACCCAAGTAAAATCATTTCTGCAATTTTGAGCCTATTTACTGATTGAGTATGTTGTTTGTGTTGTCTGAATTAAGAGTCTTTATCACCAAAGATTTTTCATGAATCATAGCAAGACCATGACAAAAAATTATTGCTATTTCTTTTCTAGAGATTTAAGAAAAATTAAAAGTATCTGAGAGAAAAAAGCATGAGAGAGAAAATAAGTTGTTAGGTCAGAATCAAAGTTGTTGAGCAGTAGAGCATACAAAAAAACCAAACCAAACCAAACCAACCTCCTGGCTACCAAAAACTAAAACAACCCTCGCCCCCACCCCATGTACACAACCAAAGCACACCCAGCATATTTTGGGTTCTTTTACAGCTTAGAATTAATATGATGGTGTGTGGCATTTTGCAAAAACAAAATACAGAGCAAACCAATGTGTTTTTTAAGGAGCAAAGCAGTTTTTATTATCACGGAAAAGAATTAATCAGTGGAAAAAAACTACTCAAGCCACAACCGTATAGGATTTGTAGAGATTGATCCCAGCATTAACAAAACAAAAAAAACCCACGCCTCCTGTGGGAGGCCTTGAGTCTGCTACACTAGAGTATTGCTGCCCTGAAGTACTTTTCTGTTTTTCAGGTTGATAATCCCCAATTGATTTTATGGAGTCTCATGAACTCGCCTTCCATATGGTGATCTTCAAAGGATGGAGTAGTGTAATGCAAATTGAATTCCCTTTCCCATCAGCTACTAATGCTGCAGTATTGGGGGGGCAGGGGGGAATGAAGTTGTCCCCAGAAAACCTTTTCTGGGACACGAGTACTGGAGGCTGATAGGACTTTTAGTATGTTGACCTGTGCAAAGAAATTCACACTTTTGGCAAAGGGGCTGAAAAATCAGCTATTCTGAGAGGAAAAAAAGATATATCACAAGATATAAAAAATGTGTGCTGTGATATCGAATTTACTATGGTGGAAGTCAGATTAGGGGAAACATTTAAAGGTTTAGCTGTGGAAAAACTGTGGCTGATAAAGGATAGGATTTTTCTTTTAAAGGAACATTTTTAAAAGGTTAGTCAGGCAGAAAAGTGGTGCTTTGTGCCTGCTAGGCTGATGTTCCCCAGCTCCCCAATTGTCCTATTGCAACCCTTTGCGTGTCCCAAATGTCACCTAAGTCATTTGAATGCACACCGTTCTTCTGGCTGGTGTACTGCTTGGCTCAGAAGAGAAACATAAGTGCTCTTTTCATACAGTTAGGAAGCTTAGTACTATTGTCACTGTGGGAGTCATGTGCAACCTCCCTCCTGGTTACAAATCACCTTATTTCAGTTAACCAGTTGTGGTCTGATGCATGCTGATTTATGCCTTGTGAACTCATACTGACCATCCCTGGAACCAGCGAGGTTCTGTGAGGTATAAGTCAGCACCTTTTTTGGTCAGTTTTACTTTCTCCTTGAATGGAAAAGATTTATATGGAGAAGCTGAAGGGGAAGCATAAAAATGATGTTAAATATGAGTGGTTCATCTGCCTAAGATCAGTATGGAGATAACAGGGCCTGCTGGACCCTTTCTGGGTGTTTCCTTAAAGGTAGTGATTTTGGAGAAGGGATGAGATATGAAAAGACTGTTGGGAGCTGTGAAAATCAGCGGGGGTGGCGGATGGAATTGGAGAAGGGATTGTTAGACTTGTAGACAGAGGGGAAGGAGGTGAGGGCTGTTGATGTAGCTAGTGGAATGATGGAGATGGATGGAAATACAAAGTTTTGAAAGTTGATTATGTGATTGACTGAAATCTGAATAGGATGAATTTTGTGGTATTTGGCTGCTCACATCTGTACAACAAACTTTAGAGTCCCAATGCCCACACCGCCCAAAGATGATGTTATAACCCTAGATTTTCAGATCTAGGGTCCCATAGCTCCTGTTCCCAATATTATCTTCCCCTACTGCTTGTTAGTACATACAGAAACAATAGAGGGCAGATCATCTGCTGGTGTAAACTGAGTCCATTGACTTCACTGGAGTTATGACCATTTGCACCAACTAATATATATCCCAAGATCCTGTGGATATTTACCCAGGTTGTTGTACGTATGACAGATGATGTACTTGGCATCCACAATGACATTGCAGAGCTGGCAGGTGTTGCCCAAGATGCTTGAATTCTCCCTCCCACTTCTGGGACTTCTCTGAGTTAGACTGAGCCTGCTAAAATATTGAGCAATAGTTGTGATTTAGCTTCTGACCTTTAGCTGACTCCCTCTATTGTGACACACACTTGCAATTTTGATAAATACAAAGCAGTTTCACTGGTGAAAAAGCTTATGGTAAAATTTAAAATTAAAATATTTTCACAGAATTGTCAAAGCCCCAGGATTTTTTTTCCTGTGTGAAAACACTTCATATAACTGCAGTGATGTATCGCATCCAGGGCTCTACAATGCCTTGAAGTCACAGCCCTTCGGTGAATGTAGTGGTGGAGGTGACCTGGGACTAATGTGGTCTGATTCTCCACTGTCTCACACACTATGTAATTTACAGCTCTGCCAGGTGGAGTGAACAGCTGCCATTTTTATATGGTGGTATTTTATGCTCTACAGGGGTATAAATGAAAACAGAAAGTTCCAGGCAGTGTAGGATCAGTCCCAGTGTGCGTGAAGCAATACCTCTCAGAGTTCAGGGAGTACATCTTGGTGTACCACTCTGCTGCTGCATGTACTCTACCTGCACCAGCTAACTGTGCTGGTTGATATGGAGGCCACTATGGGTGCTAATGTAACATAGACCAAGAATTATGACTGTGTTCTCTCTCTCTCCACTTGCTCACAGTTACACAAAAATCTAGATTAAAATAATGTAAATATTAAACAATATATTCTAATAAGAGTAGGAAAGGAGAGTCGAGACTGTCCTTCTCAGTTCAGTATAAACAAACAGGATTTTAAAAGATATTATTTACGAATCTGCACTCCTTAAAAAACAAAATCCTTTAAAAGTGGCTTTTGTTAAATAAGGTATAATCACCACAAAAGGATTCCAGAAGAAGGTTTTACTATCACTACTTACAGGTTTGGGGTTTTTTTCTGGTTTTTGGGGTTTTTTTTAAACAAGGACAAAGGAATTTGTAGATAAAAGGATTCTTCAAATAAATGTTTTCCAACTTTTCATTCTTGGAAATGGAGTATCAGTTACATTTCCAGTAAGACAGACAGACATTCTTTTTACTAAATTGAAAGAAGACTCCCTTTCCTATAGCTAAGATTCCCAATATCATCTAGCACCTTACAATTTAGTCTGAGGGAAGGTGTGTAATATAAACTAAGTTTATCACAGACTTCTTATCCTAGAAACTCCTGTATGTAAAATAATGCATATGTGCAAATGGTTATGGAACCAGTTTGAAATCAGACTGCAAATAAATAACAAGACCATTTTTTTTCAAAATTACCTCTGATTTTTGGTTTCTCCATTGTTTATGTGCCCAACTTTTTACCTTACGGGTGCACTCAAAAATTGAGGTATTCCAAATCAGCGGCCAGTTTTGAAGATATTGGCCTTAATGTACACTGTAATTAATTATATTTACTACTCAGTGTTTACTTATGCTGTCTGAGTATTGTTCTGTTACTTTGAGAGTGGTTTAAAAATGCAAAGCATGGCAATCTGCCATTCTGAACATATGCCTTAGACCAGAGAGAGAAATTACTAAAAGTCTGTTGAGTGCAGATAATAGCTCTGCATCTATTGCTAATAATAATTTTATTACTTGTACTAGTATACTCATGTATTGCTGGAAGTTACCACATTAAATATATTTGGCTAAGAATATTTAATTCAGTTTTAAGATGCTAAGAAACCAATTCTTAAGACGTATTATACAAAAATCAGTAGCTCTTTTTCATCTTGTTTCGGACAGAAGCATAAGAGGGTTCACTAGAACAAAAACAAGATCAATACCTTTGCAAATTTTAATTGGGCCTTTATTTACAATTGGCAGAATGTCTTGAGTGCTTTTAGCTCTGGAACAGTAAAATTCAAACTATTGGGCTGCTAGTGATCCTCAGATTTCCAGATCCAATCCCAGTAGCCATAGTTGCAGGATTACTTTGAATAGTGTATGAAAAAAGGAAATTCAGTTCTAATTGCCATAATATTTTCCATGAAGCTCAATCTTTTCTTCCACTTTTGTTTTTAATTCCGTGAACTTATTCAGCTTTGCCTTTTTAAACTACTTATTCCTCCCATGTTGCCCCTATTTATAATTTAGGCAAGTTTCCTTCTGTCTTTATAGTTCCAATTCCTTATTTCTCCATACAAATACACTTTGCATCCCATTCCATTACAATTTCCCCTCTATGCTCAACAGTTGAATAAAATCGCATTCTCCACACCCATTAGAGCCTTAAAAATCCTGAGAATCCTAGTAAGGGATGATGCTCACCTTTTTTCATGTAAGCAGAGTCAGAATGAGCTTTACCCTAACATCTGGTGGTGAGCTGTGGAAAAGGACTTCTGGGGCTGATCTCATTTGCATGGCACTCTCGTTTGCATGGGCACACCCACCTTGCCAAGCACGATGGACTACTTGCCCAAATGGTCACTTTGGCTGCTGTGGGATCCCCAGTCTCTGTTATTGGGGCAGGAGTAATGCTGCAGAGCTGAAATCACTGACACCTAGATCTAAGCATGAGACCTACTTTGGGCTACTGGTGCACCAGTACTGAGGCTCCCCTTACTACCAGCCAAAAATCACTGAGAGCTGAAATCACTAAAGAGCTGAAGTTGCTGAGAGCTGTGTTAAGTAGGGGGAGGCCTGAAGACAAGTTGGTGAGCAGACAGCAGGATGGCTAGTGCGGAGAGCGGAGTGGATAGCTGGGTGGCTGGCAGAGAGAAGCGGACAGCAGGACAGCTGGTGGAGAGGAGTGGGGAGCAGAGTAGAGCGGATAGCAGGGCAGCTGACGGAGAGGCGCGGCTGGTGGGGAAGACTGCAGCAGAACCCCATGGACAGGTGTGGCACTTGACGCCAACCTGAGCAGCGGCGCATATAAGATGCTCCCCATACCTCCCTCCACTTCCACCAAGGCTGGGAGGTAAACTCTGCAGATGAACTCCTGAACTCTGGGGGCCTGCACTGACTAAGGACAGAAACTGTGGGGGGAGGAGGTGACTATTGGGTTGCTGGACTTAAGACCCTGAGGGGAAAAGGACACTGCTCAACTTACTTGGGGGTGGGTCTTTTGCTCATGGTTGGTGTTATGAATCCTGTTTGTGGTGTTTCCTCAGCATAATGCCGCACTGTTTCCCTCCTTTATTAAAAGGCTTTTGCTACACTCAGATTCTGTGCTTGCAAGAGGGGAAGTATTGCCTCTTAGAGGCGCCCAGGGGGGCAGTATGTAATTGTCTGAGGTCACTGGGTGTGGGCTTGAGCCGGTTTTGCATTGTGTTATTGAAACGGAACCCCTAGCTACTGAACCCGGCCCTTGTTGCTGCCAACTCTGACGGGCAGAATGGTTACACTCACAGACATCTTCTTTTCAGTCCTCACTTTTATTTATCCTCCCTTTAAATTTAAAATTATTTAAGCAACTTGTTTTTTTACCCATACACCAAAGTTTTTTTCTGAAATTTCCTTTTAAACATGCTGTGTTTGCTCCATCCTGTATAGCTCCTCAGAGCTGTCAGAGGCATGTGGTTTTGTTTTTGTTTTTTTCTTAAATCTCCATTGCGCAACTTTTGAAAACCTCCCCCAGTAAAGCAATTCCATCTTTATTGTGTGCCCTGCAGCAATTTAGTACACACCACCTCCACAGTGTAAAACTTCCTGGGATGGTTACCCAGAGCCAGCAGTTCAACAGATCTAGCCATTCTGTCCAGCTTAAGAGCACACCCGCTGTACTCATGATGTTCATATTTATAGTCTTCATGGACTGGAAGAGTTGGGAGCACTGGCACTCGCCCCGTTCTACATATCTAAGAACTGTTCCAAGCTGAGGTGACCCTGAAAACTCCAAGAGGTGGTTTGTGTGGAGGTGATTTTATCTATGTTGTCCCCATCCTGCAGGTTTCCCCATTGGGCAGGAAGTTTGGCCTTTTATTATTATGTGTTTTGTGGTAGCACTAGGAAACTTCCATCAGAGACCATGGCTAGGCACTGTATTGATACATAACAAATACAATAACAAAAAAGACAGTGCCTTCCCTGAGGGGTGTGTACCTCACACTGAGGGTTAATGGGAGCTTCCAACTCAGTCAACCTACCTTTTGGCATGTGGTGGAGGAGTGTTAAGTAGGTCATTTAGCAGACCCTTAAGAAACTGAGAACACTAAATTGGAGGAAGACCTCAGGAAAGGAGGCTGGGAGCTCCTGTGTTCTGAGAGTGGTCTGAGAGGGAAGGAGCAGAATATCAGGGATGACCAGGGAAGGGCTGAAGTTCAAGCTGGGAAAGGGCTGAAATGATTTAAATTTGTAGTTTGGTTTGGTGATTTGTTGGAGAACTCCCGGGAAGAATCCTGTGAGTCACAGCCATGAAGGAGGGGTGAAGTCTGAAATCTTGGAGAGCCTGAGAGAAACATAGGTACATAGTGGGCCCAGGAAGAGGCTGTGGGAAAGGCATATTGACAGGCTGAGGTAGGAACCTGTAGTGAGGCAGCAGGACATCAGTCTGACTGTAGACAGACCTTGCCTGCTAATTGTAGTGTCCCTGGGCTGGAAGTCAGAGGACAGGGAGGGCCTGGGTTTTTGTACCAGCCACAGGGGAACGTGGTTGGACCTTCCCCTCCCCCATTGACAGAAGGGAATAATAAAGACTGACCACTAAGAGAAGGATATGAGGAATTGGGGGCTGAAAACCTGATGTAAGGACACTGGATTTTGTTACCCAAGTATGGATGGAAGCAAAACGTGACCTCGCTGGAGGGTTGAGTTGCGAAGAGATGACGTCAGATCTGGAGCAATATTCACAAAGGATGCTAGACGAGAGCCTGTTTTGCTACACCCAGCAACGAGGGGGTGCACTGGCAGTGAGTCAGTACTTCCACAGGATCTAGCAATGTAGATATGCTTTATCTCATTGTTTTTTCTTTTCTTGTATTCATAATGATGTTGGTTTTTGAAGTGAAGACATTAAATATATTGAGTTCAATTCTTCTCGCAGTTTTACAGCACTGTAATTTCACTGATGTCACTGGGGCTCGTTTCCAATTTACACTGGTATGAGAGGGAAATCAGGCTGATTATCATTCTGGTATGTAGCCAAAGAGGACAGCTTGCAGCCAGACTGTTTTAATATTGAGATTTTGTTCTGTATCTGTAAGAGATGCAATGCAGAACTCATGTTCCAGGTGTCAGGCGCTGCCTCCAGGTTGGAATGGAGGTTGACATTAAGTGTAGGGTCGGGAGTAGGCCAAGGTGGGCATTGGAATTTAGATCTGGGGTCAGAACTGAGATCAGAGTCTGTAGACAAGCCAGACTCAGTACTATAGCTGGAGTCCAGGTGCAAGCCAGGCGTTGAAGCTGGGTAGTCAGAGTCTCGGGACGAACCAAGTCAGTACTGCAGCCAGAGTTCAGATGCAGGCCAGAGGCCAAAGCCAGGTAGTCAAGAGTCTGAGAAGGGTCAGGCAGACTTGAGTGGGGTCAGAATAAAGCAAGGACAATGCTGGGGTAGGGGCAGGAACTGGATGAAGAAGCAGCCTGGGAGTCTTGAGAGGGTTTCTGGCTGGGTGTTGCACAGATTGATCTGCAACTCTGGCGGGGTTGGGGAAATATCTGGGCCTGGGGGTCATCTAACCCAGGCTCAGCTCAGGGATAAGTTGCCATACATGTGAGAGCTGAGTCACTGCAGGCTCTGTTTGGAGGGCAAGTCAGAGCAGCTGTGTTGTGGCAGCAGGACTGAGTGATGACTCCCTGCAGCTCTGTTGGAGGGGCACCTGAGCTAACAGTTCTAGTTTGGCTGTAGAGGTTTGCCTCACACCAAGGTGATAGAGGGTCATGATAACTTCAAGCCATTTGTGTACCCTCCTGATCTTGGGTTGCTCTGTGAGTTGAACAGGCTCCCAACATAATGTCGACACCCTGGAATGTGACTGACCCATGGGTAACACTACTGCCTGCATTCTCCACAGCACCAGGGCCTGTGGTCCTGCCCATGGACATGCATCTGGCCCCCAACTCTGCCCTGGAACATTTTACACTTGAAAAGGGGTCCTCAGAAGACAGCCCAATGGCTGCACAGGGCCTGCACTGGGAGAATTCTCCTCCAGTTGGAACCAGAGCTTTTAGGGCACCTTTATGCCACTCCAGGCCTTTTACCTGATCTAAAGGTATGTGGTGGGGCTGTGTGTCTGTGTGCGTGTGTGTGAGAGAGAGAGAGACATGATCTAATGGAGCTGGAGCAGGTGAGGCTCTCATCCACTATCTTTTGATTCAACTCTCTGTTGAGGCTTCAGACTCAGTGCATATAGCCAGCATGGATTTAGACAAAAGAGCTCTAGATAAGCATTTACAGTTTTAGAAGTTCTCAACTGAACTGAATAGGCCTTACAACTTTTTGAAGCTCATACATCATTAGAGCAGATTTCTGATCATCAGAGAACATCCAAATGTGGAGGTGCACAACAAATCACTTCCTCCTTCCTGCTTGGCTTAACAGTGAAATCCTTCCTGATCTTAAACACAAAAAAAGAAGCTTACAAGAAGTGGAAGATTGGACAAATGACCAGGGAGGAGTATAAAAATATTGCTCGGGGATGCAGGAGTGAAATCATGAAGGCCAAATCACACTTGGAGTTGCAGCTAGCAAGAGATGTTAAGAGTAACAAGATGGGTTTCTTCAGGTATATTAGCAACAAGAAGAAAGTCAAGGAAAGTGTGGGCCCCTTACTGAATGAGGGAGGCAACCTAGTGACAGAGGATGTGGAAATAGCTAATGTACTCAATGCTTTTTTTGACTGTGTCTTCATGACCAAGGTCAGCTCCCAAACTGCTGGACTGGACAGCACAGCCTGGGGAGGAGGTGACCAGCTCTCTGTGGAGAAAGAAGTGGTTCGGGACTATTTAGAAAAGCTGGACGAGCACAAGTCCATGGGGTTGGATGCACTGCATCTGAGGGTGCTAAAGGAGTTGGCCGATGTGATTGCAGAGTCGTTCGACATTATCTTTGAAAACTCATGGCAATCGAGGGAGGTCCCAGACAACTGGAAAAAGGCTAATGTAGTGCCCATCTTTAAAAAAGGGAAGAAGGAGGATCCGGGGAACTACAGACCAGTCAGCCTCACCTCAGTCCCTGGAAGAATCATGGAGCAGGTCCTCAAGGAATCAATTCTGAAGCATTTAGAGGAGAGGAAAGTGATCAGGAACAGTCAGCAAGGATTCACAAAGGGCAAGTCATGCCTGACTAATCTAATTGCCTTCTATGATGAGATAACTGGCTCTGTGGATGAGGGGAAAGCAGTGGACGTGTTGTTCCTTGACTTTAGCAAAGCTTTTGATATGGTCTCCCACAGTATTCTTGACAGCAAGTTAAAGAAGTATGGGCTGGATGAATGGACAATAAGGTGGATAGAAAGCTGGCTAGATTATTGGGCTCAATGGGTAGTGATCAATGGCTCCATGTCTAGTTGGCAGTTGGTATCAAGCGGAGTGTCCCAAGGGTCAGTCCTGGGGCCGGTTTTGTTCAGTATCTTCATTAATGGTCTGGAGGATGGCGTAGACTGCACCCTGAGCAAGTTTGCAGATGACACTAAACTGGGAGGAGTGGTAGATATGCTGGAGGGTAGGGATAGGATACAGAAGGACCTAGACAAATTGGAGGATTGGGCCAAAAGAAATCTGATGAGGGTCAACAAGGACAAGTGCAGAGTCCTGCACTTAGGATGGAAGAATCCCATGCACCGCTGCAGACTAGGGACCGAATGGCTAGGCAGCAGTTCTCCAGAAAAAGACCTAGGGGTTATAGTGGACGAGAAGCTGGATATGAGTCAGCAGTGTGCCCTTGTTGCCAAGAAGACTAACAGCATTTTGGGCTGTATAAGTAGGGGCATTGCCAGCAGATCGAGGGACGTGATCATTCCCCTCTATTCGACATTGGTGAGGTCTCATCTAGAGTACTGTGTCCAGTTTTGGGCCCCACACTGCGGAAGGATGTGGAAAAATTGGAAAGCGTCCGGCGGAGGGCAACAAAAATGATTAAGGGACTGGAACACATGACTTATGAGAAGAGGCTGAGGGAACTGGGATTGTTTAGTCTGCAGAAGAGAAGAATGAGGGGAGATTTGATAGCTGCTTTCAACTACCTGAAGGGGGGTTCCAAAGAGGATGGATCTAGACTGTTCTCAGTGGTAGCAGATGACAGAACAAGGAGAATGGTCTCAAGTTGCAGTGGGGGGTGGGGGTGAGGGGCTTAGGTTGGATATTAGGAAAAACTTTTTCACTCGGAGGGTGGTGAAGCACTGGAATGCGTTACCTAGGGAGGTGGTGGAATCTCCTTCCTTCGAGGTTTTTAAGGTCAGGCTTGACAAAGCCCTGGCTGGGATGATTTAGTTGGGGATTGGTCCTGCTTTGAGCGGGGGTTGGACTAGATGACCTCCTGAGATCCCTTCCAACCCTGATATTCTATGATTCTATGATTCTCCTAGGGGAGGACTTAAAGGGAACTCAAAGTTGCACCTAGCAGGGTTTCCTGAAGACTGGAGTCTTTCCAGGGTAGGAAATAATGTGGAACTTTGCTGTAGTTTGTGAATATCATCATCTTTTAAATGCAAATGCATCTTTCTTCAATGCAGTTTCACCAAAAAGTGAAACTGAAACCTCTGATCCGGTTGCAATTTGAACATATTGACAGGTCTTAAATGAATAAAACAAGTTGCTCAGTTCATTGTTGAAGTTAACCATTGTGAATATGTTTTGGAAAAGAGAAGTTTTGAGAAAATGGCTAAAGGTGCATGTTGACAATTATGTATGTAACCCACAAGGAGATGACCTAGATTCCTGGGGCTCTGTCTGCTGGCAGCTCAGGGAGAGGCACATTGTCCCTGGTAGGGAGGGGGAGCCAAGGCAAATTCAGAGTCTGCCCGGCAACTAATAGGGAGTGAGATGCCCCTCCCAGGGGAGTTCAGAAAAGGGGAGAAGCCATTTTTGAGTCAGTCTGGAGCCAGCCAGGGCAAGGGCAGGACTGGCTGTGTGGGGAGCTGGTGAGTCCCAGGCCTGTATGCAGGGTTCCCCCTGAGAACTGGCCTCTAGGCAAGATCCCTCAGCTGGACTTTTCCTTTTCCACTGATGATTCCCAGTTTGTAGAGTTTTGCTTCCCCAGTCAGGCTGAGTTAGCCCTCCAGCTCCCTAGGTGAGACCAATCGCCACATGGTTAGCTCTGCTCAGCCTGCTAGTTCAGGGCTGCTGCCTGCTGTGTGTGTGTCTAGATGCTGGGTTAGGAGACTACAGTTTGGATTTTAGTACAGTTCTGTAATCCGCACCTTGAGCCCTGCACCCCTTTATGGTGAGGGGAAATCCTGGGGCCGAAGCAGCCTGATTCCTGCCTGAAGAGGATCCCTGCCAGCAGAGATCAGCCCCTCTGCAGTGACTGAGGAGTCCAGAGTAATCTCTGAACCTGAGGATCATTCACGGAGTTTGTGAGTGCACCATCTTTTAGCTAGTCAGCCAGGGAATTTGTTTTGGGGACCCCCTACTCCCTGAACTGTGTCCTCAAGCCAGGAAGTAAGGGTTTGGGGATTTTATAACCTGCTGCATATTAAACCTGTGGAGGGATTTATCACCTTCTCCCACTTGTGAGTCCTTTGGACTGTACTGAACCCAGTTAGCCACACTGCTAAATCACTGCAGAGGAGAATCTTGTGGTCATAGGTCATCAAGGGCCCCAACAAAATATGCATACCAATGGAACACTAATCTTACATTTGCTACATTGAGTCACATGACTGGGGAAAGTCACAGGTATTAGCAGGGTGGGCATCAGTGAACCTAAAAATAGTGTTTTACCCTGTTATATTTGTCTCCTGTTTAATTATTGTGTTGAATATATTGCATATGTCAGTATTATTTCTTGGAAATCTCCAAGTCTCCAACTATCTGGCAAGTAAGTGGGGATTACCCTGTGGTTAGAATTTTCCTCCCAAGCTGCCCTGGTGACCCAGCCAAGAAGGAGCAAGGGGGGTGGAGGCACTGCCAAATAAATTTATAGGAAAAAATAAAGATACATGCTGCTGAGTGGGTTGTGGGATCCAGAAGAACCCAGACCTGTCCATCAAAACCTGTAAACAGATTGGCATTAAAGAAGGTAACCGGGTGGAGAGGGGGTGCTACATGTAAGTGGCATAGCTCTAATCCTTTCCACCTTTTTAATGCCCTTATTCAGTGTTGTTTTGGAAAGGATTCCTCCCAGTTAGCAAGAAATAAAAACTCCACATATCCCTTAACTCTCTTAAAATTTCCCTAGTCAATCCCATTTCCCCATCCCACCACCTCTACTCTTGTTTCTCAGTATAAATAACTCTTTTAAAAGTTCTTTGAAAACAAAATTAAATGTAAGAAAGTCTAACTCAGGTGGTTTGCACTGTGCTGAACGAGTGTTAGAGTCTCACAAAATGTACTCCTTGCAAGCTATACCAGTACGATTATATGGCTATAGGTAAATCACTATAGTTAGACTAATATAACTCCTCCTGTGGACATTGTTCTGGAATAAGAGTAGCTTTATCTGGTTTAGCTTAAACTGCTTCCTACCAGAATAATGGTGCTCACATTGGGAGTTATACCAGTGTACATATAGAGGTTTAAATTCACACCTTACCTTAGGCCACATCCACCCTACGAGTGCTTTGCCAGTATGGCTATACCAGGGGTATGCTATATTGGCACTGGCAAACCGCTCCTAGTGTGAATGCAGCAATAGCAGGAAACTGCGCTGTTGCTTGTTCAGTTATTCTGGCCCCCCGTGCAAAACAAGCTATAATGGCAATAGCACTGAGTTGTTCTGGTGTACTGTGTCTACACTACGGATTTTGCCAGCACAGCTATGTTGGTCACAGATTGCTCCTCTTCATATTCCTGACCAACATAGCTATGCCAGAATAAGTCTGTAGTATCGACATGGCCTTTAAATTCTTCCCTGCTTTTAGGTGGATGGTGCTGACTATAGGAGTATTACTGACCACCACAACATGTGTTGCCGCCTGCCTAATACTTTTCACATTAAGCTTTTATTTTACCCTGACACACACAGTTCATTTTCTGAAACAGTGAGTGGCCACTGGTAATTCTTGGAAACACAGTGGTGGAAAAGTGTTTAGTTTGTATGTCTGTTTTGCCAGCGTTTCCTTTTGCAAGTTCATATCTAATCTGCCACCCACTATCACTCCAAAGCCTCCTTTTGCATTAATGTTTCTCAGTTCAAGGCATCTCACTGAATAGCTGCATTTCAGGTTATTTTTCCCTAGATTCATTTGACAAGTTTCAGGCTATCAGCTCTCATAGAGTTATAAACCTCTTAAAATAGGGAAAGTGCTGACACAGCCTTAAATATACTGTGGCAAATGTTATTCTATAATTACCTTTATCTACCATCCAGCTTCCTTTCAGAGATCTGGCTGAGTGCCTTGGGCCTACTGATGGAATGTTCAATCAGGCAGATTTTTTTCATGGAAAAACCTGAACATGATAAAGTACTTTTATAACAGTCCTCTCAGGGCAGTGACAGACTATTAAAGAGTAGGGAGCAGAAAAGATACCAGACCAGCTATTGGTGAGTCTGAGTAGGAGGAATGATGGTGGGAATTATTGGTGAGTCTGTAGGAGGAGGAGAGAGAGGATGGATCTGACTAGTTTTGAACCGTTTTGTGCCTGAAGCAGTCAAGAAGTAATCTGCAGTGGGGAATTTTTAGGTCCTTAGAGTCAAATTCCAGATTTTATGCACAATACTGAGCACACTGTTTCTAGGCTATGTGAGCCTGGCTTTGCCAATACCCCATATTTCAGCAAAAGTAAAGGAGACAAGATGTTATACTGGGAAAGATTTGAGAAGGACAAGATGACCAGTGAGAAGGAATGCATGGATAGATGTTTCCATGAGGTGGTAGCAGAACAGGAAGAGGCTCTTCCACTAATGACAGAGATGTGGATGTGGAGAACCTAAACTGTCCTGGAACTGAACAAAGAGGAAAAGCATAGTGGAGCAATGTGTTTGTCATGCAAAACAGACAGTATCATTTTGGGCTAGCTGGAATATAGGCCTTGCCTTCACTGCATGCTGACCTCATGCTCAACCATGGTTTCCTCCCTTAATACAGTACACATTCACACACTGCTATCAGAGCTATATGGCAAGGTAGCCATCATGCTGTGAACTATAGGGCAGAACACAAGGTTGCTACATGACAATGCGTTTAATGCAGTGAATACTTGCCACCATGGGCACCCATAACTGAGAGATCATGTTCCTTCAATTCCTTCCCATAAGCTCATTGGTTACCCATACCCTTGTACTTACTGCTTTACCATCTGCCCATGCTAACTGTGTGATGACCCCTGACTGGAATAGTCTACCTGGTTATCCCTTTTGTAGTGTTCACAGTCCCATCCTAGTTACAGTTTCTCCAGTCTTCTCCATCTCCAGTATTGGAAACAGCAGAGCAATGGCCCCTGATAAGCTTGTCTACCTATGCACCCACCTGGCCATATAAACATACCAGAATCTTGGTGCTGGTTTGGGCTCAAGTGAACAAGACCCATGTTTTTAATGGTACGAAGAAGATATATTGAAGAAGCTAAGGGAAGAACACGGGATTGAACAGACTGGACAGCAATGGAGGGGGAAGACAGAGGGGCTGAACATGGGCTACTGGAAGGCCAGGTCTAAGAATAAATGGCTCAGTGGTGCCCCAACAACCTGTTGCTTTTATGATTAATTGGACTCTGTTCTGAGCACCCACCTGACCACAAAGCCCCATGTCAGCATGGACTCATCTGTGAAGCTGGAACAGGTGTGGGTTTGGAACCTGGATGACTGTGAAGATGCAACACACACTGCACTGGGCACACAGTAGAGACAGGTGAAAGAGATGGGGGGTAGCCCAAGCCTCAGATAGGAGCTTATCCCTGAGTCACAGGAGCTGTTCCTCTCTCTTTCTGATCAAGGAAGAGCACAGCATGGTGGACATTTCCAAAACAAAGAAGCAGGGGAGGAATCAGGATCTTAGGCTGGTAAAATGGAGACTGCAGTCTTTGCTGTTGTAATGAAATATTTGGGAAGGTTCTTAATCTGTAATCCTATCTCCAGTTGAGGGTGGATGCATCACCATTGTATTTGCCCAGCTTCTTCTGCCCCACCCCACTCCTGATGTCAAACACTGAGTTCAAAATTGTGGACAAGCAGAGAAAAGTTTTTAAAGCAGCAGTTTCTGACAGTATCACTTTTGCTTTATTTAGCCTATAAACTTAGCTTGTGCTTCAGTTGAGGGCAGATATAGTACCATTATGCTTGCCTCCTGCCCCCATTCCTCTTCCCCAATCCCAAATAATCAATTGAAATAGTGGAGGAAAAAATGCAAAGCTTTACTTTACAGAAGCTGATTGCAGTATCTTTTTTTAAATTAAAAAGTGTTAATATAAATGCAGCCAGGTCCCAGCCAAAATTTAAATGGGCATAAAACTATGCCTAAAACACTTGCTACTGTCTTAAATTACCTACATATTAAATCACCCTGCCACTAGTACAGTACCCAGTTTATTAGTGATCTGATTTTGATCCATTACTGGAGAGTAATGAAGCAGATTTTTTCACTCAGTAAAAATTCTAGGTGGTCTCTCAGATTTCTTGTTAGGGCAAGCCGCTGTCTGCCACAACCGTTACTTGCAGTCCTTGTCCAGTCACTTATCAGTTCATCTGTCAACAAGATCCAGAAAGATTTCCTTTGTGTAAATGGATGGTCTCATCCCCGATACTTGGAATAACTGGTCTTTCTTCCATGCTAGTATCTGAAGCCACATGACATCTTGGACGGTTGCTCCACCTGTAAAAAGATGCAGCATAATCCACCGTTGCTGCTGTCCCTTCAAGTAACTGGTCCCTTCCCTCTCTCCAAAAGACCATTTTTCTCTTGGGATAACTCCTTGAGAAAAGTTTTCAACAGGCAGGATTTTAGTGGCAGAATGAAAAAGCCCAGAGAACAGGATTCTTTTGAGGTTAAAAAAAATTACTTTTCAGTTGCTGCAGTGTAGAAAGAGAATAAAATTATACAAACTCAAAAACTTTTAAAAAATCTATCAGGAACAAGTGCAGCAGTATTTGACTCATCAAGGGGTGGCCTGACAACTAGAAGACCACTCTGTGTCAGGGAGACGATTCTGAATTTGGGGATAAAGTGGTGGATGACCAGGGATAACTTGATAATGGAGGTGAATAAGGCATGCTCCAGGAGGTTGGGAGAGCACATGGAGTTGGAGAAGTGAAGAAAGGAGGAGGAGGAGGAGAAGTGTAGGATAGAGGACAAGGAGGCCGAGGAGGAGCAATGGAAGGAGGAGAAGGAGCTGCATTAAGGTATCTCCACTGAAATCGTGAGGTGATAGAATGAGACATGGAGTTTCAAAACAGGACCACGTTTGAGAGACTATTCAGGGTCATGAGCCATGGGGGCCAATCCAGAACCCATGGAATCTCCCCCATGTTATCATGTACTACAAAATACAGTAAACAGTTCCTGAGAGCCAGCCAATACCCACAAACCACCCTGCCATCAGAAGACAGAGTTTTGCTGTAGAAATGCTTCAGGGCACCAAAAGAGAACAGATGTAAGGGTTGTAAAAATCATTAGTATAAGGGACTATGTTTTGTGTGGTGTTTCACATACTTTCACCAGCTTACGGCAACTCCTATGGCCATGTTTTTAGCATCAGTGAATTTCAATAAAGTTGAATTGAAAGGAATCTTTATTTCCATATTGTTTGCATAAACACTACATCTAAAAACAAGGCAATAGCCTCAATGCACTATACAGCAGTCCAACTATGCCATGTAAGCCTATTATGTAGCCCCAATGTACTCACCATTGTAGCTCAACTAAGCGAGCCCATGCAGTCATTGTTGGAGAAGACTCTGCAGCACTAACAGGTTCATATGGTCTTTAATAGTGTCTTTTAGTGTCTTTAATAATGTCCAAATCATAATTGTTGACAACCCAGTCCAGCCCAATGTACTTTCCCTTAAGCACACATTATGTCCCAATTATGTGTATGGCATTAAAAACATTACAGTCCAAATGATTCTGTAGGCAGTGCCATTAGTGTGACAATGTTAGCAGCAGGCTAACATTGACAATGTGGTCAGGCAGTAGCATTGACTAAGACATGATTACTTACACCATGGTTAACATGCAATGAAGATAAGGCCATAGTGAGAAAACAGTTGGATAGATCAGCAAGTAGGATATAACGTTAATCAAGATGAGGGATGATTTGAGCAAGTAAAGCATTGAAATAAAAGAAGGATTTATGGGCAATACTGCACAGCTATTTAGGGTTTTTAACACAAGAGTCTTACTGAATTACAATATAGCTGTTTGTAGTCTGTCTGCCATGAACTCCCCCTGTAGATTCATGTGGATAAGGAACTCTTCACTTTCTATTATCTGCTATTAGATGAAACATTACAGCCCAGGCCTGCATTCAAATACTGGATAGAGTTAATACTGTCTTAAGTGCTTGGGAACTTTCCATATTAAAAGTGCTATGTAAATAAGTCTAATGTATTTTAAGTATGATGGGGATGAATAGTTTGGGTAAAGGAAGACATTAAAATTTGTGGTCCATGTGGCTAGTGAGAAAAATTAGAATCACAATGATGGATAAAGAAAACGGTTTTATTTGCCTCGTTAATTACATTTACATTAGCTTGTGGGATTCTCTGTTTCTCACTTGTTGAATGGTTCATGTGCTGTTGCCCTAACCTCTCCTCTTCTGCTGACTATTTTAATACCCTTCCTTGTTCCTTTTAACATATACTGTAGATATGCTTTTAAAAAATACAATGTGACTCAAACACATTGGTCCTGAATCTTGAGCAGTTACTTACACTCGTGCAAAGTGGGTGTAAAATGTTGTTGTGATTTGGCAGTGTTTTATATCCCCTTTGACTCATTTTTTAGTAGTGTAAACAACTATTTCAGTGCAAGAGGGAATCGGGCCCACTGTCTTCCACCATCATGTTGTGGCAAAATGGTGTATATATTAAACAAATACCTTTATTTCAATAATTCTGGGATGTAATTGTACAGTAATGGTTATCTTCCTTTAGTTCCCCCCTTCTTGAAGTATTTACTCTAGACTAATAGGTGCTATCAAACTGCATGCATTAAGAGCAGGAACTTAACTCCTTGTGTTTAAGAGGGATAACCAACTCCAATTCAGTGACTTTCTTTTGTGTTTCAAAGCAGCTATGGACAGAAGAGTCAAGGCACATATCCAGTTCCAGAACCATATGGCCAAAATATGCTCAGCATTTAGAACATAAGAAAGCTAGAAGAGGATTGAAAGCTTTTGCAATGGTGAGCCAGCTGGAACAGTTTTTGACAGAAGCAAAAGGAGCACAAACTGATTGGAGTCTGAGATGGAGGTGCTGGTTGGAGTTCTGAATCAGGTGTGTTACCTTTGGGAGTTCTAATTAAATGTTTATGTTTTCAGTCTGTGATCACTGACTGCATGTGTAGATGAGGGGACAATAAATATCCTGTCATCTCATTCCTCTTTTGGGGCCACATCCTTGCCCCTTTCTGTCCCTTTGTTTTACCTTAACAAGGCAGCTGGGGATTCATTTTCAAATGCACTGTACAGCAAAGGGCAATCTCTGAGGGCAATGAACAAAAATTCCAAAGTATCAGGAAAAAGACCATTCTGTGACAGTATTTCCTACCTGACAGGGAGGAGGTGTACTGGAAATCTTGCTAGCTCCACTACTTTTACTTACACTCAAACTCTCACTCACACACTCTCTCTTCTCCTCTCCAATTCTGGAGATCGAGAAGTCTGGATAGTTAAAATTAGTAATGATGATGCATCTGAATTTTGTGTGTAATCTGAACCAAAAAACTCCACTGCATCTTTTGAAGTTTGCCCATCCTTAGTGCACACTGCATTAAGAATGTGGGAAACTGGAACTCTTTTCTGGTGACACCAATTGCATGCTGACACCAATTACTGTAGCTGAAGTCTAAAATGGTGGACTCATTTTGAACTGCCACCATCCATATTGAACTTAGGTTGTCTGGCCCTTCTCCAGGAAGAAGGGATGGGAAATGAAGGAGAAGTGCCTGTGATTCACACATACTTAGGTGTACTTGGTTTTAAAAATAAAAGTCTTATCAGCTTTCTGTAGCAATCAGGTAGAAGTTATATGCTAAACTATTAATTATAATTTGATGTTAGCCAGGATAGGCAGGGATGCAAAACCATGCTCTGAAGTATCCCTAGTCTCTGATTGCCAGAAGCTGGGAATGGGCGACCAGGGGTGGATCACTTGACGATTACCTGTTCTGTTCATTCCCTATGAAGCTCCTGGCATTAGCCACTGTTGGAAGACAGGATACTAGGCTAGATGGACCATTCGTCTGACCCAGAATGGCTGTTCTTATGATATGTTTAACCTTCAACATCTGTAATAATCCTAGAAGAACTGTCCTACCATTTCTCAAATAAGTTAAAAGCCAAGTATTAAAGTCTTTTTGTCACAGAACAGGCAATCTTATGAATTGTGAATATATCTCTTGTGAATTCTGACCTAATTTAAAATATATATAAGTAGGACTAGGGTGGTGATATACCTGAGTTATAAAGTCATATTTAAAAAATGTGACTGTCTCAATGATCAGACCTGTTACTTCAAAGGAGACCGTGTTTTCAGAGGGAAGAATAAAGTGGTAAGGGTGTTCTCAAATGGTCACTTGTAATTTTAAAAGCCACTTTTTATTTTGTGCAGAAAAGGGATATGGGAGTTTTTTTTCAACTGTTGTCAGTTTGTTACTCCCACTGTCAGTGTAACTGAAGAAGCAAAAGCTTTTTTTTCCAGACACAGTTTCCAAATACTTTCATCCTCTTATATTCTTGGTTGTATCACTGATTGACATTTGAACCCCCTGCCATTGAAGGACACATTGTGCTATTCAGAAATCTTTGATTTTATTCTGGACTCAGCTGGGTTTGTTGTTCCTATGAAGTACCCAGTTTTTCAGTAGCAGATCTAAGGTTTTGCAATGGGGGAACTGGAACTGGTGCATGAATAAGCAACTTTATGGGAAGGGTAGTTATGCAAATTTGAGGCATCTCTATGAAAGGCAATGACTTGCAAGGTATCTAAAACTACACAAACAATCTTTGAGATCCTTCCCCACTGACTGTAGTCACAGCAGTATCTTTAGTAGTATGTGGCCCTTGCAAAAGATTGAGTTCATTGAACCAGACTCTGTAAAAAATATTGTGACAGATTCTTAGCTGGTAAAAATGGTCATAGCTTCATTTGGAGCTATGATAAATGACAACACCTGAGGATTTGCCCCACTAGTGATAGAATTTTCTTTTCTAGTATCTCCTCCTCTGCAGGTACTCCATAGAGACAGTGACTTGATTTTCAGAGTCGAGTTTCTGTTGACTTCAGTATGATCATGCCCTTCATGAAAACTGATATCAGTGGGCGCTGCAGGCTGAACACCCTGGAAAATCAGGCCACTTTTAATAAGTGCACAACCTTGAATTTAGGTGTTTAATCTTTTACAACCAAGTTTTTAAATGTTGGTTTTGATATTTATCGTCAGGTAAGTATGGTGAGTAGTAGCTAACTGATTGTTCCGGTTCACTGTCCTTGTACTTGCAGAAATAAATAGGCAGCAAAGCAGTAAAATTGGAACGAATTTTACAGTCAGCTCAAAATCTGTCACAGCTGCCTGAGTAGATGGAAGAAATAAAGGACCACTATAACATTACTTTACAGTATTTGATGATACATTCTGGCTGGGGTGTTGTCACTTAATGATATGAAGCACTAAAAACTCAACCATCTTCACTTCCAGTTTGTTCGGTTTTGCAGTTATTTTCTGGAATTCATTCTCATTTTGATGCTAACAAAACATAAATATTTACTGCTACTACTGCATGTAAGCCAGTACTGGAAACTCCATTTATAATTTCAACATAGTTGTTGGTCATAAGAAGGAACAATTACTCGGTGGACATCCTCTGGCAGGGAGCTTCGGCAAGTCCCCGTGAGAAGGTCCTCCACTTCTTTGATCTGGGCAGAAGCTTGGGACTGAGAGAAGACACATACAGATCAACCATAATTGTTAAGAAAGGACATAGTATATATTTCAGATCACTGATTGCTCACGGACTGGAGCCTACAATGTGAAAGGATTTATTTTGTTGTGGTGGGAGACACTAGCTGGTGGTGCTATACATAGGTTTACAACTTCTTTTTCCAAACAAGCAAGCAGTGTACAGTCTTTGAAAAAGTGCTGTATTATTGCTAGTTTTTTGCTGTGGAGATGCTTTGGGGGAGCTGTGGCAAATGTTGAACATTTGCCCTCTGCCTTCATACCTCTGACTAAAGTAAATTCTTGATGCAACATTGCTTCTTGTGAACTGGGCATTGGTATTGGACTTAGAAATGACTGCATGTTGTTTGTGATCACCTCTGTTCAAGGAGTGGTGATGGTAGTGTAAATAAACAAATCAACTAAGAGTGATGCAGTCTCCTGTTGGCAGAAGTGTGACAACATATGTTAGTGGATACAAATCAATGACTCATAATATCTTTTATTTTCTATATTGTAACCGTATTACTGATATAGGAGACAGTATGATCCAATATATTGGACACTTGGCTCAGATTCATGAATCTTGGTTCAGTTACTGTCTCTGCCATGGGAGTTTGCAGTTCTGGGTCTTTGTGCAAATCTCATTTCACTTTGTCCCTCCCTTTTCCTATCTGTAAAATGAACAATCCTCCTTTTTAAAGTGTTGCCAGAGCCCCAGGGGAAAAGCACTATATTAAGGCTAAGTATATTAATAATAAATTTCGGACATGTAGGCATATTTTTGTTTAGTAAGACTTAAGCTTGAAAACTAGCAAGAAATATGTGCTTCTCTGCTTAAACATGTTTTGTCATTGTTTAAATGTAGTATAATTGTGTATATGTAAGTGAATTTGTTAATAATACCAACCATGCTCTATTCACATTCACTAAGAGAGTGTTACCCAATTTGTATTTATCTAACAGAGAACATAGAGAAAACTAGTGAATTGGTCTGTGCATCCCTCATCTTGAAGAATAAAAAACCCCCTGGAGGTTATATTTGCAAATACAATCTCTGAGGGTCTTGAGAAGTCTGAATGGGCTAGAGCAACATGTGGAGGTGAAAGCATTGACAGACAGTGGGCTAATCTCAGTAGTATTTGCATATGGAGGTGTAAATTACACCATCCTGCATCAGGTAGGCCTTCTATGCTCCAGGGTGTGATTCAATCTGAATGAGAGCAGGCGTTTCTACACGAGGTGAGGGGGAGATTTTAAGATTACAGCCAAGTTTGAACAGTTAAATCATTGGCTGAAATATCCAATCAGAGTCTCAATGGCTCCCCACTTTGAGAACAACAACAAGGATGTTTGGATCCAATGTTAGTGAGACCTCAGACTTTTTCTCCCACATTTTCAAATGCCATGTATTTCACACTGGTTCTTTTCGCGGAAAAACTGATATGGTACAGTGAGCATTTTGATTTTTCTTTTATCTTGCAGAAAATGAAACTAGTATGTTGTTATGTGCATCCATCAGCCTTATACGTTGTCATACTCTTTCTCTGCATGCAGAAATACTTTGTACGGCAGAGCTATGGGAGTTTGGATGGAGAATGAAGCTTGCTAGGAATTCAGCAAATTTTATGTTGGTTGAGAGAATAGGTTTTTGCTCTGCTCTTGATGCCCAAATCCATCCATAATAAAGCAGGGTATATATTTAGCTTTGTTTACACGGATTTAGCTATTCTACTCCCAGAAGCATTTACAGAAATACAAAAGGCAAAAATCACTCTCAGCCTATTAAAAACAACCCCTGTGTTTTGTAGCAGAGCAAGCAGAAAACAGATGACGTTTTCATTTGGGGTAAGTTGTGGGAATCCAAAAAAAACCTGTACATTTTTAGTTAAATAGCATAATGTTTGGGGGAAAGGACAGAGAAGCTTAAGGAGAGCTGATGTGAACTAAAACAAAACTGTTTAAATAGATAATCATTGCTAACGTGCTACTGCTGTTACTGTATGTTAATGGCAATATTTGGTGCTTTTCAAAATATACCCCACAAGCAACTCTGGGTGTCTGTTTCTAAATTCCTTATATTTGCTGCTTTTGAGAGTAAATTTACTGACATTAAAAAGTAGCTGAAAGTCAGTCAGCAGTTTTTAAATGAATAAGCCAAGGACTTCTCAGTAGGTGACCAGCCAATAATAGTTTATATGTTCTTTTTTTCCCTTTCAAACATTGTTTAACATTCCATTGAAGTCAAATGGAAACTGTGTTCAAAGTAACATCTCCTGAAGAGTTAAAAAAAAATCAAATGACAGAAATAAATATGGGACCTGATCCTGCTCTTTCCTGCTAGGGCTTGTCTACTTGAACACTTAGTCCATGGCAAGCTGGGGTGCTAAATTATCCCACACTAGTCTGCCGTACAATAACGGTTCCCCAGTGTACTTTAAAGCACGATAAAACCAAGTGCACTTGGGAACTATTTGTACATGGAAGCAGGGTCCACGTGGGCTTAAGGTATGTCTACCCTGCAGTGTAAGCCCAGGGTTAGTAATGCTCAAGTTAACAGACCTTGGGTTTGTTAACCTAGGGTTTGAGCATCTACACTCATTTGTAACCCCAAGTTCGGAACTGTTGAACCCTGGATCCCAACCTGGGGCTCCATCGTCTACACTTCATTATGTGGGTCTGAGTCCAACTATCCCAGACTTCCTAGGGCTGTCTCCAAATTTGGCTGCTGTAGCCCTTTGTTCATGGTGCAGTGTGGGAAAACTTGACTGTCCACCAAACTTGACAAAGAAAGTCGGCCCGTGGGATTGTGGAATACTTCTGACAGACTCCTAGAGCATGAGTCCAGTGGGCCCAGAGCATGAAAAGCAATAGGGCTTGAACTCCGAATCTAGTCTTGACTTAAGCTCAGCTCATACACCCTTGTGGGGTCCTGGGACACTCGGTCCAATCCTTGGGTCAGCACAATTTGTGTGTAGACAGGGTAGGGGGAAGGCATGAGCCTGAGATTGAACCAAATAAATTTACACCCCAGTTTGCCAGCAACTAAGTGTTCATTTAGACAAACCCTGACTTTGAGTATGTCTACACAGGGATAAAACCCCCGCAGTTGGCCTGGGTCAGCTGATTTGAGCTTGTGGGGCTTGGGCTCTGGGCCAAATTTGCTGTGTGGACCCTCAGGCTGGAACCCAAGCTCTGGAACCCTGCAAGGTTGGAGGGTCCCAGAGCTTGGGCTCCAGTCCAAGTCCAAATGTCCACACAGTGATTTTTAGCTGCATATTTAAAAATACAGCTTGGGGGTGACTATTGTACACATTTTAGCAATGCTGTATGAAATGCATCAAAAGAGCTACATAACTATTTTGTAGGTCCATTACTCATTAAAATAGAGAGCGGTCATCTAGGGCGACTTTGATGAAATGATTTTAATCAGTAGATCTCAAAGTGCTTTACAAAGGAGGTCAGTAGCATTCATAATCCCCATTTTACAGATGAAGAAACGGAGGCACAGACAGGGGAAGTGCCTTGCCCAAGGTCACCTAGCAGGTCAGAGGGAGAACTGGGAGTAGAACCCAGGTTTCCTGAGTACCACTTCAGTGCCCTGCTTATACTTACCAAACAAGGCTCCAATTCTGTGTTTACATGTGTGCATTTGCCCCCATAGAGGTTATGCAGTCTGTCTGTCTGTGCATTTATTTATTTGCAGCACTGGAGCTGAATTCAGAAAAAAATTGTATACAGACCTGTGTGTGTGTGTGTGTGTGTATACACACACACACATCACTAAATCAGATTGACAAATTCTCTTGTGTTAAAATTCATTCTCATTATAAGATTGTCTTCTCCTCCCCACAAATTAAATAAAATTACATTAATGCATTTTATATACTATTCCTTAGAGCAATAGCTGCTTTACATCTATCAGGTGCTGTGTCTGTGTATTTTTTGCAACATGTATGTAGAAACATTGTTCCACATTTCATGCAATTTGCAGCACAGACCATCCTATGCTTTTAGTCAAATTCTATCCTGTCTTGAGTAAAGTAAATCACATATTCATTCAATGTGGTTAAGATCAGAACTCGGCGAGAAAGGAGGGGGTATGCCATCCTAATTAGCTCTCCAGACAGCTCTTTTTTATTTAATTAACCTCTCAAATCATGTTTTGGTGAATTATCCTCTTGATCAATGAAGTCAAGTGGTTTTCTGGAAGGGATTTTATTATGCACAAATATTCCATGGGATTCACTGTGCCTACTGATCTTTGATTCCTTCACTGTTCTTAATTTTTTAAACATCATGGCCAGAAATGCAATCCCAAATCCAACATGAATTTCCTTTATGCTTCCTCATTGGTACTGTACATCTACTTTTTACTACAGGCAAAATATTCCAGGAAAAGTCCCTTGTGCCTGTTCTTGTTTAGTTTATTTTCCTTATCTCTGAGACAAAAGGGGTCTGGCTTTGTTTTTTATAACATCCAACCACCTTTTTACTGTATAGGGAAAAAAAAAACCTAGTCTCAGATCCTTCAGTGCACCCTGAGTTGAATCTGATTGCAGTATGTCTCATTCTTTCCTATGCCTCCCATTTCACTATCATCTGCAAATTTTGAGAGTTGAGGAAAGGGAAGTACTGTTTCCAGAGATCCTGCCCCTTCCTCCAAAGGGGTGGGTCAGCTGTCTCTGAGGCACGATTGCTCCCCCCAGTACCCTCATTCCCATCTTCCGGGAAAGCCATCAAAGGGCCTAGGTGCAGCTCACTGGGCAGTCGTACAAGGGCTGGGAGGATGTATGTTTCCTCCCATCCATACCATACCACATGAGGAGTTCATCAGAAAGAACGTAAGCTGAGACTACTTTAACATTACAGCAATTCCCCTCCAACCTGTGGAACCTCTCAAATGGACTTTCAGGGGCAGCTGCAGGCAGGGAGTCTCTCATATTTTGGGGTGCAATCCAGAGCAGTGAGGGGTTCTCACTAACTGCCCTGCAACCTTGGTTGCCTCAAAATGTTTTGCTGTTGTAGCTCCCAACCTAAGGCTCTTGCAAACAGCCAAATAGCATGCGGGTCACACCCTAGATGTCTGTATATAGCTGCAGCCATGATCCAGCCACTCTGACCCCATCAGCCTGTCAGTAACACATTAGCCACACTCTGAACACACATTAGAACACACATTCTAGCAGCCTTGGTTACTGCTTACAGGGTGACCCCAACAGAGTCCCAGTCCTGCATTTTCCCCAGAATGTGTGTTCTGCACTGTCCAGCCCTCTCTTTGGCAGTTCAGATATTGGAGGTCCATTGCCCCTCAATATGAAACAGTTTGCTACTTTAACTGGAGTAACCCAAACAGATCAGTTTAAACACAACACTGGACTGGATTAGAAATAACACCACTTTATTTAACTACAAAGAGACAGATTTTAAGTGTGTACAACTATGTATTAAAGTCAGAAATGGTTACATGAGAAATAAAGATAAAACACTTTCTAGTAGCTAAAAATTAACCAGCTAGAGTAGGTTCAAGGTAAACTCCTTATCACATGTTCCCAGCGACAGTGCTGACCAAATTCTCAGGTTGGGACCCATCCCAAAGTCAAAGGGCTGGTTCCTTTGTTTTCTTAGGTAAGAGAGAGATAGGGAGAGAAAGATAACTTGAGGAGGTTTTGCCCCTCGCTTCTGTAGTCCAATCACCATTTGAAAAGCAGTTTCCTGAGGGTTACCCATAGATAAAGTTCTTTCCAGCAGTGAGAATGGAGACATGGAGTATTGTGCTGAAAGAGGTTCCATGTCTTTGCTTGCTAAAATGCAGATAGATCTGTTCCTGCCTTCCTTCGTTGCCAAAGAATGGCCATTTGACCAGTGATTGCTTTGATGATACCTGGCTAGAGGCATCAGCTTGTCCTTTGTCTTTGAGGAACACGTTTTATCCCAATGACCTTGTTTACTCCTTATATGTAACTTGAGGTAAACATACATTTCTTTAGTTTGGATAGACCTGTTTAACAATTTCTGCCTAGGGCTATGTGGGTTCGAACATGTCCTAACAACATCGTACGTGGCAATTCGGAACTTTCCATATAATGTTACTAAATACATTTCACCATGATATTATTGACCATTGGATTATTAGTTTTCAAATGTTACCTCAAAGGCATATTTTGTACAGAGATTATTACAATAGAGTGTAGGGCGTGAATATTTGCACAACTGGAGGAAAACTGCCTGGGAGCTCGATTTATATGGCACGAGAGCCAAAGGACCTCTGTGCATATAAGTCAGTGCCTCTAGTGGATCCCCTGAGATTGCAGGTCCTGGAGGTGGAACAAAACAATTTGGGTAAGACTTTGCAATCAGAATCTTCCAGAGTTTTCCTGTCTTCCTCAGGGATATACTGTACTAGGTCTTTGGAGATTGGATCCTCCCACTTCGTTTTTAATACTTTACCCCTATAATATGGACAGAAAAGATACTAAAAACTGAGCCCTGGAATACTATTTATTCTCCTACCGTATCTAACAAGAGAAGTTTCCACTTCATAGAATATGCTAAGTCATTTCTCTACAAAGCATCATATTTTATCGCCTTTTCTGTAACCCTCTCCTTTAGCTATTAATCTCTGATGTGAAACCTTGTCAAATGCAGTTTTGAATATCTAAGTTCACTGTATCCATTGAATTTCCCCTCCTCTATTATTGCAGTAATATTTTCAAAGAACTCCAGCAGGCTAGTTAAGCATGTCTTCCCCTGCCAGAATCAATGCTGCCTATCCTTAATCAAGCTGTGCTTTTCCATGTCAGCTCTCCCATTTATGCCTATGAAGATGGTTTCCAATATTTATCGCACAAAAATATGAAATAAACTGATTCAGTATCTGAATTGAATATTTGGGAGGGTGACAAGGATAAAGTCTTTCTGGAAGGTCTCAGAAAGCTATTTAATGCAGTCTAGTTCATTCCAAAGGCCAAGAAAAAAAATTGGTCACCAAAAGCATTTTTATGGCCAAAGGTAAATCATCCCTGACAAGAATTTTTTAGACGTATCCAGCGTGGAGGAGACTCTTCACTGGAGGTGCCTTCATTTGTGGTGTACATGTAGAATACATCTCCAATTCATGCTATCAGTAGCTTTCAGGTAAATCACAGCCACACATTTGGCTGTGATGGACTGTATTGGACAGATTTTTAGACTTTTCCAAATAAATTTTCTGTGTTCGCATACAGGTAAGTTTAACTGTAATAGTTTGTTTAATGTCCTTGTATTTCCCATTAGTCTGTATCCATCTGCTGTCTCTTGCACTGTAAAGTCTTTGGGGACAGGAACTGTCTTTTTGCTCTGTGTACATGCAGCACCTAACACAGTGGGGTCAGGTCCATGACTAGGGCTTCTAGGCATTACTGTAATAGAAATAATACATATTAATAATTACTGGATAAGCAAAACAAAAGATGGGCTTATGCTTATCCTTTCAACATAAAACAGTTCATACAGGCACTATGCAGGACATTAATGCAGTAGCTAAAAAGTTGATGATCTTTGAGTCTCTTGCAGTTGGATTTATTAGATCACCACACCTTTAACTTCCTATTGGCCTTAAGGGCCACGGAACAGTAAAAGATACTATATGGTTGTACCTAACCTGGGGACAATTTAGCATGAGAGCTGTTTTGAGCGCTACTTTCTGTGCAGGTTAGGTGGCTGTTCAGGGATCTTTTTGTGTGTGTGTTTTATAACAAGAAGTATAAATAAAAATTTAAGTATTTTGCAGGGTAAATTGATTTAAATAAGGGCAATTTAAAGAATGATTTAAATCACCAAGTGGAAGTCCTCAGTTTACAGCATCAATTTTAATGAACTTTTCCATTTGTACTTTGGTTATTTTGTAAAGAAAGGTGCATTCTCATTGGTTGATATAACCATTAAAACACATTGATTTACCGCTAAACAGATCATTTATACTATGTTCAGTACATCTTTTCCCTACCAAAGAGGATGTACTATAACTATATACACTTATTTAAGTAATTATATAGCTTCATATTTTCAGATTCTTATTAATTCTTATTAATTATAATTCACCATTTTCTAACACTAAAATAACAGACTTAAAGGTGGCAATTCTTCAACAAAAAAACTTCAAAAACAGACGTCAACGAGAAAGTGGAGAACTGGAATTAATTTGCAAACTTGACACCATCAAATTAGGCCTGAATAAAGATTGGGAGTGGATGGGTCACTACAAAAATAATTTTCCCTCTGTTGATACTCTCACCTTCTTGTCAACTGCTGAGAATGGACCACATCTATCATGATTGAATTGGCCTCATTAGCACTGACCCCCCCACTGAGGAAGGCAACTCCGATCTTTTCATGTTCGGTGTATTTATACCTGCCTACTTTATTTTCCACTCCATGCATCTGATGAAGTGGGTTTTAGCTCACGAAAGCTTATGCCCAAATAAATTTGTTAGTGTCTGAGGAGTCCTTGTGGCACCTTATTGTTTTTGCTGATACAGAATAACACGGCTACTCCTCTGAAACCTAACACTAAAATGTATATTTTGCTTATTTACTAGATAATTAAATGTTTGGTCATGATTTGTGTCAAGTTGCATTAGGATGGTAACTGGAATGTAATTAAACATACAAAATATCATATAAAATGTATTTTTATTAAAAACAAGTGCTTACTATGGTACATTACCTATTTTGACATATTTATAAATCTTGACCTCAAAAGTTAGATGTTTCCCCCAAATTTTACGTTTGTATCCTGGTAGTGTTTTAGTGAGAATTTCTATGGGATGCATTGTGATAGGAAGTGAGGCAATGTGATGTGTTTCATTGAAGTATTGCAAAAGAACAGGGAAGCTAGAGAGATGGTAGGATAAACGGTGTAAATTATACATAAATCAACACTGAAAAAGGGGGTAGCAGATATTTAATATTTCAGTTGACTGTTAACAATTAAACATAAATCCAAAACAAGCAGAGGTGATTCCACCCAACCACCAGGAATCTCATCCACAGCAAATACATGTGCTCATGGTCTTACCCCCTCTATTGAATCCAATAACTTATGTCTGACTATAGCATATTTTCCAGAAAGGCATCTGGTCTTGATTTTAAGACTTCAAGAGATGAAGAATCCATCACTCCTCTTTGTAGTTTGTTTTAATGGTTAATCACCCTCCTTGTTTTCTCTTTGTAGTTTGTTTTAATGATTAACCACCCTCCTTATTTAAAAATGTGTGTTCCTTATTTCTAATCTGGCTTTACCTTCTACCTTAGTAAAGATGATCATACTGTTCCAAACATCTTTTTACTAAACTTATCTATTCATTTCTTGCACATTCACCAAAAGGCTACTTATTATACAGTTCTTTGAATTTTGTTGTCAGTATTTTTAAATTGTTGAAAATGTGTTATCTGCAAATTGATCATACAGCTAGTCTCCTTAACCATATGTTCCTATTGCTGTAAGTTAAATTTTGGGAGAGGGATCACCAGTCAATGTTCCCTTCTTGGTTGTGGAAAGAACCTTTCAGTAAATTTCTTGAACCCGGTGAATTTTTAGCACACATTCATGACAATCATTGGGCTTCTCTGAGTTACATTGTCTGGAGCAAAATATGATCATTTTCATAGCTGCATAAAAGTGATCATTGACAGAAGTGTTGACACTTTGCCCTTTCAAAGTTGTCATGAAAATGCAGTTAAACTAGTGGGGTGTGGGAATAATTTTTAAATGATGAAAGAGGAGGGCAGGTTAAACAAAACTGGAAACCACAAAAATTTGAGTACCCATCCCATTGTCTCTTTTTTGGTAGATGGGGGGAGAAAGATGGAAAGAATAAAAAGCTAAAACTGAAAACGTTTTGGTTTTCAATATCCATAAACATTTTCATTTTGTAAAAATGAAAATTTTCATGAAAACGGTGTTTTTTGTTTTGTTTTGTGTGTTTTTTTTTCCAGGAAACACATGGTATTTTTTATCAGCTCTACTATAAAACAATTGTTTTAGGAGGAGGATGTGATAGAGATAACATGTTTCCATGCTGAAAGCTGTATTGGTTTAACAGTGGGTCACCCTAAAGAGCCATACTAGGCCTGATGTTGCATAATAAATTAATGATCTGGAAAAGGGGTAAACATAATTTTCAACTAATACAAAATTATTTACAGTTGTCAAGACTAGAAGATTGTGAGGAACTTTGGAAATATTTTAACAAGGGTGGGTTATCAGTCAATCAGGATGATATCAACGTGAACAAATGAAAGATAATGCAAGCTGGAGAGAACAATCTGAAATATTTATACACATTGATAGGTTTAAAGAGCATTACTGAAAATATGTAAATGATATTTAATTATGTCCTATGCTTGAACTGTTTGGTGCAGGGACCGTCTCTTGTTCTGTGTTTGTACAGAAGTTAGTACAACGGGGGTCCTGGGCGCTACCAGAGTACAAATAATCAGTAATCATACTAAATTCAATTTTGTTCAACTCTTCTCCAGAGGATACTATGGAAATAGAAAATGTCTAGGGAAAGGGCATTGAAAATGATTAGAGGCATAAAAAGACATGAATGTGAGGAGAAAGCAAAAGTATAAGACAATTAAATTTAGGGAGGGAGGAAACTAACAGATGACTTGATAGGTATAAAAAAAATGAACGGAATAGTGGCTGCCAGTTGTGTGCTCCTGTTTACCATTTCTTGTAATACAAAAACAAAAGGGTATCCATGGAAACTGAACGGCAGGCAACTTTTTTTTATAACAAGAATTAACCGGTGGAACTAACTTTCACAAGGTACTGTTGAGGCAAAGAATGAGGCAAAGTTACAAAAAATTGAACATTATCAATGTCAAAATTAATCATCACTTAGCTAGTGTAACTGCAGATGATAAACGTGTCTATCGGATGTCTGACCTAATACTTCAAGACGAAGTCAACTACTAACTGACTAGAGTTAGAAATAAAATTCCCGAGAGGCATGTTACTGTAAAGTATAGTCCATACTTCTGAAAGGGAGGTGTCTGCTCTGAAGCAATTTATACATTTTTTGCGGCTTTTGGTGAAATTTTTTTGTATGGACATCTCCAGGATTAGTATGGGTGATTGACACTCTGATACTGTGACTTCTGAAAGCTATCCTTATCTCTTCTCAACATACAATAGATGAAGTATATTTTGGGCTTCTAGTTTGTTCAGTAGGAATTAGTTTAGCAGGCTAAGTAGAACAAGAAAGTAAGAGCAAACTGCTTTTTCTTTTAGCTCTGTGTATATGAAACCTATTATTCTTTTATCACGAAGCTAAGAGAGTGGTGACCCAAAAATATCCTTCAAAACAATTTTTGGAAGCTGCCATAAACAAATAAGGAATGGCAAAAGCAAAGTAACGGGTAATTTTAATAGAATACAAGTAGAATTTAGTATTGTTATGACTTTTACATAACTAAAAGATAAAATCCATTTTCTGAAATGTGGTTCATTATCATTTTTATTGTTTGCCATCTTTTTAAATAACATTGCTATGTACCACTGAGTAAAATTAACAGCTTATTAAAAAATGTTCCAAACTTAAATCATGGGCAGTTTGCTGTAATGGGAATTATCAAATCGCTAAATTTCTAATGACTTTTTTTTCATACTATGGGGAAAAATGCTTCTCTTTTAAAATGATGGAACTGGGCAAAAGGAAATTTATGATCTGAACTTGCTGCAAATCATTTGTATTGATCTATTTTGTTTCCATTCTGCTGAAGCTAATGGAAATCATTTGTTACCTGACTTGTCCCAGTTGATTTGAAAAACCACTGTATCATTTATCAGACCAGTTGAAGGTCTGGTACAAGTGTGCTTATGTCTGCAATCACAAAGATATATTTGATTCTGAGCAAAGTAAAGGCCATCAAGTCACAGCATTCTTTTTTTTTTCCAACAGATTTAATACACTCTGTGCTTATTCATGTCAGTATCTTAATGAAACTGAATAAGTATAAGCATGATATTGTGATCCTGATTGGACTCATCTTACCTGTTCATTTCTATTAAACATTTAGTGCCAGGTCATCAGCTGCTCTAAATCATCATAGCTCCATTGATGTCAATAAGGCTCTAGCCCTTAAAAGCCAGAATTGACATTAAGGACTACATTTAATGCTTAGGTACAAGTCTGTGGAAAGAGTAGTTTCTAACTTATTGCATTGCTTGCTTGAGGAGGGAGGCAAAGGGTGGGGGGAAAGAATAATTTGCTGCAGACCTTTAACAGATAGTGTATTCTCCTTCTCATGCTGGCTCAGCTTTTCCGGTTGTGGAACACAAGTGTGGCAGAGTGAATGCTCTACCCATTGATTGCCACTCTTCCTTGTGTGGGAGTGCAGTGGCCATGTGGAGCCTGCTTTTACCCCCGACACTGGGAACAGTTTGTGGGGTGGCTTTACCTATTCCAGTACTTACTTATCCTTATAATCAGAACATTTTTTCCTTATAATTAACCTAAATCTCCTACACATTAAGCCCATTACTTCTTGTCCTATTTTCAGTAATGTAGTAGGAAGAGAGCCTAAGACATAAGCCCCTGTATTGGGCAAGAACAGGGTTAATGGACATGGAGAACAATTGATCACCATCCTCTTTCCAAGTCCCATAACATATCTGAACTCTGATCAGGTCCCTCCTGAGTCTTACTTTTTGAAGATTCAACATGTCCAGATTTAAAGCTAACGCCTCACCAGTGTTTATCAGAGCAGAGCAGTTACCTCCCATTTCTTACATACAATGTGCAGAGATTGAATGTGGGACTCCCACATCTCAGATTCAATCTCTGATTTGGAGTAAGCGCTTGAACCTGCCTTCCACATGCCAGTGTTCTAATCACCAGACTCAGCTATTCTGTTTAATTAGTGTGGCGATAGCATGGATGAAAGTGAGTGGCTAACAGCAGTGGCTGTGGGCAAATATTATGTAAACGTCCCAAAGCAGTGTTTAGTAGTGCCAATTCCAAGCATTAAAAAATTATAAGTCAATAAAAATATAAGAGATTTTAAATAAGAGACTTGGGGTTTTGTTTGTTTGCCTTCTTGTATTGGAGCCTTTACAAGTCATGTTTCCAATCTTTTTCTCTGCAACCACAAGGGCAAGAAAGACTACTTCTTTAATAATAATTATAAAAAAAAGAAAGCAGAGCTCCTCAGGTTGTAAGCTAATTCTAGGTGCTCAGGCTTTAAATATTATGGGAATCGTAATAAAATGTTGAGACTTGTCAACCGTGAACTCTACAAATGTAATTGGATTGTAATTTGCTACTCCAGTCCTGGGCTTCTGTTAAAATGAGATTACCCAAACTGCTCAGTTGTTCAGGGTTTGGGTCATGTAGCCCACACAAATTGAAGCCTGCTTGGTTTGCAGTCCCTGCAGATTTGCTCAGTTCAGGTTTTTCAGAAATGAAATCTCTATGGAAGGCTGCCTCCTTGCACTAAATTGCTCTTCCAGTCAGAGCATTTGCTATCTACTCCCAAAACTCTTTAAACTCAGATTGTGGTTCCAGTCTGAAATGGGTATGGAAAAATAGTGTCTTACTCATCCAGAGTCACAGATACTCAGGTCTCTGTACTGCAGTTGGATTCATGTGGGCGGACCCTTGCAGTCGTGTAGACACTGGTTTACTTCAATAGTGTTCCATGTGGACTCTAGGTTCAATTCCTGTGGATTAGATTTCAGGTGCTGTGTCTAAAAGTACTACTTTTTGCGCCCAGAAATATTGCAGAGTCAACATATCAGGCATGTAAGCTAGGTTCTGTTCTGGTTTTCATATAAACAATAGAATTGTTAAAATATTTTCAGTTATGCAACAGCTAGAAGGAATCTGGTTTGTTTTACGTGTTTCGAGTTTATTTTGCAGGGTTGGTGATTAGAACAATTTGAACAGATTAGGACTGAGACACACATTTGGAACCCTATAAATTCATTGGTATGACTCGTGTGTCAAAGTGGAATTGTTGTTTAAGTTGCCTTAGGGCCAAGCCTGAGCAGCTTGGCTTCTGCTTTTGCAGGTGCAGTTTTCCACCCACAATTTGTTACAGACACAAACATTAGTAGATGTCTGACTATCTGATTCGGGGTGGGCAAACTACGGCCTGTGGGCCATTTTAAGCCAGCCCCTGAGCTGCACCAAGTGGCTCGACCCCGCTCCGGCTGGGGCGCTGGGTCCAGGGCTGCACCACACGGTTCGGCCCTGCTCCAGCCGGGATGCTGGGTTGGGGCCGCACCACACGGCTCAGCCCCGCTCCAGCCGGGGCGCAGGGTCAGTGGCTGCACCCCTGAGCCTCTCCCCACACCCCAACCGCCTGCCCCAGCCCTGATCCCCCTCCCATCCTCTAAACCCCTCGATCCCAGCCCGCAGCACTCTCCTGCACCCCAAACCTCTCATCCCCAGAGCCCACACCCCCTCCCGCACCCCTACCCAAATTTTGTGAGCATTCATGGCCCTCCATACAATTTCTATTCCCCAATGTGGCCCTTGGGCCAGAAAGTTTGCACACCCCTGATCTGGTTTGTGAGCACAAACTTGTATCTGTTAATATTTGTGCCTGTAGTTTACTATTCATGTAAACATATCCCTATTTTTTAAAAAAGCCACTTTTGAACATCTGGATCTTAAACCCTAAATTATTAAACCTCTTTTAAGTTTTAAAATGTCATGAGCTCTTAAATCTCTTTCAATCCCTAAAGCGGTTTAAGGTGTTAAGATGATGTAATAGAGCAATGCAAACTGTCTCATCTTAGGTCTGTTGAATGTTTATAGATGTGGTATATTTTCAGGGTCATAATGGGGCAAGAAAAATGAAGTTCTAATTGTTCTTCCTTTTTTATACAATACATGCTCCATTTTCTTATAATAATAAGACACTCCAGACAATATATTTGAGACTATTTACTTAAGTAAAGTCACTCTGCCTCCCTTGACCCTACTTCTCAGCTCACCATAGATTATTTTTTATTGTTTAACTAAGGATACTTTAGTTTATGGGATCATAGTTTGTATTTTTCTGTTATAAAAAAGAAACAGTTTTTCCATTAAATAATGAAAATTGAAGAGTAGAAAAAGTATTAAAATTCAACAAAACAAACAAAAACCACCACTCTTAAAACCAACAGCATGTATCAAGCTCCATGAAATTTTATAGTTGATACCAATTCAGTGTGATAAAGCTAAATCTTGTGCTGCTTTTAAATGTATGAGAATACGTGCCTAACAGCATAAGAATTGTGTTTGTCAGACATTTCAAAGTACAGTAAAAGCTGTGTTGTCTGGCACTTTACCAACCTGAAAGCTCTAGAAATTGGCATTTCAGGAGGGGGTGTGGGGTACGTGCTCTGGGAGGGAGTTTGGGTGCAGGAAGGGGCTCAGGGCAGGGGATTGGGGCATGGAAGAGGTTTGGGGGTGCCAGATCCAGGCGGCACTCACCTCGGGTGGCTCCCTGCAAGTGGTGACATGTCACTGCTGCTCCTAGGCAGAGGAATGGCCACAGGGGCTCCGTGCTCTGGGGAGCTGCAGGATCGGCGCCTGTGAGTGGAGGCAGGGGACAGAGGCGTCTGGCTGCACCTCCGCCTAGGAGCCAAAGGACATGTCACTGCTTGCGGGGAGCTGCCCGAGTTGAGCGCTGCCCAGATCCGGCACCCCAAAACCCCTCCCGTGTTCCTGCCCCAAGCTCCTCCCACACTCAAACTCCCTCCCTCTTAGTTAACCGGAATTTTTGACTTACCGCCAGACAGAGGGGGGACCAGGTGAGGAAAAAGGCCTGAGCAATGAGGGTGGGGGGGAGAAGTGGGGCCAGGGATGGAGCATGGGCAGGACTTCAGGGGGAGGAGACTGAGCAAGGGTGGGCCTCGGGACGGGGCCATGGTCCAGGTGTGCACAGCCTCCCCAAATGGAGGAGTAACGCACCACTCATGGCCTTAATGTTGTGCTGCTATGGATCAGATCCCTGATGCCAGTAGCCTGCTCAGAAGGCAGAAGGTCTCACCTGCCTTCCACCAGCCTAGTTACTCCTTGCATAGTGATGCCATCAGCCTTTCCAGTTCCAAGTCTTCCCAAATCCATCCTCCCTGAGTTTTTAACTAGCAGACACTCAGGCTATGTCTTCACTAGCAACGTTAGTCGCGGCACCAGCGCTGGGAGAGAGCTCTCCAGTGCTGTTTAAAAAAAACCTTCCACGAGGGGAGTAGCTCCCAGCACTGGGAACGTGGCTCCCAGCACTGGTGCACTGTCTACACTGCCACTTTACAGCGCTGAAACTTGAAGTGCTTAGGGGTGTGCTTTTTACACCCCTGAGCGAGAAAGTTGCAGCGCTGTAAGGTGACAGTGTAGACAAGGCCTTAGACTTTTCCCCTCTCGTTTCATCACCCCGAAGGTATGAAACCAGTCCCCCACTTATCAGCTTGCACACACCACACAGTTTGCACAACAGGGACCTGCTTGAGGTAAAAATAAAACAAAAGGTATATTTAATAGAAAAAATGACAGATTCAGAGATGAAATAGTAAGGGAGAACAAACACAAACAGGTTACACAGTAAATAATCATAAAGGCTCAACCTCAGGATTTACATTTCTATGTTAGATAAAATCCCTTTTCAAATAGAAGTTACCTATTGCTCTTGAACAGGTTCCCATTGTACCCCCTAAGTGTAAGGGTGATCCAGTATTTCACAGACACCTTCCCACTTTCCCTCAGTTTCTGGATGAAAGTCTCAGATTTAAGTCTCCTTTTTAAAAGGCTTTCCCCCTTGTTTTGTCCACTTCTGGCATGGTGACTCATGGTTATTCAGAGTGGGGGAAATTCCTGTTGTCTCAGTGTCTTTCCATTAACTTTAATGATCCATCATTCCCTTTTCCTGGACTGAACAATGGATAGATATTTGAAACTGGTTTCATTTGTACAACTGGCCTGGGAGGTTCCTCTATTTGTCTGATCAGTCACTATCCTGCTGGGAGGTGATGCTAAAGTTGCACCGCAGTTACAATTTTCAAAATGATTATGAATGTATGTTTGTGTATGCCATCTGTATACATATTTCATAATGACTACCAAATTCAGAACATTACAAGCTGTCATAAAATACCTTAACATATTCTTATAGTACAGTGACCTAGTACGCAATCAGTAGGTTCAACTGCTTATTCTTTGGGGTTCAAACCCCCTGTTCTTCCCTTGGGGTGTTCTTATCCTGATTGTCACAGGTATCCAAATTATTTGAGCCCTTTGGGTCTGCAAAACTGGCCTGAAAATATAACAAGGATCTTCTCTTATTAGATGTCCAATATTTATTTTCTTATCACTACAACTATATCTCAACTGTTTTGGATTTAGTATTTTTGCAATTCTAGGGCATTTGCCACAGACAAACACAACATACAGGTTGTCAGATTTGTAAGAAAATTGCGAAAAGGGAGAAAGAGAAAAGATTTGATTCAGTTTTATAACTAAAATGTATACCATGGCAATTTAGGCCCAATTTTTTAATTTATTCTATAGGGAAGGCTTTTGGATTTTAAATATATAGGGTTTCTTCCTCTCCTTCCCCAAATCTAACTCTCCAACATCAAGTAAATACCCCATAGGTCAGACTAGGTGATCACAATGGTCCCTTCTGACCTTAAAATCTGTGAACGAATTTCCTTCGAGAATAATTCAAAAACACCTGCTGTTCTGTGACAGAGTGTACAGAATAGCAATCCTTTATGTTCCCCATACAAAATTTCAATGGAAAACTAACACAACAGACTCTGAGACCTGTACTGATCTCTTCAACAATGCCTTTGTACAAATGAAGTTGGTTTTGTGTGGTGAGGAGCTATATAAATTGGAGTAGCCTTTGTTTAATCATAGCCATGTCAAATTCTAGCTCCATTTAAAAATGAATCAATGTTTACAAAATGGAAAAGGACAAAGCAGCAGTTGAAAGTTAAATGTCAAGCTTCTACGAAGCTATTACAAACAATGGTCTGTACAGCAGAAAGACACACAATTAAACTATTAAAATTAATTTAAAATGAACTTTTAATTTGATATGAAAGTTTGCGGACACTCATGGAACTCTCCACATTCTCTATTGTTGCTGTGTATTGAGACTAGCAAATAAATGTGAAGAAGATTTATGTTTTTTTCTTCACTGTCATGAAATATTTCAGGATCCCTAAAATTGTAGTATTTAGCTTGCTTTCTGATCTCCTTTAGCAGAGGATATGCAGTGCAACATATTGGCTACCATTATGAAGCTCACACAGTTCACATGCCTTTGCTCTGCCAAGCTATTTAGCAAAAAAACTTGGCAAAAATTGCACTTGGCAGAAGCAGAGCTATTTGATTATAAAAGCAAATGGTATCACTGAAAAAAGGATTATTGGGAGGTATTCCAAAGCTCTCTGGATCTATTTTTCTTCCAATGAATATATTTGTGTGGCAGCAGCTTAGAGATCTGGAAACAGTAAGAGCTGTAAGGGAAAGGCAAAAAACCACAAAACAGCTAAAGAAGTAAAAGATTCTTGTCTCATGAATTAGGAATGAGCTTTATAGGAGCTGAGGCGTCCTATGGTTGCTGACACTGCTAGATATGACAAGCCTTTCCTTTCTGTAAGAATTGCTGGGTTACTCTGGCCTATTTTCCTTAACATACACAAAAGTACAATTTAGGAGTGTGTGTGTGTGTGAATAGCTAGCCTTTCCCTCCACTAAAATGCATTTTTTGAGTCAGTGATATGAGTATCAATTAAAGTACAGTTGCAACAAACATTAAAATACAGGGAATTAAAGTCAAATTTGTCTCTGTCAAATGACAGAGCACACTTTGGAATCTTCTCTCACACGCTATATTCTATTCATAATTATGCACTGCTTTGTTGACACTCCATTAAGCTGCACATCTACAGGAACTGTAACCCTTATTTTTATTTAACCCTTTGTTTTACCCATAGAACATTAGTATTGCAACAGCCAGTTATTCCTGCATTGCTGTAGACTGGTAAGTGTGCATTTTTTTAACTGTGTTTTTACAACATGTAAGTGCTTTCAGTTATTATGAGAAGTGACAGATTTACAACCCAGGAAAGAAAAGCTATCAGTAAATCCATAGAGCAGATAGGACGCTGTCAGTGGCAGCACAAATTTCTCTCTATTCCCCTGTCTACAGGCCTCAGCTGTGAAGGCCCCTCCCTAGGAATGAGATGGTAGTTTAATCTGTGCATCCACTGAACCCTTTCTGTCCCATCATCAGCCAACAAGGAAGTCAAATAAGACCAATTGTGATGGTGGATATTGTGAGGTGATTAGCTCTGTTAATTGAAGTTTGGCCAAGGCTTATCACTAGGACATCTCCATTTCGTATGTAAAATATTAATATACAACAAATTGTTGTGAAAGACTTAAGCTTGTTACACACACAACATAGCGTAGCCAGCACTACAATACAAAGGCAAAGAAATAAAGAGTTATGCCACCCAGAGGGGGACATGCTTACTGCTAATACAGCTTCATAACAGCACAGGCCATATTCTATAACAGGGGTGGCCAAACTGAAGCTCGTGACTCGCAGAGCCCCTCCACATTCTTTGCCTACCGGACTAGGGAGAGGGAGCTCAGGGCTTCTGCCCTGCAGTGGGGTCGTGGGGCTAGGAGCTTCTGCCCAGTGGGGAGCGGGGTCTAGGGGCTTCAGCACCGTGGGAGGTATCTGCTAGAGCTCAGGGCTTCAGCAAGAGCGGGGCAGAAGCCCCTAGCCCCACCGCCATCCTGCAGGGCAGAAGCCCTGAGCTCTGGCAGGTGCGTCCGGCTCTTGAACTTCTGAAGATTATTGTATGTGGCTTGGAGGGTCAGTAAGTTTGGCTATCCCTGTTCTATAACATTAACTCTGCCCACAGAGGTGCCAATTTTCCAGGACCCCCTTTACCAGCCTACCTCTCCTCCACCAATGCTTGAATTTGTGGATGTTCACTGTGGTGTGCTGCAGGGGACAGTTTGGTGATTTTTTTAAAATACAAATTCCCAATGGTACCAAATTGGATTAAGAATCACTTGTTTTTCCCAGCTTCATGTTTCTATACTGGAAAATATTGGAAAACACATTCCCACATAGCTGAAATTTTCCAGAGGAAAACCAGAATTTCCCACTGGAACATTCTGAAAGGTGTTTTTTCACACACATGCTGATGTACCTAGCAATTGGTACATTACACTGAGAAAGGAGAACTAGAGTTGAAGAGCACCAGTTTTTGAGTTCTCGTGTATGTGTAGGTTAATCATCTTTATCTAAATTTCCAGAGATCATTCTTATTAATTGTGCCTGTAAAGAGAAAACATAGCTACATTTACAATAAATACAAATGACAACGATAATACTTACTGAAATAGATAAGTACCTAAATCTGGTAGAAACAGTTGCCTCCTTCTCCAGTTATTTAAATGCTGAATTATTTTCTTTCCATCCTACTCAATGTCATTTCATATTGGTTTGCAGCAAAAAACCAAGCTTCATGTTTGTTTATTTAATGTCAAATTCAAATACTAATTCTATTGTTTTTTAAAGAAAAGATTATAATCTGATGAGACTTCAAGAAAATACAACACTTTCCCATTAATAAAATAGACCTGCAGTTGTGCCTTCAATTACTGCCATAAATGAAATAAGATACTGAACTGCTGATGTGGATTTTCTTGTTACTTTTTTAACAGGTAGCCCTAACAGATGATTGAGCAGGTTGACATTGTGTGAATATTTCAGTTTTACTAGCCATTTAAATATCCCAATCTTTCTCTATAACACTCAGCCTAGGTGGCATATCACAGCCAGAAAGGTACATGACATGCTTATCATTTCACTGATATGTGTGCTACAAATGCTGTAACTCCCTTCCACAATTAGAATAAATAAATTCTTGGGCTCAATACAGGAGTAACTGTGTGGAATTTAATGGTGTGTGATGTACAGGAGGTCAGATTAGATTATCAAATTGTTCCTTATTGGCCTTAAAAGTATGAACCTATGTTCTGATGTGCTCTGTTATACATGGGGCCCAATCTTTTTACCACTGAAGTAAATGGCTGAAGTCCAATATACAGGCTTGAGCTTGTTGCTGTTCTAAAAGACCTGGCCACAATTTCCCTTTAGATTGCAAAAAACATATGGGGATGAGAGTGCATTTCATTCTGTGTCAGGACTATAGAATTTGTGGCATGTTGGGCTTAAACACTACTTCCTCCCTTTCTCTCCAAACTGTGCCCCTTTGTAGGAGTCCATTTGCCACAATGCAGGGGTTATATACAGAAGTCTTGAGTAAAGCTGGTTAGAAATTTTTGGATAGAATATTTTTTCCATTTGAAAATGCCTATTCATTGAAATAGACACATTCTGTGGGAATGTGTCTATTTCGATGAAATTCAGATGGCAACCAGGTGGTTGCTGACAGAATCCTGCCAGCCAGCTCACCTGCTTGGCTGCTTGGCAGCCCGGGCTTCCAGGGTTTCCGGGCTTCCAGGGTTTCCAGACTTCCAACTCCTTGACAAGCTTGTAAGGGGGAGCGGGAAGCTCAGACTTCTCCCTTCCTGGATCCGGTTTCCTAAGACTTCCAAGTCCTGGGGCAGCTCAGGGAGCAGGCTACCTCTCAGATGGCATTGCTCAGGCATCCAGGGTCCTGGTTCCTTGGAAGCATAAATGCCCTGGGGGGCCCTGACTCCCCAACCTACCTGGCTCCTCACCTGACCATGATCCAGCAAATACTTACGAATGTGCTAAACTCGTAACAAAAAAAAAAGTGAGAACTCACTGAGTTCAAGAGGTATAGTCATAATTCTTCTGCTTGTGTTGCTTTTTGCAAGGTGGCTGATTAAACAGAATAGCTATGCATTATGGTCTTGCAGTAATGAGACCATAGTTAAGGTTTCATCAGAATTTTCTGCTTCACAGGGTTTGTATCTCTGTTTCACCTGTTTTTCAGAATCTTATGTTGTAAACATGCCATGGAGAATTTGAATCAAATTTCAACCACTATTTAAAGTGTGTGGAATGATTTCCAGTGTGTGTTTTGTGTCTGTAGGATGATTCTTTTGGTGAAATATGGAGCTTCACAAAGATAAAAGCAGCAACAAAATATACATTGAAGACAAATGTGAAAGTGCTGTATTATTTAAAAAGCACATATATGAAAGATTTTCTTTTTATTACAAATAAGAAATATACACACCCCACTAATGTTCGTTAAGGTTGTTTTCCTCAATAAACCAAACCGTAAAAATAGGAAATACAAAGATGAGGACTACAACGTTGCAGTGTCAAACACTCAAGTTAGAAAATGCCAGAATGAACATCACCTATGCAACCTTATGATACAATCTTTAATTACATGATCAAAGTCCCCTCCCCACCCCAGCCCCCCAGGTCCCCTGCCTCTTTCAGTGTACAGGATGGATTTGTTATGGGGATAAATTGGGGTTGTGTGGTGAAGGAGTCTATTATCTGTAGGATCCCTGCCTCCTTTGTTGCAGAAGTTGGAAGGTTTGTAGCCAATGAGGTAGGGGATTGTAGGAAGAGAAGGGATGGCCTTTTGTTTAGAACTGAATGCTGCCCTGGACACTTGGCTTCTATCCCTGTCTCTGCCTCTGACTTCCTGTGTGAAGCTGGGCATGTCATGCCCACCAAACTTTTCATAGCTATTCACTTTTGCTTGTAATTAAAGGCTGTATATGTATATGCACAAGGAGGCAAAATTAAGATTGTATGGACAATGTTCATTTCAGCATTTCCTAACCCGAGAATGTGTGACTTTGCAACGTTTTTGTCCTTGACTTTGTATTCCTATTTTTTATGGTTTAGTTTATTGATGAGAGCAACCTTAACTAACATTAAACAAAGGTTTTGTTTGCACATATAAAAAACAACGGATAAAGGAACTGCAATAGTTCTAGATAATCATAATTTTAATCTTTTGGGAGGACTGTGCTCTGTGTGTTTTGAATGAGTTATTTACAATATTCCTCCTGTAAATTGCACCATCAGATTCTTGCACCATCAGGCCTTACAAGGAAGAGATGGTATTATGACACAAAGTGGGAGAAGGTTCTCTGGGCTGTTAATAGAGGCCTACTAAATGTGCTCAGAATGGATTTTTCAATTACCTAATAAAACTGGTTGAAAAATTAAATTTTCCATGGGGGGAGAAGAGATTTTTCAGCAAAAATTCAAACACTGAAACAGTTTGGCCAAAACCCAGAAAACTCTGATTTGGAGGTGTTGCAGATCTGGTGCATCTCTCGTTGGATGAAAAATTGAAATTTTAGATAGAGAGGAGACAGTTTTCATGAACTTTTTTCCACTTAGTTAAAAATCCAATTTTCCTTCAACAAACAGTTTTGACAGGAATTTTTTGACCAACCCTATTACTTAAAACTTTTGGGGATTCATTTCCCCTCCCAAAGGTCGTGGATTAATTTACTCAATAGAATTAATTACATGTAGAGTTTGGAGAATTTTTGAGTTATCAGTGAGCAAAGAAAATAAATTAAAAAAACAAACAGCTGAGGTGATTTCTCCCCCGGAAAATTTACTTCTTGGCTGAAACAAAATGTTGAATGTTTCAGCATCAAAATGACCACAAGATGAGAATGTGGAAAATGGGGCTAAGAAAAGTCATGACATATCATTAACATAATGATCATTCCCAGGTGATCCCTATACCAGTTCTGAAATGTGCTTCCTGTCATGCCATCCCTATGTTCTGATTGGCTATTGCTTTTCAGATCTGCTATCCATAAATTCAAAATAAACGTGACAGACTGAGCTTTTGATTCATTCCCCACTACTCACCTCACTAATCTTAGTCTTCTCAAAATCTCTCCTATGCCCCTCTTTCCTGGCTCAGAAAGGCTTACTCTCCCTTTCCGAACCCAATGAGTAGTTAATTTAAAATAACATTGTATTTAATATCTAGGATTAAGTAGCTAATGGAAGTTTCTTTTGCTATACATTTCTTTTGGTAGGTCTGAAGGCAGAAGCTAATCAGAGTACAAGCGTTTTCATAGTTTCCTTAGTTTTGCAGAAATAAAAGAATACAGCCAGATACACTCAATTGAAGTCAGTGGAGCTGTGGAGATTTAAACCATCTCAGGATCTGCCCCATAGTAATTAAGCAGATCCTATGTTCTGAATAATAACGGCCCTCAGAGCTCAGGGTTTTGCATACTGTAGTGTTGCAAAATAACTGTAAAATCATTATGCAAATGAGAATTTCTAGGGATAATCGAGCCATTGGTCAGTAACTGAACAGCAATCCGGCATTCTGATTGGCTACAACATCTCCACTGCAAAATAATACGCCTTTCCGTGTTAAAGCAAATCCACCTGCTTAAGTTTTAGCCTGAAAGTGGAAGTGTCAATGGTTATATCAGTCTGAAAGCTGGATTTGAGCTAGATACAGATTATGATGCAAAGTACAGTGTACTATGAATATAGGATCGTTATTCATTGTTTTCTAATTTTGAATTCAAATGGGAATGTTGAACATCTCAAATATAAACATGGAAGGGTTCCAGAACATCTGCTACTAATTTCTGCCAGATGAACGTGATAATGATGATGAATATTTTTGTTGATTATGCTGGTACATTGGCCTAACTCAATTCTCTTGCAGGCTGTGATATTTGATTGAAAATACATGATTTGTAACACCAGCTTGTTGACTCAGTTCTCACTTACATTTTAAATTGTTTTAATTTGCCAAAGAGTTTTTAGTTTACAAGTTTAAAGAAAAAGTGAAATAGCAAAATGAAATTAGGCATCTTTAATGGGCTAAATAAGGGTACAGTTATATCAACCTATTTAGTGTGTACTTGCTTTTTAAAAGCATGATATGGTGTCTGAGTGTCTTTAGGTAGTAGATCAACCATTAATAGAGTGGTGTTAAGTGGTTTAGTACATAAAGATTACACGTCAGACAGAAAGGTGGATAAGCACAAGGTGTGAAATCCTGTCTCCATTTAAGTCAATGGCAAACCTCTCACTTTAGTGGGGCCATGATTTCACCCACTGTTAGCACAGAATTACCAGTCTAGTAGACTAAATGCGCTTCTCCCTTCTCTCCAGCCCTTCATGTATTGACATAGAACAATGATTCCTGTCTAGAACAATGAGGATGTCCTGAAAGACATAATTTTGAGGTACCCAGAGACAAGATGTCAATTGTTGTATTCAGACCATGCTGGGGCTGATGGTAAAGAAGTGAAAGCATCCTCATACTGCTATGGCTTTGTTAAAGATGGAAATGTAGCTAGAAAATATCTTCTTCCTGGGGATGCTACTGATTATTACTCTAGCAATCTTCATGAGAGCCTGGATGGTGAAGCTTATATTGACATAGACAAGACTGGCTGTTTTTCGCAATTTGGATCTTTCAGACCAGAAGCTGAGACACTGGGATGCCTTTGAGTTTGCCAGGGCACAGTACTGGTAGCTGATGTTGGGAGCTACCTGTTCTTTATGTGCTATGGAAGAAGACTCACATAGTAATTGACTTTCACCCAAAGAACAGAGGATTGGTGTCTTTGTGAGGATGTGGAAATGCCCAGACATCGGATGTGGGCATCCTTTGCAGTTAGTGATATGGCAGAGAAAGAGTATGGCAAGGGTAATTCAGCCAAACATATTTGCATTAATCAAGCCTTCTTTTGCAGACATTGCGAAGCTTGAGGATCTCCAGTAAAACAAAAGGTAGCTTGTTAGTTTAATGTTAGTCTCATGAAAATTGAGAAGGTAAAATCTACCCTTTGTTCTCTTGTATGTTGTCCAGTTGTGAATGGGTCCCATTCTTTTAAATGGGCTGTTAAATTATCATTAGGTTTCATCATTGTCTCAACATTAACTATTTCAGTGCTAAGAATTTCAGCAGAAGTAGTATGATGATATGCTCAACCATCTTTTTTGATGGCAGATATTGTGGTGGCCTTAGGGAAGATAAGTGTTGTCTATGTAACAAAATGTTACAATGTTCAAACTCTATTATGAAGATGCAAGTTATCTGAAGAAGAATGGTAATGTGTTCAGGGCACTGGACTGGAACTCAGAAGATCTGGGTTCATTTCCTGGAGGAAGGGAATAGGCGAGAGCAGAGATCTATCATAATACCTGTCTTCAGGAAAAAGCAGTTGCAAATAAGTAATTTCCTCTTTTTCTTAATTAATCTATTTTTTCCCAATAAAAGCTGAATTTAAGATACCTAGTAGATCAAATGTGAGTGTAATAGATATATATTAAGTTTTTATATTTTTTTATAAATTGATTGCGATAATTCCTATGCTGCCCCATTTCTTTTCTCCCCTTCCTTCCTCTTTCCCTCAAAATAGGAATTTAGGTTCTGATCCAAAGCCCACTAAAGTTTGACTTCAGTGGTCTTTGTATCAGGCCCTTACAGAGGGAACATTCTTAATGTGGCATTATAATTGATTACAGTGATTGATCCCCATTTAAAAATAAGATGCCACAATCCACTGTACCATAGCAGGGAGACCTACTCTTTTAAATAATTATTATTCATGCTAGCACATCTTTCACATTAAAATATTCTCTATCTATGTGCCCAGTGATGTATAACTAGCAAACACAGATGTATTCTGTTTCACTTGTCTGATTTGTTATTAGTGTAATTATCAGGGAAGTTTCAGAGTAGCAGCCGTGTTAGTCTGTATTCGCAAAAAGAAAGGGAGTACTTGTGGCACCTTAGAGACTAACCAATTTATTTGAGCATGAGCTTTCGTGAGCTACAGCTCACTTCATCGGATGCATACCGTGGAAACTGCAGCAGACTTTATATACACACAGAGAATATGAAACAATACCTCCTCCCACCCCACTGTCCTGCTGGTAATAGCTGGTAATAGCAGGGAAGTGACTCTGTAAGTACTGAGTATGTTAGCGGTTTTCTTAAAAATCTAATGTTACTGGTCATTACTGCAGTAAAATACCCTATGATAATTCTCCTATTTTTCTGCCCCATTCATCAGTTTTATCCTTTAAATACTCATTTTGTTAATGTTGACAACTATATTTAACCATTAAATTATACATACAGGGACTATCAAATAATATAATATAGTTTATCAGATTAAATAAGTAGGTGATGAGATAGCCTTGTAATATGACAGATGCTAGATAGTGATGTACATTTGTGTCACACTATTTTAAAAATAAAGTTTGTGAATCAGGTAAGGATTGGTCAAAATAAAAGGATTTCCCACTCCCATCTACGCATAACATTTTCACATACTCATAGAAATATCAATCATTATTATGGGATTATTAAGGTTATTCTACAAATAACTAAGGTGTTAACTTCAGAAATTATATCAAAACAGCAGCCAGTCAAAATCCCCATATTATAATGCCTTCCAGAAAGTAAAGCTTTGGTTGGCATAACCCCACCACCACTATCTCAACCTCTCTTTGAAAAGGCGAGTCAAAATAACCTGTTCTATCTTCTATTTTATGAGCACTTTAAGATTTTGGTGGTCGTGGTATGTGTTAGGGGGTCCCAATCTTATTCTGTTTGTTCACAACCTTACTATAAAGTAAAAAGGAATGGCTGCCATGTTACATCAATGTCAGTGTTACATGCAGAGAAATTCCAATTAAACTGAGCTTCGGTGTATGCTCACAACAAATCAGAATTATACTAGCGTTTTGTTTTACTTCTTAAAATAGTCTTCTTGAAGTTGATGTCTTACCTCCTGAGTTTCAAAGAAAAAACACATTCCTCTTCTTCCTGCTTGCCATTCATGTCTACCCCAAAGACCATTTTTAAAAAAAAAAATTTTTTAAGGGACAAAGTACTGCTCCCTATGTAGATTTGGTAGAAGCTCTCTGTTTTAGGAGGGGAGTCACTGATGCAACATGCTAAAGGGTGATGGGTGAGAAACTGATAAGGTGGAGTTCTAACAGACCAGAACCTTTGTAACGGGTTTTGCAATAGCTTGTGCATTACATGTTAAGGTATGCAGTAACTCTAAAATAAAACTTAGAGATTTTTCTATAACACTCTCCTAAAAGAGCCTTCAGTGGAGAGAGAGCTGATTTTGAAGTTTGTTTCAAGTCTAAAATGAAGCTTTGCACTTGTTCCTATTCCCCAAATAACTTAGTTTGAGATGTTTTTGATGGAGTTTTGAATATACACTCAATATATTTTTACTTGTGTTTGAAATTCTCACTTCCTTTACTTTCATATTTTTCCTCCCGTGGTTGAAATTCTATCCCCTAAGCTTCAGACGGGCCCGCCGTGGCCCCATGAAGGGGTTCCCAGCCATTGGATCTGTGTAAGTCCTCCTCTAGACCAGTGTTTCTCAATGACCTGTCCGCGATGCCAGTCCCTGAGATCTCCCTGACACAGTTTAGGAAGGCAGCAAGTCAGTCCCTGGTATCAAAAAGGTTGAGAAACGCTGTTCTAGACCAATGTTTCCCAGAGTAGGCTGTGGAAAGGGTCTAAGACTCTAGGTAGCTCATGTGCCATGGAGGTACTCCTCTCTCTGCACTCTCACTTCCTCCAGGCAGCAGAAGCAGCAGTGTGGAGGAAGTGCCTTTGGGGCACGCGCAGGGCAGAGACAGGCTGCCGACTCTCCGGTTGCTGGATCCATCTGCTTCCTCCATGCTGCTGCTCAGATCCCACTCTCGTTTCCCCTGGGCAGCAGGCAGTAGCACAGAGGAAGTGACGAGAGTCAGCAGCATGACAGTGATTGCAAACCAGGTGTCGGGGGAGAGGGGCTGGCAAGGGTTGCAGGAGGGGGCAGAACTGGGAGACTGAGACCAAAGGGGCAGGGGGGAGTGCCAAGAAGGGGAAGGGAGGGGGGGAGCATGGGACTGGAGGGTTGGGAAGGGGTAAGCAGGGGTCTCAGAAGGAGGGAGGAGAGCAGGATTAATGCTGATCCCCAAAAAAGACACAAGGCAGTTGGTGAGTTGCCTTAGTAAAAAGTCTGGGAACCACTGCGAGTCTGGCTGCCCCCTGCTTTATACCTTTACAGACGTTTGCTGGCATGGAGTACCTTGTGGGGATCCTCTGAAAAGGATTCCTTTCCACCCAGCCCTCGTCTGCTGAAACTTGGCCTCAGGCTTGTGAAGTTAAATAGACTAACGTGGGACAATAAGCTTTATGTAAAATGGTAAGAAAATGGGACAAAACTGAATAGCTCTTCTAATTATTCTGACAACAACAAAGATTGCAGCATCATAGATATTAAGATGAGGAAGAAACAGACTAATAGGTTATTGAGTGCATCCCTTTGGTAGCTCAGAGAACTGCATGGGTCCCCCCAATAAAGGTTGCCTTCTGATATATGCAGGGAAAAGTAAAATGAATCAAGGACAGCCCCCGTCTCTCTGCATTTGGAGCCCACTGCTGCTCAGACACTGTAATTTTTTGTATTACAGTAAGATGGTGCCTAGGACTCCTCATTTGAAAACTTTTAATATATATGATATGAATATATGTAAGTGATCCAGCAATCAGATCCTTTCTTGAGATGTTGCAGATATTTGGGAATTCTGAGAGTAGGATTAGTCTTCAACCTTTGCTGCATGTGGGATAGACTGTGATTGGACTACATGCTCACGCTAAGGAGGGAGAGGAAATTAGAACTCTCCTCATCAGCTGCATGGGCTATTGGATCTCGTTAACAGAAAGATTAGATATAGAAAACCAACCTATAGCAGGTAGTATAGGCTCATTTGGGCATGGAAGACCTGAAGCATTAAATGTAAACTGCAGAGTAGCCATCTTCATTGTCAAAATATTTAAATACTATTATCAGAATAGATCAACAGCACAACAGAGCTGATAGCTTCTTCATTTCATGAAATTCCAGCCACCACCACTGATTTCAGTCTAAACAGTTGCACGTAATGATGCTCTAGCACCATCTAATTAACCACCCAAACTAGTGCAGAACAGAAACATCTTAAAATAGTGCATCTCAGCAGCACTTCCATATATGATACTGGGGCCTGAAGTTTATCTCCTCTGTAGTTGTTAGTCCACTATCTGGAGCATACAGGCTGGTGCAGGAGACATATTTTTTTGCATATAGGGGGCTCTATGCTGGGCCAATCCTATGAACCAGTAAAGGCACAGAAGCCCCTTACTGCTGTGGACATTTGCTGGCTATGTCTTGGGCTGACCAGTCTTGAAGATGGTGAGATTCAGGGCAAATACAAGAAGTCTGTGCCCACTTAGTAGTAGGTTGATGCAGGTCCATTGTCACCACCTCCCAGAACAGTCCTTTGTGAATGATATCACTTCTTGTTTTTCAGTGTGGTACCATGGGGGTTAATAAACCCTCCAGGTGCTCCCACATTGTGGGAGAAAGGGACCAAAATCAGACCAGGTTGCAAAACCCTCAATATTCACATTTTTACCTTTTTTGGAGTCACTTGAAGAGCTAATTTCCCCTCCCTGTCTAATTACTGTGGAAGGAGGTCTTCATCAGGATGGGGCCATTTTTGTGGCCTGCATGCAGCTTGAAAATAAATTAGAAAAGCACTAACAGTGGAGGAATTATAACAACCAGAGTAGAGAGTTTTGTATACTCACTGTTCTGTTTTTGAGAAATAGGAACTCTGAAACAATGGGAATCCCTGTATTCTGATTGGCTGACTGTTAGCCAGTAAAAGTGTAGGAATTTTTATGTTAACAAAAATCACTGAAAAATTACCTGACAGTGATCATTCAAATCAGATATCAGGGACTCAGGGAAAAACTGTACAGTTGAGAATTAATAATTAAAGTAGGTTTCAGAGTAACAGCCGTGTTAGTCTGTATTCGCAAAAAGAAAAGGAGTACTTGTGGCACCTTAGAGACGAACCAATTTATTTGAGCATAAGCTTTCGTGAGCTACAGCTCACTTCATCAGATGCATAAAGTGGAAAATAGTGAGGATGTTTTTATACACACAGACCATGAAAAAATGGGTGTTTATCACTACAAAAGGTTTTCTCTCCCCCCACCCCACTCTCCTGCTGGTACTAGCTTATCTAAAGTGATCACTCTCCTTACAATGTGTATGATAATCAAGGTGGGCCATTTCCAGCACAAATCCAGGGTTTAACAAGAATGTCTGAGGAATGGGGGGGGGGGGGGGGGGAAATAAACCAGGGGAAATAGGTTACTTTTTATAATGACTCAACCACTCCCAGTCTCTATTCAAGCCTAAGTTAATTGTATCCAATTTGCAAATTAATTCCAATTCAGCAGTCTCTCGTTGGAGTCTGTTTCTGAAGTTTTTCTGTTGTAATATCGCAACTTTCATGTCTGTAATCGTGTGACCAGAGAGCTTGAAGTGTTCTCCGACTGGAGTAAAGTAGAGTATTCCTGAACTGTGACAAACATTCAGTTTCAGTATTGTTGTTAGTGTACTCTGATAACATCTTATTGTAGCTTTCTAGAAACATACATTTGCTTTCAAAAGTTTGAACTCTATGTATTGGAGTCTGATTTGAATTAACTTTTTTTCTTTCCTTTTTTTTTTTAATTATTTCTCTGTGTCAGTTTCGTAATCTCATATCCAAGGTCTAGAAAAATTGGATTTTGAATAATCATTGAATCCATAAAAACAAATGTAGCATTACGCCTTGATATCAGATTAGTAGAGCTGATATAATGTACTTTGAGGTACCAGTGAAGTGGTTACATTGCTTATTCTGGGGGGAAAAAAAGAGTATGAGAGTGCAGTCAATTTATGTGCAACTGCTACAGGAAATAGCAGTTTTCTTTCTGGGAGTAATTAATTTGAATAATTAGGCTTTTTGCAGGTAAAGAAGGGGGTGGAGGGCTGTTGGGGGAGTGAAATCCACCCCCAACTCGAGGCCAAATCTGGAGTCTACAGTGTAGCTCCCCTGTAGGTGATACTCTAGCCTACAGTGAGAGAAAGGGACAGAAGACCTTTGTGTGGTGCTAGGACCACTACTTTACAGGCTGAACATTTGGACTCTTTGCCCGATCACCTTCCACATCAGTGTTTGTGACCGGTTTGGAGACCTTTGCCCTTTTACACAAAGGTGAGGGAGGTTCTTCCGTGTAGCCCTTACATGGGGCTTAAAGTGAGGATATACTCTAAAAAGTGACAGTTAAAAGTGGCATTGTAGGAGTTCCATGTTTGTTGCCTCACAATGATTCCCTTATCAGATGTGCTCTGTTTAGAAGTAGAACGATGTGTTTTTTCTAACTGCCTGTGCTACATATTTACCCTGGCATCTCAAAGTTGAACTGTGCTCTTCTTCGGTCATTTCAATGCCAGGAATAACAATTCTGCAGGCCAAATTCTATCCTCAATAACCACTGTGCAGTCACATGGCCCTGCAGTTAGAAATTAGTTAACAGTTGCATTAATGACAGATTAGAATCAAATCCTGGTAATTCTAACTTATTCTCCCATAGCTATGTTGACTTCGCAGAGCTAATAGAAGTCAAAAGCATTAACAACTTATTTTTATCACTATAACAAGTACATCAGACACTTTATACATACATACATGCTGTGTAAGAACATGCCAAGTTTATATAGTCACTTTTCAGAGGAGAATTATACTTTAAATAGTATGGAGGTCCTTATTCTCTTCCTTTCTTCCTGCATGATGGACTTTACCTAAAATGCACTAACCTCAGGAAATTCAAACGTTAAAGTTCCTATAGCAAAGTCATTTTGACCAGTGTGAATGTATTATTTCTGTTAAGGTATGCACTTGCCAGTGTGTACAACCACATGAAATGCACATAGCTCCAAAGATAACTCTGCCATGGGAACCTTAATTTTTGGATTTCCTGGTTTCATATGTATTTAATATCTCATGTATAACATTAAATTAAAGTAAATTAAAAAAATGTGTGGTGAACCATATTTTCAGTTGCTTTCACCTACTTGGAGAAATAGTATACTTTCAGCAGTGTTCACAATCAGAATTCGATGTCTCATAGTTGCTACACTGATGTTTAATGAGTGAGTGGACACATTATTAGACAACTTGTTGAAATTCACTTTGATGGAGAAAACCAGTGGAAAGTTCTCTACACTATGTGAGCTCCCTATTAGGGCTGTAGAAAGGAACTTGGTTGTGGTAGCTACACAAGCAACAACCCATTTGTGCCATATGTAGCATGCATGGGAAGGGGTATGGGATTAGGGGATCCACATTTATGTGCACCCATACAGCATGTCCACTCACTGACCCTGGGTTGAGGTGGTGTGGATTTCACCTTACAGCCTCTCTACGCATCTCCCTCATAGAGCCTGCTGACTTGGTTTGTGTGTGGGTGGAGTGAGTGGATGTCCTCTCTTTTGAATAAGCCTTTCCCAGGTGATATATTGAAACTGTTCAGGTGTCATTTTTTGTTTCTGTTTTTTTTTCTTTACACCAGATTTCTTGCTCCCCTCATGATCCAGATCAGAGGCTCTCAAACTATGGTCCACGGACCACCAGTGGTTCGTGAGCTCCATTCAGGTGGTCTGCGATAGTTCCCTCTAAGGTGCACGCCTGGGAGGCCACACACGAGAGAATGAAGGGTCACCCACTTAATTAGTGGAGCCGTACAGGGATGGCTTCACTAATTAGGTGCCTGGACCCTGGAGAAGACATTCATGTAAGGTGAGGCGGTGGCCTTGAGGGGAATAGGGGTACATGGGAGGGAGCAGTGTGGTGAGAAGAGGGGTGGGGGGAATTTCGGACGTGCAGGACTGCAGTGGCCAGAAGAAGAATAGACTTTCCCCCGCTCCAGGGCTGTGACTGCCAGGGAGAGACTGTCCTTCTTCCCAGCTTCAGCTCTGTGGCGGGGGAGAGACCCCCGCTCCTTCCCAGCCCCAGCTCAGGGGCTGCTGTGGCGGGGACGAGAGGACACATCCATTGCATTAGACAGGTAAGACTACTGATATTAAAATATGAGTTGTGTGCTTTTATTTGTAGAACAAAAAAAGTTGTTCGTTAAGTTTTTTTATATGGCGCTTTTATCCAAGGCTCTTTACAATAGTTAGCTAACAGTACAAACATTTGTGTTAGGGGGCTTATTCCTTCACCCACTTACTTCCCTGGTCCTTCTCGCATGAACAGAGAGCAACAATACCCGAAGTCCAAAGGTGCAAACAATTCGATGTTTATTGCGGTGAACTTCCAATAAGCATGATTCCAGTTTCCTTCCTTAGTGTCCCTCTTCCCAGCTCTGACACTACAGAGCCTTACACCTATGTCCCTGTTCCCATTCCCCCCCCCAGCAAAACATGATTCCAATTTCCCCACCCCCATTCCCTGTTCCCATTTCCCCCACACACCCACCCACTTCCTGATTGACTGCAGACTATATAGTAAAACTTGAGTTCTGCTTAGCTATACCTTAACAAATCATTTTACTGAAATTTAACTAACCAATCCTAACATATTGTAACATGATTATGTAACCAATTATATCCCACCACCTTAATTAGTTTACACCCAGCAAAATTAATTATACTGCAGACAGAAACAATCACAGAACCAGACAGAGATTATACAGACAAACAATAGGGAATTGGGGACTACAGTGATAGAACAAACACAGAAATGAGGATTTCACATCCCAGCTATTGATAAGTGAGTTCTTGCCAGACAGGATGCTATCAAACTAAGTTTCCTTTTACATCTTCTAGATGGCACTTCCCTTTCTTTGGAGGTGATAGGCATTATCAGGACAGGATTGTATTCCTAACAGCCCAATAGCACCTGATTTCAATGTGACTAGTTTGGAATGTGAGGATGTGACCGTTCGCTTCCCAGCTTATGGCTGCCTCTGCTGCTTAGCCAAAGGCCTTAGCCTAAGCACAGGGCCTCAGACTGTCACAGTAAGAGAAGGCCCTTACACCGGCAGACAGTGATTTTGATTCTTTCTTTTATACCTCTATAACTAGCTAAGTGATAAGAATACGCCTAAATTCTTAGAGTATAGGCCTTTATAGATAGGCCTAAATATCTATATCCTAACAATTTGGAAAAATCATTAAGTGGTCCATCGATACCCACCAAAGTGGTCTGCGAAAAAAAAAAAAGTTTGAGAACCACTAATCCAGATAATACTTCATACAGAGAGGAAATAGTTGAATTCGCTCCAATGAGAATTACTGAAGCCAACAAACATCTTCCCATTTACTCTAATGAGCTTTGGATCATATCCAAGCACAGCTTGAGGTTTCTATAGTGGTAAAGAAAAGAGCTATCCCCCTCCCCCAATGTAACTCATAGACTCTTAGACCTTTAAGGTCAGAAGAAACCATCATGATCATCTAGTCTTACCTCCTGTACATTCAGGACACAGAACCTCACCCACCCACTCCTGTAATAGACCCATAACCTCTGGCTGAGTTACTGAAGTCCTCAAGTCATGATTTAAAGACTTCAAGTTACAGAGAATCCAATATTTACATTAGTTTAAACCTGCAAGTGACCCTTGCCCCATGCTACAGAGGAAGGCAAAAAACCCCCACAGTCTCTGCCAATCTGACCCGGGAGACAATTCCTTCCCAACCCCAAATATGGATATCAGTTAGACCCTGAGCATGTGGGCAAAATCCAACAGCCGGACACCTGAGAGAGAATTCTCTGCAGAAACTCAGAGCCCTCCGCATCTAGTGTCCCATCACTGCCCATTAGGGATATTTGCTGCAAGTAGTCGCAGACTGGCTACATGCTATTGTAGGCAATCTCATCATACCACCCCCCTCTATAAACTTACCAAGCTGAGTCTTGAAGCCAGTTGGATTTTTTCCCCCCACTGCTCCCCTTGGAAGGCTGCTCCAGAACTTCACTCCTCTGATGGTTTGCAACCTTTGTCTAAGTTCAAGCCTAAACTTGTTGATGGCCAGTTTATATCCATATGTTCTCATGTCCACATTGGCACTTAAATAACTCTTCTCCCCCTGGTATTTCTCTCTCTGATGTATGTATTGCCTTGCACAGAATAATTATAAATATTGCATTATTTATAGAATATAGCTGAGCTGGACAATACATACAACTTTTAAATATTGAATTCTAGTCTCAAGTTATTTGTGCAAGTGTCTGCACTTGATAATGCTAATGCGTTTGGAAGTTAATAGCTGATCTTCCTAGCAGGTTGACATAAAATTGGGGGGAAAGCTATTTTGATTTGATAAGATGTATTGTAATGGCAAACAAATTGTACCATATTTGTTGTTCTTTGTTTTGACATTTAACAGCTGTCCTCATGGAAAGAATAATTGATGAGATAAGCCTCTCTGTCTCATGCACCCAGCAAAAAAGACATGGTTAATTTGTTAAAAGTCTGAAAACAACCAATTGCATTTTTCAAACATGTCATAATATTATGTCTATAGAGAGACAATGGGGTGAGGTAACATCTATTTGGTTTGTTTGCAGGGTAGGGGCTAGAGCATTGAGGCAAATAGTCAAATTTTATATAAATTATGCCCTGTAAAATCGTTCTCTTTCCTATGATGCAGATGGGAATATGCTAGGCTTGTATTTATTTGCAGAAACAAACTAGAATTGTAAACCCATCTGTCGGGTATGCAAAACATGTAGCTGAGAATATATTTAACAATCTTTTGCACTGTGTTGTTTTGAAGGGGGACAACCAAGTATCAGCATTGCAAAATTATTGCTCTCTTTTCCTGTCTGTCAAAATTATACGGAGAAATTCAGTCTCTTCTTAAGTGAGGCCAAAGATGCAGCCAGAGTATTCTTTTATATTAATATACCTCATCAGCACAGCACTGTGGTGAAAAATGGGGAAAAATGCATCTTATCAAACTGAATGTGTGAATAAAGGACACCGCTGACAAGTCTTTCGATTTTACATGGCCCGTAGATTTTCAAAAACATAGGAAATTTAACGGCCACCTTTCATCACTAACTAAATGAAAACAAATTTACATACAGAGAGAATACACAATTATGTGGTATCACAAGAAGTTGCATTAGCATGAGTTCAGGATGGTTGCATTACCTACAAGAATCATCCAATGTCTGGAGCCGTCAGTCTTACAGCTGCTTGGTGTCTGTAGAGGGCAGAAAGTAGATGTAGTGTGGTGGTGAATCAGGCCCTAAATCTGGAATATTGAACAACACCCATCTCTAGAAACTAAGTTTAAAAGGCTACAAACTGTGGCTAAAAGGGCAGCTTAGCACTTTGTGGGCAGGGGCTACTTTTAAAACAGTCACTTCCTCCATCTGCCTTTCACCTTTTTTCTCCACTATGCTTCTCTTCATCCCTGCCTCATGTCTTTCTCACATCATTGTTCCCTTATTTAACATAATGGATTCAGGGATGTGTTGTGTGTAATTAGTGAAAAGATTCCAACTGCACTATTGAGAAATGGTGCACATCTGAGACATCAGAATGATCCAGTCAACAACACTGAGGCTTTGAAGACTCATTTTCTGTACCCTAATGGATTTTTTGGATCATTTGAACAAAGCAGATCCCAAATGTACGTGTTCTTTAAAAAAGATGTTTTTTGGTACACAGATGTTATGGGGATGCCTCAGACAAATTTAGAAATAAAAAGATATCCTAGAAAGTTTACTTTGGCTTCACTTTGCTGTGTCATCTATAATAATTGGTTTTCACACTGTTAATCATATTCCAGATTTTCTGATAATTTTGCTCATTAAATTGTTGTCTCATATTACAGAGGAGTAAACAGGGTTTAATAACGATTATTCATGTCTCGTTGAATCTGTAGCCTTAACATAGGCACCATTGACAGACACATAAACAGCTTATTTTCCTTTTATCCAGGATCTACAAATGTTTGTGTTCATAATCCATACTGAGCGCCGTTAAATTTCAGAGTAATTTCTAAATTGATTAAGCTCTTCATATAACAGTAATTTAAAGTTTAAAATTAGAACGTGCTATGACGATCAGGCTTAAAAAGTCTACAAATATACATTGTGGAACATGCAAATATGTACTGTAAAAACTAGTAATGGTTGCTAAAGCCATTGCAGACTGTTTTTGTGGAATACAACATCATCTGCCAAACTAATCTGTAAAGGTAATTCAAGTGGTAAAAGAATATAGTTTCAACAAGATTAGCTATTTGGTTGGAAGGCACTGTGCAGCACAAAACTGAGATCTTATAACATTTTCAGTCAATTAATTACAAAATGCATTACTGGTTCTGTCATTAAGATAAGATTTATGCCCTCTAGTTAATTGCTTTCACTTATTATTTTAAAGGCCATGTAGTGTATTAATCAGACTGTTTGAAACTTAAACATATTCGGAACCTCCTGTTTAAGATATAGGGAATTCTCTCCCCGCCAACCCCCGGTTAAATTAGATGAGAGAGTTCAACCAAAGGGTTTAAGTGTGTGATGGATATTCCGTGAAAAAATCCATACAGTTTGTATCAATTTCACCTTGAAGTGTAAGGATTGGAATCAAGTAACCATGAAGGTTGAATTGTTTTCAGATAGCATGGTTATGGTGAATGGCAAAGTACTGAAGATATGCTCACATTGTGACTGTCAGCATTATTCCAGAGTTGCTGTTTAGTAAGAAAACAGTTTAAAAATAGTTTTGAAACATGTGCAGTATTTAACCCTAAATTACAAAGGAAGGACAAGGATACCCTAATTTTGCAATTGTGCATTTAATCAGTCAGTCAGATGGACAACAGTGATATTTATTTGACAAATTCAGAAGCTGTTCTATAACTACGAAAACAAAAACCTGGTTGAGAAGAATAATGTAGTCGGATATCTCTTTACAGTAATGTGTTGCATGCCACAGATCTATACTTAACCCATTAAAACATATACTCCAATGTGAAATATGATTGATGGGGGGAGATTTTCAAAGACCATCAATGGGAGTTAGGTGCATAACTGCCACTTGTACCTTTGAAAATCTCTCTCTAAATACAAAATACAGAAAAGTGAAAAGAATCTGTGAATACACAACAATACCAAGTTTCAGAGTAGCAGCCGTGTTAGTCTGTATCTGCAAAAAGAAAAGGAGTACTTGTGGCACCTGAGAGACTATCCAATTTATTTGAGCATAAGCTTTCATGAGCTACAGCTTATGCTCAAATAAATTTGTTAGTCTCTCAGGTGCCACAAGTACTCCTTTTCTTTTAACAATACCATTAATTGAAAATTATTCTTTTCACCACAACGTAAAGGCACATGTTCCAGTTTCCTTCCTTGAAGTAGCTGTCAGGATTTATTTTTATTCTATTTTTTTTTAACTTTCTCCTCTTTGTTTGTGGTGGTGGTTTGGCCATGGAAAAGCTATGCTGAAATAGTGAGTTTCCCACTTTGCTCTGAGAGTGGGGAAATTGGTAGTTGTTCAGACCTCCATCAGAACTGAGTTACAAAGTCTTGGTTAAGCAACTGAGAAAGTTCTGCCTCTAAGTTTCACTGGTTTCACCATACTGTTGACCATTTCATAGTTTAGGAGGACTGTAGTTGTTTTACGGTTTTTATTGTAGCGAGAGAAGGCCGTTCCTTAGTTAGCATGGATCAGTACTTTGGAGATACTTAAAAGTTAGTACCAAGTCTTGAAGTCTGACCCAGTATTTTGTGCACAGACAATATAGAAAGTGAAGTGTTAGTGTAGCGCAGGGGTGGCCAACCTGTGGCTCCGTAGCCGCATGCGGCTCTTCAGAAGTTAATATGCGGCTCCTTGCATAGGTGCTGACTCTGGGACTTGAGCTACACGTGCCAACTTTCCACTGCTCAAACCCAGGCCCTGCCCCCACTCCTCCCCTTCCTATCTCCTCCCCCCCTCCACCCCAGAGCCTCCTGTACACTGTAAAACAGCTGATTGTGGCCGGCAAGAGGCAAGGGGAGGGAGGAGGAGGCACTGATCAGCAGTGCAGGAGGTGCTGAGGGTGGTGGTGGGGGGGCTAATGGGGGCTGCTGACATATTACTGTGGCTCTTTGGCAATGTACATTGGCAAATTCTGGCTCCTTCTTGGGCTCAGGTTGGCTACCCCTGGTGTAGCGTGTTCTCTCTCGGTGACCACTATTATTGAGAAGGTGCACTACTACATTTTGACCCACAGAAAACTTTTTATAAAGTTTGAGTGCTCATTCCTAGTTATAATGAATTCCTGTGATCCAGCCCTGAGACACATAAAGAGATATGAGAAATAAAAAGCACACAAAGAGAATTAAGTGCTTCTAGTCTGTGAGACTTTGATTTTTCTCTAGTGAATTCATCTCCCAAACCGCCCTAGGATCCTAAGTCAAGCTGTAATATGTTCTAGTGATGACTTACCAGTGGTACATACATAATATAGCTGTCCATATCGGCACAAATGAAGTTGAGATCTTACAGTATATGCTATAGGCTATGGTACCTGGAGCGAGATCTGCAGAGTCAGCAAAGGTCAAGACTAGCTCTGCAAAAGCACGATGCTTATGTTCACTGCCACCAATTATAATGACCTTCCTTGATACTGGGCTCAGTACATGAGACAGAAAACTCACCCCTCTCTTTCCTTCAACCCGGAAGCTTTAACAGCCCTGAGTTTTGTTTTGTTTTAAAACCTCCACTCTCTTTTTTTTATTTGTTCAAAATGCAAATAACTGTTCCAAAAAACTTGTACTCATTATTACTTATGGGTAAAAATGCTATAATATATATGTTAACCTAATTTGAGGGCACAAACACGTACTTAGACATCTGAATTAGAGTATTTTCAAAAGCAGGCCCTACGTCACTATGAGATTTGTGAACCGGGTCTACACCTGTCTGAGGTGGGTCATGCTTGCTGTCATAAATATAAAGGGAAGGGTAAACCCCTTTGAAATCCCTCCTGGCCAGGGGAAAGCTCCTCTCACCTGTAAAGGGTTAAGAAGCTAAAGGTAACCTCGCTGGCACCTGACCAAAATGACCAATGAGGAGACAAGATACTTTCAAAAGCTGGGAGGAGGGAGAGAAACAAAGGGTCTGTGTCTGTCTGTATGCTGGTTTCTGCCAGGGATAGACCAGGAATGGAGTCTTAGAACTTTTAGTAAGTAATCTAGCTAGGTATGTGTTAGATTATGATTTCTTTAAATGGCTGAGAAAAGAATTGTGCTGAATAGAATAACTATTTCTGTCTGTGTATCTTTTTTGTAACTTAAGGTTTTGCCTAGAGGGGTTCTCTATGTTTTTGAATCTAATTACCCTGTAAGATATCTAGCATCCTGATTTTACAGGGGGGATTTCTTTATTTCTATTTACTTCTATTTTTTATTAAAAGTCTTCTTGTAAAACACTGAATGCTTTTTCATTGTTCTCAGATCCAAGGGTTTGGGACTGTGGTCACCTATGCAAATTGGTGAGGCTTTTTATCCAACATTTCCCAGGAAAGGGGGGGGTGCAAGTGTTGGGAGGATTGTTCATTGTTCTTAAGATCCAAGGGTCTGGGTCTGTAGTCACCTAGGCAAATTGGTGAGGCTTTTTACCAAACCTTGTCCAGGAAGTGGGGTGCAGAGTTTTGGGAAGTATTTTGGGGGGAAGGACGCGTCCAAACAGCTCTTCCCCAGTAACCAGTATTAGTTTGGTGGTGGTAGCGGCCAGTCCAAGGATAACGGGTGTAATATTTTGTACCTTGGGGAAGTTTTGACCTAAGCTGGTAAAGATAAGCTTAGGAGGTTTTTCATGCAGGTCCCCACATCTGTACCCTAGAGTTCAGAGTGGGGGAGGAACCTTGACACTTGCAGTGGAACTAGCACAAAAAGCATTTCTGTCACACTTCCCTGTGCGATGGGAAGTAGGTGACAGTACATAATACTCCTGCATAACAGACATTTGTGGTACAACACAGTATTCATATAATTTTATTGTAAAATGTGGTTCCAGACTAAGTGAAAATGAGAGATCAAAATAAAAACAGAGAGGTTAATTAAAATATAAAGTGTGTGTGTGTGTATATATATATATGGTGGCAATCATATCTATATGAACACACCTTATATATATATTTATGATGAAGAAAAATGGTCAATAAAACTTGAAACTTTTGCTTTTTCTTTGATCTCATTGAGCCTTGAAAATCAAGCCAAGTCTGAAAATTACAGGCCTGATTCTCTAATGCAGCATAGCGCTTTATGCTGGTGTCATATATAACGTTGATTTAGGATTGCCAGGTGTCCAGATTGCGACCGGAACATTTGGTCAAAAAGGAAGCCTGGCGGCTAGGACTAAAAAAAATTCCAGTTGGCAGCACAGCGTAGCAGGCAGGCTCCCTACCCAGCTCTGTGCGGCTCCCAGGAAATGGCTGGCATATCCCTCCAGCTCCTTGAAGGAGGGGTGGCCACGGGGGCTCCGTTCACTGTCCCTTCCCCGAGCACTGGCTCTGCAGCTCCCTTTGGCTGGGAACCACAACCAATCGGAGATGTGGGGGCAGTGCCTCCCCCTGGCCACCCTTCCGCCTAGGAGCTGGAGGAACATGTCGACCACTTCCCAGGAGCTGCCTGAAGTAAGCGCTGCCTGGAGCTTGCACCCCAAACCCCTCCCGTGACCCAACCCCCTGCCCAGCCTGGAGCCCCCTCCCAAACTCTCAGAGCCACCTCCTATACGCCAAACCCCTCATCCCTGCACCCCCAGCCAGAGCATTCACCCCCTCTGACGCCCCAAATCCCTCATCTCTGTACACCCAGCCAGAGTGCTCACCCCCTCCTGGACCCCAACAACCTGCCCCATCCCAGAGCCCCTTCCCACACTCCAAACCCCTTGGCCCAAGCCCAGAGCCCCCTCTTGTACCCTAAACACCTCATCACAAGTCCCACCCCAGAGCCCTCACCCCCTCCTGCATCCGAACCCCCTGCCCCAGCCTGGAACCCCCTCCCACACTCTGAACCCCTCAGTCCCACTCCCCAGCCTTGAGTCCTCTGTGGCATCTCAAACCCCTCATCCCTGGCTCCACCCCAGAGCTTGCACCCCCAGCTGGAGCCCTCACCCCTTCCTGCACCCCAACCCCAGCCCTGACCCCGCTCCTGCACTCCAAACCCCTCATCCCCACATCCCCAGCCAGAGCCCTCACCCCCTCCCACACCCTAACCCCTTGCCCCTTCCTGGAGCCCTCTCCCACTCTCTGAACCCCTCAGCCCCATCCCAGAGTCCCCTCTTGCACACCAAACACCTCATCGCCAGTGCCACCCCAGAGATCTCACGTCCTCCCACACTCCAACCCCTGCCCCAGCCCAGAGCCCCGTCCCACACTCTGAACCCTCTACCCCAGCCGGAGCACCCTCCTACACCACAAACCCCTCATCCCCAGCTGAGCGCTCACCTGCTCCCGTACCCCAACCCCTGGCCTCAGCCTGGTGAAAGTGAGTGCGGGTGGGGGAGAATGAGCAACAGAGGGAGGAGGGATAGAGTTAACAGAGGCGGGACCTCGGAGAAGGGGTAAGGTAGGGTGGGGCCTTGGGGCAGGGGCGGGGCAGGGAGCAGGACAAGGGTGTCTGGTTTTCTGAGATTAAAAAATTAGCAACCCCACCTTGTTTACAGTGGCATGGCATCAGCATGAGCAGTATGCTGCAATGAAGAATCAGGGCCATAATTTTCCGACTTGGGTTGATTCTTAAGTATCAGTAAGCTCTATTAAAAAAAATTGAGGAGTGGGTATACAGTTTCTCGTCTTCTATAATTATCTGAAAGGACCAGAATGTGCTACAAGGGAGAGCTTAAATGTAGGCACTTCCAGGTCAGGAAGTTCTGTAGTTGCCACTTAGAGAATATGTCTATATCCTCACACTACAGTTATTAATCTTTAAATTCAGCAAAATAAAGCTTTATTCAGCTGAATATGTTTTGCTGAGAATTTTGACAGTCATCTCTTGTCTGAGATTCAACATGGAAGATATAGCCCAAAAGTATTATTTTGCCAAAGTTATGTACAACAAAAAAAGATGTTGGAGCATGAGCAGGTTGACCCAGAGACAGATTGAGTAGACAGGCTTCTTTATTGCAGTACTTGTACCCCATGACCCAATTGTCGAGGAAGCACTGAATTAGTTACTGCGCACTCTTTTTATCTAAATTTGTATGTAAATATCCACATTTACTACAACACCCCCAAAACCCTTATTGAGTAATATAAATGTCCATACAATTAATGTTAATAGCTATATACCGAATATAATTATCCCCACCCCTGATTACTGTTTACAGCATTTGCATATTCTGCAAATAACTTTTACTTTGAAGATACATTTCTTTACAATAATTGTGGTCACAGATTCCCTTGATCAGCAGTTTGCAGGGAAGGGAGGAAGGGGCCATGACCCTGAGCTCGTTTATGTAGCTGGGAAAGGAAGGGAGGGGGAGATAACACTGCTTTACCCAAAAGGTATTCTTTATATCCCCACATTCCTTATGCTGCAACGCTTATCAATCCTTAATGAGGAGAATGGAAGGGAGAGGAGTAGCACTTTATCAAGCGCAGAAGTGGTGCCTGCTCGTGCCTCTGCTCCCTAATACCATGTCCGCACACCAGCGGTTTCCCAGGTCTCTGCATATCCCAACAAAAGCGCTTTCCAGTGGCTTCATTACAATTATAATCTTTAGCTTGGTGAGATGCTGTCTCCAGCTCTGTTTCTGCTGAGAGTCCAATGTACCTGAATATTTCACAGTGTGTGGTTGAACCTTTCTGGCTCAGGGTCTCTTTGTGGGTTAGTTCTGTAGCTAGTCTCATTCCTTTCAGACGTCACGGCTTTTTTGACTGAATTACTTTCATAGTTGCATCTTTGCGCTATATGTATTCTGACAGGATAACCCATAATTCATGAACAACTTCTCACACAAAACCTTTGCAACTATAGGTCCATGTTGATCCTTTATGGGGTAATCTTGCACAGTCCTTGTGAAATGGTCTCTGATGACTAGGATGTTCCTAATGCTCTTAACTGTCTGTCTCTGAGAGATGAAGTCTGTACAGATTAGATGTATTGATCCTTCATGGGTGATATTGATGAGGGAGCCACCTCTTAGGAAGCGTTTTCCTTTGCACTAACTCCCACAGATCTTCACATAATGTTCTGCTTCTGCTGCCAGAAGAATGTGGCTTTGATGAGATCAGCATTTTTATCTAAACCACAGTGTCTCATGTCAGCGTGCAAAGATACAAAGCACATTACGGGAACGACCAACTGAAGGTTGGCTGCAGATGGAGTTCCTACGGGCAGTTCATGTCTCAGGCATTGGAGTAGGTAAGTACTGAGATGTTTGAGTGTTTTTCTCCTCTCTGGAGCCTCCAAAATATCAGGGCACATACACACACTTTTGCAGGGTCTAGTTTTGTATCCTAGCATACTTCTCTTTTTTTCTATAAATGGTCTGTCCATATTCCAGACTTAAGGAAATCAAGACACAGGTCCCACTGCAGTGATGCATCCAGAAACAGGTATGTTTAAAACAAAAGAAAAGAGGAACAGGGAAGGAAAGAATAGAAATAGGAGAGGATAAGATGGCAAATGCTAGCATAGTATGCACCCTCTAATTTCTCTCAGTTTAGATAGGACCAAAGCCTTTTTTTCTTGGAGCTCTCTGGAAGGGGGCATTTCAGGTCCCTCTTCACGAATCCCATATTGCATGCTGCAGGTTTGTAGTTCTTGATATTATTACAAGAGCTATTGGTTTTTCTCCTTTAGTAGTTTGCTCAGTGTAAAATGAAGTGGAAGAATCTTACATGCAGAGACACCATTGGAGGTGTTCAGAACTACAGCATTTTCTCAGGTTTGGCAGCCTGCACTGACAATATGCTGTTCTGTGGGTGTTCTTTTGATGGATGATATCCCAGTGACTACACAGAACAACATTAGCAAAAGGGGCAGCCTCCTGTAGTTTTCCCCGTTGGGTAGATGTACCAGAAGAATATGCAGAGCCTTTGAAATTGGGGTGCACAGGGGCTAATACATATTTTCAGCCATCCATTTTTATATATACAAATACAGTTTATTATATAAAACCCACCCAGAGAAAATATATAGGAGCATTTGAACACATTAATACGTTAGGATTTTGAGATTTTTTTTTTTTTTTTTTTTAGATTTCTGCCTGAGATTTGTGATTCATAGCTTTGTTACAGAGCATTGGCCTGTGTTCTGTTTTATATGGCATTTTTCTTAATTACATGAACACATTGGCTTGTTGCATGAACAACCTAGAGAGGTCCAGTGGTCTGAGCACAGAGCTGGTAGCCAAACACAACTGAGTTCTCATTTTGGCTCTGGCATTGTCTCCCTCAGTGGGGCTGGGAAAATCACTTAACTTCTCTGTTTTCCCCATCCATGTTTAAAAAAAGGAGGGAGGGGGAATGATACCATTTCCCCCTCCTCTTTCTCTGCTCATCTATGTAAATATTAGATTCTGCTCCCTACCATAAGGGAGACAGTGTGTTACAGGGGAGAGGGTGCAGAACTAGGACTTGGGAGACCTGGATACTTTTCCTAGCTCTGCCACACACCTGCTGGGTGACCTTGGGCTAGTCACTTCACATCTCTGTGCCTCTATTGGGCAGTTGGAACTTGGGGGTGGAATACATTGATTTCAAACCAAGAGCATCAGGCCTAGCCAGCTGGTTTGTAAAAAGTTGTGCCAATCACACACGCGCTAGGAATCTGCACTGCTGACCTCAGCTAACGGGCAAGGGTAAAGGCGAAGTGATTGTGCTCAGCATCATGTAACTGCTTGAAGGAGTGCTATGTGTATTATTTAATTAATAATAATTGAAAAATGCTAAGTGAGTGAAAAGTATTACTAGCATACTCATGAAACCCACAGCCTTTTATAAGGTATGTAGTAGTAGGGTTGGTTGCCATTTTTTTTTTCTAAAACTGTTTTTCAATGGGAAAATGTATAGTTTCTTGCCATGAAGTTGAATTTTCTGTGGAATATATTGTTAAAAATTATTTCTTCTCCACATCCTCATCTAAATTTTCAGTGGGACAGCAGACAGAAAGCTCATACCTGATCAGCTCTAGTGGATAATGTGTTTTGCATAGCTGCACAAGGTGATTCCAAAGTGGGCAAGTTCTTTACTTCCAAATTAACTGCTATTAAAGACCAGCAAAACCACTTCCTTTTCCAGTTGAAACTTGGGCATACAATATCAAAGCTTAGGAATTCACTTTTATTTTGCCAACACTTTGAGAAGTTCTCAATTATTTTTTAAGTAAATGGCCCTTTTTGTATTAAAGAGCAAAGTAAAATGGTCTACTTGCTAATGTGTGAAAATGTGTAGTATTTTTTCAATATGTTTTATAACACACATCAGTAAAAGCACCTAGAGTCTTTATTAATTTTTGTGAAGTGGCATGGGGAACCAAATCAGGGTGGATTTGGTCCCCAATGGCTTCATAATATGGACCAGATTTTCAAATCCAATTGGACTCCTTTGAGGCAATCAGATTCTGACTAGAACAGGCCGGTTGAGAACTTGTTGGAAGAAACGCCCAGCTAGTTTAAAACTGGTGGAGTTGGGTCCAGCACCAACCTTTCAATGGATTCCTAGCATAGGGGGCATGCTAGGGGAAGGGAAAGGGAAGGTATGCTAGGGGAACTCTCCTATGTTGACCCTCAACTGGTGTAGTTGAAAACAGTCCCTATGCTAATCTAACTCATGCCAGGGTTGGCATGGACTGTCTCCCAGAATCAGGGAGACGGAACCACCTCCTTGATAGAGCCTCTCCCCCACCCATCAACACACACATGCTGCATGGATCCCAGAACCAAGAGAGAATCAAGCCCCATGGGTTTATGATTGGCCTGTAAGCGTACACAAAATGGCATTGTTGGGCCCTGTTGTGGTCTCACTTACAATGGTGCAAACCAATCACTGATCCAAGGGATGAGAACTTTATCCAGGGACTTAACAGTATAAACATATTCTAAAAACTTGTTGTAACATGATAAGCTGCAGTGACATGAATTAAGTTATTGCATGTTCTTATGTTCATCTGGAAGAGAGCTGCTTTTCTCAGTACTGCTGCAAGAAACAAAAGAATTGTGAAAACATTACAAGCTAGATTCCCAAAAGGAGTTTTTGAATTGTAGTTGGTGTCTAGATGAGGCAGCAGAGATAGTGTTTTGATATTGTGTAATCCATAAGACCTCTACAGCATCTCGGCACAGTGGAGTGAACTAAAGTTGGTATGCCAATGCACTGAACTAGTCCTCAGTAAATTCCTTTGTTTCAGTGGTTTTAAATCAATGTGCTCATACAATTTAATGCTATTGTTGCTAATCTGGCCTGAGCAATTAGCCAAAATGTGGGGCCTTGCAGTGTGTTTCATGTGGATGAGAAATTAGTGAGATGGATCAGGTATATTCTTGGTTTAATCTTGTTTATTCACAAAAAAATTTACACACGGTACTGTTTCCCTGAACACAGAGGAAACAAACAGTACCCAGTATACTTGCTTAGAAATCTCCCAGTCTGCCTCTCCATTGAATTGTGTGTCAAGAAGCTCTGTCTCTGCTTCCTCCTACTTTTGGTTTGCTCTCTCCAGCACATATAGACTCCAACAAATAAGCTAGCTCATGCATTTACAGCCAGATAAACTGGGTTATCTCTGTCCTGGTGGTGTGCATTGTATGCAGCTTTTTTTACTACATAAAGGGGCTTAGTTGCTCCTTCTGCTGAGCCTAAAGGAGGGTACAGTTATTGGCTTAAGAAGGTCTGTGATTGTCTTTGGATCCAAGACCCCCTGACCCTGGTTGAGGCGAGTAGGATCTTTCAGCAAATCATCCTCTTTAGTCTCCTAATAATAATGGTGATCTCTTATTGAGAATAACAAGATCATGTATTCCAGTAACACAACCTGCCATGAGATGCCATGAGAAATCTTACAAAAACTTAGAGGTCAAACAAGTTTTGCTGTCATCACTGTAGCTTTCTGGTAGGTTATAGAAAGAATAGTGTATATGTTCTAATCTCAGAACTTTCTCTAACATTCATAGTACTTGCATTGCCTATTATGTCAAACAATCCAATGGCACATACTGAAAGGTAAAGGAGCATGTTCAAGAGTGATTATTGCCATTCAAACTTGAATGTAGCATATAAATAGTGTCCTTGAAAGAATAATGAATTGTAGCTAATACCAGTCTTTCATCCATAGTCAGTTTTCTTATGTGTTCTTCCTGGGATGTAATTAATCTGTGGCATCCACAGGATACCATAATGATCACTAGTGGTAAATGTGGAAGTGAAAGTGGATGCATCCATGTGTATTTAGAATAAGAACATATGAATGGTAGGATCTACTTAGCTAAGAATTACTTACCTACGTCATTGACTATAACGTAGCAAATTCATAGGAAAAATCAAAAGCCACATCCCCAGAGGAAATTCAGTAAATTGACAGAGTGGCAGGAGAAAAACAGTGGTAGGTAGGTTATTATCTGTATCTTTGCTTCTCTTTGAGACAATCTAGTTCATTAAAAATCTTACAGGTGTGTTTCTGGCCATTAATTGGGCATGAAAAAGGGAAAGTATTTCCTAATAATATTTAGTCATGGGGATTTGAAATGCCACCAGAAAATATTATTGCCTTAAATTGGCTCCCTTGTTTGAGTTACTTAAATTGGATTTCAAATATTGGGCCCACATGATTGTACCCCGGGAGTAAAGTGAATGTATTTTGTTGTCCTTTAACTGGAAATTTTATGTAACGATTTACTGGGGAGAGGATAAAAAGTCAAATATTTCAATAGAAGGCTCTCCTAACACTGTACTTTACATTTCCCTAATACAGTACCAATGGACACTAGTACTATCAGCATGTGTTTAGTTGTAAGATATAGTCTTGGATGATGATTTCTCCTGTGTATTTGTAAACTCCTGTTTATCTCAATTCCAGTTGTTTGGATTTTCTTTTTGCATCTTATGACAACTCTAAATTGATTCTAAATAGAGCACACTGGAGAGATATTTAATGTGTTTAAATTGTATTTGTGCAATCATGGGCAGAACATTGATGTGCTGAAGAGCTCATGAAAGAAGCCCCATGTCAAAAGTGTGCCACAAAACTGAAAGGAGGTTTGGGGTGATTTCTCTACCTCTGATACAATTCACCCCTTTTTTGGATGCTGCATTATCAGACCTGCCAGAAGTGACTAGCCCTGAAAAAAATAAAAATGATTCTGAAGAGCGAATTTCCAGTGAGCTGCACTTAATCTAAGTTTTTGTCAAGTGGTATTGACTCTCTCCTTGAGTATAGTTAGAACAAAACATTTATCTTTAAATGGAAAATCAAATTGGTTCCCCGGTCACTCTTTGTTTCTGTGATCACAGGCACCCCATGAGTTGATACATGGGTTTATCATGGACAAAAAGGAGATCATTTTTGTGGGAGCCCCTTGTTAAGATATTGATAGTATATAACTAGGACAGAAAGATTTCTGTGTAGCATGATCTTTATTTCTGTAGTGAAAATTGTTCATTTTCTAACCTCTCAATTAAGTTTTACCTCCTTGGTTCCCATCTGTGTCAACTGATCCAAAGTCCACACATACTCGATCAAATTACCAGGAATAAATTGATTTATATTCTAGGACTGTTCTCTCCTCCAGTGGGATATGAGTTATTTCCACTCGCTTTTACTTGTGTCCTGCAGGGGTAGAATTGGGCAACAAATGACTCTTCCTGTTAAGAAATACTTATTCACTCTTGAGATGACAAACACATCATAATCATACACTATATATATTCTGTGTAGGGTGACGATCATGGAAGGGGATGAAGTGATCTTGGGAAAATATATTAATCATTATTAATAAGTTTATCCTGATTTGAAGGTCCGAAGAATTGATTGCCACCATCTGCGTGGGTTGGAGTACCCTTCTCCAGTCAGAGACTACAATGATTGCGATCCTCCATTGCATTAGGAAACCTGTGAGCTAGGCTATTACTGGCAGCAATGGGCTATACCAGGGCATTTTCTTCACTTCTTTCTCTGCAGGGTGTTGTCCAAGAATCGAAACTCTTTGGATGGTACAGGGAATGGAGGAAATTTGGCCAACAAGTTAGTGGAGCTTACCCATTTCAGGGAGATTGTTACCTTGATTCTGAATGATGGCCATTTTGAAAAGAGGAAAAGGGTTGTTCTTAGCCTGTCTCTATCCAAGGCTACATCTACTCTCGAGAGCATCCATAGGTAGTTGTCCATGTATTGGTAGCACTCATATCCCATAGCTGTGCCCAGTGTCCACATATGCTGTGCTGGGCCTGGGTAAATGCTGTGTACACGTGTATACTGATGTCTACATTAGCCCGTGTTGGTACATGACATTAGCACTACCATTTCAGGGGCAGTATCCCAGAGTTCTGCGCATCACAGGAGACACTCTAGGAACCATCTTGCTGCGTGTTCATGGAATTGTCTGCCATCTCTACATATTTGCCAATGTCAGCTCCCGCTCACCTCTCCCTTCTGTCAGAAGACATGGAACAAACCCTGGGTGATGTGGTTCTGTTCCTGCTACTTGTAACAGGGAAAATGTTCCTGAGGTGCAGTACTCAATTTGCTGTATACTTGACGGAATAGGGAATATTTTGACATGCTGAAGATGACTGACTGACAGAGGGTGAGTGACAAGTACCATGGAATAGATTTTGTTATTTTGGTATTGGCACAGTATGCCCATGGGTGGACTACTGCTTCTGATCCAGGAAAACCAGCACTTTATGGTGGGATCACATAATTTTGGAAATCTGGGAGGACAACCAGTGGCTTCATAATTTCTGAATGAGGAAAGAGACCTTCATGGATTGGTGTGATGTGCTTGCATCAACCCTCCAACTCCAGATCACTCATTTTTGGAAAGCCATACCAATGCAGAAGTAGATGGCTATTGCTCTTTGGAAGCTGGTGACACCTGACAGCTACTGGTCAGTTGCAAACTACTTCAAGGTTGGGAAGTCCACTGTTAGTGTGGTAGTTGTACAGGTTTGCCAGGCAAACAGTACTGTCGTCTATTCACAGGGGCTTGCCATAACCCAAGTACCAGAAATTATAGCTGGATTTCAGAAGGTGGGGTTTCTGAACTGTGCAGGGGCCATCGATGGCACCCACATTCCCACACTTTGCCCACCTCAAGACATGAGTGAATATGTGAACTGAAAAGATTACTATTTGCTTGTCCTGCAAGGCTTAGTGTACCACATGGGGCAGTTCATGAATACCAACTTTGGAAAAGACAGGGCAGGTTCCTGAGCTGAGGGTACTCAGGAGATCAGGTTTTGCCTGATGGGGAAGTAGGAACTTTATTCCCCAGAAATGATGTGGTTCTGTATGATGTATCAATGTCAACAGTCATACTTCTGCATCAATGATCCAGACAAAAGGGAATGGAACAACAGACTGAGTGGCTGCAGAATGGTTGTTGAGTGTGTGTTTAGCCATTTGAAAGCTTGTTGGTGATGCCAGTGCAACCATCTGGATGCCAATATGGCCAATGCGGTTTACATAATTATGGCATGCTGTATCCTTCAAAAAATATGTGAAGGGAAAGGGGAATGCTTCCTTATGAAGTGGACGCAGGGCAGCTCAAGTTTGCAAAGCTTGTACGGTCTGCCATATCCCACTCATGTGCACACTGGTCCTGGTGTCCAGTGGACAATGCTTGGCTGCAGACATACAGCACAAGAGGAAGAAGGGATATTTGTAGGGAGGGTAGGAGGTCCACTGTAAAACTTATCAGCCTGGGATTCTGCTTCCTGCTATGGTTTGGGGTCCTCCTTGGTCTTCTCAGGGGAGGGGGTTGCTCACCTACCTCCACTGGGTAAAGATGCAGAATCACATTCTCCATTTTCTCCAAGTCTCCAGGGGCTTCCTCTGAGGTTCATGCTGCCTCTTCGCTCTGCCCCTCGTCAGCGTCCTGTCGTATGATGAGGCCAGCGGGATTGAGGACGGGGTCAGGAGCCACTTCGGACTTTGTAGTGGGAGCCCTGGAAGCATCCCGTCCAGCTTGTCATTGCATGGGCATGTATGAGGGTCCCTGTCAGGGCTTTCTCTTCCTGTACTGGAACCTCAGGTGCTTCATGGGAGTCTGGTGACTGCCTGCTGCTTCCAGCCTCTGTGAAATCTCCCAACAGGGGTGAATGTTCCAGCTGCCCTGGGCAAAGTTCTGGAGGACAGCATACTCTGACCAAACATTAATCAGCCTCCAGGTGTGCTCAGTGGACCTGGCAGCAGCTCTGGGAACAGAATCCATGATAAACTTGTATTGATCAGAGCGTAATGGAAAACTGTTCTGACATGGTCAGCACAGCTCTCTACTATTGCTGACAACAGGTGACCAGAGACCTTTATACACGGGGTAAGGGTCAGGCTGGAAAGAGTTTGATTCATTGTGGGAATGGGCCTGAGGGCTATTGAAATGCGGAACCATAGAATCATAGAATATCAGGGTTGGAAGGGACCCCAGAAGGTCATCTAGTCCAACCCCCTGCTCGAAGCAGGACCAATTCCCAGTTAAATCATCCCAGCCAGGGCTTTGTCAAGCCTGACCTTAAAAACCTCTAAGGAAGGAGATTCTACCACCTCCCTGTTGCATGCTCCTTACCCCCGTCCATACTGCTCTGTAGCAAGGATATGGGGCCATGCACAGAAGAGGCATGTACATGCCCACACCTCTCATGCATGCTAGCTTTCTTGCTGTGTGCTCTCCATGATGCATGTGCTTCATGGATTCAGATGTGGATGATAGGATGGTTATAACACAACAATGCACACGTAGGCATGTACAGTCATTAGTGAAGACAACCACCTGAGAAAGGTGGGAAAGAGCATGGGGTCCTTTAAATAGTATTTTCCCAGAACAGATGGCTTAGACTTGATTGTGGGAACTAGGCGAGGTTTTAAGTGTAATCTCCAATGGTAAGAGATAGGGCCCAAGACCTGGATATACTTCAGAACTCCAGACAAACAGCATGTCAGTAATGGAAATGAAGTATATAGTACCTTAATGCATTTTGTATGTTGTTCTAAATATTTGTGATATGGACTAAACTATAGATTTTTGGCAGTAATTTTCAACAGTCTTGAAACTCATTTACATCCATATAAAGTTGGTGTAAAATGCTGTCAGTTCGTAATGCATGTGTTTTATATCCATTTTTCAAAGATATAAATGGGTAGGCAAGGTAAAAGAATAATAGAGACTCAGGCCCTTTTATTCCTGGAATTTTGGTACAAATGGACATTGAAGTCTTCCTTTTAACGTGTACCCACCCTTTTACTCCTATGTGCTTTGGCAGTTGTCATAAACAGGATTATGTGTGTGTGGTATGTATGGTTGCTAAATGACAATGGGGCAGATTCTGACAGTACTTTATTGACTTTAGTGGAGATATTCTGGCTGTAACTGCATTCAGAATCAGGCCCCATTACTCCACTTCTGGAAGTTTTTCTTTACATCAGGTGTATTCTTCAGGCAGCTTGGCATTTCAATGGTCAGTACAGGCAAGAGTTGCCTTTACAAGCAGAGGCAATTTAGATGGTTTCAAGGATATTTGCTCCTCATTTCTGGCAATGATGATTAGTTTATCTCTTCTTCAGTATATGTTCACATTATATGACTCTGCTTGCATCTTTCCTTATTTATTATGTGTTAATGTAGTTATTTATATGCAGGAATTCCCCATCCCTTGAAATATTTATTACTTTTACACCTTCAGACCAAGTTTCGTCTCTAGAGTTTATTTTTTTATTTGTGACATTTATTTCTGAATTTTATTATGAAATTTTCAGCACTAGTTATTCCTGGCTTTATCTTGGGTTTTTTAATGATTATCTTAAAGGCATACATTAGCCATCACACTGTAAAACTTTCACCGTATTTGATCATTTTTAATAAGATTTTTCTCCTCAAATGGCAATGTTGCCAATGATTCATAATCCTATATCAGGTAGTTCATTAGAAGATAGAATCATACTAAACTGAAGGAAAAAAATTCTTCTTAGCTTTGTCTTCTATATTGAATATTTTTAGATTAAAATTGTATTTATTTCACCATATCAAAAACATCTTTCACTCCAAATGTTGTTGTTGTTGTATAGACTGGCCATACAAATCTTCAAACAGCTGCTCCGTCCCTCTTTCTACCTCTTCCCCTTCTCATCTATCAATGTTTGCTAAAATCCTATCTGGCCAGTTCTTATTTGCATCCACTAGGCAACCTGGAACATTGCTGCTCTTGCTCTGCATTTTCTGAAATGGCACATGGCAGCATTATCTGTTAACAAACACTGGCAGGAAGGTTTGCCTTCCAGGCAGCTAATTTCTAAGTGCAGGCTCAGCAAATCTTCAGTGGCAAGGTGAGAGACTTTAATCATTGTGACAATCAGGAGCCAGTCACCTCAAGGGAAGAACATAAGATTTAAACAACCCCCCCCAAATGAGCAGTTGAACCAATTGATTGCATAGTGTATTGTTGTACTATAAAAATATATTGAATAAAGTCTTTTATAAAAGCGCAAAATGTTCTGAATATGATGGTTATTATGAGACATGTATACAGACCAGAAAAAGACAGTGATAGACTATTAGAGTTAATGGAAAGATCCTAGTTAGACATTCTAGTTAGAATTCCTCCACTCTGAATAACGAAGAGTGACCATGCCAGAAGAGAGAGAGAGAGAGAAAAATTAAAGGAAAAAAGACCTTTAAAAAGGAGGCTTGACAATGAAGTTTTCATCCAGAAAGTGAGGCACAGCCTCTAAGCAGGAAGCTGTCTGTAAGATCCTGGGCAGTGGTTTTCAACCTGTCGTCGGCAGACTTCTAGGGGTCCACAGACTATGTCTAAGATTTCCAAAGGGGAGGGCACACCGACATTCAAATTTTTTTACGGGTCTGCCCATGAAAAAAGATTGAACTGTTTTAGGATGTACACTGGGAAACTGCTCAAGGGCAATAGGTAACTTGTGTTAGAAAAGAGATTTTATCTAATATACAAATATATAAAGCCTGAGGTTGCATCTTCATGTTTATTTTCTGTGTAAGTTATATATGTTCTCCCTTATTATTTCATCGTTGAATCTGTGTTTTTTCTATTAAATACACTTTTTCTTTATTCTAAACCCAAGCAGTTCTCTATTGTGCAAACTCTGAAATCTGTGGATTATGTGCGCCAAAGTGAGCTGACAGCTGGTTTCAGACCTTGTGGGTGGGGGTGGGTGTGAGGGGTGTGTGGGTGATAAACCAGAGGGGAAAAGACTGAGTGTCTGGTAGTTAAGAACTCTGAGAGGATGGATTTGGAGAGACACAGGACTGAAAGGACTGATCGTGTCACCCTGCTGGAAGCCAGGGTGAGACCTTGCATTGTGTGGGCAGGCTGCTGGTGTCAAGAATTTGAGCCTGAGCAGCACAACATTAAGGCACTGTAAGGTTACAGGGTGGGTGGTGACAGAATCCCTTACTGGTCTGGGTGACACAACTTTTTATAATTTCTTGATGTCCTCTCAATGGAATGAAGGTCTCCTATGTTCTCATCTCTGGTCCCTCCAAGCTTTATAAATATGGTTTCATCTATGGGTGAAACAGTAGAGGGTTATCGGAGATTAATGGTTTGATGACTGAAGAGAATCCCAGAGGTCTGCACACAAGTTAGTTACTCTCAGGGCTTTTTGTTTTAGTGTTTTACTCATTTGTACTTAAAAATTTGTGGGTTTCACAAAAGTTATTACTTATTTACCAATTTTCACATGCATTGTGGATCACTTAAGAACTTGAAAATATTGATTATGTTACGAAAACTCAAGAGACAAGGTGGATGAGGTAATATCTTTTATTGGACCAACTTCTGTTACTGAGAAAGACAACCAACAGAAGTTGGTCCAATAAAAGATATTACCCCATCCACCTTGTCTCTCTAATATCCTGGGACTGACGAGAACACTGCATACAAGAAAATATAATACATTACATTATATAAATGTGTTTATATTAATAATATATTACTGTTAGTGTATATGCGAGGCTGTGTTAAAGTAAGAAGATGGAATAGAAGATACAACCAGACATATACACACATGCACTTCTGTATGTGTACTTCAGTGATCAAGTCCTGAAAAAAGATGTGCCAGAACTCCCAAGACCCGGGTCTCCACTCCAGAAGGAAAGAAGATGACTCAGTAACCTGAGTAGATACCAGGGGAACCCATGTGGTCCCCCCTCTCCCATACTGGTTCCCTGCTCCAGAAGGAGAGAAGGCAATTTAGTAACCTGGGCCACGGAGCTGTCATCTCCCCTTCCAGAACAGGAAGCCAGGTGAGAAGTACTCTTACTTTTCTCTATTTCTTGTTTTTTCTGTCCTTCCATCCCCCAGTATTTACCCAGAAAACTGCAAAGTTAATTTTTTGCACCAGTTTTCATTTGTTTTTAATTTTTGTAATAAATATTGATAAAATCATGGTAAATTTTAAACAAAATAAAAAGTGAAAACAAAGGATCTTGATTACTCTTTAGTCCCAGCAGCCACTTTAAAACTCAGTGATTTGAGTTTTAAACCAATAGTGAGATAAATATATGAAAAGGGAGAATTCTTGCATTGATTTCTGCAAAACTACTAATTTTGCCGAACAAAATATTCAGGGTTTTCATTTTAAAAGGTCCTTCATGCATTGTAACTGAAAACGACATCTTTCTTGAATTGGATTCCATATTGTGGAAGATAAGAATGCAGTACTAAATCTGCCTGGCTTAATAAATGCTAAAAGAAGATAGATGAGATCTGTGTGTGAATGTGCTTTTGAACTTTCAGATGGATTCAGCAAAAAATCCAAAAGAAGATGAATGGGGAAAAAAAGTGATTAAAAACAAAACTTAAACAATCAGGAAAATTAAGAAGTGAATTAATTGGGCCATTATTTTATCAAGAAAAGAAATGCTGAACAAAGAGAAGGGAAAACTAATTTTGTTTTGGTACAAATGCAGCAAGCATACAAAGTCAGACTGTAGAGCTGCAAATATACATTTTGTGCTCAAAGAGAAATATGATGTAATTGGGGTAAATGAGGCTTGGCTGAATAAAAAAACTGACCAGGATATTAAAACACTGCAGCAACGTTTATAGAAAACAAAGATTTCATAGACTAGGTTGCAAAATAATACATGACAGAGGGAGGACGCCACTGATGAACCAAGAAATGATAGTGTAGATATCTTGTAGTTGTCATGATGACTCTTCAAAACCATAGGTGCAGAATGTCAAACTGCAACTAAAAATTCATTATATTATATGACTGACAGGACATCAATAGTGTTTCTATTATGACTATTTGATATTAAATCAATGGTATAACAAAAATATTATAATGTCCCTGGAACTCTGAGAGCACATCATCTTAGTGGTAGGTTGCTTCTTAATTGTACATAGGAAATAATTAAACACAGGGGTTGACAGCATTTCATATACAAACAGTCCATTTGTGTGTATATTTAGGAAGCACAGGGACCACATGCTATCATTGTTTGATTTCTATCATCTGTTCTAACCTAAATCTTGTATCCTAAGTGGTGAAAGGCCATATTTTAAATGTGTTTAGACACCTAAAGAGAGCAGATAGGTACCTAATGAGATTTTTCAAAAGTGCCTAGGCACCTAGCTCCCATTAGTTATTTTTGAAAATGAGACTTAAGCTCCTACTTCACTTTTGAAAATTTTATCTATGGTACTTAAGCTGGAGTTGAACAACTGGCGAAAGAGAATAAACTTATTCCAAATCCTGTCAAGCCTGGGTGTGCAGACGTAAATTCTTCAGTGCAATATCCTCTAGAGCAGCTCTTCTCAACATTTTCCAGAATATGATTGTGATACAAGAAAACAAAGTTTTGTGCCCTCTCATTCCTATATAACCACAATAAGAGGGAAGGTGGTCACAACCACCTTTGACTTATTTTTGACCTCCATATTGAGAGCTGACACTCTAGAGGCAACACTGAGGAAGAAGGAATTGGAGACAGCTTTGCCAGTCTCAGCTTGACAGCCTTTCAGAATGAGAGGACAAGGATGCTTCCAGGTGGAGGGCACCATTCCTTCCAGCAGATAATTAAAGTTGTGTGGAAAAGTTCCAATGAAACAGTTTCTTATCAGAATTTTCTGATTCACTGAAATCAAAATGTTTTGTGGAGACCGTTTGATTTTGATGACGTTCCCCTGGAAACCAGGTACATTTCAGAACCCTTCCTACTTTCTGCCAGCTTGCCCAACTGGCTCCTTGGCAGTCCACCTGGTCTGCTGCTCGAGAGCCCAAGCTTCCAGGGTTCACAGCTCTGGGACAGCCTACCAGGCAGGCTGTCCAGGGACAGGACCTTTTGACTTTCAGGGTATGCAGCTACAGGACATTCCACTAGGTGGACTGACACAGATCTGAGGCTCCACCCCATCACAGAAAATTTTGAAAGTTTTGGGTTTTGTTCTAATCAGAATGAAATTAAATTTCAAAATAGTGAAAGGCTTCATGAAACAGAATACCTTCCCTCCTCCCCACCCCCAGTTCTACTTACAATCCTTGTTGAACATCCCCATTATACTTGGGACAACTCTGGAGAATTTTCAGTCCATCCAAGGCCTATTATTTGAATCCCAGAGGTGCAAGGGTGGGAGGAACATGTCCTGCATATAAAGAGATGTTTGAGAAATGTAAAAAAAATATTCTGTGGGATTCTGTGAGAGAAAAGCTATACATTGCACACAGCTGTAGCCTGCGATCCTTATGGCTTGTGTTTAATTGCTTTCTTTTTTCAGCTTTTGATGGAATTTTTCTTTTAATGAACGTTTTGAAGAAAACGGAAATCTTTCTTCAGACAGCTTCTTTTGGAAACCTCCAAATCGATTCTCAAAGTATCTGTTGGTTTTGTTTGGTGCTATATTCCTAGGATAGAAGAAAAAAAAATCTTTTCAGCTCAAACTATCCAGCTGATCACTTTACCTTCTGGAGTCAGCTGGGGGCTCTGGGTTTCTATTCTGAAATAGCAGCAAAGAGTCCTGTGGCACCTTGTAGACTAACAGATGTACTGGAGAATAAGCTTTCGTGGGTGAATACCCACTTCATCGGATGCATGTCCACATGGATGTCACATGAATCCGACGAAGTGGGTTTTTCACCCACGAAAGCTTATGCTCCAATACGTCTGTTAGTCTATAAGGTGCCACAGGACTCTTTGCTGCTTTTACAGATCCGGACTAATACGGCTACCCTTCTGATATTCTGAAATACTCATCCTTTAAAAATATTAAATTATTTAGGGATAAACATTCAGAGCAATGTACAGAAATAAGTTGCCATGAGATTCCCATGAATGTTAACATTGATGACAGTCATTTAAAAAACAAAAAGAGAAGACATAGGTTTTTATGTATGTCTTTGTCTTGTGGAGGATTTCAGGCTGAGGTATGTTCTGTAGGTCTGCACTGCATTATTGCTATTGCTCTTTTGACTGCTATGGTCACTGCTGTTTTATCAAATTTTCATCACCAGAGCAGCTGTACAGCTGCACATACCTTGTGGTCCAAGCATCATTCAGATGGTTCACTACAATGCCCTTAAAAATATACCCAGTCCCTGACGAGAGCTGTCACTCAGTACTAGTGTGACAGCTGGCAGAGCGGTAAAGTGACATCAGTGGCTCTGCCAGACCTTTTTTCCCCTCAACATTAAATACAGTTTCTCAGTAACTGTTGCACAGGGAAGAGGCACCATAGGTTCCCTTCTTATTAATTACAACAGTGAAAACTAAAATAAGATGAACCAATAATATAACTTTTATAGATCAGAAAAGTGGTTCCAAGAGAGGGGAGAAGGAGTAAATGGGAAAAAAAATCTGACTGTACCTCTTCCCAGCTGCCAGAATGAAGTTTACTGAAGTGTGGTGATCTATTTATTTAGATTTAGTAAATGTTGAATTGAATGGGATATTAGAACTGATCTGGTAGATCAGGTCAAATTGTAGTAGTGCATTTCATGGATGTACCTACAGCATCATTCATTATTAAAAAAGTTATCCTGATATAAATCGGAGCTAAGGTTACTGGGGAAGCAAACCATCTCCGTCTGCATTTTTGGCACGTAATCCACTACCTTATGAAGTATTTTATTTACTCTAACACCTTAGTGTTTCAAGTCCTTTTCAGTAAGGATCAGAACCTGATGGGTTTCTCTAATAATTTAAATGACCTGCAAAGAGGAAAATTGGGTTTGTGCACTCTTAATACTTTATGATATATGCACAAGTCTTAAAAGTATTTTTCCTCCTTGTTGCTTACATTAGGAATTCTGGTCTTGTCTACTTTGTTTTTCACTTAGTTTCTTTATGGGTAACTGGAAAACAAATAGCTTTATGAATTCGAAGATGTCAAGGAAGTGAAACTTGATCAACTGAGAGAGAAAGTGATTTTTATATAGACTATTTAAATCTTTGCTTTTGCCAGACCTATTTATCTCAATTCCCTAGCAAATGGGGGGGAAAGTGTGCTTGTTTAAAGGTTCAGTACCTCTGCCCCTTAATGTTAGATTTAAGAAAACTCCTAATTCCTTTGTCAGGTTTCTCCCAAGTGCAAAACCAGAGGAGACAGGAATTGATATTTCTAAGGTAGAAAATAAGCAAAAAAGACAATTAAGTTTTAAGTTTCCAAAGCAGTGCTTGTACTGGAAAGTGTAGTGCTAAATCTCCTGCACTACTTTGGAAGTCTCAACCAAAGGGCATTTTTTGTTAAGTTTCTTAAAACAGTCAGCATTTGAGTATATCAGTTACACTCTGCATAGTGTACGAAAGTAATCAGTGGGTGTTGTGCATGTGAAGGGACTGTAGTAGTATGCTCTAAGAGTAAAATTATTCATTATTTGTGAAACCATCCCATTGCAACAAAGCCCTATAACTTACAGGTAAGCTGGTGGATATGACCAGTGAAAGTTCATTTGGAACTTTACAGCTCTATTCCTATCTGGTTTCTATCTTAAGACAATACTTCACTAGTTATCTTTAAGAACAATCTAAGTACTGTATTAAAGTCATTGCATCACACTTGTGGCCAGATTTTCAAAAATGGACAGATTATTGAATAAGGATATGCTCTAGGAAATACTCGGGAAGTTCTATGGCCTTTATTATACAGGAGATCAGATCAGATGATTACAATGGTCCATTCTGGCCTTGGAATCTATATGCTTGCAATAATTTGCATAATTTTTGTGCATAATTACTGTGTCTGAATGTGCAAGTCAGGTATCTGCATGTTCAAATGACCAGTTATCACAGGCAATTTGTACAGGCATTCATTGTAAATTCACAGTTGTCCGCATGCTTTAAAATCAGGGCTTTATCTTTATGTTGTTCAATCCATTTTTAAAACATTTTTCTTACCTCGTGTTGTATTTTAGCAATTAATTTTGGGGATATAATTACAGCCACTTACTTCAGCACATAGCATCCTCCTCTTTTGCCTGGGAGCTTAGGTCAAGGTATATAGGGAAACAGAGGGGAAGAAAGCATGTGGGATCAGAGCAATGGCTTGAACCCCAAACTGGAGAAGTGTTGTGTTTGTCTTCTGGCTTATTTTCTCTTATTTTTGTAAATGCAGCCCTCTAACTCTGAAGAATCAATTTTGAGGAAGAGACATCACTGACTAAGGTCAGTATTTTAAGGTATGTATCTGTTGCCAGTTGTGAGCAGAACAATGCCTAAATACCTTTAAAAATCTGGTCTAAACCTGCGTTGTTTTACTACTGAACTATTCCACGAGAGCACCTCAGTATAGTGGCATCTCTTTTGTATTAACATGAGGTAATTTATTCAACTGAAGATATAGCAAATAAAATCTCTATGACAACATAATAACTCGATAAATAAATGAGGGCATACTCTGCCATCAAAAGATTTTTAACCATAGGAAAACTACCCTTTCCTAAAATGTGCAATTCTTGTTATATAGAATTAAAGGCATGCAACAGGTAAAGATATTCACAGATGAAAAAGACAGAAGGGACCATTGTGGTAATCTAGTCTGACCTCCATCTTAACACGGGCCATATGTTTTCCCTTAATTAATTCCTATTTGAACTAGAGCATATCTTTTGAAAAATACCCAATCTCTTTTTAAAAGTTGCCAGTGATGGAGAATCCACCACTAACCTTTGTAGGCTGTTCCAATGGCTAACTATCCTCATGGTCTAAAAATGTGCACGTTATTTCTAGTCTGAATTTGTCTAGCTTCAACTTCTGGCCATTGGATCTTGTTATATTTTTGTCTGTGAGATTAATTTCTGTTCTTCATATATAGTGTTCAAGTCACCCTTTAACATTCTCTGTTAAGCTAAATAGACTGAGTTTATCACTATAAGGCTTAAAGGTGGGAGGGAGGGGGCAAAACTGAGTGAGTGGCATTGTAATCTGGTGCACAGAGGTCATGGGGCCAAACCCAAGCAGTGCTGTGACCCCTTAAATGTGGCCCTGCTGCCCCATGGGGCCAAACTGAGTGGTCAGTGGGGTGGCCAGTGCTGCTCTTCCTCACCGCTGCCAATGGTATGCCCGTTGCATAATGCGTGTATGACTGCAGATGCCACTGTCCACAGTGGGACAGACATTGGGCCAGAGAGAGAGAGTGAGAATGACTCTATAATCTAGGGGTTAGGGCACCCACCTGGGAGATGGGAGACCTCAGGTCCAGTCCCCCTGCTCCAACTACCCTTTCATTATTTATCCAGAGTGCAAGAGCTTAAACAGGAGAAACTGAGGGAGGCTCACATCAGAATATCCTATAGCTCAGTGGTCACAGCACTCTCCTTAGAGGTGGGAGATCCCTACTCAGATCTTTCTTCCCTTCTGGCAGAGTGGGGGGAATTGAACCTTGATTTCCCACATCTGTGGCAAGTCTTCTAATCACTGGGCTAAAAGTTATCAGGTAGGCGACACCACCACCACCATCTCTCCCATCTATTTTGTATGAAGTGAGGCAGGTGCCCAACTTTTTCCCTTGAGTATCACTTAAGCTGCCTGTACTCAGGTGCTGGGTTCCCATTTGTTGATCTCTAGTAGAGACAAGCTGAAGCCTGGACTTAGACACCTATCTCGATGAGAGGACTTAGCATACACTCCTCTCATCAGCACCTCTCACTGGCTAGCTTAGGCAGCTCTCAGCCCATCTTGCTTGCTTTTCTGGATTGCATCCCAGGGTGCCTCCTTCATTCTATGGGAAGCCTAGGCGCCTTCCTCGGCTTTGTGAATCACAGCGGTGTTCCTGTGATTTTCAAGGCCCATAAAAGTTAGGCTCTGTGACACACCATGTTACAACAGCTAAGTCCCTTCATGGATCCCACCCTAGGTTGCTAAAGAGGCAGACTGGTGTCTAGGAGAATTTTCAAAAGTGCCTAGGTGTCTAACTCCCATTTTTAAAAATGCCTAAGTGCTTAACTCCCATTTAAATGGGAGTTACACAGCTAGGCATTGAGAGAGATTTTCAGAAGTGCCTATCTGCATCTTTAGCTATCTAAGTACCTTTGAAATCTGGCGCCGGCACTCTAAGGGTATGTCTACACAGCTCATGGTAGCACGTTTCACAGCCTGGGTTGAGAGACTCGGGCTTCTGCTAGTGCGTTAAAAATAGCTATGTAGACAGCGCTTTGCAGTTGTACCCACCTCCCTTCCTAGGCATCAGAGCGTGAGCTCCAGCCAAAGCCCAACTTCAAAGTGCTGTCTACGCTTCAAAGTACTGCAAGGCCTGCTAGACTGAGTCTATTAACCGAGGCTGGGATGCTTGCTGCTGCAAGCCATACAGACTTGGCCTTAATTTCTTAGGCAAACTCCCATGAACTCAATTAGCATTTGACTGAGTAAAAACTGAAGACCAAAACCTGCTCATCTTATGGACATAAGCAGTGCTTTGCCAGCAAGGGGACTACTAGTGAGTAGCTGGTGGATCTGTCCCTCAACAATGTCTTTAGGATTTGCACTACTACAGGATTCTTTCCTGATTTGGATGGGGTGTGGACTAGGTGACCTCAGATAGAAATTCTGTAATTCTAGGTTTGGTTGGTTAGACTTGAAACCACAGCTACTAACAAGAGGCAGGGATGTTGCTCATGAAAGTCATTCAGTGCTCACCATGAATAAAAGCAGTGAACATGATAAGAAACAGAAAAATAGATTTTATCTCCTTTCAGATGCTACTCAGACTCCTCCTCATATGCTTTCAGATCAGGCAATTTAATCCCAGCCCATTTCTAGTACGAAGTTGAAAAGCCAGTAAAGAACAAGATGCTGTACAGTACATGACATTTAATTTCTAGGTAACTAGAAGGTTTTGCATAAGCTTTATCCTTCCAGAATTAAATCTCATGTGCAGCATGTATACTTCATCACTTAATTCTTGATGTGTTTCTTGTTTCATAGTTTTAACATCAGGCATACAAAATCCTATAATCCAAAATAGGTATTAACACTTTTATTAGATTGCATTAGACAGTTCTAATGCACATATCATTATTGTAATACGGCTATATGTTCTGATTTTATTGCCAGTTCATCTTTCAATTTGTCCTTTTAATGATTGCAGACTAATTTACAGTGTGCCTGCAATGCTATTGGGTTTCAAAATAAAATGAAAGAAGGTAAACACTTCCTACAGTGAATTATTTATGCAGTGGATGAAATGAGACTTGCAGAAAATGTGGAGTCTTTTATATTAAGGATAGCCAACGAAGAAAGGTGCCTTTGTATTTTTTTTCCTGTTAAATTCAAAGTGTACAATTCATTTTTGACTAAGAAAGAATTTATCACTAAAAAAAATCCAAACGTGTCTTCTCTCAAATTAGTTAATACAAAGTCTTGAAGTTCAAGTACAGAGGTGTGCTGGGACTGAGGCAGCGATACTGATGGTAATTGTGAGTTTGCTTTCGCAACAGACAAAAGTATGATTTTTCTATAGATTTTTAAAATCTGCTCATATTACTATTTTAATTGAAAAAAGAAGAAATGTTCAAAGCCCTGGCAGATACCTGTACTTGGATAAGAACATAGAAGGCTTTGAAATGGAAAGCTACACTATGGCGCATGTATCGAGTCTTTTTTTTAATTGGACAGTTGTACAGAAATGAATTAATTGCATATGTGACAAAGCTCTGTCCTTGCCTCCGTGAGTCCCGCGTTTCCTGGTGGATTTCGCTAGCCTCAGGGGCTCACCGTGACCCTCCACATAACCCTTCTCTCTCTAGAGACAAGGGTCACAGTCTACTGAGCCATTTTCATCATAAGCCAGCGAGGGAGGTGAGGAGAAGTTATCCTTCCTTGCACAGTCTCTGTCGTCTCCCAGTCTCAGTGATTAATCAGGGAGCAAAGGTGGAAGGGGGAAGACCGGGCCCATCTTCTACTCCGGGCTCCAGCCCAGGTACCCTAATAGTATGAGCTATGGTAGCTAACCTTTTAGAAACATGACATGTACAATTCCCTGGGTTACTTCCCCCACAGCAGCCCTCACTTCCTCAAGCTCCACTTCACCCTTACCTCAGGGCCTCCTTCCTTGTGCCTGATATGGTGTGTGCTACTCAGTCTCTCCAACAGCACAGCTTCCTCCCACAGCTCCTGACATACACACCCACCTGACTAACTGGGGGGCTTTTAACTAGTTTCAGCCAGCCCCTGATTGGTTTCAGGTGTCCCAATCAACGTAGCATTCTCCCTGCCTTCTGGAAAGTTCTTAATTGGCCCCAGGTGTCTTAATTGACCTGGAGCAGCTGCCATTTAACTTATCCTGGTACCAGGGATTTGTTTAGCCTGGAGCTAAAATATCTATCTCCCACTACTTTTCTATAGCCATCTGGCCTTGCCCCATCACATATCTCCCCCCTCCACTCCCCGCTCAACACCATAGAGTTGGGCAACTTGGGACGCCAGGCAGTATGCTCGTGACAGACCATCAGCTTTGCCATGGTGGCATCCAGCCCTGTGCCGTATGCAGAACTGGAATGGTTGAAGGGATAAGAACCACCTGGTGACCCTTGCATTCTTTTCCTTATTCCGCTGCATCCACTGGAGGGGTTCATGGTCTGTCACAAGAGTAAATCGCCGGCCTAAGAGGTAATAATGCAGTGTCTCCATAGCCCATTTGACAGCAAGGCATTCTCTCTCGACTACTGCGTATTTCTGTTCTCTTGTGAGAAGCTTTCTGCTTAGATAGAGGATCGGGTGTTCCTCTTCTCCCACCATTTGCGACAGAACTGCCCCCAACCCCACCTCGGAAGCATCTGTTTGTAAAATAAATTCCCTGTTAAAGTCCAGGGCTATAAGTATGCGGTCATTACAGAGGGCCATCCGAAGGTCTGTAAATGCCCCCTCTGCTGCGTCGGTCCACTTCACCATGTCTGGACCTCAGGCCTTCACCAGGTCCATTAGGGGACTTGCTGTAGTGGAGAAGTGGGGAATAAAACTTCGGTAGTAGCCTACCACGCCTAGGAATGCACGGACCTGCTTCTTTCGGGTCGGCCGGGGCCAGTTTTGGATTGCCTCTAGCTTATTTGTTTGGGGCTTCACTATGCCCCTTCCCACAATATATCCCAGGTACCTAGCCTCTGCTAGCCCTATGGAGCATTTAGTGGGATTAGGAGTGAGGCCAGCCCGCCTTAAGGTGCGCAGTACTGCCTCCACTTTCTCCAAGTGGGTTCCCCAGTCTGTCGTATGGATGATGACATCATCTAGGTATGCAGCTGCATAACTAGTATGGGGACACAGCAGCTTATCCATGAGGCGCTGGAATGTGGCTGGGGCCCCATGTAGCCCAAAAGGGAGGACGGTGTACTGGAATAGCCCATCCAGGGTGGAGAATGCTGTCTTTTCTTTAGCTTCTTTGGTCAGAGGAATCTGCCAGTACCCTTTCGTCAGATACAGTGTAGTCAAGAATCAGGCACTACCCAGTCGGTCAACCAGTTCGTCGATGTGTGGTACGGGGTATGCATCAAACTGGGATATTTCATTCAGTCGGCGAAAGTCATTACAGAATCTCATAGTACCGTCAGGTTTAGGCACTAGAACAATTGGACTGGATCACTGACTGTAAGATTCTTCAATAACCCCTAATTCTAAAATTTTCTTTACTTCAGCCTTGATTTCTTCTCTTTTGGCTCCTGGGATTCGGTAGGAGTTACCTCAATGTTACCTTTGCTCCGGGGATCATGAGGATATGGTGATAGGTCTCAGTCGTTCACCCTGGTTTTGTAGAGAACACATCTTGGTTGCGATTAATGATGTCAGCTGCGTCGATCTTTTGGATCGGCGTCAAGTCGGATGATATCCTTTCTGGATGTGAGTATAGAGAGACAGAGAGAGGGTCAAGTCATCGTATCCAGGCTGAAAACTACCTTGAGGCCAAACATATACAGTTCAAACTAAGGAACCAGGTGAAACTTAGCCCATGTCTACACAACAAAGTTAAGTTGACTTTATGTAAGTCAACATCAAGCCTCCAATTTAAGCAAGTTGATCTTACGTGTCCACACTACGCTCATTGTGTTGGCGGAGTGCATCCTCACTAGCAGGGCTTGCATCAACACACGGAGCACTGCACTGTGGGTAGCTATCCCATAGTGCACATTGCCGAGTGAAATTTTGGGTTGGGTTTGCAATGTCTTATTGGCGTGGGTGGTTATGGGAACATGGTGTCGGCCTCCCATGATGCACTTACCTTCCTCCCTTCCTTCTTCCCTGAAATCAATGGCAAACAAACTAAGGCTTTTTCGCAAGCTTGGGTTACCTGCACAGACACCATAGAACAATAAGCATGGACCCCGATCAGCTGTACACTGTTGTTGTGAGCATTACGAAAACCTTGTGCCTTATCTTGCAGTATTTACACAGCTGATAAAGGAGCCACTGCGCAGAACAATATGATGCCATGCAAGAAGACATAGAAGAGAGCAATTCGCAGTTGCTAGCAACAGTCACGCATCACCTTGACACAGTTGAGTGCCTTTTCTGAGCCTGGGTAACAAGCACTGATTGGTGGGACCACCTTGTTATGCAGCTATGGGATGATGAGCAGTGGCTACAGAACTTTCGAATGAATTTTCAGGAACTGTGTGAAAAGCTTTCTCCAGCCCTGAAGCACAGCAATACTAAAATGAGAGCTGCTCCAACCGTGGAGAAGCGAGTGGTGATAGTTCTGTGGAAGCGTGCAACACCAGACTGCTACCGGTCAGTGGGGCATCAATTTGGAGTGGGTAAATCTATAAATTGACTCTGGACAACGTGCAGAACGTAGTGGACGGTTTTGCCACGATGGGGTTCCCTAACTGCGGTGGGGTGGTAGATGGCATATCCCTATCTTGGCACCAGACCACATTGCCAAAGAGTACATAAAACAAAAGAGGTACTTTTCAATGGTTTTGCAAGCACTGGTGGATCATAGGGACCATTTTACCGACACCATTGTGGGATGGTTGGGAAAGGTGCATGATGTGCACATCTTTAGGAACACGTCTTTTCAGAAAGCTGCAAGCAGAGGCTTTATTTTCAGACTGCAAAATAACCACTGGTGATGTTGAAATGCCAATTGTGATCCTGGGAGACCCAGCCTACCCCTTGCTCTGATGGCTCATGAAGCCGTACACCGGCAGCCTGGATAGCAGTAAGTACCAGTTCAACCACAGGCTGAGCAAGTGCAGAATGATGGTGGACGTGGCTTTGGATGTTGAAAAGGTCGCTGATGCTGTTTTCTTACTAGGTTAGACCTCAGTGGAAGCAATATCCCCATTGATATTGCTGCCTGCTGCATGGTCCATAATATCTGTGAAACAAAGGGAGAAAAGTTTTTGCCGGGGTGGGAGGTTGAGGCAGATCTCCTGGCAGCCAATTTTGAACAGCCAGACACCAGGGCAATAAGAAGAGCACATCGAGGGGATCTACATCTCTGTGAGGCTTCGAAAACCAGTTTCAGCAAGGAGCCAGGGTAACAGGACACTTATCTGTGTTTTTTCTTTCCAAACTGTCCCCTCCATTGCATTTTCTCCCTGTAAACTCCACCGCCACCAACCACCATGTGTTGAATTAATAAACAGCCTTTTCTCCTCAATCCATTAAGTTTTATTGTGCACTCAAACACACAGAGACAGCAAAGAAAAGTAAGATAACCTGGGGTAAAAGGGCTGATAACATTGTGGGGGGAGAAACAAGGAAAGCTTGCTTACAGATGCATTGCCATAATAATCAAAGGTGTGGGAATGGGCACCTTCCGTCCTTGTACCCTCCTGTAGTGTTGAGTGCAAGGGATACCAAACTTTCTCCCCACCCCCCATAAGATGTTTTGCAGGAGGAGGATGTAGAACTGAGCGATGATGGCAGCAGGTTCAGCATAGCCTGTAGAGGGACTCTATCATCTAGTTGCCTTTCTTGAACCACAACCAGATGCCTCAACATGTCTGATTGCTCATTCATAATCTGCAGAATCTCTTCCTGCGTGGCATGCTTTTGTTCCCTACATGCTCTCCTGTCCTCCTGGTCCATGTCCAGGTTCTCAGACAATGTAATTCTCCATGCTCTGAGCTCCATCTTGTCACTCTCAGAGGCGCGCATTAACTCACTGAACATGTCCCCCTGAGTCTTCATTTTCTGCCTTCTAATCTGGGAAAGTCTCTGACTCGGTGTGGAGGATGTACTGACAGACAAAGTTTCAGCTGCAAGGAATGCAAAGCACAAGGGTAGCATTGACAGTGCTTACATGGTTTCTGGTGCAAGGTTATAAAAAACACCTCTCAATACACTTCACTGCAAGCCATAATGTAATCACAACTGCTGGCTATTGCAAGAGTTGGTTTGCTACTCCAGCTATGGTGAATAAGGCCACGAGGCATGGGCGAGAGGTCTTGTGCTGCTGCTTTTGTGAAGACATCCTTGTGATCACAGGTTGGCACTTGAGACAAGGCCTCTTTCCCCTAGCAACCTGGATGGTGGTTGAGGACAGGGACCAGTGTAAAGCCCCCCAAATAGTTTTTTACAAAAGTGGCATCAGGTTAGGGGGAAAGGGAAACAAACAGGAAGCTGCCATGCCCACCATTTTTTTTCAATGCTGGTTGCAATACGTGGTGATCCCTTCCAACCTCAACCACGGCACATTTGGAAAAGCATGCGGGGGGGGGGGGGGATTACTTGTTGAATTGTTTGCAGTTTAAGGACTAGCATTGAAAACTTCCCCCATTTTCCCTAGTTGACCCTATGCAATATCACTTCCTCGAGGGTAACAAAGGTGGCAAGGGAGCCGATGCTGCAAATGTCTGGGTACAGACCTGGTGCTTATGCTGCATGCTGTGTGCTGCAATGATGCTAGCAGAGTTAATACTGGAATGGCGCAGGAAAGTGTCCTCCCATGGTGGACGAAATAAGGCAGCCCTCCCCAGAAACCTTCTGCAAAGGATTGCAGAGTACCTCCATGAAAGCTTCCTACAGATCTCCATGGAGGATTCCCGGGCCATCCCTGTGCACATAAACCGTCTTTTTCGGAAAGCATCCTCTGCGTAGCTGGTGTGGCCACCGATACCCACTGCACCTACCTTTTTGTTCAGATTAAACACAAAAAATAATAGCATGTAACCCCTATAGTTTGACTGAAAATTTTTACTCACCAGAGGTGTCTTCCCTGGCATCACACTCCACTACCAACTGGTCCTGTGAAGGGATGGGCTCCAAGGTTAAAACCAGTTCTTAGCTGTTTTGGGAGAATGGAGTCTCCGCTTGCCTGCCTCACTTTCTCCTCCCGCTCTTCCTTGTCAACAATGTCCTCCTCGTTGCTGCTTGAGATTGCCTGGGGCTCCTGGATGGTATCCATGGAGCGTTTTGGGGTAATGGCGGGGTCGCCACCGAGAATCGCATCCAACTCCTCACAAAAGAGGTATGTCTGTGGGGCAGAACCAAAGTGATTGTTCACCTCATCTTCTTGTATGCTTGCCAAAGCTCCTTTATTTTCATGCGGCAGTGCTGCGTGTCTCTGATGTAGCCCTTCTCCCTCATGCCCCATGCGATCTTGGCATAGATGTCAGCATTTCTTCTGCTGGATCGGAGCTCTGCCTGCACGGACTCTTCTTCCCACACAACAATAAGATCCACCACCTCCTGTGTACTCCATACTGGAGCGCATTTGCGGTGTTGAGTCTTTATGATGAGCTGTGCTGCTGAGCTCTCCAGGCTGATCAAACAGGAAATGAAAATTCAAAAGTTCCTGGGGCTTTAGCCAGGGGAGCACCTGTCTTCTGTGTATCTGGCTGACATGCAGTTAAGTTGAAAGTGCTCTCCAGAGTGGTTACAGCAGAGCACTGTGAGACACCTCCTGGAGGCCAGTTCATTAAAATTACACAACACAGTGTCTACCCTATCCTCATGTCGACCTGTGGATGTCAGAGCAAGCTCTACACTTCTCATGGAGGTGGAGTACAGAAGTCGACTCTGCAGGATACTTAGGTCAGCGGAAGGAACTTGGTAGTGTAGACACATACATTATTAGATCAACTTAACATGGCTTATGTCAACCTACGTTTGTAGTGTAGACCAGGCCTTAAGGTTTCCCATTGCAATCCTGTGCAGCTTCTTGCCTCATCCTTCAAAGAGGCCAATTTCTTCTAAAGTGAGGTTAGCTGTGCTTAATACAGAATGACTGGATGGACGTTTTTCTGTGTGATGAAAATTATGATTTAGTTCCTACAATTTTGCTTTGTGCCACTTCCTGTCTGAGAATGGGCTTTAGCTACACTCTCGTCTTACCTTATTTTGCTCCTTTCAAGCTGCACCAGAAGATAATTTTTTCTGTTCCCTGCCTATATTGTTACTACATTATCTTCAGTGTACACAGAGGCATAGCAGGGCAACTGTCAGGAAGAGGGCAAGTGGATAGAGAGATATTTTGTCGCATACCTACTGTAAAATGTTAATTGAGTTATCATCAAATATGTAAAGTTTGTTTATTTTACATATTAATCTTAATGAATTTGACAGCATGGTTTTCGTTTTCCACTCTACTTATCCAGAACAACTTGTCCAGTTTTGGGAGAACACTTCATCCAGTTCTCTGGGATTCAAAAAACCCCTCTGACTCCAGCTTGTCACTCAGGCATGTAACAGCTCTTTGTCCACACGAGACGTGCCCAGACTCAGGGGGTTTAGCTACAGGGTGGATTCCACAATTCTGATTTATGTCACACACTACACAGTTTACACACATCTTTCCTAGTTACTAACGTCTATACTTCTTGCATGTAAAGACAAATTGCTTTGCAGATTGCATATGGTAAGCTTATCAGTTCAGATTGTTTCTGCTGACTTTGTGTGCTATAAACATACCCACTATAGTTAGGTTTCAGAGTAACAACCGTGTTAGTCTCTATTCGCAAAAAGAAAAGGAGTACTTGTGGCACCTTAGAGACTAACCAATTTATTTGAGCATAAGCTTTCGTGAGCTACAGCTCAGTTCATCGGATAAATAAAGCTCAAATAAAGCTCAATAAATTGGTTAGTCTCTAAGGTGCCACAAGTACTCCTTTTCTTTTTGCCACTATAGTTAGTTGTTTCAGCAGTTACTTTTCAGGCTGTTTTTTTTTTAACTTGGGCCTACTTATGTCAGCTAAATCAGTCTACGTTCCACTCCTTTTTGTTGTCTCTTATATTAGCATTTGTTTCAGTTGCATCATATTTCTCTTTGTGCTTGCTTTTTCAGTTCAGCAACATATTTCTATGACCACAATAGTTGTTTTTGTTTGAACTCTTAAGACTAAACAAAGTACACAGCATGGGGTGCAAGCTCCCCCACACTGGTATGTTTCCATAGCCTGTGCAGCATTGTTCCCAATTTGTTGTTGCTCAGCAGTCAGTTAGTTAATGGGCACCAATTGCTCTGTTTCTCATTACTACTCTGTGTTAATGGACAACAGAGGTATGGGTACAAAGATATTAGTCACTAATGATTCCCATTCAGTGTTGTCCAACACTGTGCACTTCCAGCTTTTCTAATCTGTTCAACTCAAAACATTTTTGTTTCCAAATTGCCAGTGAAATGAAAAATCTTTTATTCATCCAGCTCTACTTGGAGGCACCACCTGTTTTCACAGCGCTCTTAACAATAGTTTTATATATAGATCCATATCTGCCAGTGGCACAAATCCATTGTCAATAGTATTGAATATTTATTAGTTGTGAATTTTCATGTTATGTTGTATTCTTTTATTTCACTGTTCTCCTCAATCCCTACATTTAGCCATAGGACCTGGGTCCCAGTCTGAGTCAGAGAGGTGAGGTTTAGGGAAAACCCAAACGGGTTCCCCTGACTTGGTGTTGTCCTAACAGAAAAGTGGGCTATCCCACTGCACACACAGTGGCACCAAGCTCTATCACCTTTTTCATTTTCTCTTTGGTGACTAGTTGGGCCCAACCTCCCTCTGAGGTAGATGGCTTCTCTTGTATTGAGGATTCACGGAATCACCTATTCCAGGTTCTTTGACAACATGTGATGTTTATCCCTTGTTGTGAACTTAACACTCTGATAGTGTTGTATATGTGTTGCATTCTCAATAGTACCCATACCGTTAATATACACTAATTCTCTAGGACTCCCTGTCCATCTGGGAATAACAGTCATGATTGGCATAGTCCCATTATTAATTTCATGTGGTGCCCAGGACCTTCTAGGCTTGCAAATTGCAATTTTTCTTCCCCAATATTATAAATTCCCTTTGCCAAATCTGTTCTGTTTAACAATCTCAACCCTTTCCCCTGCTTTATTTCGTCTATCCCCTAAATTAAATGCATTACAAATTTAGTACCAAATATGCTGCAAGTAACCATTTCTTGCTTCTTTCTTTACCAACCTTTGTATGCTGTAAACTGACTCTCATTGACTCAGTTTTGTCCTCTATTTCCCAACTTCAACAAGTACACCAAGGGGCCAAGTTGATCCAGCAGAAAGTATGGGCTGTGCCACTTGGCCTTCAGGAATGGGTGGTCTGTGGCCTGATCCTGCATTACAACTTTGGAGCCTACCTTATGTTTGGGCAGGTCCCCCTTGGTATCAAACCGCGCCTGGGTCTTCTGCACTCTTTTTGCAATGGTAAAATCTGCTTCTGCAAGTCCTGTACCCAGAACTCGGACAAAACTGCTGTAGCCAGATGGCCTTGTGCAGGGTTAATCATATACTCCCACAGTATCACTGGTCTACCCATTAAGCCTCGTAAGGGGAAAACCACATGGATCTTCATTCTCTAGCTCTGATGCATACTAATCCCAATTACTACCTGTGATGTTTACTCCCTTCATGAGTTCAGTTTTAATGGTTCAGTTCCTTCTTTCCACTTGCCCCGCTGCTTTGGGATGGTAAGCAATGTGGAATTTCTGATCAATGCCTACTCATGTACTGGTGTCCCTAGCGTCTGTTTGCCGGAAGCTGGGAATGGGTAACGGGATGGATGGATTAGTTATGTTCATGGTGGTTTTTCCTTAATTTTTAAAACTATTATATTACACAAGGCAGAAATAAAGAGTTAAACCCACTTGGAAATCGGACATGACACAGCTTTGATACACTGTGAGCTGTAGTTCAGTCTCTTTCACTTTTGGAATATAAACTGAGTAGGTTACAAGTTAACTTTTTTGGGGTCAACTCCTCCAGTACTTACTCAGCCATCATTCGTATTGGTCTGTGAGGGTTTTGGCTGAGCAAAGATTGCAAGATCAGGCCCATAATGATTGTGTGTGTAATCAGCACTTCCTTCTTTTGACTTATATACTTTGTGCTGTTTACAAAATACAGTGTATCCTTTAGGTCCCTTCCTAAGTGCATGTACAGAATTTCTTAAAGCCCAAAGCATCATAGCAGAAAAAGAGTACCCTTCGGGATAAGTAAAAACTATATATTTGTGACATGCTTTTTCATTAGTGAATGGGGCTACAAAGTCTTTTCAAAATGGACTGCAATTGCTATTGACTCTGCAAAGAGGCTGGTGCTAAGAAGGAAGAAAAGTTCTTTGCCCTACATACACCTGATTGGTATGTTGGCATGGCAGATATTACTTCATAGTATAATCTCATTTATAAGATATATTACAAAATGTAAGAGTTTTATATATTATTATTCCTTCAGATTTATCAAATCTGGCTATAGGTGTCAATCCTAAATTTGGGGCACTTATCCCAAGGTTAAAACACACTAAATAATACATAGGACTACCAAAGAACATAACCACACCAAACCTCAATCCATTTGCTCTTTAGTAGCTTCAGAAAATAATTTAACTCTTATGAAAGAGAAAACAAACATGCCATGGATGGGTTCTCTCTGCCTGATTCTGGGGAGGGATTTAAATCCACATCTCCTACCTCCCAGGTGAGTGCCTTATTCACTGAGCTAAAGAGTCTTTCTCACACACTCTCTTGGTATAAATACATAAATATTAACTGAGCCAAAGTAAAACAACTTCAACAGAAAAAACTGGGAGCAGAATAGTCTCTTGCCTGGTGGTTGGGGTACTCACCTGGCTGGGGGGGAGGGGGACACCTGAGGTCAAGTCCCTGCTCCAGTGAAGAGTTATTTATACATAGTGGATCAGCTTCAACAGGAGAGATTGAGTGTAACACACCTCAAAATACTCTGTATTCTGGTGGGATTAGGGTACTCATTTGGGAGTGGGGAAGATTTGAGTTCAAATCCTTCTTCCACAGTATGAATTCAAACCTGAGTCTCCCACATCCCAGGTGTAGTAGGAAGAGGGCCTGAAACATAAGGCCTTCTATTAGAGGCCTGGTATGAGGCCTGAGGCCTGGGCTAAAGTAATGGTCAAAACTTGCTGATATAAAACAAAGTTAAGCTGTGAGCCAGAGGCAGGCCCTGCTCATGGAATCTGGCAAGAACAGGGCTGATATTGCAAAAACACTTTCCTGAGGAGTGCTAGGCATAAAAATATATACACAAACACATTCCAGAAAGGTGGTACCAAAACACCTTGATACCAGCACATTCCCCAAATGTAACAGGAACACACTAACCCATCCTAAAGATAAGAACAGGATGACAGCATAATGAATATAAATGTTTTAATCAAACCTACAGGTACAAGGCAATGGGTGGCACTCTAATATGTCAGAGGGTGGCACCCTAATATGTCAGGAGCAATACATAACTTGTTTGTATTGGTGTATAAAAATGTATCTTAAAGGGCATGTTTTTGGCCAGTCTAAAAAGCAGTGGAAAGTCCTGCCACTGACTGAGCTGCATCAATTGTCATGGGCATACATGTCTTAGTATCCTTGTAGAGTCTGCCAGGTGCTATTACCATGCTTCATCAACAATAAACTTGGCCGGGCGCCTTCGCACCTTAACAAATGTTGTGATCATTGGGCGGTTCGCTCAAGGTCTGCTGTGCCAGCTGTCTGTGAAGAGCTGGAACAGCACACAGGAAAAACACGCATGCAGCCAAACATCTGGTGACATTGGTGACCATGACGTGAGTCCTAAAGTGTCCTAAATTAATGATTATAAGGCATTCACTCCTTATTTTTCTGAAGTTGGTTCTGACAAGCATTTCCCCAGCCAAAACTATTTGGATCAAACTCACAAATAGTTTCAGGTTGACAGAAACTTTATTTTTCAGTGAACAAACTATTCATCCCAAAAATTTCACCCAGCTCTAATTCGGAGGTGTTGTGGAGAGGAAGTCATGTAGCAAAGCAGGACTTTGTGACAGATTTTCTAAGCTCTTTAAATGTAGATCGATACTTAGTGGGATTTTCAAAAATGCCCATGGAGGTTAGGCACCTAACTCCCAATGCTTCAGTCAGGAACTTCCATTTACTAGTACATGCCAAACATGCATTTAGGTTCTTAATGCTAGGCAAACTGATTTACATTCAGATTCATCAAAGCTCATGCTGGGAAGAACAGTACATTTTCTATGGATAATTTCAGATATACCCCTTTGATATTACAACAGCACATCTGGATGTGAGGATCCTCAGTGAGTGGATAAGGCATAAGCCCAAGTGTAAGACAGCAGGAGGCTCTACTTTTGAATTTATTTTGGTCTAATTTGTTTTGTTTTAAGGGAAAAGACAAATGCCCAGTTCAAGGATTTGTAAAATATTACAATAAAACAAGTGTTTGTAGACAGCCTTAGTTAATAACATACTGTACCACAGTGTTTGGATGAAATTCTGGCCCTGTTGAAGTCAATTGGAGTTTTGGTATTGACCTTGGTGGGACTTTAATATCAGCCTGTAATCCTTGCCTATGACTTTCTATATTGGAAGTAGAGCAAAAACGTTTGGCAAAAAAATTCAGGTTTGGCAACACAGAAATGTTTCTCAACTTTATGTTGACTTTCCTGAATTGTTTGTCAGAAAGAAAATCCCCTCTCCCTCCAAATCAATATTGTTGTTTCAATATTTTTTTAAATTAAACTGATTTTTCAGTTCAAGTGACTTCTTGTTTCAAAATTTCCTTCAATTTATATTAAATATCTAAAAATGCTTGAAATTGGAACAAAACATCTTGTTTCATTTTTAAATGAAATGTTTCATTTGACCCAAAATATTTTTTTTTAACCTTTCAACTTGTCTACATTTTGGGGGGAAAATTCATAGAATCATAGAATATTAGGTTTGGAAGAGACCTCAGAAGTCATCTAGTCCAAACCCCTGCTCAAAGCAGGACCAGCACCAACTATATCATCCCAGCCAAGGCCTTGTCAAGCTGGGCCTTAAAAAACTCTAAGGATGATGATTCCACCACCACCTTAGGTAATCCATTCCAGTGCCTAGTGAAATAGTGTTTCCTATTATCCAACCTAGACCTCCCGCACTGCAACTTGAGACCATTGCTTCTTGTTCTGTCATCTGCCACCACTGAGAACAGCCTAGCTCCATCCTCTTTGAAACCCCCCTTCAGGTAGTTGAAGGCTGCTATCAAATCCCCCCTCACTCCTCTCTTCTGCAGACTAAATAACCCCAGTTCTCTCAGCCTCTCCTCATAAGTCATGTGCCCCAGTCGCCAGATCATTTCCGTTGCCCTCTGTTGAACTGTCTCCAGTTTGTCCACGTCCCTTCTGTAGTGGGGGGACCAAAACTGGACGCAGTATTCCAGGTTAGGCCTCACCAGTGCCGAATAGAGGGGAATAATCACTTCCCTCGATCTGCTGGCAATGCTGCTACTAATACAGCCCAATATGCCGTTGGCCTTCTTGACAATGATGGCACACTCTTGACTCATATCCAGCTTCTCGTCCACTGTAATCCCCAGGTCATTTTCTGCAGAACTGCTGCTTGGCCGGTCGGTCCCCAGTCTGTAGCGGTGCATGGGATTCTTCCGACCTAAGTGCAGGACTCTGCACTTGTCCTTGTTGAACCTCATCAGATTTCTTTTGGCCCAATCCTCCAATTTGTCTAGGTCACTCGGGACCCTGTCCCTACCCTCCAGCATAGCTATCTCTCCCCCCAGCCTAGTGTCATCTGCGAACTTGCTGAGGGTGCAATTAATTTCATCATTCAGATAATTGGTAATCATGTTGAACAAAACTGGCCCCAGGACCAACCCCTCAGGCACTCTGCTTGATACCAGCTGCCAACTAGCCATTAAGCCGTTGATCACTATCCATTGAGCCCAACAATCTAGCCAGCTTTCTATCCACCTTATAGTCCATTCATCCAATCCATACTTTTTAAGAATGCTGTGGGAGACTGTATCAAAAGCTTTGCTAGTCAAGATATACCACATCCACTGCTTTCCCCATGTCCACAGAACCAGTTATCTCATCATAGAATGCAATCAGGTTGGTCAGGCATGACTTGCCCTTGGTTAATCCATTTTGACTGTTAATGATCACCTTCCTCTCCTCCAAGTGCTTAAAAAATGGATTCCTTGAGGACCTGCTCTTTGATTTTTCTGGGGACTGAAGTGAGGCTGACCGGTCTGTAGTTCCCCGGGTTCTCTTTCTTCCCTTTTTAAAATATTGGCACTATATTTGCCTTTTTCCAATCTTCCGAGACCTCCCCCGATCACCATGAATTTTCAGAGATAATGGCCAATGGCTCTGCAATCACATCAGCCAACTCCCTCAGCACCCTTAGATGTATTAAATCTGTACCGATGGACTTGTGCACATCCAGCTTTTCTAATCTGTTCAACTCAAAACATTTTTGTTTCCAAATTGCCAGTGAAATGAAAAATCTTTTATTCATCCAGCTCTACTTGGAGGCACAACCTGTTTTCACAGTGCTCTTAACAATAGTTTTATATATAGACCCATATCTTCCAGTAACACAAATCCATTGTGAATAGTACTGAATCTTTGTTAGTTGTGAATTTTCATGTCATGTTGTATTCTTTCATTTAGCCCATTTTTGCATGGCACTGTTTTCATGATAGCAAGATTATTTGGTGTAATCTTTGTAGGAGTGTTTTAGTAGTCTACTATAGATCTGGAAGTAATGACGGAAGTGTTATTCTCAAGTACACATTTATGTTATAACTGGGCAGAGTTTAATTCATTGTTATTTTTAACTTCTAATTATGAACACACTTCACACTTCATTTCACAAAATCATTATTCGACAGTCATATTAGTAAACTAGGATTTCCATAATGGAGCATTTAAGTTCATTACAATTTTCATTTTCTACTGTTCAAGGACCTGTTGCCATATCATTAGTATGTTCTGTAATACTAAAGTTAAGCATTTAATTCAGTGATCACATAATATATATTATTATTGCTTGTACATTGTAGAATCAGTGTTTGCTCTAATATTATATGGGGATGGAATGATGCTCTATTATTTCATAAAGGTGTATAATGAAGTTGTGATGCCCAATCATGCAACATAAAGGGAGAACAATAAGACCAAGTCTGGGCACATCAATGTCAACAACTTAATTCCTCGGATATCATTGCTCTATAATAGTTAATTAAATGATAAATTCAGCGTAAGTTAAACATTTCTCCTCCTGAAGTTTTGGTATACATTGCGTTAAAGAAAGACATTTGATGAAATATTCTTTTTTTTAATTCCTGCTTTTCTCAGTAGCATTGTTGGAAAGGGACAGCACTGTTGGTTTCACAGCTAGGAAGGTTCACTAGCCATTCTCCACTGAAGATTGCTTAAAACAGAAGCAATGTAGCCTCTTTTCCACATTGTCCTTATAAAAAATCGTGAGTGCACTAAAATGGGATGTAGCCCTTAAATGGGAAAACATTTTGCCTCATTTCATTAATTTCATATTTTAACACCAATAACCTTTTATTTTCCATCAAGATTCTGGTTTTGCTGTTTAATGTACCATGTGCTGGGTAATAACAAAGTAATAATAAAGAAGATTCCTTGCTTGTAAAACTAAACTGGATTTAAGAGAACTATTCATGGAGGTGCTGTAACTGCAGCTAGTAGCATTCCAGCCATGTGCATACAGACTAACTTCCTGGTTCCTCCGGCAAAGTCTACCTTCCTATAATCTGTGCTTCTCCCTTCAAATTCCATGCAGGTTGTTACATTTGAAAGTGTAGTCATCATTCATACATCATGCATATATACCATAAATATAAGCTTTAAAGGCCTTCCATAACATTTCTTCTTCTTGAACTGTTCCCTTGTTAGCATTAAGGACATGATTCTTCAATACCTCCATGGCTAAGCTATGGAATGCTACAAAATAGGCTGCACTTTTCCTTTCTGTTGTACAGATCTCTCCAATGGACAGTATTCAGATAGTGTGAGAACAACATTGGGACTGATATGGCACCAATGATTTTTTAAGACAGTAATATTTAGCAATTAAGACAAGATCAAGACAAAATAGAAAATTGTGCACTGAGAAATTAAAAATATCTCTGGTGTTCTGATTGTGTAACTGCCAGACATCTGCTCATTTATCATTCATAATCACATTAACTTCTAAATGATTTTGGTATGTTTTTTTTCTGAGACAGAAATCCATGGATATTGCAAATACTAGTTAAAATCAATATGATTTATGTACCTTTTGTTATAGATGGAACTAATTCCTTGTTTCTGAAGAGTTGATTATTCTTTCAAAGAAAATATTTAGCTGAAATAACAGTTAATGTTTTGTACACAAACCTTAAACACAAGGAAATGTCCAGATAAATATCCAGCCTGCTTTAACATGCCTTAGCCCCAACACATTACATTCATCACTGTCACAGATAGAATCCACCCCGTGTAAGTAAGTCCTGCAACATATACAGTAACATATATTCTTCACAATCATGCTACAATGTAAAACGTTAACTACAACTTCAATGACATCAACATACATGTCTCCTGGATTCTGTGCTCTGGGGGACTGAATGATGTGTTATTTTCCTATAGGGAAGTATGAGATTAGAGTCTGCCACTGGGACAAGTTAGAAGGCTGCTTTCACTTCCATAGAAAAGGCCAGAAGGGACCATTGTGATCATCTAGCCCAAATGCCTGCATAATGCACTCAACTTCCTTGAATTAATTCCAGTTTGAATCATTGAATATCAGGGTTGGAAGGGACCTCAGGAGGTCATCTAGTCCAACCCCCTGCTGGAAGCAGGACCAATCCCCAATTTTTGCCCCAGATCTCTAAATGGCCCCCTCAGGGATTGAACTCACAACCCTGGGTTTAGCAGGCCAATGCTCAAACCACTGAGCTACATTGCAATTATTGGAACATAGCTTAAAAAAACTCCAGTGGAGATAGGAAACCATGCTACATATCTGCCTTTGACTCAAACACAACTTTCTGTTCCATTATAGAGCTCTTCTGTCAATGACACTATCTTCCTGCTTACTACAAATGATGTATATCCCTGAGGGTAAATGTATTCCAACCTTGTGAATTCATTTTGTTCTCTTCAAATATTTATTTTAATTAAATATGTCAACAAAATCAAAGCATTAGTGATTATCACTGAATTAAAATGAAAAAAAGTCAAGCAGTGTGTTTGTTTGTAAAAATAGACAAGAGCAAACGTAATCCATAAAAAGATAAATACATTTACATTACTTTTGTAGCATCATAATATACAACACTGTGTGGGCCAAATACCGAAGTCTTATGTTTGTGTAGGTGAGGGTGGGAGAAATGTATTCTTAGCAATGTATTTCCTTTTGTGCAGATTCGTTGCCGGGCTTGAGGGGGAAGGTCATAGGGTGGGATGGCCTTTTAAGAGGGTTTGCGCTTAGCCCCCCCCCAACCTAGCAGCCTCTCAACTGGTGAGATAGAAGGCCAACAAGCAGCTCACTTGGTGAGGGGGTGGAAGCGAGGGAGTGTCCCAGGGTTGTGAGTTCAATCCTTGAGGGGGCCATTTAGGGATATGGGGCAAAAATTGGGGATTGGTCCTGCTTTGAGCAGTGGGTTGGACTAGATGACCTCCTGAGGTCCCTTCCAACCCTGATATTCTATGATTCTATGATTCTGAGATCCTGGGTCAGGGAAAGGCTTTTGAGACATGTGTCAAAAGTGAAAGACCTGGCTGTAGTTACCTGCTATGTTGGCATTAGTAGAAGCCCACTGAGGCAAAGGTCTTAGGAAGAGCCAGTTGACACTGCTTGGTTTACCTGTGTTGAATTGTGTTTGAATATTAAATGCATCCTTTGGGAAAGGAACTGATATACCAATGCTAGGGAAGCCTCATTAATGCACTGGCCAGTGAGTTGGCCCACCAACTTGTGAGAGAGGCGAAATGGAGGCAGCCAAATCTGGAGAGACCTTGCTGTGTGGAACAACACTCTGCCCTTGTGCCTCTAGCCCAACTTTTCTATATGCGTGGATTCTGGAGAACCCTCAGCAGGGTGCTGAGAAGCAGGAGACAGTGATGTAGAGCAGATTAACTCTTCCACCCACATGTTGGATGGGAGACACACATGCAGCAGGCCCTCTCCATGGCATGGATTTGGGAGAATGATCACACTCTCAAAACTTAGTCATTATTCACATGAACTTCCATTAAAGTGGTAGGAATTTGGCATTTGACTAAAGAAACACTGATTTAAAAATCTGAAATATGCTCTATTGAATCCCACCTATATATATGTATGTATGTGAATTTTGTTTTGTTCTTTAAGGTACTAATCAAAGATGGAGTATACAGATAACTAAGTGCCATGTTGACCACCTAGTTAGCAGGTGTTGAAAACCTAGTTCAAAGTGGCAGAAGTCTGCTGCATGACTGACACATTTGTTATTTTAACTCCATTCTGGATATAAGGAAGACGAAAGTGGCTCCCAAGAAAGATGGAGATGAGAGAAAACAGGATCTAGGATTGAGAAGATCTTGGAAGAAACCCATGGCACAGTCTGTCTTAGAGAGGAAGTTTAGGTTGAGGTTTGTGTTAGCAGTAATGCCGCACTTCAGGAAGGAGGTGAGTTTGCATGCTAAATTAGGATCTACGTGCTCTGCTGAGCCTGGGCTAGACACTCAACCTGGTCACTGACCACTTTTACAATTGAGTATTCTGCTCTATTCACCCAAAGTATATGGAGAAAGGCGAAGAGATATGAACTCTGTAACTGATATTACAATCTTAGTGTCCTCTGAGTAAGCAATATACGCTCATGCAGCATAGTTGTAGCGGTGTCGGTCCTTACCCATCTTGTCACTACAATGTATGCTCATGTTATTTTTGCCTGTTTCATTTTCTTTCTGGATGACTGGTATCCTGGAAAGGTGTGATTTCCATTTCCATTTAGACTAAGAGTCAAACTTCTCTTTGGATTTCTATTTCACTTTTCCACTGTTGCTTTTGTACTTCAGGGAACAGAAAACAGAGGAATTGCTTTTCATTATAGTTCTCTAGCATGCTCTAATTTTGTCAAGACATAACTTTTCCAGAAACTAATTCTGCTTTATGTACTGTGGGTGTTAAATTAGCACTACATATGAATTGATTCATGGTTAATTTAAAACAGTGCTTTTAGCAGATACTAATAACTGCTGGTTACAGCATCAGATAGCAAGAGGAGTGTTGTGAAATTAGAACAAAGTGTCCAGTCAGTAAAAGTCACATTTTCATCATATAGTTTGTCTGACAAATTATCATATAAATGTACACATCTTTCATTGCTTAATGGTCCCTGATTCCTACTGTAACAGATATTTGTACTTTAATATGGCAGTCCTGGAGCTGGACTCTCTCACAGGCATATTGAACAAACCATGTCATTAGTCATGGTGTTTCAAGAGCAGCCCCTTTTTATAATTAAATGGTTGCTGCTAAGTTGCATGGCCATTTCTTACTACAGAGCTTCCCCAACTCCCGAAAGTTTTCTCAAGGTTTTGCTGACATCAGGATCCATGATGCAACAAAGATAAGGACCATTGTGATTTTCATTGTTTACTAGGCATGGACAGATGATACACTCCAATGCACTGAGCATCTGGATATGTCCACATGGTAGTGACCCATTTAACATAGTCCTGGAGCACATATCACTTGGTGGGGAAGACAGTGTTGCCTAGTGGATAGAATACATGACTGGGACTAAGGAGAACTTAGTTCTATTCATAGCTTTGCCACTGGCCTATTGGGTGAGCTTGGGCAAGTCACTTCACCTCTCTGTCCCACCGTTTCCTCATCTGTGTAATGGGGACCATGATACTGAGCACCTTGTAATGTGTTTCGAGCAGGAAAAGTGCTGTGTGAGGTAGGTGTTGTTATTAATTATCATGACAAAGGTTGCCTTTAACATCTTTTCTCTCCCAGAGTACTGTATAATGGGAAACAAATGGTGTAATAATGTCTTCATTTGAATTGACATGATGCATTGCTAGAGGACATTTCTTATCAAAAATCAATAGAGAAGTGCTTAGGAGATACATTGAAGATGAAAAATGAATGCAGATAATTTTTGCTTTGGCTTGATAGACTACAGAGACTGATATTGATTATTTTAAATGGTGTATTTTTATTTGACTCTTTATTGAATGACTAAAACTTCTTTTCTCTGTGGAAGAGTTGCGCTAAAGTAAAATTAAGGTTTTTCTTTTAAATTCCCAGAGCAACAAAGCAGATGTTGAAATTCCATCCTTCACCAACTCTTGAAGTTGGAGAAGTCTCTGTGAAGTAGATAATCCTGCGTGTGTGGCTTTACCTAGACATAACTAATGTGAGAGAGATTTCTAACCTAAACCTCAGAATACCTTTGCTTTTGTTGGATTTACATGGATGCAGTATTGTGTTAATGTATTATCATTTGGAGCTTTTCCCACCACATGGCTACAATATATCTACATCAATATCTGTAAAGTGGGTTTGGTAATATTTACACTGCAGCAGCATCTGTGTTCAGGAGAGGAGCAGTCACACCAATCCAAGGCGCTCTCACTCTCTTATTTTCATAAAGGCCATCAGCTAGCCAGCATACTCCATAAGTGGGTAGTCCAGGTCAGGGAGATGTCATGGGGAATGTGCTGATTAAGTATATCTTGTCTGCTCCCTATTTATCCCCCAACTGCAAACTAATTTGCCCTCCTCCTCTTGTTTGGCACATAGCCTTTCCTGCTAGCATGGGGGTGTTGGGTGTTCAGTTTTACACATCCCTGGCTGGACATCTAATTGAAGCAAGGTTAAAACAATAGTAAAGAAGTGCTGTGGCGTGCTGTGAGTAGCAGCTGGTGACTGGTGATGAATGCTGCCAGTTCACAACCCCATGGCCGGCAACAAAGTCTGGAAAAAAAAATTAAACTTTAACCATGGAAATGTTAAAAAACTGGGACAAAATCAGTGTCAGCAAGGGGGCATAAATGATTTTATTTTAGGGCTGTCGATTAATCACAGTTAACTCACGCGATTAACTCAAAAAAATTAATCGCGATTAACAGCAGTTTTAATCGCACTGTTAAACCAATTGAAATTTATTAAATATTTTGGATGTTTTTCTACATTTTCATATCTATTGTATTCTGTGTTGTAACTGAAACCAAAGTGTATATTATTTTTATTACAAATATTTGCACTGTTAAAATTATAAACAAAAGAAATAGTATTTTTCAATTCACCTCAGACAAGTACTGTAGTGCAATCTCTTTATCATGGAAGTTCAACACAAATGTAGAGTTATGTACAAAAATGCATTAAAAATAAAGTAATGTAAAATTTTAGAGTCTTCTAGTCCACTCAGTCCTACTTTTTGTTCAGCCAATTGCTCAGACAAACAAGTTTGTTTATGTTTGCAGGAAATAATGCTGCCTGCTTCTTGTTTACAAGGTCACCTGAAAGTGAGAACAGGTGTTCTCATGGCACTGTTGTAGCTGGCATCGCAAGACATTTACATGCCAGATGTGCTAAAGATTCATATGTGTCATGCTTCAGCCACCACGCTAGGGGACATGCGTCCAAGATGATGATGGGTTCTGCTCGATAACAATCCAAAGCTGTGTGAACTGATGCATGTTCATTTTCGTTATCTGAGTCAGATGCCACCAGCAGAAGGCTGATTTTCTTTTTTGGTGGTTTGGGTTCTGGTTTGTGCGGTGTTTCTGTTCCCTGTTAACAGCTGTTGTGGAGCCGTTGTGTTCCTTCTGGTGGTCCGCGCTGCTGCTGTTTTCCATCTAGCCCCAGATACAGCCTACCTCCCAGGAAGCGGTGCATAAAACGTACAGCTTCCCCAAAGACAGCTATGCCTCTTTCTTTTGGGCATTTCTTCTGACTGTCTCCAGCTGGCACACAAATCAGCCCTCTGGAAGTGGTGTCACTGTGGAGTCAGCAGAGGTTTTCTGTCTCCAGGTCTCATCTACCTGATGTGTGTACCCAAAGCCTTGAAGTTATTTCTGAGTATATTGAGAGGAGAATGTGAATCTTACATTTATCTTCTCTCTATATATGCATGTAACTGTAATATTAATGGAAGAGGAGAATTAATGTTTACTTAATATTTCATACTGCAGCGTAGTATTTATTTGACAGAAGAGCTTTCTAATCTTGTATATATCCAAAATTGCATATGATATGGGTGGGAATGAGTTTGCTTTTTTTTTTTTTTTGGTAAACCTTTCAGATTCATCAGCCCTGCTTTGCATGTGACTATTTTTGCAGCTCTAACAGTTCTATAGGTATTTCAAAAGGTGACCATATTTTGGCAAAAACAATGTGGATATATGCATGTCAAGCTAGGGGGGCAGAAACAGCACTGGTTATGCTGCCAGATGTAATAAGCCCTAGCTGGGAAGTGAAACAGCAGCAACAAATTGTAAGTTAAGTCTTTGTCTGGTCTAAAACAGACTATTAGATGTATACTGAAGCCTTAAGCAAGGATGATGTAGCAAAATGTTGAAGACAGATTTTTGAAGACAGCAGTAAGGCTTTTCTTTAGTACCTACTGGTAGCTGAACTTTTCTTTTTTTATATTAATAACACTATGCATTAAAAAGAACAGGAGTACTTGTGGCACCTTAGAGACTAACACATTTATTTGAGCATAAGCTTTCGTGAGCTACAGCTCACTTCATCGGATGCATTCATTAAGCATTGCGTTGACTTCAGTGGAAACTGAGGGCACTTCACAATATCAAGCCCCAAAACTTGGAATGTACTGATGGATTCGAATTCCATTCCTTATTTGCAATGATGCACACTTTCATATTTCATTACTTGTTGAAATTAGTTCGAGTTAGCTGCAAAGACTACGATTTTTTTTTACATGCCAGATGCGCTAAAGATTCATATGTTCCTTCATGCTTCAACCACTGTGCCAGGGGACATGTGTCTATGCTGATGATGGGTTCTGCTCGATAACAATCCAAAGCAGTGTAGACCAACGCACATTCATTTTCATCATCGGAGTCAGATGCCACCAGCAGAAGATTGATTTTCTTTTTTGGTGGTTCGGGTTCTGTAGTTTCTGCATCAGAATGTTGCTCTTTTAAGATTTCTGAAACCATGCTCCACACCCCATCTCTCTCAGATGTTGGAATGCACTTCTGATGCTTAAGTCTTGGGTCAAGTGCTTGAGAAATTTCACATTGGAACTTTCTTTGCGTTTTGTGAAATCTGCAGTGAACTTGTTCTTAAAACGAACAACTTGCTCGGTCATCATCCGAAACTGCTATAACATGAAATATATGGCAGAATGCAGGTAAAATACAGAGCAGGAGACATACAATTCTCCCCCAAGGAGTTCAGTCATAAATTTAATTACCACATTCTTTTTTTTAATAAGCATCATCAGCATGGAGGCATATCTTCTGAAATGGTGGCCAAAGCATGAAGGGGCATACGAATGTTTAGCATATCTGGCACGTAAATACCTTGCAACACTGGCTACAACAGTGCCATGAGAACGCCTGTTCTCACATTTAGGTGACATTGTAAACAAGAAGCGGGAGCATTACCTGCCCGTAACAAAGTTCCTCCTCCGCCTTGGTGGGTCCTGCACTTTTTGGCAGATTTGCTCGCCTCAGAGGTTCATGACAGCCCTCAGTTTGGCCGCTTCTGCTAGAGGCTCAAACCTGCCATTCACTCAGCTAACCTCATCACTGGCCATCATGGGGGGAATGGAGAACAATCCCCGCAGTCTCTGTGTCCCACCTACTGGGTTGGGGACAGGCCAGATCCCTTTCCAAAATTAGACCTTCCCTTCTGGTGTTCCTCACAGACCGGGTCAACTCCTCCTGTGTCCGATCAGGAGTTGGAGGGATGGGGGGAACCCAGGCCCACCCTTTACACCAGGTTCCAGTCCAGTGCCCTGTGGATAGCAGCTGTCCACAATGTCCCCTGTATCAGCTGTGTGACAGCTACAACTCCCTGGGCTACTTCCCCATGGCCTTCCCCCAGCACCTTCTTTATCCTCACTGCAGGATCTTCCGCCTGAAGCCTGATCACGCTTGTACTCTTCAGTCCTCCAGCATCATGCCTTCTCGCTCCCTGCTCCTTGCGCGCCCCCCACTAACTGATGGGAGGTCCTTTTTAAACCAGGTGTTCTGATTATCCTGCCTGCCATAATTGATTCTAGTAAGTTCTTAATTGGCACCAGGTGTCTTAATTAGCTTGCCTGTCTTAATTGGTTCTAGCAGGTTCCTGATTGCTCTAGAACAGCCCCTGCTCTGGTCACTCAGGGATCAGAAAACTATTCATCCAATGGCCAGTATATTTGCCTTCTACCAGACTCCTGTACCCTACTGGTCTGGGTCTGTCACATTCCCATAAATGTAAACAAACTTGTTTCTCTTAGTGATTGGCTGCACAAGAAGTAGGACTGAGTTGACTTGTAGGCTCTAAAGTTTTACATTGTTTTTGAGTGCACTCATGTTACCAAAAATAAATCTACATTTGTAAGTTGCACTTTCATGGTAAAGAAATTTCACTGTACAGTACTTGTATGAGGTGAATTGAAAAATATTATTTATTTTATCATTTTTACAGTGCAAATATTTATAATAAGAATAATATAAAGTGAGCCCTGTATACTTTGTATTCTGTGTTGTAATTGAAATCAATATATTTGAAAATGTAGAAAAACATCAAAAATATTTAATACATTTCAATCGGTATTCTATTGTTTAACAGTGCGATTAAAACTGCAATGAATTGCAATTAATTTTTGTAATCGCAATTAATTTTTTTGAGTTAATCGTGAAAGATTAATTGACAGCCGTAATTATATCTGGTACTAGAAGTACCAGATGTGTGAATGATGCTATTTTATTTGTATTAATAATAATTACAGTTTCATGTACATATGGTGTAAAATCCTGGTTCTATTAAAGTCAATGGCACAACTCCTTTTGACGTCACTGGGATCAGGATTTGACCCATTATGTCTGATAGGTAGGAACTAATTGAGCATGAGTGGGACAATGAAACGGAAGTTTAGAACTAGTGACCATAATTTAGTTGAATTCAAAAGTAAGAAATTCAGCAAAGTAAGAAATGTGTTCAGAGCCCAGCAGTAAAAGGGCTTAAGAAATTTAAGATGGAATTCACCCCAAAGCATAAGTCCTAAGCACCACCCAAGCCCTACATTCTTGGCTAACATGGGATTTTGAGGGCACATCAGGGCCTTGTTGATTAAATAAGTACTGAGAGGGAAAAAATAGCTACATCTGTAAGGCCAGGTTATGATACTCCTCACACCGGGTAGAATTTTTTACTCTTTTGCAGTCCCACTGAGGTTAATGATGAAGTAAGAGGCTATTAAGCATATGTAAAAGATGGGATTAAGCAATATGTCCCTTGAGCATAAGAAGCATGAAGCTAAATTGGTTTCTGAAGAATAGATCTTGCCAGATAAACCGGACTACTTCTTTGATAGTTACAGAAATTAGGCCTGAACCAAAGCCCCATCTGAAGTCACTTGAAAGTTAACTTCAGTGGTCTTTGAATCAGGCCCATAGTAAATAAAATAAAGTTGTGAATATAATATGTTGGGGTTTTAAGAAAACATTTTCTGTGAGAAATCTCACTGTGAGTTTAATTTAAATCAGTTTGGAGAAGAACATTGTCACATGGAATGAAAACTGTCTACAGCAAAGGGTTGTGATATGGGTTTATGGAGAAAGCCTTGAATGTTTTAAATGATTTGGTAGGAAAGCCATCTGCTGCAGGTGCTTTACCTGAATGTAAATCTTGAATGGCCCTTGCTGTCTCTTGACCTGAAATGAGATTTTTTTCTGACCAATCTGATCAGGACAAAAGGAGTTGGAAGCTACACACTCAAGATTCAGATGAATTCTCCTTTGGTGAATGTTATTAACACTATTATATAGCAATTCATAAAATTATCTGACTTGGTAACATTTGGGGCTTGATTTCAAAGTGACAAATGCTTTGAATTATAAAGGAGAGGTTATTCTTTGTCTTGTCTGTTTTTGACTCATGTTGACAAAAGCTTTCTGGCCTTTTCACTACTTGTAGTATCTGTCCCTGTCTGATCAGTATAATAGCTTTATTTTTTTCTGGAAGATGTTCTATTTTATCTATGCTTTGCATTTATATGAATTCTTAGTAGATGTTTATTTCAAATAATCAAAAATTCAGTACTGCCACCCCCATCCCTACCTCATGAAGATCCCAGAGGGAATTAGCAAACTGCTAGAAAAAAACAACAATAACTAGAGTTGAGGAAGGAATTTTAACTTCAGAAAATGTGAGGTTAGCAAATGTGTAAAGCCCTATGCTAAAGAAGTATATGCTTTTTCTTAAAGAGGTAACTTGTATTGTCACTCTTACACCTGGTAAGCTTAGCCAAAAGAGCACTTAAAGTGCATGTTAATAAAGATCTGACTGATCAAATGTCATTATTTTGGTGTTTGCATTTTTACTTTATGAAATGATTTTTTTTGCATGTACAGCAGTTAGAAAAGGTGCTTTATGGCTGTAACAACAGTACAACTTAATATTTAGGAAATTGGAAGATCATATTATATGGTCTTCCTTTTAATCTTTCAGTGTAGGTCCAGTGCATGTCCGCAAGTTCACTAGATCTCTCTCAAACTACCGCTGTGTATACCTCAATAGTCTGCTACTCCCATATCATTTACGTATGATGATTTCACAGCAAACTGACGTAGCTTTACTCACAGTCACAGAAGACCTGATAGAACTAGTCATACGTAGTCAACCTTTCATTCATGTTGCTTGGCAAGTACATCTTAATTTATATTTATTTAAGCTGTTACAGAATGTCAGGGTCCTGTATGGAAAATCAGTCAGTGTAAGACACATTTACCGTAACAACATTATGTAACAAGATCTGAAATTCCTAAGCTCTCTCTAGCATTAGGTGGCACTATTTTGTAAGCTTACTTTTCATGAGAAGGCTGAGAAACTGAAATCTAAACTGAAATGTTATCTCCCAATGGAGGTTTCAGTATATTTACCGTAAGATAATTTAATTAAAATGTGGCCGAGTACAATAGAAATGTAGTGACTGCTATCAGTTAGAACTATATTTGTTTTCAAAACCAATGCTGTTACAGTTTTAGGTAAATGATGCATCCCCTCAGCATGCCAGTGTTCTTGTTAACTCTCTAATGTGGCTTGTGTAGAATGTGTTTTGTCTTTAAATTTATATTACTACAGTTGTTATGGCTGACAGTAGTGATCTGATTTATTTGTAGAATCAATGCAGTGCATGGTGCACATGAAGTGGTGGTGGTGGGGCAGTGATTTCCTGCATGAATTTCGGACATGTTTCTGTCTTCCCTAATCCAGGGATGACCGAGGCTGATTTAGCCCTGGGTGAAATTTAAAGCAATGTGTTGTATCAGCTTGCATTAACTGCCTAGGAGCATTACATCAACAGGGATCAACAGCACACTCTAGGCACCTTGTCATCCCACCTGCACCAGGAGAAAGCAAAAGGGGTTGATGCAGAGTGGGCTACAGCTGTATGCCACTTTCATAATGGATTAATCCCCACTTGCTCATTTAGGGCACCTCTAACTACCCTTTGCACTGTTGTAGGCTGTCCTATATGTTTCTTAACCCGCACCTAATACTAAGCAATATAAAGTCTCTTTGTAATAGTTGTGTGAAGGACTGCATCCTTCACTGGTTGCATGCTTGCAGTATCTGTGTAATAGCATAGCAGCTTGGCTCCAATATGCACATTTCAACATTGCTAGATGGAACTGCAGAGTAACTGAACATTGACACAATGCCCCTCTACATTCAGCAACATGGGGATCTGCTTTAAAGCTGCCCGAAGTCAAATATCAGAATCTCAGCTTTCATTTAGAAAAACCTCATTTCTAACATTCATTAATGCTAGGAAAAGCTTGGAAATGTCAGCTGAATTTCACCAATGCTGTGATGTCTGCCCAAATCTGCAGATAGTCTCCAGAAGCAGCCACTAGAGCCAAGGAAGAAGCCACCTGGCTTCATGCTCACCACCTGACCTGATCCCTGCTGTCCCGGCTGTAGGGCTAATGGTTTCTGGACTTGGATGCACTGGGTTCTCTGCAATTGGCTTCTCCTTGGTTAGGCTCAGGGGCACTTGAGGGCTTTTCTCCAGGTTTCTGGCTCCATAGATCAGACTGGGACAAGAAAAGTGGTGGTTCTTTCCATCCCATCCACTTGTGGCACCAAACTTGGACGTCAGTTACAGTTCATTGTGCAGTTCTGTGATCCTCTCTTGTTCCATGTTCTTTAATAGCAGTGAAATAATCATCATGTAGGCACTTGAATTATCACCATGGGCGTTTTTCTGAGTTAGCCCCTTTGAGATGAGCAGGATAGTTCAAACCTGACAGAGCTATTTTTCCGGGCTCTCTGCAGATGCAGGCAGGTATAACTGCCATCCCACATGTCTCTCAGTAACCAAAGCAACAATCTTGGCTTATTTTTGGTAATACTTTGATAGATTAGATGAGAAATATTTCTGTCTGTATAATGTATGTGGTTTCTTCACATAAAGATTCCGTTGCAAATAGTATGGGAGCATTTATGGAGGACTTTATGAAATTTGGCCCATTATTCTGCCCTGCCACTACTTCATTCCTTATTACTCAGAAGAAAAAACTTGGTGAAGCCAACAAAGCCTTTGTGCTCTGCCCCAGCAAAGCACCTTAGACACATGCTTCAATCTAAACATGGGAATAGTCCTATTGACTTCAATGGGACCATTCATATGATTAAAGTTGAGCATGTGTTTAAGTGCTTATCTGAATTGGGGCCTTGGTGATTGGGAGTGAAGGTTATGATGAGACCTTTCTGCTTTAGTGGTCTGGGGAAAGTGCTTGCTTGTTATGTAGCATGAGATCTTAAATGCCTAACAATGGAAATGAAGGACAGCTATAACCCTGAATTCTTTAGTGTGCATCAGAGAGTCTAAACTATAGCATTAGAAGGGTTATGGTATTTGTTACCCATGGCAATAGTCAAGGCAAGACTCATCAATGAGGATGGCACAGCAGCAATCAATTTAATTTTCTCACAAATCAGAGGAGTTGGCTAGATGGCCTAATAGAGGAACATTTTAATCTGAACAATTGTGATTAATTTATAATGTTTAAAATTGAATTTTTTGTACAGTTAACTTCAAGCTGACTGGTTAATTGTAGTAAACAACATTACTGGAGAGGCAGCAAAATGTCTGACATTTTGTCATGAGATGTGGTCATGTAACTTTCGTAATAAGGGGCTTATAGCATTTAGCCTTGAATTCCATGTTCTTTCATGGCTCTGCCCACACCAGATCTAGACATACCCATATGTATTGCAGAAGGAAATATACTGGATGGAAGACAGTTAAAAATAATAAAATGCTGATATAGAGGAAAACAGAAAGTGGGGTAATACGTGTGACTGTTTTTTTATTTAATGATGACTTTGGGATTTTTTATCTTTCTTTTCTAATGAAGCGAAACACAAACAAGACTATAAAGGACAAAGAGAAACGTAACTTAGAACAAATGAGAATATGATCTAAAGATAAAGAGCCAAATGCTGAAGTCCTTTTCTTGGGCAAACCCTTCACTAATTGCAGTAGAACTTTGGCCTGAATAAGGCCCACTCCGCTTGTAGGAACCACTCATGTAATTCAGATCTGGATCCAAAGTTTTCCGTGGTTCTTGAGTATTCGGATAGGGTGACTTTGGTTCAAGAATACCTGTAATTTTAAGATTCAGCATGAAATTGTCCTCTAAATATACAACAGAAAGTTTTGTCCTTATAGGTCCTCCTTGATCACAAGTTCCGGAGAACATTAGTTTCATTTTTGATTTATGGGAGAGAAGTGGTATTAAAAAATTAAATTTATAGCTGAGGAAGGGAATGCTGTTGTCTCTTCCCATCTGATGAACTATAAATTTACAGTTCTATGCAGCAGCTTTAAAATGTTTATTATTAAGGGGCCTGTTCTCTGCTCCCATTTACTTAGTCCTGCTGATTTCAATCGGACTACTTTTTTAGAAGAGATATGTGAGTACAGAGAGATTTAATGATAGAGATTGGAAAATATCGGCAGGAGCCCACATTAAATGTTTTAGAAGAAAACATGCATTGGATTTATACTAGTGGTTAATTTAATATGTGTACTAAAGCATCAGAAAGGATATAACCGAAGCATAATGATCTATAGTACCATTTATAGGGGCATTCTGGATAAACAGAATTGGGATTTAGATTTAAATTTAGACTTATCTGCATGGTGCATTGGTTTGCAGTAGAGGGGTGTACATTCTACTATGTGCCAAATGTTGCTCAATAACTGGCTCTGCTGGTGCACACTAGAGTATATTTATGTAGTACTGTTTGAAACAGGAGTACCTTATCACATACTAGGGAACTTTTAGTGAATGCCAACAGGGTTCACAGGAACCAGTTAGGATATGTCTACACAGCACAGTAAGCCAATCCAGCAAGTTTGTAATACCCATCACCTTTGGGTACATCACAGTCCTGATTGTCTCACAAACCTCTGTCACAACGAGCCCCACAGTTGATTTGCCAGTTCCAAACTGGTTGGCCGCAGACCTGTAGCCGTCTGGGGTAGCCAGCTTCTAGGTGGCTATAGTGAACCATTTCTGGACCAGCAGGGCCTCCCTTATGTGGTTGTCCTGGCACTAGAGGATAGGTGGAAACTGATCAGGAATGTGTACTACCTCATGCAGAAGTTCTGGACCCACTGTAGGTCATTCCCAGTCTGCATGACAATGTGATCCCAGTCTGTGCTTGTGGCCCTGCTCCAGAAGCACTTGTCTACATTGGGGGAATCTGTGGCTAAGGCAACAGGCATGAGAAGCATCAGCTGCTCTGCAACTGGCATGTCAGTATCCTCCTCCACCCCGAGAAATGACTTCGGCAGTTCAAATACTGCTGCCAGAATGTCCAGCAGTGTCTCGCATATGCTCCACCTGTTTCACAAAATATGACTGATAGCATGAGGTGGAGAAGTTCTTCCACCGGGTCACGATTCATGTTGGCTCTGGCTGCTCGGAGCATGAAAACACAAAGTGGCTCAGCTTGATACATTTGCAGGCTAACACTACCCAAAACACTGCTGGCCAGCTCCTGTGGGACCTACAGACAAATTCTCTCACAACCCACTATAAACCATTCCCTGTAGTGCTTCAGCGGGTGAGGGTGCTAGGAACCTTGGGATACGATAACATAAGCTGACGTTCTGACTCAGGTCTGCATAATGCAGTGTGGAAATGCCAGTAGAGTTACAAGGCTCAGATTTCCAGGGCAGGGTGGCTGCTCAAGGCTTGGAAATGCTGAGTGTGACATTGTACTCCATATGATTTATGAAAATATGCTAATGAGTGTGAATATAATGTAACTGGAATATGCTTCATGCAAAAGGTCTCTTGTAAGGTATCATTACAAAGCTTATAAACTACTGAGTGTGGTCATCCTATTTGTAAAAATGTATCTTTCTTGTATCTGAAACTATAAATATGAAATCTAACTCTAAGGTCCTATTGTAATTATCCAAAGTGTGGGCCATTAATGGTGGTTTGGAATCTTGATGACTCTGATCAACTAGGACAATTGGTTGTAAATGGCTCTGTTTACTTGCAAGCTTTCCTGTGAGTCAGGCCAGGAAGAATAAAGGCTTGGGGGGTCTCACAGGACATGTGACCATGTCACCTGGTACTGGAAACCATCTTAAAACTGGGGCTTCTCCATTTAGAAGGAGGGGTGGGGACCCAGCGAGACGAAAGATTCCCACCTTGTTCCAAAGCTATATAAAGGAGTGGAACAGTACAAAGGAGGTTCCAGTCATGAGAAATCCCCTAGTTACCACCTGAACTGGAGCTAACAAGAACTGTACCAGGGGAAAGGATTGGGCCCAGACTAGGAAGGAGTCCAGTCTGTGAAAGAAGCTTATTGGAACGTGTCTGTGGGTGAGATTTTATCTGTAATCACAAAAAGAAAAGGAGTACTTGTGGCACCTTAGAGACTAACACATTTATTTGAGCATAAGCTTTCGTGAGCTGCAAAGTGAACTGTAGCTCACGAAAGCTTATGCTCAAATAAATGTGTTAGTCTCTAAGGTGCCACAAGTACTCCTTTTCTTTTTGCGGATACAGACTAACACGGCTGCTACTCTGATATCTGTAATCAGTTTCTTAATGTATTAGGTTTAGACTTGCATGTTTTGTTTTATTTTGCTTGGTAACTTACTTTGTTCTGTCTGTTATTACTTGGAACCACTGAAATCCTACTTTTTATATTTAATAAAATCACTTTGTCTTATTAATTAACCCAGAGTAAGTAATTAATACCTGGGGGAGCAAACAGCTGTGCATATCTCTCTATTAGTGTTATAGAGGGTGGACAATTTGTGAGTTTACCCTGTACAAGCTTTATAGAGAGTAAAACGGATTTGTTTGGGGTTTGGATCCCATTGGGAGCTGGGTGTCTGGGTGCTAGAGACAGGAGCACTTGCTAAGCTGTTTTAAGTTAAGTCTGCAGCTTTGGGGGCATGGGTCAGACCCTGGGTCTGTGTTGCAGCAGATTAGCATATTTGGCTCAACAAGACAGGGTTCTGGAGGACCAAATGGCACAGAAAACGGGCTCAGAGGTAGTCTCAGCACATCAGGTGACAGTACCAAGGGCATCTCTGTGACCGAACCCATCACACCAAGTTTTCAGGTGCCGGTCACACAGACCTGGGCTCAGTGTGCTGTGTGGACCTACCCTTAGTGCACAGCATGCTGATGCATACTAGAATTTATGATCCTCTAGTGCAGACTAGCGCACCATGTAGACAAGTCCTTAGAATATTCGGCTGGAGATTTTACTGCTTTATAGATCAAAATCTGCCCTCAGATATGTGAGTGCACTAATTCCATTGAAATCACTAGCTGAGGGCAGAATTTGGCCCTTAATTAATAAAAATTATATGGAATAAAAACTGAGAAACCCAAATATATCAAACTCAGTATATTTCTGTCTTGAGATTCTGGTAGATAAAAAGTCTTGTGGTTTGATTACTGAATATGTGCAGCTTGCACTGGGAGACTTGTATAAATTGAAAGTATATCCAAGGTCATGCTATATAACTGCAGGTGTCTGAATCTAGGTCATAAGTACATAACACACACTTGTCACACTGTATGGACAACATTATCTAACTGAACCCATGGGGCTGCATCTGCAGATAATTGAAGTCATAATTACAATGTTGTGGTGCTTTTACAGAGTGTAGCTGTCACCTAGGAAACCACTGGTGTTCAAAATTTTAAAAAAAACCCACCCCTGTAAAATACAAAATTGGTGGGATCAGGTATCTGATAACACATTTGTGCTCTAGGTATAAATGTAAGGGTTCAAAGATTTCTGGTATGCCGTCTCTTTAAGGCATTTTTTGAAACAGAAAACTTCATCATTAAATTAGTCTCATTATTTCTGGCAGTTTTTCACCACATACTGTGAACTGAGCTAGTCTTCTGAAGAAATGATCTCATTCTCTCCCCCACTTCCCTCCCTACCTATGTCTTTCAACCCAGCAAGATCAAAAACAAAGGAGAATGCTTGAATTAGGGGAGTGTGTTGCCCATGTTGCAGCTGACTGGCAAAAGATGTGATATATTAATAAATCATGTAGTTACTGGTGTCTTGTTGTTTGTTTACAACAGAAAAGATCTATTAGAGGCCAAATGAATTCAGAGGTGTAACAGTAACCTTTGGAATTGGTGGATGAAGGGTCCCTGTCATACAACAGGCATATTGAACTTAGTAAAGTTCAACCCAGGAGAGGTGACTTGGGTTAGGGAAAAAAATCATTTGTTTTCTATTTGCCCTCCTGTGTTGAACATTTATTACAGAGAATTTCTTGGCTGAAATGTGTCAGCTATCACATTAACAGGGGACTCCCTTGAGTAGTGGCAGTTATTTATCAACATTGATGTCCTTTTCACCTCGGAATGAGGGTGGTATAATAACTGTCACACCATCTCTTTCTCAGGTCTGCAGCTCCTCTCATATCCCAGGAACTGCAGCGTCCTCTTTGTGACTCAGCCCTCTGGCTAGGTCACTCAGTGTTTCCCCGTTTCTGGGGTATAGTCCTTCAGCTCTCTGTCACTATCAAAGTTACCCAGGCAGTCTTCCCATTCACTGCACTGCTGCTGTATGTCACGTCCTTGGTGGCTGGTAGGGGTACCTGAGCCTGCCCACTACTCTGGATGTCAGTCCAGGGATCCTACACCCAGCAGTTGTGGGCTTTCTTCTCCCAGCCCTTCCCTGGGTTGCTTCCTACAACTCCTGGTTCCCCTCCTTGCCCTAGGTGTACCAGCTCCAAACCCTCTTCCCAAGGAGTGACTGCCCTATCCCAGCAGCAGCCCCTGTCTGTTGCCAGCTTCTGGCTTTGTAGACCCTGCCTATTCTTGCACAGCTGAACCTTCTTGCAACCAATTCGCTGCTCCTTGGCTCTTCCCCCAGGTGCAGCCTGTGGAGTTAATAAGTCTACCAGGCCATCCTGTATGGGATGAACACTCCATCACAGCAAGAACTTTCTTGTACTTACACAATGTGGCTATCTCTCACCAGATGATTGGAGGAAGGGCGTTGGCGAAGGCTGGAAGCCATGGACATGGAATGGACTTCACGGTGCCAGTTACAAGTCTCATAGATACATTTAGCTGGATATCGACAAGATCTGTGTGTGAGTTTCTTCCACAGACAGGTGTGCAGTACTCAACCATGTAATAAACTAAAGCTGCTGATAGCATTTGGCATCATGACTCCAACTTGAACCTGCTAGCTTTTGGATGAGATTGATGTGACTTAATTTGATGGGCAGGCTTTGACATAAACAGGTACCTCATAGATGATCCCACCATCAAACTGCCTGGTTTCTTGCTCCACTGAAGACAGTGGATGACCATGAATCATATTAGGATGCTACATGGAAGACGTGTACCTGGTGCAAAATAAAGAATCAAGGATTTGCCACAATGTGAATGCAGGGAGCACCAAATCATCAAACACATTGTGAATTAGTGTCCCATTTTTTCATTTCCAGGAGGTGTAGAAAAGGTGCACTCTGCATCTCCTGGAGCTGTCAAATGGATTTCAGATCTTTCTATTAACTTGTAAATTTACTGTTTCCAAATAGAAGAAGACTATCACAGGCTTTCTGGTGCTCTATACAGCTATCTGACATAGACAGACTGGACTCTCAATTAATTTATCAGTCATGTTTCTGAAGAGGAATTGCTAAAATTTCTTTAGCAAGGCGAACCTTAGAATTTGACCTTGGCATGAAATAGCTCGTGATTCTGTCATAATTTAGCAATTAGCTTTGAAGGAGAACTAGATAGAAAGATTACAACATAAATTTACTTATTTTCCTCAGTAGTGGAAATTATTAATATAATATTGAGGAAGTGATATTCATGAGTCCCTATAACCAAAGAACTGGCTGTAGATGTGACATTTAAAAAAAAATATTTGTTATGGACCACCGTTGTCATGATAAAATGGTACAAGATATGAACATGAATCAATTAAAGCTTGTGTTGGTGTATTTGCCTAGATGGGGGAGTAAAAAGAATATTGGATACATGTTAAGAAGGCTAAAATGAAAAATTTAACCATATTTCTTTCATACAATACAGGATTCTCGAAAGTACAACCGTATGTGAGGTCTAGAGATATGCAAAAAGTTAGAATAATTATATATAACTAAAACAGCAGGGAGATGAAATGTTAAAGAGGCAAAGCAACCATGTTATCTAGATATTAAGGTAAAGAATCAGATGCAAGAAGCAGTGAATTGACACTGATGATCAAATATCAGAGGGGTGGAGTAAGAGGGAGGAATAATGGCTGTGTGGTTAAGGCACTGTACTAGGCCTCTAGAGATGTGGGTGCAGTTCCCATTTCTGCCTCAGACTTTGTGGGCCATATTATGGTAGCGCCCAAGAACCTCAGCTGAGATCAGGGCCCCATTTGCATTGGGCATTTTGCATATACATAGCTATTAACACAGACCAACAAAAAACTAGTAGATTGAAGGTGTGTAAATGGAAAGTGGATGAACTGGAGTACAAGGTGATTTTATGTGGGAACCTCCAGCTTCTGTCCCCTGTGGTTGGAAGAGGTGCCAGTTCTGTCACCCAGACAGTAATTCTGTATCACTATACCCCAATCCCTCCCAAAACTGGTCCCCAATTAATACTGGTCTCCAGCACACATACAGCACCTGCCTTCTACCCAATTTATTCAGTGCAGTTAGGGGTGATGGAAGAGGCAGGCACTGGCCATCACTGCAGTCTCTGTACACAGAGTACAGTGGCGGCTTCTTCCACCTATGGCTGCTAACTCTCTCAGAAAGGGTAAGGAAGAGGAGAGGGATGTGCCCCCAACATCTTCTGCGTTAGAAGAAATAACAACCACAAAGAGGAGTGGTTGCTGCATGTCCTTGAGGATTATGACAGCAGGTGTGCTCTCTCTGCATGTCTTGAAGTGTGGGGAAGTAGAGTGCTCATATTACTATGGTGGAGATCTGAATCACACTTGCTTGTGAATGAACCTTTACTAATATTTTGTGCAAAACAAGTACATGCATGAATCATATTCCAGTGTAGAATAAGTAGTAAATAGTTTTCTGACTTTAAAATGTTTTGGAAAAAATTTACTAGTGAGAGGTACACTCTAACAATACTTAGCAGTTCTCTGCATGAGAGCAGTGAGACATAAGACTTAGTAATTTAAATACATTGTAAACTATTTCCCTCAAATTACAGAGCAATTAACTCTGGGCAAAGCTTGGTTACAGCAATCACACTGTCCAGGTTCCCCCATAGCAGACCACTTATGTCAAATAGAGAAATCACTACTAAAAATTCAGTATTTACCAGTGGACCCTGTACTACACTGGAACATCTGAGATCCATTATTTCCTGTTCTAAATATCAGAAAATAGTGATATGACATCTCAGCCATAACTGTAGCGTTGATCCCTTGCATAGTGTACACATTGTTTAATGTGTGCACAAATATGAATCAAAACAGTGTGTGGGTTTGTTACAGAGAATGTTAAATACTAGATATAGTACTCTACATTGAGCAAATGTCTCAAGCCATTTTAGTGCCTTCTCTCTTACGCTCAAGACCAGAGGGTAAAAGCAGGGCAGATTAGGGGCAGAGAATAGGTGTGTTTCAGGGGACATGAATTCAAATATAATCTTGTGTATGCAGATAATATGCTTAGCTGCCCATTTCCTTCTAACCTTCTAATAGGCAGGAGTAACTTTGTGATTCCCCAACAGCACTCTAATCAATGAAGGATCAGGTCCCCTACAGCTATTAATCATTTTTATTGTGCACATATATACACAACATTCCACCCCGGCACTATGCAGGATCAATTTCTCTATGGTAACTGTTGGGAAATGCTGAGTTCTTAGTGGTAACCAGCTAAATTAATCAACTGAATACACCATTAACTATCTGAATGAGTCAGTCTTAGATTTCAAGAAGGAGTTTGAATTAGTAGAAAGCAATTTTAGCAAGAGTAATTAAGATAGCAGTTGGTGTATCTTCAAGCTTTTATTAATTTTATATAGTTTGTTAATAAACATTTGAAAAGCTTGCTATGAATCAACTGGAAGGGCAAACTACAAAGCTAGTTTTGATAGAAATAATGTTATTACCATGCTAGCTGTCAGAAATTTGTGAAGCCAGCTTCATTCTGTAAAAAACCACTGTCCTGAAGGCATTGCTGGCAGTCAAATTATCACCTGTAGTCAACACCTTAATGGTATGTATACAGTCTTATCTTTGAGTGCTATTTTCAATTCCACATCAAAGCGATTACATATTTCGTTTCCATCACTGGAGAGTTGGCCTCCATTGGGGTGGGGGGGGGCAGGAAATCCCTAAGCAATTGTCAAAACCTTAGCTGAATAAAAAAAGATCAGTGAATAAAAATATATTTTCTACAGTATCTTCACACAAACTTCCACGTAAACTTTACTAAGGGGTGGCATAAGAAAAGAGCATGTTAGTACAATGGTTCTAGCTACTGTAGTCTGCTCCCATATAGGTCCATATGTATCATTTCTTCATAAAAGATTGAGAGGGAAATGTAGTAATAAATCCCACCATTTTATGTTTGCTCAGATTTTGGGCTGCAGTCTCCACACCTATCCTTTGGAGCAGCAAGGGTCTGGGAACTAAAAATGGAAGCAAGGGACCCATATGAAAATATGACTGCCACAGAGCTCCAGCCAGGCTTTTGGAAAGACTATCCTCAGGTAGTACGGTAGTTGCTTCTTGGCTAGGCCTGCATTCTGATCACGACCTGATCACTGAGCACATCAATATTGAGTTAATGATACTTCAAACAAAATAAAGGAAGATATTTTATATTTACTCTTGTTGTCCTAGAAAGGAGTTCCTTTTCATAGTTCTCTTCATTCCCCTAGCCATTCCTTTTTATGTGCGTGGCTCATGAGCTGCAAGGATTATCTTCCAGAATGGCTAGAGATGTCTATCCAGCGTGGGGCAGTACATCCAGCAATACTGTCTTTCACCCCTGTTATAGTTGTGCTTGCCTCCATTGTAGTGGTTTTATTGTTGATAGTCTCATGACTTCAGTGCAAGTCTCAAGATATATGGTATCTTTTATTGAAGTCCCAGGTCGTAGAGTCATGAAGTTATGTGAGAATCCTGATTAAAAAATAAAACAAAAATCTAGCTCTCATGGTTGTAGAAAGAAGCTTGAAAACATGAGCACAGTCTAAAGATTCAAAAAACAGAAGGCCAGAAAGAACCACCCCAAATTTATTAAATATTTAAAGCTCATGATCTTTTTCAGGGGTGGGGACCTGACTCATGACTTTTGAATTCTTGATCCACCTGTCTTTTGTGTTTTTCATCTCTGTGTTTGAAAAATACAGGGTGTTAGGTTTGCTGGTATGAATATATGGCTTATTCCAAACATTATTGATATATTGATAATTTCATGCAGTTAATGACACATCTCAAAGTATTTTATGGTCTACTCATTCTTCTCCCACAGCATAGCTAGGGCTGTTTTGCAGTAAGTGAAAGATGTGTGTCCCTCTTTACATTTAAAAATTCAGAATTTTTCAACCAGCTCTAGCTGTAAGGGGCATGTGTTTTACCTAAGCCTTACCCCTTTTGGTGCTTTAACAAAATCCTTTTTCTCTTTCTCTTTCTCATATATCAGTTTCTGGGTGGGATGTAGCTGCTCCAAATTAGGTTTGCTCTTTCCCTTGCTCCGTTCACAATTCTGACTGCAAGCATTCCAACAATATGGTATTCTCAGAGAAGACCGAAAACAATTCCTGTTCTTAATGGTATGCCACTGATATAATAAGAGCTAATAATATACGTAAAAATGAGGCTCAAACTTATTTGTCAGGTTTTTTTTTTCCAAAATCAGTAATGAACAAACAAGAGGGTCAAACAACCACAATCAATACAAATGCCATTCATTCAAAACATCAATAGGAATAACTTCTTTAAGCAATATTGTGTGACTGTAGTTTTTTGCCCCTACCCTTCTGAAATAGCTCAAACTCTTGAACACGCCTTTTATTTTTTGTTTTGTTTTTGTTGGCTTGCTTTTGCATTGTCCTGTTAATCAGGGTTGGTGGCTCTTATTCTTCATAGAATCATAGAATATTAGGATTGTAAGAGACGTCAGCAGGTCATCTAGTCCAATCCCCTTCTCAAAGCAGGATCAACACTAACTAAATCATCCCAGCCAGGGCTTTGTCAAGCAGGGGCTTAAAAACTATTAAAGAAGGAGATTCCACCACCTCGCTAGATAACACATTCCAGTGTTTCACCACCCTCCTAGTGAAATACTATTTCCTAATATCCAACCTAGACCTCCCCTATTGCAACTTGAGACCATTGCTTCTTGTTCTGTCATGTGCCACCACCGAGAACAGCCTAGCTCCATTCTCTTTGGAACCCCCCTTCAGGTAATTGAAGGCTGCTATCAAATCCCCCCTCACTCTTCTCTTCTGCAGACTAAATAACCCCAGTTCCCTCAGCCTCTCCTCGTAAGTCATGTGCCCCAGCCCCAGATCATTTCCGTTGCCCTCTGCTGGACTCTCTCCAATTTGTCCACATCCTTTCTGTAGTGCGGGGACCAAAGCTGGACACAATACTCCAGGTGTGGCCTCACCAGTGCTGAATAGAGGGAAATAATCACCTCCCTCAATCTGCTGGCAATGCTCCTATTAATACAGCCCAATGTGCCTTGGCCTTCTTGGCAATGAGGGCACGCTGCTGACTCATATCCAGCTTCTCGTCCACTGTAATCCCCAGGTCCTTTTCTGCAGAACTGCTGCTTGGCCAGTCGGTCCCCAGCCTGTAGCAGTGCATGGGATTCTTCCTTCCTAAGTACAGGACTCTGCACTTGTCCTTGTTGTACCTCATCAGATTTCTTTTAGCCCAATCCTCCAATTTGTCTAGGTCATCTCCAAGTGTTCCATTGAAGTCAGTGTTCCGAGCTGACACCGAACTTCATGTCCTCCTTCAGCATTTCGAACCACCTTTTTCTGTGTCCTCCTCGTGACGTTTGTCCTGTAACTACTAGATCTCCTACTCTCTAACCAATACATCCCACATCTCATTGTCTCATATGATCAAATCATCTCAGCTGATAATTCCTCATCTTTTCTGTCATATGGGCTACCTGCATCATGGCTTGTACTGTTTAAATTGCGTAACCTATTAGGTCTTGTCTCACCCAGTAACAACCTGAGCATTCTCATGTTCGTAGTGTGAAATAGTTCTTGTTCTCTCTTCCTCATTGGCCAGCATCCTGACCAGTATAGCATGGCTGGTCTAATCATGGTCTCATACACTTTGCTATTTATCCTTATTGCAGGAAATTCCTGTCAACTCCCTCCATTTACATCAAGCGCTCTTCATGTGGTTCTTAACATCTGTGTTCCCATCACAGCTCAATACTCAACTGAGGTACATGAATTGTTGCACAGACTTTAACTGTATATCATCTAGTTTCACTGGTGGCTTGTTGTCCCAATGAAGCATCATGTATATGACATCTTTTGTTGCTGACACATAAACCGTTTTTTTCTAATACAGCCCTCCTTTGTTCAAGGTCTTTTTACTGTTTCTTCACAAAACAATATAATGTCATTGGTGAAAAGCATGCTCTATGGAGCTTCTCTCCTAATACTCTGCATCAAGGTTCCCATTACAATCACAAGTAGGAATGGGCTTAAGATTGATCTTTGATATAGACCTATCCCACAGTGAATGGCTCACTACAGCTGCTTCTCACTTCTGTTGTTGTTACTCTCGTGTGTGTCCAGGATAGTCTGAATGTATGTTCTGGAAAATTACACAATTGTAGGCACCATCACATCTATTCTGTAAGAACTTTGTCATAAGCCTTCTGTAAGTCCACAAACACTTAATGCAATTCCTTGCGTTTCTTCCTGTTCTTCCACTGCAATATTTTGGCTTCAAACAATGCATCCATTGTTGATCTTCCTGGCATAAACCCAAATTGGTTGTCACTTACTTGGTGCTCCTTTTCCTCACAAAGTCTTTTCTCGATAATTCTTTCCTAACATTTCATCATGTGATTCATTAACTTGATGGGTTGGTAATTACTGCATTCTTGCACATCACAAACAGGGCTCTCTCTGACTACTTATTAATTTAACATCATGCCAAGGCACAGTTGGAGGTCACTTCAAAGCATTGCCTGATTTTTGTTCAACTTTTAAATGAATATGCAAAATCCATTCAGTTCTCTCTGTGCTTGGGTGAGATTCCCCAGAGTCAACCCACCGCTTGTCCCTAAAAAGAAAACAGTGCAAAAACATAGTAAGTGTTGTAAAGCAATATGCCATCCATGGTTGCTGTGGTACAGCAATATATTGCAAAGAAAATTATAGCCATTTCTACTGAGAGGCTGTAAAGTCCATTTCTCCACTAACTACCTCAGGGTAGGAGGAGACTATATATGGGGGTAGAGGACTGCTGTGAATGTTCACCACATAACCTGGGAAGATACACTGGGGAATTAATATATTTGTTGGGATACATTAAAGGAATCAACCTCCCTTCGTGCCCTCCCTCCCAAAATGGGTCAGCCATGGCTGTGTTGCTTCTTGCACAGGCAGAAAAGTGACTTGTTTAAAACACTCCTGACTGATAAAAATTTTACAGGCTGTTATTGAGATGCTACTGGCAGTCTGTGTGAGAAAAAATAAGCAAGTATGCCTGCTGCCTGCAGTATGCAACTGGTTGCCTCAGTAATAAAGCTACTGTTCAACTTTAGTGCACATACACAGGTCAGCTCATATCTGTCTGGGGATGCATGTAGCAAGCAAAGGGAGCAGGATCATAACCTAGTATTCCTAGGTGGGGAATAGAGGAGAAAGAAGCAGACATAAGTGGTTGTATCTATTAGTCGGGGTAGGCAGCAAAAGACCAATAAGTGCAGTTTCCATAAATATTGATTTATAAATGAACAAACACAACATTCAAGGGCACCCACTGTACCCCCAGAGAAAGTCATGTTGCATGAAAGGAAAAAAAAACAGTAGCAACTAACATATACAGATACCAGTCATAAACAAGAATGTGAATGAACTTGAAATCCAATGCAGAGGATTAATGATCATAAGAATACAAATACTGAAAAAAATCACTTTACATATGTATGATGAGAAAAAATGAAGGGTAACTTGGGGTCTTGTGATGTTGAAAAGAAGAAAGTCAGCAATTTGACTATGAAAACCTGGTATACAATAAAAGGATGTTGTTGTCCAAAAGTGACATTCCTACTCTTCAGGTACCAGAAGAGATTGTCAACAAGAGATGTTATATTTCAAACAAACAAACAATTGAAGCCTTGCATTGCATGTATTTCTTTCTTCTGAAAGACAAAGCATCTGTCTTCTTTAGGTTTTGCTATAGATAATTTAGGCTTCCTCATGAAGGTAATAACAAATCCATAATCTGTGAGAGAGATGGCTACTCAATGAGCAGTTGCAATTTCCAGTGTTCTTTTTTTCTTTAGCGTCTTGACTTTTATTATTTGTATTGGAATGCAGTTTGCTCAAGTAATACTGTATGGGTCAGATTCTCTTCAGCAAGTAGTGGTGAGGAGAACTGCTTCTGTGGGTATGCCAAGGATCATTGCCTCTTTGAGGTACAGTACCTTTAGAAGTGCAACCATGGCTATATCTTTTTGAAAGGATACAACATGCTTCTCTTCAGCATCTAGTGCGAGGATAGTTTGCTTCATATCCCCTCTCCATTCACCTACGGAGGGCTACTTGTTGGCTCTGTTAGACACCTGTACTTCTGCTTCCTGAGCACAAACACTGTGACTATGTCTTGGCCTCGTGTGCCAACTCAGGGCTGTACACGTTCGGCTTGCCGTCCCCGACGCCCTCACTGAAAATGCACTTGAATCTCAGGAGTCCAACCCAGTGAGAAAAATGTTAAATGGTAGTTAATTATAAACATTTATACACATTTGTAATTTAAATGTTAAATAGCATAGATTAGGACAAAGATAACTCCAGCCCAATATTGGCAGACAGTCACGCAGGTTATTTCAGTTGCTTTTATTTTTTAATTACAAGATTAAATTTGAAGTCATCAATTTTATTCACATTCTTTCCTCCCCTCCCTCAAGCTGGAATACTATATTAATTAGCTGCATCTCTTGAATATTGAATAGCATGTAATGTTGAATGCATTCAGCTGCAGAGCATTTTAACAGCAGCCTACACAAAAATCCCAATCCAATATCTGACCTGTCTCTCTTTTCCGGTAGAAAGAGCCAAATAGTTTTATAACACATATCAATATGTAGGTATAGGACTGACTTCAGTAGGACTCTACATGGATATAAGGTTCCACAATAGCAGATCACAATGCAGAGTTGGAGCCTAAAAAATAGAAATAACATCCAGTTCTACCAGTTCCTCCAGTTCTGCTTGTTAAACAGAATTTGTTTGTGAAGCTAGGCTATATTGTAGCTTCATATTGCTTATATAAAAAAGCAAAGCTTGGATTGTCCTATTGGAGGAGCCTGGGTCCTGTCATCCTATTAGAGAATGATAGCTTTAACAGTAGGGTCTTGAGTGCTAGGTGGTTGTCTACACTGTACGTGGGATACAATTTGATATTCAGAAGACATTGCTAATGAATTTAGTATTCCACCTTTTGGAGTGGGGGAAATGTGAGTAAATTTACTGACTTTGAGTTGTGAATGTATACAACAGTTGCTTGGTAACTAGTACAACCACTTGTGCGTAGCGAGGAGTAGCCATGTTTAATCCATTCCTTCACAATCAGGTTCCAGAAACGACCTTGTAAAATGTCATATCTTAAGATACAGTGTTATTGCAATAGAGCCTATAAAGCTTAACACAGACATAAGGGTTTACACCAGCAAGTCCTGATGCAAGATCAGAGATTTATTTTGTGTCAATACTAACTAAAAAATCCAAATATGAAGGGAAAATACAACCACAATTGAGTCAATGCCTAAGAAAATGTTAAGATGATACAACACAGCAGCTTAGCAAGAGAGCACAACATTGTGCATTATGGGAAGTATGCTCCGGACATGGAGCTCTGCCCGCAGAAGAGAACGGGAATGAGGAACTTGAATTACAGTTCTCATGAAGCACTGCAAATTTCCAAATCAAAACTTTCATTTTTTGGTCAATTTTTTTTTTAATTTTGAAATTTACCATAGTGGAGGGAGAAAATATTTTGCAAATAGCTCTGGGAAAGGACAAAGGATGGAAGTCATTAGCAGCTCAAAGCCTAACTTCATCAGAGTTTCCTGTGTACCTATTTGCAAAAGGAATGGGGAAGAAGATATTTGGAAGGTATAGTGAAAAAACAGGAAGGTAGATTTAAGGTAAACCATGTGATGAGTTTTTATTAGGTCTTTTATGTAAAGGCTGAATTATCACATTTGCTGTTGGGTATTTATTGGAATGGGATGAACACTCTATTCAAATTGTGACTTTTTTATACAGGGACATTTAAATTCAGTAAAAGCACTCAGGGTTTGAGATGGAGGGCTTGTTGATGTTGATATAAAGTTCAATAAAGCTGCTTAAATGGAGTGAACATGTTGGTACCTCTCTCTTTCTAAAATGTTAATATCCCTACTGACCCTACCAATTATCCCATTTTTTCTGCCCTGGAGGGGAGTGTGAAAACATAACACACTTCCCGGAGCCTTACATTGCTGCTTATTAAAGTGAATCTCTGAAAAGCAGCAATGTATTAGCACAGACATCGTGCTCCTACTAGCAATGTGAAATCAATAATAATAAAAAGTACCACTTCAAATGACGAAATAACTTTTCAAGCAGTTCCAAGTACCATGCCTACTCTATTTGAACAAGCAGGATAATGGCACTAAATAAAATGATCAAATACCCTATGCAAGTTAAAAATCATTTAGGTAAAGAAATTCACATGGATTTGACTCGGGGGAAAAAAACTTAGCTTCTAATTGGTCTTCCTCAGTTCCTTTAGGTACTATGCACAAAGACGTTGGGATCTGGATGAACGAGTTGATCCTTTTTGAAACAGATACTATTACATTATTTGAACAAATATGGTCTAAGCTTGGGCTTATTCCCAACTATCTGCATTCCTCACAGACAATTTCTTCTACTGAGCTTATGCTAAGCTGAAAAAAATACTTACATTTTAGAATATGTTGGAAAACTGACAAAAGTGTGGCTACAAAAAAAGAGTACTTGTAAAATGTTTATTCTACACATATGCATTGTTGCTTGTGACAGGGTCAGACCAGATGGCTACAAGAGAATGGTTGAAGGTAGATACATTAGTTCCAGGTTAAGCAGGTCCCTTTTCTCTGGGTAAGATAACAGGGACTATTCCAGAATACTCAGGAACTTTCTAGAACTAATTAAGGCAGGCAGGCTAATTAGGACACCTGTAGCCAATTGGGAAGCTGCTAGAATTAATTAAGGCTAATCAGGGCACCTGGTTTAAAAAGGCTGTCACTCCAGTTAGTGAGGTGTGTGTGTAAGGAGCTGGGAGTGAGAGGATGTGCTGCTGGAGGACTGAGGAGTACAATCATTAACAGACATCAGGAGGAAGGTCCTGTGGTGAGGACAAAGAAGGTGTTGGGAGGAGGCCATGAGGAAGTAGCCCAGGGAATTGTAGCTGTCGCGCAACTGTTCCAGAAGGCACTCTAGACAGCTGCAGTCCACAGGGCCCTGGGCTGGAAGCTGGGGTAGAAGGTGGGCCTGGGTTCCCCCCAAATGTCCCCACTCCAGACCCAACACAGGAGGTTCCACCAGAGGGGAAGGTCTCTGAGCTGTTCCCCGACCCACATGGTGGATCTGCAGAAACTGCGGGGATGGTTCTTACTCTTTTGTTCCCCATGCTGGCCAGTGATGAGGTTATCTAAGTGAATGGCAGATTTGAGCCATGAAGATGGCCAAACTGAGGGCTACTGTGAATCTGTGAGGTGAGCAAAATCCGCCAATGAATGCAGGACCCACCAAGGTAGAGGAGGAACTTTGTCACATGCTGTATAGAGTATGTCTTCAAATACCAAAATCAGAAAGTCATTGCTATATACTTCAAGACGTATTCATGAAGTCATGCAGCAGATTTAGGAGGCATCAATTTCTTTGCTGTATGTATCTGTGTTGTGTTTGATAAGCTTTGATTAAACCCTTTCTTGGGTTTGATCATTCCTTGTCAGCTATAGCCAAGTGAAGATAGTTTAATGGAGATAATCCAATCCATTTTGGTGCAACACTTTATATATATGTCGGGGTAGGTGTATATATATACACCTCTACCCCGATATAACGAGACTCGATACAACATGAATTCGGATATAACACGGTAAAGCGGCGCTCTAAGGGGCGGGGCTGCGCGCTCCAGTGGATCAGTGAGTCAGTGTGTCTGGCTCCGACATGCTGCTCTGAGCGGCATGCTAATGGGGCCGGGTCAGGGCCGAGCGGTTGGAGAAGGAGCAGAGGGTCTTGGGGGGTGGTCAGGGGCAGGGCCTCCCACCCCCAGAGTCTGGGAGGCAGGAGCTGTGGGGGGCACTTTTGGGGGCCCTGAAGGCCCAGAGTGGCCCTGGTGATTAGCGGGGGGCTGGGAGCAGCCCACTTCACTTCCCTCGCCCCAACCCCAGCCGTGTCGTTTGGGGGAAGGCACCCCCCCCCCCGCACTCACTGGGAGCAGCGGAAGTGGAGCAGGCTGGGACAAGGAAAGCGGAGCAGGCTGGGGCCGTGTTGCTCCACTTTCTGCCACAGGTGAGTGCAGGACTTTTCCCTAACCCCCCCACCATCGCAGCGACACAGCTGGGGCCGGGGCAAGAAAAGCTGGGGCCGCGTTGCTCTGCTTTCTGCCGCAGGTGAGTGCAGGGGGTGTCCTTTCCCCAACCTCCCTGCACTCACTGGTGGTGGGAAGCGGAGTGCCGCGGCTGGGAGCTGGTGGGAGCTGGTGCTCCACTTCCTGCTGCTGCCGGTGAGTGCCTGTCAGGGGGCGGGGGTGTGGATAGGGGTCGGGGCAGTCAGGGGACAGGGAGCAGGGGGGTTGGGTGGGGTCCTGGGGGTGATTAGGGACGGGGGGGGTCTCTGGAAGGGGTGGTCGGGGACAAGGAGCAGGGGGGCCAAAGCAAGTTTGATATAACATGGTTTCACCTAAACCCAGTAAGATTTTTTGGCTTCCGAGGACCGCATTATATCTGGGTACAGGTGTGTGTAGGTATACACACGCGCGCGTGCACACACACACACAGTTATTGCTTGTGAAAGGTGCAAGATTCACATGCCTTCAGATTGAAATCCTTAATATCCACATACAGCAGGCATAGTATGGATTATGCTAATTTCCCTAATGCCACCTCAGCAATATGCCTCAACCTTAAACTGGAGGGATCACTCCAGGAGATTCAATTTAATTCCCATTTCAGTTTTTGGCTTCTGTATTGAAGCAGATGACATGGACAGTTGTAGTTTGTAGTGGTATTTTTTCTGATGTGGACCCTTGTCTATTGAGGTACTGGAATGAGCTTCATTTTACATAAACCAAGAGATAAGAGGCTTTGGGCCAGGTTCCCTGCTGCATCCAGTTTATGCTGTGCAGAGCAGAGAATTGGAGGCTATCAGTTAGTTGGCTAGGATTCCCCGATTCTCTACCTCAGCCTTGAAACAGTTCAGAGCTGCTCTAAATTGCATCAGTTGGCTCTGGTCCCCTAGGCAGGGCTGGCCTTACTATGAGGCGAACTGAGGCGACCGCCTCAGGTGCCAAACTGTGGGGGGATACCACTAGGACCCAGAGTGTAGAAAATTGTGTCTGCTGCTGGTGCACATATATTCTCTCTGCTCTAGATGCACAGAGATGGTGGAGTACTGGGCTGGAGGAAGGAGGGCACAAGAGACCTAACAGGCGGGCAGGAGAAAAGGTGAGAGGAAAAAACAGAAAGCAGCAGGAGCTTCAGGGAGAGAGAGGAGGAGGAGGAGCCTTTTATGTACCTCTCTAGCACCCCCAGGAGCCTGGACTGATTAACACCAGCTTCTCAGGGAGCTTCCTGTTTCCTGCTGCTTCCCTGAACCCACTTGAGTAGAACAAGCAGTCAACTGAAGTAGTAGGAGCCAGTTAGGCCCTTAAGATGCTGATATCTTCCCTCACTCAGGCCCTGCTACCAGCCTGCTTGTTTGTCCCCTTCAATTGAGTGTTGAGAGCCACTCTAGCTGGCACAGAACAACTGTCATGAGTGAAAGAAGAAAATGCCCCTCTGGGGCAGCATTCAGAAAAAGAAGAAAAGCTTCCTTTGCTTTCTTATCTAAGCAGGAAGGAGCTCTCCTGAGATACAGACACAAATGTTCACGGTGAGCGTTCCGGCCCCAGTGAGGATGTGAGTGGTGAGGAGATGCCTGATCTTCCAGTTCGTCAGAGTGCAGGTGACCTGGCAGCTACTGCAGCATCCATATCTCCATCTCAAATGGATGTAGCCATGCACATTCCTGAAGAAAAGTGTAGATCAGAGAAGAGTGTGGTGGAGGTACAAGAAACGGCTGCTGCTGAATTTAGTCCCTTAAGTCTAGATGATCCAGGACTGTGGACCCACTTAAGCAGTAGCCTGAGGGACTTCCTTGTATTGCATGGGCCACAGCAAGTGAAAAACTTCATGTTCCCCAAAGACAATCAAACTAGAAGTTTCCATCCAACACATTACTGGTGTGAAATCCCCAGTGGTGACAAAGTGGAGAGGCCTTGGTTTATGTACTCAAAAACCCAGAATGCTGCATACTGTATTTGTTGCAAACTTTTCCAGTCTAATGTTCCAGCCACAGTGGGTTCTACAGGAACAAAGGACTGGAAAAATTTGGCTAGAAATCTGGCATGCCATGAGAAGGCAGCAAATCACCAGAGAGCATTCCATAGGTGGAAAGAGCTTGAAATGAGACTAAAGTTAAAGGCCATCATAGATGATCAACCTCAAGAGAAGATTGCATGAGAGTCTCTTTAGTGGCAAAATGTTCTGAAAAGGCTCACTGCCATTGTGAGAATGCTTGCTACCCAAAACCTAGCACTGTGTGGCACTTCAGATCAGCTGTATGTGCCAAACAATGGAAACTTCCTTAAAATTGTGGAGCTGATGGCTGAGTTTGATGCTGTACTCCAGGAGCATCTAAGAAGAATCACCACCCAAGAAATATACACACACCGATACCTTGGAAAAACAATTCAAAATGAGATCATACAATTACTGGCAACAAAAGTCAAACAGAAGATTGTGGCAGATCTGAAGTCAAGATATTACTCTGTTCTTCTGGACTGCACACCTGACATCAGCCATATGGAACAAATAATTTTAATGGTGCGTTTTGTAACAACAACAGAACCTAGTGAAAATGTCCCTGTAGTGGTGACTGTCAGAGAGCATTTTCTAGAATTTATTGACATTGATGATACTAGAGGAACTGGTATGACAAATGTGCTTCTTAAAAAGCTGGAAGATACGGGAATTGCGATAGCTGACATGAGAGGTCAGGGCTACGATAATGGTGCCAACATGAGAGGAAAGAACAGAGACACGGATCTGAGAGTTAAACCCTCAGGCTTTTTTTGTCTCATGCAGTTCTCATTCATTGAACTTGGTGGTCAGTGATGCAGCATCAGCTTCTAGTGAGGGTGCTGAATTTTTTAATGTAATTCAAATCATCTATGTATTTGTCTCTGTATCTACTCATCGATGGCAAATTTTGAAGCAACATCTGGGAACATCCTTTCTGACACTGAAACCAATGAGTGCCACACGATGGAAAAGTCGAGTGGAGGCGATAAAGCGTATCGAACACCAAATTGGGAATGCCATAGTTGCCATTATGGAAGATAATGCTATGACAGGAACTGTTTGTGGGAGAACAGTGGCAGAGGGAAATGGAGTCACCAGAAACATACATAGCTTCAAATTTCTGTGTGGCTTAGTGTTGTGGAATGACATACTGTTTGAAATAAATATTGTAAGCAAGAGACTCCAAGGTGTTGATCTTGATATATTTGGAGCAATGGAACAACTGGACAAAGCAAAGTCATACCTACAGTCTTACCAGTCAGATGAGGGATTTAAAAACATTCTGAAGAGTGCACAGACGTTGGCAGAGAAACTTCACATGGAAGCTATTTTCCCACCCATTCAAGAATACAAGAGTCACCGAAGAAGACAACATTTTGATTACGAGGCACGGGATAATCCCATAAGAGACCCCAAACAACAATTCAAAGTTGAATTCTTTAACCAGGTGCTAGATTGTGCAGTACAGTCAGTTGAAGAATGTTTTATGGAGCTTAAGGAACACAACAGCATATTTGGGATGTCGTATGACATTCCAGCACTCCTCACTATACCTGAAGAAGACCTACACCAGCAATGTAGGGCACTAGAGACAGTGTTGACACATGATGACATGCGCAATATTGATGAGAGTGATTTAGGTGATGAACTGAAAGCCCTTTCAAGATACATTTCAGCAGGATCAACTCCAAAGGCTGTTCTGGAATATATGTGCACAAATAAGATGACCACCCTCTTTCCAAATGCTTTTGTTTTTCTGCACATACTTCTAACACTTCCTGTAACAGTTGCCAGTGGAGAACGCAGCTTCTCCAAGCTGAAGTTAATAAAAACACAACTACGCTCCACAATGACACAGGAGAGGTTGGTCGGCCTTGCAACCATCTCAATAGAGCATGAGCTGGCCCAGACTGTGGATCTTCAGGAAGCAGTTCAAATCTTTGCAACCAAGAAGGCACGGAAAACACCACTTTGATTATTCAAACAGATAAAAATGCCAGTGTTTACTGTGCAGACAAGAAAAGTTACATTTGCTGTTCAGGCCTTGGAAAGTTAAGTGTTACTTAAAATTTTTGAACAAGGCATTTTAAGTTGTTTGTTCTCCTTTATTGGGGTAGGTAGCAGAGCAGTATCATGAAAGGAGTAGAACAGGATAGCAGAATTGAGACCTTTCAAAGTTTTGGCTGAAGTGAGGGGGAATGGGGGCATCATTTGAGCTCCCTGCCTCAGGTGCCAAAATGTTGTGGGCTGGCCCTGCCCCTAGGTACCATACACCATCTGCAGGCTCCAGGAACACTTCTCACTCCAGCCATTCTCCCTGTCCACGACACAGTTTCTGTATTAGGGGCTGCAGAGATGGTGGCTTAGGAGCTAGCACTGTTGGCTCCCTGTGGACTCTCCCATGCCAGGAACATCTTGAGTAAAGGACTTAAGGGAGGTTTCCCTTTGTGCTGCCTGAGTGATGCAAACTAACTGGAGTGTGTCAGCTAGTCTTCAAATGAGTCTGTGTTTAAAGGATCAAAGTCAACATTTTAAACCCACCATTTGACCTCCTTTATTAAAAGTCTCTTCCAGACACTTAAGATTTTTAGATGTTTGCCTTCATTTACATTTCCAAAGAGCTATTTCCCATCCCTAACCCCTGTCCCCACAGGTGTAGCCTGGCTGGCTTAGCTCCCACTTTATGAATCTCATAATATCTTATTGCAGTAAAATTTCCTTGGTTTCTCTTCCATGTTGGCCCTTGCCTTTTTTACTAACCTTTGCTCCATTTTGGTATTTCCTGGGGTCTTGCTAAGTCCTCCATGTTGTTATCTTGATTACATTTTTGTTGTCTTCCATTTAGATGTTTGCTTCAGCTTTATTTATTTATTATTAAAAATATTTATAAATATTTATTATGCTTCAAAGTATATAACTTTGCTTTTTAAGGTCTGATTCTGCAGTCTTTAAGCATCCAAAGTTTCCAGAGCTTCTTAATCCAATTTCTTGCTATTGTTATTTGTAGCTAACCTTTTCTTAAATTTGGTATTTACTCAGATAAGAGATTACTTAGGATCAAAAAATGAAGAGTGATTTCTTTATATACGTATGAAAGATACAGCCTGGCAAGGAATCAGTAGAGCCATTAAAGGACTTGAAAGAGTAGTTAGTGACAGATGCTTATGCTTTTATCATAAGTATGAATTAATTCTTTGTCTTAATAGTATAAGGACCCATACTTCGGACTGGAGTCTCTTCTTAAATGACGGGATAGAATATTAAACCATTTTTATGATTATGTGAGAGGAAATAATTAGGAACTTTCAACAGACAAACTCAGTACCAAAGGAAAAAAATATGACCTATTTTAAATAGGTTGCTTAAATGACTTGGGATGTACCAGAAGGCAGAAATGCAATTCTTATATTTCCCATACTTAAAAAAGGTTTTTTAAAAAAAACAAGCCCAAATGAAGTCAGTCTGCACTGGGAACTTCTGAATTTAAGATGGATAACTTATTTAAGCTTAGTTAAGTGAAAAGAGAGATAATACCAAATGGGCTAGAGTCACTGGATTTTTTTTTTTTAAAAAAAAGCAATTTGAAGAAGTGGAAATAACTTCCTGTGTTGTATCGGGATTAAAAAAAAAAAAGCTGCACAAACCTGGATTTAAAGAGAGTCAAGCAATGGCCAAAACTGAGATATGATTAAATAGAGTAAATCAGCAGCACAGACAGAGGAGAGAGAATATGTTAGAAGTTCCGTGTGAAGAAAAGCAACTTTTAAGGAGATCAATGTCGTGTGATATATCACTGACAATGTCTGGTTTCCTTAGAATCTAGGAAGCTCTTTATCATGTCCTACAAGTTCTGGTGCACTGTGAAGGGGGTCACTCACTGCAGGCACTGCATAGTTAGTCAGGCAGAGGCATAGCACGCTCTCTTTTTGGAATCTCTTGTCGACAGCTGCTCCAGCCCTGCAGTGGTCTACCCCTTTAGTGACTCAGCCCTCCGGCCAGGCCATGAGTTATGTCTGCCACTCTCAGGATATACAAAGAGTCCAACAAAAGTTAGCCCCAGAGTCAGGCAAGGGGTTCCAGGCCTCACCAGGCCAAGATCCCAACATCATAACTTTGCAGGTTATATGGTGTTCTGAGTCCACATTCTTTTATATCCAGGGTAGGATTTTCACCTTCAGCCCCATCCAGAGGTTGGTAGGGGAGGCTTTCTACCACGCTCCAATCCAAAACCCTGTAGTAGGCGGCAAGTTTCTGCACCCTCAAAAAGTGCTCCATCATGACTCCCCTGGATTGCTTCTTACCAGTCTCCTTACACAAAATGACAAATCAAAGCCACATAAAACAAATCTAAGGATAAATCCCAGATTTTACAAGTGTCCAGAGTCCTTTTTCTTCAGCTGGTCAGGACTAAGTAGATTCTCAACAGTCAGGGGCCCCAGGCAGCTGGATCTCCCATAGCTTAGCTCCTTCTGAGGAGCTAAGACTGTATGTCCATTCACCTCTACTGGTGAGCAACTACTGAGCTGCTCTGCTCCTCTTTTAAGCTCCTCCTCCAGCCCATGCATGCTTTGCAAGTGTGGTGAGGTCGGGCTGCCTGGGGCAAAAGTAGCTCTTTAACCACTTTCTTTCTAGAGCAGGGTTTGTACTTCCCATCACGTGCACATATTAGAAAGTCTTGATTTATGGTTTTTGAACTTGATGAAATAAGTTGTAGTATGACCAGACATCCCGCTCCCACGCACAAACTCGGTGAGCTGGATTCTTTGTTTTTCTTCACAAAGTTAAAATCTAGCTCTGGCACATTCAACTAGTGCACATGCTCTCAAATGCATGGAACTTAAGTATGTCTTCTCTAACACAGAAAATATATTGTTAATATATTTTTAATTCTTCTTGCAAAATCATTAAAAAATTAAAATTATAAAATTGTATGGTGTCTTCATACCCTTTAATAATGTTCTGAGGTTAGAGACCAATCACCACCATAGGATGCAATCCAAAACACAATGCTTGGAAGCAGTAAAGTACTATTCAGCATTAATTAATAAAGCTGCTATAATATTTAAGGTTTCAGATACCTTTAGAACAACATCTGAATCATCCTAATTTGCACAACAAAACTCCACTGACAAACCCATTGTCCAGAACATCCTAATATAAGGTGGATGGGACCACCAGCAGGGCAAGACCCAAAAAGATGTCCACCTGCTGCTGATCACCAAACTTAAATTGCCCAGGGCCATATTTTTAAACTTAGAAATTGGTGTGTGTGTGTCTTTAGTTATGAATCCAATATAACTTGTCTCAGTTAAACATCAGGTTATACTTTTGGTTATTGCTCTGAATTACTTTAATCCTGAAATCTATAAATCAAAATCTGATTCTATGTCAACACACCAAAATTGTCCTTCATAAGATAGATTGCTCAGTACTGTGAAAAATACCTACTGACAATATATGTATAATAGATTAGATTGAATTGGTTCAGTTCAACTTATGAAGAAACTGTGTGCGCATATTATATGAACTAAATTCAAATGTATTTTTATGTTTTGCCATCGCAGCATAAATTATTCAGTATTTGCTGCAAAGATATAATGCAAATAGTTCTGAAATTAACAAAATGTAAATTTGGGGGCTTTCTGTTATTTAGAATGCTCTACCTTAAAGGCCAAACGAGACTTGTATGCAAGAATCACTGGGGTCCACAAGCATGAAGAACATTTTTTAAAAAAAAAGTCCTTACACTGTACTGGAAAAGAGATGGGGTAATTCCTTTCACCTAAGTATTTGGGCACCACAGATTGGTTAGCATTTCTCTAGGATGGCTCTCTGATACTGTATACACAAATATTAACTCCTTGGTTTATGTCTAGTCATTTTGCCCCTTCAATCCTAGGGGTTTTCATAGAATCATAGAAATATAAGACTGGAAAGTACCTCAAGAGGCAATCTAGTCCATCTTCTCATGCTGCAACAGGATAAAGTATATGTTGACCAGCCCTGGCAAGTTTTTGGCTAAATTGTTCTTAAAAACCTCCGGTGAGCAGGATTCCGCACCTGCCCTAGTTACTTATTTCAGAGCTTAACTATCTCTGTAGTTAGAAAGATTTTTTTTTATAATATCGAGCCTACATCTCCCGTGTTGCAAATTAAGCTGGTTACTTCTTACCTGACCCTCAATGGACATGGAGAACAATTGATCACTGTCCTCTTTATAACAACCTTTTAGATATTTGAAGACTGTTACTCCTTTCCCCACCTTCTCTCCTCGAGACTAAACAGGCCCAATTCTTTCAACTTTGCCTTATAAGTTGTGTTTTATGAACCTTGTGTTCTGTCCTCTGGACCCTCCAGTTTGTCTACATCTTTCTTAAAGTGTTGTGCCCAAAACTGGACAGAGTACTGCAGCTCACCAAAGCAAAGTGGAGCAGAACTCCTGTTAATACACCCCAAAATAATATTTGCCTTTTCCACAACAGTGTCACAACAGCATCATGCTGTTGACTCGTTCAATTTGTGATATACAGTAAACCTCACATCCTTTTCTACAGTACTGCTGCTTAGCCGATTTTTCCATATTTTGTATTTGTACATTTGACTTTTCCTTCTTAAGTATAGTGCTTTGCACTTGTCTTTATTGAATTTCAGCTTTCTGATTTCAGACCAGTTCTCTAATTTATCAAGGATATTTTGAATTCTAATCCTGTTCCCCAAAATGCTTGCAATCTCTCCTTGTTTGGTGTTATCTGCAAATTTTATAAGTACACTCCCCACTCTATTATCTAAGCCATAAATGAACATCTTGGATCAATATAAATATATAATATGTACATATAGTATATATTTATACTTGAGCCAAAGTATATGTGATTATAATCATCAAGATTATCTAAATTTGGTGAAGTTGCATTTTATTGGTGAGCTCCTGTGTAATATCACCACTCCCAGAAATTACCACACAGTCTCCAATCCTGATTCTGGGAAGTCATTACTTTTTATCTCAAAGAGTTTTTGTCGCTTCTTCAATTAACTTCTGGGTGATGCTGAAGATACATAATGACACTATAACAGGCAGAGTTATTAAGTTTCCCTCTTTACTTAACATCTCATTGCTGTCACACTTTGATATTATTGGCATTAAGATCACTGGCACTATGCTTGCTACTGATACAAAAATATCTCTGCTAAAGGCATACGAGCATCTACCCAATTGCTAAATACACTTGTCCTCAGTTTTTCTAATGAGGAACATGCACATTTTCTTATTCAAAAGTCATTAAGAATATTTCCATATGCTTCATCTTTTGATTGCCTCATGTTAAGACTAAACTTCCCATATTTATAAATGTCCATGCATTTACATTACTAATGCTGTTTACAGCCTCGTTTTTTCCCCTATCACGTGCTTTAAGTGTAGTAAAAGCTGGTTTGCTTATTACTGGTCATGATCTGCGAGAAGTCAATAAAACCATTCATGAGCCTTCACTAACCACACCAAATTTTCTCCTTCTTTAATATTTCTTAAAAATGTAAATGTATTGAAAAAAGTTTAGAAAATAAGCTGTACTTATTTATGGAGTGGCAGAATCCTCTCCATAGATAATTTGAAACTAACTTTCCATTATAACACTGATTTTAAGCACCTCTCCCCTAACTTTCACAACCAGAAACCAATTCCTCTGAAATGTTACATGCCATCTCTTCCTAGAATTCTTTTTTTCTGAAAAGTTTGGGGAGCAGGAGGGAAATCAGAAAATACATTTTATTCCACTCTCCCCATATATGCCACTCAGATGTAAACACACACACACACCCCTTATGGAATCCCTTAAAATCTGCCAGAGAAGAGTTCCTGTCCTGCAGGCCCTATATGCCAATCTGATTAAAACTTTTGTAGCTCAACCCAGAAATTTCCCACAAAATGCTTATTTAAGAAGATGAAGACTTAAAGTGCGCTTTCAGCTGACACCCAAACTACTAATATTGTTTCTTCACAAAAATTTAACACCTTTAAACAAGGCAAAAGGCTAAAAAGTCTGGAAATTAACAGTTAAGATATGCAGCAAATGCCTCATTTTCATATTATTCCTTCTTCATCCATTATCACTGCATCCAATTTACACCTGCTACCCAACCCAATTTTTACCTATTAAAACTTGACAAAATAGAAGCATGGGTCAAAATAATTTATAAAAACCCATTTCCTATTTGAGCATTCCATTTCCAGTGTACTATACTGCAACACTACTCATGCAAAAGTCCTATATATGCTGGTTGCTACATAATATAGTTAATATCCTTAAAATTCAAGCCTTACCAATACTTGAATAAATCTACACCACTATATAATCAACATTTTATAACACAAAGTAGATCAATCATTCCAATTCTGTTCATGAAAGGATTCTTTTACTTCACCAAAACATAGTGCTATGAGCAAACATATAGAACTTTGACATAATTTAATGTACCCTGGCACTATATGCATTTTACTATGCATTTAATACAAATAAATAACATCAATAAGATATATCCAACAGAATATTTCCATTACAGAAGGGAAAGGTCGAGGGGGATATTTATGGCAGGTAGTGTGACAAAGGATTTTATGGCAGTGTGGAACTGGCTGGGTTATTTAACTGTTTGTTTCTAGTCATGTAAAGATTTGTGGAGGGCACAGGGTTTTTTTTTTCTTTTTGTTTCTTTGTTTTTAAAGTATAGCTATTTAGATTATAGCACCAATAAATATAATTATTGTACAGGATTCTGTGAAGACTTTTTTGGAACTTGAGATATTAGAGAAAACAAAATTAGTGAATTTTTCAGGTGCTACATAAGACTTTAAAATAGCCACAAAGACTGCAGTGTGAGTGTAGGTCTGCAGAGATCCAGTAGTATTTTCATGTGTTATCTGTGTTGTGAAACCAAGGTGTAAGGCTACTAGTTAAAGAGCAACAGCTGCCTTCCCCCAATTCTAAGTATAGTGTAATAATATATTATGTTTTATTATTGAGAAACCTCAGTAGGATACTGCCAAATTACTTAGTCAATGTAGATAGAAGGTACAAAATAACTTTTGCTTATAAAGAAAAAAAATTGAGTCAAAATGATAAAGTAGCTAATAATCCATTTCTTCCATTGGGATAGACCTACAAACACACAGCACGAGATGGAGATGTTTAAATAGCTGTCAGATAACTGAAGGAAGTATTGAGGGGCAGTCCTTTAAAAGGTAATACTCCCTTTGACTTCACTGGGACCCTTGCCTGAGAAACGACAGAAGGAATGAAAAATTGTTACCTGCTTATGAAGATATTAAGGTGAGGTACATTAAATATATTGAACACACTCCCAGATGATATTTCAGTCTGTTATCTCTTCAACTTGATTGAACTTTGGATTAAATTCCTTGAATACTGCTGTACTTGTAGTTTTATATACAAGACAGTACTGCAACTGCTGAAAAAATAATACAATTAGATGTGGGTTTGTAACTGCCACAGCATGAAACAGACTTTGTATGCTGCTAATTTATTTTTATTTCTGTATAATTCTTCTAAATTCTGTTCCAAAATCCTGCCTTTATTGAATAGCTATACTTGCTGGTACCTCATAAGAATTAGTACAATTTTACAATACCATGGTAGAACTTTTATAGAAAGTAGTTAGTGCACAAAATATTTTATTCAATGAATCATAATCATATCACAGCAGTGATTCTAAGACGGCTGCTGTAGCTCCTCCAAATGGACTGAATCAAGTTTGTCTGGATTCAGAACTTTGGGTCTAAATGCCCACAAGTATTGGTAAGTTGGATACAAAGTTACAGGGTTTGGCTAATTAATTTGCCACGGTCAGAGACTGAGTTGGCACTCGAGCCGGAAATAGAACCTCTCAGTAGAAGTTGAGACTTCCATTCCTGACACATCTCATTCTCCTTTGAAAAAGTCTGAGCATGTTGTTGTGCTTCTGGAACAGAAGACCCTGGGTTCCATTTCCACACTAAGAGTTGGTCTCTTTTTTTGAATACTTCATTAAGACATCTAATTGAGGTCCTTCCTACCAGTCTCCTGCAATTCAGGTGGAAGTTGAATTTCCCAGAGTATTTTGAAAAATAATCAATAATAGTATAATGGCTGGCCATTTTATAGGAACCTTTAACATAGGCAGTGTTATCCTTGATCAGATCCATGGTCCAGTATCCTGTCTCTCACACTGGCCAGTAACAGATGCTTCAGAGGAAGGTGCAATGGACCTTACAGTAAGCAGATGTAGGGTAATCTGCATTCAGGGAAAGACTCATTATCCTCTCTAATTATTAGAGATTGGCTTAAGCACAAAAGCATGAAGTTTTATATCCCTTCTAAAATTTTTGTTAGCGTATCTAGTAGTTTGTTGTTATAACCCTGGCTATTCCTACTGTCCATTTAAATGTCCAGTCCATCTATGAACCTTGCTAAATTCTTGGTCTCAACAACATCCTAAGTCAATGCATTCCATAGTCTAATTATTCCTTAGATGGAAAAGTATTTCCTTTTAATCTGTTTTGATTTTGCTACCTTTCAATTTCATTGAATGTCCCCTTGTTGTTGAGTAATGAATCAGGGAGATCAGAAGCTCCTGATCTTTCTTCTCTGTTACATTCATTATTTTATATACTTTTATTATGTCCCTTCTTATCAGGCTACTGGTAAACAATCTTAATTTTTTTCTTTTCAATATGAGGGTTTTTCCATGCCCCTAATCGTTTTCATTACCCTTCCCTGAACACACTAATTGTGTAATATCCTTTTTGTGATGCATGACTATTAGTGCACACAATATTTATATAGTGGAATTATAATATTTAGTGTTATTCTTAATTCTATTCCTTGTATATAATAACATCTTATTTGCCATCTTAACTGCAGCTGCACCTTGAGCAGAGGTCTTTATTGAGCAGTCCCCAATGATACTCATGTCCCTTTCATGAAATGACAGTGTTAATTTAGAAGCCTATAAAATGTATGAGTCGTTCAAGTTTTCCCCTACAGTGTGTCTTACTTTGCATTTCTCAGTTGCCAGTGTGTTGTCCATTTACCTAGTTTGGTTAAATTCATCAGTCTTGTCTGGACTTGTCTAACCTAAATATCTTTAACAAAATTTGAAGATGATACCTCACTACTCACCCTCTTTTCCAGATACTTAATAAATATATTAAAAACACTGTGTCTAGTACAGAATCTTGGGGCATCCCACTGTTAACCTTTAGCCATGCTTAAAAACTGACAATGTATTCCTGCTCTGTTTTCCGTCTCTTAGCAAGCTTTTGATCCATGGCAAGACTTTTTCTCTTACCCATCACGACTTTGCTTCTTTAGTAGCCTCTTGTGGGGGACTCTTTCAAAGGCTTTTGAAAGTCTAAATAAATTTTCTACTGATTTCCCTCCACCACCTACCCCACATCCACTGGACTCATCATGTGGTCCTGGAATACAATTACCCCTGGGGTGCAACATGATTCAAGGCTCTCCCAACTCCCAGGGTAGTGGGAATGGGGCAGAGAGAGAGAGCCCAGCCAGGCTCCCTTATAATAATCCAGGGCCCCAAGCTCCGGAATCCCATCTCCCACCCAGGGATGCAATCTGAGGAAGCTCCTACCCTAGGTTGGATCCTAACTCCTAGAGCTGGAGAGAGAGCAAGAGAGAGAGACTCCAGTTATAAACTCGTGGTCCCAGCAGCCCATGTCCCAATTTGAGAAGACCCCTTCTTCTGCTCCAAGCTGATGTAGTCCTGAATCTCAAATGGCAGAAGTCCATGCTACAATGCTGAAGAGTCAGGGGTCAAACCCTGCATGATGATGCATGGTGTAGAGGTTGTTACAGCTGCACTTAATTAATCTGTTTGCCCATTTAAAAAACAACAACAAAACAATCTGGGGAATTATATACCAAAAAACATTAAAACATTAAGGTCACAAAGTCAAGCATTCAAAAGTTAGGAAATGTCAGATTTGCAGTTGCCCATGCAACTTTAATTCAGCCTGCTTGTGTGTGAATTATCAACTTTAATTACATGATTTCATATATTTCACACATGAGATATTGTGTGTGCACACACACACACACACACACACAATATCTCTACCTCATTCAGTGCATGTGTGGAATGCACAAGGGGGCCAAACTAGTGTTGCATGGGCAATTGAAAATCTAGGATTTGAGTGCTTCACTTTGCAATCTGAATAATGTTCTCTGAACATAGTTCTAGTATACGTAATTGCATAGATGGATAGCAATTTAGTGTGCTGTTCAGTGTTATTGGTTCAGTGTTTTTTGGTTTTGTTTCTTAAATTAAGATACCATAATAGAAAGAAGCATGAAGGCTGAATAAGAAAAGGGCCTCTATTTGTTTAAGTTAAATATGTGAAATATGCTGGCTATTTGGCATTCTCCATTAAACTATTAATCAGTGACCTTGGTGTTTACATTTGAGCTATGTGATCATAGCTTGCTTGCAACAATAACAGGCATGACATGACATGTGTTTAACAAAAAATTCAAGCTATTTGTCACTGACTCTTGATTATATAATACTCCGTGGTTACAGAGTTTAAAACATTTCACTGTAAGATTAGTTCATGTTTTTAATAGGATTGTATGCCTGAGAGGGGGCGCCTGTCCCACACTGGCCTGAAAAGGGTTAAAGCAACCCTAGGGAGGCTGTGCAATAGGCAGCCAATTGGAGAGGACCCTAGGGAGGCTGTGCAGGAGACAGCCTATTGGAAAGGGGCTGCAAGGAGCAGCCAGTCAAGGCCAGGCAGGACCATATAAGAAGAGCTGCAGGGCAGAGCACGTCAGTCACTCCCTGAAGCTTGAGGAGGGAGGAGGACTGGCTACCTTGCAGGTGGAAGGCAGCTAGCACATTGGACAGAGCAATAGTAGGCAGGATCAGGGGAGTGAGAGCGAGCTCCTGGCTGACTGCTGACTTGCTGAGGTCCTGAGTCAAGGACATAGAAGGTTCCGGGGATGCGGGGAAGTGGCCCAGGGAACTAGACTGCGAGGTTGGAGGGATGCAGCACATGGCTGCCATCTACAGGGTCCCTGGTTCGGGACCTGGAGTAGTGGGTGGGCCTGTGTCCCCCTGCACCTCCACTTGCCACGAAGGAAGTGGTGGGACAATGGACTATGGTTCCCCCAGAATGGGGGAGAACAGAATGTGACACAGCCAGAGGGCTGTGTGCTGAAGCAGCTGCTGTGTTCTTTGGGATGACACGCTTCCAGGAGCAGACGTGACAGTGGCGAGGCAGCACCAGATGAGGACACACCGGTGAACTAAGTTAATTTCCAGGACAGCCAGCAGGAGACGCCACAGTGGTAAGTCGAACCCTATCATAATGCCCAAGATTGTAGAGCACCTCCACATCCCCCTCTGTCCCCTCTTAAGTGTTGACTACAAGCTCAGTCCAAAGCCCATAGAAAAACTGAATGAATATCATCCCTATTCAGAAAGAGGAATATATCTAGGTATCTCTGGGAACCAGAGAGGTAAGTGATTTTTTATGGTAAGGCTTAGAGCAGGAGATGGGGATTCTGTTGGTGATGAAGGTGGAAGGGAGGAATATAGAGATGCTGGAGACAAATACACTTATTGCTTTAGGCGTAAAGATTCCAGTCCTACAATCGTTGTTCACGGTGGTTCAATCGAATTGTGAATGTACGTTACCTGTGAAAATCAGGTCACTTCTTTAGATTCCTAGACATGCATTTAAATACCTAACTTTAGATGTTCTTTAAAAACAAAGCCTAAATTTCTAAACAGAACTTCTGAAATATCTGAAGTTCAACCTAATTACTTATTTTAAAACAATACTTTTCCATATACTTTTCCTGGAGTCTTTAAAATAAAGTATATTTTCCTTTAAACTGTGAGTAGATAGAAATTATGTTAATTTGATTTACAGCCAAACATATGCTTAGCAGTACTACATCTGAGTAGTAGTAATACTTTATTCTTCTATGAGATATGTCATCTGAAGTTTGCAAAGCACTTTACGTGCATTAATTAAGCCTCCCAACATCTCTAATGTATATAAGGATCATTTCATTCTCCATTTCATTAAGCCCAGTTCAGCCTATCCCTGCTTAAAATATCTGTCGTAAATTAGATTTTAACCTGCTTAGAGAGTGCGCAACTATTGCAAGCTTTATAATTGTCTGCCCCACTGTTACCTCCTGATGAGCTTCAAGTCTGTGGTTCTGCCCATGAGGAATTTTTTCCTGTCCTTTTGAGGACAAATGCTCATCACGTTATTGTAAAGAACAACTTGACATCTGGCTCAATTTGTCTCAGGAAACTGGCCACCTGAGTTTTATATCTGATTTCTTAAGGAAACTGGAGTGCTGAACTATAGCACGCTCAAACTCAGCCGCTGTCTGTCTATTTTTATTTCATTCTTCTTGTAATAGAAACGTCAATTTGAGTGCTTTACATACAACAGGATAAACAGAATGGTTAAAATTAGATATAGGCAGCAGCAAACAATTCCATCATCTTGGCAAACCTAGCCTTGCAATTTTTTTCTTAGTACAGTAGGTAAAATAAGTCTACACCTGAGAACTTGGGAGATCTGTAGGTAGCAAAAAGTCTCCATAGACTCTTGAAAATTTTAATTTTAAATTGTTTATATCTATCTATCTCTCTATCTATCTATCTATCGAGGGAGAAATGTATGCTAGCTCATTTATTTCCAAAGCTTGTGAAGGTTAACAGCCCTGGAGATTGAAATCCTCTGTGTATATACTACCTCTTGAATGTGTTTCAGCTCTCTTCTGCAAGGATCACCACTGGGGTAAGGATGGTAGTTACAGCTTCATGCTATTCAAAACTTGGCTTTCTGCTTAGTCTGCCAGTTATGGTGATGGTTTTGTGGTGATACACCTAGTCAGTGGTAACTGATCGAGCTGGTTGAAAATCTTCCTTTGATGTTCTTCTAAATGGGTATTTTTGCAAAAAAAATAAAATGTTGTTTTGGCACATGTGATTTTACCAGATATTCTTCTTAGAGTGTCCTCTGCATATTCCCTCTCATGGGGTGCTCTGATTAGTGCAGCCTGATTGGTAGACTTCATCTGCCTCATGCTCACGCACCTCCCTCATTCCTCCCTCTGGTGAATGTAAAAAATTTCCAGGGTGAGGATATAAAAGGGACATGGCGCTCCAGCTGTCTCAGTTCCTTCCAACCATGACAAGCTGAACCGTTTAGGAGATGCTCCAGGGTCTTCCTGTATCTGTACTTTGCTATCTATTTATCTATTATAATAGTACTCCTTTAAATAGTGTAGATAGTTGAACTTGAGATGGCAAAACAAAAGAATATACCACGGAATAAAAAACCTGGTTTCAAGAGATGTGTATCATGTGCATCTGACACACATGCTAGGCACCTGGCATACTTGGGAGAGGAACACTCACCCTTGAAATGCTCAGTTGGGTTAACTTCTACAACTTGAGCAAAGAGCGAGACAGAGTAGACCTCAGGAGATTTTAGTAAAAGAAGCACTGTCAGCAAAACAATCCAGAACTGAGAGAGGACAGGGTTTGAGCAGGTCTCAGAGACCAGCATCTCTCAGTGAGTCTGCTGGGAAGAAGGACAAACCCTCTTCCTGAATATCCAGTACTAAAGGATCCAGTAGTGACAAGGATGAGAAGAGCAAAACTACTGGGGTGTCAGCCTCTGTTTCCAGAGCCAGTCCTGTTAGAAAGGACTCAGCTGTTATGACAAGCATGAACATGCTATCCTCGGTGGTGTCAGCCTCTTTACTAAGAGCCAATCTACCCAAAAGACTCATCTAACCAGAACTCGTCAAGGAATCCATTCTGGATACACATTCTCATAGTAGAATTAGGAGACTTCTTTTTTTTTGGAACTGATAGTGTTGGATCAGGATGAGCTGGTTCCAAAAGTAAGAGCTAACAAACCAATATGATGAGGAAATGATAGAGGCAGTAGCCAGTATCAACACCACACTGCAACAGATAGTCAAGGCACAAGTTCATTGATCAGATCTGTTGGTGATCGAGCCAGGTATAGCAATTGAGAAGGAGTTGGACATATTGTTACAACCAATTCAATTACGTGTTTTCCCAGGGAAGAGTGGAGGAGTGAAAGAACTTAGGATCTCTCCTCTACTTCCTTCACCTAAGTCTCTTTCTGGGTCCCCAGAGAAGACTTTTTCTCCCCTGTCCTTTACTCAATGAAGGAGATTGTTGTCTCTGTTTTTTTCTGAACCAAGAATATACTCTGATCAGAAAAGGAGTACAGATCATAAATTGGATCCAGAGAGAGAGTACTTTAACATCCTCATTCACATACCCTCGATCCATATAGACAAAAATATTTCCAGCTGGATCCGAGTATGGTTTCTGGCCTGACTGGCAAGAGCCCCCTTAGGTTGGATGGTCACATTGGCCATGTACTGCACCTTATCAAGAGGTCTCTCTGTATAAGAATAGACCCTTGCCAGTTTGGTATTGAGAGGATGTTCAATTATCAGATCCAAAGGATTTGGATCTGGTAATGCATCTAAGTCCTGACAAGTATCCTACAGTGGTAACAGATTTGTTATCAGAGAAGGAAGCATTAATGGAGTTACAAGAGTTGGATACAGACTCTGGAGGGATACCATCTCCAAATGAAAATGTTGGTGACACCTCAGCATTGTTGCCATCAGAGGATTTGGTGACCTTCCATGGGCTGGTCGATCACATGATAAAGATATTGATATTTCCTCAATTTTGGTTGAAGAATTGTCTCATCCTGATTTTAATATTTTTCGGGCAATCTACCAGAAAACAGGTCTCACTTCCCTCGTTGGAGGGATTGTTTCAGCCAGAGAAAAGGGTTTGGAAAACTCCCTCATCCTATCAGCCTTTATATAAAAAAGAAAAAAAGAAAAAAAAGCTGACAAATTGTATCAGTTTCCTCAGGAAAGCCTGGTTGTGTTTCATATCCTCCCGTCTCCTAATTGTTAGTGATAAAGGTGACACAACAAAGATCAAAAGATGCCCAAGTTCACTCTACTCCTTCAGATAAGAAAGGAAAAGACTGAGAGTAATTGGGAGAAAAATGTTTTCTTCATGGATATATCAAATTATGAAGCTGTCATGACTAGATAACAATACCACTTATGGGGGAAAGTGCTCCATTCTTAAAAGCTGTGCCAGAAAAGCATTAAAAAGTTTGTGAAAGCGCTTCTGATGGAGGGACAGAATGTTGCTAAACTTCAGCTAAGAGCAGCTTCTTCAGCTGCTTTTGCTAGGGTAAGAGCTTCAGATATCACATTAAGAAAACATGCATGGCTGAGGTTGGTGGGTTTCCCTCAGGAGACAATGATGAGGATTGAAGATATTTTCTTTGAAGGAGATGGTCTGTTTAGTGTGCAGACTGAAGAGGTGCTGGAAAAATTAAGAATGTAAAATCTACAGATAGATCTTTGGGTGTCTTTATTACAGCAAAGAGATCATCGTTGGCTCCACTAGTCAGATACCAAAGACAATACCCAACTTCTTCAGCAATTCTTTACTACTATCAAAGAAGGAATAATTAACCACCAGCCTTAGCATCATACTTCCCAGCATCAACACCAAAGAAAAAAGTCAATTTGTAATAATAGGGGAAAACTTCCAATTCTTCATCTTCTGTGATTCCTGCAAGGTCTCAGATTTGACATAAGAACACAACTTCCAAAGAAGTCCAGTTAGACATCTTTATCCCTCTGTTTGGGGGCTATTTGTCCCACTTTTATCATCAGTGGGAATTAATAACAAATGGATTCTGGAAGTTAGTGCATGAAGTTATTCTATACAGTTCAAGAACCTTCCTCCCAACAATTCACCAGTTTCATTTCTGGTCCGGGATCCAGTTAATCTCTGTTACTGTTCAAGGCAACTGCACCTGTATTTCCCCTAAGCAGTTCAGGAAGGACACCCACTCTTGACTTCCAGGTCCCCAGCTGTTGCATTTTGGGGTGGAGTTCCTTGTCTCTGTATCTTTTCTGACTGGGGGGCTCCCCAGGCTGCACTGTGTATTTCTCAGCAAAGAGACTGCCTAACCAGGCCTGCTTGCTTTCTCATCAGAGAATGATAACAGAGTGAATGCTACAGATAAAGATTACCTCACATTTTTTTCTAAGCAAGCCTCCTTCGTCGTAAAGGTAAAAAGCATTACAGAGAAAACAATAAATGCACACATGCTAATAAGCTTACCAAGCAACACCCCACCTAGGGGGTTTTTTTCTGGTTACAAGTTCGTCACAGCTTCAGCTCAGAATAAGCTTAAACAGTTTTATGAGGCCTTCCATAAGGATTGGGACCCTCTGTGGACCAGGAGTCCTGCCCTTTTGTTGGATCAGGAAGAAGGCACTGAGTCAGTTTAAAACCCAGGCTTTGATCCAGAAGTCTTTGCTTTATCGGGTCTCTGGAAAATCCAGTTTGAACTAATATATGCATATCTCTCCAGGAGGCTTCAAAGGCTGATAATGGAGGAAGTTCATTAGCATTCCCCCTCCCTAGTAGAGAAGGTACATACAATGTCACCACAAATACATACATATTTGCATTTTTAATACAATGTTCCCCAAATATATTAACATAATTCAATAAGGTTTAATTTATTCAGTAAAATTTATCTTAATTCCCTGAGGTTTATTCAGGAAGTTGTCAGTCTGTCACAATCTCAATTTACTCAGAAAAGAGGTTCAATCTCTATTGCAGTCAGGAGCAAAGGAGGTAGTGCCATGTGATCGGAAAACGAGGGGGTTTTATTTATGTTACTTTCTAATTCCAAAAAAGGATGGGGGCCCTCCATCCTACTTTGGATCTTAGAAAATTAAACACCCTTAGGAAAAAAATTCATTTCTGCATGTTATCTCTAACTTCTCTCTTAGCTCTTCTCTCTCTTCAGGATTAGTTTGCCCCTCTGGATTTAAAAGACGCATTTTTCAATAAGGTTATGTTATAAAAATATCTGCATTTCATGGGTGGAGGGGACCATTTTTCAGTACAAGGCCCTCCCTTTTGTGTTACCACAATTCTGAGTGTGTTTACAAAATGCCTGTTGGTAGTGGTAGCATATCTAAAGAGGCAGGGGAGGTATGTGTTTCCTTTCCTAGGTGACTGGCTAATGAAAGTATCATCAAGGGAGAAAATCCTCTTACATATAAAACAAATGTTAGCTTTTTGTCAGTTGTGGATTACATGTGACCTGAGAAAAAAATAGTCCTAAATTCAACTTGGAGAATCCCTTTCTCCCAGAGGAGAGGTTTATAAAAATAAAAGGGTCAGTGTTATTTCCTTCTCCAGTTCCCGCAACAGCCAAACTTCCCTTCCACCTTCCATTTGGTCAATGGGTCTGTCATAAATATAAAGGGAAGGGTAACCACCTTTCTGTATACAGAACTATAAAATCCCTCCTGCCCAGAGGCAAAACCCCTTCTTCACCTGTAAAGGGTTAAGAAGCTAAGATAACCTCGCTGGCACCTGACCAAAATGACCAATGAGGAGACAAGTTACTTTCAAAGCTGGGGGGTGGAATAAAGGGTCTGTCTGTCTGTGTGATGCTTTTGCTGGGACCAGGTCAGGAATGCTCTTCAGAACTTCTGTTAAGTTAGTAAGTAATCAAGCTAGAAATGCATTCAATTTCCTTTTGTTAAATGGCTGGTAAAATAGGTTGTGCTGAATGGAATGTATATTCCTGTTTTTGTGTCATTTTGTAACTTAAGGTTTTGCCTAGAGGGATTCTCAATGTTTTGAATCTGATTACCATGTAAGGTATTTACCATCCTGATTTTACAGAGGTGATTCTTTTACTTTTTCTTTAATTAAAATTCTTCTTTTAAGATCCTAATTGCTTTTTCATTGTTCTTAAGATTCAAGGGTTTGGGTCTGTGTTCACCTATGCAAATTGGTGAGGAAAGGAAAGGAGGTGTATGGCTTGGGGGGATATTTTGGGGGGAAGACGTCTCCAAGTGGGCTCTTTCCCTGTTCTTTGTTTAACACGTTTGGTGGTGGCAGCATAGAGTTCAAGGACAAGGCAAAGTTTGTACCTTGAGGAAGTTTTTTACCTAAGCTGGTAAGAATAAGCTTAGGGGGTCTTTCATGCAGATCCCCACATCTGTACCCTAGAGTTCAGAGTGGGGAAGGAACCTTGACAGGGTCTATTGGCATCGACCATGTCAGTGACACCATATGCTTGTCCTCATCTGGGTTAGCAAAAAATTCAGTTCAGTTCACTACTGGTTAGCAAAAGATTACAAACTAGGTGTAGACCGCATGCATCGCAAACTGGTAATTCCATAGTAGGTGTTAACATGGCTGGTGGACAAGCACTCCAAATGTCATAACGGGTACACATAGAATCATAGAATCATAGAATATCAGGGTTGGAAGGGACCTCAGGAGGTCATCTAGTCCAACCCCCTGCTCAAAAGCAGGACCCATACCCAATTAAATCATCCCAGCCAGGGCTTTGTCAAGCCTGACCTTAAAAACGTCTAAGGAAAGAGATTCCACCACCTCCCTAGGCAACGCATTCCAGTGTTTCACCACCCTCCTAGTGAAAAAGTTTTTCCTAATATCCAACCTGAACCTCCCCCACTGCAACTTGAGACCATTACTCCTTGTTCTGTCCTCTTCCACCACTGAGAATAGTCTAGAACCATCCTCTCTGGAACTACCTCTCAGGTAGTTGAAAGCAGCTATCAAATCCCCCCTCATTCTTCTCTTCTGCAGACTAAACAATCCCAGTTCCCTCAGCCTCTCCTCATAAGTCATGTGTTCCAGACCCCTAATCATTTTTGTTGCCCTTCGCTGGACTCTCTCCAATTTATCCACATCCTTCTTGTAGTGTGGGGCCCAAAACTGGACACAGTACTCCAGATGAGGCCTCACCAATGTCGAATAGAGGGGGACGATCACGTCCCTCGATCTGCTCGCTATGCCCCTACTTATACATCCCAAAATGCCATTGGCCTTCTTGGCAACAAGGGCACACTGCTGACTCATATCCAGCTTCTCGTCCACTGTCACCCCTACGTCCTTTTCCGCAGAACTGCTGCCTAGCCATTCGGTCCCTAGTCTGTAGCTGTGCATTGGGTTCTTCCGTCCTAAGTGCAGGACCCTGCACTTATCCTTATTGAACCTCATCAGATTTTTTTTGGCCCAATCCTCCAATTTGTCTAGGTCCCTCTGTATCCTATCCCTGCCCTCCAGCGTATCTACCACTCCTCCCAGTTTAGTATCATCCGCAAATTTGCTGAGAGTGCAATCCACTCCAGATCATTTATGAAGATATTGAACAAAACCGGCACCAGGACCGACCCCTGGGGCACTCCACTTGACACTGGCTGCCAACTACACCTTTCAGTCTTCATTTGCCATCAGTAATTCTTACTTCTCATGCACTTACATTGGGATGGGGAGCCAATTTAAAGATAAATCTGTTAGTCAGAGCTCAGTGGTCACCAGAAGAAAAGAATCTACATATGAATATCTTAGAGTTGAGCACAATCAGGTTAGCTCTAAAGGCATTTCTGTCTTAGGTCAAACAAAGGGCAGTTGAGGTGGACACAGACAATAGGATATGATTACATTATCGGAAAGAAAACGTGGGGCTCATTTCCCTACAATTATGCATAGAGACAAAGCATCTTTGGGAGTGGTGTATAGATGTTCACTCAATAGCAGCCCGTGTATTGGAGGGGGAAACAACACCCTTGCAGCTTTTCTGAGCAAGTTGACTTATCAGATGCACAGCTGGTCTTTGAAAGACAGGGTAGTAGCACACCTCTTCAGTTTATGGGTGAATCTGATTATATATCTTTTTGTAAACAGCAACAACAGGAAGTGTCAAACTTTGTTTGAGAGCAGAGGGACAAAGGGACTCAACATCAGATGTATTTCTAATGCACTGATGTCGGGGCTTAATGTATGTTTTTCCCTATTTCCCCTCATTAAGAGAGTGATAAACAAAATAAAACAAGGCAAAGCCAGGGTAGTTTCGATAGTGTCAGCCTGGGCCAGACAACAGTGCTAACTAGACTTAATTCAGCTGGCAGGGGTTAATTGAGCTTCTGCTATTAGTACTGGACTTGTCACAACAACAAGGGCTGGTTTATCACTCAGATCTTCAGTCTCTTCAGCTAATGGCATGGGGAGTATGCCCCTGGGATTGTTAAAGAATCTTGTTCATTAGATGTGCAAACTGTTTTGATAAGTTCAAGAATGAGTCCACAGAAAACTTATACTTATAAATGGAAAATATTTTTGTTGTGGATTTCTATGTATGATATGGATCCATATACAGCACCAATTATATTAGAATATTTATTGTATCTTAAGAAAGCAGCTTTCACTATCTTCAGCGAAAGTTCACCTTTTAGCCTTATCAGAATACTCTCTACCTGTGGATGGTAAATCACTTTTTACTAATGATACAGTTAAAAGTTCTTAAAGACGGTAACAATTTATATACTCTAGTAAGACACCTTGTGCCATCCTGGGACTTGAATTTAGTGCTATCACAGTTGATGAAGCTTCCCTTCGAACCTTTGGGAGATGGTGCTTTGTTCCATCTGTCTATTAAGACAGTACTTTTGAAAGCTATCACTTCTGCAAGGCATATAAGTAGTTTGTTCCTTCCTCAGGGAATTATAACAAATTCTACTAGATCAGACAGGGTATCTATGACTTTTTCTATACATATTCCTTTAATACAGAGATGTAGAACAGCAAGATGGAATGTTGTTCACACATTTATTAAACGTTACTTCTTAGATTTAGAATCTAGATCTGATGCAAAATTTGGCAAGGCATTTCTGCAATCCTAATTCAATTAGCACTGCATGGTCCCATCATCCTGAATCAGACTACTCCTTTTAATCTGTCCTATAAGTGGGAATATGCAGAGAATGCTCAAAGAAGAAATGAAGGTTACTTACCTGTAACCAGAGTTCTTCAAGATGGACTCTTCAAATTCACTTTCCTTGAAGTCCTGCTTACTAAAGGATTTGGTGGCAGAGGAAGGAACTGAGGTGGCTGGATCGCCATACTCCTTTTATACCCTCGTCCTGGAATGTTTGATGTTCACTAAGGGGAGGGCAAGAGAGGTGCGTGAGCGCTACTGTGTTTACTGCTAGCTACAATTCTACTGTTCAGACTGCACCAGTCAGAGTACCCCCTGAGTGGGAATATGCAGAGTCCCTCTTGAAGGACATCTGTCACAAGTAAGTAAACTTCATTTTTCAGTTTTAAATGAAAATATTAGAAAATTTCAGTGGGAGATAATCACTTCTGACCAGCTCTGAAACTCACTTGTTTCCTATACTTTTATCCACCGAACAGTCAACACTTCACAAATTTAAGATATTATCAAGCTCATCTGGATTTGAACTGGCAACCCTAGCTGTGAAAGCCTTTGTAGCTCATTATAATTTACTGAATCAATACGTCCTCTTGCCAGGATCATTTTAACCAGCCATTAATAGTATGTATGATTTGGAACAGCGTGCTTGCTGTGCTTTTTAAATTTCCATGCAGTTAATAGCTTCAATTATTCAGGTACTCTTCCAGTAACTATCAAGAAGACTACATGAGCTGAATATTGTTGATGGATGACCGAATTAGTTTTAAATTAAGCAGAATACATTTTATTACCTGAATCACAGACTGTGACATCGGGTAACCTTAGAAGTACCACAACTTCTCTGATAAAGGCCAACTTGTCTTTTAGCAGACATTGAAGGCTCGTTCACTTGAAAGTGGTACTTGAACTACAGAGGAAACTATTAAATGTATCAGAATCAGGGCCACCGCAGGCTGGAAGTTGGAATGGGAGTTAAGTGAGCCTGTGCCAATGAATAGATAAAGGGGACTGTTGCTGAGCTTGAGTAGCTTTTCTTTTTAAAGTTGCTGCTTGCAGAAGCTGTCTGAAAGACTGACTCCTTGCACTCCAGTATCCACATCTCCTCTCGCCTGCTCCTCTGCCTATGTTTCAAACAGGCAAAGAAGGGCCTGAGAAGGCAGGGGTGGAGAGACAGGTGTGGAGGGCCAGTGCTGAGCTCTGCATGTCCAGTGTTCAGCTCTCTTCCATGGGCAAGGAACTAAGAGGGGAAGATCCAGCCCCAGTAAGAACTTTAAAAAAAATCACAAAACAGTCACATGTAAATAAATGAAACCCACAACCAGCGCAGTTCAGGAGGATGACCTAGACTGAAACACCATGGTGGCGTTGGAGGATGGGTTAGGTACTGAACTTGAGCCAGATGGTGTCAGTCTTTCTGATCCTAAGCCCCTAATCAGAAAGGAAGAAATCATCTCATAAAGGTAGTCAAGGGAAGTTTCAGAAATGCTCTATTCCTTTGTTCAGTGTCTGCCTCCTGCTACAATGCAGTGACAGAAGGTGGCTCCTGAGGCAGTCTTTCCTTTACAGTTCCCATGGTCCTCCACAGCTGAGCCATTGTTGAGGTGAACAAAGATGGAGTTGGGGAGAAAAGCAAATTATTCCTTCATCTGTCTGGTTTACAATGCTGCTAATGCTAGCAAAGCTGACGAGATGCCACTGAGGAGGCTGCTTCTGAGGAAAGACTCTCCTCGGTAGCCATGTGTTGTGGTTCAAATACAAGACATTACAAGGCTTTGAGCAAGTAAGCAGGCTGCTCTGCCGACGGGCTGGTCTCCTGTCAGCTTTTCACCCTCTCTTTTATTCTTTCTCTCCTGCGCATTACATACTCCAACAGATAAAAGGAATACACTGGCTTTGTTTAATATTCTTATTTACCAATATTTATCTACCGCATTCCTTGCTCTCGGGCCTTGAGCCCAGTCCTGGGAGGCTTCCCATGGTTCATGTCATCTGGGCGAGTTTCCAAGGTTCACGCCCTTGAGAGGAGCCGTGTGTGCACTGCTCCTACACAACACTCCGGGTGTGCCCTGAATGTTGCCAAATGCATGAACCTTGCAAGAATCCTACATCCCTTCCTTTTTTATTTATTTGTGCTGGCCATCTCATGGTAGCCATCAATTTGCTTTTGCAAGCCAATTAACTCCCGGACAGACAAGGTCATAACTCGTGGAGCTTGCCAGGGCAGTTCTCGACAAAGCCTTAACAAAAAGGAAATACATTGCACACAGCAACAGCAAGAAATAAGCCCAAGAAGGTAAAGTGTAATTGGCCGGGCCCCAATTAGCCAAGCTAGAGTACTGGGAAGAGAGGTTCGCATAAGCAGCGAGCATCATCTCATTCCCTATTTCCTCAGGGTGATGACATACTGGAATAAGGCACGTACCTAACAATTCTTCAGCTGCTACAAAATCAAATAAACAAAAGTGGGTAACATTTGCTATTAAAGCCAATATTTCCCATAGGTTATATGTCATTCGGGCCTGTAACGGAGGAGGCGCTCCCGAGTCAACCCCTACAGGAAATAGCAGGCACATAAGGCACACAATTAATACAGAATTAGCAGTGATTTGGGCAAGAATGGCCACAAACAGAGTCTCAGGAGTCTCTGGCTGTTGGTTTGCTGCCAGTCTTCGTTGAGCTGCGGCGACCAATGCTTTCACTGCTCCCCATGTCACGGGCTGGCTTGGGACGCTACGTCTCCTCCGTCTCCGTCCCGCCATTGTCGACCTGGGAGGTACTGCGTGCTCCTCCAAGGTCAGCTGAAACTCCGGTATGGGGTTCAACAGCCGCTGGTGCCACGCCATGCTGTTTCAGTGCCGGTCGCACGCACCGGGCCGGAACCCACAACGGTCCTGCAGGGAGAGACACAGCAGCATATCCCCGACCCCAAGTAATTAAAGGTACTGGGCCCAACCATTGCGGATCGGGCAGCTGACAGTAATAGACACGCGGTATTTCCAGTACCTCGGATTTGTGAAAATACCAATCCGCGGGGGTCTGCTGATCTGTATTCAGTGTTAAAATATTTAAAGTAAACAAAAGGATATGCAATTGTTGCTGAATGTCTCCTAAGGTTCGGAGACGCAGCTCCCCTTGTTTTAACTGTTTGTCAAGCAAGGTTTTTAGCGTGCGATTTGCACTTTCAACAATGGCTTGGCCTGTGGAATTATAAGGGATCCCGTGTTTGAGACGGACGTCCCATTGGGCACAAAAGGTGGAGAGGGTTGTGGAGCAATAGGCTGGGGCATTATCCGTTTTTATCTAGCTCGGGCGACCCATAACAGCAAAACAGGCTAGCAAATGGTGAATAGCTTTGGGAGTGGCTTCCCCACGCTGTGGGGTCGCCCAGAGGAATCCCGAATAGGTATCAATGGAAACATGTAAAAACGAATAGGGGCGGAATTGTGGCACGTGAGTGACATCCATTTGCCACAGCTGATTCGCTGCAGTACCTCTGGGGTTAATGGCATAAGAAAACTTAGGGGCAGCAGCGGCACAGTGGGGGCAGGAACGAACAATAAAACGTGCATGATCAGCAGGAATGTGAAACTGTCGGGCCAAAACAGAGGCAGACTGATGAAAAAAGGAATGGCTTTCGATGGGGTCAACAAAAAGGGAATTTACCTGACCACGTAATGCGCCATCAGCACGTGCATTGCCCTCAGTGAGTATCCCAGGCAGAGGGGTATGACTGCGAATATGAGCAACAAAATAAGGGAAATTACAAGTGGTGAGGAGATACTGTAAGGACAAAAACAGGCGGAGGAGGTCCGCATCAATCTGAGGGGTAATGAGGGCAAGGGGTAAATGATCAATTACCTGATAAACATAATGCGTGTCCACAATCAAATTAAAGGGACAATCAGCAAAAAATTGAAAGGCCAAAATAACAGCAGCTAGTTCTGAGCGCTGCGCGGAACGCTGGGGCAGCATAAAACGAGAATGCCAATGAGGGGGGTCACCTAATTGATAGGTGACAACACCGCGATGTGGAGAGCCATCAGTAAAAAGAGTGATAGCTGAAACAATAAGTCAAGAGCGGCTAAGACAATGTACGATTAGTTACACCTTTTGTGTGATCACCAACCGAGGTTCTTTTGGGGGATTATAAGAAATCTCTCCCACATAATCACAAAGAGCAACCTCCCAGGCCAAGGAGGTGTGGTACAAGGAATCAAATTCACTACGTGATAAGGGGAAACAATGGCAAGTAATTAGTGCCCGTGAGTTGCACTGCACGGTGGCGGGCTTTACGAACAAGGTTGGAGAGGGCATCTAAATAAGGATAAATGTTCCAAGGAGGAGTGGAAGACAAATATATCCACTCTATAATAGAGACAGCTGTGTCTGTACAAGGTACAAACAGAGCCGCAGTAGGCATATGAGGGATGGCAAGGAGAACTAACCGCAGGGGACGAACCTCAGTGAGTCTATCCACAAACTGCTGACTCAACACTGCATTGATCTGTCGAATACAGGCAATGTGCTCCTCAGTGATGGCAATAACTGCTCCCGGTGCCCGAGCTCCATGTAGGAGCTCGAACAATGGCTGCAGCATCAATGTGAGGAGACGGAAGTAGGGTCGAATCCAATTTAAATGACCCAAAACTTGCTGTAATTTAACGAGGGTTAGGGGTTGGAGTAGGACCACTTCCGGGCGAACGGGGCAGCATAGGTTTGTAAAACCTTATTTCCGAGATATTGGTAGGGATAAGAGCGTTGAATTTTTTCTGGTGCCACTAACAGGCCATTTTGGCCAAGAATCTGGGACAAATATTCAAGCTGTTGGCCGTGACCTGGGGACCGCTAAGCAAAATATCATCCATATAATGGTAGACCTTTAGTGTGGGGTATCGGGCACGAAAAGGGGCGAGAACCCGATCCACAAAAAATTGACACAAGGTTGGACTATTTTGCATTCCCTGGGGCAAGACCTTCCACCTTTGAGAGGGTCGCTGATTATTATATTCTGGCACCGTAAACGCGAATTATTCGCAATCTTGTGGGCAAAGGGGGATTGTGAAAAAACAATCTTTTAAATCTAACACACAAAGCTGATTGGTTTGAGGAATTAAATTCGGGTTTGGCAACCCAAACTGCAAGGGGCCCATGGGTTGGATGCGTTTATTTATTTCCCTTAAATCGTGTAACAGCCGCCATGCACCAGATTGTTTCTTAATAACAAACACCGGGGTGTTCCAAGGACTAGTGGAGCTCTCCAAGCACTGCACATGCAAATGTTGTTGCACAAGCGAATGAAGCGCTTTCAGCTTTTCTAGGGGGAGGGGCCACTGGTCAATCAGTACGGGCTCTAAGGATTGCCATACCAATGGTAATGCGGAGGGCAAGGTGGGTGGGAGAGGGTTTTGGGCCATTATATATTAATATCGAGGGTGGTGTCCAGCTTTACAAGTAAATCACGGCCCCAAATATTGAGGTGGACAGGGAGCACAAAAGGGCGGATTGTAGCAAGGGCACGGCCTCCTGGTTTAGAGACCGTGACCCAAGACAAACTTTGGCGCCCGGGTTTGCTACCCCCGATCCCCCACAACTCTTTAGAAGGAACTGTTGGCCAACGGACCGGCCAGTCCTGATCACGAATCACCGTAACGTCAGCTCCAGTGTCCACCAGCCCTGTAAAAGGAAAACTATTTAAAAGAAGTGTTAACTGAGGTTTCGAGGGGCGGAGCGACATTGTTAGAGCAACAAATTGAGAGGACGTGTCGTGAGGCGGTGACTGAGACAGTGTCGATCCAAAGCCGCCTCCGCCCCGGGCTCGATCCTCTGCGGCTGGCACCTGATAGGGGACTAAAATCAATTGTGCAATTGACCGTCCACGCGGAAGCGACTGCGGAAGATGGGTCCACACCTGAACCTTACTAACGCCGGTGTAATCGGCGTCAGTGACCCCTGGGATGACAAAAAAACCCTATTTCCCAGCTTGTGAGCGAGGGAGAACCAGACCCACAAATCCGGCAGGGAGAGGTCCCGTCACCTGTTTAGGTATGGCACAAACCTCTCCCGGCAACTGAAAATCAGTTGCCTCCTGCATAATCAAATCAAGCCCTGCACTTCCGGCAGTCACCGCCCTCATGGAGTCTATGGATTTTAAGGCAGAGGAACAGTTGTCTGAGTGGGGAACACCCCCGTTTGGCCCTGGGTTCGGTGGGATCCGTCATGTGGTTTCCCGACCTGCTACGACACTGATTAGCCCAGTGATAGCCCTTCCGACACTTGGGGCACTTCTTTGAGGGACAATGCTTCCCCTCCTTCCTGCTTTTCCGCAGGGCGGCGGCTAGAACCCCAGCTTTATGTGCTTCTGTGCCGATGTTTTGGCACACCCGCAGCATGACCGACAGCTCTAGAACGCCAGCGGCTTGTGCCGCCTGGAGAGCACAGCAGCGATCCTCGTTCGCATTTTCAACCGCCATTTTTAACAGAATCTCCTGAGCTGCCGCAGGGTTATCCACCTGTCGGAGGATAGCCTCTTGCAATCTGTTGGTAAAATCCATAAAGGACTCTGATGCACGCTGATGGATACTGGCAAAGCTTTTGGTAGGCTTGCCTGAATCCGGGACCTTCCGGAAAGCATGCTGGGTGCAGGCAGAAATAATGAGGAAGACAGCCTGCTGGAGTTGAGACGGCATCTGAACAGTAGCAAATGGACCCTCCCCTGCTAACTGCTCATAAGTGACACCTTGCGCTATATATACCTGGGCTTGGCGTTCATCCAGCTGCCGATACTCACTAAGCCAAATAACATACTGACTGGGCGTCAGCATCATGCGCAACAGCGCCTTCCAATCTTCAGGGACCAGGGTGTACCCAGTACCTAGCCCTTCAAGGAGACCACATACATACGTGCTAGTGAGGCCGAACTCGCGAATTGCTTTCTTTACCTCTTTGATCACCGAGTAAAGCAAACTGACCCAGTTTGCAAGCTGGTTGCCCTGGCCATCATCCTGCCAGGTCACCAGACAAACTGAGACCAGATCAGCTAATTCCTCTGCTGTAAGATCTGGGTGAGTCTTTGCTGCGTGAACCATTTGTTGCACCAGTGAAAGCCCCTGAGCAGAAGCGGATGACCCCCTGGGGGGCCCCGGAGCATGGGGCCCCACGTGGGGATGGTGACCACTCACCGGCTCCAGAGGGGAAGACAAAGGAGGTGGCAGTAATTGAGGCACTGGGGGCGAAGCAGGGAGAGGGATGGCTGCAGGAGCGGACAGGGGTGGTGAGATTGGCAGCCCCTCTGTTGGTGCGGGAGAGGGTCTTTCCGAGGCAACACCCTGTGTCGCATCGCCAGGACGGGGGATGGCTGCAGGAGCGGACGGGAGTGGCGAGATCACCAGCCTCTCTATTGGCGCGAGGGAGGGCCTTTCCGAGGTGACACGCTGTATCGTGTCGCGGCAGAGGTGCCAGACATGTAAAGCCTGCACGGGTGCCCGAGGCTCTTTGTGCAATGTCTGGCCCAACCGCTCCCAGTCCGCTAGCTTAAGGGTTCCAGCTTCAGGGTACCACAGGCATTGGGCACTCACCTCCTGTAGCAGGAGAGTGAGTTCTCGAGTGGGGCAATCATGCTGAGCCTTACGCAGCAAATATTGTAGCTCATTTTGGTGTTGCACTTGCAAAGCAGAGAGGGAACTTCCCATACTTACCACAACGAAAAATACTCACCAGGATCCGCGAAGCGGATGAGTGACACGTCTGAAACCCTTGCCGGGCGAGGTGAGTGCTGAGGGCCCCACGTTTGGGCGCCAGTTGTTGCAGTTCAAATACAAGACAGAACAAGGTTTTAAGCAAGCAAGCAGGCTGGTCTGCCAACGGGCTGGTCTCCTGTCAGCTTTCCACCCTCTCTTTTATTCTTTCTCTCCTGCGCATTACATACTCCAACAGATAAAAGGAATACACTGGCTTTGTTTAATATTCTTATTTACCAATATCTATCTACCGCATTCCTTGCTCTCGGGCCTTGAGCCCAGTCCTGGGAGGCTTCCCATGGTTCATGTCATCTGGGCGAGTTTCCAAGGTTCACGCCCTTGAGAGGAGCCGTGTGTGCACTGCTCCTACACAACACTCCGGGTGTGCCCTTAATATTGCCAAGTGCATGAACCTTGCAAGAATCCTACAGCCATGGATCTAATTAGGCAAAAATAAACAAGCAAACACATTTCAAAGACCTGCTGCAAACCATGTAGGTGCTGGAGCACTGCACAGAAGTTTGCAAGATTTATTTTTTATAATGAAAAATGTTTTGTAAGCTAATCATAGGGGTTGCTGCGTATAATAAATCATCCATTATGTGGGGTTGGGACTTCAAGCAAACTTTTTGTGCAAGAGATTGCATTTCTCATCACCCAGCAGTGGAGCAGGTGACTTCCCACTTGACATACCATTAGTTTGTGCAGCGTATACTTCTGGCAGTAATATTTTTATATATTTTTGAATACCTCTTGGAAATTAAATTACTATGTGTGCTGTTTCCATTTGCTTTCATTGTAGTTACTGCAAGTGGTGCATAAGCTAACTTTCTTTCTATATTGTATGCTGGTACAGTAGAACAAAGATAACATGCATCTAAAAATGTGTAGTAAAATAACCATAATAAATATCATCCCACTTCCTCAAATACAGAGAATGTGACAGAGGAATTTATGGTTGACTTTGTGGTGATGAAATAACTTCGCTTTCTGTGAAAGCTGTTTTGTCATTGTCAGCTCCCACCATTTTGTTTTTTACTTTCACATATCAGCTATTTTTATTTTGAGATTATGTATTTTTTACAGTTGTAAGGGAAACAACCCTATGTCACCTTTGCTGACTATTTTTCTTAGTTTACCTTGTCACTGGAGTATTAACTCATTTTCAAATATTTTCTCTTTCCAGTAAATCAGTGTCAGCAGAATGTTGTTCATAATTTATGATGCTGTGTGTGTGTGTCTGTGTCTGTGTGTTTGGTTCCCAGAGACATGTCAGCAAGCGTCACATCTCTGGCCGCAGTTTAGAACCCTACGTGACAAATGCTACACTTAATGGAATATTCTATAAATAATTATAAATATTATAATCTTATAAATTATAATATTATTAAATATCTATTCTATAAAATACAGATGGGGGCATTATTTTGGTCATAAGGAAAATTATTTGTGAATGAATTTATTTTTCTTAGGAAAGGAGGTGATTTTTATGGTAACATTTATTTTTCATGTGGTTGCTGGTATTAAATATCCTCAGTGTAACTACACTAGAATGATCTTTTGGTGTAACAGAATGTAGTGTCTGCTCTGGCCTCTGCTGACCATTGCAGCTTGATCAAACAACCAGAAGTTCATTCGATAATCATATAAAATCACATGAATGATCCCAAGTGAGAAATTTATTCTCATTGCAGGAAAGTAACTGATGCCCTCTGAAATGTCAGTATTGTTAAGATTTCACCTGATGGAGACTGAAAGCCTTGACTCCATGCTTAGGGGAACAAGAGAAAAGTTCCGCAGTAACACTGTTGGAAATTTCCATCTAACAATCTGTTGTCAAAAGCGTTGGTGTGAGGCCCCAAATGTTTCCCAGGCTGCTTGCTCCAAAGACAAGAGCAACAAAGTACTCATTTTCAGTTACCATGGGACTTTAAAATATAAACCATGTTCCTCTGCTGTCAGCTGCTCAGAAACCTGGAAAAGAAAATCAGCAACATCGCTGTTGTACTGTTAAATTGTTTGATTGCTTTCTTAGTTCATATTTATAGCCCTTATGGTTAACATAAGTAAAACATTTTACACTCACAATATTGCCTTTAATGTAAACAGTATAAAATATTGGGTTCTAATAGTATTGAAATATTTTTCTCATCTTTACAAAAAGAGTGAAGAATCTAATCTATCTCATTAATTCAAGACTCATCTAATACACAAGTAGATATCGAATAACTGAATAGCCATCCAATACAATTTCTAGGCCTACAAATTCCAAGTCTTTATTAGTATGATGGTTGGATTATACTTCAGGTCTCTGGATCAGGAAAAAAGATATTTAGTATGAAATGCTGAAGCTGAAGATGAGGGGAAACAGAATCAAATAAACCAGTAATAATTGGTGACTTAAACATAATATAAATACTGGGACAGGGTCAGGCCAGATGTCTACAGGAGAGTAATAGAAGGCAGATATATTAGCCCCAGGTTAAGTAGGTCCCTCTTCCCTGGGTAAGGTAACAGGGAAGGTTCCAGAACAATCAGGAACCTTCTGTAGACAATTAAGACAGACAGGCTGATTAGAACACCTGCAGCCAATCAAGAAGCTGCTAGAATCAATTAAGGCAGGCTAATCAGGGCACCTGGGTTTAAAAAGGAGCTGGGAGAAAGAGGCACTTGGAGCTGAGAGTGAGAACGCATCCCGTTGGAGGATTGAGGAGTACAAGCATTATCAGACACCAGGAGGAAGGTCCTATGGTGAGGATAAAGAAGGTGTTGGGAGGAGGCCATGGGGAAGTAGCCCAGGGAGTTGTAGCTGTTGCACAGCTGTTCCAGGAGGCACTTTAAAAAGCTGCATTCCACAGGGCCCTGGGCTGGAATCCGGAGTAGAGGACGGGCCCGGGTTTCCCCCAAACCTCCCAACTCCTGGTCAGAGAAAGGAGGAGTTGACCTGGACCATGGGTTCATGAAAACGGCCAAACTGAGGGCCATTGTGAAGCTCCACGGCAAGCAAATCCGCCAATAAGCGCAAGACCCACCAAGGTAGAGGAGGAACTTTGTCCCAATACATTAGGTCAAAGTTTAGAGAAGCAATTTCTCAATGCCTCAAACAATTACTGCTTAGAATATCTAGTTACAAAGCAGATGAGAAGAGAGATTACTCTCAGGTTAGTTAGAAATAACACAGAAGGAATTGATTCAGGAAGTAGATGCAGTAAGTAAAAGTGTCCATAATTATGGTGAAGTTCAAACTTTTAATGCAGGAATTATGACAAAAATTGAACAGCGTTGGAGAAGGGCTAGTGGACAAATTGGACCACTCATTTGACCCAACGTGATGATTTATATTTTTTTTATTTCAGAATTTCACAGTGTATTATAAACTCTTCAGGGCAGGGACCATCTCTTGATGCTATGTTTTACAAGGCCTAGTGCAACTAGGCATCGAGGTGCTATAGCAGTATAAATAAAAACAAAAATAATGAAGAAACCTACAGGGGTCATCATTAACATATTCTCATTTACCAGGAGTAAACACACAGTGGTATTTCAGATACTGTACTTTTTTCTGATTCTAAGCACATTATGATGGGGTGGAAACCCCACACTAGCACTGAACGTGTTAGCAGTGGCCTGAGGGCTCAATTAACCCAGTTGCTGGCACCTGGAGGGGCATTAAGTTGGTCAATTACCTGATCCACCTGGAAAGGAGTCAGGGTTCCTTAAAAGGACTGAAATCTCAGCTAGGGAGAGACCCTAGAGAGGAAGCTGTGAGTTTCTGTTCTCTGAGAATGGTCTGATAGATGGTCAGAGCAAGGAGAACTGGGAAAGGTCAGGGGAGTTCACTCCTATGATGGGTCTCAAAATAGGCACAAGGCTCCAGAGAGGCAGTTCTAGCGTGTCACTGTTCAGCTAAGGAGCAGAGTAATGGGGAGATTTGTGAAGGATTAAAGTTCAGGCTCGGAAGGAGTGGAAGTGAGTTCGTACTTTTGGGTTGGGATTTGTTGGAGAACTCCAGGGAGGAATCCTGTGAGACACTGCCCTGAAGGAATGGTAAAGCCTCACTGGAATTCAAGTGCACAGTGAGCCCAGGAAGGGGCTGGTTGGACAGGCCGGAAGACAGGCTGAGGTAGGAGGAAGTCCAGGAAGGAAACAGGGGGCCTAAATACAGAGCTCTTGACTATTTATTATGTGGTTCTGGACTGGAACCCAGAGAAAAGGGCGGGCCTGGGTTCCCCTACTGGGTCACTGGAAATGGTGGTGCGAAGACCTTGGAGACCAGGATGGAAGAACTATTGAGTCAGGTCTCAAGCCAAAGACTGCAAAGCTTTGGTTACCCTGGAAGAGGTGAGACTTGAAAGTGACCTGGTTGGATGGCTGAGTCCCAAGAAGAAGCCAACCAACAAAAGGCCCAAGGATGGCTGTCAGCATAGGGCACTAGATGAGGAAAGCCTGCTATGCCACATCCAGCCATGACAGGGCACCTCCAGGTGTGAGTCACTTTTCTATTTACATTTAAATTTTTTCTAGCAATTTGAAAGGCAAGACTGGGTCTACTGATGTCCCCTTAAGTGAGATTTCTTATATTTAAATTAAATGTAAGAAACTTCTACAGTGCAACCACTGCATAGGGAAATACTATGTTTCATCTTACTGTGTGGCAAATGTTGACTTGAAAACTATTCTCCTTCCCTGAAGAGAGAGAGACTAATTAGCGTTCTAGGATTATATGAATACACTTTCCAATGCCCACACAGCGCAGACAAATTCTCCTAAAATGCATTATTCAAAAAAGAAAAACAAAGTTGATATTGACAGATCAATTTAATAAAAGAGGTGTCATAAATATAAAGGGAAGGGTAAACCCCTTGGAAATCCCTCCTGGCCAGGGGAAAGCTCCTCTCACCTGTAAAGGGTTAAGAAGCTAAAGGTAAACTTGCTGGCACCTGACCAAAATGACCAATGAGGAGACAAGATACTTTCAAAAGCTGGGAGGAGGGAGAGAAACAAAGGGTCTGTGTCTGTCTGTATGCTGGGTCTTTGCCGGGGATAGACCAGGAATGGAGTCTTAGAACTTTTAGTAAGTAATCTAGCTAGGTATGTGTTAGATTATGATTTCTTTAAATGGCTGAGAAAAGAATTGTGCTGAATAGAATAACTATTTCTGTCTGTGTATCTTTTTTGTAACTTAAGGTTTTGCCTAGAGGGGTTCTCTATGTTTTTTAATCTAATTACCCTGTAAGATATCTACCATCCTGATTTTACGGGGGGGATTTCTTTATTTCTATTTACTTCTATTTTTTATTAAAAGTCTTCTTGTAAAAAACTGAATGCTTTTTCATTGTTCTCAGATCCAAGGGTTTGGGTCTGTGGTCACCTATGCAAATTGGTGAGGCTTTTTATCCAACATTTCCCAGGAAAGTGGGGGTGCAAGTGTTGGGAGGATTGTTCATTGTTCTTAAGATCCAAGGGTCTGGGTCTGTAGTCACCTAGGCAAATTGGTGAGGCTTTTTACCAAACCTTGCCCAGGAAGTGGGGTGCAAGGTTTTGGGAAGTATTTTGGGGGGAAGGACGCGTCCAAACAGCTCTTCCCCAGTAACCAGTATTAGTTTGGTGGTGGTAGCGGCCAGTCCAAGGACAACGGGTGGAATATTTGTACCTTGGGGAAGTTTTGACCTAAGCTGGTAAAGATAAGCTTAGGAGGTTTTTCATGCAGGTCCCCACATCTGTACCCTAGAGTTCAGAGTGGGGGAGGAACCTTGACAAGAGGACATTAGAAATCCAATTTCTAAACTAACATTTGTGGCTAAATGCTGAATACTCTTAATCTGAGAAACCTTAGTGTATTTTCAAGAGTCACAAATCTCTAAAGTGGTTTTAAAATACTTTATTTGTTTCTCAACACCATGCCATGTCAATGAAATAAGATAGTTTAATGTGGCAGCAAGTTATAATTAATGACTTCAAGGCATTTGAATCAGAAATCAAATTTTCTAACTTGGTTGTTAAATGGCTAGCATGCTTGATGCTAGATAAATAATAATGTTGTCAAACCTTCTACTTTGAGAGGTTTATTTTTTAAAGTTCATGGCATATTCTGACCTCCTTTCAAAAATACTTTCATGAAATATTCTTAAAGGTTATGCTTAAAATGTTAAGGCTCAAAACTTGACATTAGATGACTCCTATATATTTGTACTGCAGCCCCAAACAGTCACATTATGATGCACCATATCATTTGCGTCTCTGTGTCAAGACATTGCATCACTGCACAGTGACATTGCATCCTTATTCTGGCAGACTGCTCATCACATATTTCCATAATATCATAAAATTCAAAATCAATGTGGGATACTCCCACTGTAATGCATTCTTTGCTTACAGGATCTAGGAGAGATCCATGAAAGCCATAACTGCCCTATGAATTTAAGGTTTCAGAGTAACAGCCGTGTTAGTCTGTATTCGCAAAAAGAAAAGGAGTACTTGTGGCACCTTAGAGACTAACCAATTTATTTGAAAGCTCATGCTCAAATAAATTGGTTAGTCTCTAAGGTGCCACAAGTACTCCTTTTCTTTCTATGAATTTAAGAGGTTGCAAAACTAAAAGGACCAGTCAGGGTTGTTTACTTTTGATTTCATTGGCAACTAAGCTATCACAGTTATTAACACTAACATTGGAGGCCTGAATGTGACTAGAAGAGAAAACAAACTTGTTATGTGCACTGATGATGCTCTGACTCTGTTCCTTTTCCTCTTGACTCTTCCTCTTGACTCAAATCTAATTTCTTGTAGGGGACAGATGAACATGGGTTAGCCTTAGAATTGAAACATGATCATATTAAATCCACAATGCCACAACTTATAAACATTCGTGATGTAACCAGAAGCCAAAGTAGAGGTCTCCTTTTCAGTGGGGCTAACGAAGACAACAGAGAGTATTTATGTAACTTTTCCACTTCACAATTTGAAGACCTGAGCTGAGTTCACTTTTTTCTGTATTACCCAGCCTCAAAAAGGTAATCCTGGAGTTAGCTGAGATGTGTCTATATATGCCTTATTTTACCCATACATAGTATTGCTGACTTTTTACCAATGTGAAATAAATAGACTATTTGGTCCTTTAATTTAGGCTTTTAAAAGACTTCCCATCAAATATCTTGAATAATTTGAGCACAGATTCCTGAGGAAAATATCACTTCTAGGGATGTATTGATGCTGTGATCTGCTTTAATTCAATAGTTTAGAATTAATTCTAGGCATATGGTTTGGATTGCCTACAGAGCAATAAAATTGTGATTTTTCCTGCTATTGAGAGGTTTCCTTTGGTTCACACTTAAAAAAGCTATAATTTATGGCCAGTAGAGTAGCCAAAACAGCTACAGAGAACTTTTTAAAAAGAAAAGCCACTTGAAATTGGCCCAGGATTTGAGATCTAGTGCATTCCAAAGCCTCATTCCAGGTTTTTGAAAGTTTGGCAAACTTGGGTTGAGGAAGGTGGCTCATGGAGCTGTAATGCTGTCAAACCTCCCTCGCCCACCAGCCACCTTTTCAGTTTCACCACTTAACCACAACAAGCTTCAGATATCTTCTGATGATTCTAAGGCAAGAAGAGGGGAAATCCCAGAGTTTGTGGAGAAGAATGGTGGGAAGGTGGCAATGGGAGGAAGTAAAAGATCGGTTATTTTTAATCTACCAAGTAATACTAATCTCTGGGCATGTCTAGACAAACCATGAGTGTGCAGCAAACTGCAGTGTAGATCTTAAAAGCTCCAGCATGCCGTGCAGTAACTATCCCTGTGCTGCTGCACACTAGAAATTTCCTATTTGTAATGCACAGCAGCAGGGTTCACAGGGATAGTTAGTGCATGGCACACTGGAGCTTTGTAGACTTACACCGCAGCTTATCGCTAATTATTTGTCTAGACCAGTGTTTCTCAACAGCCAGTCCATGGACCGGCACTGGTCCCTGAGATCTCCCTGACACAGTTTAGAAAGGCAGCAAGCCAGTCCCTTGTATCAAAAAGGTTGAGAAACACTGGTCTAGACAAGCCCTCTGTCGTGTGACAGATAGGATACACATTTGACCTCCTACATGATTTATTCCCATGGGGGTGAGATAGAGTTGCCATGGGGGTGATTACCTCTTCCCCTTTCCCCAAAGAGGCTCAGGAGATGGGAATGGTTGGTTACCTATACTTGCAGTTTCCTTCACCATGACCTAACGGAGGTACAAGCAAAGTGCTCTTGTTTATTAAGTGTCACCCTCTACCTCCTCCCTGGCTCCTACAGCTTTAGAAGGAACCTTGTTGTCAGAAGTTCCCCCATCTCATGCTGCCCCTAGAATCCTTCCTTCCTCTGCAGTAACTTGTGCCACTTAGCACAAGTTACTCACAGGGCTTGGAGGTGAATGTACTATGCAGGCCAGTCAGTCTTGTCTACGCTCAACCATGGAGAAAGCTTCATGAGGAAGGACTTCTGCAGGATTGGGGGAGCATGCAACGGGGCTGCCACTATTTCAGTCCATGCTTCCTCCGACTCAGATCTGTGGGTTTCAGCTCCCCACGACTTACAGAAGCAAAGGGAAACTTTGGGGTCCTTGACACAACTTAAGGTGGACTGAATGGTTCCCTTCAGTTATGGACCTCTGTCATCTGTCTGTGAGGAAGGTCATGCAGCGGTAATGAGAGCTGCTGGAAGCAGTGCAGGCTGAGGGACGTACTGGCTGTCACTTCCAGCAGCTCCCATTGGCCTGGAGCAGCGAACCGCGGCCAGTGGGAGCTGCGATCAGCCGAACCTGCGGATGCGGCAGGTAAACAAAGTGGCCCGGCCCGCCAGGGGCTTTCCCTGCACAAGCAGTGGAACAAGTTTGGGAACCACTGCTTTAGAGGATGATATGTCACTGCAGAACTCTGCAACTAAAGTAGATTCTGCTGTAAGTTTAACAGTGGTTGCACAAATCTAGATGTGTTATATGATTCAATTTTTTTTCCAACTTCAGGTTTGTGAAAAATTCTGGACTGAAATAAATGTTAACTAAACTCTTCTAATACATTACAACTTTCTGCATCTCTTTAGGTTTAATAAGCATGTGTCAGGGTTCTCTCCCCACTCTGAATTCTAGGGTACAGACGTGGGGACCTGCATGAGAGACCTTCAAAGTTTATTTCTACCAGTTTGGGTTAAAAACTCCCCAAGGCACAAATTCTCCCTTGTACCTTGGATTAGGTAATGCTGCCACCACCAAGTGATTTAGGCAAACTCAGGGAAAGGACCACTTGGAGTTCCTACTCCCCCCCCATATCTCCCCAACCCCCCACACCCTCTTTCCTGGAGAGGCTTGAGAATAAACAAGATGAGCACAGACCAACCTTGGGGTTTTTTTAGGACACTAAAAAAAAACCAATCAGATTCTAAAAGAAACAGAACTTTTTTATAAAGAAAAGAGGTAAAAGAAGCACCTCTGTAAATTAGAATGGAAGATAATCTTACAGGACAATCAGATTCAAAAACACAGGATTTCCCTCTGGACCAAACTTTAAAGTTACAAAAATAAAACCAGGAATACACCTTCCTCCCAGCACAGAGAAAATCACAAGCCAAAACAAAAGTAAGCTAACGCATTCCCTTGCTAGTACTTACTAATTCTAATGGAGTTGGATTGCTTGCTTCCTTGATCTGTGTGGGGCTAGCACACAGAACAGACAGACCAAAACCTCCCCCCACCCCAAGATTTGAAAGTATCTTGCTCCCTTATTGGTCCTTTTGGTCAGGTGCCAGCCAGGTTACCTGAGTTTCTTAACCCTTTATAGGTAAAATCAGGGGCGGCTCTACCAATTTTGCCGCCCCAAGCAGTCACTGCCGAATTGCCGCTGCCGCAAGAGTGGCGGAGCTCCTGCTGAATTGCCACCACGCCCAGAAGAGCGGCGGAGCTGCCACTGTGGGACGCGGACTGTCGCCCCATTCTGAATGCCGCCCCGAGCACCTGCTTGGAAAGCTGGTGTCTGGAGCCGGCCCTGCGTAAAAGGATTTTGTGCCTCTGCCCAGGAGGGATTTTATATTACTGTATACAGGAAAGTTGTTATCGTTCCCTTTATATTTATTACAGCATGTTTCTGAAAACTGATTATAGGGAAAACTTTAATTGTTTATCAGCAAAATATTGGCATAATTTCATCCATGATATGTCTTAGTATCTATTTGCTATATCTTTTTTGTATAGTAATTCTTCTCTCACAGTTTAGAATCCTTTAAATTAAGTGTTACTGACATTTCTTCAAAATCCCGAAGAATCATCTTCAGAATTATCTTCTGAGAAGAGTTCTGAGTGAATGAAAGGATTGAGCTCAGGAAAAGAACTGTATTAAGCTGCTTATTATAATCCTTCTGAAATCATTTAAATGTATGTATATTTGCATGTGAAAGCTGCTGAATTATCATTCCAGTGGAATTGTTGATACAAATGATGCCAATCACTGTCTATCTTGTATTTTATTTTTAGCTGGAAAAACTTCTGTTGAGAAACACCAACTCATCTTTAATTGCCTTAGTATTTTACAGATGGATAGGAACTCGTTAATGAATCATGCTTTGTTGTGAACTGATAGGATTGCTGAGACTACATGTAGTCTAAAATTGCCATATTAGAAAACAAAAAAAATACAAATAAAATCAACTAATATTTTCATGCATTGTGGCTGTTATATAACCAGGAAAACTTTTACCTTATTGAGCAATAAATGCAGAAATTTGGCTTTTAGAATGACAGACATGATTTTTGTAAGATTTCTAATGAGTATAGTTCGAAACTTATATATGTCTGCCCTACGTTGTCAAAAGTGACTGGTGATTTTGAGTGTTGGAATTTTTGGGTGCCCAGCCTAAGACCCCTTTAAAGCTAGAGAAACATGCTTGTCTTTTAATTGAATAACTCTGGAAAGAAGAGAGTGGGTTAGAGTAAAATGATAAATACAAATGTGTTTGGACATAAAATCAGCTTTGCAATCCCGCAAACAACTTCAGAGGTTGAGATTTACAAAACCTTGAACTCTGTGGTTTGACGATCCCCAATGGTTATGTTTATGATATACGCTCAGATGAATTATTGGAAAAAAACCCAAAACATGCTCTTTTTGAAAGGTTGCAATGTTACACTACTTTGTTTCTAGTATCCAGAACCATAACATACAATAACCACAAAATAGGGAGAGACATAGCAGGCTGCTACCTCAAACAGAGAGGCATAACTCAACCCACCTTGCTGTAGGCTAGCTCTTTGCAGACTGCCCAAACAGATCCAGAACTCACAGTTTCCTCCTGTAACTCCTCAGCCTGCAAGCAGGATCTGTATGCCCCTTACAATTTAAAATGATAGCTTGTAATTTTAACAGTTTAACCATACTGAGACTCTCTAAATTTTTCTTCCTGAGGTGAATGTATTTAATGATTCAGACTCCTCGCTGCTTATTTTAATTTTGCTGTAGTCCAACAATATTAACTTCCTTTTCCTGTTCTTTTTATGAGTATTAATATGTACAAGAAAAAAAGGCATTAGCATTTGTATAAGATCTGCCTAGCGGGCAAATGTGATGCTGTAGAATTTTGGGGCCCTGATTTGCATTTTTGGGTGTGGGGATTTCAATCTGCCAAAGCTCAAAATGTATTGTCCAAAATTATATTGGGCTCTGGTTTCAGCACTTTTTTTTAGGGGAAATGTCTGAGACAAGGCAAAGATCTGCAACTATCCATAAAGAATAACTAGGCTGTTAGTAGCATACTGCTGCTTTGTAAAGAACTCAAAAATTGAAATCGTACTCAGCTGGCCAAACTGTGGCATTAAAAGCTGACATCTCCCCAGTGCAGAAATCCATCATGAGCTTGCATCAAGAAGGGCAGTAGAAGAGAGCAGAATTTACTCTACTGAAGGCTCTGGTAATGACCTAATATATGGAGAAAATAAAGTGGCGGGGGTGGGTGAAGTATCTCAAACACAGCATGAAAACGACTCTGTAAATAGAATCCCAGAGGGGTCTCAAAAAAAAGGCTCTATGGGGGATTTTGTACTAAACTTCCTTAAAGGATTATTGGGTCAAGATGACTCTCTTCCTGTTCCTGCTGCATGTAGAACAGAGACAGAGGGCTTACTGAAAAAGCCTAAAATGAGAGCTGCAAATCTTAATTGAGATAACACTGGGGCATTCAGTCCCAAGTTATACAGTGAGGGAAGTCAAGAAAATTGCAATATGCACTGCTGTCCTGATACTAAACTATAAAGGGGAGACAATATTCTCTGACTCTGAGCAAGTTATGGAGACTCTTGAAAAGTATGGAGTTGGGCCTGGGGTCGCCATGATTGTGAATTCTGGAAGGCCCTGATCACCAAAGACATACCAGCTTTGTTAAGTGACACCTATTCACTGTTTACCAAAATTGTGACTGATCTGGACTCTAATTCTTCAGGTGAACTGTGCAGAAGCATGGCTTCCAGACTCTAAGGGCCTCATTCTCCTCTTACTTATGCCAAGTTTTGCAGCATTGCAATTGTAGGGTAGTTACTCCTGACTTAAACTAGTGTTTAAGCCCTTATCTGAGAGGAGAATCAGACTCTTGTTATCTTTTAAAGCAAACAATTGGTTTCTTTGGCCAAGGCTTTTTTTTTTTTAAGGGTTGCTGAAGTTCAGTCTCTGGCAAGCACTTTTGTGCTCTCTCCCATGCTGTCTCAGATGAACTGTAAAGCTCCTAATCAAAATCTTTAAAGCTGTTACCTTGTTCTCTTCTAACTGATTCCTCAAAACACATTTCATCCATAAAGCATTCAGTGAAGTATACCCATTACTGGTAGACAGATGGAGAACTGTGTGATCATTACAACTGACTGTCTGCGAATTCCACCCTTTGTATCTCTGACCGCACCCTGCTCCTGGTTTGTCTCAAACAACAATTATGTCTTCTCTTAGACAGTAAGCTATTTGAGGTAAGAAGTGTCATTTAGTGTATGTCTGTACAGCATCTAGCACAATGGGACCGAACCTGATAGTAGCTTTTAGATGGTACTGAAGTATGAATGTTTAATAATCAGTATTTAGGCACCTAAACAAGTGGCCTGATTTTGAAAAGTGTTAAGCATCCAACAACTTTTTGTGCTAGACATCAGTGGAGGGGTGTAATGACAAAAGTAACTCAGTGTGTGGCTGACACACTTGGTTTTGCTACTAAATGTATTTTCTCTGCTTATATTTTAAAACCCGGGGGAGGGGGGGAGTGGGAATGGTTCCATCTCCTGTTTCAAAATTAGACAGAACTGTGACCACCCACTACCATTTCTCACCTGTTTATGGAGATCCCTAGAGATAACTTGCCCTTCATATTAGCTCCAAATGCTATCTGCTAGTTAGGAATTAAAATATTGAAGTCTGCCTGTTTTATTCACAGTAAATTACTTCCTTCTTTTTCAAAGTATGACTGACGATCTGAACCATTAGTAAAGACAATTTGTATCCTGGAATGCCTAGGTAAATATTAATAAAATGAACGTTTGATCAAAAGTTAATTATCCCGTCCAGGTTATGCACATCACTGCATGCTTTCCCCCTCCTCCTCCTTGAGCTTGAGGAAAATCTACTAATGAAGGTATTTAAATTAATGGATGCTCCAAAATTAGCCACATATGTCTCTGGCAAAGAAAAGAGAACAGGCACCTCCTTGCCATACTTAATTTTGTTATTGTTGGTTTTGGTCCAGCATACACTGTAACAAAATGTGCTGGCAAGCCCTGCCAGCAAAGCAGCAACACTAAACAAAAAAAAAAGCAGCACAGCAGGTGAGAATCTGGCCTTTCTACTAGTGTCACTCACTGTTGAGGGTGTATTATGCGTCCTCCTCTGTACCTAAATCACCAGAGGATGTGAATGTTACAAATGCCAGCTGTGGAGGGTGGTTCTCTAGCTCAAGCTGTAGAAACTCATGCTTTTCCCCAGGGTGTCACCAGTTCAGTCTCCAATGTTGGCCAAGATGGTGGCTGTCAAACTTGGATGGGCAACCATGAACAACTGCGGTATATTCTTTGTTGTCTATCTGAGGACACTATAAGCAAATGAAAATGGATGTTCAGAAAGGGAATTCTCACCATCGGTATAATGTAGCAACCACTGTGCTATAATAATTCTGGACTCCTTGCGGGTTTGATAGTCAATATAATTTACTGAAATAGAAAGCTACCCGCAATAATGCTGCAATGGCAATTTACTATGCCTTCTATTTCCCCAGTATGTTTTCTTTAGAAAGTGAACAAAGTATCTCAGCAGCTTTATTAGTGCTTATTGATGGACTGGTAACTTAATGTTTTGCAGCATTTTGTTTTATAAATGGCTTAATTTTTGACAGTAAACCCTGGAATAGATCTGTTACTATTTTGTTCAGTCAGCCCCAAAAGCTGCAAAATGTATTTCTCAAAAGTTTCTGATATAATGGTAATTTCTAAAGAGACTTCCACAGGCTAATTTTCTGTTTGTGAATTAGACAATTAAGGGTATCTGTATTTTTCAAAGCCAACATTTCAGGAATTATCCAAATTGGTACTTTTTGTGCTGGTATTTTGTATGGAGACAAAGGTTTGAACACACAGAAATGGCAAACTAACATCTTAAATTAACTCTGGTTAATTGAGGCTATTTTTAAAATTTAAATCAGTAAGTCCTAGACCATGTACACAGAATTAAAAATAATTTTTAAAAGTGTCTTGTCATACAGCCTGCCTGTGAATAGTTAGAATTTTTACCATGCCCTTTGAGTTGCATTTTCTTTCTGGAGGTTCTTTTTCATGTTGGGATGTTATTTTTCCATCTCTTAAGTTCATCTGCCAATCTCCACTTTTTTTAGTGTAGTTGTCTATCAGGCTCACATTTATGTAAATCTCAAAATCTAACACTCGCTATTGGTGGGGAAAACATTTTGGCAACTAACTTCATTTAGACAATGCCAGCCAACTCTTCATATAAAACTTGCTCTCTTACCATCCATCTCTTGCTTTGTTAAATGTTCTAAATTGTAACTTATGCTTTGAGCAATTTCAACACTCTACGTGCTATTTCTCTTGACTCAAAAACCCAATTTATTTTAGGTCATAAGCCATTTCTGGAGGAGTTAATAATATATACAGGGTAGTGTGGTGAATTTGTGCATCTACTGAACAAATGGAGTATTAGATAGTAGCCAGCTCTGTTTCATGTCTTAGTTTAATTTCACTTTTTTGTAAAAGTAAAGAGAGTTTAAGAAATACTTCATTCTGATTGGCAGAACTGTTTTTGCATGTAGATATTTCCCACTGTGTTTATTCCGGAATTCAGTTCCATATGTCATTGTGAGATGACACATGGCTCACTTGATGATGTCCGATGAGGAGAACAGTTGATGTATTGATATTTCTCATATGTTAGGGTCCTCTGAGTTAACTCCATGTGGCATTGTAAGATAACATAGAAGATGTGGTAGAGTGGAAGGGGTGAAAGAACTGTTTGTATACCTTCAATGCATCAAAAATACTGAGGTGCAGTGGTAAGGAAAGTCCAAATACCCAACATTTAATTCTTTTTTAAAAAATTTACAAAACAGTTGTTTAAACAAGGTGCTCTGAGGGCAGCACATTAACCCAAACTAGTACAAATACTTTGTGATGTCTCTCAGGTTCAGTTTTATCCACTTCTGAAAAGAAATCCAACAAATGGTTCCTAAAAATAAGATAGTTTATATATTCTTTGTTTTCATAATGCACTATTACAGACAGAAGAAATATTTTGGTCTGGCCATTTTTGTTCTTCTAAAGTGTGATTACAATTCACTCATCTGCAAATAAATGCTGTGTGAATTTCAGCTAATGACACAACAAAAAAGTAACATTTGTCAACATTTAATTTTATGAGAATAAGGGCTTGTCTACATGAGGAAGTAGTGCACAGTTAGTTAGGCTAGTTCACTAGTTACTCTGGGCTAACTCCCTAGGTGGACACTCTTATAGTGTACTGAGTGCCCACGTGGGTTTAGTTCAATTCCAAAGTACATTAAGCTACTGCCTACAGGGGTGTTCTTAGTGTGCTGTAGGAGTGTATTGACCCCCATGTAGATTAAATATAAACTGCATTTTGCAATGTTAGTGTTACATTTTCTAGTTCATTCTTTTTGTGGAAGCGAACAATATTTACAATGAACTAAGCTGTAAATATTCTCTTTTATTCAAAAGTGAAAGTATAATTATTGTGAACACTATTTTTGATTAAATGTTTGTTTTACCTGTATGTGCATTTATGTCCGATCACTCCTCTGATGTAGGTGGAATTAGTTTAGTAATTCCATTTCTGTTGACTCACAGAATAACTGTTAGAATAATTAGTAATTATTCCACCATAGACTGAGTGATCACTGTAGTGAAAATCCATACAAATCAGCAGATTAAAGTTTAGGAAGCCTTTCTAGCAAACTAGTTGACACCCAAAGCAATTAGTTCTGAAAGGGGTCCTATTTTAGGGGGTTGAATCTGAATTGTATCCAGGGACCCTATTTCAGTGCCACCCAACCCCTCTGTTTAATTTAGATTTCTTGTTGAGGTCAGGGAGGACTTGTTAAGCATTTATGTGTGCTAAAAGAACAGACATTAAACATACTGCAAACTTCATGCCTTTGGGAGTGTTGTATGCTCTACAGGTTTTCAGAAACTCATTATCATTATAAATGAAATACATTTTTTAAATGAAGAGGGTCCAACATGCCATCCTATATTTTTATATTAAATGCAAATATTATACTCAAAATAATTCCACAAAAACACATTTTTAACATACAAGTCCTGACATTCAAAAATTAATGTGCCCACTACACCTCTGAGCATTTTTGGAATCCTTTGCATGCCTTTGTCAAAATGCCTGAAAGTCTAAAGAAAATGTTTCATTTTGACATTACTGACGTTTTTGGCTCCGTGAAGAATATTTGACCAGCTTGAAACAAATAGTTTTGGTTGACCTGAAACTGTATGGTTGAGCAAATTAACTGTCCAGAATTTTTTGTGCCGCTCTAATCATCAGTCCCTCTAAGTAGGAGGAGAAAAGCTGGGGTGAACTCATGATCAGGATTCTCTCTTGTATTTGCTTTTATAGCGACGATCACAATGGCGCCTTTGCCTGGTTGGGGCTCTGGATACTGCTATACTAATAACAATAGAGTGACCAGATGACAAGAACAAAATATCAGGACATGTGGGGGGGGACAGCCACAGGCTCACCCCCCCCACCAGGGACAGCTCTAGGTTTTTAGCTGCCCCAAGCCAATATATATATATATATAAGGGCGGAGTGCTGCCGAAGCAAAAAAAAAAACCCAAAACCTGGAGTGCTGCAGAAGCAAAATATCGGGACAAATGGCGTCCCGACTGATGTACGGTCGAGACACGGAACAAACAACTAAATATCAGGACAGTCCCGATTTTATCGGGACGTCTGGTCACCCTAAATAACAATGACATTAAAAAAGCTGACCCAAGGCGGTTCAGCAGTCCAACTGCACAGCTGTGCAGAGTGTAGCATTTCCACCAAAAAGGCTTTGTTCACCTAGATGCTTTCTTTGAAAAAGCTGTCTCCCTGCCAATGCAGAGAGGAGGGGGGGAAATAAAAAAGCTGTCTCCCTGCCATGACTCCGGATTTCATAATTAGAACACAATGTGACTGGATAAGGGCCTTTTTCCTTGAGACAATCCACCTGGGTTTGTGTGATTATGGCTCAACAGTTTTGCATAACTTGGAAGGCACATAGAAAAGTCATTTTAACATTTAACATGGCCATCTTCTAGGTGTGAACAGTTGTTCCAAAATTGCTAATCCGTAAATAAAAAAGATAGGTACAGATCTATCTGTTACAATAAAGGATGGACAGAGGTGTTGTCACCTGCCATAGTGGTACTAGATGAAGCTTCTATTACTTGATTTTTTTAGCCTAAGAGTATTGAAAGGAGATTCTACTTGTTGACAATAGTTCTCTGAGCTAGTTGTCTTTTAAAGGACAGTGTAGTGAGTGTACAGAATTATCTATTTCACATAAAACTATTTTCAGTTATAATTTCTTTTCCATTACATTTTGTTGGTGTTTTAATGAAAAATTTTTTAGCATTCCAGCTGGCACTTCACTCAGTGACACATACATTTTGGGTAATGTCACACATGTCATTTTGTGGAATGCAATCTGACTGATGCTATTTACATGAAGAAAAGGAGTACTTGTGGCACCTTAGAGACTAACAAATTTATTTGAGCATAAGCTTTCATGAGCTACAGCTCACTTCATCGGATGCATGCAGTGGAAAATACAGTGGGGAGATTTTATATACACAGAGAACGTGAAACAATGGGTATTACCATACACACTGTAATGAGAGTGATCAGGTAAGGTGAGCTATTACCAGCAGGAGAGAAAAAAAAACCTTTTGTAGTGATAATCAAGGTGGGCCATTTCCAGCAGTTGACAAGAACGTGTGAGGAACAGTAGTGGGGAAAAATAAACATGGGGAAATAGTTTTACTTTGTGTAATGACATATCCACTCCTAGGCTTGAATAAAGACTTGATCACTCTCATTACAGTGTGTATGGTAACACCCATTGTTTCATGTTCTCTGTGTATATAAAATCTCTCCACTGTATTTCCCACTGCATGCATCCGATGAAGTCAGCTGTAGCTCACGAAAGCTTATGCTCAAATAAATCTGTTAGTCTCTGAGGTGCCACAAGTACTCCTGTTCTTTTTGCAGATACAGACTAACATGGCTGCTACTGTGAAACCTGCTATGTATATCAGAAATATAAACACAATATTTTAATATTTGGCACAAAAGGTCTGCTGAAAAGAATAAAATAAATCCTCTATGATCATTTTTAAAGGTTTCCCAGTTGTATCTGAGACCAAGGATTTTCTTTTTGAACCTTGACAAATTAAGGGTTGTAGCTAAAATACTATCTGAAGTATCTGTGGACTGATAGATAGCTTGGTATTTGTATGAAGTCATTTGAAAAGGTTCAGGGCACTAGGCGGTGTTAGGGATGTATGAACAGATTCACAAAACATAATGTTACCTGAATTGTGGCCTTCCAACGTTTCCAAATTGCATTTGGACCTTTGTAAAGCAGACAATCCAGATTTTTGAAGAGAGTATGTATATCCTGCTCGGCTCCACTTTCATATGCAATCTTTTCCCCCACAGAAACAACAATCCTATTTCCTTTCAGCAATAAAATGAATTGGGGATGTGGGAAGACTGCCTGGCTTTTTATAATGGTGAGGCCACAGCTCTTCAGATTGTCTGATCTTGAGAGGTGCTGAGCATCCAAGACTCCCTTGATGATGATGATACCATATTTGAATTATTTTTCATGATCAGTGTTCATTAAATTTTAGTGCTTGAGGAAGAGGTACTCTGTTATTTATACCATATGAATTAAATTAGTCACTAATCTGCTGCATTAAGATATAAAGCTGCATAAGAGCACAATAGAATAGATGTAGGAAAATCCTCATAGTGACAGTCCTAGCTTACAGTTTGTAATGAATGTTGATTCTTAGAGTTGTCAATTCATAAGCTAAAGTATTTATTACATTTTGTATTATTATTTTCACTTTTAATTAGTAGTAGAGCAGTGAATGCCATAAACATTTAATTTTAACTATACTAAAAGTTCATAAGTTGATTCAAATGGGTGTTATTTATTTGTACTAGCTATTATAAGGCATAGTGTTTTAAGGTGCTCTGCAAGCTTCCTTATACTTTGTCTTGCAAATACACCCTCTGGATTCTTTTCCCATTGTTCTAAGTCTTTTATATACCAATTACACCAAAGTATAACAAATTGTGTGGTAGGTTTATGTAATGTAATCAAATCAAAAGCAAAAGACTAACATTAATTTACTATGATGGTTGGACCCCAGATATCACAGTGACAGAACTATATGGAAACCTAAGGTTATTGAAAACCTTAATTCTCTGAACACCTTTGGCCAGACCATCTTCTGGTATAAACTGGTGTATTTACACCAGGTGTAGGAAATTGGCACCATGTTTGTAGGGGAGCAGAACTTGGCTTTCTCACTTACACACATATAAGTCAGGAATAAGTGGTGTTACACTGGTGCAAAATGAGTGTTTGAACAGAATAATGCCTCCAGTACCTGTTGCTGTTTATACCCGGAATTTGGCTGATCTCACTGAGGCTGGATCCAGTACTTGGCACATTTCACAGGTGTTCTATTCTACAGTTTCTCAGGGTAATTTATAGCATGTCCACTAAGTTTTTATTATAACTTTTGCTAAATCATTGTTTAAAGATAAATCCAGTAACTACCAGGACACAGTTCTGTAAGATTAAGAACCTCTGTTTAGTTGATGGACCATGATTTATAGCAATAACCTGATGATCAGACCTTTTTATAGATTCCCATAATAGTTTGTGATGAACACTGATGCATAACAATAAATGACGTGGATGTTTCAATACTGTGATTTTTTTTCTTTTTTGGATGGAAACAAGATTACCTGTCTAAATCTGATTTTTGCAAGACCTGTAAACATCAACATAGTGAAAAGACACCCAAGACATCCATTTTCTATATAAATATTTATTTTAATACACTATTTTCTTGAAATATAGTGGACTTTATTTTTCCATACAGAGAACTGTAAACTGGCATAACAATGAAAATTATTCTGGCTTATTTATGGGCTGATATGAAGTAGTTCCTATTGGAGGAAATCAAGACAATCACTCCTCCATATTTTCTACTACAATCTTTCTAATAACTTACAATGTTCACGCAGTGATAATTTAACAGTTTCCCACAGGAATTTTTTGCTTGAGTTTTTTCTTGGCCTGTATGTGTGGGTGAGTGTAGGGTCATATACATGCACACAATCACACTGGTTGTTTTAAAGGATGTGATTCACTATACTTCAGATATGGATATGGAGAAGAAAGGAAGGGGAAGATTCCTCTGTAGAATATTTTCCAGCCCCAGAGGGCTATTACTGTAAGCTGGTACAGATATATGCAGCAAAGCCCACACCAGGACTCGATGCCCTAGAAGAGTGATTTAAATGTCATTGGTTTCCAGCTTCATCAGATTCTCTACAGGTTTGAAGGGGGATCAGGAATAAAACATATCAATGAATACAGTCACCGTGTGCAGCAGAAGACATCCCTTCTAACTTTCGCTGGCAAAAAAACCCAAACTAAAGTAGATTTTAAATTTGCATGAAATTCATGATGTTTTATGCAAATTCATAGAACTCATTAAACTGTTTGCTGATAGTACATAGGATTCTAGCTCCTCTCCATTGATGTGGGCAGTGGTTTCAATGGTATGGGGAGTACATGACAGCTCCTCTCCCATTGGACTTAGTACAAGGGTATGACAGGTCTCAAGGCACAGGGATCCCTGAATGAAAGTGGGTTTGCAGGACACCCTGAGTCCCTTCCCTCTGATTGATAGTGGCAGATGTGTGCTGTCTCTGCATCCCCCTTTATTCCATTTCAGACTTACTCTCCTTTTAAATGATAAAATATAGAGTTTGGGTGGGGTAGCAAGAAGGAGAGTTGATTTGGGGAGAAATGGTGACTGGATTTTTGAGGTGGGAGGGAGGAAGTAGGTTCTTTTGCTTTTTTCCCTTCTCCCCCTCTCCTTGAAGTTGTCTCTGTTGCAATGCAGTCTGGCTGTTGGTGGCAATGGTGTTTTAATTTACATTAAACATATACTGTGAAACCCAGTGAGAGAGAGAGATACTGAGAACCAGAGACTAAAAAATGAGGAACACGGGCACAATATACCAATACAACACAAGCAGGAGACAGGAGTGCTGATGTCTCATTTTGATTTACCTGAGACGATGAGACCACAGCCCCAGCACTGAGACAACCATGGTTGCTATGCAACAGCCAAATTTGGTTCTTAGCTCCTTGTGGATAAGGGGAATGATAAATCAAAGCCTATTTTTATTTCTTGTTTTAGTGACTTGGAGCAGTGGGGCTACGGTGCTACTTGCCTAGATAACTGAAGACAACCTATTTACTCGTATTTATTTCTTTTACTCATAACTCCTTAACAGAAGAATAACAATTGTGGGGTAAGTTTCAGAGTAGCAGCCTTGTTAGTCTGCATCTGCAAAAAGAATAGGAGTACTTGTGGCACCTTAGAGACTCATAAATTTGGTAGTCTCTAAGGTGCCACAAGTACTCCTGTTCTAATTGTGGGGTAAGTAAATGGAAGCAAGTTAATAGATCTAGTACAGAAAGACCTAGAGGCTACAATATGATGGGCAGCTCATTGAAGGTACATATGGAATGATGCAGACTTAATTAGTTTTTGTACAAGATATCTATCAGTTAAAAGTAAATGAGTCTAAAAGTGTGTGTCACCAACTGATGACAAAACAGCAAAAGCCTTGAATGTGTTAAATGCCAATTACTGTCTCACAAGAGTTGAGTGGTTTTAGCTTTGATGGTTTTATTGCATCCATTTTTGTTACACGACTTGCATGTAGTTTTCCATTTGCTACTTAGTCCTTGATCCTGCTCCCACGGAAATCAAATTTTGCCATCAAATTTAATGGGGGTGGAAATGGACCCTAAGCACTTATTGAAAAAAGCTCTTAATGTTCTCATTGAATTAAATGGGATTTAAGCATATGTTTAAAGTAAAGCATATTAAGTGCTTTCCTGAGTACCGATGCTTTCCTGAACTGGGTTCTAAGTTGGAGTGATAGATACATCCCTGAACTAGCAGAGATGTCACTAAGCAGACAACGTTCTGAGGAGCAGAGAAATACCTCTGCTTTAAAAGTCTATGAAAGTCCTCTTCACATTATCTAATTAAGTATGATCCAGCATCTTGATTCAGGCCCATACTTAATTAGATAATGTGAAGAGGACTTTCATAGACTTTTAAAGCAGAGGTATTTCTCTGCTCCTCAGAACGTTGTCTGCTTAGTGACATCTCTGCTAGTTCAGGGATGTATCTATCACTCCAACTTAGAACCCAGTTCAGGAAAGCATCGGTACTCAGGAAAGCACTTAATATGCTTTACTTTAAACATATGCTTAAATCCCATTTAATTCAATGAGAACATTAAGAGCTTTTCTCAATAAGTGCTTAGGGTCCATTTCCACCCCCATTAAATTTTGTCACCTTTGAATTTAAATTTAGAGCTAAATTTTGTGGTTCAGATGCTTCTCTAACAATAAAAGATTTGTTAACAAATAATATAGAAAATAACATGACCGGCTTGGCTTGACTCCATTTGATACTATGCTGCATCTACTTAATCAGAATCCTATTTGATAAGGTAGCATATCCACTGGGGATATCTGAACCTACCAAAGGTTTGGCTTTGATTGGAATCAAACTCAATTTACTTAATGTTCTAAAAGGCTTGTAAGTTCAGCATTAAATCGGAGCTGGTTTTACAGTGTGTTTGCAGAAGACTGATTTATTTTGAACAGGTTTGCAGAAGCATAAAAACTAGTAGGAGTGTGAAGTATCTTGTGGGCTCTAGCAGTCAGCAAAAAATACTGCCCAAGCTTGAGAGGCTGTTGTTGTTGTGTTTTTGTTCGTTTGTTTTTGGTTTTTTTGGTAGCACCTCTCTCCATAGTACCTAAATTCTGCACAGATAGTTTGGTCATTTTGCAGGAATTTATACATTTTATATTTCAGATCCTTAATCTTGCTTTTATCTAATGATTCATAGTGGCTCAACCTGGCAGTGTTCAATTTTTTTAGTCTAAAGTCATCCCTAATCTAAATAACTTCTCTTCTGTAAGAGTAGTGGGAAATTAGGAAAACTCTCTTTATGATGAGCAATATATATATATTGGAATGGAAGTGAATGGTCCCCCTGGTAAGGATCGTTCAGAATGCCAGTTCAGTCTTCAGATTAATAAGCCATAAGGCAACAGGATCTCTGAAATTAATAATATGCTTGGTATCCCACTTTTGCCTTATTGTTAGAAAATAAGTATTCATCTGTTTTACATTCCATGTTTCATTGGGAAGATGGCCAGAGTTCTCACTAGAATTCCAATGGAACATTTTTACCAACCCAAGAGAGCTATAAAAAGGATCAAAATCTATTTTACATGTGGAACTAATACTTAGAATTTTTTTACATTTACATTTTACACATAATCAGTTTTAATAAAAGAGAAATGTATGGTTATAGGTCTCTCAAACGTCTATTTTCACTTAGACTGCTGCTTAATATTATTCAGGTTTCAGAGTAACAGCCGTGTTAGTCTGTATTCACAAAAAGAAAAGGAGTACTTGTGGCACCTTAGAGACTAACCAATTTATTTGAGCATGAGCTTTCGTGAGCTACAGCTCACTTCATCGGATGCATACCGTGGAAACTGCAGCAGACTTTATATACACACAGAGATCATAAAACAATACCTCCTCCCACCCCACTGTCCTGCTGGTAATAGCTTATCTATAGTGATCATCAAGTTGGGCCATTTCCAGCACAAATCCAGGTTTTCTCACCCTCCGTCCCCCACACACAAACTCACTCTCCTGCTGGTGACAGCCCATCCAAAATGACAACTCTCTACACTATGTGCATGATAATCAAGGTGGGCCATTTCCTGCACAAATCCAGGTTCTCTCACCCCCTCACCCCCCTCCAAAAACCACACACACAAACTCACTATCCTGCTGGTAATAGCTCATCCAAAGTGACCACTCTCCCTACAATGTGCATGATAATCAAGGTGGGCCATTTCCAGCACAAATCCAGGTTTTCTCACCCCTCCACCCCCATACACACACAAACTCACTCTCCTGCTGGTAATAGCTCATCCAAAGTGACCACTCTCCCTACAATGTGAATGGTAATCAAGGTGGGCCATGTCCAGCACAAATCCAGGCTTTCTCACCTCACCCCCCCCCTTTTTTTTTTTTCCGGGGACACACACACACACACAAACTCACTCTCCTGCTGGCAATAGCTCATCCAAACTGACCACTCTCCAAGTTTAAATCCAAGTTTAACCAGAACGTCTGGGGGGGGGGGGTAGGAAAAAACAAGGGGAAATAGGCTACCTTGCATAATGACTTAGCCACTCCCAGTCTCTATTTAAGCCTAAATTAATAGTATCCAATTTGCAAATGAATTCCAATTCAGCAGTTTCTCGCTGGAGTCTGGATTTGAAGTTTTTTTGTTTTAAGATAGCGACCTTCATGTCTGTGATTGCGTGACCAGAGAGATTGAAGTGTTCTCCGACTGGTTTATGAATGTTATAATTCTTGACATCTGATTTGTGTCCATTTATTCTTTTACGTAGAGACTCTCCAGTTTGACCAATGTACATGGCAGAGGGGCATTGCTGGCACATGATGGCATATATCACATTGGTGGATGTGCAGGTGAACGAGCCTCTGATAGTGTGGCTGATGTTATTAGGCCCTGTGATGGTGTCCCCTGAATAGATATGTGGGCACAGTTGGCAACAGGCTTTGTTGCAAGGATAAGTTCCTGGGTTAGTGGTTGAGTTGTGTGGTATGTGGTTGTTGGTGAGTATTTGCTTCAGGTTGCGGGGCTGTCTGTAGGCAAGGACTGGCCTGTCTCCCAAGATTTGTGAGAGTGTTGGGTCATCCTTTCGGATAGGTTGTAGATCCTTAATAATGCATTGGAGGGGTTTTAGTTGGGGACTGAAGGTGACGGCTAGTGGTGTTCTGTTATTTTCTTTGTTAGGCCTGTCCTGTAGTAGGTAACTTCTGGGAACTCTTCTGGCTCTATCAATCTGTTTCTTCACTTCCACAGGTGGGTATTGTAGTTGTAAGAAAGCTTGACAGAGATCTTGTAGGTGTTTGTCTCTGTCTGAGGGGTTGGAGCAAATGCGGTTGTATCACAGAGCTTGGCTGTAGACGATGGATCGTGTGGTGTGGTCAGGGTGAAAGCTGGAGGCATGTAGGTAGGAATAGCGGTCAGTAGGTTTCCGGTATAGGGTGGTGTTTATATGACCATTGTTTATTAGCACTGTAGTGTCCAGGAAGTGGATCTCTTGTGTGGACTGGACCAGGCTGAGGTTGATGGTGGGATGGAAGTTGTTGAAATCATGGTGGAATTCCTCAAGGGCTTTGGATGAGCTATTACCAGCAGGAGAGTGAGTTTGTGTGTGTATGGGGGTAGAGGGGTGAGAAAACCTGGATTTGTGCTGGAAATGGCCCACCTTGATTATCATGCACATTGTAGGGAGAGTGGTCACTTTGGATGAGCTATTACCAGCAGGATAGTGAGTTTGTGTGTGTGGTTTTTGGAGGGGGGTGAGGGGGTGAGAGAACCTGGATTTGTGCAGGAAATGGCCCACCTTGATTATCATGCACATTGTGTAGAGAGTTGTCACTTTGGATGGGCTATTACCAGCAGGAGAGTGAGTTTGTGTGTGGGGGTTGGAGGGAGAGAAAACCTGGATTTGTGCTGGAAATGGCCCAACTTGATGATAACTTTAGATAAGCTATTACCAGTAGGACAGTGGGGTGGGAGGAGGTATTGTTTTATGATCTCTGTGTGTATATAAAGTCTGCTGCAGTTTCCACGGTATGCATCCGATGAAGTGAGCTGTAGCTCACGAAAGCTCATGCTCAAATAAATTGGTTAGTCTCTAAGGTGCCACAAGTACTCCTTTTCTTAATATTATTGCTGCTAAACATGGCTGTTGCCCAGGTACTTTCAGAATAAAGGTATTTTTTCATATTGAAACCTTGTTAATTGAAAGAACACAAATAGCTATCAGCACATTAGCACCATTGTCATAGGATATTCATATATGCACAGATTTTAAGGCCATTATAATCATCTTGTCTGACCTCTTGCATAATGCCACACACACTGATCTATTATTCTTTATATTTTATTTGTACTGGTATGGAATGAGAAAACCATGCTGTGGGAAAGAAGAGAACAGACCACTGATGAATGATTTATTTTAATGTATGCAGCTCTTTTTAAAAACAAAAACACCAATCATTCCTACAGCTTTAACACATGATATTTAACATTACAGAAGAGGGAGTGCATTGAATCACTGTGTGCATGACACTTGGCCAGCACGTATATGGTAATCCTTTTACGGTGTTCACTAGTACAGTGAAGAAAGTTGCATAAGAGCTTAGTAGAACTGACAAAATGCTTGATAAACTTGTGCAGCCCTTTCCCAGGTTGCACCATAGCAAAAGCTTACACTTACTTGCATGGATTCAGCAGGATTGACAGACAATCTAAGAGATGTTTTACTATGGTCGTGGGTCTTGTACTATATAGGAAGTATACAGAAATCTATTTGCTGTAAATGAGCAACATGAGTAACTATACATCAATAGAGCTTAAAAAATTACAAAATTACTGTTCTTCCATATCGTCTAGCAAGCAGTTTCTGTCCAGTGCAACTCACCTTCACATTCTCAAAATCTCTCTAGACTGTCATTAAATGTATTCCTGCAAATTAGACAACTACTGTACTCTCCCACCACAGGTGTTGTATTCAAATACATTGTGCTGTTCCTCCCAAGGTACTACCCATTGACCTCATGTAATTGTACTTTCTTGCATTCACCTGTTGGAACCAATCTCCATACACACATGGGTGCATCCATTTCAGTTACATACTAATAAATATGGAAATACAGACAGCTTAATGCTACTCAGGTTGGCAGTAAATAATGCTGCTTATTATAGAAAATCCAATGTCCTCATAATATCATACAATATGTTGTAATTTCATTGCATTGTGCCCACTTTCTACCGAAGAACCGATCGTTTTGTGTGGGAGGAGAGTCTGCAAAACAGCCACAAGGTTAGTATGGATCTGTAGATCCACCACACTGGAAAGATGATACAAGACTGCTGTGCTATTGGGGTATAACATGAGTGTGCAAGAGAGGGTTAATAATGGATCTTTAGGATCTGGACCCAGTGGTTGGAGAAGACTCAGTCCTAGCCAAATGCAGCAGCTAGTAGCAAGTCAGAGCACAGTAGCATGGGGTTTGCCTCACCTGTGCTACTGACTGGCAATCTACTGCTAAGAGGTCAGATTTAGTACCCAGATGATGGTGGATGGAGCAAAGCTATTTCTCTCCATTCTCAAACCTTAAGGCTGACTCTAGGAGGGGGAGCTTTGTTTATTTTAATCAAACAGTTCAATTTATTTCACAAAGTCTATATGTGTGAGTTAAAATGAACAGGATTTGGCCGTGATGCTGTCAAGTATGGGTAGGATTTTGAAAAACACTTACAGGATTTGGGAACAAAACTCCCATTGGCTTGCTATATGACTGGTGCTCCTAAATCACACACATGCTTTAGAAAATTTTCCTCACATTAATAAGATGACAAGACCGTGTTTTCCCAATTCTCTTGAAAGATGTTGGCTCACTTTTTTTTCATATTTGCCAATGCCACAAAAAAGCCTAAAACAAAGAAACTTCTTATCCACATCTTCCTGTCCTGAGTTGGAATCTTTATAGTAAAATATGGCTACCCAAAATCTCATTAAAACTTTACAGAAGGTAAGAAACCCACAACTGTAGGCTCTATAATCCTAATACTCAAAGAAAAAACGTTTAAACGTTCATTTAAAAATCAAATGATTGTCAAGGCAGATATAACAGGTTAACAAAGTGTCTGTTTTACAGAAAGGTTTTTTTTTTTTTAAATTAACAAAACCCTAGGCAGTTTTCTATCATTTCAGAAACCTTTACACTTCTTGATCCATTTTCCCATATTTACCCTTTATCTCTTAGCCACTCTGATTGTGTTTTAGCTGATACCTAAGCTAGTGGTTGAGAATCATGAATTCTTCAAATTCAGACTAAAAAGCAAAATATTTAACTGCAGATTCTCTCCATATAATAGAGCGGTTAAGTCCTTTACTTATACTTTCAGTTACTGAAAAGTCCTGGCAAGTCAAATTCCAGTCTTTATAATAATATGTACAACTTCTATACTCTTACTTTATGTTTCCCCTTAGGAACTTCAGTTCTAGATTGCAGAGACCTCTCCTACTAGTGATAAAAGGGGATCAATCCACTTCCTCTTAAGACATGGGGGTAGGGGTGGTCTTACAGAGATGACTCATCTCCAGCCTTCTGTGGAGGTGTCCAGGCACTGAAGGTTGGCTGAGCTGTGGCAGATGTTTTTGTGGGACCTTGGTCCTATTGCCAGTGTGCCTGTGGGAAACAGAATGTATCCAACTGGGCTAGCAACCTCCTTTTTTGATGTGTGGCAGAAAAGACTTTAGAAGAGCTGTTCTGAGTGCGGGAAGGAGAATAGGGAACTAGAGGCAGCTTGCTGAAGCTATGGATAGAGGGCTGTGGTCGGCAGAAGGGATGGATTTTGTACTGTCGAGTTCTAAAATTGTGTGTTCAGTATCATTTAAAAGGATATAGTAGCAGAATGTTCAAGTATGTGATTTTTAGTTGTTTTAGACAGTCCATATTCTTTATCGCCCCGATTCAGCAAAGCACTTCAACATATGCTTAAGAGCTTTGGTTGATTGGGACCTATGAGGGGTCCCAACTCTGAATGGTTCACTCAAACAAAACTCCTGTTGACATCAATAAGAATTTTGCATGAATAAGTAGTAAAACTCAATACTGCGGTTAGTATCAGCAATCTGTACAGATATTTCAAGGAGCATAGAGAGCTTTCGAATCTCATTTTCATTTTATTGAATCACAGAAGTAGGTCTTGGGAGAACAGATACAGGGCCAGAGAATTATCACTCTTAGATATTTTTTTAATGAAGAACCAAATGTACCAGTCCAATTGGGCTTCTGATACAGTCACCTTAAAAAGTGTGAACAATTTAAAAAACTCTATATTGAATTTTTAAATATCATGCATTTTCTTATATGTAGGAATTTTTATCACATGACAATTAGCTCACAAAATTCAATCTTTATAATGGAGTAGCATGGGTATATATGAGGGCACAATTTGGCCCTTCTTACTTGTAAACAAATTAGATGAAATGCAAGGTCAGTGAGATTGGCTTTGAGAGCCATTCGATGAGTAGGAGAGTCCTGCGTGTAAGAAAATTTAGATTTTAAAGAAATAAATTCAGCATTTTTCATATTGTTCACACATTTTTGAATATGATCTTACTTATTCCACTTAAAAGCCTAAAGGACTTGATTCTGGCCTCCTACTCTCCTCCTTTCCACCCTATTGAGACAATGGTTCAAATTCACCTTTGGTGTAACTACACTGTACTCTCGGTGTTATATCAGGACTGTTTTGTTTTAATTCTTTGACTGGGTATAATGGAGAGCAGAATTTGGCCCAGTGTTTATTCCACTTACTGTTCTCTATGACGTTGTCCAGTAAGAATATACAATACTAATGGCAACAACATAAAGATGAATGATCCTTGAAAAGCTTGTTCCTTTTCAGGAATAGTATGGAGCTTCTAAGGAAGTTTTTTTTGCTCAGTGAATCCATAGATTGTTGAATAAACTGAACAGAAATTCTATAAAATGAGATTCAAGAGAATGTTTCCTAGAAACCTTCACAACATAGTGACTGTGGATGATTCAAACAATAAGAACTATCCCAGACCTCAAACCAAATACAAAATTTTGTGTTTCAGAAAAGTTTCACTGATTTCCCTGCTACTTGAGTAAAGTAAAGAACTAGAAATATCAAAATTATGAGACAGACTAACCCAGCTGAAACCAGAAATATCGGCATGTTTGAGAGATCCTGCTCTTCAGACTTCTGCCTAATGACCAAAACAAAATCATTCAGATAAGAACCCAGACTTTTATCTAGCATCTTTTTATAATTATGGCGGTCCTGAGAGAGCTTTGGGAGCGTAGTTTAAATGTGAATCTCCCAATACCATTCAAAGGCACTGTATAATAAGTTGTTTTAGGTTAATGAAAACAAACTTGCATAAGGATTGATGTCTTTAAGGTGCCTTAAGTTGTAGTTATTTGTCTCTTTTAAAAAAGGTGTAACTTAAACATAGAATCATAGAAAATTAGGGTTGGAAGAGACCTCAAGTGGTCATCTAATCCAACCCCCTGCTCAAAACAGGACCGACCCCAACTAAATCGTGCCAGCCAGGGCTTTGTCAAGCCGGGCCTTAAAAACCTCTAAGGATGGAGATTCCACCACCTCACTAGATAACCCATTCCAGTGCTTCACCATCCTCCTAGTGAAATAGTTTTTCCTAATATCCAATCTAAACCTCCCCCACTGCAACTTGAGACCATTTCTCCTTGCTCTGTCATCTGCCATACTGAGGACAGCCTAGCTTTATCTTCTTTGGAACCCCCCCATTCAGGTAACTGAAGGCTGTTATCAACTCTCCCTTCACTCTTCTCTTCTGCAGACTAAATAAGCCCAGTTCCCTCGGCCTCTCCCCATAAGTCATGTGTCCCAGCCCCCGAATCATTTTTGTTTCCCCTCCACTGGACTCTCTCCAGTTTGTCCACATCCTTTCTGTAGTGGGGTAGGGGCCCAAAACTGGACGCAATACTCCAGATGTGGCATCACCAGTGCCGAATAGAGGGAAATAATCACTTCCCTCGATCCGCTGGCAATGTTCCTACTAATGCAGCCCAATATGCCTTTAGCCTTCTTGGCAACAAGGGCACACTGTTCACTCATATCCAGCTTCTCTTCTATAATCCCCAGGTCCTTTTCTGCAGAACTGCCGCTTAGCCAGTTGGTCCCCAGCCTGCAGCAGTGCATGGGATTCTTCCTTCCTAAGTGCAGTACTATGCACTTGTCCTTGTTGAACCTCATCAGATTTCTTTTGCCCCAATCCTCTAATTTGTTCAGGTCATTCTGGACCTTATCTCTACCCTCCATCTTATATACCTCTCCCCACAGCTTAGTGTCATCTGCAAACTTGCTGAGGATGCAATCCATCCCATCATCCAGATCATTAATGAAGATGTTGAACAAAACTGGCCCCAGGACCGACCCCTGAGGCACTCCGCCTGATATCGGCTGCCAACTAGATATTGAGCTGTTGATCACTACCTGTTGAGCCCAACGATCGAGCCAGCTTTCTATCCACCTTATAGTCCATTCATCCAATCCATACTTCTTTAACTTGCTGGCGAGAATACTGTGGGAGACTGTATCAGAAAGTTTTGCTAAAATCAAGGTATAACATGTCCACATCTTTCCCAATATCCACAGAGACAGTTATCTCATCACAGAAGGCAATTAGGTTGGTTAGGCATGACTTGCCTTTGGTGAGTCCATGTTGACTGTTCCTGATCACCTTCCTCTCCTCCAAGTCCTTCAAAATGGATTCCTTGAGGACTTGCTTCATGATTTTTCTGGGGACAGAGATGAGGCTAACCGGTCTGTAGTTCCCCAGATTCTCCTTCTTCCCTTTTTTAAAGATGGGCACTATATTTGCCTTTTTCTAATCATCCGGGACCTTCCCTGATCACCATGGGTTTTCAAAGATAATGGCCAATGGCTCTGCAATCACATCAGCCAACTCCCTCAGTACCCTTGGATGCATTTCATCGGCCCCATGGACTTGTGCATGTCCAGCTTTTCTAAATAGTCCTTAACCTGTTCTTTCACCACTGAAGGCTGCTCACCTCCTCCCCATACTGTGCTGCTCAGAGCAGCAGTCTGGTGGCTGACCTTGTCTGTGAAGACCGAGGCAAAGAAAGCATTGAGTACTTCAGCTTTTTCCACACCAGTCACCAAAATACTGAGACTGAAGGTAAAAGAAGAAACCTAAGAAGTTAGGATCAGGAACACAAGCTGTATTGTGCCCTAACTTGGTATCAGGAAGATAAAAGTTGATACTTTTTGTGAGAGGGTGCCTGGAACCGTTGTGTGTAAACTGGGGGAGTTCCTATCTGCACTTTGATATTGTATTTATTGGATGATAACGTCAATACTCAGGGTTGGAACTTGAGGTACTGAGCATCTCCTGCTAGGAACTCAGTAAAAGTAAGCATTGCCTCACAAAACTTTCGCTGAGGTCAATGGGACTTCTTTGTTCACAGCAGCTTCAAAATTGGGCCTTTAATCTTTGTTACGTTACTTTTGTATCACTGGTTTTGGATGGATTGGCAGGATCCCATTAAATGGTACAAATTAAAGATCTTGTCAAGGGAGTGAACAGAGGTAGCTGAAATATTTGTTACGAATATTTATCACTGATTAATTTGCATAACCCATTTTCAAATTGTAGATTGTACATTTTTTGTTTTGCCTGTTTGCTATTCATTATTTGTAGCTGCACAGCTGGTCATTTAAGTCATATGGTATTGTTTCTGTTCTCTGATTAGATGACCAAAATGTTAGCCACAAAATATCATAGAGCAAATAATGAACAGCACAGTGCTAGCACCAAATACTTGTGTTTATACTTGTTAAAGGTTTGGGATTCATGGGCACTTTCACCAATACCAGGCAGTTATTTGAATACTTGCAAATAATAACTAATATGATCCCAAATATGATAGTGAACTAAACATAGCATTTTATATGTGAAAATATGAGTGAATCATGGGTGGTTGTTTATTCAACCAGCAATAACACTGAAGCAGAATTTCATAAAAACACATGTAGTCTGGCACAGAACTAACAGCACTAGCAAATAAAGGCTGAATGCAGCAACTAGGCAGGGAGTCAATGAGGACTCATTTTAAGGCAACATGTGGTATATGGTGCAGGATAGGACTGGCAGCAATTGTTGAATCTGGCAGATCAGCAGAGGCACCTGGTGATGTGATGAAAGGCCAGTAAGGCCATCTCACTAAATTAAGGACTCTAAAGCTGTGTGGAAGATATTCTTGCCCCTTCTGAAATATTGTGTGCTCAGGCTCACACAAGTAAAGCATACTTGTTTCTGCTTCAGGAAAGCAAAAGATGGACTTTAATATATGCTCAAAGTGTGGAAATTCATTTTATTTGTTACATTAGCTCATTGCTATGAGAAATAATGGAACTGTGTTCTAGATCAAATGCATGAAAATTCCTGGAAAAGACCATTTTAGTTTAACATGCTTCTAATGAGGGATCTTTTTGGGAGAAGGGCTGGGAGGAGAAATTCCCCCCACACCCATGAACCAGGACATCTGCTGAGTTTGATTAATGGCCACAACTAACCTCTCCAGGATGGCTGCACAGGATATGGGGACCACGGGATGCAGATCCATAGCCACTTCCTTAGCCTACCCCCAAATTAACTTTCTGTGCTAGCCGTACACAGGCCAGTACAGAGACCAATTCCATGATTCCCTGAATGACGCCGCATCCTGCTGCCCTTTCCCCGGCCCCCATGCTCTCTGTGTGGGGGGTTAAATGGCATGGAGGGCCTTGGACTGGTCCTCCACACTGGGAAAAATTTCAATCAAGGAGCCATTGTGTCACATGAAAGTTTACACAGCTCCCGCTTTTACTGTGCCCCTAATAATACCTCACTGTCAAGAGCAATAACACTCAGCTGGTAAACTGAGTCAAAAATAACCAGTGTCCATCAAAGAAAAAGAAACAAAAAATTTCATCTCCCTAAAGAGTTCTATAAAATAAAGTCCAGGGGCTAGATCTTAACCTTTTATCTCCAGGTTTAAAAATAATTCTGGCTATTAGACCAGCAAATACTTTCTGTGTTAGAAAATCCTCTTTAGTAATTTTATTCAAGATTGTGGTTACTTTGATGAATAACACAGGTATTTTTCTCCATTGTTTAAAAAATTTCAATATCTCAAGGCTAGACCCTGGCCCATAATGTGGCCCCTTTTCACCTCCAGGATAGCACAAAACGACCGTAAAGCTACTCTAACTGGGTAGATTTCCTCAATATGGGAGTTTCCCTGCCTGGTGCTTTAGGGACATATTGGGGAGACATGCACAAGGATAGTGGACGTGGTTAGAGAGGTGCTACACTCTGAACCCCAGCTGTTAGAGCAGTTCTGAGGCTACTCTTACAAACACTGGGGCCAGTCCTTCTCCAGCAGTCCGGGAGAGTGGGGAAGTGGTGCAGGACCTAAAGGGCAGTGGTATATTGAGGTCATCTTGACTGGACCTGTGGATCAGGACCTCAGCTTTCAATTCCAGTATTCATGATTATTTTTTAAAATTCTATTTATATTTTCAGAATGGATCAATAGAACTTCATTTAGCATTAAAATTCTGAGAATTATTAGAACTGATACTGCTATTTTCATATTAGCATGGTTCTCTCTTTGACTGATAGGAAGCGTTAATTGCATTGTTTTGACACGATCCTGTGAGTCACTGGGACATGTTCTCAGAATCTAATTTGGGAGCTATAGTAATATTTGCACCATGTGGTTTCAAACTCATTTTTAGTTTTTGGAGTAAATTTCACTTTAATAATTAAAAGAAGCATAAAGGCTACAGGTTCTTGTCTTTTTTTTTTTAATCTGGTGAGGTTACCAGCATCATCCACCATCATGTTGCTTGGGTATGTAATACTAATTCTAACTGAGGTAGGGACAAATTCCCCTCTGCTACACTAGCACAAGACCACTAGCTTCAGTGACTAGTTTAACACAGATTTGTTCTTTCTGCAAACAATCTTCTACAGTATGAAATGGGCCCTTATCCCAGTCACTGGAATTTGGTGGTATACCCATCCTTAAAATATTTTTATACGGGAGGAAAATGGATTTTCCCCTCCATTAAAAAGAGAGTGCCAGAGGGGATTACAAACTATCTAGACTGTTTACCAAGCAGATAAAAACAGAGTGCTGTACATCATCATCCAGTGATTAGCACAGGCTAATCATATCTGAGCCACCCTAGTGCTAACATGTGATATGTTCACGGAGCAAAAGTCAATAAACTTAAGAAATCAAAGCCCATGTTTCACATTAAAAGCACACCTGCTTTGATAACAGTGGTATAAGGGTACTTCAAGAATAGGTTAATTAGTTCTAACTTTCAGCTCTTGCACATATTAGGGCAACTTTACTGAAATGAACAAATTATCTAGAGCAACAGGAATAATTAAGAAGCTTTGCCAGTTTTCAATTGAACATGGAAAAGATCTTAAGGTCTATTAGCTTCAGATATTGATGTTAGAAGTTTGTAAATTATTCACAAAATATCTAAAAGCAAATGGTGAACTACAACAATTAGGGAAATGGAAGAAAATATGAAGAATAATGCTTGTATAAATATCTGTGGAGTGATTACCGTTATGCCTGGTCCTGGGTTTCACAGTACGTATGCACAATAATGTCTGCAGATTCCCATCCACCTCCCTCACCAACCTGAATGGCCAAATGCCTCTACATGTGTATACCCAAGATACTCCCTCCCCCAGCTGCTTCCTGTCTGATATCCTTTTTTACCTACCAGGAAACTGGGCCAAAGTGTATCTTTACGAACTTAGAGTAGAAGACTCCTATTGGGAATTCATTCTTACTGCAGCCTATCAGTGTTAAAGTCAAGTTAGACTGTGATCAGAGAGTTAGCAATGCTCTGACTGAGTGGGTCAGTTTTGTGAAACTGCTGGATGGCTAATTTAATATGACAATCTAGGGCTCAAGTACCCTGATTGCGATGACATACCTGGGACCATAGCAACAGATTGGGTGGAATCCAATGACATCAGTGTGGCACATTTTGGTGGGTAGGGGAGAGTTTGGTTTGGCTTTGACTTTATTGTGAGGAGGAGTTGTTAGAGTGGAAGAGACTTGAGTGTGAAGCTACTGTCTTTCTATATGCAATGTTATAAATTCTAATCCTTCTCCGAATGAGCAGCTCATTCTGGTATTATAAGAAGTACATGTCTTAAGTAGTGCCTTGTTTTTAATCATGTGCAGATGTGGCCTGTATCGTGTGGGAGACATTTATGACAAATGTTCAGCTTTTTCTGTTTGAGAACTTTAGTTCTTCATTTGCTGGCCCCTAACACGTGCACCCTGTGCACCTGAGCTAGGAAGATTTTTTGGTAGCCGTCTTCATTGGTCTGAACCTGTACCCTTCCTCTCCTCCTGCTGCAAACCAAGGGCATAAAGATGATGAATTGTTAAAAAGTAAGATCGAGACCTTTGTTATTTATACCTTAATTTATAATTATGGATAGTGAATGAGTTTAGATGAAAATAATGATTAGGCCAAGGCTTTGCCTGGCATATGTTGCTTTGTTGTTTCTTTTCCTTTTTATATAGATTTGTTGATATGCTGAACATGATATTTTTGTGGACAAGACAAAGGTAATATGTTGTGCAGGAAGTTTTGAGGTTAACTCCCCCCCACCCTCCCACCCAAAAAAAACCCCCAACAACCTGTAATGACAAAAAGCCCTTTTTATTGCGAAAACCCAGAGGCAGGATAAGGTGGAACAGACTCTGTCAGGGCCAGGGCTTACCTCTCTCAGGTCAGAATCTGATCAATCAATGCAGAAAGAGCCCATAGACTTCAACTAATTTTTGTCTAATCCTCCTAGGTCACAAGAAATCCTGTACTTACATGAGACTTTTGGTGAGACTTTGACATTGCTGTCTACAGGTTTGGCTTTGGACAGTATCCATGCAAAGCAATACCATATGGCCAAATTAGTCAGACTGTGGGACTGTCTTGGTTGGAGAGCAGGGCATATATGTGCATGGGAGTTCCCTTTACACCTCCCCTCACAAGGAAAATTATTGATCAGATGCCTGCCTGTTAGGATGGGGTACCCAGCTGGATGAGCATACGGCACAAGGGACATGTACTCCTTGGGAGTCCTTGATGTACAAAAATCTTTTAGAACAGAGAAGCCTGCAAAAGATTCTTACTGCATATACAATCCCAACATATTCAAGTGATGTCAGACAACATGGCAACATTGTTTACATCAGCAAGCAACCAGGAGTGAAATCTCCCTCCCTCCCTTTGCTCAGAAAAGTTCAATCTTTTGAACCTGTGTCTTTGTCACTAAATAACCCTATCAGCAGTCCACCTCCAGGGATACACTAGTGGACAGACTCAGCAGGAGCTTCTCCAATGACCACAAATAGAAGCTATATTATTCTGTAGAGAGATGCATAGTCCAGTATCGGGGTCTCAGTCTTGGAACCCGTCTGACTCAAGAGAACAGGAAATGCAAGATGTATTTGCTCCAGGGGGACTCAAGGTCAGGACTCCAGCAGAAATGCCCTTCTAATAATCTAATGGTCAAGATACTTAAGGTATGCCTTTCCCCCATTCCAATCTTTCCTTGCGTTCTAAGGAAGGTCCAGCTGGATGAGTCAGTGAGTGTCCTCATTGCTCCCAGATGGTTGTGATTCCTGAGCTTCTCCAGATGTTAACTCATGCACCCATAAGCATCCCCCAAGCATCAGCATGACCAAGGACATGGGTGAGTTCAGACATCCCAATCCAGACTCCCTCCATCTCACGGCATGGTAGTTGGATGAGTGTTAAACCTAAAACAGACGTGTGGAAGCCATTCAAGATGTCTATAACAATAGCAGGAAGGAATCCACCAGAAAGTGCTACTTTGCGAAGTAGAAGCATCATATTCCCTCTATTTTTAGACCATCCATTTGCCTTGAGGACCTCAGGTCTGCTTCTTGTATGTACACTTGATGGCTAACAGCACCAGTCACCATCCAACTGGCAACCACTCCATTTCCACCCATCCAGGAACTGTACATCCTCCCAAGGGTCTGCTCAGAACCTTTCCTCCAGTAGGAACATTCCAACATGGAATCTTAACTTGGTCCTCTCAAAACTGATTCTCTTTGACCCTTTAGCAACATGCTTGCTGACCCTTCTATCTTGAAGGTTGCCTTTCTAGTGGCCATCCCTTCAGCAAAAGGGTAGGGGAACTAGAAGCCCTTATGGTTGGTTGACCATACACTTCATTCCTTAAGGATAAGGTTTCACTGAGACTGCACCCCAAATTAACTCCCAAAGCAATGCCAGACTTTCACGTGAATCAGAAACGTTGTCTCTTTTCCACTTGCCACTAGTGAGACTAGAGGACTCAATTTCCTGTATGTATACAAGGTGCTAGCATTGTATCTCCGGAAAACAAAATCCTTTGCCTAGACCAGTGGTTCTCAAAGTTATTTGATTGGCCCCCCACTCTTTGTGTCCGTAGTCGTTTATGCCCCTCCAAGTCCATATACCGCCACCCAGCTCTCAAGGCAGTGCTGCACCAGCAACAGCACTTTTCACAGCAGACTTAGTGCCCCATTGCCACGCTTGCTTCTGCACTGCTGCTGGGGCTAACAGCTGGAGCCTCACTCCTCTAGGTAAAGGATTGGGGGTGAGGGGAAAGGAGAGCCCGAGCCCGGGTGGCAGGCCTCTGGTTGTCCCCTTTATCATTTTCTGCTGGGTGTGCACGGCCCAGCCAGAGCCCTTAAAAAAAAGACAAAAACAGCCCACCTCATAGTTTGAGAACTGCTGGCCGAGACCAAAGGTTTTTAAAGTGTGGGGCCCCTCCCCCTAAGGGGGACATAAGGACCTGATTGGGCCACACTGAAGGGCTGGAGTTTGCAGGGGGTTCTGTCTGGCAGGAGAAGTAAGCAGGCCCTTTGCAGGTGATCTGTGCTGTCCGGCCAGGACTCTCTTTCTGTCTTGCTCCCCCACTGCTATAGCTGCCCTACCAGTTAACCTCAGGCTGGCAGGAATTCTGAGTGGAGACCCGAAGGCTCCCTGAGGAGTGCTGTCCCCTGCAGACGAACCTGCCTTTTCCCTCCTCTGCTGCTCTTCAAATAATGTGTTTCATTCTTTCAGTCTAGTGGGTTTTTTTCCCCAAACAGGTACATTTTAATAATTGTCAGTGCCTGCCAATGTATTTGGTAAAAGCACTCCCTTTCTCACAAAGTATCAGTGGCTGCAAAGCTGCTGGATGCCGTCTCTTGCAAGATCTGGATAAATAGATCCCAATTTTGTGGCTGTGCATGATTCCTTCCAGTAGAACAGATAAAACAAAGCATTTTTTTAAATTTTTGTTTTGATCTTCCAATAAGAGGATAATGCAATATTAAAAGTAGCAGTAATTTTCCAACTTGGTGCTAGGCAAAAACTCTAATATACATGATGTGTGTGTGTGTCTGAGAGCACCTCCTCACAAGCAGGGCTGCTCTCTGCCCTGTTATTAAGGTACTGCTGCTGGCAGGTTCTTTTCATCTGCTGGAGACTATTGAGTTTAACTGTATGCACAACTGGTTGCTACTGTTCACAGATGCAAGAGGACCAGTGGAACCAACCCAATTCAGTGCTTGTATGCACTTTCACTCTCTTTTAGCCCTGGTCTACACTAAGACTTTCGGTCGAATTTAACAGCATTAAATCGATGTAAACCTGCACCTGTCCACACGATGAAGTCCTTTTTTTCGACTTAAAGGGCTCTTAAAATCGATTTCCTTACTTCACCCCTGACAAGTGGATTAGCGCTTAAATCGGCCTTGCCGGGTCGTATTTGGGGTACTGTGGACACAATTCGACGGTATTGGCCTCCAGGAGCTATCCCAGAGTGCTCCATTGTGACCACTCTGGACAGCACTCTCAACTCAGATGCACTGGCCAGGTAGACAGGAAAAGAACCGCGAACTTTTGAATCTCATTTCCTCAAGAAAATAGGTGTGAAACGATTGTCTGCTGCTGCTTTCACGGAGGTAGGGAGGGAATGGGGGCCTGATGATATGTACCCAGAACCACCCGTGACAATGTTTTAGCCTCATCAGGCATTGGGATCTCAACCCAGAATTCCAATGGGCAGCGGAGACTGCGGGAACTGTGGGATAGCTACCCACAGTGCAACGCTCCGGAAGTCGACGCTTGCCTCGGTACTGTGGAAGCACTCCGTCGAGTTAATGCACTTAATGCACTTAGAGCATTTTCTGTGGCAACACACACACTCGAATATACAAAAACGATTTCTAAAAAAACGACTTCTATAAATTCGACCTAATTTCATAGTGTAGACATACCCTTAGACTATATTAAGTGAAGTGTGGCCTTTGGGGTTTTGCTGTGTTCTATTTTTATAACTGAAATTGTTTTGAGAGAATTAGGTAGACCCCAAATCAAACAATGGATCTTTCTATGGTGAAAGTAACATACATCAGCATCCAATCCTTTATCACCCATAAATCATGATTCTGCTCACTCTTACTCTCTCTGCAAGTTCCTTGAAATATTCCCATGGCTACAAGCACAGTGATAGAGATGGACATAGAAGGAAACACTATTTAGGAAGAGAGCTAGAGGGAAGGCTGCTGCTGACCTTGAGGAATATCTTGCTTTAGATGATGCTGGTGATGATGACAGGCAAGCAGTACAGAGCAAACAGAGACTGACACTAGTGCATGTGATGAATCGTGCTAGTCTGCAAAGCAAAGGAAGTAGCAAGAAACAGATGGTAGGAAAAGACCACTGGAAAAGAACAAAGTTCAGCTTGTTTCAGAAATCAAAGAAGAAAAGCCCCACCTCCCCCCATACCACATATGTTTTAATACTCCTTGCCTCTATTTCCCACATAAACGAACAGCTTCTGTCAGGTCAGAATCAGCTTGCATTTTCTGTAGCAGGAGTGCAACATTAGCAGTGTTTGGGTCACTCTTAGAGCACCGAGGAGCCTTGCCATGAGGTTTGTGTTTCTTGCAAAATATTCATAATTCAAGGGAGAAAAGTGACTTAGTACATAGTGACTTGTGCTGCTTCTGAAAAGAGACCTGCAGCTGAAAGACAGCAAATCAAAAGCTTTGTGAAAAATAGAGGTGTAGTTAGAGAAGGAGGAATTGCTCCTGTTGCTTTCCTCCATAAAAGTTTCACAGCATCTACTTCAATGCTCCACAAGCACTTAGCATTAGTACCACCACAGCAGAAAGGAGCTTAGTCTCAGAAATCTAGACAATTTCCTTACCAAAGTAAACTGAAGCAGTCTCAAAATCATCCCACTAGAGTAACTGTGAACCAGAAAGCTGCAGAAATTTTTGCTCTTAATCTGCAGCCCTGCTAGAGCATACTAGCTTCCAAAGCCTGTTATACAGCCATACTGTTCCTTCCCAAGCAGAAAATTTGTCTTTGCCATTGCTATGATTTGACAGTTTATAGCTCAAATTAAGCCACGTTCTCAAAGAAGCAGAGGAAAAATGCATAAAGTTTATCACTGAAATTTGAACAAGCGGCCAAACCATTTCATAGTAGCTTGTTGAGTTAGTTTTGGCAACACCACCTCTGGGATAGTCTCTTCCAGAATTAGACTGTAGAAGCCCACACAATAGGAAACAGTGGTCCATTTCCCTCACTCACATGCCTCTGGGAACATTCAAAAGCAGCTGCAATACCTGGTTTTATGTTTGGATCACTCGAAGGGCTTCATATATTTTTCTTTCCAGACAATGATGGTAACTAGAAATGGGACCAAGCTGCAAAATTTGGACACAGACTGCAATTCCCTTTAAGTTGTGGCTGTTGGATCTTTACTCCACCAGTGTAAAGTTGAATTGACAAGCAGCCTGGGTGCTTCCAGGTGCTTCTGAGCACCAGGTCCAAAACTGCACAGGAGCAGAAACTTCCTTTTTGAAGCACCTCTGTAGGATAAGCACTAGTAGCTGCGCTTCAAATTAAATTTTCTATGTCATCCCGCAGCCGGGTAGCAGTGTTGAGGAACAGCTGGAAACAATCTGGCGGCTTTTCCATTAACCTGTACTGTGATGGGAAAGAAATAGAGGAGACGGGGGATTGGGCGAGGACAGAGAAGATCACACTGAGGAGCTTGTGAGGAAGAAAAAGTCTGGCAGAAGGAGAGAGGCCGAAGGGTGATGACTAGCTCTGACTGTCTACAACCATTGTGTAGGATGGCAGGGGAGGGGACAGAGAGAGAGCTTCTCTTGCTTACTCCCACCACCCCATTTATTTGACAACGGACATAGGGATATTTTTTCCAACTATGACTGCTGGGAATTCTGCATAACTAAACCAAGCTAAGTAGCCAATCAGAATTTGGCTTTGAACAATCAGTGCCCCAAACCATCCTCCAGTGGTGGTTGTTCAGAATTAACTTCAGCTTCACCCTGAGCGGAGGAACAACCATAATGTAACATTTACATTCTCAGGGTTTTTGATTTGTGGAGGATGTCCCCCCAAGAAAATGTATTTGACAGAACTGAAGACCTTATCAGATAGGGCTGGAGCCAGTACCCATCAAAGTCAATGAGCTTTAGATCAAGCCCATTGTTCGTCCCAAGTTCTCTACCCTGACAAACACATGTAACACCATTGCTAATCAGTGGATTATCAGGCTTGACTGAAGTCAAAGTTATTCTGCCTGGAATATCTGATTTACCAAACTTCAGCAGATTTAGATTCTTTGACAGAGTCTCATCACATAAATGCATAGCACAACTTTAGATTGAGTAAAATGTGAGTAGCAGAATATTTCTCTCACAACGGGTAAAATAAGCTAGTCCAATCTGCTTGTGTTCACCACTGTGCTACATTTAAACAGAAAAATAGACTTTCCTTACATAGGAGCCCACAAGATTGGTGTGGCCAATGTGACTCACACCACAAAGGTCCTACTGGAGCTATTTTAGATCATATACATCTTTTCTGTGATAAGGCCAGGCAGTTACTCCCTCATCCATACTTGTCTAAAGAACAATGAAAACAAATGACAGGTTTCAAGGATGCACGACAGTGTTCGCAAAAGGCTGTTCTGTAATATGATTAAATGCAAGCTAAAGAGGATTGAGTGAAACAAACAAAAAAAACCCTCTATCACCTGTACTCATTAAAGACCAGTTTAGCTTTATGCTGACAGATAAATGTAGCATAGCATTTTGCCTCTCCCCCTCCCCCAAAAAACAGCTTCATCTGATAGACAGTTGCATAAAGAAGGGTATAAAGGTTGCTCTGCTTTCCTTCTCAAGCATTATGTTTAAAAAAAACCCACAACCCTCTAATACTTCATTTCAAAGTGCAGTTCTTGTTTCTCATAGATCTCATTCCTCTGCAGCTGAAAGTTAAACACAAAAATAGTATACATTTGTTTTGGATGGGGCTTTAGAAAATGCTTTTCTCCCACTAAATTTGCAAGCAGGTGAAAGGCTTAAGGGTTTGTCTGAAGTAGATTTACGCATATTGCTGCAGGCAAAAATTTGTTTAGCAGTTTTGCTAACAAATCCCTCCGTCCCCTTCCAAACCTCTCTCTTTCTCATTGAGTGAAACTGCAAATTGTATCCCAAGAGGAGGTAAACTGAAGGTCAAAGAGAAATGTGGCTTGTTTAATCACATGGCTTAATTTTCGCAAAAGTGAGAGACCTCTGTAAAAGTGAGCAGAAAATATTTGGGGGTGAAAAATCAACTTAGAAGGTAAACACTTTCTCCCAATGCCATATTTATGTGTTTTAAGGTAAATATGGGACAAAATCTAGATGACATACAGAGATCAGTGACCTGCCTGCAGGCAAATACAGCAATATATGAAAGTTATGCTACTACTTAATCATCTACAGTGAAATTTATCCACAGTGCAGAGGGCCTCTGAAAAGCACTAGGCACCTAGGCGCTGAGCAGGTGTCTGCTGGAGAAGTGTCTGCACAGTATTGCCTGCATGCATTCCCTGATTTCTGTAAAGAGTCTCCATGCCACCTCTACATGAAAGCCCAAAGTGGCAGAGGTGCAGCAGGATCCAGGTTTATGTGAATCCACTCGCCTCAGTCCTTGCACCACTGTCATGGTTGTGCTGCAGCTGCTATTCCAGCTCATAGGAAAAAAGGTTCAGCTGAAAGTATTTGCTGAATTTGACCCAAATTTACAAATGGCTGTGGGGCCCTGAGAGGTGCGGTTTTCTGTGAATGTACTTTTGCCAAATAAATCACTCAGTTCTACTGGAGGATTCAGAGGATCTGGCAGTCGGTACAGGGACTTGGAGCAATCAGGCAGGATTGGAGGAAGAAGAGATAAGGGCACTGGTGGACAGTTGGTGGTTTGAGCTGTGGGAGCTGAACAACATTGTCTAAGGTTGAGGCACTGAGTTCAAGGAGGAGCAGCCACATTTTGGAAAGAAAAGCAGATTGTGGAGGGATCAAGAGCAGAAGGTGGATTTAGAGCCGGGAAAAAGCTCTGGGTAGTACGTTAGCCTTCTCCTCTCCTCCAACAATATGAAGGGGGTTTGGGAGAGGGAACGCAGTTGTAAGCTCTTTAGGGCAGAGACTCTCTTAGTATATGTTTTTGTAAAGTTTCTTGCACAATAGAGTCATACACTTGGTTGGGATATCTAGGCACTACTGTAATATAAATACCAATAGTAAGTAATGCTCGCCTCCTGTGTGTCACTTATATATTATTACTAATAAAGCACATATCTCGCTTGTAACCATACTTGCCTATCTATACTGTATTTGCTCTGTGCGTGACAATACAATAGTCTATAGAATAGTGGCACATCTATTCTCACCAGTGTCTTAGCATTCAGAATTTAAAATTCAGTGTGGATTCCCTTGCCACATCATTCCTCACAGGCAGGCAATAGAGAGATGAGTTAAATACAACACATGCTATCACTCTACTGTGTTTTGTAACTTTTCAATTTAAAAGTATGTTCTTTTTAGTGGTTCACTTAGCCCTGGTCTACACTGGGTGAGGGGGGGGATTGATCTCACTTACGCAACTTCAGCTATGTGAATAACGTAGCTGAAGTCGACGTACTTAGGTCGATTTACCGTGGTGTCTTCACTACGGTGAGTCAACTGTTGCCGCTCCTCCATCGACTCTGCCTGTGCCTCTCGTGGCGCTGGAGTACAGGAGTTGATGGGAGAGCATTTGGGGGTCGATTTATCATGTCTAGACTAGACGCGATAAATCGATCCCTGCTGGATCGATCGCTGCATGCTAATCCAGCAGGTAGTGAAGACATACCCTTAGCAAGTGTTTGTTTATATAAAACACTCACACAAATGATGGAAGCTGTATATGAGCAGGCCCTGTAGTTAATATGATGTCATGTGCTGGAAAAGTACTTCTGTCTTAAATTAATGCTGTCCTGAACTAACCAGTTTGCATGCTACTCTCTGGGAGGGGAAATACCCTGCTTCACTTTTGATCAGCCTCCTCACTTTCTGACCAAATGCAAATAATTATATTGAGAGAGACACTGAAGGATGGGCTCAGTCTGCAGCCTTAGTTGAGGAGGAGGAGGGGGTAAATGAAATGGGAACACCCTCCAAGTCCTCCCCTCCCACTGAACCTCGTAATGGCAGTGAAAGAAGTGTTGCTGGGAATGGGGACCACTAGGTACTATTATTTATATTACATTAACACCTGTGAACCTCAGTTAAGGATCAGAACTCTACTGCATTATGCTAGGCACTGTCCGGGTAAATAACAAAGAAGGCCGCCCCTGCACAAGAGAGCTTCTTTGAGTGCTTGTGTATATCCATTACACTGTAGGTGTGTGTGTATCCTGTGCACTGGTGCTGGAGTTTCCTTAGCAGTACCAATAGGTCCTGCCTCTATCCAACCTCCTTGTGTTTGGAAGCAAGGGTATAAAAGGCATAGCTGCCTCCCCCTAGGGTGACCAGACAGCAAGTGTGAAAAAATCGGGATGGGGATGGGGGGTAATAGGAGCCTATATAAGAAAAAGACCCAAAAATCGGGACTGTCCCTATAAAATTGGCACATCTGGTCACCCTACCTCCTCCCCCCCACCACCCTTCTTCAGCTCCTTACCGTCCATGGTTGGAGTGTTTTGTGTTCCCTGTGAACAAAAACTTCTCTACTGAGTTTCTACCTAGTAATACACTCTCTCCCCCACTTGACTCTTAAGACTTTTTCATTTGATTCTGTATTTCTTATTTTATTTCAGATATAGGTCTTGGGTAATTTTTTTTCAGTCAGGCAGTACTGGTGGAGTTCATGCCAAGGCCCCCAGGTATCAACCTGGAATGGGCTGCAGAAAGCCTGTGCCTGCCAATGTCCTGCATTTGTGCTGTTTCAAGTGCTTGGGTGAGGGCCACATTAGATACAGGCACTCTATTTGTCACAGTTTAAAGGCCAAGATCAAGAAGCTGATGGAGGATCACCTTGTGTCCTGATGGAGACTGTCCTTAGACCAGGGTTGGAATCCCAATGGTCGTCCAAGGGAAGCTCTGTAAAAACTCCTTCCTGTAGCGCCCTCCCACCCCAGCATCAGCCATGCCTGCAGAGAGAAGTCACTCAAGCCCAGAAGTTTAAGAAGAAGTTGTCATTGGTCTCTTTGAAGTCCAAGGTGCAGGACTCTTCCATAGAAGATCATTCCAGTACCAATGGTAGAGCACACCCTTCAGCATGCCACTCCCTAGTACCAGCTCAGACAGGTGGACTAGAGCTGTAGACTCCAGTGCCCTCCCAGGGACCCTTGAAATGGGCTACGTGCTCAGCTGAGACACAGCAAACTTCCCTGACCCTGGCGAGACAACCACCCATATCAATACCGATAACGGCAGAGGCTCATGCTGCAGCAAGGGGCTTGTTATGCTTATTGGTGCCACTATTGCCATTGCTTCAGGGCAAAGACTCCCATCCAGCACTGCTGCTGGTGCTAAGATTATTGTCACCAGGCAGTTCAATTCTGGGGCCAGCAACTTCAGGCTTGGTACTGCCTCCTTCGACTTCCCCAGTACGGGTACCAGCTCCTCTGTGCTGCATGTTACCAGCAGCTAAGAAGGTGTCCATGAATCCTCCAGTAATGCATTCCTGGCATGGATCTGGATCAGAATTGCAGAGGATCCCTCCGGGCACTGCACTCCCCTGGCTCTCAGAATACTCAGATCGTTCCTTGTACTCCGAGATGGGTTCTCAGGTTTCATGATACCAAGAGTCTCAAGTTTCCTTTCAGTCCCATTCCCAAACTCCTCATCATAGGTCTGAGAAGAGAATGTCCAGAGATGGGGATACTTGGGCTAGACTGTACCAACCCCTTCATTAGCCCTGTTGGATGCCATAGGGGATGTTCCCCGGAATCCAGATCCACATTGCCAATATCTTGCACAGGTAGATCCCCAAGGAGGAAATCTTCTCCTGCTTGTACCAAGAGACTGTGATGATGGTTGCTACTTATCAGCCTTTGGTCTCTCAAGTACAGGACTTGCCTCATCCTGCTTTGGAGCATCAGCCCGCCCCAGTATTGCAGGACCAGTCTTGGGAGCTCTCCCCTTCAAACATCCACCTCATCACCTGATGAGGTCGTGGCACTGGAAGAATCCTCTACCATACTGGATGACTTTATGGTGTACCAAGAACTGCTCAGGAGAATAGCAGCCTCTCTCGGAATCAAGTAGAACTAGTGGAGGAGAATACCCACAAACCGATGTTCTCTAACCCACTTCAGCAGGAAAAGTAGCTGTGCCTATACACAAAGATATTATGCAAGCAGCCAAAGTTCTGTGGCAAACCCCTTTCTCCATTCCACCTGTGGCCAAGCAAACTGAGTGTAAATACCAGGTTCTGTCCCAAGGGTTTGAGCAGTTTTACTTGCATCCTAATCCTAGGTGTAGCCACAGTGAATGAGAGAACCCATCAGGGTTGGGCTAAGACGACAACTAAAGAAAAAGATGCTAAGAAGCTGGACCTTACGGTAAAGACTTGTTCTACAGCATATTCTTAGCTCTGTATTGCCAGTCACTACACACTGTTGGTAGGTATGACTATTCTAACTGAGAAGCAATCTCTCAGTTTGGGAATAAGCTGCCAGAGGGTTCCAGAGAACAATTTCAGTCCCTTGTTGCTAAGGGCTGCCTTGTCTCTTGATCAGCTCTGCAGGGCTCCTTGGACCTGGCAGATTCTGCAGCCATGGCTATGATTATGGCAGTCACAATACACCATTTTTCCTGGTTACAGCTCTCGGGGATCCTTGTGGAACCGACAACTGAGGATCTTCCCTTCAAGGGCTGTGCCTAAAACAGGTGAGTCATTGTACACGCTGAAGATCTCTAGCCGTGTTGAGGTCCTTGGGCCTCTAAAATCCAGCTACAGAGAGGACAAAATATTGTCCTTGTTACCAGCCTAGACAGCAGTATTATCCCTTCTGTCAGGCGGACCGATCTAAGAGAAAGCAGAAGTCTCAGAGGAGAAGGCTGATGCCTTCTAATTCCGAGGTCTCTTTGTCTAGACTCCCGAGGCTCAAAGCAGTTGGTTTGACTCTTATGTTGAAGACAGCATACTATGAGACCTGGATCTCAATGGTCCTTCCCTCTCCTTTCTAGGACAGATTGTTCCATTTTCTACATGCCTGCCTGTCCGAGTGGGTGCTAGCATGGATATACCTTCCATTTTCTTTCTATTACTCACTTCTTCCCACCGTACCCAGTCACTCTCCACAAGTCTGTATTAAGGCAAGAAGTGCAGACTGTACGTTCCTTGGGAGCCATAGAAGAGGTCCCCTTCTGCATTGGGGCAGGGAGGTTCATTCCCACTATTGTCTAATATCCAAAACAGGGGAGGTCTCAGACTTATCCTAGACCTGCAGAATCTCAACAAATATATAAAGAAGATAAAGTTCTGTGTGGTGTCCCTGTATATGATTATCCTTCCCCTAGATCTGGGAGACTGGTATGCTGCCCTCAACTTAAAGGATTTTTACCTCTTTGTGGTAAAATCCATCCTGGCCACAGGAAGTCCTTGAGGTTCATGATAGGAAATGATAATTACCAATTCACTGTTCTGACATTCAGCCTATCATTAGCACTGAGGGTCTTTACCATGGTGGCATGACAGTGGGAGTAGCCTACGTCTGCCAGAGAGACGTCCATACTGGTTTGGGGGTCACTTCAGAAACAGGTGCATGCCACAGTCCATGAAACACTGTCTGTTCAACGTCCTGGACCTAAAAAGTCAACTTTATCACCTCTGCAAGGGCAGAGTTCATAGGTGTGGTCCTGAACTAGATCTCTGCTGAAGTATTTCTGCATCTTTCCAGTTTCAGACCCTAGGGAACCTATATACATCCCTCAAGGATCATCCACAGACCACTGTGAGGAATTGCCTCAGACTCCTAGGTCACATGTCCACATGTACATACATGACCCCTCATGGTAGGCTGCACTTCAGAGCATTGCAGGCATGGTTATGGTCAGTCAATCACTCTAAGTCACCTTCTAGATAAGCAGCATGCATTCTGGACAGGGTATTATCATCTCTGAGCTCGTGGATGAGCCAAGACAATGTGTATAGGGGAGTGCCCTTCTTTCTACTGCTCCCTTCCACGACTTTCATAAGAGACTCTTCAGCCATGAAGTGGGGAGCACATCTGGGCAATCTTCAGGCTTAGGGTTTGTGGACAACAATATCCTTGAGTTGTGTGCAATCTTCTGTTCATGTCAGTGGTTCCTTCCTGATAGGATCAATATCCAACACTTTTCTGTTCCTATGGGATAAGGACCTCCTGTAAGCATACCCACCAGTGCCTCTGATTCCCAGAGTCATCCTGAAGCTCAAACAAGATCTTGGCAGGATGATTCTCATAGCTCCAGCTTGCCCGAGACAGCCATGCTACTCAGACCTATGCACCATGTCTACCCAGGAAACTTTCCCATTACCAATCATCTCTACTTACAAAGTGGGCATTTCATTAGCTGAAGATTTGCAGTGTCTTTCCAGGGTTAGCTCCATGTAGAGCTTATTGCAATAGTCCAGTCTGGAGGAGATAAAGACATGGATAATTGTGGCAGTATCTGATTATTTTACATTGGAGAAACATTATGATTAAGCCTATATGAACTGGAAAAGTACTTGCTTATTTTTGATAGAATATTATAGAATTATAGGACTGGAAGGGACCTTGAGAGGTTATCTAATCCAGTCCTCTGGACTCATGGCAGGCCTAAGTATTATCTAGTAGTAGTGCGATGACATTTCCATTTTTAAAGGCTGTTGAAGTTGGATTAAAACAGTACTATGACCAAACAGAACTATAAAACTCAGAATGAAAACGCTATTGAATCAACTGTATGGTCCCAGTGAAAACCAATAAACAGGTCACAGATTAGAATATATCTAAACTTTTTTACATGCAGGATGCAGGAATGTTTGCCTACTACTGTCTAGTCACAAACATTCCAAGGTGAGTAGAAGGTGGTGGTTATTCAAATGTAGGTGCACTTAGACTCTAGCAATATTCTGAATATGTTCTGAGCAGGGTTCCCGCATTTTTCACACCCCTGAGAGATGTAGCTAGCCCAATGTAAATTTTGTAGACCAGCCTCACTCCATCTATTCTGATCTGACCTCAGTTTATGTGAGATCTCACTTCTCTCACACACATACCCTACCCAGAACAATGTTCTGCCAAAAGTTCCTGGGTGGGTTCATACACACCTGCTGTCTTAAGTGGAGCTTATGCTTCGTTATGTTAATTGACCGCTGAGTTCATACCTACCGATCTAATTGGGGTTTTAACTCAACCCATCACAAGGTTTTGTCCAGCACATAACATTATGTTAGAAAGTATCTAATTCAGTTTTGTATATACATTTTACAACATGGGAGACAGGATCAGTTGCTGAGGGACATCATATTTCAGATTCCTTGGTGATGAAGCAACTATTTATTATTACTGACTGAATTCCTGGAAGCCGCCCCAGTCTCACCAGGAATGTCTCAGTCACCAGAGCAACAACCAAAAATCCATACCCCTGAGAGATGTAGCTATGCCATCCTAACCCCCAGGCTCTGTCTACAGTGCAACTGAACGACAAAACTTTTGTCGTTCAGGGGAGTTAAAAACACACACACACCGAAAGACAAAAGTTTTGACAACGAAAAGTGCTGGTGCGAACAGTACTTTGCTGGCAGTAGCGCTCTCCTGCCCACAAAGCTACTGCCGCTCGGGGGTGGAAGATTTTTGTTGGTGGAAGACCTCTCTCCCGCCAACAAACAGCAGCTACACTGCACACATTTTAGCAGCATGGCTGTAGCGGCACAGCCGTGTCACTGAAAGGTGCATAGTGTAGACAAAGCCCCAGTGTAGACAGTGTTAAGTTGACAGAAGAATTTTTCCCTCAACCTACCTACTACCTCTCAGGGAGGTGGATTAACTACAGTGACGGGAGAACCCTCTTTAGTGTTTTAAGTATAGAAATACCCTAAGAGACGCAGCCTGGGGGAGCAGCTAAAAAGAGTGTTGGTGACCCTGGAAGAGGCCTGGGAAGAGGTTTTTGTGTCAGCGATGCAGGGTGAAAAAAATGTGGTTAGCACTGTGAGCAAAAGAAGTTGTTTCCTGCTATTGGATTTCCTCTATGTTGAGACATATAACTTTGTACATTCTTTGTAAATAAACAAAATTGCACCAAAGAAATACCTGACTACCACCAATTTTTACCAATTTGTACTCCCAACTGGAATGCCATAGGGCCCTAAATTTTGTCTAGCATCTCGGATCAAAAAAGTGCAACAATACCATCAATGTTCTGATGACACTGACAACTATGTAAGTTTTGTTTCTGGGCCCCACGGTTTCAGTCTGTGTTCTGGAAAAATGCTTTTAATAATACTGTTCTCTGGATGCACTGAAACTGCTTCATCCTCTACTCTGGAAGTGCAAAGTCTGGCTGTTGTATCTGAGGAAACTCACTCCTCCTAATCCCCACTCAGTGAGGGATTTATTCTGATGCCATGAGTTAGGTTCTGAATGTTAGCGGCACTTCTGAGCATGTTCTTTCTTTGGATCTCTCCCATGTACTGGATGTGGTTCAAAAGTGATATTTATTTATGTTCCTGTGCCTTCACTTTTCTCTTGAAACGTCAAGACATGCTCTTTTGCCCACCAGGTTCATTTGTCGTAATACACTTTTTGTGGTGCTTTTAGTAGAGCTACTTCCTCACATGAAGCTTATTCAGAGTGAAATAGCATGGTTTGAGCTATTGTGATCATATTGGGCTGATCCAAAGTTTACTGCAGTCAGTGGAACTCCTTCAGTTGACTTCAGTGGGCTTTGGCATAGAGACATTATGCACATCCTAAATTATTTGTGTTGTCTGCCTATGCAACCACTGATTCATTTGAGTTGGCTCTATTGGTTTTTAAACTCCTTAATTTTGTTGGCTCTGGATATATTTAAATCCTGTGCCTTGAGTCTTCTTTTGAATGATAATCTGAACTCATGTGCCATTCACGGCTTTAGGAATCCATCATTCTGCCTGTAGTGGACGAGGAACCTGCTTTTGCTGTGGTGTATGCTACTATGTGGAAATTGTACCACCTTTGAAATACAATGTATTGTATCCCTTTTCATTAAAAACAAACCACACCTATTAGCTGTCCATTGTTTACCCTCCATAAAATTGTTGTAAAATGGCTAGTTTGGGAGCTATATTTATCAGCTTCCCTTTCCTTCCCACTTTAAAATTAGACCAGTCCCTTATTTGTGTTTCAAGAAAATGATATTTTATTTGTTTTTATTCTGCTGTAAGATATCCAAGCAAATTGGCAGGAGGGAAAGGGAATACATAAAATTAAATAAAATTATTTGTTATAATATAAATCAGAAATTTCCCAAGAATTGCTTTAATGCGTTTTACATTTAAAATTACTCTAATTTTTACACTATTGAAATTTTCAGAAATTCAGTTTCTGAAGAGTTCTTATCATAGAATCATAGACTATCAGGGTTGGAAGGGACCTCAGGAGGTCATCTAGGCCAACCCCCTGCTCAAAGCAGGACCGATCCCCGACTAAATCATCCCAGCCAGGGCTTTGTCAAGCCTGACCCTAAAAACTTCTAGGGAAGGAGATTCCACTACCTCCTTAGGTAACGCATTCCAGTGTTTCACCACCCTCCTAGTGAAAAAGTTTTTCCTAATATCCAACCTAAATCTCCCCCACTGCAACTTGAGACCATTACTCCTTGTTCTGTCATCTGCTACCACTGAGAACAGTCCAGAGCCATCCTCTTTGGAACCCCCTTTGAGGTAGTTGAAAGCAGCTATCAAATCCCCCCTCATTCTTCTCTTCTGAAAACTAAACATCCACAGTTCCCTCAACCTCTCCTCATAAGTCATGTGTTCCAGTCCCCGAATCATTTTTGTTGCCCTCTGCTGGACTCTTTCCAATTTTTCCACATCCTTCTTGTAGTGTGGGGCCCAAAACTGGACACAGTACTCCAGATGAGGCCTCACCAATGTCGAATAGAGGGGAACGATCACGTCCCTCCATCTGCTGGCAATGCCCCTACTTATACATCCCAAAATACCATTGGCCTTCTTGGCAACAAGGGCACACTGTTGACTCCATTCCAACTTCTCATCCACTGTAAGCCCTAGGTCCTTTTCTGCAGAACTGCTGCCGAGTGTTAGGATATAGATATTCAGGCCTGTCTGTAAAGGCCTGTACTTTAAGAATTTAGGTGTATTTTTATCACTTGGCTAGTTAGAGGTATAAAAGAAAGAATCAAAATCACTGTCTGCCAGTGTAAGGTCCTTCTCTTACTGTGACAGTCTGAGGCCCTGTTCTTAGGCTAAGGCCTTTGGCTAAGCGACAGAGGCAGCCATAAGCTGGGAAGCGACTGGTCACATCCTCACATTCCAAACTAGTCACATTGAAAGAAGGTGCTATTGGGCTGTTAGGAATACAATCCTGTCCTGATAGTGCCTATCACCTCCAGAGAAAGGGAAGTGCCTAGAAGATGTAAAAGAAAATTGAGGTTGATAGTTTTCTGTCTGGTAAGAACTCACTTATCAATAGACACAGCTGGGAAACTCTTATGTCTTTATAGATGTAGTTGTGAAATCCTCACTTCTGTATTGTTTTGTCATTATAGTTCCCACTTTGCTATTGTTTATTGGCATGGTCTCTGTCTGGTTCTGTGATTGTTTCTGTCTGCTGTATAATTAATTTTGCTGGGTGTAAACTAATTAAGGTGGTGGGATATAATTTGTTAGCTAATCATGTTACAATATGTTAGGATTGGTTAGTTAAATTTCAGTAGAATGATTGGTTAAGGTATAGCTAAGAATATTACTATATAAATTAGGGGCAAACAGGAAGTAAATTGGGATTCGAAAATAAGGAAAAAGGAACTTGTATTTAAGCTTGCTGGAAGTTCAGCCCAATAAACATCAAATTGTTTGCACCTTCGGACTTCGGGTGTTGTTGCTCTCTGTTCATGCGAGAAGGACCAGGGAAGTGGGAGAGTGAAGGAATAAGCTCTCTAACACCGAGCCATTCGGTCCCTAGTCTGTAGCGGTGCATTGGATTCTATTGCGGTTCAATGACAAGACAGGACAAGGCTTTAAGCAAGCAAGCAAGCTGGTCTGCTAACGGGCTTCTCCCTGTCAGCTTTCCACCTTCCCTTTATTCTTTCTCTCCCCCCGCGCATTACATTCTCCAACAGATAAAAGGAATACACTAGCTTTGTTTAACATTCTTATTTACCAATTTCTATCTACCGCATTCCTTGCTCTCGGGCCTTGAGCCCAGTCCTGGGAGGCTTCCCACGGTTCAAGTCATCTGGGTGAGATTCCAAGGTTCATGCCCTTGAGAGGAGCTGTGTGTGCACTGCTCCTACACAACACTCCGGGTGTGCCCTGAATGTTGCCAAGTGCATGGACCTTGAACGAATCCTACAGGATTCTTCCATCCTAAGTGCAGGACTCTGCACTTGTCCTTGTTGAACCTCATCAGATTTCTTTTGGCCCAATCCTCCAATTTGTCTAGGTCCCTCTGTATCCTATCCCTACCCTCCAGCGTATCTACCACTCCTCCCAGTTTAGTGTCATCTGCAAACTTGCTGAGGGTGCAATCCACACCATCCTCCAGATCATTTATGAAGATATTGAACAAAACCGGCCCCAGGACCGACCCCTGGGGCACTCCACTTGATACCAGCTGCCAACTAGACATGGAGCCATTGATCACTACCCATTGAGCCCTACAATCTAGCCAGCTTTCTATCCACCTTATAGTCCATTCACCCAGGCCATACTTCTTTAACTTGCTGGCAAGAATACTGTGGGAGACTGGGTCAAAAGCTTTGCTATAGTCAAGGAACAACACGTCCACTGCTTTCCCTTCATCCACAGAGCCAGTTATCTCGTCATAGAAGGCAATTAGATTAGTCAGGCATGACTTGCCCTTGGTGAATCCATGCTGACTGTTCCTGATCACTTTCCTCTCCTCTAAGTGCTTCAGAATTGATTCCTTGAGGACCTGCTCCATGATTTTTCCAGGGACTGAGGTGAGGCTGACTGGCCTGTAGTTCCCAGGATCCTGCTTCTTCCCTTTTTTAAAGATGGGCACTACATTAGCCTTTTTCCAGTCATCTTGGACCTCCCCCGATCGCCATGAGTTTTCAAAGATAATGGCCAATGGCTCTGCAATCACATCCGCCAACTCCTTTAGCACTCTTGGATGCAACGCATCCGGCCCCAAGGACTTGTGCTTGTCCAGCTTTTCTAAATAGTCCCGAACCACTTCTTTCTCCACAGAGGGCTGGTCACCTCCTCCCCATGCTGTGCTGCCCAGTGCAGTAGTCTGGGAGCTGACCTTGTTTGTGAAGACAGAGGCAAAAAAAGCATTGAGTACATTAGCTTTTTCCACATCCTCTGTCACTAGGTTTCCTCCCTCATTCAGTAAGGGGCCCACACTTTCCTTGACTTTCTTCTTGTTGCTAACATACCTGAAGAAACCCTTCTTGTTACTCTTAACATCTCTTGGTAGCTTCAACTCCCGGTGTGATTTGGCCTTCCTGATTTCACTCCTGCAAGACCGAGCAATATTTTTATACTCATCCCTGGTCATTTGTCCAATCTTCCACTTCTTGTAAGCTTCTTTTTTGTATTTAAGAGCAGCAAGGATTTTGCTGTTAAGCCAAGCTGGTCGCCTGCCATATTTACTATTCTTTCTACACATCGGGATGGTTTGTCCCTGTAACCTCAATAAGGATTCTTTAAAATACAGCCAGCTCTCCTGGACTCCTTTCCCCCTCGTGTTATTCTCCTAGGGGATCTTGCCCATCAGTTCCCTGAGGGAGTCAAAGTCTGCTTTTCTGAAGTCCAGGGTCTGTATTCTGCTGCTCTCCTTTCTTCCTTGTGTTAGGATCCTGAATTCAACCATTTCATGGTCACTGCCTCCCAGGTTTTCATCCACTTTTGCTTCTCCTACTAATTCATCCCGGTTTGTGAGCAGCAGGTCAAGAAGAGCTCTGCCCCTAGTTGGTTCCTCCAGCACTTGTACCAGGAAATTGTCCCCTACATTTTCCAAAAACTTCCTGGATTGCCTGTGCACCGCTGTATTGCTCTCCCAGCAGATATCAGGGTGATTGAAGTCTCCCATGAGAACCAGGGCCTGCGATCTAGTAACTTCTGCGAGTTGCCAGAAGAAAGCCTTGTCCACCTCATCCCCCTGGTCTGGTAGTTTATAGTAGACTCCCACCATGACATCACCCTTGTTGCTCACACTTCTAAACTTAATCCAGAGACTCTCAGGTTTTTCTGCAGTTTCATACTTGAGCTCTGAGCAGTCATACTGCTCCCTTACATACAGTGCAACTCCCCCACCTTTTCTGCCCTTCCTGTCCTTCCTGAACAGCTTATATCCATCCATGACAGTACTCCAGTTATGTGAGTTATCCCACCAAGTCTCTGTTATTCCAATCACATCATAATTCCTTGACTGTGCCAGGACTTCCAGTTCTCCCTGCTTGTTTCCCAGGCTTCGTGCATTTGTATATAGGCACTTGAGGTAACCTGCTGTTTGCCCCTCTTTCTCAGTATGAGGCAGGAGCCCTCCCCTCTCATGCGCTCCTGCTCGTGCCTCCTCCCGGTATCCCACTTCCCCACTTACCTCAGGGCTTTGGTCTCCTTCCCTTGGTGAACCTAGTTTAAAGCCCTCCTCACTAGGTTAGCCAGCCTGCTTGTGAAGATGCTCTTCCCTCTCTTCGTTAGGTGGAGCCCGTCTCTGCCTAGCACTCCTTCTTGGAACTCCATCCCATGGTCAAAGAATCCAAAGCCTTCTCTCCGACACCACCTGCATAGCCATTCGTTGACTTCCACGATTCGACGGTCTCCACCCAGGCCTGTCTATGCTGTCTGTTTCTTTCATGTGCCAAAACCATTTTATTTAAAAGTCTAAAAAGATAGCATAAAACTGTTTCCTAGCAACAGGAATATAATTGAAGCAGAAAATACAAATTTTTCTCCTTAAATATTGTGATTCTTGCATGATATTGTTCAATAACTAAATGGAATTTCTATTTAAATGTAATAGCTATTTTTATAAACTTCCTTTGTAGCAGTATTTGCTTAATAATCCTTAATTCTTAAAACACATTGTGGTTTTATTCACTTAATGGGTTTTAACCTAAGAGTTTTTCTGTTTATTAAATTCACTGCACTATCTCATAATTACTATGAATAATGAAAATTATAAATGATCAAAGAGAGTAATACCAAATAAACTAGCCTATATCTAAAATATAAATGTACAGAACAATGTTAATTAGCCACTTATATGTTCATAATCTCAATATACTTTTAAAACAAAGTCATAAAGGTCCAATCACACTGTTTTGTAATAATAAATTTAAACTCTATCCTCGGTCTTATCTGTATATTGGTAGTTTGTTCTATACACCAATCACATTCCCTATGTGCTGTTTCTCATCAAGACATTAGAGGAGGTTTAGAGATCACAGGGAGATGTTAGTTAGAGCAGCATATAATGATTCTCAATTAGTTCAGGTAATGGTAAGTATCAGCATTTTGCAGGAAATGGAGCTTGAAATGTTTTTGGAATGAAACGTGAATAGGATTTCTCCAGATCCCAGACACTTGCACTGAAGTTCAAGGGACAGATGAAATATATGTTGTGTTTATCTATTCAGTCAGACACAGTAAAGGATATTTTTTGGGGAAAATTGGCAGATGGTTATTGTGCATCTTTAAAAAATCAAAACATTAGAGTCCTTAATACTTTACTTTGGTTATACAGCATATGCATCTCTTAATATAGTGCATAACATTTGTCTAAATCATTTTGCCTTCTTATTGTAACTTTATGTTTTCTCAGGAATGAATCATTTCTGTGCTATTTATGGTTCTGCTAGTCCTAGGATTATCATAACTATTCCATTTTCTAATCAAATAACAGTTCATGAAAAATATTTATTAGAGAAGAACTATCTTCTGGAAGTTGACTTTCCCATATCATAGAGTATTTTTGTGATACACATTTCAAAAGTACATAGGTTTAGAAGTTCTCCCATGGCAGGCAATTATTATAATTTGTTTCACTGATATTGGACCTTTATCCAAAAAAAACCTCAAAGTGCTTTACAAACATATTTATTATTCCTTATCTGTATTGCAGTGGCATCTAGAGCATCCAAATGAGATCAGTGTCCAGCTGTACTAAGCACTGTGCAAATACATAGTAAGAATGAGTTCCTATCCCAAAGATTTTACTATTTAAAATGCAAACCCTTATACATGTACTTAACTGCATGCATGAGTAGTCTCATTGACTTAAAGGCAAACCAATGCATAAGTATTGGCTGGATTGGTGACTAAACAGACAAGACAGGGAAAAATAAGTACTATTATCCTTTTTTAAAGATGGGGGACTAAAGCACAGATCGATTAAGTGGTTTGCCTAAGGTCACTCAGAAAGTCAGTGGCTGAGCTCTGAAATGAAAATGTGTCTTTTGAGTCTGTCTAATATTTTAACCACAGCACCACGGTGCCTCTCAATGACCTTGTGATATGTTTTTATGTGTAAGCAGAATTCTATCTATCTATTAGATGAGTACACTGAGGGACAAAAGACGGAGTGATATGTCCAAAGCTGCACAGTGAATTTTGACTGTCAGTCCCTTGTTCTAACTATGGGGTGATATAGAATGCAGTATGTTGTATCAGATACACACTCATCATAAAAGGACAAAAAAAATTAGGAAATAAAATAATACACCCCATGATGGGCTTACCTTCAAATAAGTGAAAGGTGCCATGCCAGTATTATGTTTTCTTAGGTGGCTATCTGCTGTGGTTGTCAAATGAGAGTAGATAAATAAAGTTGTTCATGTTAATAGTAGAGCTGCGTGACATTTGAAAAATTTCTTTTCATCCTGAAATAGGATGAATAGTTGAAATTTTGAAACTTTTTGTAGAATGTAAATTCCCAAAAATTTTGATTAGGAAATGTCAAAACATTTTGTCTTGATACTTTCCACTGAAATGAAAAAAAAAATGACATTCCTGAAATCAAAATGTTTTATTTTGTTGAATTCACTCAAAAGGCTTCTTAATGAGTCAGATCAACATTAAAGTGCATTTCTCTTGCATTATGGGAGCATTTGGTCAGCAGGGTATTCACTGCATTGTGAGATATGTGAACTCCCGTGAAGCCTGGGTCAACAATGGGATCCCAAACTTCTACTTTGATAAGGTGAAGCATTAGGGAAATGAAAGTTTAATTTTTTCAACTGATTCAAAATTAAATATCTTGGGTCAATTCAATAAAACAAAACATAATGATTCAGGTTAAACCTCCCCGAAACAAAATATGTCATGTCAATTTCTCCAAATGAAAACTGGAGTTTTTTCTGCAAAATTGAAGTTTTCCCAGAAAAAAATTTGATCTTGTGGGAACTGCATTTTCCACTGGACAATCATTATGACAGATCATTCCTGACCAGAATTCCTGACCAGGGAATTCCTTTATTTAATAAGGAATATTGGTTAAGTCTTGGGACCTGAATCCCACAGGAGGTTGAGAACTCAGTTTATTGGAAAACAGGGAAGCTCAGCATTTCAGAGTATACTGCCATTGATTTTCCTTCAGTTTCCTCAAGGCATATTTATTAACAGGTGGATTAGTGAGAAGTTACATTACCACTTTTGTTTCAGGACTGTTTTAGGTGGTAACTGGGAAGTATTCTATTATGGCCCAATGGGCAGAAAAAAACCCAAACAGAAGCCTCCACAGCATCACCTGTATTTCAGGTATTGAATGACTATTTTCTGATGAATATATTCATTCATGTAGCAGGAAGAATTCTCTCTCTCTCTCTCTCTGTGTGTGTGTGTGTGTGTCTTGCATGAGTATTGGAAATAAAAGATCTTTACTAATTCAGGCAAGACTCTGATGAGGGATAGCTCAGTGGTTTGAGCACTGGCCTGCTAAACCCAGGGTTGTGAGTTCAATCCTTGAGGGGGCCATTTAGGGATCTAGGGCAAAAATTGGGGATTGACCATGCTTTGAGCAGGGGTTGGACTAGATGACCTCCCAAGGTCCCTTCCAACCCTGATAGTCTATGATTCTATGACTAATTACTGTAAATATGAGACAGTGATCATGAAAAAGAATTTTCTGCTTGGGAAGCAACAGCTTGTTTTCACTGTATGCTCACAAAATCTTTTGAAGCTAATAATCTCTGTGGATGCAGATCAAAAGCAATTTTTCAGATTACGAGCAGCAATGATTAGATAATGGTGGAAGTACTGGGGGGGGTGAAGTTCTATGCTGTGCCTCTCAAAGATGCACAGAACTTGCAGCCATCTTTGTGCCTGTGTGATCCTGGGTTGTTCTCGGATCCCTTGGAAAACAGTTCAAATACTGTGTCTAAGGGCTTGTCTTTTTCCAGTTTAATTTGTCGGTTATAGCAGTATAATAGTGACAGTAAATTTCCTCATGTAGGTGATCCCTAAGTTATGGCAGCCTCCCCAGTTAGCATGATGGGCTGCAGTACTGCCTGAAATCTCTGTAGCTCTGCATGCTGCAGCCCCACCCTGACATACCCTTCCTTCCCACAGCTGTTACACCGCTGACTCTAGAGCTAGCAGGGGATGTCCTCAGAAGGCAATCTATGCCTGTTTTCCTCAATTCCTGCACTGGGTGAATCCTCCCCTGGCTAGATCTGGGGCTTTTCCCTAGTGTAAAGAGACTGGAGTGGAGGGTATGGTCTCACCCTTGGTCTCTTATCCAGCAACCTTTGGCCAGATTCCCTGCCTGGTATCCACCATGAGAAAAAACGGTGGTGGGCCCCAGGTATTGGTGTACCTGGACTGTGAGCTGTCATTCACGTGACCCTCAGTCCCCCAAATGCTTTGGGTCCAGAATTGTATGAGGTGTCCCCAAACGTGTTTGGGCTGACCAGAAAGGAGCAGGCCTATCAGCAGGAAATGTGTTGATATGGACGGCCAAAAATTAATTTTTTATTTTGGCAAAAGATTTCAAGAAAAATGAAAATATTTTAATTACAGTTTTTTCAAGAATGTTCTGATGGGTTTGACAAAAAATCAAAATACAAATTTTCATTTTATCTTTAAGATTTATCTTTTGTTTTTTCACTTTCCACTTGCACTTTTTTCCATTGTAAATAAAGGTGTGTGTGGGGGGGAAGTAACAGGAGAGAATAGGTGAAAATAATAAACAAATAAATAAATAAACCCTTAAGAAAATTTTCAAAATGAACCAAGCATTTGTTTTTTAAAAAATTTCATTGAAAAAATGTAACAAAACAAAGCTAAACACACACAAATAACCAGCTCTAGTGCTGACTTGGTGGAGCCAGAGTTGAAAGTTGGCCTTCTCTTGTGGAAGGTTGCAGCAGTACGCTGCATGCCCTTCATCTCAGGGTGAATGTCTGCTCACATTCTGCTGCTCCCTATATATACTAACTTCCTGTGTTAGGAATAATAGAATCTTGCTTACAGATGGTAGAAGATGTGCCAGGGCACTTAAACTTGGTGTCAGTGATGTAGTTTATCAACTTCTGTTCAAACAATCAGAATGCTACTCATCTTTCCACCGGATTTTAGTGAGAGTTGGTTGAATGATACCACTGAATACAAAATTTGGTTTACTTTTCTTGGAGGTTTGAATCAATCTCATAGTTTGCAAACCTATTTGATATTCTGGAATATTTGAAGAAAATCATGAGTGGAAAGATACCAGTCCATGATACATTCACAAAGTGTTTATCAGTCACCCAAATATCTTAGTGGGAATATGACATTAAAAAAATGCATTTACAACATACTGGTTTTCTGCTGTACATCGACCAAATCATACAGACCAGTTTGGGAATTCATGAGCGTTAAAAGCTGATGTGTCTGTACTGAGACAAAGCTCCCTTGGATATTTTTCTCCCCACCAGCTGTGGTGTCAATCTTTACAAGATGCACTATGCCGCCATTCAACAGTTAGAATAGTTAAATGTCCTACACTCAGAAACAAAAGACAATTGCAAAGAGGTAGAGGCATACCAGTGTTTCAGCCGTTAGGCCTTCTTTGTCAGTTGTTATCTCCGTAACAGACAGAGTAGGCCTAAAAGTTCAAATATTGGTGTTTCTGTCCCCTTCTTTAAGCTTCTTTTGTTTCAGTAAGAAATATTTTAATGTGCTAACATCAAAGGTCTTGATATCCAGTACTTATTCTATATGCTGAGAGGATCTTATCTGGATCTGGAAAGAGACCTTTTTAATGTTTTAAATTAAATAAATGCTCCTGGAAATTGTGTGATTATGGGAGACTTTAACTTCCCAGATATAGATTGGAGGACAAGTGCTACTAATAATTGTAGAGCCAAGATTTTCCTGGATGTAATAGCTGACAGATTTCTTTACCAAATAGTCTCCAGGCCAACAAGAGGCGATGCCATTTTACATTTGGTATTCGTGAGTAGTGAGGACCTCATAGAAGAACTGGTTGTAGGAGATAATCTTTTTCCAAGTGGGATAAAAAGTTTTGCTGACCCTGGAAGAGACCTGGGGAGAGCTAATTCAGTTTAAACTAAATGGAAGGATAAACAAAAATAGATCAGCAAGTATGGTCTTGATTTCAAAAGGGCTAACATTAAATAATTAAGAGTGTTGCAGTTCAAATACAAGACAGAACAAGGCTTTAAGCAAGCAAGCAAGCTGGTCTGCTGACGGGCTGGTCTGCCTGTCAGCTTTCCACCCTCTCTTTTATTTCTCTCCCTCCTCCTGCGCATTACATACTCCAACAGATAAAAGGAATACACTGGCTTTGTTTAATATTCTTATTTACCAATATCTATCTACTCCATTCCTTGCTCTTGGGCCTTAAGCCCAGTCCTGGGAGGCTTCCCACGGTTCATGTCATCTGGGCGAGATTCCAAGGTTCATGCCCTTGAGAGGAGCCATGTGTGCACTGCTCCTACACAACACTCCGGGTGTGCCCCGAATGTTGCCAAGTGCATGAACCTTGCATGAATCCTACATCCCCTCCTTTTTTGTTTATTTGTGCTCGGCCATCTCATGGTAGCCATCAATTTGCTTTTGCAAGCCAATTAACTCCCGGACAGACAAGGTCATAACTCGTGGAGCCTGCCAGGGCGGTTCTCGACAGAGCCTTAACAAAAAGGAAATACATTGCACACAGCAACAGCAAGAAATAAGCCCAAGAAGGTAAAGTGTAATTGGCCAGGCCCCAATTAGCCATGCTAGAGTACTGGGAAGAGAGGTTCGCATAAGCAGCGAGCATCATCTCATTCCCTATTTCCTCAGGGTGATGACATACTGGAATAAGGCACGTACCTAACAATTCTTCAGCTGCTACAAAATCAAATAAACAAAAGTGGGTAACATTTGCTATTGAAGCCAATCTTTTCCATAGGTTATATGTCATTCGGGCCCGTAACGGAGGAGGCGCTCCCGAGTCAACCCCTACAGGAAATAGCAGGCACACAAGGCACACAATCAATACAGAATTAGCAGTGATTTGGGCAAGAATGGCCACAAACAGAGTCTCAGGAGTCTCTGGCTGTTGGTTTGCTGCCAGTCTTCGTTGAGCCGCGGCGACCAATGCTTTCACTGCTCCCCATGTCACGGGCTGGCTTGGGACGCTACGTCTCCTCCGTCTCCGTCTCGCCATTGTTGACCCGGGAAGCACCGCGTTCTCCTCCAAGGTCAGCTGAAACTCCGGTATGGGGTTCAACAGCCCCTGGTGCCATGCCATGCTGTTTCAGTGCCGGTCGCACACACCGGGCCGGAACCCACAACGGTCCTGCAGGGAGAGACACAGCAGCATATCCCCGACCCCAAGTAATTAAAGGTACTGGGCCCAACCATTGCGGATCGGGCAGCTGACAGTAATAGACACGCGGTCTTTCCAGTACCTCGGATTTGTGAAAATGCCAATCCGCGGGGGTCTGCTGATCTGTATTCAGTGTTAAATTATTTAAAGTAAACAAAAGGACATGCAATTGTTGCTGAATGTCTCCTAAGGTTCGGAGACGCAGCTCCCCTTGTTTTAATTGTTTGTCAAGCAAGGTTTTTAGCGTGCGATTTGCATGTTCAACAATGGCTTGGCCTGTGGAATTATAAGGGATCCCATGTTTGAGACGGACGTCCCATTGGGCACAAAAGGTGGAGAGGGTTGTGGAGCAATAGGTTGGGGCATTATCCATTTTTATCTGGCTCGGGCGACCCATAACGGCAAAACAGGCTAGCAAATGGTGAATAACTTTGGGAGTGGCTTCCCCACGCTGTGGGGTCGCCCAGAGGAATCCCGAATAGGTATCAATGGAAACATGTAAAAACGAATAGGGGCGGAATTGTGGCACGTGAGTGACATCCATTTGCCACAGCTGATTCGCTGTGGTACCTCTGGGGTTAACGGCATAAAAAAAGGTAGGGGCAGCCGCGGCACAGTGGGGGCAGGAAAGAACAATAGAACGTGCATGATCAGCAGGAATGTGAAACTGTCGGGCCAAAACAGAGGCAGACTGATGAAAAAAGGAATGGCTTTCGATGGGGTCAGAAAAATGGGAATTTACCTGACCACATAATGCGTGATCAGCGTGCGCATTGCCCTCAGTGAGTATCCCAGGCAGAGGGGTATGACTGCAAATATGAGCAACAAAATAAGGGAAATTACGAGTGGTGAGGAGATACTGTAAGGACAAAAACAGGCGAAGAAGGTCCGCATCGACCTGAGGGGTAATGAGGGCAAGGGGTAAATGATCAATTACCTGATAACCATAATGAGTGTCCACAATCAAATTAAAAGGACAATCAGCAAAAAATTGAAAGGCCAAAATAACAGCAGCTAGTTCCAAGGACTAGTAAAGCTCTCCAAGTGCTGTGCATGCAAATATTGTTGTACAATTGAATGATGTGATTTCAGCTTTTCTAGGGGGAGGGGCCACTGGTCAATCCATATGGGCTCTAAGGATTGCCATACCAATCGTAATGCGGAGGGCAAGGTGGGTGGGGAAGGGTTTTGGGCCATTATATATTAATATCGAGGATGGTGTCTAGCTTTACAAGAAAGTCACGGCCCCAAATATTGAGGTGGACAGGGAGCACAAAAGGGCGGATTGTAGCAAGGGCATGGCCTCCTGGTTTAGAGACCGTGACCCAAGACAAACTTTGGCGCCCGGGTTTGCTACCCCAGATCCCCCACAAGTCTTTAGAAGGAACTGTTGGCCAACGGACCGGCCAGTCCTGATCACGAATCACCGTAACGTCAGCTCCAGTGTCCACCAGCCCTGTAAAAGGAAAATTATTTAAAAGAATTGTTAACTGAGGTTTCGAGGGGTGGAGCGACATTGTTAGAGCAACAAATTGAGAGGACGTGTCGTGAGGCGGCGACTGAGACAGCGTCAATCCAAAGCTGCCTCCGCCCCGGGCTCGATCCTCTGCGGCTGGCACCTGATAGGGGACTAAAATCAATTGTGCAATTGACCGTCCACGCGGGAGCGACTGGAAGATGGGTCCACACCTGAACCTTACTAATGCCGGTGTAATTGGCGTCAATGACCCCTGGGATGACAAAAAAACCCTGTTTCCCAGCGTGTGAGCAAGGGAGAACCAGACCCACAAATCTGGCAGGGAGAGGTCCCGTCACCTGTGTAGGTATGGTGCAAACCTCCCCAGGCAACTGAAAATCAGCGTCCTCCTGCATAATCAAATCAAGCCCTGCACTTCCGGCAGTCATCGCCCTCATGGAGTCTATGGATTTTAAGGCAGAGGAACAGTTGACTGAGTGGGGAACACCCCCGTTTGGCCCTGGGTTCGGGGGGACCCGTCATGTGGTTTCCCGACCTGCTACGACACTGATTAGCCCAGTGATAGCCCTTCCGACACTTGGGGCACTTCTTTGAGGGGCGGGCGGGCGCCGTCGATGAGCGGCACTCCCGCTGAAAGTGACCCTCCTTACCACAGCGGTAACAACGCTTCCCCTCCTTCCTGCTTTTCCGCAGGGCGGCAGCCAGACTCCAGCTTTATGTGCTTGTGTGCCAATGTTTTGGCACACCCTCAGCATGACCGACAGCTCTAGAATGCCAGCAGCTTGTGCCGCCTGGAGAGCACGGCGGCAATCCTCGTTCGCATTTTCAACCGCCATTTTTAACAGAATCTCCTGAGCTGCTGCAGGGTTATCCACCTGTCGGAGGATAGCCTCCTGCAATCTGTTGGTAAAATCCATAAAGGACTCTGATGCACCCTGACGGATACTGGCAAAGCTTTGGGTAGGCTTGCCTGAATCCGGGACCTTCTGGAAAGCATGCTGGGCGCAGGCAGAAATAATGGAGAAGACAGCCTGCTGAAGTTGAGACGGCATCTGAACAGTAGCAAATGGACCCTCCCCTGCTAATTGCTCATAAGTGACACCTTGCGCTATATATACCTGGGCTTGGCGTTCCGCCAGCTGCCAATAGTCACTAAGCCAAATAACATACTGACTGGGCGTCAGCATCATGTGCAACAGCGCCTTCCAATCTTCAGGGACCAGGGTGTACCCAGTACCTAGCCCTTCAAGGAGACCACATACATACGTGCTAGTGAGGCTGAACTCGCGAATCACTTTCTTTACCTCTCTGATCACTGAGTAAGGCAAACTGACCCAGTTTGCAAGCTGGTTGCCCTGGCCATCATCCTGCCAGGTCACTGGACAAACTGAGACCAGATCAGCTAATTCCTCTGCTGTAAGATCTGGGCGAGTCTTCGCTGCGTGAACCATTTGTTGTACCAGCGAAAGCCCCTGAGCAGATGCAAATGACCCCCCGGGGGGCCCCGGAGCATGGGGCCCCACGGGGGGACGGTGACCACTCACAGGCTCGAGAGGGGGAGACAAAGGAGGCGGCAGTAATTGAGGCACTGGGGGCGAAGCAGGGGGAGGGATGGCTGCAGGAGCGGTCGGGGATGGCAGGATCGGCAGTCCCTCTATTGGCGCGGGAGAGGGCCTTTCTGAGGCAACACGCTGTGTTGCATCGCCAGGAGGGTGGATGGCTGCAGGAGAGGACAGGAGTGGCGAGAGCACCAGCCCCGCGAGGGAGGGCCTGTCCGAAGTGACACGCTGTATTGCATCGCGGCAGAGGTGCCAGGCATATAAAGCCTGCACGGGCACCTGAGGATCTTTGTGCAATGTCTGGCCCAACCGCTCCCAGTCCGCTAGCTTAAGGGTTCCGGCTTCAGGGTACCACGGGCATTGGGCACTCACCTCCTGTAGCAGGAGAGTGAGTTCTCGAGTGGGGCAATCATGCTGAGCCTTACGCAGCAAATACTGTAGCTCATTGCGGTGTTGCACTTGCAAAGCAGAGAGGGAACTTCCCATACTTACCACGACGAAGAAGTACTCACCGGGATCCGCGAAGTGGATGAGTGACGCGTCTGAAACCCTTGCCAGGCGAGGTGAGTGCTGAGGGCCCCACGTTTGGGCTCCAGTTGTTGCGGTTCAAATACAAGACAGAACAAGGCTTTAAGCAAGCAAGCAAGCTGGTCTGCCGACGGGCTGGTCTGCCTGTCAGCTTTCCACCCTCTCTTTTATTTCTCTCCCTCCTGCGCATTACATGCTCCAACAGATAAAAGGAATACACTGGCTTTGTTTTAATATTCTTATTTACCAATATCTATCTACCGCATTCCTTGCTCTCGGGCCTTAAGCCCAGTCCTGGGAGGCTACCCACGGTTCATGTCATCCGGGCGAGATTCCAAGGTTCATGCCCTTGAGAGGAGCCGTGTGTGCACTGCTCCTACACAACACTCCGGGTGTGCCCTGAATGTTGCCAAGTGCATGAACCTTGCATGAATCCTACATAAGAGAATTTATTAGGGAAGTGGACTAGATTGAAGAATTCAAGATCTGAATGTGTAGGAAGCTTGGAAATACGTTAAGTCAAAGTTGCAGAAACTATCCTAAGTCTGAATCCCAAGCAGGGGGGAAAAAGTGTTGGGAAGGGTTGCAGACCAACCTGGATGAGCAGGCATCTCAAACAGGTGATTAAGAGAAAGGTGAAAGCCTACAAGGAATGGAAGATGGGATGAATCAGTAAGGAACGCTACTGCTTGGAGGTCAGAAAGTGTAGGGACAAAGTGAGAACTGCCAAAAGCCATGCAGAATTGGACTTTGCAAAGGAGATGAAAACCAGTAGTAAAAGGTTCTATAGCCATATAAATAAAAAGAAAACAAACAAAAAGGAAGTGGAACCACTTAACACTGAGGATGGGGTGTAGATTAAAGATAGTCTAGACATGGCCTAACACCTAAAGAAATACTTTGCCTCAATTTTTAATAAGGGTAATGAGGCACCTAGAGGTAGTGGCAGGATGGCTAATGGGAATGAGGATATGGAGGTAGAAATGACCACATCCGAGATGGAAGTCAAATTCAAACAACTCAGTGGGACTAATGGGGGGTCTGGATAATCTCCATCCAAGAATAATAAAGGAATTGGCACATGAAACTGCAAGCCCAATAGCAAGGATTTTTAATGAATCTGTAAACTCAGAGGTCATACCCTATGACTCAAGAATTTTTAATATAGTACCTATTTTTAAGAAGGAGGTGGGGGAGTGATCCAGGAAACTACCAGGCCTGTTAGTCTGACCTCAATTGTATGCAAGGTCTTGGAAGAAAATTTGAAGATAAAGTCATTAAGGACATAGAGGTAAATGGTAATTGGGATAAAATACAACATAGTTTTACAAAAGGTCGATAGTGCTAGACCAACCTGATCTCCTTCTTTGAGAAGAGAACTGATATTTTAGACAAAGAAATGCAGTAGAACTAATCTACTTGAGATTTCAGTAAGGCATTTGATACAGTTCCACATGGGAAATTATTAGTCAAGTTGGAGAAGATGGGGATTGATATGAGAATTGAAAGATGGATAAGAAACTGGCTAAAGGGGAAACTACAGCGTGTCATACTGAAAGGTGAACAGTCAGGCTCGAGAGAGGTTACTAGTGGAACTCCTCAGGGATCAGTCTTGGGACCAACCTTACTTAACATTTTTGTTAATGGTCTTGGCACAAAAAGCGGGAGTTAATAAAATTTGCAGATGACACAAAGTTGGGAGATATTGCCAATACGGAGTAGGACCAGAATATCCTACAAGAAAATCAAGATACAAGCATGATCTTGAAAACTGTAGTAATAGAAATGGGATGAAATTTAACAGTGCAAGGTCATGCATTTAGGGACTAACAAGAATTTTTGCTATAAACTGGGGGCACATCAGTTGGAAGAGACAGTGAACAAGGAAGACCTGGTGTATTGGTTGATCACAGTATGACTATAAGATGCCAATGTGGTGCAGCCGTGAAAAAGGCTAATGCAGTCCTAGGCTGCATCAGGTGAGGTATTTCCAGCAGAGATAGGGTAGTACCATTATTCAAGGCACTGGTGAGACCCCATGTTTAAAGAAAGATGAATTCAAACAGGAACAGGTACAGAGAAGGGCTCCTAGGATGATCAAAGGAATGTAAAGCCTACCTTATGAGAGGAGACTAAAAACTTAGCTTGTTTGGCCTAACCAAAAGAAGTCTGAGGGGAGATATGATTGCTCTCTACAGATACATCAAAGGGATAAATACCAGGGATGGGAAGGAGTTATTTAAGCTAAGCGGCAATGTTGACACAGCCATCAATAAGTTTAGGCTTGAAATTACATGAAGGTTTCTAACCATCAGAGGAGTGAAGTTCTGGAACAGCCTTCCAAGGGGAGCAGTGGGTGCAAAAAACCTAACTGGCTTCAAGACTGAGCTTAATAAGTTAACGGAGGGGATAATATGATGAGACGGCCCACGATGGCACATAACCAATCTGCGACTGCTAGCAGCAAATATCTTCAATGGCTGGTGATGGGACACTAGATGGGGAGGGCTCTGAGTTACTACAGAGAATTCTTTCCCAGCTGTCTCACTGCTTGGTCTTGCCCACATGTTTAGGGTCTAACTGATCACCATATTTGGGGTGAGGAAGGAAGATTGGCAGAGACCCTAGGGTTTTATCACCATCCTCTGCAACATGGCGGACATGCAGATTTAAACTAGTGCAAATGATGGATTCTCTGTAACTTGAAGTCTTTAACTCAACCAGAGGTTATGGGTTTATTGCAGGAGTGGGTGGGGAGGTTCTGTGGCCTGCAATGTGCAGAAGGTCAGACTAGATGATCATGAGGTCCCTTCTGGCCTTAAAGTCTGTATTTTTATCATCTGACCTCCCCCCTGCATAGTATCAGAGTATTTCCCAGATATTTCAAAATAAAAACGACAGAACCACATTCTGTTTCTTCATTTCCAGCCTGTAGGAATGAAGCTTGATCAGTTTTACCAAGTGTTTTTCTTGTGTGTGTGTGTGTGTGTGTGTGTGTGTGTGTGTATTATTGAGAAAAGCTAAAATGAAAAATCCCAGACCTTGTGGTCAGAGTGTAGGAACTGCTAGCACCCACTGACGTTTTCTAAGAATGACAACAATCCTTCCGTCTTCACTTCTGCCGTGATTACTAATAAGGGAGTCAGCTGTGGTGGTGGCTTTGTAATGTAGATATCTGAACAGCAAGGAAGAGAAACAACTGTTGGATGGTAACAGTTATTGGCATCAGTGTCTGGGGAGGAATTGAAACAGAAACCAATGTGAAAGCTCCATATCTCATTAGTCGTCTCCTGAGCTATTCAGCTCCCTATACTCTTAGGTGTGTTGATGATAGCAGTGGTATAAAAATGCAGAGGCTAAAATTTTCCAACTTAGGTGCCTATAGTTAGATTCCTAAAATCATATTTAGGCACCCAAATAAGTGACTTTTCAAAAAGTTGAAAGAATGAACTATTTGTAGGGTTTAATACTAATAGACCATGAGGGGCCTGGCCCACATTTTCATAAATCTATAATGGTCTAGTGCATAAGACATTCACAAGATGGGGGTTCCAATGCCTGGTTCTGCCACACACTTCCCGTGTGATCTTGGGCAAGTCGCTCAGACAATGTGGGGCAGGATCTGTCTCAATGCCCCATCTATAAAAAGGGGGAAAATAACACTTGTTTGTGCCGACCCTTTGTCAGCAATTTAGACTCTGAACTCTTTGGAGTTGGGATTGCCTCATCTCTTGCTATTGCTATATAGAACACCCAGCACAATGAGATCACATCTGAGTTGAAAGCTCTGGACAGTACAGTAATACAAATAATAATAAAATGTAACAGTGTCCTGAAATTCAGCTATTGTATATGCCTCCTGAGGAAAATCAGTCATCTAGAAAAATGAGAGTAACTAATCACAACAAACTAATCACAACAAAACAATCAGCGTCCCAATGTTGCTTTCATTGTCCTAAAGTCAGAGATACACTATTCTCATTGTTCTTTAGTATAATGGAATTTAGTGAAGCTATTCATCCTTTGCACACAGTGAAAGTGGATGGTGTAAAACTGAGATAGCTGTAGGTTAATAGCTTAATAATTCACCAAGAAAAATGGATGTGCAAGTGACCCATGTATCAGGCTTTCAGTGGTGCTTATGGTAGTTCATCAATTCTTGACAAAGACAGGCATGGGCTTTTGGGACCACCTCTTTTAAAAATAAAATGGCATAGTAGCCAGTGGTCATGAGAGATTCGTGAAGAATGTTGTTCTCAAATGTAATTTGTATGCCAGTAAAGAAAAAGGACCCCCCCAAAACAGCAAGTAATGATCAAAAGCTAATATGTAAAAACTACATCCTTAAGGAACCAAACCAACCATTTCTGTAGCAGCCTGACTCTAGTTTATATTAGAGACATTTCAACACCTGCCGGCTCTATTAGGATCGAGAACAACAAGGAGCCAGGTGCCTAAGGCATTTGGAATCATAATTCTTAAAGTTGGCATCTACGCATGTACATGCCAGTTGGATCCCATAGCTTTTGTGTCTATCTGCTCTTTGAGAACTGTGTTCAGTCAGTGGTACTCCACAATGAACATTTATTGTTTGACTGTTGCACTCCAACATAATAATAATTTTTAGCCGTGCAACAAATAATTTTTAGCCGTGCAACACAACTGATCTGAAAATGCTTATTCTGTAGCCATCTGGGCACCTATTCTACTAATAGGCCATGCTCCAATAACCTTCATTAATGAGAAATAAACTTAAATAGATAGGACTGGATTGTAAGTTGCTAATGCAGAGGTAGGGAAGACACAAATGAAGGGCTAGTAACAAATGCACTCTTGGACTTTCACTTGAACATGACAACTCCTGTCTGTTAATGCCAGCTCCACAAAAGGACCACACACTGGCCAATGCAGCTGTCTCTCTACAGAAGGGAGTGCAGGGTACACCTTCCCAAGGGATATCACAGAAAATGGGTTTCCCCCAGGTGCTGGGGGGTTATGGTGCTTCCCTGAAAGGCATGGCTCTGCAGTGCCCTCACCCTGGGACAATAACAGACTGCCAGTCTGTCTCATTTATTATGAGTAAGTCAGTCATGCCAAAATGTAGATTAATAGTTATTTCAGTGGTAAAAACATTTCACAACTGTATATATTTTCAACCTAAAGCTTCATACATAAAAAGCATATTCAAATGTTTAGGGACCAGTTGAGAAAAAATACATTTGCAACAGATTATCTCGCTCCTGTTTGTGTAATGAAAGTCACTGATGAATAACTACTAAAGCCATAGATCACTGTAATAGCCAATTAATCTATGATGGCCCATCAAGTCACAGTGCACTTGCAAGGCAAACTAAAAAATATAGCACTGTATGGTTTATCTTTTAATTGCACAGAAATGGGATGTACAAACTGCAACTTAATTTTATTTTGTCAATTTAAAAGGAGGCTTCGTATAAGGAAAATATAAAACAGATTTATGCATTCAGCAGGTCAACATAGATTGTCCAATTTTTTCTGTTTTATAAACAGAATAATTACACATGTATCTCATGGGTCACACATCAGTCTAAAAATGTAACTGATTTACTTTAAAGCACTGTTGTAAAAAGCTAACCATTCGGTTTAATTACAAATTATTTGTTTGATTTTGTTTAAAAGCAATCAAACTAGAAGGCTAAAGGGGTATCTTTTGCCATCTATTTTAAGCAGAAGTCCCCACTGAAAGCAGTGGGGAGGTCAGAATAAAAATGTATGGGACAACCAACTCCAAATCTTGGAATCAAGTACCAACCGCCAAAATTCTCTAGAAGGTTATTTCCTTTTTCCTGAAAATATAAACGCCTATAAGGCTTCGGGCACCCTGAGGGAATACAAAGTTGTTCGGTGATGGCTTCCTACTCCTATATGTCCAACAACATCCCTCTACCAGATGCATATCTTTGCTCCTAATCATGTTGTTGCCAAGTCCCATTTCTGGTACTTTGTGTCTCAACTGAAGAAGATGAAGAAATCTTCTGGATAAATTGTGTACTGTGGGCAGGTATTTGAAAAGTCCCCTTTGCAGGTGAAAAACTGGTATCTGGCTACGCTATGATTCTTGTAGTGGAACCCACAACATGTACAGGGAATACAGGAACTTGACAAGTGCTGGTGCTCGCCATCATGCCCATGCTCACTCTATTCAGGTCATGAAGGTTGAGGACATTGCTGTTAGCAAGTGCCATAGACCGACAGTCAAGCAATTCCATGATTCAAAAATCAAGTTCCCTCTGCCACACAGAGTTCTGTGTCGTCAGCACAAACCACGTTTCACCACTAAGAGACCAAATACATTCTTCTAAATGCAAGAACATTCTGTTTTCTCTGTGTTACAATAAAATTCTTATTGGAAAACAAACAAACAAGAATATATATTCATTAGAATACCTTTGTCCAATATAAAATGACATAATAGCGTTATAAAAAACATTCAGCTAATATATGCTACTGGTTTTAAGAAGCGATCTCTGTATTCTGATTGATTAATTTCTTAAATCAGTAGAAAAAAGTTAATAGAATCAATGAATATTAAAGATTTATTTGTATTAATACAATGACGAATATAGAGGTCATTACTTAGGCAAATTTCCATTAAAGTCAGGAGTATTTTTTTTCCCAAATAAGGGACTGAATAAAAATTGAATGTGCACAGAGAAAAATGTCACTATCAAAGCTAATAGGTAAAAGGGTATGGGTAAGTTCTTTTGAGAGAGAACTTTGAGTGAATCTTTTCAACAAGGTATATTTTAGACATGCTGAGATGTTTTCATAAAGATCTTTTTGCATGCTGGTGAATTTAAGCAGGGAAATTTTATAGGTGAATTGACGTGCTTTTTTTTTTTTTTTTTTTTGGTATGGATGTGCTGAAGGTCCCCATTCTCCCTTTGTACCACACTCCCTCTCCTCTTCCAAAACCAAATCAAACCTAACCTATGGTCTCTGGTTCACATTCCTCTTGCACTCTAGGCATGCTATTCAGCTGCTCAAAGACAGTTATGGAACTTAGATGCTTGGTGCAGTCAGGCTATATAATCCTTCCAAGATTAGAATCAGTCTGTGATGAGCTTTCAAGCACTACATTGACTATAGCAAATGGAAGAAAATGTGGTCTGGGACTTTATGCATACTTTTTGGACTGAGAGTTTTGGGTCAACTGATGGAAAAGATACAGTTCAGCTCATGAAGTATTGGTACATAAGTACTTATGTCCTGAAGTGTTTGCATCCAGTATTAGACATAAGTCTTTATGAAACGAAAATAATTCAACATTATTGTTTTGTACAATAGCACTTTATATAATAAAAAGACTTCAGCACATAAAAATGTATACATAGACTAGCTAAGAAGTCTGAAGATTTATGAACAGCATGGTGTCCAGTTCTCCTTTCTTCTCTGTTGCCCTTGCTTTTTCCTGGTGAAATCAGGTCTGGGTGCTGATTTCATAACTTACAGGACGTAGTATAGTTGATGAGCTTCCAAATTCCAGTAAAGCATAGTTTAGAAGCAGAATCTGAGACTGGGATTGCTGAAAGACAATGCCAACAAGCAATTGCAGGTTTATTTTTGATCTGGAGAGAGATGCAGGAGCTGTGAGTGAGAGACCTGGTCAAATTTCAAAATGTAACTTTCTCTGGAGAGCAATTTCAGGTTTTCAGGAATCTTGTAGCGAGGAGGCGTGGTCTCCCACCCCGTCAGAAGAGGAGAGACATGCGCACATCCCTACAAGTCTGTATAGACTTGAAGTCTTAAAGCAGCCAACATATATGTTTTAAGTACATCTTACATTTCTTTAAAAAAGCAACAATCAAACAAACAAAAAAGAAATATTTTAGATGAAGAAATTTGTTAAAGGTAAGATTGTATTTATTTATATTTCTTAACGTCAAACGTTGTTAGTTAAAACACCCCAAAAATTCTAGCAACTAAATTTTATGATAAATTAAGGTAATCTACACAAAGAACTGAATAGTGTCATAGGGCTGTAATGATAGCTGAAAGGTGCTAACTCCTCTTCATCTCAATGGGTTGTTAACTCCAAGACACACTGCTCTGGGCAGAGCAGAGGACTGTGCGTGTGGCAAGAGGACAATGGCCAGCAAGCCTGGCTCACCCACCCAAGCAGACCTATCTTCTGGAGGGGGGAGATGCTTCTCCTGTTATCCTGTTCCTGGGGGGGAAAATGGGCTTGTCACCACTCTAACAAAGAGGGATATGTCTATACTGAATTGTGAGTGCAATCTTGAATGCCATTTTGTTTCAGGGGCTCCATGCTGTATTGTAGCCTGTCACAGCCCAAGTCAATCTCTTCCGTTCCGACTGTAATTAAGAAGTTCCTTTTCTAAGCCTGTGTTCCTTCCACCCATGGAGAGGTGGTACTCTGAGGGAGAAAGTATAAGCAAATGGAGCCTCAGGGGCACTGAGGCACAGGTTTCAGAGTTCACGGCAGCTGAGCTATAGAACCTCATGTTCCAAGGGAAAGGCAGTAGATGTGGGAGTTTGCCTTAAAGATCCAGAGCTAGGAACAGTGATCCTGTTCCATCCTGACTTACAAATCTTAGAACCACATGGGATCCAGTGGTTGGGTCCACTCAAAACAGACTAGTGTCCTTGTAGAAGGGAACTGGGACAAGCTGTGACAACCAATACTCCAAGTGGAGTGTGTGGCCACAGTATAGCGGAGGAGCTATGGAAGTGAAACTACAGGAGCCTTGAATCATGCCTAAAACCTGGATTGCCTTAACTCTAGGGTGACTCTACGTCCACAGTCTCTATTCCACCAGTGGGCCTAGAGTCACCCGAGGCAGTTCCAAAAGTGGCTTTGGGCAAGATGAGATGTGGACATTAATCTCTCTGAGGTAGTTTTCACTTGTCAATGGCTCCTTGTGAACACCTAAATAAATGTAAAGCAGCTTTGTTCTAGTAGACCTCCAGAAGAGGATGGATACCAGTACCCCAATGACCTCCCCTGAGATTGAGCTGGAGCTGATGAAACAGGTGGTTCAGAGTATTTTACAATTTTCTGGTAATAGCTGCCCCCCCAGTTGCCATGGAGTATGACTTAGAACAGCTGTACCCATAATTGTGAATCTAGTACAGATTGTGTAATATTTTGTTAATCCATCAGCCTCTGAAGATATCGGAAGAAAAGCTTCCACATGTGAATGTGAGTAACTATTAAAAGAAATAGAAAAGAAATATTTCAAGTTCAAATACTATGAGCAGCTGCAGCCCTAAGTAGAGTAAAACAACAATACAATAAATCCCTTATCAAAGATGTGCAGATCCCAAAAGGCTGCTCTTCTAGAACAGGCCATTCCAACCAACATGTTACCCAAATGGAAACATTGATCTCGAAAACCTCAGATGGTTCTATGTGAAAGGAGAAAATAAAATTTCTGTAATAATGTGGTATAAATAGGGTCAAAATTCAAGTTAGAGTATATTCTGCCCCATTGGAAATATGTATGATATGGAATGGTGCTGTTGTAATACTGTAAATACAGAGAAATGTAAGGCATGGTCACCTAAATACAATAGTAAAATAAAAATAGCTGCAATTCAATAACACAGAAGATGGCAAATGAGGCAAGTACAGAACACCCAGTTACAGTGGGAGCTTAGTCCAGAGTCCTGGAACAGGATTTGCACTGAAGGCAATGGGGCTCCATACACAGTCCCCCCATGCAGATGCAGTAGTAGCATCAGGAAATTAAAGAGTATACATTGAATTACTATCTGGGTATAAATCCTATAGATAAAGAATGTCATTAATTGGGAGAACTCTTTCCCCCCCAAAGAAACTTCACCAATAGAAAGGCTCAGTGCAGCGAAGACTTGTTTGCATCTCTGCAATGCTGTCATATTTCATGAGGCACTTTACTGTTTGGCTGAATGTAACATAATGCATTATCTCTGCGCTATGAAAGGATTCGTAGTGTTGCCTTAGATTATAAAATCTCAAAAGAAAATTATATTGCATTTTGCTTGTTGCACTGTGCTTTATAATTTTTAAAAAATCATAAGTGATTAAAAATAATCAAATAGAAGTCAGAGATCTAGGGTGAGATCCTCACCCCTGCTTCAGTCCCTTTATGGTGTGTAAAATTGCTGAAGTAACGTGAAGGGACTCTAAAAGCTCTATATCCAGCATTCCCCTGGTGCAGACACAGTGGAAGGTAGCCACAAGGCAACCTCCTGAGAATCCCCTTGCAAGCCCAGGCATAGGGGGGTGGGGCTGGGGGTGGGAGAGGCATGTCAGGGTGGGGTCACAGCATTCAGTATTGTGGAGATTCTGGACAGTCCTGAAGCCCACAGAGCAGCCTGGGGAGGCTGCCATAACTTAGACAGTCTTGGGAGGAAATCTAAGTTACACTGGGGTTTCTCTAATGTTTGGAACAGCTGAGGATCAGGAAGGCACAAAGGTGGCGTAAAACTACCATTAATCCCTGCTTCACTGGGGCTGTGAATTCTGTGCTGCTATGCGTCGTAGTGGTGCAGTACAGAATCTCCTCCACAGGGTTCATATCTTGGTAGCAGACTTCTGCGAGGCACAGTTCACCAGCTTCAACCACAGTATTTTAAATGGCAATATGAGTCAAGCATTAGAATCAGTCTTAAAAAGGAACAGGAAGAGAGAAAATTATGTAATGCTTTGCAATCTTCAGCTGAAAGCTTGCCCCAGTAATGAAGTGAAAACCTTCTGCTGAGGCCGAATAGGGACAGTGTAATCCAACTCCCATTGAAATTCAGGTCTTTCCATTGACTTTAATGAGAGCTGGATCAGGCCCTAATGGCACTGAAGCACTTAGTACTGGACTGATGGAAGGGGGGATATAAAAATGTGTACCTCGTTTAATGTGTTCCTATGAGCCACTTTTGATGCAAGTTGTTGATTAAAGAGGAAGGGAGGATGGAAGGGGAAAATAGTAGCTTAAAAGTGATTTTTCCCCTCCCAGCCCATTGTGGGACAGTTTCTTTTCATTGTTTGAAATGATCAGCAGAGGGCAAATGTCAAATCCAGATGCCTGGGGCACATACAAAATATATTTATCTAGCCAAAAAAATTAGCTTTAGATTAATCGGTGCTGCCTTAAACATTTTTGGCTTCTCCTTTGGTGCCCCAGGGACAGGGCCGGCTCTAGGATTTTTGCTGCCCCAAGCAAAAAAAATGTTGGCCCCCCCTCCAGCCCCAACTCCGCTCCTTCCCCAAATCCCCAGCCCCGCCTCCTCCCCCGAGCCTGCCGCATTCTCCCCCATTGCTTCCTGTGGCTTCCCCCCACAACCCTCTGCCCTCGCTCACCTCCACTCCGCCTGCTCCCCTGAACATGCCGCCGCTCCGCTTCTCCCCCCTCCCTCTCAGGCGAGGGAGAGGCAGCGCATTCAGGGGAGCAGGCGGAGCGGAGGTGAGCAAGAGTGGGGGGGGGTAGAGGAACCGCTCCCCGCCCCAGGTCACCTCCGCTCCACCACTGCTGCCTCCCCTGAGTGCGCCGTCGCTCGGCTTCTCCTCCCTCCCAGGCTTGCTGCGCAAAACAGCTGTTTCATGCGCGGCAAGCCTGGGAGGGAGCGGGGAGAAGTGGAGCAGCGGCAGTGCGCTCCGGGGAGCAGGCAGAGGCGAGCTGGGGCGGCAGGGAAACATTTCTAGGGGCGGCATGGCCGGCGCCGGAATGCCGCCCCTAGAAATGTGCTGCCCCACGCACCTGCTTGTTTTGCTGGGGCCTAGAGCCGGACCTACTCAGGGAAGCACCACAGAATGCAGGATCTCAGCACAGGGGCTTGAGGCAGTGGCAGGTTGGGGCAGCTGTGATGTTCTTATGAAAATAAATTGAGTTTTAGGAATTATAATTAGTAGGTTGCCTCCGAAGAAACATTAAATTTGATTTCCACGAGCAAAGCCTCATCTTCTTCCCCAAGAGTACCCCTGGTTACATGCACTGTTACATTCTTGCAAAATCAATCTTATTTTGAAATCCACTTGATAGAGATGAGCTCTCTTTTCAGAGTGTGAACATCAGTATGTGGTGTTTTCCTACTGAACAAAAGGAAAAGCTTTGGTCCAGTAAAAGCAAAGCTCAGCAAGATAGGATTATGCTGTACTTTTCCGTACCTGTTGAGCATGTGAAGGAAGCTTAGGGAGCGAACGTTCATTTTCTTTCTTTCTTTGGGTAAAGCTGCCTCTTTCTGGCATCAAAGGAAGTGAAAACTTGGTTGACATGCAGACTAGTCAGTGCTTCTATCAGAAAACCTGGACAATGAGTAATGTTTGTGCTTTGGCTTGTTCAAGGTCCCTTTGCGATGTCTGATTTCTCATTGAAGGGGAATGGTGAGCTTGAATAATGTGGCCTGGATGCTTGAATGATGTGGCCTTAACATCACCTTTGCAGTCCACAACCTGATCCTTTTCCACCGAGTGCCGGTCTGGTCCTAGGTGCAAGTTATATAGCAGCATGAGGGCTGCTTATGTTGTGCTGGCTGCCTATGGCTCCAAGGACCTGTTACAACAGCCTGGGATTACTGAGGTATATGGAGGCCCCAATCATGCCCAGTGCACTGCCTGCAAGGAAGGGGAGGATGTTGTAAGGGCCACGATGGTGCTTCAAACCCAACTGAAGACCCACCCAAATGTGGGAAATCCAACAGTGGGTTGAATTAGGAAGCTGTAGAGCAGTCTTGCACCAGGAAAGGGGCACCAAGATGCACAATTGAGGATCTGGGCCCACAACAGTTTTTCAGTGAACTATCAAAATAACCCATCTTTGTACCTGATACTTTAGTTAGGGTGAGGTGTTTATTGATAACTAGTTCATGTTTATGGCTTGAGGAAAACACAGTTTATATTTGCTATATATTGTTATTTCTATGGATCAACATTTCCAAACCTGGGAAACTGAAGTTAAGATGCTAAATCCATTTTTATGAACCTAAGTGGCTTTATTTGAAGAGTGGGAATTGTGGGTGCTCAGTGTGTTGTATTTATACACACTTAGATAACCGGCACACTGTCCCTTTTGAGACACAGTAAGGGACTTCGTTACATGGTTTCTCTCTCTTTCTGTGAGTGTGCTGCTGAGAGCAGTGTGTGTAGTGGAAAAGCCTGCTTAATATAAAGCCTTTTAAATTTACCCTGTCCTGTGTAGATCTCCATTTCTATGTACAGTCTAAATGAAGGCACTTAGCATCTCTGATAATCAGGCCACTTTATTTGGGTGCCCAAGGGCAGGTGTATACTGAAAATACTGTAGTGCTTTAAAGAAGATGCTCTAAGCCAGTGGTGGGCCACCTGTGGCCGCGGGCTGCAGGTGACCCATCAGGGTAATCCGCTGGCGGGCCGCAAGACAGCTTGTTCACAAACACATGTTTATAAACACTGGAAAAACACCAGTTTTTGGACATCTACATATAACTCAAAAATTGCTATAAAATAAATTCATAAAAATTAAATTAACCCCTGAAAAAGAGAAGCCCTACCTATAAGCAGTGGCATTTCCTCCATCATTATTAGTTTCTTCTCATACAGAGACAAATGACTAACTATGTTCACGAAGGAAATATGAGAAGGATGAAGGAAAGATGCCCTCTCAACTGTCTTGAGAGTATGTATTAGTCAGTATGACACATACCAAAGAAATCTTGCATTATAAAGACAAGATCTTAGCCTCTCAAAATATCTAATACAAACTATTGAAACTGTACAAAAAGTTAAACCTATATACTGAAAAGTGTACTGGCTCAGAAACCTGTGCTTCCTGCCATGTACCATAATTGTATAAAGAAGACATCTGCCAGTGGGCAGGCTGAAGTTGTAGCTTTTCCTGGCTGCTGAGACATTGTGCAAATACCATCTGGGAGGCATGAAATTGCAAGCCTTCACAAAGTTATTACTATAGTAACTATATTAGAACGTAGTATCAATAATATTTCTGCCTTTTAGTACTAGCTATATGGAACATGGTCTTGTTGTGCAAATAAATCTAGTTATATTTGGAAGAAGCTAGAAAATACTCAGGAGGATTTACACAGTTATCTCAACATGGTCTATGCTGAGCTGATTATTTTGAGATATTGGTGCAAGATAGTGATCCAGAGTACATTTAAAGAATATGAGTTTAGGCCAGTCTGGATATATTTGACATCTGGGAAACAAAAAAGAAAACAAACAAACAAAACCCTACACTATCCGTTCTTCTTTAAATTAATGATTTGCTGTCCCATTCCACTACACTGGGGTGTTTCCTGAGACTCTTGTGACTTTAGCATTTCTAAAGGAAATCTTCTCTTTATCAGAACTATTGATTATATACCACTGAACAAAATAATTATTTTAGATGGACCAGTTGACCAATATTCACAATCAAGAATGTCTATCCATTACTCTATATGTGAAGTAATATGATTGAATGTTGAATGATATATAATAACTTCTGCCTAAAGTCCAAGTTTACTGAAATAAGAAAATATATGAAAGGAAAATGATTACAAATCAATATCCATTTGAATGAGTAACATTCTCATATTTGAAGCACTCCTTTTTCTTTTATTGCAAGTTACAATACAGCAAGGCAATTCAGCCCTGAGAGTGGGAGTCACTATTCCTTTCAGTTGTAGACAAGATAAGCACTTGTAAAAACTCAGACTGCCTTTTAAAATGTCTGTTGTTAAAGTTTTCAAGCCTCGTCTGAGCTTTTCCTACTGTATTAGAAAAAACAATTCTAAAATCACTTTCCTCTAACCTTTATTGAACATCTTAAGCTGCTGCCCTTTTAACTTACAATGTAACCTGAATAACTGATCATTTTACATCATAAAGCTAGAGTATGTATGCTCTAGTATACTTTACTGGCTCCTTAAAGTTGATCTGAGGCTGGGAACCCCAGTTTACACTGGGTTTTTGCAGTCCGGCAGCTTTTACCTTGTGGGGTAATCCTAACAGCTATGGTCTCCTTGGCGCTGCACAAGAGATTTCTTTTTCTTGGCAATGGAGATAAATGGAAAATAAAGCTCTTTAGGGATATGAAACCTAGACACCAAACTCTCTCATTAGTTGATTGCCAGTCAGAGGTTTAGTCTTTGATAACTTATCAACCAGATCCACTCTTCAATCCAGAGTAGCTGCAGTCCCCCATCCCCCCATGGTGTTTACCAATCCTAACAGATTAGCAGTTTATCAGACTGAATGGCCAGACATATTTTTTTCTGAGCTTTACCAAATAAATGCTGAAGAGAAGAAGCTGCCATGGCTGGTGATAATTGGAAATCCGTCTAAATATAAACATGCTGGAGGAATTTGAAATGAAGATGGTGAAAAAAGGTGAATCCTGAAGATAAATGCATTAAGCCACAGTCCATATTTATAGCATTTCTGGCCATTCCATAACACAAGTGTTTGCATCAAGTCCTGAAGCCTTCACACCACAATAATATAAGATCAAAATATCCTTCAGAACACTGTCCTTAGCTAGCCAGAAATATTGCAAATAGGTAAAAACATTACTTGGGTTTTCATGATGTGGAGTATCCATGATTCTACAAAATACCAAACAGAAACCTTCCTATGTATTCAAACTCTTATTGATTTGGAAATAGCTTGTTGAAGTACTGTTTTAAACAGACATGCATAAATATTATTTTTAAAAAGACTCTGATAGGCGTGCATGAAATACATGAAAGGAAAAATTGTTATCAATGACCATTGACTTCTCTTCTGTAATGCAGAGAAAAGATTCATATTAAGACCAGCAAATCCATTGGAACACAAAGACCTAGGCTTAGAAGACCCCACTGCAACGTTTAGTGAGCACTCAGTTGGCACAAACAGTTAGATGGCCATAGAATGTGAAGATGGCCTCAATTAAGGATAGACAGCATCTCTTTCAGGGAGGGCACTCAAGCACATGCTTAAGTGATTTCCTGAATCAAGGCCTGAGGCTTGCAAGCTGATCTATGCTGGCAGCCTGACCTCATATGGAGCCACGCTGAAATCACTCTCTGAGCTTCAGTAAACCAGTTCTTCATATCCCAGTCTCTGTCAACCACTTTGTTATGCATTCTCCATGGCTTGATTGGATAAGGGAGACAGCAGCTGGGAGTCATTGATGTACTAAAAATAAATGTTCTCCATTTTGTTGTGCTATCAATTAAATAAGAATATTGTTAAAATGTGCCAAGAATTTATAGAATCTTTTGTGGAGGCCATCAAAATTAATGACAGCAATTTAGATTGGGGTAAATGTTCAAAAGCGCCTGGGTGCCTAAGTCCCTTTTGAAAATGGGATTTAGGCTCTTAAGTCATTTAGGAACACTAGAAAATTTTACTCTAGTTGTCTTTAGTTCTATAATTAACATTGAGGAACTTGTGGATAATTTTCAGGTACAATTGCAATTATTAAAAAAAAGATGAAATCTGATATGAAAAAACGGAGTTGTCCATAGTTCTCTGAGGAAATTATAATAATGAATCGCCTAGAAAAGGTGATACTCCAGGAAATAATTTATTTAACTAAAATCTATATATTTGAGATTTATTTGAAAGGACTCACTTATGGGGAAAATCTTATAGAATTTAATGGGAAAAGGTAACCTTACTGTGTGTTTTGCAAAATTAAAAGATAACTATATTCCTATCAAAGAATTTTATAGGCTTTGAGACATCCTATAAAACAGATATTCTCCATTAAATGCTTTATATTTTTAGAGTATATTTCCTTGGAATCTTATAGGTTTCTTCCCTGTTAAATTGTATAGGACTTTTCCATCAAGTATATAGATAGTAATGACCCCATGAGTAAGGATCCCTGCTTAATTTACGAAAATATTTTATCCCCAATCCAAATTAGTAGAAAACCCTTTTATGTTTCTAATAAAAGAAATGAAAGGGAATATATTGTCTTGGTAGCACTCATAAGTTAGAATATGTATGCTAAAGTATTAATGTCAACGTGACCTTTTTATTTGTTGGGTAAGAACTGGATGGAATGCCAGAGCTATATATTACTGGGCTTTGTCCCCTTAAGGTTTGGAATGGTGCTAAAGAGGTCAAACAGGATACGGCTTTGGGGAGTAAAGTGTGGTCAGAAGAGTTTGGTGCTCCTGGAAGACTTTCCACCAGTGGGGCTTATGCAAGCTGTTTCTGTTGGATTCAGACAAAAGTTTTAATGAAATGCTCCAGTTTGAAACAGGAGCCTAGTTGAGGGTGCATCAAATCTCCTCTGATCTTGGCTCTGGTAAGAGTAATATATTAAAGCTGATGAAGTAAGGAAAAAAAGGATTATTTAGAGAACAGAATTCCTATCTTCTCTAATGTCAGAAAAGGGATGCTACCTAGGAGATGCAGATCTGAACTGCTTGAATGAGAATTTATATATAATATAGGAGAGAGATCCTTTTGTGTGTGTTTTTTTAATTCCATGAAGTTGTGGATGATCTGTGACTGAGATTTTGTTTTATACTAATGATGAAACCAAGAAGTTTTAAAAGAAGCCAAGTTAGCAATCTTCCAGGCACAAGGGGATTTTAATACTGATATGGATTTTTCAAAAAATTGTTCTTAGCCACAATTTGAATAGCTCTCTCTCTCCTCTTGCTTTCCTATTTTCTATTGATCAGTTTTCTCGTACATAAAATATGAACATTTTGGAGAAATCCGTACATAAAAATATGGATCTTTCAGTTATTATTTTACAGGGAACCAGGAGTGTAACATACAGATGATACAGACCTCTCCTGCAGGGTCTTACCTTTTTTTAAAACTGAGATGCTGTGGAAGAAAATATCATTTAAACATGTTACACAAATTAGAACACAATGTTCTCTGATTTTTTTCCCTCCCAAAATATTCAAAGTTTTAAAGCTTTTAAAGACCTTTGTCCACTGTGTCTGTGATATGCTAGAGTTTTGAAATGTTATGTACTAAGAATAGTGAGATAGGTAGGGATAGTCTGCTGTGATTCCCATTGAAGCTGCTCATTGCTTATCCTTCTGGTTCTTTCAAAATGACTGCTGTGTTTCAGCTTATTATCTTTCTGTGTGAGAAACACAGCATAAAAATAGTTGTCTTTGAAAATCTGTGACCAATTCAGCAAATCTGTCAAGACTAAGAACATGAAGTGACAGCTGGTCAATAACTTGCCTAAATGTGAAATGGGGAAGGAACTTGCAAATCATTTAAATTCCAATTACTTGATACAGTACTTGAGAGATTTTTAAAACAGAAAGCTGGACATGACTGTGACAACAAATAAGATGGGCAAGACTAATGATTTTACCTCTGTTTGCTTTAGTCTGACAACTGTTTTGTAAGTTGTGGGCATATGGGAATTGGTAAAATCAATGGATTCTGAAGTTGGTTGTGTCAAAGTTTCCAACTTTTTTACCACATTTGAACAGTCTACAACAAAATATGCAACTCCTCAGAATAATGTCTGTATTTCTGGGTGGTTATGTGAATTGGATTGAACCTTTGAATTACATCTGGTCCAAAACTGGGATAACATTTTCATAAAAATGTGGTTGAATTTTTTTGTCAAAATTGTGAATTTTAATAATCTTCCACTAGCCCTGATTTTTTTTTAAGGCTTGTTCACAATGAATAACCTGTCAGAATTCTTGGGAAAGCATATGCTTGGGAACTTACATCTTTACTCAGCAAAGCTGTTATATATGTGTTTCAGAGTATTGCTGAATCAAGGCCCAATTCTCCTGTTTTGTTGAAAGTTCTGATAATGCAAGTAATCTGTATTAGGCTATTTCTCTGAAATTGAAGATATAATACTATTTCTCTTATTCTGAAGAAAACACCATCTGCTTGTAACAAATGAGTAAATATGACTATCAGTAGCCATTTAAAAACTTAGACAAAGTTTTCCAAAATGGATGCTCAAAGTGAGGTTCTTAAATCTATTGAAGGTACCTACGTCAGTGGCATCCATCAGCCCCCATAGAATTTTCTTAATAAACAACCTAAATCTCTCTTGCTGCAGAATACTACTTGTCCTACCTTATAGTTGTGCATGTGATTTTACCGTCTTAAGTGTAGTGCATTGCACTTGCCTGTCTTGAATTTCATGATGTTGAATTCAGACATACAGAACAGTTGATCAACATCCTCTTTGTTACAGATTTTAACATATTTGAAGACTATTATCAGATCCCCCCCCCCCCCAGTCTTCTTTTCTCAAGACTAAACATGCCCAGTTTTTTTAACCTTTTCTCATAGGTATTGTTTTCCAAACCTTCTATTATTGTTGTTGCTCTCCTCTGGAGACTCTCCAATTTGTCCACCTCTTTCCTAAATTGTGCCATCCCAAACTGGACAGAATATTCCAGCTGAGGCCTCACCAGTACTGAGTAGAGGGGAACAATTGTTTCTCATGCCCTACATATGACATTCCTGTTAATGCATCCCAGAATGATATCAGCCTTTTTCACAACTGCATCACATTGTTGCCCTGTATTCAGTTTGTGATCCACTGTAACACCCAGATCCTCTTCAGTACTAATGTCAAGTCAGTTATTCCCTAATTTATAGTTGTGCATGTGATTTTACCGTCTTAAGTGTAGTGCATTGCACTTGCCTGTCTTGAATTTCATGATGTTGATTTCAGACCAATTCTCCAATTATCAAGGTCATTTTGAATTCTAATGCTGTCCTCCAAAGCACTAGCAACCCCTTCCAGTATGGTGCCATCTGCAAATTTTATAAGTTACTTGATGGCCTCCTTTGGAATTGAAGTTGTTAATATTGGCCCATAAAGCTCTATGTGGTCTGGGACCTGGGTACCAGAGTGCCTCTGTCCCATTTCCCCCTATAGTACTGCTGCAGCTGAGGTTAATGATGAGCCTTGAACAGGAACCCTTTCAACATAAGTGAGAGGCAGCTAGTGCACTGGTGTATTACATTGGGGAACTTGCTCCCCTTTAGTCAGGCAAAGCCTGGATTTGAGTGCCTTCTGTGCACAGTCCAATGCCCATCTCCTTTCCCAAAGTTTTGGGGAGTAGTTGTTTTATATTGTGTCAATTTATGGGGTGACCATCCAGAGCAAGGAATGGGAGATGAGATTTTTTAAAGCAAATTAATATATGAATCTAAGTTTATAGAAAAGGTACAATAATATATTATTTGAGAAATAATTAATTGTATTCTAATTCAGTTACACATTTCCATACACGCAGGCCCCAATTCAACAATCTATCATTAGTCAGCAGAGCACTTAAGCATGTGTCTAACTTTAAGTATATGAGAAGTTTCAATGAAAGTTGAGCATGTGATTAAGTGCTATGCTGGATCGGGGCCATAGGGCTGAAATGCACTCCATCTGCATAATGAACAGTGCCAGAATATTTGGGCTTTATGCCGAAAGACTGTGGAGCAACTGAGGGAAATGAAACACACTTCCGTAGCTCAGGGATAGGGGCTTCTACAGTCAGCCCCTCCATAGCAGTTGCAGTGGCTGCTGGAGGGGCTATCTGTTTAATCATAGATTTTTCTCCCAAAGTGTCCTTTCACACTGTCCTGTTCCCGTGCAGCCCTCATATGAGTTGTAAGGGGAGTGAAAGGTCTTACAGTGTCCCTCCCACATTACAGGTGAATTTCACTCTAAATGCAGATTATTTTGGTTATGCTCATCCTCTGATCCACTTCCGTCCTATTATTTATTACACGCACTTCTTGCATCTTGTATTGTATTCTTTTGTAAAGTCTTTGGGGGGAGGAAGTGTGCCATCGTGTGCTCTAGTAGGGAGACCAGAACAATGGAGTCGTGATTCCACTTAGGGCTCTGAGCACTGACTCAACACACATTATAAATAAAATAATAAACTGTGGAATGCAATAAATAATTACTGAGAATAGCACATCGATTAATTATGTGTCATAACGTAAAGAAACAAGAGGGCGGAGTTAAGGTTACATGTTCAGCTTTTACTTTCACATTTTGTATTTCCCGACTCTTGCTCATTTACCAGTGTACCTGCTTGTATTTTAAAATAATTGTATACCAAACTCTGTGAAAAAATAGTTTTTAGTTCAATTAGTTTTAATATAATTATCTCCATGTTTCTAAACCAGTTTTGTATTTCATTAAAAACCATTCTAGTTTCTTAATCTTATTTCCATTTCTTTTGTCAACAGTTTCAGTGTAATTATTTGTATTACTAATATACTAAATGAGGTAACCATTATCTGCATGAACCACTGAGCAGTTATAGATGCAATTGCACAGGTTTAAATATGAATTCTAGTTTTTCGTGTTTGAGGAGAATTAATGTTTGGCACAATCAGGCCAGGATAATTTCTTAGTCAATGCATTGTAAAATCTACCCTTACGAGAACATCCCTAGGCAGAATGGTTAGAATGATATATTCTCTACAACTGAAGACTGATTTCCCTTGGCTGTAAATGTGTCCCCAAACTGATGTGGTAGTAAAACATCCTCTTCTATCATGCAAGGGCATCACTTCTGAAGCATGCCAGAGGCAAGAAGAAATTCTAAATGCATTAAATTCTGAAGTAAATTATGAGCGGCATGATTACAAAAGTTAAGTGAGTTAAATTATTAAACAATTATTCAAGGATAAGCCATCTATGTGAATAGTCACTTATTTTATATGTGAACCCTTCTTGCTAAAGTCAATCTCATGCATAATAAACTTTTTAGGGAACAATCAATGTAACAAATTGATATCCTGTGGTATTTAAACATACTAAGAACTCAGAGAAGTAGCCCTAACCTACTGGAGAGATTTTACTCTCCATAGCATTGGTGTAAATTCTGAGTAACTCAGCTGAAATTCATTTAACTAAGTGAGGAAACTGGCCCATAAATACTGTTGGGGTGGACATAAGGCTTTGTGTACATCATTCGTGGGTCCAAGTTTTCTAATAACTGTGTATTTTATGTTGTTTAATGACAATATTGTTGGAAAGAGAATATTAAATAGCTTGATATCAGGTATAAGTAACATATCAAACCTACTAATTTAGTTTGTTAGGCTCATCAGATAAAACTTTAGAATATTAAATACACCAGTTTTGATGAGAAATAGAAATTAAATTCCTCATAGTTTCAGAATGGATTTATGGCTTAAGAGAAGATTCATATGCTGCAGAAATTTTAAGCATGTTAGTGACATAGTGTATACGTTGTGCTTCACACTGTCAACGTAGTGTAGGTTATTTTCTACATCCTTTGAAAAAGTCACACATAGCACAAGTACTAATTATAGTAAGTTTCTCGATCTGAGAGAATCAGACAAGGGTTATTGAAGTTGCCCTTGGAGGAGGAGAAATCCATAAGGAGACAATTGTGAAAAATTTTTCTGACTGAGCTGAAATGCACCATGTTGTTGAAAAGCAATTCAGATTCCCAGCAAGCTGAATCCTACTTCTTTTCTGAACATAAATGGTCAATCGAATGAAGCTGTGCTTACTCATTTCTTAAGATAACCAAACATTCTGGGTTTTCAGCAACATTTCTGAAATGTAATACCTGAGTTTCTACTTATATTCAAAAGGTTAATTGCTTCTATCTTCTGTCTTATTTAGAATGCTGTGGAACCTCAGGGTTTTGTTTTGTGATGTTCCCATGTGATATTGTTTTACAGTAAATTCCATGATGTCAACAGTATCCAAAAATCTACATAAGTCACCTTAATTTTACCAAAGGCTCTAGGTACCTTTGTGGTGGTCTTGTTTGTTTGTGTTTTGGTTTTTCATTTTAACTCTACTTAATTGCATTTTTTCAAGCCAGTTCCATAGGGAATATGTGTACATTTTTAGTGGTACTTCTGTTCAGACAAAAGTTTTAATGCATACATGAGTGAATGTTATTTGGGTTTCACTAAGCACTTTATTAGCCTTGCATGTATGGCTGGGGATTTCAAATACAGTGCAGTGAGCAAACTTGGAAATATCAAGGCTAGAAGTGTACAACTCTAGAGTTGGAAAGTTACAAGAATGGGATGGAAGAGAATAAAGTGAGATAAAGATGCATTCTAAACAGATGAGAAGATTACTTTTGTATTTAAGATAAAGCTGAAAATTATATGATTTCTCTTTAATGGAAAAACAGGGCATATGTCCATGATACCATATGCCAAGTCCTTCCTTCTTACTGAGAAGGAGGAAACATTCCCTTCTTACCCTTCTAAATCTCAGCCCCTTAAGACCTCCATTCAGCAAGGTAAATAAGCATGCGTAGAATTAAATTAAAAGGGGCCACTTGTGCACTTAAAGTTACGCATGTGCATACGTACCTTGCTGAATCATGACCAAACATTTGCATTTCTCTTCTTTATTTGAAATACTACCTGATAATACTTTTTGTTGTGTTCATACAATTACATACTATTTCTCAAATAAATTGTACTTTTTCTAACTTTGGATTCCCATTTATTTAGATTTTTATTTAAAAAATCCTCTAGGCTCCGATTCTTTGCTTTGGATGCTCAGTCCATGTATTTTGTATTGTGTATATTAATATTACAGCTTGGACTGGTGCCTGGGCTGTAAGACCCTGCAAAGTGGGAGAGTCCAGAGCTTGGACTGCAGCCTAAGCCTGAAAGTCTACACTGCAGTTAAACAGCTACTTTACCTGAGCCCCATGGTCAGCTGGCATCGGCCAGCTACTGATGTCTAATTGCAGTGTAGACATACCCAGAAGGACAGTTAAACTGAGTTACTATAGTGTTTTTCATGTTCAGTTGAGCATTAAAACCTAGTTGCTTCTTGCACTGAATGACTTATGGAGCTGAATAAGTGCTACTGTTTTTTTCATAGTGAAGAATGAGAGGAAGGGGAAGGAGGTCACTGGGCTTCTTCCATAGAGTTGCCAGTTATCAGTGGATGCAAGACACTATTTAATGTATAATAAGATGAACCTAAATTATGTTGTAAGATTCCGGGATTCTGCAATACACACTTGCAGCAGAACAAAAATTCTGGAACTGCTTCACTTTAATTGAAAAACGTGGAAGTCTCAGTATATTAGACATTGAATAGTACACTCAGTATCATAGCCCATGTATTCCATATGAAATTCAGTGTATTTAACATTGGTCCTACACTTTGTTTGTGATATATCACTGATTTGTTTATTGACAATGCATAGACATTGCCAGGAGCAAAGCTTTGGTAGCTGGGCAAGTAGTGGATCAGTTGTTTGTAGATATTGCCTGCATCTCTGCTATCAAGGTATGACATTCTGGGTGCAATCCAGACCAGTGAGTGGATGCATAACCTCTGCCCTGCAACCTTGGGTGCCTCACAATTCTCTGCTGTTGTAGCTCCCACCTATGCCACTCACAAAGCTTGCCAGCATGCAGGGTAACACCCTGAGTGTCTGTGTATCGCTTCAGCACACTCCAGCTTCCACCAGCCGTTATTATTACTTGCACAGTGACCCCAGCACCCTCCCTCTCCTGGATTTTCACCAAAAAACATGTGTTTAGCATATTCTGCTTTCTCCTGGATAGTCCAGATATAGTGGGTCTGTTGCCCCTGTAAGGGGATCAAGGTACAACAGCTTTCCACATTAAATAGAGTTACACACACAGTTCACAAACTGAATTAATTTTGATAAAAGAATAAAATAAGTTTAACTACAAAGAGATGTTTTAAATGATTACAAGTACTAAGGCATAAAATCGGAAATGGTTACAAGAAAATAAAGATAAAATACTTCATAGCATTAAACTTAACAAACTAGACTTGGTTTCAAGGTGAAATCTCTTACCATATGTTTCCAGTAACACTGCTGATCAAGCTCTCAGGCCAACATCTGCTCCCAAGATCCAACAGCTGTTTGTTTTGTCTCCTTAGGTGAAAAAAAGACAGATGGACAGGGAGAGATAACTTGGGGTGTTTTGTCCCTCACTTTTATAGTCCCGTCACCCTTTTGAAATCCATTTTCCTGAGAGTGACCCCTAGATAAAGTTCTTTACAGTTGAGAACAAGGAGATATGGAGTCTGGTGGGGAAGAGGTGTTATGCTGCTGTTTTTCACCTCTGTTTGCTAAAATCCAGATCTGTATATCTCTTGCCTTCCTCCCCACTTCCATGCCAAAGCTAGGTGATGGTCCATTAGCTTTGATGACTCCTATTTAGGGGCATCAACTTGTCCTTTGCGAAACAGGTTTACTCACTTCCCAGATTTGTCTGGTAAACATATTTCAGTCATGATTTCAGTTTATGTTCATAACTTTACACATAATGCTGCCACATGCATTTCACCATGATGTTACTGACCAGCAAGTTACTAGTTTTCAAATGATACCTCAAAAGGCATATTTTGTACAAAGACTAATACAGTTGTGTGTAGGGCATGAGTACAGGGGTGCATTCGGTCACACAAGGCTATCATCTATTGTGGAGAGCTAGCAAATACAGTACAGTGCCAGATTCTGTAGTCATTAGTAAGTCCAGCCAGGGCAAAACTCACATTGAAGCTAATGGGAGATTTGCTGGATTACGAAGTATGAAATTTGGCTCACAGTAGATCCCATCAGCCACACCTGTAGTAGTAAGGCTGAAAAATTTCCATATATCTGTTAGAGGCTGGCTGGCAAGCTACGCTGAGCCTTGCATGTGACAGATAGCTATCTCCCAGCTGAATGTGATGGAGACTTAAACAAAGTATCTGATCTCAGCTGCAGGAAAAAGGACTACTTAAACAGAGCTGTGAACAGAGCTCCCTCTCTGGAAAGGGCTTCATGAAATCAGTCTGGAAGAGACCTATAGGAGGAGCAGGTTAGGCTCTTGAAAGGGAGGTGGCCTGTAAGATGCAGGACGCTCCCTGAGGGAAGCGGTCAGATTCTCTAGCGTCAATAAGTGTGGAGGGGTGACCCGCTGGAAGGAAGCAGCATAGGAGAAGCTCTACAGGACCCAGGAGTAGGGGCCAGGAAGCAGAGGACTTCTGGGTAGCCTAAGAAGAGCAGAAGAAATATTTAGATATTTATTTGGATGTAGGACCTTTTGTTACCTTGGAGGGGGATTGAACTTTTAAGTGACCTGACCAATGTTGCAGTGGTAAGAGCAACTGCTTACTATCAGACACTTATGGCTAGAGTCTTAGCTCAGTTACACTAAGGTAACTCAGCTGCACTCAGGAGTTATTCCATATTTACTCTGGTGTAACTGACATCAGAATCTGGCTCTGAATTTGAGAATGTTTCTATCGTCAAGGCAAAAGTACATTTTTTTTCTCCTCCTGTGAAGGAGGAAAAGATAACAAGCTCTTTTAACGTTGTTGCTTTGTAATGATCACTGTTTTCTGAGATGGCATTCACCGCTAATGCTGGACCACATAGTACTGTTTTTCTGAAGGTATGTTTCTGATGGTTATTTAAGAACGGGACTGACTGTTAGAGCAACGGCAGTGGAAGAAGGGGTTGTATATCCCTCTGGCTCAGGCTTGTTTGAGGTTGCAGAAACCGCAGAATCTAGAAAAATGGCTTTAGTTAACTTTTCATGCATTTCCTTTAACCATTTCATCCTTCAAAAAACTTAGGTTCCTTGCAATTCAAATTCAAAAAGTTTTGTTCTTTTACTGGCTTCAGATATATTATAAAACAAATCTGCAAAGAAAAAAAATCAGTTTTCCTGCATATCTGAAAAAGGAAAGATCAAATGTTATGCGGACTTTCTCTTTCTTTTGATTATAACATTACTAAAACAAACAAAAAATGCTGCTTTTGGAGTTCCTCTTCTTTCTCTTTTGCAGCTCAGTCTTTCCATCATATTCACCAATCCAACCCCACTTCACATACCATCAAAAATACATACTGAGGACACTTTCAATTATTTCATTCTAAACGTGATTTGGTGTTGTAGTATTTCTACTATTCCCCTTCTCTCCATCGCATCACACACTCAGAGTGTTCTTCTTTCAGTGGTATGATATTTTAATGCTTTAAAAGCTTGTTCTTCATACATGTGTTCGGGCTTATGATGAAAAGTGGACATGCTGTGGCAAAAAGCAGTCAGTTTTGAAGGTGTTGTTCACAAAATGGATAAACACTGTCTGTAGGTGTAGTTCTAATTAATGGATAAGTGGGCTGAACTGGAAAGTGACCTAGAAACATAATGGCAACTATGACTTCCCTCTAAGCTCCTCTCCCCCCCCCCCCCGATGTGTACCTTACATGTGGTGATGAAACTGAACTCGCCACCAGGAATTAAGGTTGTTTATAAGTTTCTCATGCTGATTTCTGTGATGTCTGTGTCTATGGGGGGGATGCTGTGTGATAAGAGTAACTCCATAACGTATCTTTTATTATTGATTTTATTAAAATAAAAGTGTGTGTATAGAATGAGAATTACAGGGAATAAGATCACTCCCTGGCAAATGTGACTGTCAGAAATTGGTGGGGCGCTCAGAATCGAAAAAAGTTGAGCAGAGGACTTGGCTGAACAAGTAAACAATTCGTCTCTTTTTCAAAACTGTTTGACTACTCCTGGCTTGAGAGGCTGGAAAAGACTAAAGTAATGGAGAAAACTACTTGAAAATGCTGTTAGGGATTCCCATTCTCTGCTTGTTTCCTCTTCCACCTACACATGCTGATATTATTAGAATAATGCACTCACTTCCAAGTGCAGTTTTGTTTGCTCACATAGCACTCCTCCATTATCTTATTTCCACTGCCAGTTTTTGTCACTTTTAAAGGGCTTTATAGCTGCACCTTCCCCACCTTTTAACCTTTCGCTGTGATAACTCATCTGGCTTCTGGATGTCCCCACCAACTCAAAAATAAAAATCTGAAGAGACTAAGTAGCTGTATAAGGACTAGCTTTGACTTATGTAATGTGAAGGAGACACTGTGACATATGTTGGTCTGGAATATAATTTTTAAAAACATGCTTAAATGCACTCATTCTAATCTGTTTATCAACCATGAATGAGTCTAATGTTTCTCTCCTGTCTGAGAGCTGACAGATTCCTAGTAAAGCACTGGGAGATAGAGGCATAGGGAGCTGGATTCAGAAGACCTTGTTTCTATTTCTGTTTTTTTCCTTCTGAATGATCTTGGACCAGTCACATTGTGTCTCGGTGCCTCAGTTTCCCTGTCAGCAAAAGTGGGATAATATTTACCTCCTTTGTAAAGTGCATTGAGAGCTACAGTGAAAAGCTCTAAATTGTACAGTCATATATTCCAGGGCCAGAAGGGACCAGTGCCAAATACAGAGGTAAAATAATCTCTTACTCCTACTTGAGACTTCCCTGTTTATGCATCCCAGGATTGCATTCTCCTTTTGGCCACAGTGTTGCACTGGGAGCTCATGTTCAGCTGATATCCATCCCTCTAGCCCAAATCTTTTTTAGAATCACTGCTTCTGTGGATAGAGTCCCCCATTCTGTAAGTACGTTCTTTATATCTAGATGTAGATATTTATGTTTATCTGCTTATCCCCCAGTTTACCAAGTGATCCAGATTGTTCTGAATCAGTGACCTATACACTTCATTATTTATCACTCCCCAAATTTTTGTATAATCAGCCAACTTTATCAATGATGATTTTGTTTTTTTCCAGGTCACTGATAATAAAAAGTTAAATGTGTAGGATCAAAAACTGATTCCTGTGGGACCTCACAGGGGGAACACTCATTTAATGATGATTCCTGGTTTACATTTTGCAACCTATCAGAGCTATGTCTTAATATTTCCAGCTGGAGACTTGATTACATAGATTACATCGAAAACATATCTGACCAGTGAATGCATGATAAAACTGAAGACTTTCAAAGTTGTTAGATAAGTTCTATTAACTTTCTTTTTAGTCAGATAATAGAACTTACATTATGGCAACTTTGAAAGCTGTGTGTTTAGTGATGCATTTAAATTGGATCTGCATGCTCCATGTCCTAATTTACATCACGACTCTTTGTCAAGCATAGGGTGAAAAATATTTTAGGCAATGAGGTGAACCCCTTTTATAAACAAAGGGATGCTAGAGTGAAGGTTACATAGCCTTCATCCAACATTTATTTATGGAGTCAGTTGATTAATCACAAAATGAAAAATAAGGTGGCATGATTCCCAGGAGATAAAAACATAACCCCTAGAAAGATAATAGTTATTTAATGATATTATGATATGCATAGGAAGTCTTTGTATCGAGTCATGACTTTTGGAAAGGGATTCCTATGGACATCCTTAGAGGAGTTCCACAGACACAATTCTTGAACTGAGAAGGCTCAGACCACAGCCTGAATGAAATGGTCCCTTCAGACAGGCACCAAGGATAACTCAGGCAATCTCAAATACCTATATAAGGATATAAGGAAAGAAAATATAATATAGGTACCTTTTGGTATTAACTGAGAAGTTTATTTGAACTGGGTCCAGTGGCTTACTGGCAACCCATCCATAGTGCAGTGAGCTGACAGTAGTGAGGGGGTGTCTATTTTCTGCCCATTGAAGTCAATGGCAAGGTTTCCACTGAGTTTAATAGTGCAAAATCAGATCTTAAATAACCCTCTTCACTGCATATTTGTGGAGAATGGCACTGTCAACTCCACATGGATATCTAAAAAAGTCAGGCATAAAGTTACAATATGTACAGACAATTGTACACTGTGTCTCACCAGGATATATATCTTCTAAGTAATGACAATTAGAGAACCACGGTGATAAGTACGTGAGATAAACTATCTTCATATTTCTCCAAAGAGAACAAAATGTAAGGTGTCGTCGCAGCAGATTGAAACATCAGCAGCACACACAGTACGCAGACAGCTGTGTTGATGTCTTACCATTGGGTGACAGAGGAAACAAAGAAAAAAAATCTGATAAAAGGAACAGCCAACATATGGTAAGCATCAGAAGAATAAAATATCACAGCTTGAGAAGAATGCAATGGTTGACAACTAAATATTAATCAAGCTGAAATAATCACAGAAAAAAAGAAATTCAGAGATGAGGTTTTCTATACGAACTGTAAAAAATGCCAACTTTTACAAAAGTACAGAGCAGTTTCAAAGACAATACATTTGAAGACCTTCAGATGATCATGTTAATCATCAAATGTGATCACTGTTCAAATTATTATTAAAATATTTTCTCCAAATGAGAAAAACATAAGATTTTGGAACATTAAAATTATACCACATGATAGAGGAATGTACAAGTTGAACATATCTATAAACACATGATGTGTTTAGCTACATAGGTAGAGCTTACTTTGACTGTCTGGGTATACCTCACCTAATCGATTCCCTGCCACTGATGCAGCCTCAGGCATTGGTGGCACCTGGGGGTCTCCTGTGCTCTGCTTGGGGCACAGAGTTTAGCCTTCTGCAGACTGAAATGACTTAGTCAGTCTAAAGTCTTTCGGCTTCATAGAGGAGTATCTGGATTAAATTTAATGGTCTGTGATAGGAAGGTCAGACTAGAAGATCTAATGGTCCTTTCTGGCCTTAACTCTGAAACAGCTTTGTCACTGTCCTCTGAGTTTATGCTAGCTTGCAAAAGATATATTAAGGGACATAAGATGGTAAAATGGAAGGGACCTCAAGAGGTCATCTAGTCCAGTCCCCTGCACTCAAGGCAGGACTAAGTATTACCTAGACGATCCCTGACTGGTATTTGTCCAACCTGCTCTTAAAAATCCCTGATGGAGATTTCACCACCTTCCTAGGCAATTTATTCCAGTGCTTAACCACTCTGACAGTTAGGAATTTTTTTCCTAAACCATCGTTGCTGCAATTTAAGCCCATTGCTTCTTGTCCTATCATCAGAGGTTAAGAAGAGCAATTTTTCTCCCTCCTCTTTGTAACAACCTTTTATGTACTTGAAAACTGTTATCATGTCCCCTCTCAGTCTTCTCTTCTCCAGCCTAAATAAACCCAATTTTTTCAATCTTCCCCCATAGGTCATGTTTTCTAGACCTTTAATAATTTTTGTTGCTCTTCTCTGGACTTTCTCCACATCTTTCCTGAAATGTGGTGCCCAGACACACTACCCCAGTTGAGGCCTAATCAGCACGGGGTAGAGTGGAAGAATTACTTCTCGTGTCTTGCTTACAATACTCTTGATAATACATTCCCAGAATAATGTTTGCTGTTTTTGCAACAGCATTACACTGTTGACTCATATTTAGCTTGTGATCCACTATGACCTCCAGATCCCTTTCCGCAGCACTGCTTCCTTGGTAGTCATTTCCCATTTTGTATGTGTCCAACTGATTGCTTCTTCCTAAGTGGAGCACTTTGCATTTGTCCTTATTGAATTTCATCCTATTTACTTCAGACCATTTCTCCAGTTTGTCCAGATCATTTTGAATTTTAATCCTATCCTCCAAAGCACTTGCAAACCCTCCCAGCTTGGTATCGTCCACAAACTTTATAAGTGTACTCTCTATGCCATTATCTAAATCATGATTACCAAGATAGAAAAAAAAAAAACAAAAAACAAAAAAAAACACGAGGAAAACTTTAAGTAGCAGCAATCAGAAAAGGAGAGGTAAAATCAAAGATAAAGAAGAATAGAACAAGCATATGTGAAGGAAAAAAAATCAGAAGGACAGCCTAAGGAGGACTTAGGAATGATCAGGTAAATCACATTATTGGATGCAGTGGAAGAGCAGAGGGTGGATCATAGAGAATAAGAACATAAGAGTCACCATACCAGGTCAGACCAAAGGTCCATCCAGCCCAGTATCCTGTCTACTGACAGTGGCCAATGCCAGGTGCCCCAGAGGGAGTGAACCTAACAGGTAATGATCTAGTGATCTCTCTCTTGCCATCCATCTCCACCCTCTGACAAACAGAGGCTAGGGACACCATTCCTTACCCATCCTGGCTAATAGCCGTTAATGGACTTCATTGAATCACTGAATTATGGAGTAGGTATCAGAACAAGAGTATTAGTGAATCAGGAGAATAGCTGTGATGGGGTGTGCACCCACACAAGACTGGAAGGGGTTAAGGTGGCCAGGCAGGTCAGGAGGAGACAGGGAATTGATTAGGCATGAGGCTCACTGGGGCAGGAATAGGAGGAGCTTGTATAAAGCCCAGCAGCTGAAAGCAGAAAGAGGCTGCAGGACAGTAATCTGCAGTCACTCCCTGAAGAAGTGTGGTGTGTTGGTGTCATAGAGGGTAGCCTACAGTTACTCCCTAGTTTTACAAAAGGCTACATAAAAAGCACTAGCAAAGTCAGTACAAACTAAAATTTTGTACAGACAAAATGAGAAAGTAAGCAATTGGTCAGTAAAAGTGTGCTGTGACACTTTTGTATTTTTATGTCTGCTTTCATAAGCAAGTAGTTTTTAAGTGAGGTGAAACTTGGGGTTACACAAGACAAATAAGACTCCTGAAAGGGGTACAGTAATCTGGAAAGGTTGAGAAACACTGGTTTAGGAGAGGTTTAGATAAATGAGCCAACAAAAGAATAATTCAAAACACTGAGAAATTGATCCAAATATATGTATTACTGAGTGGCAAAAATGATAGAGAAGGGAGAACTCTATTTCTGTTGCTCCTTATGCAGCTATTCCAGCACACTCATTTCCTATAGCATGTTATTTAGATAAGAATAACTTTAAGTACAAATTACTCCAGCAGCCTACTTATTTTGGCACTTTTTGATTATCTATCTATTCCTTCACTTCCATCTTCAGAAAGTTATCTATGCATAATCATATTTGTAGCACCAAAAACATTTTTACTCTTGTTACAAGTGGTTTTAAAGTTGTTCCATTTGCCTTAGAGAACAGGTTCTGCAGTTGCTTGTTCCAGTGCTTAGAAACTCTTAACAGCAATCTTCTGTGTGCATTTATTTGATGCAAGTTCTGTATGGTGCTGATCTCATAACACAGCACAAAATAGCAAATGTGGACAAATCAATTAGGCTGACATTCATCCAGATCAGGGCTGGACAAATGGTGTAGTTAACCTCCAGCAGGGAAATTCACAAGTCTTCACAGACCTGAAGTTGTTTTTTTTTTTACCTAAGAGCAACTAGAAGGGTTTTCTGTCTATTTGCCTGGAGACAAAGGTGTTAGGGTTTTTTTTAGGATTTTTCTGTAGGCTGACAATCACTATCAGAGAACATAGGTATCCAGTTACAGCACAACCTATATATATATATATATATATATATATATATATATATTGACAAGCCAAGTTCTTTTTGTTGTTGTTGTTTGTTTGTTTTATTTCTAACTCTTGGGTGTAAAGTTAGTTAAAAACAGAGAGGCTAACATGACAGAAACCAAGGCACAACACAAATTGGAGTTAACCAGACTGGAGGCAGAAAAAGAGGCAGAAAAAGCCCGAGAGGCTGCCCACAGGAGAGCTATGGAGGCAAAGAACAAAGAAAAAGAGGCAGAAAAAGCCCTAGAGGCTGCCCACAGGAGAGCAATGGAGACAAGGGGAAAAGAACTGGAGAAGGAAAAAGAGAGGAAGCATGCACTGGAGATGGAGAAGGTAAGGGCTGAGCGGAATCTACTGGATAACCCTAACAATCCTTCCTCAACAATCCACAAATGGGAGCAACTATGTCCACAGTATGATGAATCCCGTGATATTGCTGAATATTTTCTCACCTTTGAGAGACTGTGCACTCTCCATAAAATTCCTGAAGCTCACAAGATGACCAGATTGGTCGCAAAATTGGCTGGAAGAGCTCTGTACATATTCAATAAGATGCCTATTGATGAGGCTTCTGACTATAATAAGTTCAAGGATTTGGTTTTAAAGCAATTTCAAATTACATCTGAAACGTACAGAGTAAAATTTCAAACCCTTAAGAGAGGGCCTGAACTAAGTAATGTGGCTTATCTAAACCAGATGAAGGATCTCTTAGATAAATGGCTCCAAGGAAGAGGTGTCACTAGCTTTAACGGAATGTGTGATTTGATAGCTCAGGACCAATTCCTGAATATGTCCAAGGAGGAAATAAAACAGTGTTTATGGGATAAGGAACTGGACTCAGCAGAAAGTCTTACTTATGCTGATAGATATGAGCAGTCCCAGACCGCCAGAGAGGTGGGGCAAACCAGAACAAAACGGGTGGAGGGAGGAGAGAGGAACAACCCTGGTCGCAGCGGATACCAGAAGGGACACCCTCAGAACACCCCCTACTACCGGGGGCAGCGCAAGGCCCCAACTACACACCAAGGAATACTCCAGACACCTTATCGTCCTGCCACACCATTCTCCAGCAACCCACCTCACCCCAGGGATCCGTCAGCTGGACAATGTTTTAAATGTAACGAGCCAGGGCATGTGAAGGCCAACTGCCCCAAGAACCCCAACAGATTACAGTTCATTGCACCGGAATCACACCAGAGGTCCTCAGGCCCAGATACCTCCCAGATACCCTTGGAGTGGAGGGAAACTGTGAGTGTGGGCGGGAAGAAGGTCACCACGTGGAGGGACACTGAAGCACAAGTGTCGGCTATCCATGCTTCCTTAGTGGACCCCACTTTAATCGACCCAGAGATCCAAGTGACAAGTCAACCCTTCAAATCCAGCTCTTGTAATTTGCCTACAGCCAAGTTGCCTGTCCAGTACCAGGGCTGGTCAGGAACGTGGACTTTTGCAGTATATGATGATTATCCCATCCCCATGCTGTTGGGGGAAGACTTGGCCAATCATGTGAAGCTAGCCAAGAGGGTGGGAATGGTCACCCGCAGCCAGGGTAAGCAAGCTGTCACGCCTAGCTCTGTTCCGGAAACTTCTAACAGGACCCAGTCAGAGGTGATGAAACTGGACCCCATGTCAGTGTCTGTAACAGCAGTAGTGGATCCAGTCCCAGAGACCCAGACAGAGCCAGTCCCAGAACCGGAACCGGTGGTACAAACAGCACCAGACCCATTGCCAGCACTGAATCCAGTACTTGCAATCCCAACACAAGAGGGCCCCACCGAACCTGAACCAGTGGCAGCCAATAACCCTGCACAAGAGGCTCAGCCGGAGCCTGAACCCCAACATAGTGCACCAGCAGAGAGCGGTTCACACTCAACAGAAACAGCCCCATCACCTACATCACTTCCAGAGGGACCAAGCCTAGGTCCACAATCCAATGAGGAACTGATGTCTCCAGCATCAAGGGAACAGTTCCAGACTGAACAGGAAGCAGATGAATGCCTCCAGAGAGCTTGGACAGCGGCACGGAGCAACCCACCGCCTCTCAGCTCTTCTAATTGATGCAGGTTTGTTGTAGAAAGAGGACTTTTATACAAGGAAACTCTTTCTGGGGGACACCAGGAAGACTGGCATCCTCAGAGACAGTTGGTAGTTCCAACTAAATACCGGGCAAAGCTCTTGAGCTTAGCCCATGATCACCCTAGTGGCCATGCTGGGGTGAAAAGGATCAAAGACCGTTTGGGGAGGTCATTCCACTGGGAAGGAATGGGCAAGGATGTTTCTACCTATGTCCGGTCTTGTGAGGTATGCCAAAGAGTGGGAAAACCCCAAGACCAGGTCAAAGCCCCTCTCCAGCCACTCCCCATCACTGAAGTTCCATTTCAGTGAGTAGCTGTGGATATTCTGGGTCCTTTTCTGAAAAAGACACCCAGAGGAAAGCAGTACATACTGACTTTCATGGATTTTGCCACCCGATGGCCGGAAGCAGTAGCTCTAAGGAACACCAGGGCTAAAAGTGTGTGCCAGGCACTAGCAGACATTTTTGCCAGGGTAGGTTGGCCCTTCGACATCCTCACGGATGCAGGAACTAATTTCCTGTCAGGAACTATGTAAAGCCTTTGGGTGAATCACTTAGTTGTCACCCCTTACCATCATCAAACAAATGGCCTGGTGGAGAAATTTAATGGGACTTTGGGGGCCATGATATGTAAATTCGTAAATGAGCACTCCAATGATTGGGACCTAGTGTTGCAGCAGTTGCTCTTTGCCTACAGAGCTGTATCACATCCCAGTTTAGGGTTTTCACCATTTGAACTTGTATATGGCCACGAGGTTAAGGGGCCATTACAGTTGGTGAAGCAGCAATAGGAGGGGTTTACACCTTCTCCAGGAACTAACATTCTGGACTTTGTAACCAACCTACAAAACACCCTCCGGACCTCTTTAGCCCTTGCTAGAGAAAACTTACAGGATGCTCAAAAAGAGCAAAAAGCCTGGTATGATAAACATGCCAGAGAGTGTTCCTTCGAAGTAGGGGACCAGGGCATGGTCTTAAAGGTGCTCCAGGCCCATAAAATGGAAGCATCGTGGGAAGGGCCATTCACGGTCCAGGAGCACCTGGGAGCTGTTAATTATCTCATAGCCTTCCCCACCTCCAACTGAAATCCTAAGGTGTACCATATTAATTCTCAAAAGCCATTTTATTCCAGAGAATTAAAGGTTTGTCAGTTTACAGCCCAGGGAGGAGATGACGCTGAGTGGCCTGAAGGTGTCTACTACGAAGGGAAAAGTGCTGGTGGCGTGGAAGAGGTGAACCTCTCCATGACCCTTGGGTGTATGCAGCGACAGCAGATCAAGGAACTGAGCACTAGCTATACGCCAATGTTCTCAGCCACCCCAGGACTGACTGAACAGGCATACCACTTCATTGACATAGGTAATGCTCACTCAATTAAAGTCCAACCTTACCGGGTGTCTCCTCAAGCTAGAACTACTATAGAACAGGAGATCCAGGATATGCTACAGATGGGGGTAATCCACCCCTTTGGCAGTGCATGGGCATCTCCAGTGGTTCTAGTTCCCAAACCAGATGGGGAAATACATTTTTGCGTGGACTACCGTAAGCTAAATGCTGTAACTCACCCAGACAACTATGCAATGCCATGCACAGATGAACTATTAGAGAAACTGGGACGGGCCCAGTTCATCTCTACCTTAGACTTAACCAATGGGTACTGGCAGGTACCGCTAGATGAATCTGCCAAGGAAAGGTCAGCCTTCACCACACATGTCGGGCTGTATGAATTTAATGTACTGCCTTTCGGGCTGCGGAATGCACCCACCACCTTCCAAAGACTTGTAGATGGTCTCCTAGTGGGATTAGGAGAATATGCAGTCGCCTACCTTGACGATGTGGCCATATTTTCGGATTCCTGGGCAGACCACCTGGAACATCTACAAAAAGTCCTTGAGCGCATAAGGGAGGCAGGACTAACTGTTAAGGCTAAGAAGTGTCAAATAGGCCTAAACAGAGTGACTTACCTTGGACACCAGGTGGGTCAAGGAACTATCAGCCCCCTACAGGCCAAAGTGGATGCTATCTAAAAGTGGCCTGTCCCAAAGTCAAAGAAACAGGTCCAATCCTTCTTAGGCTTGGCCGGTTATTACAGGTGATTTGTACCACAATGCAGCCAAATCGCCGCCCCACTGACAGACCTAACCAAAAAGAAACAGCCAAATGCCATTCAGTGGACCGAAGAGTCCACAGAAGGCCTTTAACCAGCTTAAAGTGACACTCATGTCTGACCCTGTGCTTAGGGTCCCAGACTTTGACAAACCGTTCCTAGTAACCACAGATGCATCCGAGCGTGGTGTGGGAGCAGTTTTAATGCAGGAAGGACTGGATCATGAATTCCACCCTGTAGTGTTTCTCAGCAAGAAGCTGTCTGGGAGGGAAAGCAACTGGTCAGTTAGTGAAAAAGAATGTTATGCCATTGTCTATGCTCTGGAAAAGCTACGCCCATATGTTTGCGGACGCCGTTTCCACCTGCAAACTGACCATGCTGCACTACAGTGGCTTCATACCACCACGGGAAATAACAAAAAACTTATTTGGTGGAGTTTAGCTCTCCAAGATTTTGATTTTGACATCCAACACATCTCTGGAGCTTCTAACCAAGTGGCTGATGCATTCTCCCATGAAAGTTTCCCAGAATCAACTGGTTAAAATCGTCCTTGAGATGTGGAAAATATTGTTAGTGTTTATATACTTAGTTGTATATTTAGAGGTGCACGTGTCTTATTAACTCTGTTTTCTCCTAGAGCTCCAGGAAGAAATCACAGCCAGCATTTCACCCTATCTGTGCTTTGGGGGGGCGTGTCATAAATATAAAGGGAAGGCTAACCACCTTAAATAACCCTTCCTGGCCAGAGGAAAAAACCCTTTCACCTGTAAAGCGTTAAGAAGCTAAAGATAACCTCGCTGGCACCAAAATGACCAATGAGGAGACAAGATACTTTCAAAGCTGGATGCCGGGGGGAAACAAAGGGTTCTCTCTGTCTGTGTGTGTCTTTTGCCGGGACCAGAGCAGGAATGCAGGTCATAACTCCTGTAAAGGGTTAATAAGCAATCTAGTTAGATATGCGTTAGATTCTGTTTTGTTTAAATGGCTGATAAAATAAGTTGTGCTGAATGGAATGTATATTCCGGTTTTTGTGTCTTTTTGTAACTTAAGGTTTTGCCTGGAGGGATTCTCTATGTTTTGAATCTGATTACTCTGTGAGGTATTTATCATCCTGATTTTACAGAGGTGATTGTTTTACTTTTTCTTCAATTAAAATTCTTCTTTTAAGAACTGGATTGCTTTTTCCTTGTTCTTAAAATACAAGGGTTTGGGACTGTGTTCACCTATGCAAATTGGTGAGGATTTTTATATCAATGGATATTGAGGGAGAGAAATCATGATGCATTCTACAGGGCAAGTTTTAAAGGGCTTTTCAGACTTTTAAGGTGGCAAAATAAGGACCCAGACTAGGTCTTACAATGTCCCTGTATCTGAAAAGACCATTTGAGAAGATATAAGGGAAGCAGACTGACCTCTGAAGAGGTCCAGTGATGTACTGGACTATCCAGTCACCCCAGAAAAGACCCCAATATTAGAAGGGGTAGCAGTAAATGCTGTGTCTTCCAGGTCTCCCCAAGAAGACAACATAGCAGCTAAGAATGACAGATAGGGTGGAAGAATTATGGGTAGGGTTCTGTCTATTTTAAAGCAGTCTATGGCTTTGATATCTAAGCACCAAACTTTAACTGAACTCTTCAGCACTTCAGGACAGTCAGAGGATTGGTTCAAAAGGCAGGTGAAAGTTCAGAGATGGAGGTTCTTTTAACCAAACCACTGTGGTATTAATTTTTCTTTCTGGCTGATATGGATGAAAAACTCTCCCTTAACAAAAGCTTTTCACTTAAACAAAATAAAAATTTATGAATCTATCTAATTAAAACAAGTCACATGTAAAGACAAGCCCAGTCAAGTAATTAAAATGCTAACATGTAATATCAATGCTACCCTCCCCACAAAAAATAAGAAAAGGCGGCTCACTTTAATGTCACAGTTGCACAAGACACACGTTAGCTTGGACCCAAAGAGGTGTTATCAGGCCTATTTGCATCTCCTTTAAAATTCTTTCAATAGCTAGCCTTTTATTGTTTTGGTAGACATCACAACTTTATAAAGTCAACCTTTTCTTTTCATGCCCTGGCTGCTTTTTTTAATCTCTTAATTTATTTTGATCAAATTATGATATATAATACTTAGCTGCTATTTTAGAAAACTCTCACAACTAGCTCAAGCTGGTTAGAATAATAAATTTAGCTATCAGGACTTCAGCTGCTCCTTTTGTGTATGTTATTGCCATGTATTTCCTACTTAAAGGCGGGCAAAAGGCACAGTTGCTGCAGTTATGCTAATTTTGTTCCAAGAAAAGAAAGCCACGTTCAGTGATACAAAAGGTCACCTAATAAATAAAAAGCCGGAGGTCTGAGGTAGTGCAATATGATGCAATAGAAATGAGAATTTTTTAAAAAGATCTGAATATATGCAAGCATAAAATGTGAAGGAACTATACCTGAATTGAAAAACCATTAAACAGTAAAGGAAAAATAGGCCACTGGTTCCTACTCATGCTTAGCCCTTGTCAGTAGGGACCTTTCCTTAAATCAAAAGTGCAAGGAGAGGCGATAGATGAATTATAAGTAGAGGGAAAACTAGTCAAACAAAACCATACTAACAATGATGGTTTTGATTATTTCTGAAGCAGAGTTTGATCAGACACTTTACAAGTATCACGAGAGGCTTATCGAAAGAATGGAATATTGAAAGTTCCTTTGGAAATGTTTGCACCGAACAACTACCAACCCGAATCTCCTTCTTTTTAAAGCAGTGCTTTTTTTTATAAAAAACATTTTCTAGCCTTTGCTGTGGCTTTTCATCTTACTTTATTTTCCTCTAGTGAACATTTTAGACTGACACTTTCAATGACCTCTTTTAACATCTGATTTTGTGTTAAGAATCTGATACATAAAAATGAAATGGATTTCCCAGTGCACATCTGACGAGTGGAAATGACACTAAAAGGATGCAAACTCTTAAACCATTTTGTGCCATTCAGTATAAGTAGAGATGGGAAACAGCCAAAACCTTAAATATGTGCCTCCCCCTTTGCCACCACTTTGAAGTGGAATCAGGACATTTGAGTTGGACCCCAAATCTAAATTGCTTCCTCCTGTTTTAAGGTCCAAATTAAAATAAAAATCCAGTGGAGGGACAAAAGTGTGGGCTCAGAGCAGGGAAGGAAAGTGCTACAATAAGTGTGCCTGTGGCATTTCCTCCTCTAGTTTACCACAGGTCTCCTCTGAGCCCCCTCCAAAGGCACCCACCTCTACCTGGCTGATTGTGGGAAGGGGGGGGGGGTCATTATTATTTATATAGAGACCCCAGAGCTCTATTGTGGTAGACACTGTGTTTAGAGGGGTCAACTCCGGTCCCTATACCACTCCAAGAGTAGTAAAGGAGGTGCAAGGTGCTGGAGAGTTCCTCCAGTACAGAAACTCTGCATGGCACTAGGCATGTTGACATTTCCAGACAGGTCTGGAAATGTCAAAATAAACCATTTAGACACTATCAAAACACTGTAATTTTTGGTGGGGGTAAGAGGAGGCTGATTCAGGCACCAGTCATAAAACTGCCCATACCTAACAGCCCTGAGCATGGGACACTCAGCTGGGATGTGGGGGAGACAGAGTTGAATCACTGATCTGGAGCAAAGTCTTGAATTCAGGTCTCCCCCTTTCCCAGGTGAGTGCCCTAACCACCAGACTGTAAGGTATGTGGGGAGGGGTCTTTCTCAATCTCTCCTGTTGAAACTGTTCCACTTGGTATAAATACTAAACTCTTCATGGGAGTGGAGACTGGAACCTGGATCCCCCGCCACCCAAGGCATGTGCCATAACCACCAGGCTATGCAGTCATGCTCAGTCTCTGGCCAATGACTAGTCAAGTATTGACACACAGTGGAACAGCTTCAGCAGGAAAGAGTCCCACCCTATAATGTCCCATAGCTTGGTAGTTAGGGCACTCACCCAGATGGAGGGAGACTTGAGTTCAAGTTCCTTCTCCAAAGTAGAGATTCAAACCTGGGTCTCTCACATCCTAAGTGAGTGCTCTAACCACTGGGCATGAGAGGACTGAAACCAGCTCCTTCTCCTGTGTTCTTGTGAATCTAGTCCCTCATTTCCTCAGCTTTTAGCAAAAATACCCAAAATGAAATGTTTTGTTCTACCTGAAATGGAACTTTTCTGACTCTTTTTAGAATTTTCAGTGAAATTTAAAACTTCGGTCAAACCAAATTGTTTTCCATTTTTTTGGAATGGCCAGCTAAGCAAAACAAAACCATTTACACAGCAAGGATTTAATCTCTGTTTTCCCAAGATGATGCCAAGCTGCTTATTTACATGACAGAGTCTGTAATTATCCCCAGATGGCAAACCTGTGGGACAAGATAGCGAATTGTCATCCAACAAAATTGTAGGGGATGTAATGTTATGAAGAGGATGCTGAGACACCATTAGCATAATTTTATATTTGTCATTAGCAACTTTAAGACAGATCTGATACATGCAGGCCTAGATGTTCTGGCTAGGACCACACAGGGTTTGCTATGCTTCCCAGAAGAAATAGAACCTTTATATCTTCTGGCCACTAAGGGATGAGTGAAACAAAAGCAACAGATACTGGATAGTACAGCTGGTCAAATAATTCATAACAAATCATTTATTAGATTATTTAATTTCCTTTTTCTGTTTGTAAAATGGTCAGACAGATCTTGATTTTTTCTCTAATTTATTCATCATTCAAAATTATTTGCTGAATAGCTTCTGTGACAAATTCTTGTGACAATTTCACTGTGAAGTTTGATATTTGAATGCTCCCTCTAAAGATGGGCATGCTGTTTCTTCATTGGTTAGAGGCACATCATTATTGGAATCAGGTTTTGATTGAACAACCATGATTACAAATTTTGAAACTTACTGTCTGCGAACGTTATGCAATATTCACTTAAAATGTTGCATGTTTGAATTTAATAATCATATTAACAACATGAGATATCAGATAATCAGCTCAATTGGAATTATTTAATCAGAGATTATTAGATTAATATAGCAGAATACAGAAAGAAAGCATACTTTATGAAACCCTCCATAACTGGTGAAGTGATAGCAGGTTGTCCACTTCCATCTTAACTCCCCAAATGTTTTCCCTTTTACAGCATGTGGGACAAAGAAATTCCTTTGTGTGGAATAGAAGATACTTTCCCACAATTGATCCCACTATGTGTTTTGTTTTTAGATATTTCAGTTTACCCTACCAACTTTACTTCTAGAACACTTTTATAGTATTTTAGTTTACTTGATTGACAATCTAAAAGGATTTTAAACCATTCATTAGTACTAAACAAGCCATTTCCAATGAGTTAAAACATCTCTTAATCATGTATTATTTTATAAATTACAGAAAACATTTTAGTACCAAATAAGCCTTAATAATCACAAAACATATTTGGGTTATAAATCCTCCTTATCTAGTAACCATTTTGTTCATTACAATACACATTTGTAGTAACAGGCATCCTTTTTATTTGCATCTCTGACTCTGTTGACCTCTGGAGAATTTTTTCCAAACGTCCGGAGTCAGAGATCACATAAATACAATTATTTTTTATTCGGTCACCTACTATTGTTTAAGTTAAATCCAAAAAAAAAAAAGAGACCTCTTCAGTTTGATAGATACAGAGCACTAGATGTTATAGATACAATACACTTTGGTTTATACACAGGAAGGATTGGTATAAAAATAGTAGGGGGTATATTTACTAACCTCTTCCAGCAAACATTCTTTGTGAAATTATTAGAATAGTGAGGGAAAATAACTCCAAAAGTAGAGTAGACCCAGTCTAGATACACTTAATTTAAAAACTGGAACTTATTTTCAAATTTTCAGTATTCATCCAGCTCTTCTGAATAGCATATAATCTAAAAGGACCCATGAGATAATGCATTCTTTACAGTGTTTGCAATTGCTCCTTGTTATTATTGAGTTCAAGTATGATCAATGTATACATTTGTACTTCCTGCAGCAATATTAGCATCAACCCCTAGTTATGTGCTACCTGGTTTCTATCCAATCTGATGATCTGCTCATAAATGCCACAGGACCTTTAGCAGAACACCAGACCAAACACTTAAACATATTGCAGAAGTTTGGATTTGGATCTAGAACCAGAACTGAATTGCAAACCGATATCAGGCAATTGCTCTTTTGCTGCTAACCTTCCAGTGCTGTATCCACGGCACAGTGTTCTTTTTCCAGTTTTCATCATAACTACTCTTTTAGAATCCCCATATGGGGCTATCTTGAAATTTTACTAAAATCTGGCCAAACTTTCAAAAATAGGTGATAAGGTGCTCCCGGGGTTGGCAGGAGAGGGCTAACATTCTAAGTAAAGGGGAAGACCACAACTGTATCTGCTAAAAGCAGTAATTGTCAACAAATTTGGCCTTTGACTAGTTAGGGCTACCTGATATTAGGAGTTACCGCCTCTGTTAAGGGAAGGAGGAAAATGCTAATTGGATGAAGCCCTCTATTTAAATAACTCAAACAGTGGCTGTGTGAATGTGTTGATCATTTAGAATCCAGTTAGAAAGTTAGTCTTTGAAGGTTAAATTTTTAATTAAAAATCTTGACTATGGAAAGCTTGTATTCAGACCAGAGTTTCAAATTGGACTTACAGCCACAGGCAGCCATGTGATAGCTTAAGTTGCCTTGTTAACACAAAGGCATTTAAGTTCCCTATAAAAGAGGCACATGTAGATATCCCTATCAAGTTATGCATTCAAAATAGGGAACTTCATGTATGCAAGATGTCAGTTGTAATAAACCTTCATCACTTTTTATTTGAGGTATGTACTTTATGCTCCTGGATTTGCACCTTTTGTCACCATAAAAAGGTGGGGGAGGAGGGAAATGCCACTCTTAACTAACAGTACCTAAAACAGATGGTTTACAAAATCTATTGTAGAAGCTGAACAGCGTTATAGTGTTGACAGTTCCCTTAGTGTAACTAAATGGCACTGACCTAAAGAAGACCCACTAATTCATTCATTCAAGAACAGTACACAGGGGACTACACATTCTGGCAGCTCCTCCAAAGGGCTCACCAGGCTCCTATCACTTACTATAAATGCAGTAGAGAGAGCTAATTGTACAGCTAAAGAATAATCAGCGGATTGCAAGAAATCATTAGTCACCTCTGCAGTACATGTGGTAAACTATTTAGCACATTTAAGCAAACCTGCCTCAGTCAGTGCTATGGTGTGACCTACAGTAGCACTCAGATCTTGGTAACAAATCATTAGCAGACAAATGTGCCCGTAATTAATGAGCAACCATCTCCTCCAGGAGCGTAGTCAACACAGGGAAAGGAAAAGACAGACTGAAATCACTTGGGTAAATTGGAGTGAGTGGTGGCTCTGAATTGGGCAAAGGAGACCCCTTACTCTGCAGGTCCCTGCAACCCACCTGGTGCCTCCCTGCCCATGCCAAACCACTTGGCCTTGGAAGGAGAAAACTGCTGGGAGAAGCCAGCAGCTGCAGGAGCAGCCAAAGCAGGGCCTGTCTGTCAGCTAGAGAACTTTCTATAGTTTTGGCTGGACTTTCTCTGCACTGTGCTGATTGCTGTCTGCTTCTAAACCTCTCCTCTCACAGTCTCTTCACATCAGATGTCAGATTGTCTACACCTGTGCCTCTTGCACTCTTCTCCACTGCCCTGTCCCCCTCAACTCCTTTCCTTTCACTGCCCCTTTTTCTCTTTTCATTTATCTTATTTTCCCCCCACACTGTCATTTTTAAAGACCCCCTGAACCACTTTTGTCCTATAAAAAATGTTTGCCTTTCAGTTTCAATTTTTTAAAACAGTATTAGCCATCTTAAAAAGACTGTAGAAAATACTAATTGACAAAGAGTATAGTCAAATCTTGTAAAATATTATCTGAAATAGCTTGAGGTATATACGATTTTACTATGTCAGAAGTGGGCAATGTTTTGATAAATCCCTTTTGAATGTATACTCTACTGCAATGTAGATACATTATTGATACAGCCTTCTTTCCATTTGTTAAAACAATTCTCAAAAATAAACACTGCAGGACTAATCATTCCTAAAAAAAATAACCAAACTCATTCTTCATTCATTCACATCATACCCTGGTACTAGATTATTTTATGTAGAACATTACAATTTACTTCTCTTTAAGAACATACACTTGTAAAAGCAGATTTCTGATGGGAGCTAGCTTGTGGATGGGGGAGAAAACCATTTTTCACTCACTACAAGTCCCTTCCCAAAACGCTAATAAAAAATCCTCTATTAACAATCAAAACCAATGGTATTGTTTCCATTTTTTGTTTGTCACTTATTTTAAAAGGTTGATTATATTCCCCCCCACCCCAAGCACATTCATGCAGTAGACAATATTTTATGTAATCACTAGTCCAATTGTTATGTTGGTTCCTCTTTGTCATATATCTGAGTGCATGCAAATATATAAAATAGTATTAACAATCTTTCTTCCTTCCCAGCCTGTGGAAGAAACAGCTTGATCAGTTCATTGGCTTTCAGGTACTTATTTATTTGTGTGTGAGAGAGAGTGGGAATGTTGTGTGAGTATGAAGGATCCACATTATTTTATTGCAAAACTGAAAAATCTTCCCCTCAACAGAAGAAACCTTATTCATACAGGTAGGACAATCATTAGTAGATAAACTCTAAGTTTTGGTCTTCTTGCCCTACATTTAAAATATTTATTCTATATCCTCCATATTTGGCTGTCTAAAGCTGAACCGGAACAACAGTTTTTGGTGGTTTTCACACTATCAAGAGTAACAGATTTTGCACCTAAAATACTGAAATGCTAGATATTACCTAAGCACCATTTAATGTCAGCACGATGTTTCTGAGTGATGTGGTGATGAATATTGGAGCAAAAATGTCTTAGTGAAAAGAAGACCCTACACAGATTGCAAAGTTTACCAGATGCCACGTTTAGCCTTGGGAGCCATTCTTGAAGGAACAAAATAGTATACAATAAGCACTCAAACAATGGTTTCCTCTGGCAGTCTCAGGCATGTGCTTTCAAAAGCTAATTCAACATGCATAAATACCAGTCTGGCTTTCAAAATGGTAGCATGTATATATGCTTGAAACCTGTTTTGTCTACCTTTCTACTATGATGAAGATGATAATATAATGTTGGTATCCCAAAACTGACCCTTTCACTTAGCATTTTTTCTTCCTAATTTATTTGTGATTACTGTCATTCTCCAGGATTTTCCCTCAATATTTCACACATGAACAGCTACCTAGCTCATGTACAAGCCTTGAAAGGTTAATGAGCAATAATCTATGGGGTACTATTTAATAATAATCTATGCCTATCTTTTTAACAACCTGATTACTGGACTGTATGGAAATATGAACAGATGGTAGTGTGGATTTATGATTATTGGAAGTAGCTGGGAAAGGTAATTTACTCCTATCATCAATGTCAAATGCATAAGCAATTAAATCAAGCAAAGATATACATCTGGGTTACCACAGTGAAATCTGTATAATTGTGGTGTTATCTTATTCCAAAGAAACTGTCTTCTAAAGTTTGAATATGTGCTATATTTTATTCCTTTAAAAGATTGATTATTTATTCTAGTGGACAGGTGTTAGAGAGGGCTAAATATCTGTGGAAAGGCAGAAAGACTGGCAAGGCTATTAAATGGAGCTCACAAGTTAGAAATGAAACAGGCTATTACCGTGTAATGTGCTTGTGCGTTCATTTTCTGATGAAAACCAACATGGATAATAGAACAAGTGGTCTTTTCAAAAGACAGGAATTCTTTTTATCAAGTCTGATCTTCTTTCTTTTGAACTAAACTCATGCATAATTGATCATGCAGGTCTTTTTGATCACATGGTCCCTGGACTGATCCACGATTGATACCCAAGAGTAGAGAAGTCATATTACTTCTCTGTGTCTTATGGGCCTCTGTGACCCATAATTTGTATTGCTTCAATCCTTCTGTAGTCTGTAGTCATTTGCAAAGCAAAACCTTCTCCATCACTACTTATGTAAGAACATATCTACAACTATCCACATGACTTTCCTTTTTATTTTCCTTTTTTATTTTTTGTTAAAGGTACTATAGCTAAACTGATACATTAATATAGTGAAGGGGATATAACTGATTCTCTATTTTCCTTAATTCTAAATATCACTCTACTTGGAGATGTTTACATGTTTTAAATCTAGTAAATCAGATCCAATATCCTATAGGCTGTTCAAGACGAAATGGAAGTCCCAACTCAATCCTGAATTTATAGGGAGGAGTTGGATTGTCTTATTCTGGATACCATGGCTAGCACTGGAAAAAGCCATATGGGCTTGTGTCAATGCACCATCCTGTTTTGACTTTTATCTGAAAGACCACTGATTAGGCTGGAATCTGACAAACTTCTAAAACTAGTTGAATGTGTTTTGTTGAATAATAAACTCATAAATTAGAGAGAGAACAGAGCTACTGGGTCACTTCATCTCATCCCTGTGGTATATTTTCTCCTGTTTTTACTCATCTAGTTTTACATATTTCGAAGGATGAGGCTTCCACCACTTCTTATAGCTCTATATAAGGAAGCTTTTCTTGATATTTAGCATATATTTTCATTCTAGAAGAGCTCTGGTTGAGGTACCGCCATAGTATTTTTGTTTGTTTGTTTTCCTGTTAATTCTTTAGAGGAAAAAGTTCTAAGGTTTTGTGAATTCATCCAACAGCATATAGCTAGCAACAGAGAAATATTTGATGTAAATTCAGATATTTCAAGCAATCTCATCAAAACTGCCAATAACTGTCATTAAATCAGATCTCCCAATAGAGTTTATCTCTTTTTTTTTCAACGTCTCTGTCTCTAAGATCAGCCTTTCTTCTTTGTGAGATAGTTCTCAAGTGACTTCTTTAGTTGCAGCAATCTATTTCTCTTTGTTAACTCAAGTAGCATTGGATGCTTGTATGTGTTAGGCTCCACCAAAACCACATATTTCAGGGAGGAAGTGCAAATAACTTTCTTAAGAGTACAAGGTACTTCCCCTTACAAGAAATATAATTTGAGAAATTCAGAAAAGCCTAGGACTTAACAACAGACATGAAGGACAACCTCATTGTTATCAGTGAAAGAATAGTCCTTATATCACAGAATTACAATATAGAAATGGAGAATACTTTTCTTCCAAAGTGTTTTTTTGAAAATCTCTGATGACCTGCACTTGAATTCCAAATTTGAGCACAGGGCCACAGAATAAAAGCTTTAAATCAACACGTGGGCTTTCTTCACTGGGAGATGTCCATTCTCCCAAGCTGGTGGGGCAACTACTACCACCAGAGTTCCTGCTTCATTTTCAGCAGGCAGAAAAGCAGACCTAGGCAGTCCTCCTGCTGTTCCTGGAGAACAAAGAGAAGCAGTGTGAAGTGCAGTTGGCTCAGCAGAGGTGATTGATGATGTTAGAAGAGCAGCAGCAAGATCTGCTTCGGAACCTGCAAAAGGAAACAATTAGTGGCCACAGTACTGGGTAGGAAAAATATATTGGTGGGGGAGGGGGGAGAAGGCATGAGGCCTAGACATGAGTGTGCAATGCCTGTGGGCAAGTGGGGCACATAGCGGCAAGCCTTTCTTACGTAAACTGGGATATGAAGGCTTACTTTGGGGCCCAGAGCACAGGATAAACAACAGAAGCTCAGCCTATTGTTAAAGAGTAGACAAGAGTTTTGGTTTTGTTTGTTGGGAACTGAGCTTTTAAGAAGTTGCTGCCCTCAACAGAAAGTGAACTGCAGATAGAGAAAAAGAAGCTATAGGCAAAGAAAGGAGTGGATCTCCAGCAGCACAAATTCAGTATTTATTTAGCGTGTGCATAGTCGTCTAGCCAAGCGATGGCATCTTCAGTGGCATGATGCAGTTCTAGGCCACCACTGAACCTAGTCAGCAGGTATTCATCGACAATATACGTCATCTTCTGTGTTGTGCCGCAGCTATACAAAGGGCTGTCACCAAGGCCCCAGGGATACCGGTTGGCTGCACAGAGACCTTGCCTGATCCGGAACCTGTTCAAGAGGGACCATTAGTGACATGGAAAGGTCAAAACCAGGCGGGCAAATTGTGGGGTCAGCGACAAGTGACTGGTTGGGGATTATAAGAGATATCCATTCCTCTCGTCAGAGTGTTTCCACCCTACTATACTGGTGTGGCAGATGAGACCATAATGGGCGACGTGATGGTGGTTTAAAAAGGTCATTATGCAGTGGCAGGCTTGAGTTGGTGCGTACTTTCTCCAGTAACTTGCCAATGGCAACCTCACATATGATATGATATTCCATGGCTTAGGTAAAGCAGATCTGGTGGTGATGACAGTGGTTCTTACAGCTACTCACCCAATAGGAGTCTAGAGAAACATGGAGGAGAGGAGTACTACCCCTGAGATAAACTGAATCAAAATCAGGATGAATACAGAAGCTGTACAGTTCACAGTGGGGATGCAGACAATGCCTCAAATGCTGTGGGGGAATGTGTGGATGACTGATGACCCTCTACAGTTTGCTGAGGATTGGGCAAGAAGCTGGGTGAAAAAGACGAAGGCCCTTGTAGAAGAGGTATTGAAGGGGACCGGGACTGAGCATGTGGTCATGATAGCAAAAGTCTGCAAAAGAATCTGGTGGCATTGGACCATGCCTTTCAGCTGACCTTAGAAGCAAAAGAAAAGTGTGAGTTCAAATTCCAGGTGGATCTCCTTGATGATGAGAAAGTGGGGCTTCATATGTGCATAGAGGACATCCAGAATGAGAGGGACCATCTGCTCCGATAGTAGGTGAGTGTGATGATGACGAATTGGATGACCATCACACCTAGGTGTGGCAGCTCTGACCAAGTGTTTTAGCAGGTCAAGTGTAGGTAGGGATCTCTTACTTGCAAACATCTTCTGCAAGGTTATATCGAATGATTGTGTGTCAATCTAATGAATGCAGACCATAGGAAAATTATATATCCTAGGTGTAGTAAACAGCTGAACAGTAATCATAGAATCAAAGAATATCAGGGTTGGAAGGGACCTCAGGAAGTCATCCAGTCCAACCCCCTGCTCAAAGCAGGACCAATCCCCAACTAAATCATCTGTGCCTGAACAACTGTAGTTGAATCCTGGGGGCAAATTCCCTTTGCCAGTAACTACAAAGTCATTACACAGTCACCTAAAACATTTTGTCCCAAAATGTCCCAAACATTTTGAGTACGTTATTATTGAATTATAACTCACTGCTATTATAACTATTTCTGCCGCGTAATCCCATCCCTGAACTTTTTCTTCCTTTCAAGCCTCTCTGAGGAGTCAAAATGAAAGATTCCATATTTTCCAACAGTTGCACACAGTGGTATATGAGATTTTACCTTTCACCCTATATTTAAAATATCAGATACCAGTGGTAATGCTGCAAATGTTTCAATGGTTTCTGCTGTGCTTAGATTGGATATCAACATGCTAGTTGTGAGCATTTGTCCCATCAGATTTCTCTTATGCCCACTACATCATATTCTGTTATTTTGTTTGTTTCCCAGGTTCTTTCATTTGTGTAGAGCCACCTGATTAGGAACAGGATGAATGTACTCTACATTTTACATCTGGGAACAATTTCCTCTCTGGAATACTGTATGTTGTGGGATTACTGAGGTAAGCAAAATCTTCCCCTGAGATTTTTCTAACGCTTCTATACGATCCCTGCTAGAGCTGGCTGGCATTGTTTGAATTTCAACATTTTTTAATTCAAAAGCAATCAGAAAAGATTTTAACAACTTTTGCAAAACAAACAAACAAACAATCTGATTCTGCCAACTAGGGAGATAATCATTTTTTTCTTTTTTAACTTTTGACTTAAAAATATTTCACATTTTCTCTCTTTTTGGCCAACCAGCTCTAATCTCAGCAAGTTTCTCCTCTTAGAGATTGGAGCCTCATTTGTTTTAAACAGAGAATAATGAATTCAAACAGGTTACCAGCATTGCTGTTATTCCAAGCTGCATTAACTTTCCCCTCTCATTCTGCAGGTCGAGTAGTTATTAGTTTCCTAGCCCCTTCCTTACCCCAGATAATTCCTTCCGCGCCCCTCCCCCCCCCCGCATGATCTTATTAGTTATATGGTGATTTTGTTCAGAGGGTATGAAATCATTCTGGTGGAAAGGGAAAGTGGTGGAAAGTAAGAACAGAAATACTTCCCCCCAGTGTGCTTTCATCAGGTCTTGCTTTTTTTCTATCCAGAGTATGATTTTTTTGGGCTGGGGTGGAAAGAAAAGAAATAGGTGCTTGAATATATAATAATTCCTTCAGTCTGATCATGAATTTCCATCCCCAGTGACACTTGTACTCTATATGATGAGCTGAGCATCTCATTGTCTATGACAATAGGATTAGTAACTGTGTCATTATCAAAGGTTTCCCTATCACCCAAGCATCTATACTGGTTCTACAGTACTCTTAGTTCTTGGTAGCCCATGATCAAGCCCTCTGTGGCAATAACAGGTAGTTCATTTAGATATCTAGCACTCTCCTCATACTCTCATGCCACTTGGTATAGTATCTCATTTCAGGCCTGAACCTAGCCTACTGAACTCAATTTGGGAATTTTTCTACCGACTTCTGTCCCTTGATATGAAAGTTTTTTTTCCACAGTTGCTAATTTATTTCTTTTTCTGAAAAAGCAATTATGTTGTAAATCTTTGATTTTTCAAATAGAAGGAATGAAATGGTGTATGAGAAATGCCTGTATTTTAATCGCAAGCTCTTGTTTATGTGAAATTGACATCCTGCATTTCTTTCAATTACTTTTGATTTGCATTATATTGTACTAAAATTTGAGTAGGCTTCTCCGTATAATCTGCAAACATTTTATCAGCTGCTGCCGAATTCAATTAATATGTACCTGGCATTTATTTTAGAAAAGCAAAGTGACACAAATGAATAATAAGCAGGAGCTGAAATTCCTGGGTCTGAATGTGAGAATAGTGAATCTGATTTGCCAGCATGAGAGACAAATAATGTTAATTAGAGTTGGTTGAATTGTTCATTCTGCACGTAACCCTCTTTTTTTAGTTTATGAACCAATCCTGATTTCTCCTAATGTAGAAATTCTTAATCACAATTTGTTTTCAATCTCTCAAATTGTCTCTGAAGGGAGAACTGCTCTATACTATTGAGAGGTATTTGAAGATACTCTCTAAAAGATTTAACTTAATTTGGTAGTATAAGTACTTGCTGAATAGTTTATGTAACAAAGTCCTGGCTATGGGTTGTTCACGTACCATTCTCTTTTGCTTCTTGCTGTTACAATATCACACACCACAATAATTAACTGGATGGATAAAACTTTTTGAACTGGAGGAAAAAATCATACTGAACAGCAAATAATGAGGAATACACATCTGTTATGAATTTTCAGATGATATTTTGTGCTAACATTCATGAAACTTTTGGGATCAGTGAACATGTTCAAAAAGAGACTGGCCACTATCTGAATACTTGGTAATGGTCTTACAAATTACAGTATAGAGAATGCACTCTTCATTTGCAAATAGCTTTTTTGTATTTAATTTCCAAAGTTTATAATAAACTTGGCTATTGCAGGGAGATACCAAGGGGAGATGCCACAGGGAAATGTCTTTTGCTGCAAGAAAGGGTATTACTGTTGAAATTGTGCCTCAGAAGTGGATTGTTTTTTCAATATTACGTCTTTAACATTTTCATATCACTTACAGGTAACAGGCATACCAGAAAATATATCATTGAATTGAGAAGAACCCTAACATTTCAAATAGTGTCTCATGAAGTTTCTATAGAATGGAGTGGGAATCTGCTTTTCATGCTCTTGACTAGTTCATCTACTTCAGTGTCCAGGCAATTGACAAATGCTCAGGCCACTGTAATGATAATACTGAAGTGGAACATAAGAGGGTATGATTATTGCTGTATTATTTCTGTCGTGGTAGTATCTACAAGCCCCATTCATTGCCCTAGACACTACACAAACACAGAAGCAAGAGACAGTTCCTGTCCCAAGGAGTCTGATACTGTGATATGAAAACAAAGATTTGGTGACAAAGGAAGGGAATATGTATGGGTAAAGCAGAGCTAGCAAAAGGAAGCAAAGGGCAAAAATCCTACTGAAGTGAATCAGAGCTTTGCCTGTAAAAGAAGTGCAGGGCCAGACCTGAAATGTAAAGTCTATGTTTCCATGTCACTTAGCTGGGGGAAAGTTCTTGATATTTCAAAAACATAGTATGATAAATTTAAGATCAAAATTAAAACAAAACAATTGTTTATACTGCAGATTCAATCGAACACATAATTTAAAAAAGAAAATAACCTGATTGATCTTTGCAGCAAAACATCTAGCCATTTACAGCAGCATCCACTGCTGTTTCTAAATTTCCTTTGCTCGTCTTCCTCCAAACATTGGAGTGTCTTTATCTGCTACCACTTAAGACCTGATGCTGCAGCCCCCCCTCTACAGACAGAACACCTTTGGAAGCCAAAGGGAGTGAATTGTGTGGAAGGCTTGCAAGCTCAGGATCGCAGTCCCTTCCTTCCTGGCAATGTTCCAATGGATAGGACATGGGACTCAGACTCCGACTTGGGTTCTATTCCTAGTCTCTGATCTGTGGCATGACTTAAGCAAATCACTTCACCTCTCTCTACCTGTGTTTCTTTTCCTGTCCTTTGTCTTGGCTGCTTAGATTGTAAGCTCTTCTGCATAGAGATTGTCTCTTATAACCACATGTTTACAGTTCCTAGCACAGTGCAGCCCCATCTCAGGTAAGGAGTCTAGTCAGTAGCGTAACACTGATGATTATGATATGGTTCTTGAAATTTCCTTTCTTTTCCTTAGCTTACAATCACCTTTCCTTGTGAAGTATTTCACACATATATTCAGTGGGCTTTGTTTAAAAAAAAAAAAAAAAAAAGCACACCGTAGGCGAACGGTTATTCAACAGTGGTATCTGAAACTCCACATTTTGCCCAGTGTTACCATATTAGGAAATGGTATCTTGCTATTGGAGGGAAATCAAGACTTTTTAATGGAGACTACAATATGAAGGACACTACAGAAAAATAGGAGCTAGTCCTATACCCTGAAGTCAATGATGGTTTTGACATAGACTTCAAAGAAAAATGGATCATGATTGTATATTGTATGCCTACAGCCATCCTATCAGGAATACTGTTTTTTCTGCTATCAATCTCCAATGTAATAAATAAATAAATAGACATCAACAGACTCCTACTGCCGGTTGACCTTTCTCTTTCAAGAGCAGTTTTATCATTTCATTTCTAAATCTGATTACTGACTGCTATTCATGTGCACATTAAAAAAACAATCTAATTAAGCATTTCTGGAAATCCATGCCACATCTCTTTTATGCACAGTTGAAGGAGTCAGTGGGGTTTTGATGTTTAATTTCATTGGAGTAGCTAAATAAATTGCCTTGTTTTATATAAAGAAATTCAAGTTAGTCTCTAAGGTGCCACAAGTCCTCCTTTTCTTTTTGCGGATACAGACTAACACAGCTGCTACTCTGAAACCTATTTGAACTCAGTTACTCTTTTTAAATCTGGCTTGCCTGATAGCTCTACCTCTAAATTCATCTTGCAGTAAAATAATACTGTTTTGCACAAGAGAGAGTCCAACACTTCTGGTCAGAATTTAGAACCATCTGAATTAAGAGTTGGCACAGCAGAATAGTAAAGAACGTATTTTAGATGGGAAATAACCCTATTGCTGAGCATTTATCTCCAACCTATTTTTGTGTGATGCAGTGATTTAAAACACACTGTGGAATAGAGAGACTTATCTTCCAAAAGAATTTCTCGTACATTATTTACACAAAACAATAAAATTTGGCAATTTCCCATAACTCTATATGCTACCGTGTCAGCATGTTAAAATGTAATGTCATGACTCCCATGAGACCATTCACAGTGTAACTAATGGAGTTATGTAGGTGCTCTTTGTGTCACTCAGGACTCCCTCTATACAAAAGTAAAAAACAAAAAACTAACAGGAGGGGTGAGCCCAGTAGCAATATGACAGGGCACTATGGGGGAGATGGGATGCCACATAGGGAATTCTTTTTTGGACAGTGTTTATATTTACAATCTAATGTTTATACATTCCTTTTATTGTGATGCTCATTGAATTCAAGTGGTTTGGTTAGCCATTAGCCCTAAAACTTCTGCAAGTCTTTCTTAGATCTTTAGAGTGATTACAAGTCATCTTTAGAGTGGTTTTAAGGATTCTTGTTCTGGGTAAGGGGTGGACAGGCTACCTTCCTCACAGTCACATCATTAAAATGGTCAGAAATGAAAGTAATTTTTTTCCATTATTCTGATCCAGCACCTCCACACTGAAGTAGGCTGGATAGCTGATATAATCAGTAAAATGCATCTCCACAATTTTCTCCTCTACTAATGCTTCAAAGAGCATGGACAGCTTGAACCACAGTCTGCAATAAGGTCCCAGTGTCAAACATCTTTTCTTTTGCCTTGTCCAAACAGACAAATAGGTATGGGAAATCATTAGTTTACAGATTTATTCAGTGCAAACATCTGCCTTGTAATCCTGGGAGTAGTGAGTAATCGGGATGCCCCGGGTTTACTTGTAGCTTCTTAGATTGGAAATAACTGGAGAGAGTCTTAAAATGGTTGGTTAGCTTCTACTTGAATGCAAACATGAATCTCCTAGGGACTGTTTTAATAAAGCATCCATTAGTACAAGGTTGTAGGTTATGGGCTGTGATGCTTGGGGGACCCATCTATGTGCCACTTATGATTCTGTCTGGTATTATGAACTCTATCTATACCAAACTACTAACTCCATCTTATTTTCTGAGCACTATTTTGAGTATGACTATTCTGTGCCTTCACCTTGGCTCTGTAGCTTCCTTTTAGAACTGACGACTACATGAGGTGTCGAGAGATTCTTGCACCTAACAGAGGGTTCATAGTGAAGGATCATTAAATTTGATGATCATCCATTCCAGTAGAAGTACACTTGGGGAAAGACCTAATTATGGCCCAGGACAAACCAGTGTTTCAAGTCTCGACTCCAGATGGGTAGTGACCACTTTGATCACTTGATGGGGATTTGAGGCTCATCAGGAAGGTCATCTGACAGAGGAGATGGAAATCTATATAAGGAAAGGTTTCTTACTGACCAGTTGGAGAAGAGACTAGAACCAGAACAGGAGGCTGTGCAGGAGGAGAAGAGTGAGAGGAAGGGTCTTGGACTCCCCAGAGGATGCTGACCAGATTCTAAAGAGTGCTCAAGAGTGGTGAGGAAACAGAAGCAGGGAATTGTATATAGGTATTTCTTATTTTGCATTTATTTGTATGTTGCTGATACTGTCTGACTTAGTGATTATTCTAGAAATCCTTCTGCAAAGTCTGTAGCTGTTTCAACTATCATGTATCCCTAAAAGGGTAATTTATAAATGAGAGTTCCCACTAAGGTGGAGCTTGATATGCTTAAGTTACTGGGAGTCTTGGGCAGGGGGAGGTGTATGTATCAGCCATGGTCCTAGGGACTAGGACAATTGGGCCACAGGATCCACTTCCAAGGAGGGGTACCAAGTAGAGAATCTGTACCCAAGAAGTGTGCTGGAGAGGCTGGAAGCAAAAACTCATGGGAGCCGGCCTACATGCAGGAAAGCTGAAAAAATACATGGGCCCATCGTTGTAGATCCAAACACAGCAGACCGGTGAGGGTCCAACAAGGGGGAGCTTGATCCGGGCAGTGACATGGGCAAAGCACATAAAACAAAACACTTCAGGCATGGAAAGCAATTACTGCATTCATGCTACTGATGTTTTCTCTGAAAATCAGCCTTTTATCAAGTATGCCGAGAAAGGCCACTTTGATATACTGGTTTCTACATGTCTTCTGTTGAGTATATTATGCAGCAGAAAACCTTATCTTCTTTTAAATCCTCTAGCAATTTAGTGTGCTGTGTTGTTCTTGATATACATATCTTTTGTGAAGAGAGCGGAAGGAATAATTGTTTTGTTTTTTGATTCAGCCAGCAAACTGAAAAATCTGAACAAATGCTCAGTTCCAAAAATGGTCAGAATTTGTCTATAAATTGAAAAAGTCCAGTCAGCTTCAGAAAAACGTGTGTCAGCTCAGAAAAACAGATGCTTGATTTCTGGGTACCACACTTTAGGAAACATATGGCAAATTGGGGAGTCCAGAGGAGAGCAACGAAAATGAGGAAAGGTTTAGAAAACCTCTGAGGAAAGGGCACGTTTGGTCTAAGATACAAGAAGACAGAGCAGAGACTTGATAAGTCTTCAGCTATGTTAATATAGACTATGATAATGAACTGTTTTCCATGTCCATGGAGGTAAGACAAGAAGTAATGGGCTTAAACTGGAGCAAAGGAGATTTGATTAAAAGTGTTTCCTAATATCTAACCATAACTTACTATAAAATAAACTCTGGAATAGGGTTCCAAGGGGGGTTTTGGAATCCCCATCTTTAGAGGTTTTTAAGAACAAGTTAGACAAACAATTGTCAGGGATGGTCTAGGTTTACATAGTCCTGCCTCAGAGCAGAGGAATGGATTTGATGACTTCTCAAGGTCCCTTCCAACCCTACATTTCTATGATTCTATGAAGGCAAAACTGTTTTCATTCTCAGGGCCAAATTCTCAGCTGGCACCAATCAGCATAGCTCCATTGAAGTCCAAGAAACTCTGCTAGTTTAATGGCTGAGGAGCCCTTATTGTTTCTTCTTCTTCTTCTTAAATGGCATCTTCATCACTGAAAATTTGCTACCATAGTAGCCTGTTCTGTTGGGTCCTCTGCTAATCTCTCTGTGGATGAATAGTTCTTTTGATCCATCTAAGGTAACACATAGTCCATCCAGTATCTTTTTCTGCCTCATGTTCTTCCTCCATCAGTTTTCCCTTCCAATGCCTGTAAACAGTCATAGCTCACTGAACCTCTTCAAATGTTTGATCTCAGTGCTATGACCATTCAGATTTCACTCCATGAGTGAGGGTTCCTACTATTGTCATATATGGTGTTTGGGGGATTTTTTTTCTTCTTTTGTGATATAGATTAGTGTTTCTCAAGCTTTTTGATACCAGGGACCGGCTTGCTGCCTTTCTAAACTGTGTGAGGGAGATCTCAGGGACCAGCACTGGTCCACGGATCGGTCACTGAGAAATACTGATATAGAGAATGCTTTTCTAACAGAAGCTGGACTGAGTCCTCCCAACTCTTTTGACATGGACTTAATATAGTCATTAAATTATAGTACAGTGACTTTTGGTCTTGGATCTAAGTTTGCAGTAGTGACAGAGGCAAAAGTCATTCAGAACCTTTTTTTTAATGTTTTTGAAGGTAGTTTTTTCTTAAAATGGGGCCATTTGAGTTATGGATGCTTTTTCATCTATTTTTCCGATGTCTGTACTCTTGCCTTTCCTCTCACTGGCCTGCTTGCTATTTCCAGTATTTTGCCACAAGTGAAAGTTACTGCTCAGGAGAGAAGCCCGGAATTAAACCTGAAGAGATGTTGTTGATTATCAGAGATGAATATTGGTTAAGAAGTATAAACAAGATTTCATGGATTCATTCCCTCCTGGAGCAAGGAAACATTATTAGCCCATCTGTTTCATAAACACTGTTTCACTCAAAGATAAATTTAAAATGCAGCAATATAAATAAAATCTGCAAAGGGTTTAAAATAAAGTAAAATTCTAGTAGGTCGTAAGCCAGGTAGTATTTCTGTATTATTTCCTTTAATGGATTTGTGTAGCTAAATCCTGCATGACTGTTCAAAAATTTATGAAATTAATGTATAGAATAAACTACTAGAGAGTATGGACATGGCTGTGGCTTGATTTTATTGTGTCTCTGCCAGAAAAACCTTGGCTTTTGTATTGCAAACACCATTTGGTAGCGGACCCTGTACTTAGTCCTTCAGCTTCTGAAAATAAACAAACTATGTTCGTTTTGATATGAAGTAACTGTAGTTCAGCCTCATGATTTAAATATGGGTCATATTTTATCATTCCTTATCAGTTCCTTCCATAGTAACTACTAGGACTGGCAGTGCCATCATACAGCTTAACGATATATATTCTTAGCACAACATACTGCCCAACAACTGCAACTTTGCAGCATTATACAATGTGCCAGTCTGCTAATCCTGTTGATTTTGATTGCTTCTTTTGCACAGATGTCCTTGTAAAATGCACTTAATCTGATAGGTTTCCAAATATTTCCAATTGACATCCTCTTTACAGGCATCCATTTCAGAAAATATGTGCCAGTATTTCTAGAGTCATATTATTTTTCACGCATTCATCCCATTTGAGTATAATAAGGAAAACTCTGATGGTACAAATGCTAAATCACTGACATTTATTGCAAACAAATGCCAACAAGATTTTTTTCGTAATGAAGGCATCAATATTTAAATAGTTTCCCAGCATTTTAATATTGAAAGCATGTTGGGACAAGCCAACTTATTTGTTAATCCTGATTTAACACCAGTAAAGTTAATCACATGATGATGCTGGATCACCCTAATCCAATAATGTCCTTGGGATTCTGTGATACTTCAGAGGCAATTATTTGTCACACTTAATAGTCTTAGCAGCAAGCGGCAGAGAAGTCTGAAAAACATCATGAAAGAAATTGTAGTCACATAATTCCATACATGAAGAATCCACTCTTGACTGCAGAAATCAGAAACCCTAGTGTTTTACAATGCTATAGCTATAAAATCATTTGCTGTCTATAAGTCAAATTCAGTAAAAACTGCCTTCGCCATGGAACACCATGCAAAGCAGAAAGAATATTTTTCAGAGCTTGTTCGGGATTCCACAGTAAGAAGCCAAACATAGACTTTAATGAATTTGGTCTTCAGCAATTTATCCACAGTGCCTTAGATATATAGCGTGCTGTAGCACAACACTACCTTGAAATACAAAATACAATAAGGCATGGCCATAAAACTGCTTTCATCTGTGTGTTGTGGTGCTAAAGTTGTTAAAAATAAAACACCAGCTTCATACAAAATAGAACTACTGAGTATACCTTCAGGTTTGTGAGTAACAATACAATTGATACCTCTTGGCCAATCATGTGCAGGCCAATCAATCAGTGTTTCATTTTCTATAACTCCAGTGACATGACAAGGCATAGAAATGTTGCCAAAGTTAATACATCAGGTGTCTTATCTGTGTCTAGGAACAAGTTCATACTGGTGATGAGGGATTTTATATAGTGTTTCCATCTTGTATTATTGTAGGTTTCTGATTCATTGGCAGGCTGCCATATATTGTATATCTTGCTCCTGCAGTCTCTCCTTTTTCCCAAGGTTATGTACAGTTTGTCTTCCTTACTTTTAGTGGGAGACATGATACTATTTCTGATACCTTGGGGATATATCTTTCTCACACTTCTTTGTATTATTTTGTAATCTTCATTCAATATGAAGAAAGGAAATGTGTCAAGAGGCTCCCAAGAAGATGAGGCTATTGTTGTTTGGGATTATTTCCCCAAAGGCTTTTAAGCAACATAATTGTTGTTCAATATCAGCATGAGCACCTAGTAATCTCTTGCCTGATACAATATTTATTGGGAAGGGGGACATAGAAAATAGTCCTTTCAAAGGATTTTAACCACTTTGTTGCTGACGGTAATATTAAGTGTTTGTAACAAAGAAATTTTGGGGTTAAGACAATTTTTTCATTAATAATTTATCTTCTCTTTGAGATAACAATGGAAGAACTGCCTGATTTTTTCCATAATTCCTGAGCGTATGATTTGTTTTTTTAATGGGTACTGTGGCTTTGTAACTATTGGACCATATGAGCAGGAAGTTCTACCTAGTCTCTACCCAAGATACAGTTATATCCAACGCTCTCTACATTTAGCTAATACAAGTGTCAGTCTGGATTTTTCAGATTTCCATGTAACAGTCATGGTATCACTACATTACAGTAGTCGTTAAGCAAGCAATCTCTGCTACTGTACATGGTAAAGTCTAATGCCCCTGCACCATGCCATGGTAGTTGATAGCGTGGATGCCAAGTGAGAGAAGCAATGTTTGCCCAGGTTGCAGATGATTTACTCTCCAGCTGATTCTGCAGCCTTAGTAGCTCCTTGACTGCTGTGTTCCCGCTCTTTGGATCAATAGTCAGTCAATCTGTTGGGGGGATAGAATTCTACCCTCTGTGCAGATATCCCACCCACCCCCTTCTCCTCTTGCATATAGGAATTCTGAACCTATAGCCCTCAACAAGCTTGGAGGAGGGGGGATTTGCCTCTTAGACTGCATATAATTATGGCACACTTTACTTGCTCACACAGCTTTACTATATGCAGAGCCCTCCTTCAACTTGGAATAATATAAAAAATGCAGCCATCCCCGCCCCCTTTTATAGATTTCTCCATTAACTTTATAGAAATGACATGACTAAGTATCATCTTTGAGAAACTGTCTGCCATTGCTGGGACTTTGTCTCCTCTTGTTAGGCTTGTCAGAATTTGATTTTTATATTTTATAATTTTGACAGATATCAGTGTTTATCTTTAATCATTTTTTTCCCATTTTTAACTGTTGAAATTTTCACAGTAGTGGGAAATTATGGTGCGGTCAGACAATGGAGGTGTGGGTCACACGATAATTGTTTAATAACAATAAATGCTGAGATTCAAAACGTGAAAGCTTTAATATACAAATACAATTTGTCAACTTTACATGTCATAACATACAAAGTAAATATTCTTAAATCATACTCTCAAGTTCTCAATCAGCATTTTTCTTTCTTTGCCTATCTGTATATTTCTGTTATTGATTAAACATTTTTTGTCTCTGTGTGTGTACGGTGAAATCAACATTTACCAACATTTACCACTAAAACTTTAAACTTTCCAAGTGTAAGCAGAATCCTTACCTCCGTACTTAACACAGCTCTCAGTGATTTCAGCTGTTAGTAGGGGAGCCTCACTGCTGGTGCACACTGGACAGTCTCTTGCAATAGAGACACTGTCCCAAAGTAGGTCTAATACTTAGACCTAGGTATCAATGATTTCAGTTCTGCAGTATGTAACAAGACTCTCGATTGAATCTAAATTAGTTCTTTTATTGTACAGTGGAGAGAGGAAGGGTCAAATGCTGTCTAGGACCCTTAAATAGGGCCCACACCACCAGGTACAAGTACGTGTCCCTACCCTCTCTCAACTCGTTGGGCTTTGGAACCGATGTTCCCTGCCTAGTGCCGTTTGTTACAAGCTTTGCTTTGGGGTATGCTCGTTTATTAGGGTTACTCTTCTGGGGAGAGGGGTTCTGTATTTCTATCAATGTACTGCTTGTATCACTTGTGTTCTTATATGGAGTTCTACTTCTCCCTGCTGCAAGTTCCCTCCTAACGGAACTATCCTGCAGGACCTACGTTGACCAGGGCTGGATTCTTCCAGCACCAGAATCAGACGAACACACACACAGACATTAACAGAGCATGTCTGAGAGGATTGGGTAATCAGCACTCCCAAGCTGGCCCCTTATATGTCCCTGGACTCAGCAGGCTGGGTCGAACAGCACTTCCAAGCTGTCACCCTCATAGGCCCTTGAACGCAGCAGGCTGGGTTAAACAGCACCTCCAAGCTGTCACCCTCATATGCCTTGGGCACCGCACCTGAGCAGACTGGGTCGAGCAGCACTTCCAAGCTGCCACCCTCCTATGTCCCAGGTTCAGTACATCTCTATCCCCACTTTCATGTTACAGTTGTTCTGGTAGTAACCCATATGATGAGCAAACCCCACAGGATTTTGGGGCACTGCAGGGATCTTTTAGCAGAGGTACGAGGAGCGTTGCTGCAGAGTGAATGAGGAAACCAAAAAACACTCACCCAGTGGGGGAGAGAGAGAAGCAACCAGCTTAATCATAGAAGTTATTTATTGCCAGGTAATAACCATAGGGAAGCCAAACAAACAAAACAGTTATAATCTTAAATCTAAATTAAACTTGATTATAAAAGTCAGGTTTAGAACTCCATAACTGATCACACAAGTCAGGGTCAGAAGGCTATACTTAGAGAGAGAGAGCTGGGTTTTCACCACTCAGTGAAGCTTGAATCGATCAGGGGTCACAAGGTTCCCTCCCCACTCTGAACTTTAGGGTACAGATGTGGGGACCCACATGAAAGAACCCCTAAGCTTATTTCTACAAGCTTAGGTTAAAAACTCCCCAGGCACAAATTCTCCCTTGCACCTTGGGTTTAAGTAATGCTGCCACCACCAAGTGATTTAACAAAGAACCAGGGAAAAGGACCACTTGGAGTTCCTCTTCTCCCATCAGTCCCCCCAAGACCTTGCACCCCCTTTCCTGGGGAAGCTTGAAAATAATACCCTAACCAACTGGTTACAAAATAATCAAAGACCCAAACCCCTGGGTCTTGGAACAATGGAAAAATCAGTCAAGTTCTTAAAATAAGGATTTCATTTAAAGAAAAGGTAAAAGATGTAGTCCCCGTGGAACTGATGCTGATTTTGGATCCAGGCATCAGAACACTTACTTGAGCATGGATAGGGGTTTTTATAGAGAAACAATAATGCTTCAAGGAAGACCACTAGATTTGTTTATGGGTAAACAAGGGAGTATACCAAAGTTGTTTTGTTCGAGCTAGACCATGGGAGCTGTCAAGGTTCCTTCCCCACTCTGAACTCTGGGGTAAAGATGTGGGGACCCATATGAAAGACCCCCAAGCTTATTTCTACCAGCTTAGGTTAAAACTTTCCCAAGACACAAAATTCCCCGTATCTGGGATTCAGTATGCTGCCACCACCAAGTCATTTAACAAAGAATAAGGGAAGAGACCACTTGGAGACATCTTCCCCCAAAATATCCCCCCAAGTCTTACACCCCGTTTCCTGGGGAGGCTTGAGAATAAACAAGATGAGCACAGACCAGCCTTGGGTTTTTAGGACCCTAAAAACCCAATCAGATTTTTAAAAAACAGAACTTTATTAGAACAAAAAAGATAAAAGAAACACTCTGTAATATTAGAATGGAAGATCATCTCACAGCAGTCAGATTCAAAACATAGAGAATCCCTCTTGGCAAAACTTTAAGTTACAAAAAGACACAAAAACAGGGATACACATTCCCTCCAGCACAGCAAATTTCACAAGCCAAAACCAAAAGAAAATCTAATGCATTTTCTAGCTAGATTACTTACTAACTCGAAAGGAGTTGGACTGCTTGCTTTCTTGATCTGTCCCCAGTGGAGGCATCACACAGACAGACAGACAAAGCCTTCCCCCTGCCCCCAGATTTGAAAGTATCTTGTCCCCTTATTTGTCATTTTGGTCAGGTGCAAGCCAGGTTACTTGAGCTTCTTAACCCTTTACAGGTAAGAGGATTTAATAATACTGCATCAGCTTCTTAACCCCTTCCCTTTATATTTATGACAGGAGCTGATCATTCGTGGCTTTGGGCGGTCTTCCTTGGAGGGAGCTCACAGTGCAATTAGGGAGCTTCACTATTTTGGATACCAATAAAAGATTTATTACTAGAATTGATCTGATAACTACTGAGCTCTGTGTGTGTAGGCATGGGTTCATTAACATCTGGAGCAGAGATCCCCCATCATGCAGTGCTTCTCTGCTTTTCTGGGTCCAGAGTTCCATGCAATTCTTGCCTTGGAATCTCTGTTCTCCATTCTGTATGCCAATGGAGATGACTCCTTGTCCCATCTTTGATGCAAATGAGGCTAGGAGGGTTTCCTTATTCCTGTCACCCTTATCCCGGGGTGTAAGTGTGTATCCCACTGCCTTTTCATTGCTTTTTGTAAGTCTTTTTTCTGATCGGTTTTGGTTCAAGCAGAGGCTGCGGGTATGCTGAGCACCTAGGCAGGGTAGGTGTCTCCATGCAAATGAGATCAGCTTCTGAAGTCTTTTTCCACAGCTCACCACTAGGTGTCAGGTGAGAGCTCATTCAGACTCTGCTTACACAAGCCTACCTATTGTATATGGTAGCAGTGCAGTCTGGGAAGAAGCCAGGTAGGGTAGGGTTTGAACATCAGGATAGAGACCTTGAGCTGGATTCCAAATTCAAGGGGAAGCCAGTGAAGCATGTAGCTCATGGAGGTGATGTGTGCACTGTAACCTGTTACTTCGCAGATGGGCTGATTCCTTCTTTTCCAGTTGGAGTTTTTTCCAGGAGTTGTAGCTTTGTTCCCAGGTATAAACAATTGCCATTGCTGACTCTGGCAGTCACAAATGTGTGGCTCACCATGGCCAAGTCTGTGTCTGATAGGACTGGATGCAATCATCTGCATTGCTGAAGGAAGAGGGTTTCTTTATCATTTTCCATTTTGGCCCCCTACTGGATCCTGACACTGTGACTCAGCTTAATCAGTGTGTTCTAGATAGAGGGGGATGTTATTCAGATGAGTTCTTTGAAGCACTTATTCCTTAGCAGCTCACTTCCATTTTCCCTGAGTTATGATTCAACCAGCTGCTCTTCATTCACTCTGTCAGCTAGACCAGCTGGTCCTGTCCATGTCTGATGTAATAGAGATGGATCAGATCCTTTAGCTTGAAGACAATAAGAGATTTATAAACCTCTCCAGTCATTTTGTGGTCTAGCTCATTGGTTCTCAACCAGGGGTACATGTACCCCTGGGGGATGCAGAGGAATCCCAGGGGGTACCTCAACTCATCTAGGTATTTGCCTAGTTTTACAACAGGCTACATAAAAAGCACTACCAAAGTCAGTACAAACTAAAATTTCATACAGACAATGACTTTTTTATACTGCTCTATATACCATACATGGAAATGTAAGTACAATATTTATATTCCAATTGATTGATAAGTATTATGGTAAAAATGAGAACGTAAGCAATTTTTCAGTAACAGTGTGCTGTGACACTTTGGTATTTTTATGTCTGATTTTGAAAGCAAGTAGTTATTAAGTGAGGTGAAACTTCACAAGACAAATCAGATGCCTGTAAGGGGTACAGTACTCTGGAAAGATTCAGAATCACTGGTTTAGCTCTTAGGGGGAGACAAAGTCATATTGTTTGAGTGGGTTACACAAGCAACAAGTCACATCAGCCACCTTAGAAAAAATTCATTTAATTGATTTGTACACTTGGGGACCCATAATGGGCCAAAGACGACAGACATAATTGTAGAGCACCCAGATATGTCAAGATGGGACAATTCAGTAGCAATCATGGTATTAATATAAAAAGAAAAGGAGTACTTGTGGCACCTTAGAGACTAACCAATTTATTTGAGCATGAGCTTTCGTGAGCTACAGCTCACTTCATCAGATGTTTACCGTGGAAACTGCAGCAGACTTTATATACACACAGAAATCATGAAACAATACCTCCTCCCACCCCACTGTCCTGCTGGTAATAGCTTATCTAAAGTGATCAACAGGTGGGCCATTTCCAGCACAAATCCAGGTTTTCTCACCCTCCACCCCCCCACACAAATTCACTCTCCTGCTGGTGCTAGCCCATCCAAAGTGACAACTCTTTACATAATCAAGTCGGGCTATTTCCTGCATAGATCAAGGTTTTCTCACATCCCCCCCACCCCCATACACACACAAACTCACTCTCCTGCTGGTAATAGCTCATCTAAACTGACCATTCTCCAGGTTTAAATCCAAGTTAAACCAGAACATCTGGGGGGGGGGGGTAGGAAAAAACAAGAGGACACAGGCTACCTTGCATAATGACTTAGCCACTCCCAGTCTCTATTTAAGCCTAAATTAATAGTATCCAATTTGCAAATGAATTCCAATTCAGCAGTTTCTCGCTGGAGTCTGGATTTGAAGTTTTTTTGTTTTAAGATAGCGACCTTCATGTCTGTGATTGCGTGACCAGAGAGATTGAAGTGTTCTCCGACTGGTTTATGAATGTTATAATTCTTGACATCTGATTTGTGTCCATTTATTCTTTTACGTAGAGACTGTCCAGTTTGACCAATGTACATGGCAGAGGGGCATTGCTGGCACATGATGGCATAGATCACATTGGTGGATGTGCAGGTGAACGAGCCTCTGATAGTGTGGCTGATGTTATTAGGCCCTGTGATGGTGTCCCCTGAATAGATATGTGGGCACAATTGGCAACGGGCTTTGTTGCAAGGATAAGTTCCTGGGTTAGTGGTTCTGTTGTGTGGTATGTGGTTGTTGGTGAGTATTTGCTTCAGGTTGCGGGGCTGTCTGTAGGCAAGGACTGGCCTGTCTCCCAAGACTTGTGAGAGTGTTGGGTCATCCTTTAGGATAGGTTGTAGATCCTTAATAATGCGTTGGAGGGGTTTTAGTTGGGGGCTGAAGGTGACGGCTAGTGGCGTTCTGTTATTTTCTTTGTTAGGCCTGTCCTGTAGTAGGTAACTTCTGGGAACTCTTCTGGCTCTATCAATCTGTTTCTTTACTTCTGCAGGTGGGTATTGTAGTTGTAAGAAAGCTTGACAGAGATCTTGTAGGTGTTTGTCTCTGTCTGAGGGGTTGGAGCAAATGCGGTTGTATCGCAGAGCTTGGCTGTAGACGATGGATCGTGTGGTGTGGTCAGGGTGAAAGCTGGAGGCATGCAGGTAGGAATAGCGGTCAGTAGGTTTACGGTATAGGGTGGTGTTTATGTGGCCATTGTTTATTAGCACTGTAGTGTCCAGGAAGTGGATCTCTTGTGTGGACTGGACCAGGCTGAGGTTGGTGGTGGGATGGAAATTGTTGAAATCATGGTGGAATTCCTCAAGGGCTTCTTTTCCATGGGTCCAGATGATGAAGATGTCATCAATATAGCGCAAGTAGAGTAGGGGCTTTAGGGGACGAGAGCTGAGGAAGCGTTGTTCTAAATCAGCCATAAAAATGTTGGCATACTGTGGGGCCATGCGGGTACCCATAGCAGTGCCGCTGATCTGAAGGTATACATTGTCCCCAAATGTGAAATAGTTATGGGTAAGGACAAAGTCACAAAGTTCAGCCACCAGGTTAGCCGTGACATTATCGGGGATAGTGTTCTTGACGGCTTGTAGTCCATCTTTGTGTGGAATGTTGGTGTAGAGGGCTTCTACATCCATAGTAGCCAGGATGGTGTTATCAGGAAGATCACCGATGGATTGAAGTTTCCTCAGGAAGTCAGTGGTGTCTCGAAGGTAGCTGGGAGTGCTGGTAGCGTAGGGCCTGAGGAGGGAGTCTACATAGCCAGACAATCCTGCTGTCAGGGTGCCAATGCCTGAGATGATGGGGCGCCCAGGATTTCCAGGTTTATGGATCTTGGGTAGTAGATAGAATATCCCAGGTCGGGGTTCCAGGGGTGTGTCTGTGCGGATTTGATCTTGTGCTTTTTCAGGAAGTTTCTTGAGCAAATGCTGTAGTTGCTTTTGGTAACTCTCAGTGGGATCATAGGGTAATGGCTTGTAGAAACTCGTGTTGGAGAGCTGCCGAGCAGCCTCTTGTTCATATTCCGACCTATTCATGATGACAACAGCACCTCCTTTGTCAGCCTTTTTGATTATGATGTCAGAGTTGTTTCTGAGGCTGTGGATGGCATTGCGTTCCGCATGTAATTTAATTAAACCTGCCATCCTCCCATCCTCAGGTGAGGTACTTGAGCCACCAATTCAAACATCATGTTAAAAACAGACATACATTATACTTAGAAAATGGTTTTATAGTATATTGTGGTATCAATATTTAAGGCAGGATCAGCCTTAAAGGGATTCCTAAGAATTTTCCTTTACTACTTACCAAAATGATGTAGGCTCCACCAAAAGAACTAACCTTCTTTGTGGTCTAATGAGGACCCCCAGATAACTTTCCTCTCTCTCCCATCTCCACAACACACTGCTCTACATAGTGCTTTGCAGCTAATCTCTTTCCTTTTTTCTTTTCTTTTATGCCACCTGTCTAGTGAATAGCTGACATAATTAGCTTGTATCCAATGCTGTTAGGGTGGAGTCAGACCTTTCTTTCTATGGACAAGCCAACAGCCTGTGTTTAAATGCCAGCTCTGCCTTCCACTGGATAAGCTTTGTTAGAGATGAGGGGTGGCTTCTTTCCCCACATATATGGCAGATTTTTTGACAGTAAGTTTTAATACTGACTTCCTAACCTTATATTAACTATTTTGTTCTATAAGCCTCCATCTTCATTTCACTGTTAGAGAAGGTGTCCACTACACTGTGTGTACAAGCCATACTTGGATGAGAAAATTAGGATTGTGCCATATCCACTACTGCACAGTGCTGACAATTGTCGCTGACAAATGTGCGATGTCAGAATCAAATTAGGAACCTTCATTTTACATGTCCCAAAAAGATATTGCTGCCATAAGAATCTGATGGGAAATCCTGTTAAAACTGCCCATGAGGTGAATGACTTTGGACAGCACCCTGCCTGTCAGAGGTCTGGAAGCATGCCAGTGATAAAAGCTGGGCAAACAGGGGCTCTAGCAGCATTGAAACAATTACAATAGATCATTTGACAGGAAAAGTGTTTTTGTCATTCATCAGTCACTGAGTTCATTAATATTAATGTGAGCTCACTACTCCTTAAAACTAGATGAATAAAATACAGAATATTGAATAAGACTTTTTTTTGTGAAGAACTGGATTAATATGCTCATACTGTGCAGGAATACAATGAACCTGAGTTTCACTGTGAGGGTTTCTGAAGAAAGTCTCCAGAAGACAAAGGGCTAGATTCACAAAGGAACAAAGATGTTGCAATGCTTAGCATTATAGCGCCTAAGTTGTAGGCACCTAACCACCTGGTGGAATCCCCAAACCCAGAGTTAGTGACTGGGCTCTGTGTGCAATGCACAGGCAGAGAGAGGCACCGAACGATGGGATTCACAAAAGTCAGCAAGCTGAGTGAAGAGCTGCCTAAGCTAGACAATGGCAAAAGCCAAGGAGAGGAACAGGTCCTAAAGCCTGCCCCTCTCAGGGAGTTTGATTCCTAAATCCAGGCGGGAGGGAGTCACCTCTCTCTACTTGGGATTCACAGCCATGAACCCTCTCCTGGAGTAAGGCACCTAAGCCATTTCTTACAAGAAAGGCAATCATCACAGCCGAACTCCACACAAAATGGTCAGGGGAGAAGGGGGAAGCACCTCCTGTAGCTTTTAGTCCAGTGGTTAGCGTACTGACGTGGGATGTGGGAGACCTTAGTTCAGTTCCCCCCCTCTGCATGATGTGGAGAAGGATCTGAACACAGATTTCCAATTTTTCAGATGCACGCCCTAACCAATGGGGTATGGGGCATTCTGGTGTGGGTTTGCCTCAGTCTCTCCTGTTGAAGCAGTTCCACTGTGTATGAAATACTTACATAATATGCATTGGGCCAGACAGAGTCAGACTGACTTGTCCAGTGGGTAAGGTACTCATCTGAGCACTGGGAAACCCATGTTCAACTCCCTTCTCCACATGAGGCAGAAGGGGAATTGAACTGGGGTCTCCTACATCCCAGCTGAGTACCCTAATCACTGGGCTAAACGATATAAGAGAGTGTTGTTTATTCTTCCCCCAGCCATCCTGTGTGCAGGTAGCCCTGCTATCTAAACTTGTACACCTAGAGGAATCTAACAGCAGACCCTTAGGTGCCTAGGGACTTCAGGTGCCTCCAGGGTGAGGCACCCATTGTGAAGGGGTTTTGTGAATGCCAGTGGTGCCTAAATGTTGGTCTGAGGCATCTAACGTGTCAGTTAGGCATCTAAGTGCCATTGTCTCTCTAGCCCTGGACACAAATATATAGTTACTGATGTACACATGGATGTTACCTCTGTCATAGTTACAGCAGCATCGGCCTTTTCTCTGCCTTTTGATAACTATATTGTTTGCGGCTTTTTTCTCAGGTTGCTTGTAAAAAAGGGAGCATGGCTGCACTATACTTTCTCCTTTGCCCTCCTCCTTTCCAACCATTTATCTTTAAGTAGATTCCACTAGAATCCCAAACCAGTCCCCACTGTTGTTAGACTTTTCAATCCAAACAGACAAAAATACTTGCTCTTCCCCCTGATTTAAGACTAGAAGTTACGTAAAACAGAAGCATTACAACAGTATTTATCATTGTTGTTGTTTATTATTAGGTAGCACCTAGAGGTTCCAATAGCAGGATCCCATTGTTCTAAGCATTTCACAAACACTAGAGTAAAGTATGGTCCCTGCCCTGAAGAGCTTTCCATTGATTTAAAAAATTATTCACAAAGTTTTAAACTATTTCTGTCTTTGTACAGCCCTAGGCTATTGCCAGAAAGCACAGCATTGTCTTCAAAGCTTCTGATTCAAATTCTCTCTGATGTTTGTAATGTGAACCCTGTGATCTGTGTTAATCATGGATATACGACAAAGTTAGCTAAGGCAGTGAATGACTTTGGAGCTCTGAGTGACACCTCTTGTCTGACTCTGCTTAATGCCAATCCCCAAAGTACCACCATTCCAAGGCTAAACTTCAGGGAATGGCTTGAAAAGCTGGTCTTCCCTATTTAGAATGGCCAGAAAGTGTAGTGGGTATATTTTGAGTAGTTGGGGAAGGGATTTAAAATGATCTGACTCCTCTTTCACTTGAATTTGGCAGGTTGTCTCTGCTTATGTGAAAAATTGCCCTTTTTTTTCTCTGGAAAAAATAAAGGTTTGTATGTATATCCAGGTTTAGATTTATAGGAGATTGAAGTAGTTTTTGAGATAGTCATGGTGACAGGTGATGACAGATGGTTGTCATGCTCTCTGGCATTTCTTTCATGGGAGCAGTGAAACTGTCATAGAGTATGTCCTGGGCCATAATCAGGGTGGGGCAAGCAGGGCATCCACCTGGGATGCAAAGCCACGGGGGCGGAAAACTGGGGCAGAGTGGGGGAGACAGGCAGGGTCGCATGCCTCTCCCAGATTCCTGCCTCCAGTTAGCACAGAGTTTTTCAAAGACCCCACCCCTGCCCTGGAGCACTCCTGGCTCTGCTGCTGCTCCTCAGCCAAGAGGTGATGGGTGAACCTAAGTCCAGAACCTTTAAATTGTGTCCCCACCCCATTGAGAGTTACGTGTTGCCTCTGAGCTGAGGAGCAGCAGCAGAGCCAGGAGCACCGGGACAGCGGTGAGCAAGTGCTTGGGGAGCATCTTATGGCAGCCAGACTCCGCGGGCAGGGTCCACCTCTAGGGGGTGTCACCAGCCAGTGGGAGAGGCAAGAGCACGTCAGGGGTGCAACTCGGAGCTATGCCGCCCACCATGCCAGAGAAGCGTCCGGCCATGCACAGGCAGCCTGACTCAGAGAGCAGGTCAGGTTAGGGTGACCAGATAGGAAGTGTGAAAAATCAGGACGGGGGTGGCAGGTAATAGGTGCCTATACAAGAAAAAGGCCCAAATATTGGGACTGTCTCTATGAAATTGGGACAGCTGGTCACCCTAGGTCAGGGAGAGCTGCCAGGCAGCCAGCCAGCTTCCAGCTCCAACAGTGCAGAGAGCCAGGGGCCCGAGCGGCTCCCACGAGCTTCTGATCCGCTGGCTCCTGGCAGGAGGTGACAGTTTTCAAACTGTGGAGTGTGGCCCCCCTTGGAAAGCCTCTATGCTAAATGGAAGGCAGAAATCTGGGAGGGGGGCATGTAACTCCACGTACCCCCCCATACATTGCCTCTAGGGGGTGCAAATATGTTTGCTCACCCTGGGCGCTTAAATGCCTCATTATGGCTTTGAGTATGTCCACAGTGCAGCTAGAAGTATGCTTCTCAGCCCAGGTAGACAGATGGGCTAGCTTTGCTAAAGCTAGTGCACCAAAAAAATAAAAAAAAATAGCAGTGTGAATATTGTGGTATGAGTACTCAGCCACCTGAGTACAAGCCTGCCCAACCCCCGGGGGCTGAACGTGAGTGGCTAGCCCATTCCATCACCCATGTCATAACGTCTACATGCCATCTTTAGCATGCAAGCTCCAGCTGAGCTAGCTACATGCCTGTCTATCTAGGCTGGGAGGCACTGCCCAACTTGCAATGTAGATATACTATCCAGAGTGGTCTTGATAGTATTTGTCAGGGACTTCAAAGAAATCGAAGAGATAAGGGAATGGAGAAGGGCATTAGAAAAGTATACACATTTTGTTTTAAGTTGTAGTATTAAAATAAAGACTTGAAGTGTATATTTTCATGGAAAAATCTTGGTAAAGAACTAGGATAACAACACATAACAGGTAAGGAATGTTGTAGAGAAAAGAGGGTGGTCTGTAAAATAGGAGCAAAGTAATAAGGAATTTAGTTAATGAGAGGCTGCCAACTATATTGGCATGTGATGAGAAACTAGATATTGTGAACTAGATACTGTGCTGATTTATGTGCTGCACAACCTTACTGAAGGAAGAAAGGGGGTGATATTGCAAGAAAATGCCCTGCTCAAGGGCCAGTCACATTCCTGCATCTGGAAGGGGCAGCAATTACTCATTCTGTGCACTCCTGGGGATGCACATCTCCCCAAACACTGCCCTTAAGTGCAAGCACCTGTCAAGCTATTCTTGTCTATCTGGACCTTTCCATAAAGCTTCTAAAAGAGTGGTTGAAAGTCGTAGCTTTGAAAGCCTAACACTGATGGACTATACTGTGCCTCAGAGATTTGTATATGGGATTTGATCCTGCAAGATGCCAAATACTGTGGCCCTGATCCATAAAAGTACTTGTGCATATGCTTAACTTCACTAGGGCTACGCACTTTCTTAAATTTAAACACATGCCTAAGTGCTTTGCTGGATCAGGGTCAGAGTGCTCAGCACCTTTCAGGAGCTACCCTATGGAAGGGACCATGCCAAGGCAAGTGGGTGGGAAATGGGGATACACACAACCTTCACCAGTGAGCCCTGCAGTGAACCGGGAAAAAAATGAATGCAGCCTTATGGAATGATTCAGAGGAAATTCAACAAGGCCAGTTAACTTTGGCCAAATGAAAACATTGTTGGACAATCCAAAAAGTACATTTATGCCCTAGGAACATAGGCCAAGATCCTCAAACTTGTTTTTGTTTTAATATACAATTGAAGGTGTTGGAAAAATACTCACCCCACCCACATTCTTATAAGAATCTAAACAGTTTTTTGCTCAAACTTCCTAAGAGAATTTACCCTCGGATGATAGAAAAAGTGCAATATTTCAGCCTCAATGGCATAAGATCGACAGAGTTGTAAGCATCTGAAAATGACTCTTTAGAATGAGCCACCTGGACAATCTTTGCTAAAGGTGTTACTGTGCAATGTGCCTATAATATTTAATAAATAGATGACTGAGGAATGTTTGTCAAGTAAATAATTGGACATATTGTGATGCTGAGGAGGGAAGATTTTGCTGATTTTTTTGGCCCCAATCCTGCACCATTAGGTCAATGGGAGCTTTGACCATGCCTTTAAGTGAGCACAGGATCAAGCTCTTGATTCTTTTGCAAACTAAAGTCACTGGTAAGTTGTCTGTGTTTTCATTTATAAACTTTGGGACTTTTTGACATAAATAGCAGTAATTTTGCAGTAAGCTGAAGTTATCTCCGAATTAATTTCTAACACCACCAATTCACTAGTGGGGTTTGTGGGTGTGTGGGTGTGGGGGAGGAATATCTCAAGTGCTTAGAATAAAGAATACATTTAGAATCCACATTTTGTAAAGCATTTGTATGTTCTTAACCTTCAGACAAATTTATTTTTGTAGCTACCATATGTGGGGTCTTAACATAATTACCATCTGTGGAAGGAAAGACAATTCAGGCAAAAATTTGCACAGTTGCAAATATTAGAAAATACGGTTCTTATAAAAATTCATACCTACTTTATGCATCTACAGTACAAGGGCCAGATTCTAATCTCACGCATGATGCACAGTAACAGATTTTTTTTAGATATGCTGGCATGCCCACGCTGTGTCTCATATTAGATCCTGTCCCAAAAATGGATTATGGAGACATGAAAGAGTCAATGAGGAGGAAAATCACATTATTCTGAGCTTTTTTCTCCCACTTTCCATGCGAGATTTAGTTTGATTTAGTTCTTAATCTTCTTAATTTATTAGAAAAGCTGACAATAAAAATAAAGGGGAAATTGGTGTCAAATAAAAATCCCTCTCCCTCTGTCAGGGTTCTCTCCCCACTCTGAACTCTAGGGTACAGACGTGGGGACCTGCATGAAAGACCCCCTAAGCTTATTTCTACCAGCTTAGGTTAAAAACTCCAAGGCACAAATTTTCCCTTGTACCTTGGATTAGGTAACGCTGCCACCACCAAGTGATTTAGACAAACTCAGGGAAAGGACCACTTGGAGTTCCTATTCCCCCCCACATATCCCCCCAAACCCCCACACCCCCTTTCCTGGGGAGGCTTGAGAATAAACAAGATGAGCACAGAACAACCTTGGGGTTTTTTAGGACACTAAAAAAAACCCCAATCAGATTCTAAAAGAAATAGAACTTTATTATAAAGAAAAAAGGTAAAAGAAACACCTCTGTAAAATTAGAATGGAAGATAATCTTACAGGGCAATCAGATTAAAAAACACAGAGGATTTCCCTCTGGGCCAAACATTAAAGTTACAAAAGGAAAACCAGGAATACACCTTCCTCCCATTACAGAGAAAATCACAAGCCAGAACAAAAATAAGTGAACGCATTCCCTTGCTAGTACTTACTAATTCTAAAGGAGTTGGATTGCTTGCTTCCTTGATCTGTGTCCGGCAAGCACAAAGAACAGACAGACCAAAACCTTCCCCCCGCCCCCACCCCGATTTGAAAGTATCTTGCCCCCTTATTGGTCAGGTGCGGGCCAGGTTACCTGAGCTTCTTAACCGTTTACAGGTAAAAGGATTTTGTGTCTCTGGCCAGAAGGGTTTTTATAGTACTGTATACAGGAAGCTTGTTACCCTTCCCTTTATATTTATGACACCCTCCTTATGAATTACATCATCTGTTTATGGAACAGAATCAATATTATGTGACTAAGGTGACCAGTGACACAATTTAACTAGCTGATATTGAATACCTTCAGTAATACTCAGAGCAGACAACTGAGAAGCAGTCTGATGGTTGAAATTTGAACAAAAAACGAGTTGAATAATAAACAAATTTTTAGGAGAGTTTGACAATTCATAAAGAGAAAAATAGGCTAAATTTGGATAAATAAATCGTTATAAATAATTCACTCAGATCTAATCTAATCTATATAATATGTATTTGTTTCAGTTCAACAGGGACATTGCATTCCTTTTCTCGTTTGTCTGTTTTGTTGAGGGATCAGGTAAATGGAACCTGGTCCCAAACCATATTCACTCTTGAAAAACCACTCCTGCAGCATTAATTTAAGTGCAAAATTGTGGCCTGCAGCAGCAAGTCAGCCTGCACCTGTGTAATGCATCAACTCATGACTTAAACCCCATGACCACGCTTTAAATAAGAAAATGTGCAGCAAGTATAGATAGCAAAGGTAATGATCAAACAGTCCTATGCCCAGAAATGTGCATGTCCTACAAATTGAACTGTGAGGAATACTGGTGCATGTTCCTTTCTGTATTCCAAGTCTGTGGCTGAACATGTTGTTTGACTATTGTGGACAGGAAAATCTATAAGACAGAAAATCTATAGTTGCATTTTTCCAGTATACAGTTGCCAATATTTTCAAGAAGGGGTGTTTGAAGTTTGGAATCTAAACTTATATTTAGGCCACAAACAAATAGCCTGACTTTCAGTGGTGCTGAACACCTGTTGACTTCCGTGACTACTGTAGTGCTTGTCAGTTCTAAAAATCATGCCCCTTATCTAAATGCCTAAATATGGAGGAAAGGACCTGATCTAGTGATGAATTTAAGCATGTGCTAATTGTTGTGCTGGATTGTGGTCTAGGTGCTTACCTTTTAGATAGCCATGTTTGAAAATAATGGCTTATGAATATTTTTTTCTGAAGTCAAGATTAGAATGCTATTCTTTCTCCACACACAAGTGATTATGCATGGTTGACAATGTGAACTTCCTTATTTTTTACTAGCATATAAATGAGAGCATATGAGGCAGAACTTTGTCAGAGAGAAAATAGGAATCCTGGATGTTCAATGAGAGTGTTCCATCAAGTTCAGCATATTGGCAAAGGAATGCTAATACAAACAAACCCCCATTAAAGATTCAGTGTGTTTAGTAAAAGGAGGACTGTAGGAATGGTCATTTTAATAATTTGTTCCCACACACTGTTTTTCACTAATATTCAAGAGCAATATCCTTAAATCAATAGCACTGCATTGAGAGCATGAGAATCTCTAACTCACAAGTGAAGCAACAAAATTCATCTGCAAAAATATTTCTATGTTCTAAAAAATGTGAAAAATAAACTATTGTTTAGTAATGCAGAACTTCTGTAGTGGCCCTTCATTAGGAGCAAATTAATGTTCATAAAGTACTTGAAACCTAACATAATTTTAATATATAGTTACATCTTAAATCAACATTCTAATTGTAAGATGTTAATTTTGTTAGACTAAAATCTGTAGCTTCCTGGTTTTGTGCTCTGTAAAACAATAATAATTCATTTTACCAGGAAGCCATCTGCTTATCTTTAAGTACTTTGTTCTTAGAAATCTTTTATGAAACATCTAATAGCAAAATTATTATACACAATTTCCAACCAGATACCACAATACAAAGCTACTTTTGTTTGTGCAATAAATTACTTTTATAGGTATGTGTGCTGAGATGTATTACATGAATCATTTTACACAAGAAGCTTGAGGAAGAATTCTCCAAATGAGAATAACAAAAATTCTTTACACCTACTTCATATCACAATACAAATACTCAAACTTCACCTTCATTTTCTTTTAAGAGCAAAACAATTTTTATCAGAAATGCCAAGAAAAGGGAACAACTGTAGATTTTAAACTGTGACTTGCCTTGATAAATCAAATCTAAATTATGCAATAGAATTCCAGATTCAAAAGCTATGTCATTAGAAACCAAAAGAACATGTTAATATTTTTGTTTATCCTTTGAGCATGCATATTAATTGTGGAACATATACATAGTAAAAACCCCAGTTGTATACATACAGTTAACCAGGCCACTAGTCAGGTTAATGAGTACTTCTGTCTGCAGGCTGATATTTTGTTTTCATTGTTTTCCAATTTTTATAGACTGTCTTCAAACTGGTTGTTTACTGGTGCCCAGGATCAGATCCATGAACAGACTCAGGTGCCTAAAGCCCAGATTTAGGTGCTTAAATCCCCGTTTCAGTTGCCACTGCAATCCACAACCCCCCACTTGGCTGCTGCCTAACTGTGTAGGTGTTTAAACTCAGTTGGCACCTACATTTTTGCTGTAAATGATCCCTAGGCACCTAAGTCTCTGCCTCTGGGTATGTGCATGGCAGCTTCAGGCAAGCACTTGGATACCTATCTCCTGCCTGAGGCCTCGCACAATCCATAAACTGAGGGAAGATAGGCATTCCTCCAACTATCTTGCCAGTGGAGCCTGATCTTCTAGGCATGCTGAGAGGCCATCTCACTCCACACAAAATCAGTGCTGCCAACTCATATGATTTTTATCACAAGTCTTCCAGTATCTGGTGTTTTATTGAAGTGCCATCTCCCAAATTCATGAGATTACAAGAATCTCAGCCTTCATTAATTTTTTTTTAATACTGTGTCCCTTCTGGTTATGAAGAAAAGCTTGATGATATGAACTGAGTGCACTCTAAAGGCTATAAAATGAGAAGATAAATAAAAAACAACTAATTTATCTTTTTTAAAAAAAAAAAGATCATGATTTTTTGGCCTGTAACTGGTGAGGTTTATTTAATGCTTGGGGTTGGTAATGCTGCAGTCATTGACGAACAGCGCTACAGCTGTGGCTTGTGAGGTGGTAGGAAGTACAGAGCAGGCAGTCCTAGGAAGAATGACTTCCAGTGGGGAATGCACAACTACTATGTCCTGCTGGGAGGGAACTCAGTTCAAGAAGTCTTGGAAACCAGGACCACACTGAAGCATTGGGGAACTGCTGTAAAACCAGGCTTCTGCTGGGGTTGAAAACTACTGAAAAGACTGCTTTGGAGGAATGGGCTTTGTTTAGTGCTGGAAACAAAGAGCAATCTCTGCCTGTAACCAAATAAAGAGGGAGACTTTGAGAGCAAGGGACTTGTATTTAGAAACCCTCCTTTGAGAATGAGGAATTCTGATAGGTTCTTACTTAATGGACTGACTTTAATTACTCTGAAATGGAGGGATAGATGTGGGAATGTCACTGTGTAATGAGGAAGCAGCCAAAAGTATGGATGGTCTTATGCTCAGTGATCAGAATGAACTATAGTATGTAAGAGAAAGTGGCGTGAAGAAAGGGAACAGGAAAAAAAAGTAGTAGATACAATAAGTGAACATTTAAAAAAAGTTATGGTAAAATACATACAAATACAACTGCTTGAAATTTCTTTTAAAACTTCTGACAAAATTATCCTTTTCTTTAAAACAAACGTTTGTAGGTTGTTTTAAAAAAAGTTAAAATTTTTCAAGAAAGAGCAAAAAAAAATCAATGTTTAAAATCAAACACTTAAAAATGGCTTCCTTTTTTGCATTCTGCCACTGGGAAGATGGGAGGGAGCAAAAAGGCTGAGTTTCTTTGTCAAAATATCAAAACTTCAAAATTGTAAAAAATCTGATTTTTTTTTAAATTTTTCACTAAACATGTTAACCACTTTTCAACCAGCTCTACTTACAAATAAAACTGTATGCCTATCAGTGTTTGTAGCGATGCTTCTGCCATATTAATGTAGGCTCAATGCTAGGTTGGGTTGATTTATTCTTGGCCCATAGGGCTACTCCCAAACAATGTGGGTAAGGGGAACTATGGGTTATCAGTCATGCACGAGATTGCACCACATTGTATCCATTTCCACAGCAAAAATTCACCAAATTCGATTCCCCCATCTCTGCAAATTGCTCTGTATATTATAGACTGGTCACAATATACTAGTCTTGAAAGTCTGCACCTGCCAATCTAGCTCTGCTGTTACAGTTTTTGATTTTGTCATTTAATTTGCATGCTTAACCCTGGTTTCAGTTAAGCACGCATCATTTTTGAAGTATGTTTATACCAAGTGAAGCTTTTGCAGCTGCTGTTCTTCACAAGAAGGTGATTTCTGATATTTGTTGTTTGATCTAACATGTCATTTATGGTAGGTCTCCTCACATTAAGTTAATAAAGGTTGTTATGTCATATCATTTTGACTTGTAGTAGGATGTAATGCTACACAACCGTATGATTCCAACATGATGCGTGCTAGACTTTTTCTAGGAGAAAGGACTGAACCAGTAAATAAATATCGCTTGTTCTGTTCCTGCCTCTTGATTAAGTCAGAGCAGTTGGGATAAATTAGGTAGGAAAACCCAGCAATTATAATGATTACTGAAAATAATTGTGCAACCTGAGTTTTTGTCCTCCTACTTTCATTCTTATTAATATCACTCTCAAGCTTTCTTTCTGTTAACTAATTTCTATCATCAACTTCACCCTTTGAGTCATGTGGTGTTAAGGCTTAATTGCCTCTGCTTATACTTTATTACATTTGTCAAAAATTAAAATAAAGAAATCCTATAGAAAGAACACATACTGTAATTACTAGGACTGTCGATTAATCACAGTTAACTCACGTGATTTAACTCACATGAAATTTAATATTTTTGTTTTCTTTTTAAAATATATTGATTTGTTACAACACACTACAAAGTGTACAGTGCTGACTATTATTTTTATTACAAATATTTGCACGGTAAAAATGATAAAAGAAATAGTATTTTTCAGTTCACCTCAGACAAATACTGTAGCACAATCTCTTTATCATGAAAGTGCTACTTACAAATGTAGATTTTTTTTGTTACATAACTCCACTCAAAAAACAAAACAAAAATCTAAAAAAACTTTAGAGCCTGCAAGTCCGTGCAGTTCTACTTCTTGTTCAGCCAATCGCTAAGACAAACAAGTTTGTTTACATTTACGGGAGATAATGCTGCCCACTTCTTATTTACAATGTCACGTGAAAGAGAACAGGCATGTGTATAGCACTTTTATAGCTGACATTGCAACGTATTTGCATGCCAGATATGCTAAACATTCATATGCCCCTTCCTGCTTTGGCCATCATTCCGGAGGACATGCTTCCTTGCTGCTGATGCTTGTTTAAAAAAAAAAAAGTGTTAATTAAATCTGTGACTGAACTCCTTGGGGGAGAATTGTATGTTTCCTGCTGTGTGTTTTACCAGCATTCTGCCGTGTATTTCATGTTATAGCAGTTTTCGATAATGACCCAGTATGTTGTTCATTTTAAGAACACTTTCACTGCAGATTTCACAAAACACAAAGAAGGTACTAATGTGAGATTTCTAAAGATAGCTACAGCACTCAACCCAAGATTTAAGAATCTGAAGTGCCTTCCAAAATCTGAGAGGGACAAGGTTTGGAGCATGCTTTCAGAAGTCTTAAAATAGCAACACTCAGATGCAGAAACTACAGAACCCGAACCACCAAAAAAAGAAAAATCAACCTTCTGCTGGTGGCATCTGACTCAGATGATGAAAATGGACATGAGTAAGTCTTCACTACTTTGGATTATTGAGCAGAACCCATCATCAGCATGGATGCATGTCCTCTGGAATGACGGTTGAAGCATGAAGGGACGTACAAATCTTTAGTGCATCTGCACATAAATATCTTACAATGCCAGCTACAACAGTGCCATGCGAACACCTGTTCTCACTTTCAGGTGACATTGGAAAGAAGAAGTGGACAGCATTGTCTCCTGCACATGTAAACAAACTTGTTTGTCTGAGTGATTGGCTGAACAAGAAGTAGGACTTAAGTGGATTGTAGGCTTTAAAGTTTGACATTGTTCGATTTTTGAATGCAGTTATTTTTTGTGCATAATTCCACATTTGTAAGTTCAACTTTCATGGTAAAGAGATTGCACTACAGTACTTGTATTAAGTGCAAGAGCAGTGCAAGATGGTATATTGCTGAGGTACAGTGCTGGGATCTAGGGGGATTTGGCTCTGGTACCTTTCTCTGTGTGATTCATCAGTGGCTGTGGGAGCATTCATGCAATCTAGTTCGGTGCGGGGACTCCACATGCTGTTGTGCTGAGTGATCACAGCTCCTGGAGGGGTTTGCTGCTGGTCACTAGCAAAGCATTGTGAGAGACAGCCCAGGCTGGAGAGAATTCACGAGGCACAGCAGTCCCATAGTGCCAGGCTGCACCCTGGGGATCCCGTCAGACTCACAATTCACTATAATTTACAGCATGACCATATAGGGATAGGAGAGTACAATGAATGCAAATGAATCTGGTATTTTGCTAACACTTTGGTGCTACAAATGTGATTCTCTGGCAGGCAGCATTTTTGAGTAAGAAGCCTCACTTTGGAGGCAGGATCTATGATACTCAATGGCTTTGAATAGCCGAGAAGGCTAGGAATAATATTTACTGAATCCTTAATTAAGAACTAGAGGTTTGCAGGCACTAGTTATGACATCTCTCTCAAACCATGTATAGAAATTGCCATAGTTTAACTATCATCTATGCTGTAGTTTCATGAACTGTTTAGTGGAAAATTAACCTAGTACAGAAATGTTTTCAAGTCTGAAATATGGTCCATAACTCACCACAGTATGTCAAGGTATTTATAAAATTGTATTTACCTGGTTTTATCTTATATATCTTGGAATTGTTGAAGGGTTTGTGTGTGTGCGTGTGTACACGCACATTCGCTAGTACACATAGTGGACAAAATTCAGCTGTTATCTTACTGTAAATTAAGTTTAACTCAAATGAAGCTGGACTTTGGACTTGCACCAAAGTAACTGAGATCAGAATTTGGCACAATGGGCATATATACAAAGATAGGCGTATGTTAATGACATGTGCATAAAGCTACAGCTACAAATCAGATAGCATGTGTGTGGCACAAAGAATAGTTGAATTAAAAATTTTAATTGCAAAATGCATAGTACGTTATCTTCAATACATTTCCTTCTGAGGAAAAAATCACATATGGAAAAAGATTGGTACAAAACTCTGCATATGGCAAATGATGCAGAATTCCGGGCTCTCTTCCACCCAACATTCTGCTTGCTTCATGAACTGCTCTGAGCTGGGGATAAGTAACTTCCACAGATGGAAGATGTATGTGTGGAAGATGCACGTAGGGTGACATCTTGGCCCCACTGAAATCAATAGCAAAACTCCCATTGATCTTCAGTAAGGACCCCTAGTTTTTACCTGGCACACTAAGGGTGCCTACATCTTCAGCCCCTGCTTTCTAGCTCTATGAGTAAAGTAGTATTCAATGGGAGTAAGGATGCCAGCATCTGGCCCTGTATCAGTACAAAGCATTAGCGCACACAAAGATTTGTTCTGTCCTTGTTTAAGGGGGAGATAAGGCTGTCCTACCTTTATGATTATTTCCTTTCATAGCTCAGTCAGTCAGGGAATCTCTTTTCACAGGCTTTGCATATGTCTGGCCAATCAAATGTTGATCTTTTTCTGTGTGCCTATATAGACAATTTTAGACTGATCACTTTTTTAAAAAAAAAGTCTTCAAAGAAAATATTCGGCTAAATTCAATCATATCTTTTCCCCTGTAGGAAAATAAGGCGTCTGAAGGCTCTTGTCCCATTATTATTAGCTCCTTTGGAACAACCCTTTTTTTTTCTCCTTGTCTGTCTTCTGTAATCTGTTACAGTGAGTCATTTTTATTCTCACTGTTTGACAGAATAATAATTTAGAAGGGCTAAAAAGAACCATCAGTACCAGAGGCAGATGGACCATGATTCTCATGTTTCACATTAGTCCTTTGTATGCTAGACCACTTTCCCATGGAGATGGGTGAGGGAAGTCATTCAACACTGAATATTTTTGGTCTATTGGTATTATTCATATGTATGCTAAACAATAATGGGCCGGATCATCCTTCCCATAGAAGGGGCTCTGCGTAAAGGAAAACTGGCTTGTTGACTTTCCCCAAATTGTTTTTGGAATGTGGTGGTGGGGAGGATTACTGTAAAGTGAAATAAAATTGGTGTTTTGATCCGAAATCCTGTTGTTACTTTCAGGAGCCATGTCTGTCCATGGGGAAGATCTGAGTTTGTGGTTCCCTACACACTACAATCCTTAGGAAGTTCAGCTCTAGTGGAAACACACTGCTACAGCTTCCATATAAGAAACCACCTTTGTGACCCATCTGCAAGGGCAATGGTTCTAGGTCATGGAGTGGAAAAGCTAAAAATTTGAGGAAGTGTCAGACTGCATTTAATTTTTTTCAAGTGTTCCCTGTGGGTTGGTGAAACAAATATTCCTGCTCCAGGCCACTCCTGTCAAAGGGTGAAGAGACCCTTTAAGGCAGTTGCCACTCTGCCTAACCTGTGCCCAGTTTAATCATCTCCCTAGGAGGAGGAAATGAGTATGGAAGGATCATGTGACAGGAGAATTTAAGAAAGATGCAAACCTGCTTAGAAATATAAGGGCCGCTGGTGCTCATTGAGGGAGAGTAGACTGGTGAGGGGGCATTCTACTGAAGAGTTGAAGGATGACAGCCAAGAAAAGACTGGTGAAGAAGCCAGGCTGAGTACTGCAGGAGTGGCCCTGTGAAGAAGAAAAACAGTACAGTTTGTGTTACAGGAGAAGGTAGCCCAATTGTTTAGGGGTTTCAGGCAGGGGATCCACAATAAAGAGTAGGTGTGTGTTTCTCTATGCTACTATCTTGTCACTTGAAGAGTGAGAAGTTGAAGCCAAAAGCATGGCTGAAGATTGTTGGAACAGGATGGATCCTTGGAGGGAAGTGCTGTGCCCTGCAAACGTTTGTAGTAGGAAATTGATTTTAATGTTTTACTTTGGACTGTGGTGTAAGTCTGGAAGGATTAGACTTTTGTGCCTTAACCAGATGGCTATGTCCAACCTAAGTGACCTAGCCAGACTGGGAGCTGGTAGATGTCTGCTTGGAGGGCATAAGGTGGCAGTGGACTGGCTTGAAGCACACTGAGTAAGTCTCTACCACAAAAGTCTGCAGAAAAAGGAAATCAAAATGGGGTCTAAATTAAGAGGTCTGTGGTTCTCTAGGCCCTTGGTGAAGTGCAAATCCATAATATTTTAACAGTGTAACAGGGCTAGGAAGGCCAGGAAATCTAGTGGTTGGCACACCTGACTTCTAGCCTCTTGCTTCCCGGGTTGAGATGCCTCGGTCTTTAAGGCATTTGGAGTAGGAGCACCCTGGCCCTCTCACTCCAGCTGGAGTCTCCTGGGTCTCAGCACAGAGCCCTGTGTGGGTCAGCCCCTCTATAGGGGACCTCCCAGCAGGAAGTCTATGTCCACTGTTGTGGGCTACTTCCTACCGCTGTCCCTTCAGTTTGGGACATGGACCCTATAGTCAAAGTCACTGTGTTGGCTTGTCTTTAGCAGTGCCCCCTCGTGGACGTTGGGTGGCATCCTGCTGCAGTCCTAATTCCTCTGGGCAGGGCAGCCATAAATTTGGTGGGACCAGAACCCCAAAGGTCTCAGTGCTTCAGTCACTCAGTTATCTCTTAGTTCAGGCGCTCCTAAGTATCTTCCACAGTCTCCTTTAGCCAGAGAGATGGTACTTATTTCCTGGTGGCTGCCTTGGCTTAGTGATCGTTCCCCTTAGGTAGGGGAGGCAGTTAGTGTCTGCCTCTTTGCCAGTCTGTTCCGATCTCCTTTTTTTCCCCCTCCTAGCCTGGCATTGGTTGCAGATATAACGGCAGAGCTAGTTTGGCCCAGAGGGTCTCCTTAACCCCTTCTGTGCCAGAGGTGTGGGTTGTCTGATTCGTAACAAACATGATATCTCTCTGTACATATCTCAGTAGACATACCATCCTAAAGAATGTTTTAGGATGATGCAAAAATTTTCAGGTTTTTAGTGTATTTTCTAAAAAGAACCCTATTAGCTTCATTGCTATTGAATGAATAGTACCTCTTCTAATTGAAATTGTTGGTCTGGGTAATATAACCAGCCTAGGCAAGACACAAGGTCAAACACCCATACCTTTGCAAAAATTTCTGTCCCACTGGACTTTAAATGAATGGAAGTAGTCCAGAACCTGTATTGTATATCACTCCATCGGCAACTCCACAATGCTAGATAAATATTAAGTCTGAGGACAAATAAGTCTGTTGAATTACCAATACTTCCTGCAGCAGTGGATTTTTCCTAGGATGTATCCCATCTGAGCACAGGACCTAGTTCAACCCTGCTTGGCATATAGGACCAACAACTTTAGAAGCTTTCAGGGGTTCAACACAAGGGCTACTGTGTGGTCTGCAGGGATGATGACCCTACTCCCTACTGGGCTTTGACCCTGGAAATCCTGTTGGCTTGTCTAAATATTTTTTTCTATATAGAAGGACAAACAAAACTAAAAGTCTCCAGTTATATGTGGTATACATTTGCTCATTTCATTATTGCTGAGGTTATTTGCTTTCTTTTCAGAGTTTGCACTCTTACTAATATATTTGTTACAGTTTTGCAAGGTTTTCCAATGAATGATAAACTTCCTGGGGCCTGATCCTGTGAAATAAATCTTTGGCTCCCATTAAAGTAAGTAGGGGCTGAGGGTACTTGGTATCTTACATGATCAAGCACTTGTAGATGTTTTCACATTTCAAGTCAAATTTGCAAAAATTGTCCTGTTCAACAAAATTCTGTAAAATTTTGCAGGCTTCCTCTCAAGAACATGGTCATTTTTTAGTGAAAGATCTTTTCTTATTAATATGATCCTGTTTTTAAGCAAATAAGGTTTTGAAGTGAGCATTCAATATTTGCTAGATCTGTGTTTGTACTGAAATACACGGACATTTTTTTTTTGCATATTTCAACATGAAACCCTGAAAATGAAATTTCTTGGCCTTTCAGGAGCAAAACTGAGACACGCTTTCATAATCCTTTGCAAAAACATCTACCATCTCTGTTATATGATATATTATTTGGCTACTATTCATTCCTTTGGACTAGTGAGTAAGGATCTTGCAGAAGCGAACAAGTGTGGATCATTCTTAGTCCTTGTAAAGTAAGAACATACTGGAGCTGCGTCTCCACTCTGTCCTGCTAGTTTTATACTGCTGTAATTCCAACTGAATTACAGCTACATAAAACTGGTGTAAAGGAGTAGAGAATCTTCTCTCTCAAAATAGCTGACTGTATTGTCCTATGCAGTGTTGTTGTATCTGTGTCGGTCCCAGGATATTAGAGAAATAAGGTGGGTGAGGTAATATTTCTGTTGGACCCACTTCTGTTGGTGAGAGACACAAGCTTTTGAGGTACATAGAGCTCTTCCTCAGGTCTGGGAAAGGTACCCAGGGCAAGTCCTCATTTAAAATGCTGCATTGCCACAGCTGCACTGCTCTAGCACTTTAATGAAGATGCTGTAAATGAACAGGAGAAAGCTCTCCCATTGGCTTAATTAATGCACCTCCCCGAGAGGTGGTAGCTATGTCGGTGGGAGAAGATCTCCTGCTGACCTAGCGCTATCTACATATGTGGTTAGGTTGATATAATTTAGGAATTGTGTCTACTTACTGAGGGATTGATGCATGGCGATCGATCCACCAGGGTTCGATTTAGCAGGTCTTCCACCTATCGCTCTCTCATAGACTCCAGTACTCCATTGGAACGAGAAGCATAAAGTAAGTCGACAGAAGCATTTCTCCCATTGACCCAGCATGGTGTAGACACTGCAATAAGTTGACCTAAGCTACATTGACTCCAGCTACATTATTCATGTAGCTGGAGTTGCTTAACTTAGGTCGACTTAACCTCATAGTGTAGACCTACCCTTAGTCACTCAAGAATGTGGATTTTTCACACCCCTGAGAGATGTAGTTATACAGTGTGACAAAGCTCCGACCTTGTCTCAGTGGGTCCAGTGCTTCCTGTCGGATTATGCTAGCCTCAGAGGCTCATTGTGACCCTCCACTCAGCCCTTCTCTCTCTAGAGGCAAGGGTCACAGCCTACTGAGCCATCTTCATCATAAGCCAGCAAGGGAGGTGAGGAGAAACTATCTTCCCTCGCACAGTCTCTGTTGTCTCCCAGTCTTAGTGATTAGTTGGGGAGGAGAAGAGGGGAGCCTGGGCCTGCCCCCTACTCTGGGCTCCAGCCCAGGGACCCTGATAGTAGCAGCTCTTGATAGCTGACTTTTTGGAAACAGGACAAGTACAATTGCCTGGGCCACTTCCCCACAGCAGCCCCCACTTCCTCGATATCATGGGAGGTATGTGATCATGGGAGACTTTAACTTCCCAGATATAGACTGGAGGACAAGTGCTAGTAATAATAATAGGGCTCAGATTTTCCTGGATGTGATAGCTGATGGATTCCTTCACCAAGTAGTTGCTGAACCAACAAGAGCGGATGCCATTTTAGATTTGGTTTTGGTGAGTAGTGAGGACCTCATAGAAGAAATGGTTGTAGGGGACAACCTTGGTTTGAGCAATCATGAGCTAATTCAATTCAAACTAAATGGAAGAATAAACAAAAATAATCCGTGACTAGGGTTTTTAATTGCAAAAGAGTTAACTTTAAAAAATTAAGGAAATTAGTTAGGGAAATGGATTGGACTGAAGAACTTGTGGATCTAAAGGCAGAGGAGGCCTGGAATTACTTCAAGTCAAAGTTGCAGAAACCTTCAGAAGCCTGCATCCCAAGAAAGGGGAAAAAATTCATAGGCAGGAGTTGTAGACCAAGCACCTTAGGGAGGTGATTAAGAAAAAGCAGAAAGCCTACAAGGAGTGGAAGATGGGAGGGATTAGCAAGGAAAGCTACCTTATTGAGGTCAGAACATGTCAGGATAAAGTGAGAAAGGCTAAAAGTCAAGTAGAGTTGGACCTTGCAAAGGGAATTAAAAACAAATAGTAAAAGATTCTATAGCCATATAAATAAGAGGAAAAACAAAGAAAGAAGTGGGACTGCGAAACACTGAGGATGGAGTGGAGGTTAAGGATAATCTAGGCATGGCCCAATATCTAAACAAATACTTTGTCTCAGTCTTTAATGAGGAGCTTAGGGATAATGATAGGACGACAAATGGGAAGGAGGATATGAAGGTAGATATTACCACATCTGAGGTAGAAGTCAAACTTGAAAAGCTTAATGGGACTAAATCGGGGGGCCCAGATAATCTTCATCCAAGAATATTAAAGCAACTGGCACATGAGATTGCAAGCCCATTAGCAAAATTTTTTAATGAATCTGTAAACCCAGAAGTTGTACCGTGTGACTGGAGAATTGCTAACATAGTTCCTATTTTTAACAAAAGGAAAAAAGCAATCTGGGTAACTATAGGCCTGTCAGTTTGACATCTGTAGTATGCAAGATCTGGGAAAAAATTTTGAAGGAGAAAGTAGTTAAGGACATTGAGGTCAATGGTAATTGGGACAAAATACAACATGGTTTTACAAAAGGTAGACCGTGTCAATCCTACCTGATCTCCTTCTTTGAGATGGAGACAGATTTTTTTTAGACAAGGGAAACGCAGTGGATCTAATTTACCTCGATTTCAGTAAGGCATTTGATACGTTTCCACATGGGGAATTATTAGCTAACTTGGTAAAGATGGGGATCAATATGAAAATTTAAAGGTGGATAAGGAACTGGTTAAAGGGGAAACTACAATGGGTCACACTGAAAGGTGAACTGTCAGCCTGCAAGGAGGTTACTAGTGGAGTTCCTCAGGGATCGGTTTTGGGACCAATCTTATTTAATCTTTTTATTACTGACCTTGGTACAGAAAGCAGGAGCGTGCTAATAAAGTTTGCGGATGACATGAAGCTGGGAGGTAATGCCAATGCAGACAAGGACCGGGATATCATACAGGAAGATCCGGATGACCTTGTAAACTGGAGTAATAGTAATAGGATGAAATTTAATAGTGGAAAGTGCAAGGTTATGCATTTAGGGTTTAACAAGAAGAATTTTTGTTATAAACTGGGGACGCATCACTTGGAAGTAACAAAGGAGGAGAAGGACCTCGGAATATTGGTTGATCACAGGATGACTATGAGCCACCAACGTGATATGGCTGTGAAAAAAGCTAATGCAGTCTTGGGATGCATCAGGCGAGGTATTTCCAGTAGAGATAAGAAGGCGTTAGTACCTTTATACAAGGCACTGGTGAGACCTCACCTGGAATATTGTGTGCAGTTCTGGTCTCCCATGTTTAAGAAAGATGAATTCAAACTGGAACAGGTACAGAGAAGGGATACTAGGATGATCCAAGGAATGGAAAACCTGTCTTATGAAAGGAGACTCCAAGGGCTTGGCTTGTTTAGCCTAACCAAAATAAGGCTGAGGGGAGATGTGATTGCTCTCCATAAATATATCCGAGGGATGAATACCACAGAGGGAGAAGAATTATTTAAGCTCAGTACCAATGTGGACACAAGAACAAATGGATATAAACTGGCCATCAGGAAGTTTAGACTTGAAATTAGATGAAGGTTTCTAACCATCAGAGGAGTGACGTTCTGGAACAGCCTTCCAAGGGAAGTAGTGGAGGCAAAAGACATATCTGACTTCAAGACTAAGTGGAGGCAATGGAGGCAATGGTATGATGGGATAGCCTAATTCTGGCAATTAACTGATCTTCAACTATTAGCAGTAGATATGCCCAATGGCCTGTGATGGGATGTCAGATGGGGTGGGATCTGCTTTACTACAGAATTCTTTCCTGGGTGTCTGGCTGGTGAGTCTTGCCCACATGCTCAGGGTTTAGCTGAAATTTCAGGAAGGAATTTTCTTCCAGGGCAGATTGGCAGAGGCACTGGGGATTTTTTTTTTTGCCTTCCTCTGCAGTGTGGGGCACAGGTCACTTGCTGGAGGATTCTCTGCACTCCAAAGTCTTTAAACCACAATTTGAGGACTTCAATACTTGAGACATAGGTTAGAGATTTGTTACAGGAGTGGGTGGGTGAGATTCTGTGGCCTGCCTTGTGCAGGAGGTCAGACTAGACAATCATAATGGTCCCTTCTGACCTTAAAGTCTATGATTCTATGATCTACGTCACCCTTACTTGTGCCTGATAAGGTTTGTACTGCTCCGTTTCTCCAGCAGTGTGTCTTCTATAGCTCCTGACACACACACCCCACCTGACTAAGTGGGAGGCTTTTAACTAGTTTTGGCCAGCCCCTGATTGGCTTCAGGTGTCCCAATCAACCTGGCTGTCTCCACTGCTTTCTGAAAGGATCTTAATTGGCCCCAGGTGTCTTGATTAACGTGGAGCAACTGCCATTTGGTTACCATTGTAACAGGGACTTGTTTAGCCTGGGGCTAACATATCTGTTTCTCACTACTTTCCTATAGCCATCTGGCCTTGCCCTGTCACAACAGATACAGATTTGAAGTGTAGACCAGACCTCAGAGCATCACAGCTAAACACACGCTCAAACAGATAGAATATGTGGTAACTACTTATGCTAAACTAAGGGACCGTTCAAGGTGAAGTGGCCTGTTAAGTCCCTTAGAATATGTGCTAACTACTTATGGTAAACTGTCTGTTTGAACTTGTGTTTAACTGTGACACTCTGAAGCACCTTTCCAAGATCAAAGGAAGATCTCTGTGTAGCTCAAAAGTTTGTTTCTCTCACCAACAGAAATTGGTCCAATAAAAGATATTACCGCACCCACCTTTCCTCTGTATTGTCCTAGGGCAAATTGACTTAATTAAGCTAATTATGAACAAGCTTCTATACAGTAGCTGTATTTTTTTAAATACACCATTGCCTTGTCATTTTACCAAAATTGGTAGCTATATGGGGTGAAGAATAACTCTTTACCATGTCGATTCAACATTTGGCACAGTGGGGCCATAGGTATAGTTTGACTTCTATATTTGGGGGTGGCGGGCGGAGGCTCCAGTCAGGCCAACGGGACCTTGCATGGAACAGGGTTGGGGAATTCCATGCCTGCCCACAGGGGCTTCATTTCAGATTTTGGCATCACCATCCTAGCCACTATGGATGTAGAAGCCCTCTACACCAACATTCCACACAAAGATGGACTACAAGCCGTCAGGAACAGTATCCCTGATAATGTCACGGCAAACCTGGTGGCTGAACTTTGTGACTTTGTCCTCACCCACAATTATTTCACATTTGAGGACAATGTATACCTTCAAGTCAGCGGCACAGCTATGGGTACCCGCATGGCCCCACAGTATGCCAACTTTTTTATGGCTGACTTAGAACAACGCTTCCTCAGCTCTCATCCCCTGATGCCCCTACTCTACTTGCACTACACTGATGACATCTTCATCATCTGAACCCATGGAAAAGAAGCCCTTGAGGAATTCCACCAGGATTTCAACAATTTCCATCCCACCATCAACCTCAGCCAGGACCAGTCCACACAAGAAATCCGCTGCCTGGAGACTACAGTGCTAATAAGTGATGGTCACATAAACACCACCCCATACCAGAAATCTACTGACTGTTATACTTACCTACTTGCCTCCAGCTTTCATCCAGGCCACATCACACCATCCATTGTCTACAGCCAAGCTCTAAGATGCAACAGCATTTGTTCCAATCCCTCAGACAGAGACAAACACCTACAGGATCTCTATCAAGCATTCTTAAAACTACAGTACCCACCTGGTGAAGTGAAGAAACAGATTGACAGAGCCAGAAGAGTACCCAGAAGTCATCTATTACAGGACAGGCCCAACAAAGAAAGTAACAGAACACCACTAGCCGTCACCTTCAGCCCCCAACTAAAACCTCTCCAGTGCCTCATCAAGTAAATACAGCCTATCCTGAAGGATGATCCCTCACTCTCACAGACCTTGGCAGACAAGCCAGTCCTCGCTTACAGACAGCCCCCCAACCTGAAGCAAATAATCACCAGCAACCACACACCACACAACAGAAACACTAACCGAGGAACCTATCCTTGCAACAAACCCTATCGACAACTCTGTCCACATATCTATTCAAGGGACACCATCACAGGACCTAATCACATCAACCACACCATCAGGGGCTCGTTCACCTGCACATCTACCAATATGCCATCATGTGCCAGCAATGCCCCTCTGCCATGTACGTTGGCCAAACTGGACAGTCTCTATGCAAAAGAATAAATGGACAAAAATCAGACATCAAGAATTATAACATTCAAAAACCAGTCAGAGAACACTTCAACCTCCCTGGATACTCAATTACAGACCTAAAAGTTGCAATTCTTCAATAAAAAAACTTCAAAAATAGATTCCAACAAGAAATTGCAGAACTGGAATTAATTTGCAAACTGGACACCATCAAGTTAGGTTTGAAGAAAGACTGGGAGTGGATCGGTCATTACACAAACTAAAAACTATTTCCCCATGCTAATTTCCCCCCTATTGTTACTCACACCTTCTTGTCAACGATTTGAAATGGGCCATCCTGATTATCACTACAAAAGATTTTTTTTCTCCTGCTGATAATAAACCACCTTAATTGATTTGTCTTGTTAGAGTTGGTATGGCAACCCCCATCTTTTCATGTTCTGTGTGTGTGTGTGTGTGTGTGTGTATGTGTATGTGTATATATATACACACACTCTTCCTACTGTACTTTCCACTCCATCCATCTGATGAAGTGGGTTTTAGCCCACAAAGGCTTATGCCCAAATGAATTTGTTAATCTCTGAGGTGCCACAAGGTACTTCTTGTTCTTTTAACTGTGATTCCAGGGGCTACTTAGACAACTGAAAGCTCTAGTGTTTTTGCAGATAACTTAGAAATATCTGACAAGAGCATAGTATCTAGTTCCTATATCAAGAAAGAAAATTAAATAAATATTAGACTCACTCAGCTCTAATACGTTTAACATGTTCTGACATTTTGTGGCAAGTCACTTATGGGACACTAGTTAGGTTTAAAAATGTAATGTATATTCTTACTCAGCTATTCTTACTAAAGTCAGAAGGGACCATCGTGATCATCTAGTCTAACCTCCTGCACGTTGCAGGCCGCAGAACGTCACCCATTCACTTCTGTAATAGATCCCCTAACCTCTGGCTGAGTTACTGAAGTCCTCAGATCATGGTTTCAAGACTTCAAGTTACAGCGAATTCACCATTTACAGTAGTCTAAACTTGCATGTGGCCCCAGGCTGCAGAAGAAGATGAAAAACCCCCACGGTCTCTGCCAATCTGACCTGGGGGAAAATTCCTTCCTGATACCAAATATGACAATAAGTTAGATCCTGACCATGTGGCAAGACCCACCAGGCAGATACCTGGGAAGGAATTCTCTGTAGTAACTCGGTCTCCAGCCGTTGAGGATTTTTGCTAGAGGGAGTCACCGATGGGCCACACGTCATTGTAGGTAGTCCTGTCATACCATCCCCTCCATAAACTTATCAAGCTAAGTCTTACACCACTTAGGTTTTTTTTACCCCATTGCTCCCCTTGGAAGGCTGCTCCAGAACTTCACTTACTTGTTGAATGCCAGTTTATACGTATTTGTTCTGGGATCCACATTGATGCTTAACTTAAATAACTCCTCTCCCTCCCTGGTATTTATACCTCTTATGTATTTCTATAGAGCAATCCTATTTCCCCCCAGCCTTCTTTTGGTTAGGCTAAACAAGCCAAGCTCTTTGAGTCTCCTCTAATAAAATAGGTTTTCCATTCCTCAGATCATCCTAGTAGCCTTTCGCTGCATCTGTTCCAGTTTGAATTCATCTTTCTTAAACATAGGAGACCAGAATTACACACAATACTCCAGATGAGGTCTCACCGTTCTAACACTTCCCTGTCTCTATTGGAAATACCTTGCCTGGTACATTGTAGGACTGCATTAGTCTTTTTCACAGTCACATCAGATCAGTGGCTCATAGTTATCCTGTGATCAACCAATACACTTAGCTCTTTTTCCTCCACCATCACTTCCAACTGATAAGTCCCCAGTTTATAGCAAACATTCTTGTTGTTAGTCCCTAAATGCATGACTTTGCAGTGTTAAATATCATCCCAGTTCTCTTACTCCAGTTTACAAGGTCATCCAGATCTTCTTGTATGGTATTCCAGTCCTCCTCAGTATTGGCGATACCTCCCAACTTTGTCTCATCTGCAAATTTTATTAGCACACTCCCACTTTTTGTGCCAAGATCAGTAATAAAAAAGTTATATAAGGTTGATCCCTGAGGAACTCCACTATTAACGTCCCTGTAGCCTGACAGTTCACTTTTCAGTATAACCTGTTGTAGTCTTCCCTTTAACCAGTTCCTTTTCTACCTTTTAGTTCTCATATTAATCCCACTCTTCTGCAATTTAATTAATAATTTCTCATGTGGAACTAAGCATCAGAGGGATAGCCCTGTTAGTCTGTATCCACAAAAACAATGAGGAGTCTGGTGGCACATTAAAGACTAAAAGATTTATCTGGGCATAAGCTTTTGTGGGTAAAAAACCCACTTCTTCAGATGCATGGAGTGAAAATTAGATACAGTTATAATTATGTACACTGGCACAAGAAGAGAAGGGAATTACCTTACAAGTGGAGAACCAGTGTTGAGAAGGCCAATTCAGTTAGGGTGGATGTGGGCCACTCCCAGTAATTGATGAGGAGGTGTCACTACCAAGAGAGGGAAAATTGCTTTTGTAGTGAGCCAGCCACCCCTAGTCCCTATTCAAGCCCAAATTAGTGGTATTAAGTTTGCAAGTGAACTGTAGCTCTGCAGTTTCTCTTTGAAGTCTGTTTTTTAAGGTTTTTTTTTGTTGAAGGATGTTATTGAATGTACAGGGAGATTGAACCAACTGATCAGCATCCTGTACAGCAAACAGGAGAAGATCAAGAATGAGTTCTCAAAACTGGAGACTCACATACAAACCCAGTCTTCCACACAAACTTTCACATGGCTGGACTTTACAAAAATGAGACAAGCCATTTACAGTGCACACTTCACTTCTCTACAGAGGAAAAAGGACAGTAAACTATCTAAACTCCCACATGCCTCAGGGGGCTACAGCAGTGGTACCCTTAATTCACCCAACAATATTGTTAATCTATCCAGCCACGCACTTTGGACAGACTCTTCTGCCAGGCTATCTTGGGGACTCTCTTTCTGCCCCACCACCCCCACGCACATGATACAGTTCTGCAGTGATCTGGAAGCCTACTTCCACCAGCTCTAACTCAAGGAATATTTTCAACACACCACTGAACAGTGCACTAACCCACAGGAACCCTCCTACAAACACTACAAGAAGAAGAATTCTGTGTGGACTCCTCCTGACGGTCAAAATGACAGACTGGGCTTCTACATAGAGTGCTTCCGCCGACGTGCACAGGCTGAAATTGTGAACAAACAGCATCACTTGCCCCATAACCTCAGCCATACAGAACGCAATGCCATCCACACCCTCAGAAACAACTCTGACATTATAATCAAAGGGGCTGAAAAAGGAGGTTCTGTAGTCATCATGAACAGGGCGGATTATGAACAGGAGGCTGCCAGGCAACTCTCCAACACCACATTCTACAGGCCACTATCCTCCGATCCCACTGAGGAGTACCAAAAGAAACTATACCATCTGCTCAAACTCCCCACTACAGCACAGGAACAAATCTACACAGACACACTTCTAGAGCCTAGACCAGGGTTATTCTATCTGCTACCCAAGATCCATAAACCTGGAAACCCTAAACGCCCCATCATCTCAGGCATTGGCACTCTTACAGCAGGATTATCTGGCTATTTGGACTCTGTCCTCAGACCCCATGCTATCAGCACTCCTAGCTATTTTCAAGATACCACCAACTTCCTGAGGAAACTACAGTGCACTGGTGATCTTCAGAACACCATCCTGGCCACCATGGTTGTAGAAGCTCTTTACACCAATACTCCACACGAGGATGGACTATAAGCTGTCAGGAACAGTATCCCTTATCAGGCCATGGCACACGTGGTGGCTGAGCTTTGTTTTGATTTTTCCTTACCCACAACCATTTCAAATTTGGGAACAACTTCTACCTTCAAGTCAGTGGTACTGCTCTGGGTACCTACATGGCCCCACATTTTTATGGCTGACTTAGAACAATGCTTTCTCAGCTCTCGTCCCCTAGTACCCCGCCTCTACTTATGCTACATTGATGACATCATCATCATCATATGGACCTATGGGAAGGAGGTCCTTGAAGAATTCCACCTGGATTTCAACAATTTCCACTCCACCATCAACCTCCGCCTGGACCAGTCCACACAAGAGATCCACTTCCTGGAGACTACAGTGCAAATAAGTGATGGTCACAAACACCACCCTATACCAGAAACCTACTGACTGCTTTACTTACCTACATGCCTCCGGCTTCCATCAGGGACACATCACATGATCCACTGTCTACAGCCAAGCCCTAAGATACAACCGCATTTGCTCCAATCCCTCAGACAGAGACAAACACCTAAAAGATCTTTATCAAGCATTCTTAAAACTACAATACCTACCTGGGGAAGTGAGGAAACAGATTGACAGAGCAAGACAGGTTCCCATAAGTCACCTACTACAGGACAGGCCCAACAAGGAAAAGAACAGAACACCACTGGTCATCATGTACAGCCCCCAGCTAAAACCTCTCCTGCACATCATCAATGATCTACAACCTATCATGGAAAATGATCCCTCACTCTCACGGGAGCTAGGCCAGTCCTCACTTACAGACAGCCCCCCCAACCTGAAGCAAATACTCACCAACAACTACACACCACACTAGAGAAACATTAACCCAGGAACCAATCCCTGTAACAAACCCTGTTGCCTACTCTGGCCCCATATCTACTCTAGCGACACCATCAGAGGACCCAACCACATCAGCGGCTCATTCACTTGCATATCTACTAATGTTATATATGCCATCATGTGCCAGCAGTGCCCCTCTGCCATGTACATTGGCCAAACTGGACAGTCTCTATGTAAAATAATAAATGGACACAAATCAGACATCAGGAATGGTAACATACAAAAGCCAGTAGGAGAACACCTCAGTCTCCCTGGACATTCAACAACAGATTTAAAAGTAGCCATCCTTCAAAAAAAAACTTGAAAACAGACTTCAAAGAGAAACTGCAGAGCTACAATTCATTTGCAAACTTAACACCATTAATTTGGCCTTGAATAGGGCCTGGGAGTAGCTGGCTCACTACAAAAGCAATTTTCCCTTTCTTGGTATTGACATCTCCTCATCAATTATTGGGAGTGGACCACTTCCACCCTAACTGAATTGGCCTTGTCAACACTGGTTCTCGACTTCTCTTCATGTGCCAGTGTATATATTTATGCCTGTATCTGTAATTTTCACTCCATGCATCTGAAGAAGTGGGTTTTTTTACCCATGAAAGTTTATGCCCAAATAAATCTGTTAGTCTTTAAGGTGCCACCGGACTCCTTGTTGTTCATGTGGAACTGTATCGAATGCCTTACAGACATCCAGGTAGATTAGATCTTTTAGACCTTTGTCTAAAACAGCAGTTCTCAAACTTTAGCGACCCAAGGACCCCAATTCTGATTTAACATTTTTCTGAGACCTCCCCCCGCCCCAAAGTTGGCTTTCTAATTTTCCCTGCGGGTGCTTAGCCCCAGGCCCCACCTCCATTCCACCCTGTCATAAATATAAAGGGAAGGGTAACCACCTTTCTGTATACAGAACTATAAAATCCCTCCTGGCCAGAGGCAAAACCCCTTCTTCACCTGTAAAGGGTTAAGAAGCTAAGATAACCTCGCTGGCACCTGACCAAAATGACCAATGAGGAGACAAGATACTTTCAAAGCTGGAGGGGGGGAACAAAGGGTCTGTCTGTGTGATGCTTTTGCTGGGAACAGATCAGGAATGCTTTTCAGGACTTCTGTTAAGTTAGTAAGTAATCTAGGTAGAAATGCGTTAGATTTCCTTTTGTTAAATGGCTGGTAAAATAGGTTGTGATGAATGGAATGTATATTCCTGTTTGTGTCTTTTTGTAACTTAAGGTTTTGCCTAGAGGAATTCTCTATGTTTTGAATCTGATTACCCTGGAAGGTATTTACCATCCTGAGTTTACAGAGGTGATTCTTTTACTTTTTCCTTTAATTAAAATTCTTCTCTTAAGATCCTGATTTCTTTTTCCTTGTTCTTAAGATCCAAGGGTTTGGGTCTGTGTTCACCTGTGCAAATTGGTGAGGATTTTATCAAGCCTTCCCCAGGAAAGGGGGTGTAGGGCTTGGGGGGAAGACGTCTCCAAGTGGGCTCTTTCCCTGTTCTTTGTTTAACACGCTTGGTGGTGGCAGCATAGAGTTCAAGGACAAGGCAAAGTTTGTACCTTGAGGAAGTTTTTAACCTAAGCTGGTAAGAATAAGCTTAGGGGCTCTTTCATGCAGGTCCCCACATCTGTACCCTAGACTTCAGAGTGGGGAAGGAACCTTGACACATCCCTTCCCCCCCAAGGCCCCGTCTCCACCCCATCTCTCCCTGCCCCCACTCCATCCTGCCTCTTTCCGCCCCCTCCCCGAAGCAGGCCCATCCCTGCTCCTTCCCCTCCCTCCCAGGACCTCCTGTATGCTGCTGAACAGCTGTTCTGTGATATGCAGGGGGTACTGGGAGGAAAGGGGAGGAATTGATCAGTGGGGCCAGCAGTCCGAGACTTGACTCGCAGACCCCCCTGGAACTAGACATCACTTGCAGACCCCCTGGAGTACCCTCGCGGACCCCCTGGAATACCTCAGTTTGAGAACCACTTGTCTAAAAAAATCAGTCATCTTCTCAAATAAAGATGTTAGTAACGTTATTACCACCTCTTGAATACAACAACTGAAACAATCGTAGAAAAATCTTCAATTATTTTCTATCATTTAAGCTACTTTTTGCAGTTCACAAAACAAAAAAAATGAGTCACTGTGAGGAAGCTGAGGGCCAAAGAATAAATTCTGCTTGCCGTGACACATTATTGAACTCAATCTTAACCGTATAGCCTGTATTGCTCACAAGAGACAGAACTAGAACATACTGTACTGCCTCTGAGAAATAGTATAAAGAAAGAAATAGGTGAAGTTAAATTTAATTCTCATCCTTGTACTACTGTTCAAAAAAATAGTTCATGGTTCTTATCTTCTTGTTCTTTCTTTCCATCGACTTATAAAATGGGATGACTGAAAAGTGTCTTGGGTTTGTGTGTATGTTGGCTTTTTTTGAGGGGGAAGAGGAAGGAGAAGGGCTAAAAGGGAGAAATTTGATTTAAAACACACTGATACACCAAAAAAAAAAACCCGAACAGTTGATGACTGTTAAAGTAGTAAATGACTAAGGTATGACTGGTAAATGACTGAGAGATAACTATCATCCATTCTCTCAACAAGTTTTCTCTAGGAGAAAGATAGATGCAGGGCAATAGTAGTACATTTATAAATAGAATTATGTAACCAAACGACAAATATAAATGGGTTGTCTCCTTATATTCTTTTTGTCCACTATACTGTGAGTCTCTTATTAACAGAGACTCAAACAATAGTATCTGTTTCCAGGTTTGTCAAACCAATTTTCATATAAAATTCATTCAGTTTAGAGGTAAACACTATCACTTCTCCAAACTCAACCTAGACTCAAATCATGATGTTCTTTTTTGCACATATCCAGCAGTGAAACTTGAACATGTCCAATTAGGCCCTCAGTTATAGCTGTATGACCCCATGCTTTCAATAAAGCATGTTATCTTCAAAGGGTTTGTGGAAGTCAAAGTGACTGGAAAGAATCAAGCAGCTCTGTGCATGATTCATAGGGAGGACCAGAATCCAGGTCATTCTCTCTAAGCCACTGAAGAACCAAGATGGCTAACAAACACAAAAGGGAGTAAAAAATTATTTTCTGTCAAAAAGCGTACAGAAGACTGAACATACCCAAGAGACAGAAGTGTTGAGTTAGAAGCTGTCACTAGTATATGTTCATTTTTCAGATTAGAAAGGCCTACAGAAGTTTTTTCTCATGAACTGTGAAAACATGCACTAGTTTGTTACTCTAGAGTTATGCATGATCAACAGGCTGAAGGCTGCTGACACAACATTTTTTTAAAGGATTAAAGTAAATGGAAGCATTGTTTTGAATAAAAGTGAATTACTTGTTTTTTGTTTAAAAAACCCCATCACCAGCAAAAAATATAGCAAAACCAAACAGTGTCCCTCTAATTTTGATTTTAATTAAGAAAACTACTAAGAGAGGGATGCACAAGTAACTTTTTTTTAAAACCCTCATGGTGTGGCAAAGGGCCAAATCTTTAAAGGTATTAGCTACACCAGCCTAAAGGTATAGTTTCCCCATACTGCTGATGTATAACTCTTGTTAATGCTTATCAGAGTTGCATGCATATCCTGAGAATAGTGTGTTCCTCTAGCAAGAAATACAGTGAGATCAAAAGTCTGGACCATCAAGGGAGCCCTTACGTTCAAATGTTAAACAAGCTACCTTTGGTTGTATCCTCATAAGCTACTGTGCTGATTAAAATAAACAGGTTTCTGTGTTGAAGGACAGACAGTAACTTTTGGTATAGTAAAATGGCCCTCCAGGGGTTAATTGGGTTACTTGGAGCAGTGGTTCTCAGCCAGGGGTATGTGTACCCCAGGGTACACAGAGGTCTTCCAGGGGGTACATCAACTCATCTAGATATTTGCTTAGTTTTACAACAGGCTACATAAAAAGGACTAGCGAAGTCAGTACAAACTAAAATTTCATACAATGACTTGTTTATATTGCTTTATATACTATGCACTGAAATGTAAGTACAACATTTTATAATTATATGGTAAAATGACAAAGTAAGCAGCTTTTCAGTAATAGTGTTCTGTGACACTTTTGTATTTTTTTATGTCTCATTTTGTAAGCAAGTAGTTTTTAAGTGAGGTGAAACTTGGGCTACACAAGACAAATCAGACTCCTGAAAGGGGTACAGTAGTCTGGAAAGGTTGAGAACAACTGACTCACAGCATTATAGGTTTGAGTCATGCTCCAGTCTATTTAGCATGTGTTTTCCCCCCATTCTGTTTGCATGTGGTTGAATATATTGGCAAAAGGAAAAACATAAGAATGGCAATTTATGGGAAAATTGTGGAGTTTAATGAGGAATGGCAGCAATATCTTGAAAAACTGGCCCACTATTTTCTTGCAATTGAGATACAGATTAGGACAAACAGAAAGCAATTTCCCTCAGTGTCTGTGGCAGTCAAACCTACTCCCTCTTAAGGAGTTTGTTACAACTTCAGGGCTAGTACACACTAACACTTATTTCTTTATAACTTAAATCTCCCCCCTCGCCCCCCACCCCCAGCAATGTAAGTTACACTGACCTAAGCACCGGTGTGGACAGCACTATGTTGGTGGGAGAATCTCTCCCGCCGACATAGCTACCACTGCCTGGGGGTGTGTGGGAGAGCTCTCTCCCATCGGCATAGAGCATCTGCACTAGCAATGCTACAGTGATGCAGCTACATCGGTGCCACTGTAGAGATTCTAGCGTAGACTAGCCCTCAGAAACCAGGAGAGAAGTTTAGAAGATGGTAACGGAGCACTACATGCCAAAGTCAAACATTATTGTGGAACGTTTCAAGTTCAACAGAATAAGGAGGCAAAGTGAAAGTATAGCTGTGTATGTTGCGGCACTAAAACCATTAATGGACTAATGCTCACTTGGAAATGGTCTAGAGGATATACTGCAGGACAGATTTGTTTGTGGTACTGAGAGAATCCAAAGATGGTTGCCCTCAGAGGGGAGCTTAATTTAGCCCAAAGCAGTAGAATTAGCAACAGCTATGGAAGCAGCAGTTAAAAAGTTACAAGATTTGCACTTAGAATGCAGGGGAAATCAAACTGACTCAATAAATAAAATGCAAAGCAAGCAGAGAAATTCTCAGGCTCCTGAGCAGTGTTGTCAGTGTGGAGGAGCTCATTTTGCATCAGTTCTTAAACTTAAAACAGTCCAGGGTCACAAATGCCTCAAGACTGGACAGTTAGCCTGCAAATGTAAAGGTGACTCTCCAACAGCATCTTAATCCCAGGCGAGCACACCGCAAAAGACCAGAGGGAAAGGGAGAAAGCAGAGTGAATTTTACCCTGAATGGGAGGAAGACACAGGAGGAGGAAATACACGCTATGTAAAAGGAAAGAAAGTGGGAACGCATGAAGTAACATAATGGTGAGCTAAACAGTCAGTACAAATGGAAATAGATACAGAGACTTCAGCAATTGTAATCAATCACTATATATTTCAGTAGTGCAAAGCTGGACTGAATAATGAACCTACGTATCTACACTGGAGAACCCATCCAGGTGGTGGGTTCTGTGCTTGTCCCTGTAAAATGTAAAAGCCCAAAGAAAAAGTTACTTGTCCTAGTGACAAAAGCAGAGATTGGATGCAAGAAATTGGGAGGACATTTCCAACTTAGACCCTAGCAAAATACCAGCACTCAGGAAGGTCTGAATGTTCTGTTTTATTAATTTAGATGGCATAAATGGCTCAAGAATCAAAGGTGTTAGTGTAAGTAGACTGTTGCCCCCTTACTAACATTCAGTGGGGGTGTTTTAGTTGCTAGCTCCCAGTACTAAAAAGGGGGAAGGGTCTGCTAAAAAGGGGGAAATTCCTAAAAAGGGGGAATCAGGACCCTGAGACTGCCAGTCCCCAGGAACAATGGGGAGAGGCCAATGCTCCAGGTCAGCGTGAATGACAGGGCGAGCAGGCTAATCAGGGAGTCAGGAGGCCAGGGAGGTCCCGTCCTCCATGTGAGCTGGATTTGCCTGGATCAGACAGAGTGGGGCCTAGCTAAGGAGAAAGCAGGGGCGTGAGCTGAGCTGGGGAGCAGAGTCGTGCCAGATCCAGAGAGAGCAGACCCTGTCCTGGGAGCAGAGCTGAAGTCCCAAAGCCAGAGGCACAGCCCAGAGAGCAGACTTGCTCTGGGAAGAGAGCTGCAGCAACTAGAGCCAAAGGGTCCAGAAAAGCAGCCCACGAAGCAGGTCACTGCTGGGAGCAGAGTCACAGAAGCTGCCTGCAGAGCAGACCTGTCCTGGGAGCAGAGCTGTAGCAACCAGAGGCAGAGGGGCCAAAGAAGTAGCCCAGGGAGCTGGAGGCAGAGCAGCAGCAGCAGTGCTGAGACAGACTGGTGGAGCAGTCCGGAGCTTGGTGTGGTGAGCAGCTGGGGAGAGCAAGGGGGACCCTGGGCAGCGGGCCCAGCACAGGGAGATGCCTCAGCCAAGAGGCTCTGCAGGCCAGGCTTGGATCGTAACCCCAACAGGGCGGGGGCGACACTGGGAAGAAGGGTCCTACCACTTAGAGCCTGAGAGCGTGTGGCCACCACGAGAGCAAGTGTCCAACCCACAGCATCCCTGCATCACAGCCAGGGCCTGAGAAGAAGGCCTGGGACTTACAAGGAACAGACTGTGAACTGCCCTAACGTTCCAGAGACGCTGTTTGTGATGTTCCCTGCCACAGAGCGGGTTGATGTGTTTCCTTTAATCTTTCCCATTTTTCCTTATTCTTTTTAAAATTAATTGTTGATTAAATAACTTGCATTTGCTTTAACTTGTATGTAATAGTCAGTGGGTCAGAGAAGTACCCAGGGCAGAGAGAGTACCCCAGAATGGGGACACCCTAGCCCCTGTCCTAGGTGACCACAGCAGGGTTGGGGGTCGAGCCCCCCAGGAATCCTGGGCCCAGCCTTGTTGGAGTTACAAGGACTCTGCCAGATAGGAGAGTGGAAGGGGAGTCCTCAAGGGCAGGGAGGCCACTGGGTAAAGGATCCTTTCGCTAGCCCACTTCACCGCGGTAGTGCAGAAGCCAGGAAAGTTCCCCACAATAGCAGGACTATTCCCCCACTTACATTAGCATAACCCAGTCACTGTCCAATATTAACCAGTGTTAAACAATGTACAGAGTTTGCTAAACAGAGTCCTCAGCCTTCTTAGTATCATGGCAAACACACCATTAAAAATCCTTTTAGTCTTTAATAAAATATACAGAAAAGAAAAAAAAAGTTAAAGCACTTTACATTTTAAGTATTAAATAAGGCTCTCTTTTTAACAGCCCTTATTCCCTTTCTCTCCAGCTACAGAGAATCTTTAAAAGGAAAAAAAAAACCCTTGTCTGACAGTCTGGTAATATTTCTCTTCCCCCCCCCCCCAACAGAACAATTAAGTTGAATGGGCTGGAGCTGCTGTTAAAGTCTGATCCCATTTCCTAAAAGACAAAACAAGACAAATACACAGAAGGGAGAGAGAAGAACAGCAAAGACAGAAAATGCAGCTTCTGTCTCTGATGTTGACTTCTACTTGCAATCTCACTGCTGGAAAAACACAAGCCTAGCACATGGTCTTCTCAGCCTCTCTAAGACCTGGCAAACTTATATCAGGGTTGGGCTGTTTAGGGCATTCTTTTGTCTGCCTTCTGGTTTACAAGGTGGGTGAGGTAATATCTTTTATTGGATCAACTTCTAGTGGTGAGAGAGACAAGCTTTTGTGTTTTTTTCCTTCTGGTCATAGTGTTCCTGTCTTGCCAGACTGTTACTAGACAGAAGGCAAAAGAAGAAGGTTTGGAAAAAGAAATAACATGGGGAAGGAAAATGACACACTGGGGATGGGGGAGGTGTAGGGTGACCAGGTGTCTGGTTTTCGACCGGAACACCCAGTTGAAAAGGGATCCTGGAGGCCCCGATGGCAGCCATCTTTGGATTCTCTCATTCATACCACAAACACCTGTCCTGCAGTGTATCCTCTTGCCAACTTTCTACTCTCACAAAACCGAACACCTTTGCCCCACTCATGCCCTGCCCCTTCTGAGGCCCCACCCCCACTCACTCCATCCCCTCCCTCCGTCACTCGCTCTCCCCACCCTCACTCACTCGCTCATTTTCACCAGGCTGGCTCAGGGGGCCAGTATTTATACCCAGGATGGGGTCAAACCAAAATATTTTAAAGAAATATAAATTCTTTATGTCCTCAGAGAAAAGAGTGAGACTGGGTTAGAGAGGCTGGAAAAGGATGATTTCTCCAGTGTAGTTTTCTGAACAGGCCACACCTATAGTGCCTGTGGTTAAATCAGGCAAGACCATCCACATCTGTGGGGATTATGAAATCCCAGGGAATCAAGTCTCCAAGGTAGACAATTACCCCTTTCCACAGACAGAGAACTTGCTGATAGTGTTAGATGGGGTAAAAAATGTAGTGAGCTGGACATGTTTCAGGCATAGCAGCAGACGAGACTGGAGGAGGATTATAAGACATTGACCAATATAAACACTCATAAGGGCTTATGCCAGTACAATAGATTGCCATATGGAATATCCTCAGCACCAGAAACTTTGCTGAACATCTGTCAGCACTGAAGAACATACTTCAAAGATTGGAGGCAATGAGGTTTGGCTTAAAAGTAAACACTTCTTTTATGAGGCTGAAAGTGATATACCAGGGCTACAGGATAGACAAGGAGGGGCTTTACCCTGTGGCAGACACTGTCACGGTGAATGAACGGTCCCCAACACAGCTGAGGTACAAGCATACTTAGGTATATTAAATTATTAGCACAGATTTTTCCCAAATGTTTCAGTACTTGTAAAGCCCTTGCATCAACTCCTGAGGAAGGAGACCCCCTGGTACAGAGAGAGAGAGACAGAGACACTGCTTTCCAGGAGTCTAAAAAGCTACTCAAGTCTTTGGAGCTTCTTGTTCATTTTGACCAGTGCAAAGAATTATTCCTATCATGTGATGTTTTATCATATGGAGTAGTGGCAGTTTTGTCGCATGGCATGATGGATGCTGGAGAATGAACTATTGGATGTTTCCAGCTCATTGACTAAAGATGAATGGGGTTATTCTCTGGTAGAGAAAGACAGACAGTCTAGCTAATATTTTTGGAATAAAAAACCCCATCAGTATCTGCATGGGAAACATTTTACCCTTCTGACAGCTCACAGACCACTTGTGGGACTCTTCAGGGAAAACAGTGGTGTGATGGTCCTCTCAGCTGACGAGCTACAGTGTTGGGCTTCAACCTTAGCCATTTATGGATATAGGATAGCCCATAAGGCAGGGGCATCAGCATGCCAGCATAGATGGCCTCAGTCGATTGCCATTACCAGAACAATCTGGTGCTACAGAGCCTCCAGGAGAGATTGCTTTATTCCTGGAATAGCAGGTACCAGTTAAGGCTTCCCAGATAAGGAAGTGGACTAAACAGGACCCTATCCTATCCTGAGTGTAGCAGCACATTCTGCAGGGCTACAAAATCAGCATGAGCGGGAAAAGTTTCACCCATTTAAGACAAGGAGTACAGAACTGAGCATAGAGAATGGATGCATTTGTGGGGCACAATAATAACTGCCCCCCCCAGAAGATGAGAGAAAGTCCTAATGGACTTACTTGAAGTACACCATGGCATTTCAGGTATGAAATTTTTGGGTCAGAGCTATGGTGGCCTGTGATGGGCTATACCAGACCCTCTGTGGTCCCCTGCTGGAGGCCTCATGGCCCTGCCACATCCCACTCCCAAAAAAGGCAGTAAAGAGGTCCTCCAAGTTGCCTAGAGTGGCTGTGTGGGACACAGCCAGTCAGGGCCCAGCAGCTTAGTATAAAAAGAGCTGCAAGGGCAGAGGCAGTTCAGTTCCTTGCTGGAGCTGTAGGAGTGTGGATGGTGTGTGACCGGATGGCACATCTACAGAACCCCGGACAGGGCAGCACTACCAGAAACCAGGGAGAGCGAGAAGGACCCCTGAGTGGGTTGCTGGGACTCCATCAGGACAAGGCCCTGAGGTAAGGGTGAAGATGGCATGGGGAAGTTGCCCAGGGAATTAGAGAGGCTGTGCAGTATACTTAAAGGGATACTGCAGACAGCTTCTCTCTACAGGGTCCCTGGGGTGGTCCGTGGACTAGTGGGTGGGCCTAGGTCCCCCCCCCATCACCATTAGCTGCTGGGGGGAAGTGGTGTGGACACTGAGGCACCCCAGGGGGGAACTGAACTATAGTGGCCCAGCTGGACTGCTGTAGCTAGGAAGCCCAAGAAGGGGAAGACATTGTCTCCAGGGAGGGAGTCCTGTGGCACTGCTCTATCCCAGAGCAGGGACAATCTGAGAGAAAGAGAGCAGGCACACGCACTTGGCCAAGGGGACATTCATGAGGGGTGAGTGCTCCCTGTTACATGGCCAAACATGGATGAGAACCTGGAAAAAGGAGTAAAAGAATGTCACCAGTGTCAGGTTCACCAGCAGATCCTAGCACAGATACCCCTTCACCCTCCAGAATGGCCAGGATACCCCAGTTAGACAATTAGACTTTGCAGGCCTGTATCTAGGATGAAAATGTTTCTAACATTTGAAGTGGTTAGAAGTGCATGTGATAACCTCAGTGACCTCCACTGGTACTTCTGAAAAGCTCAGACAGACCTTTGCCACACATGGATTACTGGTAGTACTTGTTCCAGACGGTGGGCCAAATTTTATGAACATGGAGTTTAAAGACTTTCTGGGCAAAAATGGGATTAAATATATTCAAATTTCCTTATATCATCCAACTTCGGAAGGCCTACCAGAGAGAGCTGAGAGGACTATTAAAGAGGGGATGAAGATGATGATAAATGGGAGCTTGGAAATGAAGCTGGCTCTGTTGACTTTGAAATACAGAACCACTCCTCAAAGTAAACTGTGCCTGAACTTGGCCCAGCTGTTGGAAAGGGAAGATAAGAACTCATTTGGATTTAATCTCTCTGAGCATAGAGGAGAAAATGTTAAGGAAGCATGTTTTTTGAAAACAGTATAACTATCTTCCTAAAAATAGAGGGATTGTCTGTGCTCGGTGCTTCAGCTGCACCTCTGTAGCACTTAATGAAGGTGCTACCTATGCCAACGGCAGAGCTTCTTCTGTTGGCATAGGTATTCCACCTCCCCAAAAGGTGGTAGCTATGTTGACAGGAGAAGCCCTCCTGTCAACATAACACTGTCTACACTAGGCATTCAGTTGGTACCCAAGAGTGTGGATTTTCTACATAAGTCTATAGTGTAGACCAAGCCAGAGTTGGGCCCAAAGGATCTAGTGTATACTAAAAGTTTCAATACTCGCCAGCCAGTGTGGATTCTATTCTAGAGCACACTGGACCCTTGTCTTTTAAAGTCTGTTTAAGTGATGGTCAAGTTATAAAACATCAGACATGTCTGCTTGTAGAGTGACGTGCAAGCAACAGAGCTTTTGCCATTGGGTGATCTTCTCCTGGAGGAGCTGAGGCCAAGAGAGGACACAGTTTTGCTGGGAATGCCCAAGATGGGTGTGTATAGAACTGTGGGACCAAGAAATCGGGGCAAGTGGGTGTCTGCACCTGGAGGTGGCCCCAGCTGCCATTGAGAGGTGCTGCTACCCCATCAAAGCAAGAAAAACTCCCAGTTATTTAATAGGCTACATTTGGGCTGAAAAGTAAGAGAGGAGGGATGCAGGGAAGCCCTCATCAAGGGGCTAATTGGGTACAAGAGTATTATGGGTTGGAATCATGCTCCAGCCCTTCTTGTTTAGTATGTGTTTTCCTCCACTCTGTATATAGTTCAATAAGGCAGCATGTTCCTAGCCTACAGTACGAAAGTAAAGTGTTTCTTGTCCACTGATTAGTCACTGTGTAGAAGTTGGAATTGGATTACCTATAATATGCAAAAAAAGGAATTAATTTGCACGCCTCCATTTTGAACTACCTTATAATACTGGCCAGCTAAATGTAATGAGGAAGAAGGCAATGCTTTTAAAAGGAATGTCCATTAATTAATTATTAAAATAAATACTAAGCACCTCAGAAATAATATTGTCCAGAGACAGTTTTTCATTATACGTTGGCATCAAACACATACCGGAACAGCTTGAAAGATGTCTAGATGCCTAGATGCACTGAAGATATATGCAACTTACTTCAGGGGCTCTATATTTCATTACAAATGGTTAGATTATTAATTAACTTTTACAGTTTAGTTATGTTTAAATCAATTACATTCTGCAGCTCGTCAGGGTAATCCGCTGGTGGACAGTTTATTTACATTGACTGTCCGCAGGCACAGCCACCTGCAGCTCCCAGTGGCCGTGGTTCACCATTCCTGGCCAATGGAAGCTGTGGGAAGTGGTGGCTATCACCTCCCCATGGTCTGCGCCTCTTCCCGCAGCTCCCATTGGCTGGGAATGGCGAACCGCAGCCACTGTGAGCCGCAGGCAGCCATGCCTGCAGAAGATCAATGTAAACAAACTGTTGCGCAGCCTGCCAGTGGATAACCCTGAAGGGCCACCTGTAGGCCGCGGGCTGCTGGTTGCCGGTTGCCCACCACTGTTCTACACTGACTTACTCACCTGCAGCCTCACTGAAACTAGTGGGGTGTGTAAATCAGGGCAAAACTTGACCCACTGTCTTTAAACATTCATTTTTGGCTGCATGGTTACTCTGTCTTGGAAATGACAACATAATTTGATTAAAAGGCAGAGTACCCACCTTTGCACATCATAGACCAATCTTGCTAATTAATAGTCATAGTTAAACTTTGCTCAAGCTGCTAGCTGTTCATAGTTGCCATCATAGAAGATTAGGGTTGGAAGAGACCTCAGGAGGTCATTTTAGTCCAACCCCCTGCTCAAAGCAGGGCCAATCCCAACTAAATCATCCCAGTGAGGGCTTTGTCAAGCCGGGCCTTAAAAACCTCTAATGATGGAGATTCCACCACCTCCCTAGGTAACCCATTCCAGAACTTCACCACCCTCCTAGTGAAATAGGTTTTCCTAATATTCAACCTAGACCTCAGTAAGCTAGTGCATGCTGACCAGATGGATTTCTTTCTAAAGAAAATCTCTTAGTAGTGTTAGGTGGTGGAGGTATCTGGTATGTTTCTTCACCCATGCTTTGTCTTAATGCACAGCAAAAACACATTAGAGTAGTCTGATAGGGATTTCATTCTTGCACTGAAATACAGTCACCTGGGGGGCAGCATTATTGTATAATTCTTGACATGCATGAATAACCACTAATTGTTTAGAATTTGCCTGTTTCCCTCTAGGCAGGAGAACTGTAGTATGGTTGTCGCTTATTATCTTCCTACTTGTCCTGACAATTGAACCCCTGGCAATCGTAGTCCATAAAAATGTAAGCATGCATCTTTCCTCTTCTACATCAAGTTAACTCTATTAAACCCTTGCATGAAAGCATTGAAGCAGACATTCATGTCTCAGAGAATAAATCAATTGCAAAAAAACAGAAGCACTGCTGATGTCTGTGGTGTCATCACCAGCTTCCAGAGCAGATGTCTGACCATCTGTTTGCCCCATTAATCCTGAAATGCAAGTAGTGGAGTGCTATCTGACCCTACATTCTTTGAGTGGAATTTAAAGATGTTCAAAGGATTGTTAGAATTCCTAAATATTTATATTATCACAAAATTTCCCCGCATGCCTTTGCAGTTAAATAGGATAATAGGAGATGATGGTAGTCATGACATTAAAGCTGTTTCCAAGGACATTAATTTGGTCTGCTTTAAAAAAATGAGCTTTAGATTTTGTTTGTTGATGTTGTTTTTAAATAATTATGGATTATAGGAGAGCTGTTAGTGACCCTTTTAATAAAGATAGTAACCTTCTTTAATAGCAACTCCCAAATCTACACCCTGTTTACATTTGGTTATAACTGTGCTGTACTGTTTGGGCTACAACTTTCCATGCTTGGTTTGAAATCTTGGCCCCATTGACTTCAGTGAATTTTGCCATTATCTTCAATGGGGACAGGATCCCCTTACTCTGTGCCTCAGGTTTAATTTTGTGTTTTAATTTTCCGCAAAAACAGCTTAGCCTTTTTTAACAATATCAGGAGAAAGGTAAGTAGCTTTGCCAATGTTAATTTCAAACCATTTTAAGAACTCTAATGGTGGTTTGGAGAAAGCACTTGAAATTTTGCAGGAGGTCAGAAAATGTATTTTGCTGTCCTGAAAATCTAGCCAGACTTTTCCAATGTATAACACAGAAAATTGCCAATTATATAGATTGTTAGAATGTTAGGGGCTTACTCAATTTACTGAATAATCCAGCTGCACAATGTCTGTTTCAAAGACTCGCTGAATCTCCTGCATAGAGCTAATCAAAATGCAAAATTCCCATTCCCTAGGAGATATTTAAAAAAACATTCTGAAATGGAACAAAGTTGAAATCTTGAAATTTCCTGTTAAATGGGAATTGTTTTTTAAATAAAACACTTCAAATTCATTATTTTATTTTTTAAATTGAATAGATATACAGTTACCCAAGAAATCTGATATTCTTTTTTGTATTCTAGGGTGGGAGAAAATGTGGGTATTTCAAGTAACACAGTGGAAAGCAGCAAAGGCTGTGATTTTTAGGGTGGTTTTCTTTCCTAAACAGAAGTTAGTTATCTGCCTTCAAATGAGCTGAGCTCTAGCTGGGTCTTCAGAATGCATAGGCCCACAATTAGTATCTGGAACTTGGGCTGGAATTTATTGGTAACTTAAAAGCAAAAAATGCAGCATGGAACTCAGCCTAAGTTTTCTCCCATGCTTGGATGTGCCCAGAGTATTCCTTCAGAACCTCCTTTTGTCCTAACTCTCGTTTCCCGTTCCTTGAGTCACTCCCATCTCTGTGAATCCTACTGTGATCTTGTGCTGGTGGGGGAATGACAGATGCTATGACTAAACAGCATGTGAACTACAAGGAGTCTGATGCCACCTTAAAGACTAACCAATTTATTTGGGCATAAGCTTTTGTGGGTGAAAAACCCACTTCTTCAGATGCATGAAGTGAAAATTGCAGATACAGCCATAAATATACTGGCACATGAAGAGAAGGGAGTTACCTTACAAGTGGAGAACCAGTGTTGACAGGGCCAATTCAGTCAGGTGGATGTGGTCCACTCCCAATAATTGATGAGGAGGCGTTAATACCAAGAGAGGGAAAATTGCTTTTGTAGTGAGCCAGCCATGCATCTGAAGTGGGTTTTTTACCCACAAAAGCTTATGCCCAAATAAATTTGTTGGTCTTTAAAGGTGCTATCGGACTCCTCGTTGTTTTTGTGGATACAGCCTAACACGGCTACGCCTCTGATACTTAGCATGTGAACTGTCTATAATGACTAAAATAGATGGTTAGAGACAAAAAGGCATCATTTAAAAATTGGAAGTCTAATCCTACTGAGGAAAATAGAAAGGAGCGTAAACTCTGGTCAAGTGTAAACATATAATAATGTAGCCCAAGCAAGAATTTGAAGAGTAACCTGCTAAGGACCCAAGAATTAACAGGAAATTTTTTTGAAGTACACCAGAAGAAGGAAGCCTCCAAACTGTCAGTGGGGGCCAATGAATGATTGAAGTGCGAAAGGAGCATTCAAGGGAAAGAAGGCCTTTACAAAGAAGGTAAATGAATTCTTTGCATCAGTCTTCACTACAGAGGATGTAGATGTCCACACCCAAGACATTATTTTTAGGTGACAAATCCGAGGAACTATCCCAGGTTGAGGAGGCACTAGAGAAGGTTTTGGAACAAACTGATCAATTAAACAGTAATCATCAGGACCAGATATATTAGAATATATCCAAGAGTTCTGAAGGCACTCAAATATGAAGTTGCAGAACTACTAAATCAGCCTCTGTACCAGATGACTAAATGGTAACTAATGTAATGCCTATTTTTAAAATAGGTTCCAGAGGAGATGCTCTCAATTACAGGCAGATAAACCTGACTTCAGTACCATTCAAATTGGTTGAAACTATAGTTAAGAACAAAATTATCAGACATTACAATAAACATGATACATTGGAAGAAACACAGCTTTTGCAAAGGGAAATCACACCTCACTCATCTATTAGAATTCTTTGAGGGTATCAACCAGCATGTGGATAAGGGTGATTCAGTGGATATAGAGTACTAGGACTTTCAGAAAGCCTTTGACAAAGTCCTTCACTTAAGTCTCTTAAGCAACTAAGTAATCATGTGATATGGGGGGAAGCTTCTCACACGGATCAGTAACTCCTTAAAAGATAGGAAACAAAGGGTAGGAATATATCTTCAGTTTTCACAATGAAGAGTGGTGAATAGCAGGGTCCCCCAAGGATCTGTATTGGGACCTATGCTATTTCACATATTCATTAATGATCTGTAAAGGAGGTGAATAGTGAGAAGGCAAAATGTCCAGATGATACAAAATTACTCAAAGTAGTTAAATCCAAACCCGACTGAGAAGAGTTGCAAAGGAATCTCAGTAATCTGGGTGGCTGGGCAACAAAATGGCAGATGAAATTCAGGGTTGATAAGTACAAAGTAATACACAAGCAAAAAAAAAAAATCCCAACTATACATATACAATGAGTGCTAAATTAGCTGTTACCACTGAAGAAAGAACTTGGAGTCATCGTGGATAGTTCTCTGAAAACATCCTCTCAATGTGCACCAGCAGTTAAAAAAAGCCAGCAATGTCAGGAACCATTAGAAAAGGAGTAATAACAAAAACAGAAAATATTGTATCTATTGTATGCCCACATGTTGACTACTGTGTGCAGCTCTGGTTGCCACATCTCAAAAAAGATATTAGAATTGGAAAAGGTACAGAGAAGGGCAGCAAAAAATTAGGAATATGGCACAGCTTCCAAATGAGAGATTAAAAAGACTTGTTCAGCTTGGAAAAGAGACAATTAAGGGAGGATATGATTGAGGTCTTTACAATCATGAATGGTAAGGAGAAGGTGAATAGGGAAGTCTTAGTTACCCCTTCATATAACACAAGAACCAGGGGTCATCCAACGAAATTAATAGGCATCAGGGCTAGAACAAGCAAAAGGAAGTACTACTTCACACAACACAGTCAATCTGAGGAACTTGTTGCCATGGAATTCTGCAAAGGCCAAAAGTATAACTGGGTTCCAAAAAGAACTAGATAAGTTAATGGAGGATAGATCCATCAATGCCTGTTACCTAAGGTGGTCAGGGATACAACCCTATGCTCCAGCTGTCCCTAAACTGCCAACTGCCAGAAGCTGGGAGTGGACAACTGGATCACTCATTTACTATTCTCTGCATTCACTCTGAAGCATCTGGCACCAGCCACTGTCAGAGACGAGATACTAGGCTTGGATCATTGGTCTGACCCAGTATGTCAATTCTTATGTTCCCACTACATCCTCTTCCATAACTTAGAACTACTTTATCCATTGTCCCAGCCTCCATCAGTCTTGGACACTGAGCACTCTCCTCTTGGTCTTCCAGTCCTGCATTCATGACCACGAGTCATAATCTTCCTTTACTAAAACTTTCCAGATAGACTATTCTTTGATATTGAATCCAATGTACTTTTGGTAATACATTTCAGATCATGTTCACTAGGCAAATATTTCTATGCAACATGTTCCAGTAAGCTACCATACATAACTTACATAAAAGGTCAGAATCTAATACTAAGTTATAAATCCAAAATCCAGATGCTCTGAAGCATGACAGCTTGTATCAGGCATATACTACAGAAGAATCTGTAGGTTATATAGAAAATATTTTCCTTTGTAGTTAAGTAATCAAAAATAGTGCATTGATTTCCTGACCTTTTAGTCTTAGTGTATTGAAATGAAGTCGGCATATGGTGTCTGCAGATCTCAATGCATAACTATGTAAGACCTGAGGGATTTTACACCACTTGTTAAAGGTTTTTTAATATAACCTAACTAAAATGATCCACTGTGTTGTGGCAAAACCTACTACAAATCAAACAGTATGATGATCCAAATGACTCTTTCCCTCTGATTGGGCTCTACTTTTCGTGGCCTCAAACTGAGAGGGACATGATTTGCTCAGATTTGGAGTATTTAAACACAAGTAAAGTTACACTAATGCTAGCTTTGATTTATGAAGACACTTGTTCTATAGTCAAATACTGCAAGCTATTTTTAATGTTTGTGAATGACTAAATTTTGAAGAAATACATATAGCCTAATTGGATTTTGCAAAAATCTAATTGTTTTTTCTTCATCTTCACTTTCAAATTATTCTGTTTTTTAGTATATATTCATATAGGATTTCTACAGAGACATGAATCCTCTTCTTTACTGTAATTTAGAGGTTTGGAACTTCTAGTATATAACTATAGCAATAATAGAATAGAAAGATCTTTTCCTTTATTATTATTCAGGATGATATCCACAAATTGCCACCAAGGTGAAGGAGAACATCTAATAATTGAGAAAGCAAAGTCGTTGGCTTTTTAAGCCTCTTCTATTTTAAAGGAAAGAGAAATTGACATTGTAGTGGGTTTGAGTGATAGTCTAAATACAACACTCCAAGGCAGAGATAGCTTTGCATGTTCTTAATTACTTTGTTTATAATGTCCATTTCAGAGAGTATGATCAAACTCTGGACTAGTGAGTTAGTTACAATTAACAGCTGAATTTGAAAGATTAGAATATATAAAAACAAAACTTCTCTAATGGTCTGAGGCTCTCCTCTAGATTTCATAATTGTATCATGCATATGTATTTTTAGCTCATTCTAATTGTCTAAAATATATTTTTAGAAATAAAAGGAAATTAGCTAATAAAGGTAGGTACAGAATAAACACTTTCGTATTACAGTAATCTTAGGAGATTCGTTCTCACATGTGTACACACACATTATTGCAAGTGACACTGAAAACACTTCTCCCTGTCCTGCTGAACTGACCTTTTAAGATCCATGAGGCTGTGGCAGGCTGGCTTAGTGGAAATGCTGCCCATGCCTCCCCCAGTCTAAGGGTCATGTTGACCAATAGGTCCACAAAACAACAAGCGTGGTATATGCTAATTTCTTGGTGCTATTTTGGAGAGGGTACAGGCATTGAAGTGACTGTCCAGCAGTGGCACATATAGCCACAACAATGGGCCAAGCAGCCTAGAGGGAGAGCTGCAGTTTGTGCCAGCTGTGCACAATGAAGGAGCAACATGGTCTTTGGTATGAGGTTGAGAGGAAGAGGAATACATAACAGGAAAGAGGAAGGTCTAGCTGAGGTTGGAGCTGCCCACCTAACTAAATAGAGCTGGCTCTGTGAAAACGACTATAAAGAGTTTTTTAATTGGAAGCACAGAAAATCTTATGACTGAGTGTTCAGGTTTTCTGGGGATAAAGAGCCCCTCCTCTGTAAAATGCTTTGAAATCTAGGGACGAAAGCTCAGTGTTGTTACTATTAATATTATCCAGGCCAGCTGCCTGAAAGGTAGACTAAGGATCCTGCTTGGAACTGACAGGATCTCACAATACTTTCAAAAAAAATCTCAACTTTGCTAGACCCAGCATTCTCACAGTTACTTGGCTTTGAGGCTGCCTGGGAAAGGTGGTCTCAAAAAGCTCGTGACTTTACCTGTCCTATTGTTTTCAGGGGTGGCTGGATAGCTAGTTCTCCTTCATGAGGCCTTAGAGAGAGGGTCATATTATTGGGCTCAAGCAATCTGAGGAATGAGGTCTCTGCCCCCGCTGATACTGCCTTTCTGGGCCTGTGGCAGTATAGCCTTCATAAGTGGTGGAAAATCTTACCAATGGGAATACCTTGTTGGGTTAGCTTTTCTACAGGTCAGGGCAAGGAGTAATGGTCTCAAGTTGCAGTGGGGGAGGTTTAGGTTGGATATTAGGAACAACTTTTTTATAGGAGGGTGGTGAAACACTGGAATGCGTTACCTAGGGAGGTGATAGAATCTCCTTCCTTAGAAGTTTTTAAGGTCAGGCTTGACAAAGCCCTGGCTGGGATGATTTAATTGGGGATTCGTCCTGCTTTGAGCAGGGGGTTGGACTAGATGACCTCCTGAGGTCCCTTCCAACCCTGATATTCTATGAAAAGTCTGTGCATATATAGCAGTGACATCCCAAAATGGTTGCAGATGGATGTGCAAGAGAGGAGCGTCTCTGGAGCCTGTTGAAGGTAGAGCCTGGCAGCCTCATCAACTGCTGGTAGTTTCATTAGAGCTACTAGTGAGGGACTGGGTAAATGGTACAAATTTTCCCCTTCCTTTACCTGATTTCCTTCCCCCAAACCCCAGCTATCAATAACGTCTCAGAGCCTACTCCCAAAAATTTCTGGTGAGGACTCCTGATGCTGGCAGAAAGGTCAGGTATCCTGATAACAAAGGGAAGTAGTTATGGATAGTTTGGATAAGTAAACAAGCTCTTGGTTCCTTTCCTGAATACAGCACAATCCCTGATCCTTCTAAAGTTTAATCCATCGCTAGACACGTATCCATATCACCATTGCCAGTAACCCATGACTAGATGGATGTCCACATCATTATTGCCAATCTCACTGGAAGTCTTAGCTAAGAGGTTAAAGGCAGGTCACAGGTACTGAAATATTACAGGCACTAAGAATATGGAAGCTGGTTTCTCATGGCAAAAGCACAGGAGGAGGACTCAAGGTGGGAAGGGGCTAAGAAGAAAACTCTTTCCCTTTTTAATTCCTTCTGACTGTGTTTATATATAAACTATTCCACAGTGTAGTAAAGGGACCACCAATGCCACTGCATGAGAGGGAGCAGGGTGATTAGAGACTCAAGCAGATGGTTTCTTAGGTAACACAATTGCCTGCTTCTCTCCCTAGGTCCACATCTTTTCTCTCACTCTTCTTGATACCTGTGGCTGTCATTACTGAGGAGTTTTCTCTAGGCTATTTTCCAACATGCAGATCACCAGGGATATTGGAGAGAGCACCAAGTACCTTCTTACCTTTCCTGATATTTCACAGGTGGGGTAACCACCACATACCCTCTAATTAATAGGGCAGTTTGCAATTTGATACCAGATATGGGTAGTACCAAGCATACAGGGATGATGATTTTTTTTTTTAAATCTCCAAAGACTTTGGGGTTGGGGTAGTAAATCCCTGCAGATATTCCAAATTCCCACAATTGCTATTGTTCCAGGAGATCTTTGTACAATTTCTCACTGTGAAAAAATCTTAGACTTGACTCATGGCAGAAAAAGTACAAGTATCAGATTATCACCAATGTATCAATAGGCATTAAATATTGTGGTTGCTGGTCATCCTCACCATCCTATACTTTGAGAGGTTACTTGCACTTTTAGCAGAGATGGTGCTGAAGCTAAACCCCAGATTCAAACATCCCTAAAATGTGTGTTTGAAATCTAGATAAAATCTCTGTAGTTAGTCAAACTATATTTTTTAGTAAATCACAAGTATTTTTAAAACTAAAAAATGGTGTGGAACATCAGGAAGTCAACTTATATCAATTTGTTAGGGAATTAATGTTCCTTCACATCATTCTTTTTCCATGAGATACACAGTTGTTCATATAATCTGTAACCAACAAATAGTTTGACATATTGTGAGCCATATGTTATCAAAAAAGCCACAATGCCTAACCTTATAGCCATCAATTGAAGATAATTATTTGCATTCACATATTAGTAAATTATGCTTATACAAGTAACATACTGATAAAATTCTAACAATTTTCAATGTTTCAAGTTTACTTATCACTTTCATGCACATGTGTTTTCATTGCACTTTGTTTAGGTTTGTGACCTGCAAATGTCATGTTAAAATCTAATCTTTTTTGTATTCGGCAACATTGCTTAAATTCCACATCAAATATTGAGTGAATGGTCAATGTGCTAATGAGTAGGGCTGGCTGGGGGGAAGAAATTATTCAGTTTTTATGAACTACTTTGAGGTTGCTAACTATTTCTCATTCTGATGCAGAACAGAAACTAGACCTTTCAAATTGCTCACAAAAAAGAGGTCCCTCCTATAATAGCCTGGTGTTTGGGGACTCACCTAGAATGTTGGTCACCCAGGTTCAAGTCCTTTCTCTGCCTGATTCCATTGGGGCAGGGACTTCTTTGACCAGAAATTCTGTATCAGACCTAAAAGTTTACTGATGAAAGTTTCATCAAAATCAATATGTTTCTGCAAATAATTTTGGTTTTGACAGTTGGTTTTAAAAAAACCAAAACCAAACCCTAAGAAATTCCCAACTTGTTCGGAGTTGATAAAACAGATGTACAGCTCTTGCTTTATTGTCAGAGCAAACTAGTATTAGTCCCATTCTCTTATCTTTGCTCCACATAGCACAGTCAAGATTGGCAGTTATGATTTGCACTCTTCTTCCACAACTAATTCAGATAGCGTAAAATAAAACAAATTCATAATGCCATTTTGTCTGGGTCACTTTGGCCTGTTTGCATGTGAGAGGAAAAATGGATTCAAGCTACTGAACTAAGAAATGATATAAGAGTTGAAGACTCTTTGGGTGAAAAAAGGTATCTCTCAATCCAGAAAAAGATGCCCTAGATGTTAGATGTCTATTAACTGAGATTGTGAGTCAGATGAGTCAAAGTAGATCAGTATAATCAATCCCTGGTATTTTTTGTAATAGAACCTTATTAAGAGTGTTCATAAAGTCTCTTGCTGTCCTTCTCTGCTTTTGCCAACTCCACAGCTTTCTTCCCACTCTCAGCTCCTCTGAGACTTAAGATTCCTGCAGAAGCTCTTCTGCTGGAGATCCACAGGAACTTGTGAGTAGGACACTGTAAACTCCCTGACAGCATCCCCTGCTTAAGCCCACAGCTTTCTAAGTGCAAATCATATCAGTAATTAATGTTGCTTTGAAACATTAACTTTTACCTGACTGCTCTGTGGCTACTTTGGTGCAGACACTGTGGGATTCAGTCAGTGGCTTCACTGAAGGAACTGTGCTGACAAGGAGGGTCAGTGTTGCAAGCAGATTGCCTGTCTCTATTGTTCCTCTTCCCACCCAGTGTATCTCCAAGCACTACAAGCTTTGGATGCAACATGCCCTTTTTCCTCAAGGTACCCCAGAATCCTCTCCCAAAAATAGGCAACTCGGTAAGGACAGCTTTTTCTGGCCCCTCTTCTTCCCATGTCACTTTTATGGGAAGGGAAAACCTAGCCTGACTTCTTTCGTAGTGAAAACCTTGCTATGTGTGTACGGTAACAACTTTAGTTTGGTTCGGAGACTTCCCTTCTGGGGATACAACTGATGAAATGATTAAATGGAATCTTATTAATATTACTGGGTTTAAGTTCAGATGTGTTCTGCCTAGAAAGTGGAGAACTTGCAATTCATTATTTAGAACTTCAAGGGTCGTACATGCGGAGTAAGGATTTTCAACAAAACTCAATGTTTGTAACGCTACTCCCTTTGAAATCAATGTATTTTTACCATTGACTTCTGTGGGATAGAAGTTCGGTCAATGGGGAGTCTTACAGAATCTTAAGGTTTGATTCTCATTCTGCTTGAAGAGACTTAGGATTGTAAATCTTTCAAATCAACTTAGGCCTGATCCATAGCTCCCTCAAGTCAATCGAGAGGCTCCTATTGACATCAGTGGGCTTTGGAATTGCATTGCTAATGAACTGGTTGTTAGAAAAGTTAGCACTTGCGGATGAACTAGGTTTCCTTAGGTTCGTGAATTCTGTCTCATCCTACTATTTAAAAGTTCACACTCAGTCACCATATAGGAAGCCTGCATCTGAATTTCTGTTTATAAAGCACTACATTTAGATTATTCAGGGACTATAAATCCCCATTCCACTAGCAGCAATATTGAAATTGCTATATTAATGCTCATTAATAAAATGAGCTTTTTTCAAAATGAGTCACTCAGATTGGACTCAAGTCATTGTGACTTATTTTGTTGTTCCAACAAACAGGAAATAAAACCTGAATCATGCCATGGGTGTATCAACAAACATTTAAAGGTGTTGACGGATTTGTTTAGTTGGTGGATAGTTAACATGGTTCCTAGAAAATAATTACACCACTAAAAAGTAACAGGAGCCTTAAATAAAAAAAGAACAAAGATCACTTAAATCACAAGTAGAATTTAAGTTGGTATCCTTCACCTATTGGCAAAAACACTATACTCTGACACAAATACATATGCTCAATCCTGCATTCCGCAGAACTGGTTTTAAGCTTTGTTGCTAGTGCAGACTGTGAGATACATTGGTCCAACTATTCAGAGACGTTTGCAGTTGCCACTTCCTAGGCTGGTTTTAGCCAGTGTTAATACTCAGTTTTCATGACCATGAAAATGTGCCCACATGGTGCAGGGTGTTTTAAAGTTATGATTTGTCTCTTCAGTGCGTGAAGTCTCTTTACAAAAGATCTTTTAAAATGACTAAACAGAAGGAGCCTGAGCATATGTTAGTAATAGCAAAGCAATTGCTTCCCATCATGGATAATGTTATCCAGCTTATTTGAGCTCTGGTATTAGCTATAAATCTCAAGATGTCTCTTTACTCCACTACAGAGTATGAACTTCTGTTACTTTGTGAGAACTTGCATACAGATTTTTGCTAAAGAGAAAACCAGAATGATTACAATTTTATAGAATTGAATCAGGAGCAGTTCTCCCCATGTTCCCAAGGCCTTCAGAACTTTATAATTATGTATGGACCTTATTTTGCACAAAATACAATGTCATCCCTTTGAAAGATTAATGAAAAGTAAACTTTTTATGGAGCACTACTGTAAGCCAATCATCAGAAGATGACCCTTGCCAACCATTATCTGTCTAAACTCCCCTTAAAAGCTGGCAGATTGAGTTTCATTCATTTTGCACGTTTTGAAGAATCAGTCGCAGCACTATTGAGCCTCTCTTCCATTCAAATAGCTCAGAGAATGGCTGCTAACAATGCTATTGAAACTGTAAGTTCAGAGTTGACTGAATATAGACTTTGAATATGATCACCAGTTGTTCGTTTGGATAATGAATACAAGGGGTTTTGAGAGCTACATTTTATTCAGTGTCTGAATAGTGATTATTGTATAAAGAATACATCTTATATACTCAGTGTTCATTAAAGGCCAGATTGATACTCTTGCTCACACCGAATGGTATCGTAATTGTCAAGGAATAGTATGTTTTGTTTCATTGTGGTTTTTGATTATTGGGTATAAGACTAACTTTCATGCAAGGGAGTTGCTTTTTATGAGTGACTTAACCTTAGCAGTTAGAAACTGGCTCAAAGTTCAGCTCCGCATCTGCAGTTCAGGGTGTTCAGATCTGGGGATTTGATTTATTCTTCTAGTAATTAATATAATTGACTGAAAAATAGGTACATTTCATATTCAGGGATTATACTTGTGCCTGTTCAGGGAGACCTAGCAGAACTGCAGGATATTTTTTTCTTTCCATTTTAGTGCTTGTGAAATGCGTCAGGTAGAAGTCTCCAGCTCAGTCTTCAATCTGTCTATAGAATGAGAACAGCATTAGTTCAGTCTAACCAACACTGTGGTGCCATTCTTCCTAAACAATAGTGGCCCCAACTTTAAGAGAGAGAAATGGCAGTTCAGTCCCCACATTTAGATTGTCAGCAAGAGTACAAAGTAATGCCAATGGCAGTGATGGATTTTTTGATGTGGACACTTCGCCACTGGGAACTGGAGACTCATTAAAGATTGACCACCAAATAGGCATCACATTGTAATAATTCTCACTCTGCTCATCTGCATTACATTTGAAAGTGACAGAGAGAGAGAGAGAGGATCCATTGTTAGACCCTATTAGAAGACTGAAAAAGATTCAAATTTCAGTTACATCTCCTGCAAATTTTTCCTGATATTTTGACCAGTTTTTGCCCAGTGCAGGATACCTGAGACGTTAAGTCTCAAAACTGTCCTTAATTATGTACTACTAGTAGTAATAGTAGTTCTATTTATTAGTATTATTGTAGTGTTTAAGAGTCTCAGTCATGAACTAGGGCCCCATTTTGCTAGATGCAGTACAGACACAGAACAAAAAACAGTCCCTGCCCCCAAGAGTTTACAATCTTAGGGCAAGTCTACACTTAAAATGCTGCATCGACGCAGCTGCAGCTCTTTAATGAGGACGTTCTATGCCAACTGAAGAGCTCTTCCATTGGCATAGTTAATCTACCCGAGTGGCAGTTGCCATGTCGATGACAGAAGCTATAGATGAGTGACAACAGATGGATACAGACAGATGGAATAGAAGGAAACAATGAGACAGTATTGGTCAGCCTGAAAGGCTATGGCCTGAGCACACCAGCAACCTTACCATTGTCCTTTATTTGTCATTGTTTAATTGTATTGTGGTCTGAGTTTCATAAAGGATACAGTAGAAATGCTATTTGATGTGGGGTGAGGAGAACAGGTTAGTAGGAAGCTAAGTTTTGCCAGTGATGCTGAGGTTGATACTTGCAGTGTTCCAGTAAATCATTGTGATTTCTATAAGCAAGTATTACAATACAGCTTGTTATTTCTTGCTGAAGGCCCACTTCTGCCATCCTTATGTTGTGGAGGCTCATGGACTTCAATTGGACTTACATAGTAAGGCACTGAGTTACAGTGGCAGAAATGTGCCCGCATTGGCCACAGTAGTGTATAATTTCTCTGCCTTACCAGGCCCAGCTATCACATTTAGAAGCCTGTTTCACAAACTGATAAAGAATCTTTTAAATAAATCTTCTGAATAAATCTTCTGATAGCCATCCTAACCCTCCTCTTCTTTAGCTTTTTATCTAGTCAACTGTGCTTATGAAATATATTCTGTGCCATAAATATTTAAAGTTTTTATGAGCTCCAAAATACTGCATAAGTACCATTATTGTCATTCAGCTGAGTTGGAGACAGAGTATGGGAAATAAGATAATTTACTTTAACTGGTCTCATGGCTAAAGGAACAATTAAGTAAGAGGGGAAATTCAAATAATTCAGGCTGTATTTTTCATCACATAGGGGATGGTGTGACAATTCCAGTCTATATACACCTGGTTTTTCTTAATATACATTTTGTATTACCACTTTATTGGAATAGTTAATTAACATTGGCCCAGGAGAGAAGCTTTTGAAGGCCACAGAATGTGTGTTGAAGTGCTTTTATCCAGAAGATTGATTTGGTTTTTATAATATATCCTATGTAGAATTTGGCAAATAGAGAAGATCGCACCAAAAAATACACATTCAAGTGTATGACTCTTTAGAGGTTTTTAAGTAGCTTCTGATAACTTATGGTCTTGTGATTCAGGAAAATTGTCTTATCTGCAAAGGAAGATTTTAAGCAGGATCTTAAACCTAATCTGATTAACAGGCTGTGTGTGACTGAAGACTGGCTAGTCTTTCTGCTTCTGGTAGATTTTGTGCTGAATGAAGAAAACGGCATGGACCAAACAACAGCAAGGAAACCTTTCTGCTTATCAGCTCCAACTACCAAACTCACATTTGTGGCAAAGCTTCAACAGAAGGTGATTTAATGATGGAGATAAATGTTCAGATACACTCATCTTTAAATGTCAGTATAATATCTTAACCTTAAACTGTACTTATTCTGCAAGCCTACTTTTGTTTTTTCAGAACTGACACTAGTAAATATATCAATTTTCTAGCATCCTCTTTTCATTTAAACTTTGTGTAGTGCATGTCCCCTGACCCAAGTCCCAAAGGTGCACTAACTTAAGATACATCCCTCTTCCTTTCCCAACCCCAGGAGTGTACAACATTCTCTCCCCAATATTTTAGGAAAGAATGCATACCCAGAGCTGCAAAATTCAACTTGAAATTGATGTTCTTTTCTAAAATAAAAAGTTGGGACATACACTTTAATAGCTATCTTTACCATAATTTGCAACACTGTTTGCAAGGGTAATTTTGTCTCTCTCAAATTTTCAAATATTCAGCAGCACTGCAAATAACAGCACCATGATAGTCCAATAAGCATATAGGGCCACATGAAAAAAAATGCAGTCTGTAATTTTGTATAAATTTTGCACACTCAGTTAATTGAATATGCAAACATTTATGCACAATTTTGTGGATGCTAAACACTCATGTGTATTCATCAGTTTTAACCTGATATACTTGGTAAATCGTAAACCCTGATTGTCTCATTGCACATTGAAGCAATGTTTTAATACAACATAAAGCAATGAAATTATGCTCATTTACGATGTTAGTTGCCAGTACTACCAAAATCATTTTTACCAATTTAAACCACTTCAGAAAACAGCTGATGTTCAATTGGACTTAGCAAAGCAGGACATTTCTGAACTGACTTCAATTATCTTTCTGTAAACTGGCTTGTAACAAATGAAGCTGAGTAATCCATTGATCATGGTTGAAACGGAAACCATACACCTGAAAAATGTCTTAATCTTGTATTTATTATATTTGGAGTTGTTAGTTTCTAAGGTACCACAAGTACTCCTTTTTTTTTATCTTGAATAATTTTGTACCTTTCTGTTCAAAACTTGAATAGTAGACATTGTAAACTCAGTTACTTCCAAGTACATGTGCTTGTAAAATTCCTTTGCTGACCTTAGGTAACTGGGCTTACCTATATCTATTTGCATGTCTCTTAAGAAGTTCTCTTCCTCAGAATGCCTGAGCTTCAATCTCCAACTTTCAGCGTTTTCTGATGATTTGCCCCCAGAATAAGTTGTACCTTTCCTCTGATTGGTTGGACTGAATTAAATGTCCTTTTCATGACAGACTGGCCTCCTGTTGAAAGTCTTACCCTGGCAGAGTTTTGAAGAGCTTGTCTACATTGTATAGATGGTGGGTTTTTAATCTAGTTCAGTACAAAAGAGGAAGTTAAACTTTTCCATTTGAGCCGCTATGCCAACAATTTGAGCTCTCATTTTTTCGGATCTTTCTGTTGCATCCTTTGCAACTAGGAAGGTTGCAAACAGTAGTTCTCAAACTGAAGTCAATGTTTCTATATAGGGAGTCAGTCTCGTTGGACGGAGGCCGTTCATGCCTGGTGACAAACTTAACACTTGATATTTTATTTCCTGAAAACTGGCATCTTGGGCAACTTTTTAAATTTTTTTAAAGAGATTCAAGATTCACTTTTAGAACATTTTTAATAGCGTTCTGGCAAGCCACATTCAAAGCATTCTCGTCACAATTAGTATATATAACTTCTGGTTCTTCCTGTTGCATTCTAGTTGTTACAGCGGATACTAAACCTATCATATTAACAGCTCCATCATAGTATTGTCCTCGAGTCCTCACATTTAGATGCAACAATATCTCTCTAATTTCTGATTGCATTATCTTTGCTTATGCACAGATTACACTGTTCAGTCCAAAGAACTCTTCGTGAACATTCGTGTCCACATATTGCAGGCATAAAATTACTTGCTCTTTGTTAAAGTCAGTTTCACCTGCCATAACTGTATATCACTTTACAGAAAGCTTCTCAAATATCTTTCATGATTTTTAAAGCTATGATTGCCATTATCTCATTTTGAATAACTGAACTTGTGAATTTGTGTCTACTCTCTCTCCCCCATTTTGAAATGTCAGGATTATATTTTGTCTGCAAACAAAGCTACTGAATAAAGTTTCAGTGCATCTTTCCACACTTAAGGGTGTATTTTTCAGCTTGTTCAGTATCATGACTGGGGAGGGATAGCTCAGTGGTTTGAGCATTGGCCTGCTAAACCCAGGCTTGTGAGTTCAATCCTTGAGGGGGGGCCATTTAGGGATCTGGGGCAAAAATTGGGGATTGGTCCTGCTGTGAGCAGGAGATTGGACTAGATGACGTCCTGAGGTCCCTTCCAACTCTGATATTCTATGAATGCTAGTCCTTGTCTGTCAAGATAATGTATGCTACATATGTTCATTAGGACATTGACTTTTTTCTTCTGAGAAAACTGAAAAGTTAGCAGGTCACCAGCAGTCTGATCTTTTGAAGACCATCTACTGCTTCAGGGTAACAAAGAAACTTGCTGCCTCTGAAATTCACCTTAAGCATTTTTCCAGTTAGAGAATCCAGACTGTTTGAAAGCTTTATATTTATGTGCTTATTCAAAAGTAGTTGTACAGCTTTTAGGCATGAATTACACTGTGTCAATAGCTTCAGCATAATGGAGCCATTGAAAATAATCAAAGCAGGATGAGCAGAAAGAACAGCCTTGTTTTCAAAAGTTACACAGGTGGAAAGACTTCAGTGGTGGTGGTAGCAACCTGTATAGAACTTGGAAAGAGGAACCCAGATTGCAGGTGGGAAAAGTTTGGAGGAGATACAAAAAAAAATCAATTGTGTGGGCACATGGCTGGAACCAGAGGCAACGTGTGTGTGGGAGAATGCCAGGTCATGTGCCCCCCAGATTTCTGTGGGTAGTAAGCTGCCATTGCAGGGCTTGCTCTGCCTGCCAGGGGAGGGGGAGGGAAGAACTGTCCTCCTTCTGCTGCACCTCACCACCTCCCCTGGCCCGTTTCTGGCTTACTCATCCCCTGTCCCTGACAACTGGGCCTAGGCCTGGGCAGGGAGCAGAGGGGCACTGCACAGAGGCAGAAGCAGCTCCATCCCACTCCTTTCACTCCCTGCCTGGGCCTGGCTGCTGGGGAGAGGGGCCGAGTGAGCTGGAAGTGTTCAGGGATGAGGAGGCACAGTGGGAGAAGGACAGAGCCCACCCTCCCACAGGTAACTCTAGCAGGAAAAGCATGGCAGCCCTGGGCCAGGCACAGGCGGGGAGTCACTAGGGAAAGTGCCAGGAGCAGGTTCCCTGTGTTCGAACTGTCCAGAGTTGGGTAGTGCCGGCACTTCTCCCCCTGCTGAGGTGTCCACAAGGGTACAGGAGCTCCCGGAACAAACTGTGTTGGAGCCTCCACCCAGCCTGACCCAGAGGCACGTGCTTCCCAATCCTGTGGCCCCAACCCCCCAGGAGCTGGCAGGATTGGCTGCCCTGGACCAGGAGGTGGGCCTGGAAGGTTCCTCCCAGAGGCGAAACATGAGGTGGTCATGTCCCCCTGTAAAGGGGCTAGCTGGGGCTCGACCCTCTCCAGGGTGGTGGGGAGCCACACCAGCTCACTAAACACAGCTGAGGATTAGGGAATTAGTTCAGCTACAGAAGTCTTCCCTGGCAGCTCTCATGGAGGCAGAAAATTAAGTACAGTTATGCCAGGGCTCTAGGTCAGGGCAGGCCAATAATGAGTCAGGAGCTCAGGCAGGGCTGAGCAGTGACAGTACAAACAATAGTGAGCCCAGGCCTCCAAACAGTCTGGGAGAGGGGGAGACTGCCACCCACAAGTTGGCTGGCACAGGGGACACCACTGCATCCCAGCCCAGGACCCTAGCAGTGGTAGAAGACCGCTGCTGTGTCAGTGGGGTTCCTGGTGCAACACACTGACACGGGCTCTGGCAGTGTCACAGTCAGACTAGGTTCAGCTGCCCCTGGGCTACTTCCTGACTCCCCCTCTTGTGGTACCTGAGTCACAGTGGTGTTCTCCAGGGGGTCCAGCCCCATGGGGTCCTCTGGGTAGCAGGCCCAGGGCAGATCTGACAACTCCTCCGGGTAGTGGGCACAGGGCAAGTCGGGCCAGTCCTAGGATGCACCTTGGGCTGCAGGGACTTCCTAGTCACAGGCTAGGCTGGAGGTGTCTAGCCTTCCTGGTAGCTGGCCCTCCAGTGAGCTCCGAGCACGCGCCTTTATACTTCCAGGTCGCCGCCTCACCCTCTGGGTGGTGGGCTCGGAGCTCCCTAGCTCCACCCACCGTGGCCTCGGGATGGGCTTGTCCCTCTCTGGGGCAGCAGGGAGCCACACTGCCTCACTACCCGCCCCCATCTTTCTATTGTCCGCCCTACCCTATCGGCAGGTACAAGTCGTCTCTGGCTGGAACATTAGCTGCAGTTGCTGCATCTCTGCAAATAGTTATCTTAATAAAAAGCCAGTTTAATTTTACAAACTTGGCATCCTCTCATGTTATTACCCAGCACACAATATGTGAAATGGTTTTTGCTTGAGGTATCTCAGAAATGCTAACATATCAGGCATTTGACTGTTGCAGGCAATGGTGGAGACAGCTCAGTACTATACCCAGCTGAAGCTGATACCGTTGCTGGCTGATTAATAAGGAAGGAATCACACTTCCTTATTTTAAGGGATTTCATTTTAGAACCTTGAATTTTATTTTTTTTGTACTTCAGTTAGTTACAACTCAGAAAGAAAGATGTAGGATTACAGAATTAAAAACACACACAATACTGGTGTGTGGGCGGGGAGAGAGAGAGAGAGACCTGACAGGCTTTTGAGAGTCAGAGCCAGGAGAGATACCTTCTGCCTCCCCTCCAACACCTAAGGACTGTGTGCTTGTAAATACAAACTCATTAAGAAAGAGAATTCCTTTCCCTCTGTAGTACTGTAGTTGGTGGTTTTCTCTGTGATGGCATCTATATTAGAGACGTAGGTAAACTGTAATGACATATTTGTAACTGACTGCTCTCAGCATTATATTATCTATACTAGGGCACATGAATAATGTTGCTCAGATTCTTTGTATATGTTGTGGTCACAGTAGTCATTTTACCCACACTATTTACCAACTCTAGAATCATCTTTATTTCTAGGACATAAAATTGTCTGCACATGATGCTTTACAGGAAAGACGAGGCTGTCTGATAAAAGGATCCATATTATCATCCGCCAATGTACTGCATTTCTGTTTTTATTTGTGTATTCAGAGCTTCAATAAATGTGAGACAAAATGACTTTGGTGACAGAATGACTTATAGGCTGTTTGTTTTATTGTCTTAAAGTTATAATTATGTTGTCATTTGTATGTCTAATTTTGATTTCTCTTTCCACATATCCCAGTGAGAAAGTTGTAGGTTTTCATAATGTAGTATTAGATCTTCATTTAAGAAGCTGCAACACAGCTGAGAGCATTTATATAATTTCTGGAAGGAATATGGAAAACTATCAAGTCTCCAGAGACTTTATACAGATTCTTATAGCCAAAGCAGTTACCACTCTATACCTTGCAGATTATATTGATTACCCTATGTTACAATTAGGTTTGGATGTGCTGGGTCACATATAAATAAGATCTCACAGAAACCTTCACTCAAAACTCTCACACCAAACCATTTGTAAGTATTCAGTTAACTTATTCAATATAATCAGTAGTCTTGTGACAAATGTTTTGAGTCAGTTGGTTTACCATCTATCCTGTTGTCCACAAAATTTGTGTGAACTTTTGTCTTTGCCCTAAATGGCCTTCATTTTACATTACTGTCATAAATATAAAGGGAAGGCCCTTTAAAATCCCTCCTGGCCAAATGAAAAATCCTCTCACCTGTAAAGGGTTAAGAAGCTAAAGGTAACCTCGCTGGCACCTGACCAAAATGACCAATGAGGAGACAAGATACTTTCAAAAGCTGGGAGGAGGGAGAGAAACAAAGGGTCTGCGTCTGTCTATATGCTGCTTTTGCTGGGGATAGACCAGGAATGGAGTCTTAGAACTTTCAGTAAGTAATCTAGCTAGGTATGTGTTAGATTATGATTTCTTTAAATGGCTGAGAAAATAATTGTGCTGAATAGAATGATTATTTCTGTCTGTGTGCCTTTTTTGTAACTTAAGGTTTTCCCTAGAGGGATTCTCTATGTTTTTGAATCTAATTACTCTGTAAGGTATCTACCATCCTGAGTTTACAGGAGTGATTCCTTTACTACTATTTACTTCTATTTCTATTAAGTCTTCTTGTAAGAAAACAGAATGCTTTTTCATTGTTCTCAGATCCAAGGGTTTGGGTCTGTGGTCACCTATGCAAATTGGTGAGGATTTTTACCAAACCTTTCCCAGGAAGTGGGGTGCAAGGGTTGGGAGGATTTTGGGGGGAAAGACGTGTCCATACTATGTTTCCCAGTAAACCCAGTTAGAGTTTGGTGGTGGCAGTGGATATTCCAAGGACAAAGGATAAAATTAATTTGTACCTTGGAAGTATTAAGCTTGCTTTTACCAGCTTAGTTTAGGAGGTTTTCATGCAGGTCCCCACATCTGTACCCTAGAGTTCAGAGAGGGAGAGGAACCTTGATAATTACCTTCAAGGCAATTGAAGCCACAAGCTGTCAGCGGTTAAGATGGCCACTATTTCCCTACAGCATTTGCAGGAGTAAGTGAGGCTGGCCAGTTAAAGATTACAGATAAAACACATTGTTCCCAATTTGACAGAAGTCAGGCAGCACTTAGTGAAGATGACAATCCTGTTTGGAGGCAGGAATCTAAGACTGATGTGGGGCGTAGGAGTGTACCTATTGGTTTCTGGAAGTGGGCAGGCAGAAGCCCACCCACTGCTCTAGGACCCCCCCGTGCCACTCCCCTCCCTGCCAGCCAAAGAGGAGGATCCACAGGACCTGGAAACCAAATGATTCCAGGGGACAACCAACAAAATAACGGACAGGAATGCAGTCAAAGGGTTAAAAGAAGGGCGCCTGACAGGGGACACTGAGCAGAGAACTCCAGACAGCGCCCACTGCTCCTCAAAGGCATCAAGGGAGCCATTGGATGCCGCCCAGAGGAACACTACCCGGATACGTGAATGGACAGAGGATCGGAAACAGGCCCCACAGTCACAGGCGTCTCCATCGGCCAACCTCCTCTCCCTGGTTTTATAGATGGCTGATTTAGCCAGGGCCAGGAGGATGTTGACTAGCAGGTCCCGTGACTTTGTGGGGCCATGGATAGGGAGTGTATAGAGAAGGAGGTGAGGGGAAAAGTGCAGCCAGAAACGTAACAGAATATTTGTGAGGAGCCGGAATAGGGGCTGCAACCTGGCACGCTCTACATAAACGTGCGCCAGAGTCTCCCTCACGCTGCAGAAGAGGCAGGTATCCAGGATAGGGGTAAACCGTGCCGAGTACATGCCCGTGCTCACTGACCCATGAAGGAGCAGCCAGCTGATATCCCCGGCGGGCCCCAGGACCAGGGTGGAGTATAGGCTGGCCCACCAGGGCTCCACACCTTCTAGATGTGGCAAGAGGTCTTGCCACTTTTTGTCAGGGCGGGCCATGAGGGTGAGGAAGTAAAGGGTGTGGAGCATGAGAGTGTATAGGTGTTTCCTTGGCACAGTCTGGAAACAAACTGGCTGCAAGTTGTGCAGCCGGCTCACTGAGAACGGGCAGGGGGACCGGTTGGGTCCATGGGGGAGGGGCCCGATGAAAAGGTCTGGAGGGCTTGGGGTGGAGGGTAGGCAGGGCATGCCCTCGTGCAGGACCTAGTCAAAGTAAGCCCTAGCAGCAGGCGGCAAAGCGGCCCTCACCTCCTGAAGTACACGCCGGGGGAGTACAAGGCCTGGAGAGCCCCATACGCTGAGCGAGCATCAGGGGATATACCCAGTCTCCCCGGTCGTAATCCAGGGGGTCTTCGACTCTGACTTCAGCCAGCACCAACCTCTAGCGCACCAAGGAGGACTCTGCCACCTGCACACGGAGCTGGGGGTTGTGTAGCAGGGGCTCCGTGAGGAGATCTGCCCCCTCAGTGGCCACACAGGACCTGGTCGCTGAGAACAGTTTCCAGGTCCGGAGGAGGTCCTGGTAGAAGACCGGCAGCCTGGAGAGGTCTCACGGAAGACCTCTCGGATCGACATAAAGGAGCTGCCAGTCATATCGGAGCCCTTGGAAGTGGCACAGGAAGGCATGCGCTAGTACTCTCCATGCCATACTACCTGCACCATAAAGGAGCCTCTACAGGGCCTGGAGGTGGAAGATGTGGACCTGAGTGCGCAGGCACTTCAGACCCTGCCCTCCCTCCTCCAGGGGCAGATGGAGGACCCCTGCAGCGACCCAGTGCAGTCCTGGCCAAAAGAACTCCAGAATTGTTGTCTGGAGGTAGGCCAGGAAGCCTGGGGCCGGGACCAGGGTGTTGAGTCGGTACCAGAGCATGGATAGGACTAGTTGATTGAGTACCAGTGCCTTCCCTCAAAGGGAGAGGCACCAGAGTAGTCCTGTCCATTACCAGAGCTGCTCAGTCACCCTGCCTTGTAAACCGTGCCAGTTCTCCGGCGGAGACGGATGAGTGGCAGAAAGGTAAACGCCGAAATAGAGCAGTGGACCTGCGCTCTACCGGATGGCCTGACGCGCGGGTGGGAGGGAGCTCACCTGCCACCCGACCACCAAGCCAGAGCTCTTGACCCAGTTGACCTGAGAGGAGAGGCCTGCTGTGTGACTGTAGTGGGGTTGTATTGGAAAACCTAGGAGGTGGGCGGGTGCAAGCCCGCCCACTTCTGAAGGCCCCTCCCCCAGCCTAGTGGGAGGGACCACTGGACCCAGGGACCAAGTAAATGCGGGGGGACAACTAATGAAAAACAGGGATCAGAGTGAAGGTCATAGGTTCAAAACAAGGATACCGGATGGGGACACCGAGCAGAGAACCCTGGACAGCGCCCACTGCTCCTCAAAGTTGTCAAGGGAGCCAGTGGATGCTGCCCAGTGGAACTCCGCCCGGATACGTGAAACTAGGGAGGAGCGGAAATAGGCCCCACAGTTGCAGAGCACCCCCTCGTCCAGTATTCTCCTCCTGGTATTATAGATGGAAACTTTGGCCAGGGCCAGGAGGAGGTTGACGAGGAGGTCTCACGACTTCGTGGGGCCATGGATAGGGTGTGCAAAGAGGAATAAGTGTGGGGAGAAGTGCAGCCAGAACCTGTAAACCGTGCCAGTTCTTCTGCGGAGATGGATGCATGGCAGAAAGGTAAACAGCAAGATAGAGCAGCAGTGGGAGGGAGCTCGCCTGCCGCCCGTCCCCGACCACCAGGCCAGAGCTCTTGACCCAGTTGACCTGGGCGGAGGAGGCCTGCTCTCTGACTGTAGCGGGGTCGTATTGGAAAACCCGGGAAGTGGGCGGGCGCAAGTGATGACTGGAAGCCAAGACTGAGGCGAGGTGGGGGTAGTTGGTGGGGTTCCCCGGGGAGACCCTCAGGGATTGTTGGGGTTTACTGCCAGGGGGCAGCACCGCAGTGGGAGGTGGATCACCAGAAGGCAGGGGGTGCTCCAGAGGCTGACTAGCTAATTCCCAAGGACAACCAGCAGGAGGCACCGCCGGGTGAGTCCAGCTCTATTACAAGGAGGAACACTGAGAAGGTTGCAGGGGAATGTGGGGAACAGGGGAATGTAAGGACGTACTCTAGAGTGTGAAGAATGAGACTGTGAGGGTAAAAGCGGGGAGGGAAAATGAGCATGAAGGGGGACAGATGGGAGTGGGGAAAATATGGAGAGAGAAATGGGAGGGATGGCTAGGACAATGATAGGGAGGCAAAGAATGCAGCTACCTCCCCAAATTTTATAACTAAATCACAAAACAAAGCACAAAATCTTGACCCCAAAGGCAAAATTTAAATGGGGTCAGGATTTCACCTCAAGTGTTCAAAAGTGAGACTCCCCATCTTGCCCCTTCTCATCCACATTGCCCTCTTTCACCCCAGAAGAGCCTGGGACAGTGCATAGGTCTAGCAGACTGTCCTTGTGAACATATCTTCTGTATGCAGAATAGTGCTCAAAGAAGACATTTAATGTTTTAAAAAAAAAAATCTGTATCAGAGTTTCTAGGCCGACTTGCCTTGCATGACCAATAGTTACTCAGCAGATCATGGTCTGCCGTCACTGATCTTTGCAGCATAACATAAGCAATAGCAATTCTTGAAAAAACATTGTGTATATTGGCAAAAATAACGAGGAGTCCTTGTGGCAACTTAGAGACTAACATATTTATTTGGGCATAAGCTTTCGTGGGTTAGAACCCACTTCATCAGATGCATAGAGTGAAAATACAGGAGCAGGTATAAATACATGAAAGGATGGGGGTTGCTTTACCAAGTGTGAGGTCAGTCTAACGAGATAAATCAATCAACAGCAGGATATCAAGGGAGGAAAAATCTCTTTTGAAGTGGTAAGAGAGTGGCCCATTACAGACAGTTCACAAGAAGGTGTGAGTAACAGTAGGGAGAAATTAGTATTGGGGAAGTTTAGGTTTTGTAATACCCAACCACTCCCAGTCTCTATTCAGGCCTAATCTGATGGTATTCAGTTTGTAAATTAATTCCAGTTCTGCAGCTTCACATTGGAGTCTGCTTTTGAAGATTTTTGTTGTTGAAGAATTGCCACTTTTAGGTCTGTTATTGAGTGACCAGAGAGATTGAAGTGTTCTCCTACTGGTTTTTGAATGTTATGATTCCTGATATCAGATTTGTGTCCATTTATTCTTTTGCATAGAGACTATCCAGTTTGGCCAATGTACATGGCAGAAGGGCATTGTTGACACAAAATGGCATATATCACAATGGCAGGTGTGCAGGTGAATGAGCCCTTGATGGTGTGGCTGATGTGGTTAGTTCCTTTGATGGTGTCCTTTGACTAGATATGTGGACAGAGGTGGCACCGGGGTTTGTAGCAGGGTTTGGTTCCTGGGTTAGGGTTTTGTTGTGTGTAGTATTTGCTTCAGGTTGGGGGGCTGTCTGTAAGCAAGGACTGGCCTCTCTCCCAAGGTCTGAGAGTGAGGGATCGTCCTTCAGGATAGGCTGTAGATCCTTGATGATGCACTGGACAGTTTTCATTGGGGGCTGCAGGTGATGGCTAGTGGCGTTCTGTTACTTTCTTTGTGGAGCCTGTCTTGTAGTAGGTGGCTTCTCCGTACCCTTCTGGCTCTGTCAATCTGTTTCTTCACTTCACCAGGTGGGTATTGTGGTTTTAAGAATGCTTGATAGAGATTCCATAGGTGTTTGTCTCTGTCTGAGGGATCGGAGCAAATGTGGTTGTATCTTTGAGCTTGGCTGTCGACAATGGATCATGTGATGTGGTCTGGATGAAAGCTGGAGGCTTGTAGGTAAGTACAGCGGTCAGTAGGTTTCTGGTATAGGGTGGTGGTTATGTGACCATCACTTATTATCACTCTAGTATCTAGGAAATGGACCTCTTGTGTGGGCTGAGGTTGATGGTAGGGTGGAAATCATTGAAATCTTGGTGGAATTTGTGCATAAACAGGATTTTATTTTTACTGTTGCAGTGAAATGAGTAGTCTTTTACTCTTAGTCTTAACATGATCAAAAAAGTTAATTCCAAAGTTGTGGTACATTGTAAAATTTCCCTCTAATCATAACGCTTAGGTTAGCCGTCCCGTCTTCCTTATGGACAGAATAAAAGAATAGAGCAAAAAGATACAACTTGAAGGGTGATAATGTCAACTGTAGCAAGGCTTCCCCTGATAAGCAGTTCTACAGTCTGATATGACTGAATCCTCTTTACCGCCCCCCCACCCTACCCCCCAAAAAAGGGCTGCAGCAATAGCCGTGGTACACATACCCCCTCCCTTCCACCTCACCTTACTTAGTTCACTTCCAGTGAATATACACAGTTTGTGAATATACTTGTCCATGCCTTGCCACTCTACCCTCTCTCTCAACAACTTTCCTTACACCTACCTCTAGAGTGAGCCACCATAGTGCTTAGCTCCTAGTGTACTTTAGGCTTCAAAAGCCCTCGTGCAGCCTCTCTGCTTGTCCTCCCATGCACTGCAGAATTACAAGAGTTCTGGTGCATTTTGGTACTTCTATTACTGCCTGAGGGGTAAGGCCAGACTCTCACCGTCATTAAATTGATTAGTAACATTGAACTCAATTTTGCTATAGGTCTGACACTAAGTGGAGCATAATGGGCCAATTAATTTTCCATAAATGGACTGATTACAAATCAATTTGTTGGCAGAAATCCTTACATCATGATAAAACTAAACTACTCTCAAAGATGAACCCAGTATGTGAATTTAGACCTAAATCAATCTTTCTGACATATTGGTGGTAAGAATGGGAATTTGGATCAGGCCTTCCAGTTTGGGCTAATAGTAGAGAAGTTAGCAAAGTTCCAACTTCTTTGAATATAAGATGTTACAAAAAAGAAGTTCTTGCCATGGTCAATGATAGTCTATAGTTTAGCACTAGGGCAGCAATCAACATCTAGGAATTGCAGCATTGAGTTCATGTCCAGATCTTTGTCTCTGGCTGCCTGCAATATACTGTGGACAGTCTCACCATCGAATTTTCAGGACATGCAGCAGAACTCTGACTCACTCTGTAAAGCAATTGTTTGTTTGACTAATATTCTGAGAATATGTTGGGGGGGGGAAGGGGAGGGGGATGAGGAGAGAAAAGTGGCTGTAATTTCTAGTGAGTTGTCAGAGTATCAACCTCTCTCTCAATTCCTATAGACTCCCAGAATACTTTGCTCTATTTCCCATAATCTTACTGCATCAGAGAGCTATCTTGGGAATTATGAAATAAGTACCCAAATGCAGAGCAACTGCAACATTTTATTCAAGTGCTATGTGCGGTGGAACTGGTTCAGAAACAAGATATATAGTATGGACATACTGCACCAAGGTAACTTGCACCAGTACAAATCCATCACTTCAGTTTGCATTGCTGCAGTTCTACAGTGAAGTCAGGACACTCCAGATAAAACAGTGTGGGTCAGATTCTGCTCTCAGACCCACTGTTTCAACATAAATCAGAGAAGAATTCGGCTTTCTCTATGGCAAAAAAAAAATGGTATCCTATAAACGTGCTCACATTCAGAGATATGAACAAGTTCTGTTGATAAGGAATTGTCTTCTGAATAAATACAAGAACTTTGGGTTGAGAATTTTTGAAACCATTCTACCTCAAGTGTCACCACCTGCTAACCTGAAACTGGCAAAATCTGCTTCTAGCTCTCCTACTCCTACCCCTTCCCTCTCCTCTGGGAAAGCCACTAATAAGTGAAGAGAACTGAAACATATGCCAGGAAATTGAAATCAATTGATTTCATGCATAAAATAACAAGGTGTTTTATCTTGGTGACAAACAGTGCTATACAAAATAAGCATCTATTTTACCTAGTGCTTTGATATGTTACTATTAATAGCTATGTAGCATTCATTAACAAGATTACAACTTTCAGGGGGTTAGCTGACCAGGCTGATCAAATGGTAAGCATCACTAAAATATGGCAGTATACAGAACTCTAAGAAGCAATTTTAGAAAAAGGAAATCAAAGGGCAAAATACACTAAAACTATTTCAACAGAGTATAAATGATAGATGGATGGTCATGTGTGTTTCATGAATTATTGTCATAAACATGGAATGTATTGACAGCTCTGTTTGCTTTGCAACTTTTTAGTCCTGGGAGAAAGAAATTGTAACACATCTAAATCTGCTTTGTGTGATTTTTATTTATTTTTGTGAATTGTCAATGGCTTTTTTATAAAATAGGGAACTAATTTTCTTTAATGCCCTTTATATTAATATGTGACCATGTAACAAGGTAGCTGTCCCATTAAATTAAACTGGGCTCAGCGTTCCTGTTCTAGTCCAGGTGCTTCTAGTTGGGCCAATGAAGAGGGTGAGGCAGCACCTGGAGCTATAAGGGGCCTAGTGAGAAGGGGCGTCAGAGCAGATGAGTTGTCGTGAGGAGTTGTCAGACAGACAGTTCCTGGGAGCTGGTAGTGTAGCAAGAGCAGTTGGTTGGCTGGTCTCCCTGAAGCAGAGCTGGAGAGAGCTGAAGGTAACACCAGAAGAGGGAGATGCCTCTGGCTTTACAGCTCAGAGCCAGGAGGTAGGGCAGAGGAAGGAAGGGGAAGCAGTGGTGGGACTTGCCTGCTGATGTTTCCTTGCCAGAGAGCTGGGCCCTAGTGGACTATGAAAGGCTCCTAGTGGAGGCCTTGTGGGAGCTTCTGCTGGAAGGAGTGGGGTTGTGGCCTAGAGGGAAGGGCTGGGGTTGGGCAGGGGGACAGAGAAGGACTGATAAAGTCCAGGTGTGATAGAAGACACCAGGCTGGTGGGACTGAAGCATAAATGAAGATTTATATGCATTGGGGGATTTAGACTGTGTTGTAGGACTTTTGATTATGCATGTTGCTCTGTGTTTTAGTTACACTATATGATGGACTGGAGGATAAACTTGTATGGAGTTACTGGGAACTCAAAAGGGAAACTGAAGCGTGGGGCACTTGTCTCGTCTCTTGTCAGAACCCATATAATGTAGATGGTTCAGCTTCTTCATCAGTAAAAGAAATCAAATTGGCCAGTCCCCACCTGCCATAAACAGAAGTCAGTGGATCAGTACTAATGTACACTCTCTGAGGTGTTAGCCCAATATTTTATATGTTTTGTGCTTTTAGGTGGCTGTTCTATTCCTCCCCTTTCTTTGTTCTAAGTTGTCTCTGTTCTAAACAGCAGCAGAGAGAACGGCGTCCCTGTTTTTAGCTACTTGGTGCTATTGTCACTCCTAAAGATGCTAATCATAGGAGCAACTTTCTACTTTTTCCCAGTCCCTATCCTGTTCACCACTGCTGCATGGCAGCAGATCAGCAGGTTGATAAGCAAGTGGATTGCTAACGCTACTTTTTTTTTCTTTAAGAATATATTTAGTGGAGTCCAGATATGACTCTTGATTCAAAGCCTGGCTCTCTTAAAACTTCTGATTTAGAATGAAGTCTACAGAGAAAAATCTGAAGAAAGCTGAGAAGATAACTGAAGGTAAACTCAAGATGGAATCACACCACTTAAGTGGATATTTTAATGAAAAATGTGATGCTCTATAAAGAGAAGGGATTTTTGGAAAACATACATTTAAGTTCACTAATATTAGGGGTGAAATCCTGGTCCCATTGAAGTCAGTATTTGGTTTTTTGTTTGCTTGCTTTTTGTAAAGGAATTGAGGAAATTGAATTCTGTGAACTTTTATTCTACAGATAAATTTGAGCCACCTTTGCGAAAACTCAAAGTATTTCTAATTCTACTTCTCTTGCTATTCATTATTCCTCCTCCATAACTAGAATTCCTTTACAATAATAATTCTGGCTGCCTATCTTGAGGGAAATCCTGCCCACTGAAGAAAATAGGAGTTTTGCCATTGACTTCAATAAGGCTAGAATTTCACTCATCCACTTTGATTGGATGGCAGCACATCTAGCAACTCGGGTTACTCTATGAAGTATTACACTTTACATCTGACAGATGCTGCTGCTCCTGGCAGTGCAAATAACCTTGCAAACAAAGATATGTGTATTATTCATAAATACTGCAGTTGTTTACCCAAAAAGCTAGGAAGTCTGAATCTTAGGACAATAAACTTTGCTTGGGAAGGCTCAGAATGGTTTTAACCACAGGTGATCTTGATTTACATTACTTTGTAACAAATACATGATCTCTAATCACATCTCTGCTTTGAAAAATTGCACCTAGTGACTTCTAATTATGAAGTGTCTGTAGGGAGATATGAAATGCATTGTCAACCATAAGGGGTTTATTCAAATAATGCATGCCTTTTTATGTTTAAGTAATATTACCATGTTTAACAACAGGCATATCACTTCTCTGTGGTCTCCACTTACTTTCCTACTGTGTCCTTCATTTATACCCTTCTGTATTAGCAGCAGCTGCTTAGCTGACTTTCAGACTGAGAAATATCTGAATCGTCTTTCCATGTCTTAATCTGCCAGCATTGTTAGAATTCCTGCCTTAGTCTACTTGAAAGTGTAAGGGACAAATATAAGGCTCCATGTAGTTCACTGTGCTCAGTCCTGGGTGTCTTATGAAAAGGACATTAAAAATACTATGTCATATGTTCACCCCTCTTTCTGGTCACAGTAATACTTCTCTCTCTGACAGGGTGTTCTACCCCTTCAAGGGGCAAGACGCCTCGAGCCAGTCAGATCTTAGATTAGCCCCATCTTGTGGGGCAGCTGTGCCTGCACTGGATTTAAGAGGAATGACACCCAGCAATGGAGGGCTGGCTGCAGAGGAGAGCAGAAGGCTGTGAGACGCCAGAGGAGATCACAAAGCAGGCAGAAACCTAAGAGAGACTCTAGCTAGAGAGACTTTGAATGGTTGCTATGGAAAGAGCAGGTAGCAAGTGAAAGGAGCTCAGGAGGGGTTGAGTGAGGATGTGAAAAGGAGCCCAGGAAGTGTGCAAGTTGATCCTAGAGGGTGGGAAAAAGAGTACTTGAATTAGAGTAGAGAAGATAAACTCCTTGGGAAGGAGGGGTTGGGGCCCAGTTTGAGATTGGGACAAAGACTCTGTGGTTTTTTGGTTTGGTTTTTTTGGACTTGGACACCCTAGATGTCACTTGGGCTAATGACTTAGCCAGAGAGCTAAGACACTGCACTAGGTTGCCGCAGAGATTGCTGAACTCTGGAGGCAGAGGGGCTGTAATGCTGGGTCTTGCCATGAGGACGCCCTCTCCATCAGTGAGTTTGACACATGCCTTCACTGACCCTTTCTGGTCAGGGTACCATCTCATTGTGCTACATCTCCTCCAGTAGCAAATAAGATGATAAACCAGCAAAAATATGACTTCAGGGGAACGATGAACATTGTAGAGGCTTAAGCAGGTGTGTGAGCTTTTTGTAGGATTGGGGCTGTCAAGGTTCCTCCCCCACTCTGAACTCGAGGGTACAGATGTGGGGACCTGCATGAAAACCTCCTAAGCTTACTTTCACCAGGTTAGGTTAAAACTTCCCCAAGGTACAAATTTTATCCTTTGACCCTGGATTTCCACTGCCACCACTAAACTTTAATTGGGTTTACTGGGAAACATAGTATGGACACGTCTTTCCCCCCAAAATCCTCCCAACCCTTGCACCCCACTTCCTGGGGAAGGTTTGGTAAATATCCTCACCAATTTGCATCGGTGACCACAGACCCAAACCCTTGGATCTGAGAACAATGAAAAAGCATTCAGTTTTTTCTTACAAGAAGACTTTTAATAGAAGGAAAGGAATCACCTCTGTAAAATCAGGATGGTAGATACCTTACAGGGTAATTAGATTCAAAACATAGAGAATCCCTCTAGGCAAAACCTTAAGTTACAAAAAAGTTACACAGTCAATAATAGTCATTCTATTCAGCACAGTTCTTTTCTCAGCCATTTAAAGAAATCATAATCTAACACATACCTAGCTAGATTACTTACTAAAAGTTCTAAGGCTCCATTCCTGGTCTATCCCTGGCAAAAGCAGCATACAGACCCAGACCCTTTGTTTCTCTCCCTCCTCCCAGCTTTTGAAAGTATCTTGTCTCCTCATTGGTCATTTTGGTCAGGTGCCAGCGAGTTATCTTTAGCTTCTTAACCCTTTACAGGTGAGAGGATTTTTCCTCTGGCCAGGAGGGATTTTAAAGCGGTTTACCCTTCCCTTTATATTTATGACAGGGGCCTTGTACTATGAAAGGAATTACAAACTAAACAAAACTAGGTGATTGTTTCCATTTTACAGGAATGACTTTTTTATGAAGTATAGAATAAATTATCCAAGCTGTGAGTAGGAACACAGCCTTTTTTAATAGGATTTGGATAATTACTAGGGCTAGTTGAAACATTTTCAATTAAATGTGCTGTTTTGTTGATGCTAAAACATTTTGGAGCCACGGAGAGAGAGCTTGCATGCTCAATATCCTGGAAATTAGGAGCCTAGCTTGGGATGTGGAAGAACCAGGTTTATGTCCCTGTGATCATTCAGGGATGAGAAATTCTGCTCTGAATCAGTCAGAGCACATGCTTGAGCCTGGGTACTACCACATCCCAAGCTAGGGCCCTAACTACCAGCACACATGCATCCCTTCCCAAATTGAAACACTCAAGTTTCCATCTGTAAATTGATACTTTGCCACAATTCCACTTAGTGTGAGAAGGGTTTGTTTTCTTTTGAAAGGGTTTGTTTTCATTCTGTATTGGAATGAAGACAAATTTCAAATGTTGACTTGAAATAGGTTTGTTCTCCTCTGGCCTGGTCTAATATTTTTTTTCCAGGAAAAAGTACTATGTGGGGCTAATGTACAAATGGTAACTCAAATAAGGAATAGACTCTGCACTTACTGTCCTCTCTCACCTGAAATATGTTCTGCTCCTATATAATAAGTGTACAAACTAAATATTGGCAATTGCACCATGCAGTTCAATACACTTCAGGTTCAAATTGAAAGATTGAACTGTTGGGTCACAAAAATGTGTTCTCTACAGTATTTCTAGGCTTGGAAGGATTGCATTTGTGTGTGTACAGTGAAAATGACCTTCACGGATAAAAACTGACAAATATATTTTGACAATTGAAACTTACAGATAGGCAAAGTCTAAAAAATGCTTCTTGAAGAACTTAATAGTTTAAGGATATTTCCTCTGTATATTTTGACATGATGTGAATAATTTGTATTTTAACAGTATTAAAGCTTTAACTTTTTGAATCTCAATGTTTGCTGTCATTAAATAGTCCCTTTCTTGGATATGCAGTTTCATGGAGCTCAATGATTTCACATGAGAATAAAGACTACTGGATGAAGCCCATTGCCTGAATTGTACAAGTAACTTGAATTCTGGTTTTCCTTACTTTTGAGTGCTAATTTGTGCAACCTAAGTAAGGTTCTTTTAGTGTGTGTTAAATCCAACAACAACAAAACAGGGGAATGGAAGCATAAGGCATCCTATTGAAAATGCATGGTTCATCAGTAGCACTGGAACTTTTAGATCCACCCCCACACAGACAGCCACCTTGTGAAATTAATGGAGTTATTGATAGCAGCAGTAGTAGGGGTAGTCCACCTGTAGGTGGACCAGTACTGGAATGAGAAGTACCACAGATATTTGATGATGGATGAGAAATGTTCAGTTTCTTGAATCGTAGGGTCCATTCCAGGTTCTGGATGGGAGAGCTCTCTAGTGAGAACAGACTCTTCTGCCCTTTTTCTTTCCCACCCCAGTTCGTTCTCCTAGTTCCATTTTCTTTGCCTACCCAGTCTCGGTCTCAGCTCGTCCAGCTTCTCATCCTAGCTCCGGACCTCTTGTTCAACTAATCTCAGTCTCATCATCCCATTCCCCTTGCCCATCTGTTCCAGTTCCTCATCCAGGCACCTTGTCTGATCTGTCTTATCCCCTCCCATGCCCTCCTTGTCTCCACTGGCTTGGCATCAGTCTCCTCATCCTTTGTGTCCCATCCCAGCAGACTCCTGGACCTAGTCTCTTTGACCACTCAGGCCCATTTTCCACCTGCACCCTGGATTTTCATAGTCTGTCTTCACTTCTCCATGAGAATTATTAAAGGATTAGAAATCATGCCTTATAATGATAAACAGATCAATCTCTGAGTCCATCTTAACTAAGAGAATGGTAAGGGGTGACTTGACTATTGACTATAGTATCTATGTGGGGAGCAAATTTTTAACAAGTTTTCACTCTGGCAGAGAATGGTATAATGTGATCCAGTGGTTGGAAGTTGAAACTAGACCAATTCAGACTGGCCATGTGTAAATTTTTAACAGTAAGGATAATTACCTGTTGGAATAATTTAGCAAGGGTCATTGGAGATTCTCAATCACTGATTTTTTTTAATCAAGATTGGATGTTTTTCTAAAAGATCTGCTCTAGTAATTGTGTTAGGCAAGTTCTATGGCCTGTGTTATACAGGAGGTCAGACTAGATGATCACAGTGGTCCCTTCTGACCTTGGAATCTATGAAACGTCTCCCTCCTGCATTGGTTCCCATTCTTCCCCCCTGCAGCTCCTCACCTGATTTGTTCCTCCCCCCCCACAACCCCATTTCCATCCTTGGCTCCCACTCTCCTTGTCTAGACAGTCTGTCTATCCCTCTTTCTCCCACACCTCCTCACCAGCCACAAATCCTAGTCTTTCCCTGTCCCCACACTCTCGCCCTCTGCTCTGGTTCTTCTCCCTTCTGCCTTCAGTTCAGATGGCTTTCCAGGGTGCAAGTGCAGGGGGCATTGGAAATAGAGGAGAGACCATCTCCTAGCTTTCAGTTGTAGTGTGTGTACCCAGGAATTTCAGGGGTAGTCCTACTTGGCCCCCTGCAACATCAGCTAGAGCACATGCAGTGTGGATGGACTCTTTGGGGAATTAAGTTATGAAGCTCTAGCAATTTTTTGACTGAGCACAGCAAACTGTAATTTTTCAATGATTTATAACTTAGCCAAAGTTAGGTGGATTTCTATAGGGGACAGCAAAAGGCATATCCCAGACACAAAGGCCATCTCCTACCAAATTTCAAACTCCTGTTCAAAGCATAGGACTGCAAGTAGAGCTGTCTGCAGAAGTCGGGGGTGGAAATTATTCATCCCAATTTGAATGAAAGGTTAAAAACAAAACATCTTGAAAATCTGCTTCAGCAGAACCAAAATCAAATATTTTTTTTGTCTTGCTCCCAACTGCCTGACTTACTAGGGAGCCATCTGCATTGGGAGGCAACAGCTGGGCTTTGGGGGAGCTCAGGCTGGTTGGAGACAAGGCAGAGCTGCCTGCCAAGACTCTATTACAGGTTTTGACAGAATCAACACTTTCTTACAGAACACATTGATTCCTTTGGATTGATACTTTCCAACAGGAAAGTGTTCCACTGGTAAATTTTGACCTGCTCTAGGCCCTCCCTCTTTTTTAAAGAAAATATTGCCAGAAATTTTTTTAAGAGATGAAAAGTTTTCCCTTGTTCTTGGAAAGAGCTGAACCCTTTTGGTTGGAATTTCCCACTGGGATAATCACTGATAGTGCACCTTGCAGAGAAGAAATCTGCCATCTGACCTCAAAGGAAATCGAATCAGGAGTGAGGATGCAGCATGAATATCAGGTTAATGACAAAGGGTGTTGCAATTTTCTCCCCTAAACCATGCTGAAAGAAAATTCAGCATACACAATGGTGAGCCCTGAAAGAACAAATAACTTCGAGGTTGCAAGGCTTTGATACAATGAGTGTCATTAAAGTGCCAATCAAGGAAAAAAGATCATTTGGATTTGTGCTCTAGTTAGCAACTGGAGATAATGAAATATCATACCAGAAAATTAGAAACTTTTTTGCAAGTTAGATAAGGGTCTTGACAATATTTTTTCCCCCATTAACCCCACAGCAAATTGTCACACTACACAGGAGGAAAATTAATAAGTGGCTTAGTCTCTTTATGATTCATCTCAATAACTCAATGATATATATTTTCAATTTAATCACACTGACCGATGTAAGAAATAACTAGAAATGTAGGTATGACCTTCCTTGAGCAGACTGTAAAATTCATTGTAGCAAAGCTTGTATATTGAAAACTGCATTGTAATACGTTTTGCATAGCATTGCTTGCCAAGTATGTCAATTCAAAATAATGGTTAGACAAATTATATGACTTAAAAATATAACTGGAAACAGGAAGCATAATGAGTTTATAGTAAGGATTCATTTTATGTGACAAAACTTTATTTGTTATATGTGATTTTTATGTTGACTTAAAATGCATATGAGGAGGAGGATTTAAAAAAAGCACAGGATCAGTTCACTGGAGCACAAACAGCAGAGAAGCATTGTATGTGGGGAAACACTTCAGAAGAATATATTTGAATATATATATATATATATATATTTACTGGACTTACAAGGGGAAGAACCCCTTTGTTCCCTCGGTGATGCATAACAAAGACAGCACTTTTGTTCATTTATGAACAGTGGATCCCCAACCCCATGGCTTGATAATGCTGAGAATTGGCCATGAGAACTGCTTTATCTAAAGATTGGAGCCTCCTATGTTGTCTTAGAAGTGTGATTATACTCTTGTTTTATTTGCGAACATTTTCAGTTTCTCTTGTCTCTGCTTAGGATCACTTAAATCTGTTAATGAAATTCTTGTTTTGTTCATAAATTCATATGTGCTCTATTTAAAATGAGATGTACCTTCTCAGCTGAGCCAACAGGCTGGTGTGTATTCTGCCTCTTTGGAGATGGCAGACTTGGTAATTTCTGAAAGTGTCCTGTGATGGGCTAGATGTTGCAGGGAAATGCTTTTGGAGTGTTTGGGACCTGAAGAACAAGGCAAAGTTAAGACTGACCGAGTCCTGGGGAATCTATGGGGCTAGCTGACAAATGGGAGTGGCAAGGAGTGATCACTCAGTCTAGCACCAGCAGATCCCTTTTATACTGAGGGAGAGGGCTAACAGGGTGACTCTCAGTTCTGGTCACTCTGAGAGAGCATCACAGGGACTACTTGTGTTCTTAAAGTTAAATATGTACTTAAATGCTTTGCTGTATTGAGATCCATGTGTAAACTTTCTTCCATTCACATTCCAGTTTTTCCAGGCTTGAGCTGAGTTAGAAGTACTACAAGAATAGTCTTTCACATATTGAGTATTCGTGTTATGTTCTAGCCTAATCTACTAAGAACACAAATTGAACGCTAAAATTGTATTAAGGTTATATCCTGTACTACTTTATCTGAACCAGTTCACCCATCCAAGTGGTAAACCCTCTAAATTTGAAAAAATGGTACATCAAACTGAAAGCATATTCCAAAAAATAACAGGAAGGCCATTAGTAATGTCTGTAGACACAAATGTAATGTGAGGAAAGGAAGATCTACTTTACATAGGGAAACCTATAAAGCCTACATAATGCAGGGTCTGACTTTTTTGCATCACCATAGGTGATGGAGTTTTGCCATTCACTTAAATGGGCAGAGGATCAGGGTCATAGCAAAGAGACCTAGACGGTACCTTCCTTTTGAGTCCGAGGACCCATGGGGGACGCGGGGGTTTCTTCTACACCCCCCCACACAACCTTGTGTAGCCTGCAGAGCCTAGTCAGGGAAAATACAGCCTGGGCCTGGCATCTTTTCCTCAGAGCACTCCTGCCCAGGTATACTGAGAGTAGCTGTGGGACAAGGGACAGTCTCTGTTTGCATGGCTCCACTAGAACTGTGCTACCACTGTGGGGATTAGAGTAGTCAGAGCTGGTGTGGGGGCACAGGATTCCTCCAGGTGATGGCCATAGACTGTACTCCATCTCCAGGATCTGCTGGGCATATGAGGATTACCTCATCTACCCATTTGTATGGGGGATCCTCAAGGAGATTTTTTTTTTTCTGCCTTAGAGCTTCCTTCCCCATGAGGCAGTATGGTCTGACCAATGGTAAATAACTAATAGGAAATGTTTCTGATAATCAAATGTTTCTCCTAATATGTGTGTTCAATCAGAAAACTTGCCGCACCCACCAGGGAGAAAATGCAACTTTAGGGATCCAGTCTTTTCACACTGATTTAAAAGCTATAAAAGTGTAACTCCATTAGCTTCAATGGATTTTCTCTGGCTTGCCCCATGGTATGAGGGAGAAGGATCTGGGCTTTTGAAGCTAAACGGTTGTACAGACTATATATCATTCAAAGGAGGTGGTTACCTTCCAGAGGAAACTTACTAGCATTCTGGAGCAACTGTCTTTCACTGATACAGGTGCTGATAAATATAAATTTACATTTTTTTAAAAATACCTCAACACCCATGCATGTGTGAATTAATAGGGAAGAATCCTTTAAATTGAGAAAAAGAAAAGGAGTACTTGTGGCACCTTAGAGACTAACCAATTTATTTGAGCGTGAGCTTTCGTGAGCTACAGCTCACTTCATCGGATGCATACCGTGGAAACTGCAGCAGACTTTATATACACACAGAGAATATGAAACAATACCTCCTCCCACCCCACTGTCCTGCTGGTAATAGCTTATCTAAAGTGATCATCAAGTTGGGCCATTTCCAGCACAAATCCAGGTTTTCTCACCCTCCACCCCCACACACACACTCACTCTCCTGCTCGTAATAGCCCATCCAAAGTGACCACTCTCCCTACAATGTGCATGGTAATCAAGGTGGGCCATGTCCAGCACAAATCCAGGCTTTCTCACCCGCCCCCTCCCCCCCCCCCCCCCCGGGACACACACACACGTACACAAACTCACTCTCCTGCTGGCAATAGCTCATCCAAACTGACCACTCTCCAAGTTTAAATCCAAGTTAAACCAGAACGTCGGGGGGGGGGGGGTAGGAAAAAACAAGGGGAAATAGGCTACCTTGCATAATGACTTAGCCACTCCCAGTCTCTATTTAAGCCTAAATTAATAGTATCCAATTTGCAAATGAATTCCAATTCAGCAGTTTCTCGCTGGAGTCTGGATTTGAAGTTTTTTTGTTTTAAGATAGCGACCTTCATGTCTGTGATTGCGTGACCAGAGAGATTGAAGTGTTCTCCGACTGGTTTATGAATGTTATAATTCTTGACATCTGATTTGTGTCCATTTATTCTTTTACGTAGAGACTGTCCAGTTTGACCAATGTACATGGCAGAGGGCCATTGCTGGCACATGTTGGCATATATCACATTGGTGGATGTGCAGGTGAAGGAGCCTCTGATAGTGTGGCTGATGTTATTAGGCCCTGTGATGGTGTCCCCTGAATAGATATGTGGGCACAGTTGGCAATGGGCTTTGTTGCAAGGATAATGCAAGGTAGCCTATTTCCCCTTGTTTTTTCCTACCCCCCGCCCCCCCAGACGTTCTGGTTTAACTTGGATTTAAACTTGGAGAGTGGTCAGTTTGGATGAGCTATTGCCAGCAGGAGAGTGAGTTTGTGTATGTGTGTGTGTCCCGGGGGGGGAGGGGTAGGGTGGGGGTGAGAGAGCCTGGATTTGTGCAGGAAATGGCCCACCTTGATTATCATGCACATTGTGTAGAGAGTTGTCACTTTGGATGGACTATTACCAGCAGGAGAGTGAATTTGTGTGTGTGGGGGGGGTGGGGGGTGGAGGGTGAGAACCTGGATTTGTGCTGGAAATGGCCCAACTTGATGATCACTTGAGATAAGCTATTACCAGCAGGACAGTGGGGTGGGAGGAGGTATTGTTTCATATTCTCTGTGTGTATATAAAGTCTGCTGCAGTTTCCACGGTATGCATCCGATGAAGTGAACTGTAGCTCACAAAAGCTCATGCTCAAATAAATTGGTTAGTCTCTAAGGTGCCACAAGTACTCCTTTTCTTTTTGCGAATACAGACTAACACGGCTGTTACTCTGAAACCTTAAATTGAGAAGCTTACTTTGCTTCAATGAAGGATTGTATAAAATTGTTGAAATGAATAACTGGTCTATTTAGGCTACGCACTAATCTTTTGAGGGCACTTGTTAGCATGCTTGAATGATGAAAGGCATAAGAACAATTTTCATCAAATGAGATTTAGTGGTGCATATCATGCATGAGACCCATTATAAATTGTGTTTATGATGTGAGAAACCTTGTAATAGCATCTGATTCACTGCATAAATCATTGCTTTGTCCAGAAGTGAATACACAAATTTGGTTTTGGGATGCTGCTTAAATGCAACAGATCAAAGCCTTGTACACTAATCCCCATTCTCCAGTTTTTGTTCCTTCACATATGTACTTCAGCAAGTACATACTTCAGCTCCTCCCCTCCAATACAGATCAGAAATCAGTATTTGAATAATACTGAAATGCTATGATCTGTGTCCTTTGAGTCAGGTGAAAATAGACAATTGCATGCCAGAAGTAAGCTTTCGGATATGATTAATTCCACATATTGAATTATTATTCAAGAAATTGTTTATTATATTGGCTGGGTGTTTCAGAAAGAAGATGAGAGCCTTGGAAAAAATATTTTAAACATCCTGAAAGTTGAATAGTTACCTGGGGAGATAACTCAGCTGAATATATTTGAAATGATTTGTCATTCAGAGACTGAAGCCCTTTCACACAACTGCTCATCCCAGTTTGAAATCTGATAATATAATCTCTGAAAGATGTAGAACACCTGTGAGTGTTATAATCGGCAGGGAATATAAGGCATCACTGATTTCAATTTAAACGTTTCTATATTTACAATATTTCACTTGTGATCTTATGAGCTAGCAATTTTAGCAGGCTCTTGCTTGTCAGTATTTATTTGTAACTGAATAACCAAGAAAAAAACCCTCAGATATGAAGAATGAAATTTTTCTTTTTCATATTGGCAAATGAGACTCTGTGAATGCAGGACATAGTCCTACAGAACTTACTCAGGCAAAGTTCCCAATAATTTTAATGAGAGGTACTTGAGTAAGGACTGCAAGATCAAGCCCAGAAAGTCTGTAGAATCCTAGGTTAGGGAGAATTCTATGCAAGTCAGAGGGCAGCATTTTTGAATGGGACAAATGCATCATACTGGACTCAGCTGCTCAGGAAAAGACTTTTCAGTGTAATCATGAAAGTGACTATTACTGCTACTCCCATTCCCACTGATCTCCAAGACCTCAATCCTATTGACAAAGCCCTAAAACTGAACTCCCACCCCATAATTCTTCTGCTATTTTTATATTCCATAGTACAAAAGTAAATCTTTTTGAAAAGATTTGTGGATTTTCATCACCAGGGAAGAAAGCACAAAAGAGAAATGGTCCTGATCCTTGAAAGGATGGGAAGAGATTTGTCTAAATCTGAGGGTTTTTTAAAATGAATTGCTGTATTGCACAACTATAGACATTTGTCACTAGATTGACCAGATCTAAGGACCACTTTTCCAGTGCTGTGGGGGAGTATCATTGCTTAGAGTGACCAGTAGAAAGGTCAGATAAAAATATTGGATTTGAAAGCTAGGTAGCATATTGTAATATGATGACCTTCTGGAGAGGTGAAAAGGTATACATCCCAATGAAAAAGGCCATATCTCAGATATGATACTCCAAGATCCAGGTTAAGATGGAGTCAGGCCTAAGTTTTTTGTAGACTTCAGAATCTCCAGTACTCCATAATTTGTGCAAAGACCACTGTGTGTGGAGCTTAAGGGGAGGAGTTGGTGATCTCTACAGAGAGACACCATTCTGTATAGCTGGCTTTCCACTGTGTGTCTCCCCTCTGACCTTTTTTCTACAAGATAGACACATTTTTTTCTCCCTTATGGCTCCATACAGCAAAGAGGAGACATAGGCCATAGCCGTTCATAACGAATCAATGACTTGCCATTTTCACATCTTGCATGTACAACTGTTAAAGAAACTAAATTATGAATTTGCTCTCATGACAATTGTAAGTTTGAGATACCACTTTGGCCTATTTTTCAAAAATGGTGGTGTATGTAATTCCTTGATTTTTGGAATACCTATATGTTTGCAGTGTTGTCATGTTTGTCCCAGGATATTAGAGAGACAAGGTGAGTAAGGTGATGTCTTTTACTGGACCAACTTCTGTTGGTGAAAGAGACAAGCTTCTGCATTACACAGAGCTCTTCTTCAGACCTTCATCTTCAACTATATGCAGCTCAGAAGCTTGTCTCTTTCACCAACAGAAGTTGATCCAATAAAAGATATTGCCTTACCCATTGTGTCTTTGTCATACTACACACCATCCAATAAATATGTGGCAGCTCATGAATCTTGATAACTTATCGCTGATAGTATGACATTGGGAAACAGAATGCAGATTTTATTGCCTTCCCTCTTTTGGGGATAAAAGTTCAACCAAGTACTACAGATAAAGAAATGGACATGTATTGTGCTACTAAGTCGTAGCTAATTCTTCAGTTAGAATATTTTAGTACAAATGTAAATTATGCACTTTTACAATAGCTATTAAGAAAATTACAAAAAAGCATTTGTCTCAATGCAAAGCTACAAATATGATTTCAGCATTTCACTTAATAGGTGGAAGGAACCTAAGACCCCTTTAAAACAAACCTCTAGTTAAATATATCCCTTTGACAATTATTACTACTTTTCACTTCCTTTTTGTTCATAGCTTTTTGCTAGATTCTCCCTTTATCGATTCTGTTAGTCTTCCCAGCATTTTCTGCTTTAGCTAGCAACAGAAGAGGAGAGAACTCTAAACTGAGAGTGACAGACATGTTAGAGCACTTTCATTAATAGCCGGACGTTACCCCATGTAGTGAGTTGTCTCTCTTATAATATCTCAGTAACCAAAAGAAATAAGGAACCTGCCCCCTATTCTCCCTACTGTTTTTTGTGCTGAAAAAGCAGAACACTTTTGATTGTCATGAAATGTTGAATACCATATATAAGGGTTTTGGTATGAACTGGGAATGTATATCTATTAGTGTTTCTGTGATAGTAATTCTCAATACTTTTATTTCAATCACTGGGTCAAACTCAAAACTAGTGCAAATTCCTTGACAGCAATGGAGTCGTGCTTGCACAAAGGCTGAATATGACACAGAAGTTTTTATGGGGCCTAGCAAATGGTTAATTTAACAGCATGATATGGTATTAGAATTGCCGATGCAAAATCACTTGGCCAATATCTTTTGACAGTACACAAAACAAACTTATTTCTAGATGTTGTGTGTGGGCAGCTTGGGAAATAAGACCTAGGGAATGATAGTTTTCCCTTCCCAAAGCCCTATCTGAAAAATCTTCTCCTGAGGAAACTGTATGGAAATGCATGCTTTTGATACAATATTGTGCATGGCAAATTCCCCTGTTTTGAAGTATCTTCATGAGTCAGAGATAAAAGTAATTTCTGGCAGGTAGTGGCGCAGTGGCTTAAACTTTTGGGACTTGAAATACCCTGCATTCTATTCAGAAGTCACGCAATAAGCCATGGGCAAGCCATTTCACCTCTCTGTTTCAGTTTATCCATCTGTAAAATGATCCTGACTTTTTAAAGCATTTTGAGATCTACTGACAAAGTGCTATATAAGAGCTAGCTAGCTATTTATTTACTACTGTCTTTCTTCCTCTCCTTTTCTTCTGCTTTCTGTTTATATGGTTCTCATCACCATGGTATAAGAGGCCCAGATTTTTAAAGGCATTTCTGCACTCAGCATTGCAATTCTTAACTGATTTAGGAGCTTCAATCTCATTTTCAAAAGGGATTTAGACTCCTAAATCAGTTAGGCATTGGAATACTTAGTGCAGCAGTGCCAAAATGCATCTGGGCCCGAGCATCTCTTTGTAAATAACTCTCTTCCTTCCCATCTTGTAGGATAAATAACTTTTATTTGTGAGTGTGTGAAGACCATATTGAGCTAGAGATCCAATTCAGAGATAAGTTAGACATTCAGAGTGATGGATTCACTCCACCAGAAGGAGGAAATCCACCTAACAATTCAACACTGAAATATCTTCACTGTTTTTTACATGCATTTCATTGCATCACTTTTGGAGTCAAACTTCCACTACATCTTTTATAAACGCTTAATTTAGTGTTCTTGTCAATTAAATATATTAGCCTGTTTCTGACACTTTATTGTACTTAGACAAAAGCAAGAGAGACAGTTTCATATTTTACATCTTCCTTCACCTCACATTTTTCTTCTCTGGTACCCTTTGTGTCTTTTCCTTTGTCTTTAATGGTTTATCTAAACTATAGCTGGGAGCATGTTAGCTCCACTCAAGCTAGCATGCTTAAAAATAGTAGTGTAGCTGAGGTTAGCAAGGCCAGTGGCTTTGGCTAGCTGCTTAAGTACATATCCAGGAAGTCCAGACAAGTTTGCATGGGCCCTCTGGCTTCACTTCCACTGATCATGATACACCTATGTTGGCTCTCTGGGTTTCATCTGCTTACTTGCAATTGCCTCCTGTTCCTTTGGATCACTTGTTCCTCTTGCATTGTTGCCTTGTGACACCTGGGTGCCAACGCATCTCGTGGTATCTCCCTAATGCTGAATCCTCAGAGTGCCAGTCTCCAGGGCTAGTATATTCTTGGTTGATCTCTTGTACTCTAATGCCTGCTTTCTCTGATTGTTGGCCATCTCCTCTCAGTGGTGTTGCCTCCTGCTGCCTATAATTGGTAGCAAGATTTTTGTCCTTTGTTCCGTCAGTACCTGCACTGGACAGTTCTAGTGCCCTTGTCATGGGGATTCCCGTGCACCAAAAACGTTAACAAGGGGTCTGAACCAGCAGAAACAGCTTTATATAATTGTCTTAATAGTTTTCACTGCTGATTCTACTTTACCATTATTCTGTAGGTATGCTGGAGAGACATATGGTGCTAAAACTGCCATTTGCCTGAACTCCTCTGAGGCAAATGGGTTTTTGGTGACTACCATATCTGAATGGCATATCTCACAAAGTGGGCCTTCAGTTTGCCAATCGTTGACTTTCTTCTTGTGACAGGCAGGGTATCAAATTCCCAAAAATTTGAATAGTAAGAAATGTACAGTAAAAGCATACCTTGGTATCCCCTATCTTTAGGGTTATTTTAATGTTGAATGCTCAACTGAAGAAAAGTTGAATTTAGCATTATAGTTTTAGTTAATAGCCTTAACAAATGGCAACTAATGTAGGATACAAGAAGCCAAAGTAGTATTGGACTATGATTTGGCTAACAAAGGATAAAATTGGTCAATATAACCACTGATGTGTTTTCAGAATCAAATCACAATAGAAAATAACACTTATACTAAAACACTGTCTTGGGGAAGTGATTTTTGTTTAGATTTTTTTTTTCTAAGAGTCTCTCAGAATAAGGTGTCTCTTGTGCCTGGTTATGAACACTAGTGTTGCTAACCCAACAGAGGAAGACAATCTAAAACTCAATTTAAAGCATAAGATTACTTATGCCAATTCACCAAGGTCATCTTCCCAATGGATCTATAGCAGTCAAACCTTTCAGCCTGTTTCTCAATGAATTAGAATAGCCACAGGATCTGATTAACATGCCTAATTATCTAACAAACTCCTATATTTATGCTAGATTGTATAGACTGAGTGCAATTCAAGAGGATTTTACACTTGGTCTGTTTTATGTCTCTATGCGCATAGACCTTGAAAGGCAATATGAAACCGTGAACTATGGTAAACATGTACAGTGTCTTGTAGTTTTAGCTGAACAAGTTACTGTTAATTTCAAAGGTACTGTACAAATATCCAAGCTCTACTTTGTAGTGATAAAATTGCATCAACGTTCACTGCAATATCTTTGGAGCATTAAAAGGGGGTCTTGCCAGGATTGTCTGTAGGGTTTTATGGTCTGATTGCACCATTACTGGGTGGCCATTGGTGTACTGATGGAATTACTCCACTCCAAATACCACAGCCAGAAGCTCTTTTTTTCCTCTTTGGGCATACCCCTGTTCAGTCTTAGACAGGGCTTTAGTTACAAAAATGACCAGCTGTTCCTGCAAAAGAGCTACACCCACTCCTTTCTCTAATGCATCACATTAACATGTCAATGGCTCTCTTGGCTGGTGGTACTTCAGAACAGAGGCATCTGTTCTAATTTTGTTTCAGCATGAAATGCTTGCTTTTTGGGGATCTGCCAGGTCCCACTCAATGTCCTGCCTTGTGAGCTTACCTATAAGTGATGACAGAACTTGGAAAGCAAATTTATCGTTCCTATAAAGCACTATGCCCCTTTCACATCCATTGGAACTGGCATGTCTCACTGCCTTTATATGGTTGGGATCTGATTTTGGTCCCTCTGAGGTGAGCAGATGTCCAAGGTATGTCACCTCATACCTTGTCACATTTTTTCCTCGGTTGAGTTTTTTGTTTTTGTACCTGCATCATTGTAGAAAAGCTTATAGTTTTCTGTCATTGTCTCATTAAGCTTCTGTATAATCTACAATAAAGATACCATTTGCAATTATTTTCACTCCAGGCAGTCCTTCCAACAGTTGGGTGACTCCTCACTGGAACACCACCGGTGCTGGGCTTATGCCTATCAGCATGCACAGCCATCTGTAGCAACCAAATGGTGTTGCAAAAGTTCTCTGCGTGCTGAACTCTTCATCTAATACTGCTCAAAGGTTTGAGCTTCCTAAAAATCCGTGACCATTTGTAATAGAGTAAAATACACTCTAAATGATTTAACAAGTCTGGATATATTAGGATTATGACAAATCACATTAGCAACTTCTTGAACAAGACTGGGTAAGACTGCTAAAATATTGAAAAAAGTCTTAAGATATGGGGGGGGAAGGAGACTCATTAAAATATGTAAATTAACAAAAGAATATTCATCCTTTTATTTCTGGGTTATAACTTTTTTAATTCTAATGAAAATAATTAATTTTGAAAAAGCTAATTGATTACTTTAAAAAAAAAAAAAAAAACGTACATCCTTGGGCATTTCGGGTCAATTCCTAATCCTTTTAGTCATAGGGCTACAAGTAGAGGGTTTAGACAGAGATGGGATTCTCCCTCCAATCTGAAAGCCAAGCACAGAACATTGTAGCTGCTGCTACAGCTCAGGCTGTACTGCTAACCACTGCCCATTGCACCACATTCCCAACTCCCAAATACCCCACGTGGGACTGTGGCTCATTAGAGCAGCATTGTTTGTGGACCCACTTGCTATACTCCTGCTACTGCTCTGACTTGCATAGAGCCCTCCTGAGACACTCTCTCTACCTACAGAGAGAACAACCATGGAGTTGGTTCCGTGAAGCCTTCTGCATGGTCTTTCCACTTCTCAGACACGTGCAGCAGAAATGCTATATTTTCTGTTGCGTTTTAGGGGGCTTTGCAGCCAGTCTCTGTGCAGCAGGTTTTATCCCTTCCTGCATAATACCTACTGATATGGGTGTGTACAAGAGTGGGGTGGCCTGGGCCCCTGCTTGCCCCCATCAGTGCAGACCCAGAACTTCTCTGGGGCAAAGAGAGTGAGCTCCTCTGGCCCTGAGCCGGGTGATGACAGCTCCTCCAGCCTGTGGGGTGGGAGTGGGAGGAGATCCAGCTGTCAGGGGAGAGTAAGCGCCGCCAGTCCTAGGGTTGCAGAGGAAGTGGAGGAGAGCAAGCTCCACTAGCCCCAGGGCCGCGGAAGGGAGAACCTGGTCCTCTGGGGCTGTAGCGGAGAGGGCCAGCTCCTTTGGCCACAGGAGAGTAGGAGGGCCAGCTCCTCTAGCCATGGGGGGTACAAAAAGTGCCCCTCCAAAAGCAGCTAGCAAAACTCAAAGAGCATATTTCATATAAGTTTAATTAGCACAGCTTCTACTTGTTTGTCCAGTTGGATGTTGCCTTCTTACTTAAAGGACTTACCAGTACACCGGAGTCCTGAGCTGGGGGGATGGGGGCCTCAACCAGAAGAGGTGGGGCCTTTAAATCCTTGGGCCCTTTAAATTGAGATTTAAAGGGCCTGGAGCTCTGGCTGCGGTTGTGGCAGCTGGGAGACTTGGGCCCTTTAAATCACCGGCAGAGCCCTGGGGTTCCCTGCTGCTGCTGCTACCCAGGGGCTCCGGTGGTGATTTAAAGGGCCATGGGCTCTGTGGCGACCAGAGTCCCAAGCCCTTTAAATTGCCACCAGAGCCCCGGGGCTCCAGCATCAGGGCTCTGGTGGCAATTTAAAGGGCCAGGGCTCCAGACAATGCCGAGAGCCCTGGGCCCTTTCAATCACCAGCCTGGAGAAGCTGCACTCTGCTGGTACGGTCGGTATGTACCAGCTCTTGCTGGTACACCATACTGAACCAGCTTACATTCACCTCTGCTTTTAGAGCTGTTACCGATGTATTGTTAGAATTCTGATTTAGGGAGCTGAGAATAGGCAGAGCTGAACAAATTGATTAATCAATAGCCTTAACAAAGTGGATTGGTCCACACTGAGAGAGGTGACGTCTGCTTACTTTAGACAAGTGGATTTAATAAGCATGAAAGATCTAGTCTGACAAGTGCAATCTTCTCTTTTATGTAAAGAATAAGTATATAATAAGCAGTAATGCAGACTACTTGAAGATGCCCAACAATTTGTTTCTATCATTTTCTGAATGGACCATCTCCAAATATAGGAGGATCATTCTGACTCCTTGCTCTCCTGTAGAATGTGCCTTGAAGATTACTAGTTGTGACAGTGTGTGGGGACTGCTAATGTAACATTAGGCCACTGCATGGTCAGAGGGTACTATAATGACTTTTGACTGTTACTAGCCTGAGCTGGATTTGAACTGGTGACACAAAGATGAAAGGTTGTATATGCTATTACCCTTATCCTGTGGCTATAGAGTTCCACTAATGATTGCTGAATTCTGTTACCATGGAGATTTGTTTTGAATATTGTGCTGGTGTTTTCTGGAAAAGTTTTGATGACAATGGTCAGCCTTGAGCTGACTGTGCTGCACCATATCAGAGACCCATTTTGTATATTTTCTCTTACTATTGCTAGAGCACATCATCATTTTTATAAAACCAATCTTGAGATATGGACTTGTGCCATTGCAACATTTTGAGCTGCTTATTGTAAATGATTAGGAGCTGGCATACTACAGTGATGGGACTGTTTATAAGACTCTAGACTGACAACTGTCTTATCTACAGACTGATTCAGCAAGAAATTTCAGATTATTAAAAGATCAGCAGTTCTCACCAGAGACAGATCAATACGGTATATTTCTTGTCTCTTAGTAGCATTCCATGTTGACTTCAAGATCTTTTAAATGATTTTGAAGACACTCCACCATTCTGCTCATTGGTATATCTCCAATTTGCTAGATCCATATTGTCTCCCCTGTTTGTTTACAATCCTCAAAGCAGGGGTTGAATTCTGTTCCACTATTTCACCTGAAGACCGACGTATGCAGTACAGAGTGAGGATTGTTTCTGCTAGTATGCATTATCCTGAAAATTTGCTTCCACTATATCTATCTCTATTTATGGATCTAGGACTAACCTGAAAACTTATCAGTCTCATTAATTTTGATATGATTTTGTACCAAAGCTCATGTTAATGTTTGATTTTTTTTGTTTGTATCAGTCTTTCAATAAACTTGATGTAAGCAAATTATATTGCCTGTACAATATCCATATTTCTAAGGTATTAAAATAAAATAATACCAATTAATATTCAGGAAAGTAATGAGCTGAGATTATTGGTTACTTGGCAAAATATACTCATTTTACCATTACTTTGTATGCAAACCTTGTTTGTCTGTTTGTTTGTTCCACTTGTGTTTTATTGTGAGCTCTCTGTGGCAAAGAGTGTAATCTTTTTATTCTTTTGTAGCATCTTGCATAATGTGGCCCTGATCCTTGATTAGGGTTCATAAGAACTACCATAATACAAATAAATAACAGTACTTACGAAAATAGTACTTGACACTAGTGTTGGTAGGAGTTTAGCCTAAGGACTTCAGAGTGTGGATCTTCAGGTACAGTAAATGCTTCTATGCAATTGCTGAGACTGTTTAAATAAAAATAATTGGGCTACAATGAGCAGGTAATACATGGATATTTTATACTTACAATATAGATCAAGTATGGTCAATTCTGTATTCTGACCCAGTTACGTAGGAATCTAGCCCAGTGGCTCTCAACCTGTTTTTATTTGTGGACCCCTAAAAAGTTTTGAATGGAGGTGTTCTCCCCTTTCAAAATCTATTGTCTGTATACATAGCTGAATTCTGTTAAGTCAGTTCTCAGTCTGTCTTTCACAGACTTCTTAGACATAATTCACAGACCCCCAGGGGTCCCCAAGGTGAGAACCACTGATGAAGACTATGGGTAGAGGCAACAAATAGCATTCTTTGGAGATATTCTCCAAAAAACTGGAAATATACATCAATGAATGTATAGCAATGACCTAACAATAACATTAGTGAACAGTTATAATAGGTAATGAACCTTTAAACACTATTTTCAATTAAAAACTAGAGTTCATCCGAAACCTATCTTTGCTTTAGGCTGCTGTTTCTAGATGAAGGTCCAATGGAACCATTAAAATGTGTTTAGTATTTGCCACTGGAATTCCACTTTTCCACTAACTAAGGGCCTGATCCTTTTAAGCCAATACAGACCTGCCCTTTACATGCTGCGATTTTGTTTTCCACATTGACTTCAATGGATTTAGGTCAGACTCTGAAACAATTTAAGCATGAATTCAATGAATATGTTCTACATAATATTGAAAAGTTAGGAATGCAAAGTTTATAAAGTATTTTTAGAGGTTATATCAGGCCCTGTGCCTTTAGATTAACACGGGCAGTAAAGTTAATGGATTGTTGTAGAATCCTTTTTGTAGAATGACTGATGTACTTTACTAGAGGAAATAATGTACCGCCTGAAACAGCCACTTGTGTTTCAAAATTAATTACCTAAATCTTGTCTGAACCCTAATACCCTTAGGTTTCTTTCTTCAGTTAACTTTGTCAGTGCAGTCTAATAAAATATGTGGAAAACAATCACAACAGGTAAAGGGACAGTTCTATATTGGCTTCAAAGGTCACTGTATAAACCTACTGTCGTTACAACTGCAACGCAGATTTAACAAAGTGTGAATCAAGCTGAATAACAAGAAGTAAACTGGAACAAATTTCTCATATAGGCATTACTACACTGGCTGACCTATCCTGTACACATCTTGGGCAACTGGATACTCTATTACCATGCTGACTGGTGTGAGCTCACAACTGAGAAAATTATAGTTCTTTAAATTGACCTAAAGTTAAGGAATGCTCCCATTCTGAGACACTGGGATAGATCAAGCATGATATCTGTGGAAAAAGTGTGTGTCTGTCTGTCTGTTTCTAGAGATCAGATTTCAATTACATAACTACATAAACCACTGGTATGTGTTGTAGGCATCAGATTCAGTAATGAGAACTGACTACAGCTTTTTGCATTCTGCTTGACAGAGGAACTGATCACAGAACTAAAAATTGATGGTAGTTTAGGTAAGTGATTAGGACTGTGATCATGTATCTAAACAGACCTGACTCCAGACCAGTCAGTCTCTCTCACACATGTGTGTGCACGCATACACTTGGCACTTCAAAAGGGCCAGTTTCACACAACTGAAAACCGTTTTGAGTCAAGTCAGCTGAGAGGAAGAATTTAATCAGAATGTGAATGACAATTCCAAATTTTTAAAGAATGCTTTACTAGATGCCCCAAAATACACAATCCCATAATTGAGGAAGATCGTATTTGTAAAATAAACAACCTGGTTTAGTGGGGAAGTGAAGGCTGCTTTAAAAATATATTACAAACCGAATTAAGGGGAAGTTGATGGTAATGAATATAAATCAGAAGCTAAGAATGATAGAACACTGATAAGGGATGCGAGGAGAAATCTATGGGCAGCATAGTTAAGGACAATAAGGAGGAGTTTTTATTGTATATTAGGAATAAAAAGAATTCTAACAATTGCATTGGTCCATTAGCAGATGGAAAATGGTAGAATTATCAAAATTGAAGCAGAAAAGGCAGAAGCATTTATTAAATATTTCTGTATTTGGGGGGAAAAAACAGACAATGAAGTCATATTATCATGGTGATAATACTCTTCTATTCCAGTAATAGCTCAGGAGAATGTTGAACTGCAGCTACTAAAGTTAGTCGTTTTTAAATCTGCAGTCCCAGATAACCTACATCCAAGAATTTTGAAGAGCTGGCTGAGGAGCTTGCTTGACTTGTTGGAAATCAACATTACCAGACTTTGAACACTGGGAAAGTTCCAGAAAACTGCTAAAGTTGTGTCCATATTTTAAAAGGGTGAATAGGATGGCTTAGTCAGTGTGGCTGTGGTCCCAAGCTAGAGAATGAAGCTGCTGATATAGGACTTGATTCCTGAAGAATTAAAGGAGGGTACTTAAGGCCAATCAGCATGGGCTTATGGAAAAGAGACCCTGTCAAACTAACAATGTATTTTTGAGGTTACAAGTTTGGTCAATAAAGGTAACTGTTTATGTAGGATTCTTAGACTTGTACAAGGCATTTGATTTGGTACCACACAACATTTTTGGTTTTTAAAAAACTAGTAAGATATAAAATTAAGGTGGCACACATTAAATGGATTTAAAATTAGCTGATAGGTCTCAAAATTTAATTGTAAATGAAGTATCATCATCCAGCGGCTGTCTTTCTAGTGGGGTCCTGCAGGAATTGATTCTTAGCCCTATACTCTTTAATATTTTATTGAATGACATGGAAAAGAACATAAAATCCCTACTGAAAGTTTGCTGATGACAAATTGGGGGAGTGGTAAATAATGAAGAGGACAGGTCACTGGCACAGCAATCTGGATTACTAGATAAAATGGATGCAAGTAAACTGTGTTGTAATATGGGTAAATGTAAGGAACAAAAAATGTGGCCATACTTATGAGATGGGAGACTATATTGGGAAGCAGTGACTCTGAAAAAGATTTGGAGTTGTGGTGGATAATGAGCTGTTCATGATCTTTCAGTGTGACCCTATGGTCAAAAATGCCAATGCAATCCTTGGATGCATAAATGGTGACATTTTGTAATGCTAGACAGGTTATTTTATCTCTCTAATAGGCACTGGTGTAACAGCTACTAGAATGCTATATCTAGTTCTGGCACCAACAATTCAAGAAGGATGTTGATAAACTGGAGAGGTTCCATAGAGTCACAAAGAGAAGGCTGAGGTGACTTGATTAGTCTAGAACAAGGGTCAGCAACCTTTCAGAAGTGGTGTGCCGAGTCTTCATTTATTCACTCTAATTTAAGGTTTTGCATGCCAGTAATACATCTTAATGTTTTAAGAAGGTCTCTTTCTGTAAGTCTATATAACTAAACTATTGTATGTAAAGTAAATAAGGTTTTCAAAATGTTTAAGATGCCTCATTTAAAATTAAATTTAAAATGCAATGGCCCCCGGACCGGTGGCCAAAACCCAGGCAGTGTGGGTGCCACTGAAAATCAGCTCGTGTGCCGCCTTTGGCAGGCAAGCCATAGGTTGCCTACCCCTGGTCTATAAGGATCTACATAGGAAACAAATATTAAATAATGGGCTCTTCAGTCTAGCGGAAGATGGCATAACACAATCCCATGCCTGGAAATTAAATCTAAACAAATTCAGACTAGAAATAAGGTGTCCATTTTTAATAGTGAAGGTACTTAACCTTTAGAACAATTTATCAAGGGTCATGTTGGATTCTCAGTTACTGGCAATTTTTAAAATCCAGATTAGATGTGTGGGTTTTTTTGTTTTTGTTTTTTTGCTTTTTTTAAAGATATGCTTGAGGGATTATTTTGGAGAAGTTCTGTGGTTTGTGTAACAGAAGAGAGCACATTAGATCACAGTGGTCCCTTCTGGCCTTGGAATCTAAGACTCTATTGCATCTTTGAGAACTGTAGAAAGACCTCTGAATTTTGTGCAGATTATAAGAGTGGATTAGCATGGTTCCACTGCCTGTATTTCCAGTCCTAACCCAACTCTGTAGCTGGTGCAGAAGTTGTCAGTTCATTTGTTAGAGTACATCATTCCTAAAACATGACATTAATCTACAGCTGAGTAGAGAAATGTAATTCTGTTTCATGGAGGATTTTGACATTTTGAAATTTAGTTTTTGTTCAGAACAAAACTCAATTTTTGAAATTATCTGTGAAGGGGTATGGAGCCCTGATAGTGGGTCAGTCTGCATGGTGGGCCGCTCTGAAGCAGAAGACTGTGAGCCTAGGTACATAAAGAACCTGGAAGCCATGGCTTCCAGGATTGCAATGCCCTGTCAATGAGCATATATCCTAGAAGCTCCATCTCTCCCCAGCTAATGAGTTAGGTGGGTGAGCTGGAAAAAGTTTTTTTGTAAACCTGCCAGAAGGTTTCTGTCAGAGCCCTGCATGGGTCCTGTTGGAATTTCATTGAAACTGATCTGCCTTTTGTTGACTGTTTCTGATTTTGATGAATCAACAAATTCCAAGGGAAAAATGGCTTGGTTTGGAATTTTTCTGATAAGCTCTACAACAGGAAAACTTTAATGAGGAGTGTGGCAAAAAACACTTCAAATCTAAGGGAATTTGAAAAATGTGTAACAATCTCAGGGATTCTGGAATTACTAGTTAAATTTCTAATCTGGAAAGTGTTCTTGCTGTTTTTGTTTTTTGTCTAAACTGAAATTTTTCACTGGGAAAGGTGATTCTAATGAAAAATGTCAGATTCTTTCTTGGGGAAACTTTTAAATAAAATCAGTGTGTTTTTAATCTTAATATTTTGCTTTTTTAAAGAAAAAAAAGCAAAATGTGAATTAAGGCAAAATATTGATTCAAAATGAAAGTTGGTCTTTAAAATGAAAAACTAAACCAAAGAACATTTTCATTTTGAATGTGTGTGGAACTTCCTGTGGGCAAATTGAAATTTTTCAAACAAAATATTTAAAAGAAAATTGTTACAAAATTTCATCTGGGAATTTGACTAATTCTAGACATTTAAAAAAAACAGCTTGGGACTTTAAAAATTGGGGTGGGAATGGAAGAGCGAGGGGGAAAACGAGGCAATGGCTATCAATATAAAAACACTCTGTTAGGTTCGCAGCTGGGCCACATTTAAATGATTCCCAGAAACTAATGCTTGGTTTGATTTAAGGGCTTATGAAATCCAGGTCTTTTACCTTTTAGTTCTTTCTTCTCATCAGATTGAGAGATGTGAATCTATATTGTCAGGGTAGCTTTTGCTATATTGTCAGGATTCCCTTTTGCAATCACTTTTGCCAGGCTTGAGAACATAGGTCCATGCCTGAATAGAAACAGTTGAGGACAGTGAGTGAGCTGGAAAGCCTATTTCAATGCAAGCCATTTGCCTTCAGGATTCTTACTATAATCAACAAAAGGCAAGGATAGTCACAAATGTGCTGAGCTCTGAGGGCAGCCCAGCTGCTTCAAAAGGTGCTAGGCAGTGATGGTGCGCAAGGAAAGAAACTGCAAACCTTTGTTCTACCGTCATAACTGCTGTTCTTGAAGCCACCGTTTCCCTTAAAGATACCACAAGCCCTCCCCAAGGCCACCAATAAGCATCTTTTGAAGGCAAATCACAATGTAGTTGTTGACTTTGTAGGTGCTTCCAGAAACATAAACCTCTGTGTATATGTACGCTTTTAACACCTGTCTTATTTTCCCTGCTTTCAAGTTAAAGGGCTGTAAAGATTGTAAACAGCTGACCTTTCTGTAGGTGCTGGGGCTCATTCTTATGTCTCCCAAAGTCTGTGACAAAGCACCCATTGACTCAAATGTTGCAGGATCAGGGGCTTCTAGAAGTGGGTAAATGAACATTTCCCATAAATACGAACTTGGATTTTTACATTCATTTACTTCACTTCTGTTTGCCCTCCATGAATATTCTAGCAAATTAATATTAATGCCAGAGGATAATGTGTCAAACAAATTTTAGAGAATGTTTACAAGAGAATTTAATTCATAAGCAAAAGTATCTGTGCTAAAAACTGGAGTCTGAGACGTTATGTAATGGAGTCACCTACTTGAGTAACAGAAACATACTGACAGGTTTCAGAGTAACAGCCGTGTTAGTCTGTATTCGCAAAAAGAAAAGGAGTACTTGTGGCACCTTAGAGACTAACCAGTTTATTTGAGCATAAGCTTTCATGAGCTACAAGTAGTCCTTTTCTTTTTGAGAAACATACTGTGTGACCTATGTCCTATCCGAACCAGCTAGCCTTTTTTGAATTTTGGTGTTTGAATACTCACAATGAACTGCTTGCACACAATCTGCAAACCAAGATTTGTTCACCAATATTATTCAGTAAATAATGAATAAAAACAAATGTAGGATCAGATAATGTATAAACAATAAAAGAGGAAAGAGCTCTCATTATTTAATGAGACTTCTTTGCTAATCTCAACTATGCTGCCATTTCTTCTCTGCAACAACAAAACTACTGTTTTTACTTTCTATACTTTGGCTGTGTAGTATTTGGGAGTGTGTTTTTGGTTGTTCGTTTCTCTTTATTGTGTTTGGTATCCAAAATTAAAGCAGCTAACTCTTTTCAAACTAATATACCACTATACATAGTTGTACAGGTGCAACATTCATTTATTTTATTTCAGGATAGTTTAGGAAAGGAAGGAAAAAATGCTGCAAAATTAATATAGAAAACACTTTGTTGTTCTCTCTCTCTCTCTCTCTCCTCCTCTCTCCCCCCCCCCCCCCCCCGATTTCACTGTTGCAGCAGCACTGAATGCAAATGAGAAAATACCGTACTTAGACCAATTTAAGATAGTAATTTTAGGGTACTTAGCTTAGGAACTGAATACCCAGCCTGAAATTTTCTAGGTAATTTGCAAGTCTGATAAATTGAAAAATCCTATACTGTAACTTCTTATTTTTTAGGTGGAGAAAGAATTTCAGCTCTATCTCATCTTTTTCTTTTACAGAAGCTGGCGGTGCAAATAGCCGTTTACTTGGGGGACTATGAATGGCTGTGACAAGATGTCTCTGTCTTTGTCTCTGCCTCTGCTTCAGCAAAGTGCCTTAGAGGTCCAGGGATATCTGCTCTGTTCTCTTGGTAACATGGGTTTTGTCTCTTATTCAGTCTTTTCCTTCTGTCTCTGGAAGGGATGACACAAATGTGCTTTACTGAAGTACATCTTTTGAAACTTGTACAGGATTTTCCCATTTTCTGTAATTAAAGAAAAGAATACTGTCATAAAAGGGAAAAATATTTGCTCTGTTTCTATACCACGTTATTTTTAATGAAAACCAACAAACTGTTAAGGGAAACTATTCTCTGCAGGGACTGATCTTTGAGTTGTTGTGGTGTTTGTGTAGGTATGCCTGTTTGACATCTGAACCCTATAAAATCTTTGTTCAGTTGCAAACCCTAGGATTTGGTGAATTTTTAATTTAGTTGTGATGTGCTGGGAAACATGATAGGATTTTCATGTTATAAAGCTGTCAAATATAAAGGGAAGGGTAAACCCCTTTGAAATCCCTCCTGGCCAGGGGAAAACTCCTCTCACCTGTAAAGGGTTAAGAAGCTAAAGGTAACCTCGCTGGCACCTGGCCAAAATGACCAATGAGGAGACAAGATGCTTTCAAAAGCTGGGAGGAGGGGGAGAAACAAAGGGTCTCTGTCTGTTGGTATGCTGCTTTGCTGGGGACAGAACAGGAATGGAGTTTTAGAACTTTTAGTAAGTAATCTAGCTAGGTATGTGTTAGATTATGATTTCTTTAAATGGCTGACAAAAGAATTGTGCTGAATAGAATAACTATTTCTGTCTGTGTATCTTTTTTGTAACTTAAGGTTTTGCCTAGAGGGGTTCTCTATGTTTTTGAATCTAATTATCCTGTAAGGTGTCTACCATCCTGATTTTACAGAGGTGATTTCTTTACTTCTATTTCTATTAAAAGCCTTCTTGTAAGAAAACTGAATGCTTTTTCATTGTTCTCAGATCCAAGGGTTTGGGTCTGTGGTCACCTATGCAAATTGGTGAGGCTTTTTATCCAACATTTCCCAGGAAAGGGGGGGTGCAAGTGTTGGGAGGATTGTTCATTGTTCTTAAGATCCAAGGGTCTGGGTCTGTAGTCACCTAGGCAAATTGGTGAGGCTTTTTACCAAACCTTGTCCAAGAAGTGGGGTGCAAGGTTTTGGGAAGTATTAGGGGGGGAAAGACGTGTCCAAACAGCTCTTCCCCAGTAACCAGTATTTGTTTGGTGGTGGTAGTGGCCAATCCAAGGACAAAGGGTGGAATATTTTGTACCTTGGGGAACTTTTTGACCTAAGCTGGTAAAGATAAGCTTAGGAGGTTTTCATGCAGGTCCCCACATCTGTACCCTAGTGTTCAGAGTGGGGGAGGAACCTTGACAAAAGCATTTTTACTAAGGCTGACTTAGATGGACTTATTTATTTTTAATGATTTTTCTTCCCCTAAGGCTGTATCTCCTGTTTGCAGTGATTCTCAACCAACTTACCACTGTGGACCGCATGTGCAACTCTCAATAAATTATGTGACCTGCATCCACACAATGTATATACTACCTATTTGGCCCAGAGGATGTCAGATGGGCCGCAGCTGTGCGCTGATTTGGCCACAAGCATCCCGCGAGACCTGGGTTGAGAACCATTGGTTTGATGTAACACTTGCAAATATTCATAGCTGTTTATCAAACACTTGGAGCCTAGTGGATGAAATGTGATTCTCCTGGTCAGAATGTTGTGAGCAGAGCTACTCAGAAATTTTCAATTGCAACATTGTGTCAAAAATCTTCCAGTTCAACATTTTGTTGAAAAACGCTGAATTGTCAAAAGTAACTTTTTTCATGGGAACGTTTCATTTTTGTTGAAACTTTAGTCCAGGAAAGGTTTCTCAGGTCCAAGATGGAATTTCTGGTGAGCTATCGAGAGAGACCAATACACCTCAGAATAGCCAAGTGGTTGGTTAGGGCACTCAGCAGGGATGTGGCTTTTGTAATTTGTCCTGAGTACATCCATCTAAGGCCTTCTCTACACTGCAGATTTGCTCTGGTAGCTGCCATTGCTGTCACCCAGTGTAGCAGTATCTTTACTAATACCAAGTGTGGACTAGGAAACTGATTTCCAGGCCCATGAAGCTTCTTGAAGTACCAAAAATTATCACATTTTGTCCCGATGTGGAGACTTTTAAAGTTTTTTGTGGGGAGGTTTGTGTGATTGGTTCGTTGGGGTTTTGGGGGCAAAAAACAGAAGAAGGCAATGTAAGACAAACAGGATATAAAACAAACCTTAGTTAAGCAATTACTTAACTGATTGCATGTATTACCTTTCTTAGGGTCTTTTAATTTTGATTAACTAAAGAAAGGGATTCAAGGATTGAATTTTAGGTTTTTTTTAGAGGCTTATTAAATATCCTTAACGGCAACTACTAGTATTGGATATGAGAAGACAAAAATAATATTGGACTATGCTTTGGCTAACAAACTAGAAAACTGGTCAATATAAACCATTTAAGATTCTTTGTGTCCACTAAAATGGTGTGTGGGTTTCCGCTCCAAATTGGGGCATGGTATTCCACTACGGAATAGACCAGAGCTAGTGTTGATATTTGGAGTGTGCGGGTGTCGCTTCCGCAAGATGTTCCTGCAAGCTTCTGTACAATGTTGATCCTGGCCTTCATTTTCCTTTTGGTTTGTTCAAAGTAGGGACAGAAGCTGAGCATGGGGTCCAGGGTTATCCCCAGGTACCACAGATTATGATCATGCATGAACAGTCACCCACAGAAATTGATGATGTCGTCTTGGTCTGTGTATTATTCAAATTGGAAGCTGAGACCACTGTTTTGAGGCATTTGGCTTTACGTGCCATGCCTGGAAATAAATTCCTAGTGTGTTTAGATTCCATTCTAGAATCTTTCCTGAGGTTTCAAATCAGGAAGACTGAGTAGTTAGTGCAATGTTATCTGTGTACGTGAACTTATGGGAGGATGTTGGTGGAATATTGCTGATATATAGGTTGAAAAGTGCTGGAGCTAGAATGAACTCTTGTGGAAGACTGTTCAATCTTCACAGGCTGACAGTATTGCCAAGATACACCATGAATCTATGGTCTGGGGGAGTAGATGACAACCTGTTTGCAGTCTCCCCTGCTACATGAGCAAGCACAGTAAATGTCATCAAATTGGTGACACAGGTCTCCTGGTCAGCAAAGCAATGGCACTCGGCTGGAATTAGGATTGTGGTGCCACGCCAGAGGCTGATGCTGCAGGTGCTTGGTGCCCCCTTGGCAGTTTAGAGCACCCACTGATTTGGGAGGCTGCATCTGCTCCTAAGTTTATCCTGTGAAAGTATGGTAATTTCAAGCACATGAATAGTCTCATTGAAGTCAGTGGTACTACTCACATGCTTAAAGTAACACGAGTGTAAATACTTTGCTGAACTGGGGTCAGAGGGGAAAAGATTGCAGGTTACCCTCTTCTCAAAATATTTTGTGTTGTAAATATAGCAGTACTAAAAAAATGAACTATATAAGTGAACAATAAGAATTATTCTGTAAGTTGCAGTGGTTTCTGCAGTTTACAGAATAATTCTTTAACTAATATAGTTTTTTTTTTTTTTTTTTTAGTGAATTACCCCAGTAAATCAAAACACTTATTTCCAGGCTGTAGGCTATATATTTTGATCCAAGGAATATATTGAGTAACCTATCTATATTATAAGCCCAGTGGCTCAATTTGTCATCGCGTTACTAGCTATACAGAATACATGTAGACATTTTGTCATATAAAAATTTACTACTTTAATACTTCCCTCTCTTAGGATGGTTTCTTCCCATCTCCAATGTCAATTACAGATCAGCTAGCATTTTTTTATTGAATTTTAATGGCTGACTGCTCTTCCCCCCTCCTTTTTTTATAGTGTAGCTTTTCTAATATAAGCCTATATATGCAAGGTATTGTACAGATGTTACTTTCTTTTTAAGAAGAGGGTCTGTTAAATTCATGGCTGTGGATAACATTAAGAAATGTTACATGACTTTGAAAAGACACCATACGTCATAACCACTAACTTTGTTAAACTCTTTCAAAAAGCAATTAAATCTTTATTTCTTTAGGAGAAAATGCCATATCCAAATAGTAAATATATAAAAGTTGATAAGTTTAAACTATATTATAGGTGGGCCTACTAGCGGTGCCTATTATTATGGGAAGTATTGGGCAGCCCTGCAGACCATGTTTTCAGTTATTTATAACTTTAACCATTGGGCTGAAATGTTCCATAGTGGGTGTCTGCCCTGGACTGATTTCTTTTTCCTCCTGGAAAATGGTTCAGCTGTTTTCAAGAACAAGACTAGGGGAGATTTTTTTTTGCGGTGGGGGGGGGAGTGTTTTAAATGGGTAAAAACAATCTGGTGACCTTTTTTCTGAACTGCTTTAGTGCTTCCACTCTTTGGAGCAAGGACTTGAAATTTAGTAGGAGGGTGGTTGGGGCTAATTGGGCAAGGAGAGTGGGACTGGGAGCTGGTGAGGGAAACAGAGTGTGGGTCTAGGAGTTAGTTGGCTGGGGGCAGAGAATATTGAGATTTCATGAGGAGCTGGAGGGAGGCAGAAGAGTGGGACTGATCAGGCAAGGAAACCAGGACTGGGAGGAAGGGAGACACCTCACAAGGACCTGGGGTGTTGGGGGGGGGGGGAAGCTGGGACTGCCCTGACAAAGACTGTGACAAGGAGCCTGAGCGGAGGTGGGGACTGAGATTGGATGGGAACCAGAGCAGAGGGTGGAGAGAGAGAAAATGAGGAACTGGTGTGGGAGGAACTAGAAATAGCTGGACGAGGAAACTGGGGAAGGAGTCAGAGATGGAGAGTGTGTGGGTGATAGGGACTCTGACAGCAAGTCCAGAAGAGGAGACTGGGTTTTGTTAATCAAGAAGAATGGGACTATGACAAGGATCTAGGGGTAGGAAATAAATAGGACAAGGACAATCTGAATGGGACAGAGTAGAAGAAGCCGAACTTGGGGTGGGGAATGGGCAGTAGAGTCTGTGCACACTAAAAAACACTCCCCATGAGAAGCTGGAATGGAACCCAAGATTCTGGAGTCTCACCATTCCTTTGCTAGTAAATATATGTAAACTCACTAGGAAAGTGTTCTCCTCCTGCAACAGCACAAGATGGGGGTATTATTTTAGCTCAAGCAACTCTAACACTGGCATTTTCTAACTTTTGAGTGCTTTTCCTTGCAACCTTAATAATATTGTTTGTATAATAACTGAATAAAATATATCTGGGAAATAGTTGAATACTTTGAATACACAATCACCTTAGATATTATTTTATATGATAACTTTGTCTGGATAGTAGCAAAGGATTTAGTCACTGGGTAGTAATTATTTTCCAGTTTGTGTTAGCATAAGCTAGAAACCCATAAAGTTGTAATTAATGTCACCTCTGAGGTGGAATTTTCAGAAAGCAATGTCAGCCAATTAAAATAGTAGTGAGACTCAAGGATCTGTTTGTGATCATATTGATTTGTTTAATGAAAAACTTCTATGTGACCTTTTCAAAGCACATACTGTTCTGCACTTTTATGGGTTAATCTTGTAGAACATTATTTTGAATTGTCACACAGTAGGTCTGTAGAATTTTATAAATTGCTTAAGAGATAAAAACTACTGCAGCATTGGGAATCAAAACAGCAGAGCACTGCCAACAGAGCAAGAAAAGTGTCTGTAAAACTCTACTGGGAATTCCCTATGGCAGAATGAAAATTGCAATAGAGCAATTAGGGGAAATGAAGATGTCTTTTATTAAGAGATGGGCATTTGTTTTAAAATGCAATATGACTAAAGCTATAGCACAAACTAGAAACAGAATATGAAAAAAATCTATAGTGAAAAGGTTACAGTAAATATTTTTTTCTGACACTTGGAAAAAAGCAGGTAGTATGACTCAGTCTGTGAAGTCATAAAACATTAGGGATGGACTTGACTGTTTGAATTTATTTATTCAGGTATTAGAGGTGGGTCTACACCAGAACCTCAGCTTGGATTCCCTTTCTTCGGGAGACTTTTCAGATCTAAATCTCCACATCTAAACCTATCAATAAGATTTTTTTGGCTTGGGGACATATTCAAAACTATAAGTAGGCAGTTTTTGTTTCTGTTCAGATGTGGTCAAAGTACACTCACTAAAATAGTTGAAAAAAGATTTCCAGAAGTTTGGATCAAAATCCCATGAGACCAGCAAGTAAGATTTTAAGTGTCATCAATAGGGACCTACCAAATTCACGGCCATGAAAAACACGTCACAGACTGTGGAATCTGGTCTCCCTCCTCCCCTCCCCCCCTCTCCCATGAAATCTGATCTTTTGTGTGCTTTTACCCTATACTATATAGATTTCACGGGGGGGAACCAGCATTTCTCCAATTGGGGAGGTCCTGAACCAAAGGGAGTGGGGGGGGGTCACAAGGGTTTTTAGCAGAGTCACGGTATTGCCACCCTTACTTCTGTGTTGCCTGTAGAGCTGGGTGGCCAGAGAGCAGTGGCTGTTGGCCAGGTGCCCAGATCTGAAGGCAGCAGCAGCGCAGAAGTAAGGGTGGCGATACCATACCATTGCAACCTTACTTCTGCGCTGCTGCCTTCAGAGTTGGACAGCCAGAGAGTGGCAGCTGCTGACTGAGGACCCAGCTCTTCAGGCAGCAAAGCAGAAGTAAGGGTGGCAATATCATGCCATGCCATTCTCTCTTCTGTGCCGCTACTGGGGGCAGCTCTGCCTTCAGAGCTGGGCTCCCGGCCAGCAACTGCTGCTCTCCAGCTGCCCAGATCTGAAGGCAGCGCTGCTGCCAGAAGCAGCGCAGAAGTAAGAGTAGCAGTACCGCCATCTCCCCGCCCCCACAATAACCTTGTGAGCCCTCCACAATTCCTTTTTGGGGTCAGGACCCCTACAATTACAACACTGTGAAATTTCAGATTTAAATAGCTGAAATCCTGAAAAAAAAATTGAAATTCCTATGACTGTGAAAATGACCAAAATGGACCTTGAATTTGGTAGGGCCCTAGTCATCGAATTATAGCCGGAATTCCTAACCCAGGTTCAATCTCAAAAAGTTGGTTTTTCTACATTTAATCTAAACGTGATCACCACTTTGATTCAACTGTATAATAGTGTCTGCTCTTTCCACATTTTTTTATGCATTTTAATGCACTCGTCTTTTGTCCCAAGACGCAAGTGAGCACTTTAGGGCAGATAGAATTCCCTGGCCAGTGAGAAACAGTTCTCTTCTCTTTTCCCTTCCCAATTGCTCCTAAAAGGAGGAAAAGAGGATTTCTTGAGATAGGGATGGGTTTTGAACAAATAACTAACTTGTCTTCCCAGCTTTTGTCACATGAATCCACTGTGTCAACATCTCCTGGCTGAACAACAGATTGTGTCTGTCTAATGTTAGCAGCTCACATTGTCTTAAATATTAGAATTTCTTTACAAACTTCATGAAAGCAAGGGTTTAAAACACAACATGACTGTAAAGAAATTTAAAAAAAAAGTTGAAGAAAAACCTACATCTTGAGACCGATTTCTATGATCTTTCTTGAAATCTTTTAGCTGCAGAGTTAATAGAAAAGATGAAGATACATTTTAACATCCTTTGCTTAAATGTTTTATGTATCAACTATTTTAGGAAACAGTATCTACTGCTCTCACTATTTCTTTCCAACCATACTTTGGGCCAGATCAAAAGCCCCTTGAAGTTAATGAGGACTCCTGTTGCCTTCAATGGACTTTAGATCAACCTCTTTGGCTACAATCTGAGTTAAGACTAACAGCTATAGCTCACACCTTCAGTCAACAAATTATTTGAATAAAATAAGTTTCTCTTAAATTTCTGTTCCATACCGCTCTTTTATGAGGTAGGATATTTAAAAAAAATTAAGAGTAATACCAGAGTGCATAACATAGGAAAAAGTTATAACACTCATCCTTGTGTTAATACCACTGAAATGCCAGATTAAATAAAAATCCAAATGTATCATATCTTCAATGAATGTTTCATTCTAATGATAGTTCGGTGTTTCTATAAGTCACACTTAAACACCATTCTAGATTAAAGACTGAAATAGGAATTCTAGTGAATAATCATTTTGTTCTGGCAAATGTTTTCTTATTCAACAACATGGTAGAGGTGTTTCTATGTTGTTTATTTGTGAACTGATATGCAGAATTAATACAAAAATTAGCTCTTTTCCTTGCAATGTTCTTAGAATTGTTTGAATTTTTACGTGTTTTATTTATAGTGTAAAATATATTTTATAGGTTTTTTTTTAAAAAAAAAACTAGGACCTTATCAACAAGGGGTTTATCAGGCAACAGTTTCAATTTCCATGGGAAAGAAGACTGTTTAAAGCTGGTAAACTAAAAAATGAATGTGCCTGAAATCTTTTTCCTGAATCTGTTGTTGAAGATTTTATTAACCAGAATCAAACCAGTTATATCCATATACAACACTCATGAATCATAGAATCCTAGAATATCAGGGTTGGAAGGGACCTCAGGAGGTCATCTAGTCCAACCCCCTGCTCAAAGCAGGACCAATCCCCAACTAAATCATCCCAGCCAGGACTTTGTCAAGCCTGACCTTAAAATAAGGTGTTCAACAATTCCTATTTGACATGGTCTGCTGTGCAGCTGACTTCATTGAGATCTGAAGTCAGGAACTTAAGCTGCTTTCTTGCTGGCTTTCAATATTGCCTTGTCCTTTATTCAGCTGGTTGTTTAGTTCTTTGGGCACTGATCCTGTAAAGAGAAGCATGTGGGTGGATCTCTGTCCCTCTGTGTATCTGCACTGAGGGACCTGGTCTTCTCCATACAGGTTTGTATGTAAAGTGTACATTTGGGATAATGATATTTGATAAATTACTGATTGAGCAATCTGAAATATTGTAGAAATGGAAGAAATACTAGCTAGTGCCCGATAAATGTAGATGATTTTTATAAATGAATACTCCTGTTCAATCCATGTCAATAATTTATTTCCTAACATGACTGTATGATTTGGTGAACTACTTTTTTATGGTCGCTATTGTGCTAAAGTATTTTGTGGGTTTTTAGTTAAAAGAATAAACATAGCTGTCACCATTCATTACTACATGTGACATACCATGTATCATACTGAATTTCCTGAAAAGTGTGTGCAATATGTTTTAGTGAGTGAACACTTCTAAACTCCTTTTTTGAGGTAATCTGATCGTTGTTGTTGGGACCATTGTTTTAGTGTAGTGTTCATGATATTAGCTTACATGAAAGCCTCAAAATGTAATCTGTAAATGGAAAATTAGTTATTTCCTATAAAAAATGGTATCCTCTGTAGTGCTATCTATGTCAGTCAGACCATTACTTTCTTGCTGTGCAAGTGTCAATAAACATACATATACAGGAAGCGTGCACACAAATAACTCTTCTGAAAGCTTTATGCTATGCTGGGATTGCTGGCTACTTGCTTATTTGGGCTGTTTTTCAGTGATTGATAAAATCATATAAACAAAAAATGGAAATATTTAGTAAATGGAGTCCATCTTCATGCCAAAGTAGGATTGTTCCTCACTGAATATTTCCGAATACTTTGTACAGTTCAGTCTCCCCCTGCCCACCCCTTTATTTTAAATCCCCAAGAAATTGTCATCCTACTATTATTTGGGGAGGGATGGGCGAGGGTGACTCTCTAACACCTAATGGTAAAGCTCTGGTCTCACTCAAGTCAATGAAAGTATTTCTGTTGACTTCACTGGGGTCACCATTATGTCTGACTGTGAGTTTTTCTTGGTATTTAACCCAAGTTTTCCCCTTAATTTCATCTGTCCTAGTATTTTCTTTCTCCTAATGCTACATTTTGTGCTACACTAAACAATTCCTCATCCTCTTTGGTGTTTACAACCTTTACATTTTAGATTATTGTCTAAAAAAGGACATATCAAAGGGATGGAATGCAAGCCATATGAGCAAAGACTGACAGAACCTGCTTATGTTTAGTTTGGAAAAGCGGAGATTCAGGGGGACATGATAGCAGTCTTCATATACTTGAAAAGCTGCCATAAAAAAGATGGAGAAACATTCTCTCTTGCCACAGAAGGCAGGACAAAAGGCACTGGGTTCAAACTGCAGCATAGCATCTTTAGATTAAATCTCAAGAAAAACTTCCTAACTGTAAGAACAGTACTAAGAATAGAACCAAGGGAGTTGGGGAAGGTCCTTCACTGAAGTGTTTCCAAAAGGAGGCTGGATAGCCATCTGTCTTGGATAGTTTATACACAACAAATCCTGCATGTTGGCAGGGGGTTAGACTAGCCCCTTGTGATCCCTTCTAACCCTCATAGTTGTCACTTTCTTAATCATCATCCATACATATTCCCCCTTCCCCTTCAACCTAATGCCTAGAATATGTTAGACTCCCAAAGCATGCCAAAAAGTTCAAGTGGATGTATACTGATGGCTAGGGCCCTACCAAATTCATGGTCCGTTTTGGTCTTTTTAACAGTTATAGGAATTTAAAAATCGTAAATTTCATTATTTCACCTATTTAAATCTGAAATTTCATGGTGTTGTAATTGTAGGGGTCCTGACCCAAAAAAGAGTTGTTGGGGGGATCGCAAGGTTATTATAGGGGGCGTTGCAGTACTGCTACCCTTAATTGTGTGGCTGCTGGAGGCAACACTGACTTCAGAGCTGAGTAGCTGGAGAGCGATGGCTGCAAGCCCAGATCTGAAGGCAGAGCCGCCGCAGGTAGCAGCGCAGAAGTAAGGATGATGGTATGGTATTGCCACCTTTCTGCGCTGCCCTTAGTAAGCAGCTGCCATTCTCCATCTGCCCAGCTCTGAAGGCAGCCATGCAGGAGTGAGGGTGGCATGGTATGTATGGTATTGCTGCTGGCGGGGGGCACTCGACTCTGCCACCCAACTTTGAAGGCAGCACAGAAGTAAGGGTGGCAATACCCCAACTCCCCTGAAAATAACCTTGTGACTCTCCTGCAACTCCCTTTTGGGTCAGAACCCAAATTCTAGAAATGCTGGTCTCCCCATCGAAATCTGTACAGTACAGGTAAAAACACAAAAGATCAGGTTTCATGAGGAGAGACCAGATTTTTATGGTCCGTGTTGAGTTTTTCATGGCCGTGAATTTGGTAGGACCCTACTGATACCATAAAATGATGACTGTTTTATGACTTTTACAAACAAAGTCAGTTTTCAATTCAGAAGTGTGGTGTATGTGGGGTTGTGTTTTTGTTTTTTTTTTCTTAAAACCCCATTAACCTTTCACATAGCCAAATTTGGGTCAAACTGAAGACCATGGCAAAACTCCTAATGACTTCAGTGGGACCAGAATTTAGTACAGTAATTCATTAATTAATTTTCCCCCCTTCTTAGAGGATGCTAATATTTGAATTCCTGGTAGTATGAATATGAAAGGAATTTTGATTTCATTGTTTTTGTCCCTCAATAGTCAATATTTCCTTTTAATAGCTTTGCCTTATACATAATTTGTATGCCAGAAGTTAATGGTTTTCTTTGATATTTAATGAAATAAATGAAGAAAACCCCAACAAATATTTGAATACATTAGACAAAGATTGTAGAATGCAATTGTTGTCCATATATAAAATGTGACACATCAGATTAGAGAAGACTTTCTTTAAGGTCTTTCTCAGATTATCTTAGTAAGAGAAACCCAATTTAAGAGTAGAGCTGGGTAACTTTTTTTTGGCCAAGACCTTTTTTGCATGAAAAATGGAGATTCAGCAACATCAAAACATTTTGTGCATTCATATAGAGCTCCCCAAATTGTTTCTGACAAAAGTCCAAAGCATTTTGTTTCAGAATGAAATGTTTTAATTTTTCAGTTTGACACAACTTTTTTGTTTAGAAATGTCCTTCAGTTTTATTAAAAAATTAAATGTTTCAGGTCAAGCAAGATGTCTTGTTTGACCCCACATCTTTTTAATTGCCACTGAACTGAAAAATCCATTATTCACCCTGCTCTAATTAAGAGACAGTGGGAAATTTATTTTCTATTTACATTAATCGGCATTAAAAAAAAAATCCCTTCACTCACTGGCTGTCCAAATTCAGTCTGGGGTAGTTCTCAATTCAGTTTTAAGATCAAAAAGAGGGAAATTATTTGCATTACTTAGCCTGTGATTTGGTGACTAAAGATCACTCCAGCTGCATGATGGCTGTTTTGTTCAGGTGTAAAGAAATACGAAGTAGTGCATTATATCAGAGTACTTCTCCCTGATACTGACTGACTAAATCTTTATTTTGATTGGCTGGCTGGCATATATGACAACGGTGCATTAACTCCCCATGATGTACACCAGTGACCACACAGTGGAAAATATATATTCATTCCTATGCCAATAAGATCAAAGGAGTTTAAGACTCTATCAGTGTCCTTCTCCTGAAGATTTCTCTCTTGATTGTTTTAGGGTTTTGTTTTTTAATGTGTATGGTCAAAATGTTATGTCTATATCTACAAAGAGTCAAGGTCCATAGTTTTTTTCCCCATCCTGCCTCTTCCATTAAGTACACCTGTTTTTCACTTCTGTCTGACTTCCCTTCATACTTTTTCCATCCACCTCTATCTATGCTTAACAGTTTTGACCCATTGCCAATCACTGACAGAATTTGGGGGGCCTTGAAGGTAAATTTCCCATCTGAAGCAGAATTATTTGAGATGGTGGCAGGGTGTATCCTCACTGATGCTTATGGGAACTGTAATTGTGTGTGTGCATATATTTATCTTGTGACAAAGTTCCTCCTCTACCTTGGTGGGTCTTGCGCTTATTGGCGGATTTGCTCACCTTGGAGCTTCACGGCAGCCCTCAGTTTGGCTGTTCTCGTGAACCCACAGTCAGGTCAACTCCTCCTGTGTCTGACCAGGAGTTGGGAGGTTTGGGGGAAACCCGGGCCCGCCCTCTACTCTACTCTGGGTTCCAGCCCAGGGCCCTGTGGAATACAGCTGTCTAGAGTGCCTCCTGGAACAGCTGTGCGACAGCTACAACTCCCTGGGCTACTTCCCTATGGCCTCCTCCTAACACCACCTTTATCCTCACCATAGGTCCTTCCTCCTGGTGTCGTCTGATGCTTGTACTCGTCAGTCCACATTCTCACTCTCAGCTCCTAGTGCCTCTTGCTCCCAGCTCCTTACACACACACACACACACACCACAAACTGAAGTGAGCTCCTTTTTAAAACCCAGGTGCCCTGATTAGCCTGCCTTAATTGGTTCTAGCAGCTTCTTGATTAGAACACCTGCAGCCAATCAGCCTGTCTTGTCTCCAGAAGGTTCCTGATTGTTCTGGAAACTTCTGTTACCTTACCTAGAGAAAAGGGACCTACTTAACCTGGGGCTAATATATCTGCCTTCTATTACTCTCCTGTAGCCATCTGGCCCAACCCTGTCACAATATAATATATATAACTGAAAGCAGAACTTGGCCCTTAATCAATTTGGTGTGACTTTCTGCCTGCTCAGGTAAAACTCAATTTAAACTACTGGCTTCTGTTTTGAGTATTCACAAGTGAAAACTGTGATTTCCTCCAGTATTCCCAGGTTTGACAGAGCAAAATGTTTTCATTTCTATCAGCAAACACAGCTTGTCCTGTTACAATGACAGTTTTTTCCATCTGCAAAAAATGCCTTTTTGTTTTCACAAACCACCTGAGGTGAAAATGTAAGTGTCTTGCTTTTCTGTAAACCTGCCAGAAGTATGATTGCTTTGCCTGCAGCAAGAACCTTTTTTATGCCACTGTATGCCCAAACTTCGCAGAAAATTATGGACTTCTGAGTTTATCTGAACAGAAGAATGTATGCACTTAGTTAAAAATACAAAAACAATACTGCACGGCTAGGGAAGGTTTTACTTAACAAAATGCAGGAGGGCATGAGACTTTGACAGTTTAGGAAATTGACACTTGAATCATATTAAAATAATAGTAAGAACTGTCCAAACACAACTCATTGATAAATTGCTCAATACCAAAAGTGCTGGATGAACTATAGCAGTAAGTTAAGTTAAAACAGGATTCCAGAATTTCTCAAATCAGTGCAAAAGTGTTTACACAAGAAACATGTAGGCTAATATTAAATCGTGCCTTGGCTTCTATTGAACCAACTAATGTGTTCCAAAAATTTGAATAGTTAAAAAGGAACATGGTTTCAGAAGAAATTAACTTGGAAAGGACACATTCCATATATTGATGTGTAATGTGTGAATAAATCATCTTGAGGGTATTTCAAGTACAGCATTGGATTTGAGCTAAAAGACATTACATTTCTATATAAAAGAATTATTAGACTGCAGCACCAGATTGGGGCAGTGAATTTTTTGAGTCTGCCAGTAAATCTTTTAAATAGACTGAATATATGCTATTTGAAGCCAAAACTCTGAAGAAATGTACAGAGAGTATTGGTATGTATTTAAATGCTCTACCACCAGGAATACCTTGTTACCGAAGGAATTAAAATTTCAGTTTAAATTCTATAAAAAAATAAAATCACTTAGCTCTTACCACCAAATTTAGAAGTTCATAAAGATTTTGTTGAAGCTGTAGCTATAAATGAGGCGATAAGAGTAATGAAGGATTTTTCTTTGAAATGAACAGAAAAATTAAGCCCATAAATGAGAACCTAGATAAAATAATCATGTGGATCCTCTGTAACTCAGAAGTTTTGATCAAGTGCTAAACCAAGTAAATAGATGCAATGCAAATCTCAATATACCATAGGTAAATTACTTGGAATAGTTGCCTAACTATAAATCACAAGGCTTGGACAAATTTGTCTAGAGACTCTTACAGATGCTGTTGGAAGGCCTGTTCTAGGGAGGACTGCAGCAAGATGATCTCATTTTTAATTTGTGGAGGGTTGCTATTACAAATTGACATTCATAAATGCCTAAGTGCTGAAAATTCCTCCCTAAAATGCTTTGTGATTCTTTGTGATAAAATGAATGTGTTTAGGACTAGGTTGAGCCTTTAGGCTCAGTCCTATGTAAAGAGTAGTGCATGGCCAGAGCCCAGTGTTTTCCCCTTTTATCCAGCCACTTGCTTTCCAGGGTGATGGTAGGGATATCAGATGCAAAGTTTCTGCTCTTTGTCTTGTACTTGCAACTAGAGAAGATCCCATGTGGCTATTGGGGACTTTTCTTGCCTGCACAATTGTGTATGAACAGGGCATAAGTGGGCCCTAGCTGATGAGGTAGTACTATCTAATAAGTCTAGAGCCTATGGTGTTTACAATGACACTCTAGTCTGAAAATGGACAATGTCAAAATGGCATCTTCCTGCACAACAGATCCTGAGCCCTGTGTGTAGGTAGTCTCATTTAATTACATGAGCGATTAAAGATAAAATGTAATCCCATTGGCCACTGAAGAGTCAACTGAGAGCAAGCTAGCTATAGGGGGTTGGGAAACTATACCTTTAAGTGTGTTAGTTTCCCAGACACGAAGTCTGGGGAAGGGGCATTGCAGAAGTCCATGTTCTATTATACAGAAGCAATTGGGAATAAAAAGGATCTCTTTCAAGCACCTGGGTCCCAGAGTGATTAGTGAACACCACATGTTGCATTCTACTCTTTCATGTACATCAACAGAGCAGTTTATTAAGTTACCCTCTATGGGTTTGTGGAGTTCTAATTGTATTGACCTACACAGGTGTCACTGAGAGCGTAATTTGGTGTGCCGACCTTTGTGTGAAATGGCATGTGAGAAGGGAAGAACCCAGCTTGACTCAGAGGTCCCAGGCTCCGTTTGAAGGGCAGGCTGTTAAAGAAAGCATTTTGTAAACAGAGCAAACATGATAGAGAAATCCTATGAGAAAGAATAGCCATGGAATCTTCAAATGCTTTTTTCCCATAGGCTGTTTTCAGATTAAGCCACCCACTTTAGAAATCTTTGTTCAGTTGTGTTTCTCAAAGCACATTCTGGCACACTTGCTGCCTACAATTTAGGAAGAAACTTCTTCATAAGCATATTATTGCATAATTGTCCACCAAAGGGGGTTTTCTATTCTCCTCTGAAGTCTCTGGTACTGGCCACTATCAGAGAAAAGATATAATACAAGATGGACTGTTGGTCTGATCTGATATGACAGTTTCTATATACCTTTCAGTTCTGCCCTCAGGATTACAATGCAAAGCTCAGAAATTTAAAATGTATATGTCAGACGAGCACTTTAGCAAAAGAGATGTTGACGGTCCATGTTCCAGTACTCCACCATGATGTCCTACGGCTCAGTCCCGTAAGGTGCTGAGCTCTCTGGCCTTCATCCGAGACAGAACTTAAGTACATGAGTACTCCCACTGACTGTATTGTGACTAGTCCCATGCTTACAGCTAAGCATATGTTGTCTAAGTGCTTTGTTGGATCAGAGTGAGAGTGCTCAGTATCCGGCAGGATGGAGCCCCTAATGCACGAGTCTCCTGCATACAATTGTCTGGCTACATTAGGATCTGAATATATTTCTGCAAACTCTGAAAGTTTGAATCACTACAGAGGAAAGGTAGTGCACGTTTAATGTGTCTACTTATCATAGACTAAGGGAAAACTAGAATTTGCTGATGGAATTTAGGATCCGCTAGACCTATGTCTTCAGCCAGATACTGGTATTCATATAGTTTAAAAGTCAGTTCTTAGTATTATGTTTAGAGATAATAAAGCCAGAGAGATTATTTCTATTCAAATGTTCCAGTATAACAAATATGATCCACATTAGAAATCACTTAGGTACAAAATTTAACCAATTATTGATGAGGATGCAGAAAGAATAAAAAGCTGCATGTCCCATGTTAATTTTCTCTCTCCTGTAACCTAAATGTGAAAAATAGACTTAAGTATAAAACACAGAGTTCACATGCTGTTTTAGGCTTTTGCTCTTAGAATTTACTGTTCCGTCATGTAAAAAGAAAAGGAGGACTTGTGGCACCTTAGAGACTAACAAATTTATTTGAGCATAAGCTTTCATGAGCTACAGCTACAGACTAACACGGCTGCTACTCTGAAACCTGTTCCGTCATGTGGCAATCGACCTTGATTTGTATTTTTATTAGCTGCTAATGTTTTCATACAGTGGACTAGCTTAGGGAAAGCAGGACAAAAAATATACAGCAAAATTAGAGCTAGATTCTGTTCATTTTACTCATATTGATTAGTACTTGACTTTGTGACTGAACTCAGCTCTCAGAGTAAGGGATTGATTGCAGTGAGGCCAAGATTTCATTCAGTGTTAGAGCAGCAGAATCTGCCCTTTAATCGACTGAAAAACAGTTGAAATCTCTTGAATGCAGTTATGGGCCATTCATGTTGGATTTTTTTGTGTCTTATGGTAACTACTGCATTTAGATGTTGTTTAATTTCTTTGAAGTGAAAAACCTGCCTCACTCACCAGTAATAAGGCTTCCGGATTGTGTGTCAAGGTGCTATCAGCGGCATCCTGATCACTGACACTGCTGCAGCCTGGAGAAGGCTGCAGGCCCAGCTAAGGGCAATTCTATTAGGGGATTGTGAACATGTTGAAGACAATCACTGGGCTAACAAGATAATTGGGGAGGAAACAGGAAGCAAGGGGCAGCTCTGGGGGAGCCCGAAAGGAAGCTGAGGGTGAGCTCGGGAGTGAGGGCAGCAGGGAAGCCTACCCTTGCCTGTGTTGCACAGTACTACTATATAAGAGGGAATAAATACTTACCATGGTGAAAGATAAACAGTCCGATGTGTGTTTGTGACTGTGAAAAGATCTGAACTGGTCAGCAGTGAGGTTCACTGGGTAGTGACGGAGGTGCCCTGTGACAGATGGTAAGGGATACTGGCATTCCTAGTCATTGAAGAAAATGGTTAAAATCAAATGACTGAATTATACTCATCCATGAGTTTTTCTCTCTGGATTTAATGTGGATAAACGTTTTAGGATTATTAATTAGTTCACTGATGTCGTCATATAGTCAATCCAAAATTCTAAAAGCTGCTTTAAAATGAAACTTTAAAAAGTATTGTAAATAGAAAATAAAAATTAGGCTGTGTAGTATAACACCATTCTTAGTATTTTAGTTAGTGGGGAAAAGTGGAGGGATAGAACTTTTGGCACTAAAATTGTGGTTTAAAGTGGTAGCTGTATAGGATGCCTATCAATGGACAGAGATTAATTGAAGGTTATCAAGGGTCTTGCACTGTCACTGTGTCAGTCTCATATCTGTTTCAACTGGAGATCTCTGTAGATATCTGTAAAGTATTTAAACCCTGGCCCTCTTTTTACTAATTAGTAGATTGGAGTGGAAATAGACATTGAATCTAATCAGCAGCATTTTAGAATTGATTTTGCTACAATGAAATGATCAAGTGTCAAAATAAAGCACTTCTATATTGGCATGTAGCTTTTCTTCCTGATCCATTGGGAAGAAACTATCAGTTCATTCCTTTGGTTTAAAATAAAACTTTTCTGTAAATATTCAGCAAACCGCATACAGTTATTTACCTGTGAAGAAAATATTTATTCTGTTTTTCCCTTGTGCATCAAATTAAAAAAAATAGGGTTAGTCTCAGCTGGTATAAATCAGTGCAACTACAGTGAAGTCCATATATGTGCACCAATTTATGCTACTGGCAGTTTGGCCCACTACCACAAAAATTTCATGTACATAATAAAGCACTCTTGAATAAATGGGAGGCCTACCTGCTAAATGAGGAAAAAGGTGCGCACACATTAAGGCATGTAATGACAATGGCAATGATACAGGCATATAGACATTTCATTTTTGCCGGCTGATTGATGCTAAATGGTCTCCCCATGACACCTCTGTATAACTCCAATTAATAGTAATGAAATGCATTCATATTCAATAAAAAGAGGATAAACCCCTAAGTATTAAACGTTTGAGCCAAATTCTTGTCAGAGTTGCACACAAAGGGAAGAAAAGAAGGAACGTGTGTAAAGTCAGAGTATCCGAGAAATCTCCCTCATGAGTTTCCAACCAAATCCTAGCAACCCAGAAAACCAATTAGCCATGTCTGCCTTTTAGCATGCAGAGAGGTAAGGTTGCTGTCAAGGTTCCTTCCCCACTCTGAACTCTAGGGTACAGATGTGGGGACCTGCATGAAAACCCCCCTAAGCTTATTTTTACTAGCTTAGGTTAAAACTTCCCCAAGGTACAAACTATTTTACCTTTTGTCCCTGGACTTCATTGGTGCCACCACCAAGCATCTTGGTCAGGTGCCAGCGAGGTTATCTTTAGCTTCTTAACCCTTTACAGGTGAAAGGGTTTTTTCCTCTGGCCAGGAGGGATTTAAAGGTGGTTAGCCTTCCCTTTGTGTTATAGTATATATCAGATTCCTGGTATGATGTCATCCCAAACTATCATAGAATTTTCATGGACCAAAAGAATCTGGCAGGTGTAGTACCCATGGAATAGCTTTTTTTAAAATACAAGAGTATTTGCGTTTTACCACTCATTTGGAATGAAGCATCCCAACAGTAGCCAGTTCATGCTACCAATAGGACTGCATCTGGGACAGTGGCAGCAATTACTAAATTCAAATTTCCTGCAAACAATTGAGCCTTGCCCTAGTAACTTAGAGAGATGTGTACTTTGAGTGGAATAGTGTAGAATTCACTAACTTCCACTGTTTGTGTGGAAGATTCTGACAGTATTTTAGTAATATCGTATTTGGAAGAACTGCACTGAGTACAGCTAAAGTGACACACAAATCATCTTCTAGCCCTTTGGTTTTTTTTTAATGTGATATACTGTTTTGCAGTGATGTATGCATAATGCTTAATGTCAGATCAAATGTCAAATCTTTCTGAAGCCTCTATTTTTACTGTAGCCATTCAAATTGGTTAAACATTCACCAAAATCAGAGTTAAACTCCTTCATGCAAGTATTTTTGATATGGTTTGAATGTGGATGTCAGCATCCCAGTACAGGCTGTATTACTACTTACTTTTCCTGGAAAACAACTGTCACTTTGTTACACCACAGTGGTTTAAAATGAATAATAGATATTGTTTATCTGAACTGCAAGAATCCCGCATGGAGTACTTGGGGGGAAAAAGCTGTATTACCCACAGGCCTACGTGGTCATAAGCCACAGCAGTGTCTCCTAACAGAAAAGAAGAGTGTGCTATCAAGAAAGGAACAAAGATAAAACAGGCTTGAATGAAGCTTTGTACAAAGCACTGAGCTTGTGTTTCCCTGCAGAGGTAAACTTCATAGAAACCGAAGGGATAATGAGACTCCTGTTGGGCAATAGTATACTGTAAAAGTGGATTCTATGGGTCTGAGTCAGCAGCTCTGTATTAATATTTGGACAATAGAATGTGGGCTCTATTATTAATCTGAGCTTCTGTGATATTTTACTTTATCTACTGATTCAGCTGTGCATAAAATGGAGTTTACAGTTTTGAACTGCATTGGGCGTTTTTCAGAAAGCACTTATGTATGTCTTACAGCTGTGCTTATGCAGGAAGTACTTGAGCAAGAGCTTCAATCCCATTGATTTCAATGAGACTCAAACATGTGCTTAAGTTATACATCTTCTTAAATTCTCTTACTGAATAGGGGAGTTTTCCTGAACTGTCACCTAAAGTTTCAAGTGTTGACAATGTTTATCAAACTAGACCATATTCCTTTCGATTAGGTTACTTCATTTGACAAAATATAGTTATAGCCTAAAATATTTCAAGAAGCAAATGAGTATACCAACAAATTATATATATGAACACACACACACACACACGCACACAATGAATGTTTGCTGAAAGTTTCAGGGAAAGGGAGCAATAAAGAGGAAAAATTAAAATATTTTAAAATGTAAATATTAATAGTGAGATGTACAGGTTCTGGACACTTGTCATCTACTTTTGTAGGGTTATTTCATAAGTTAGGCCTTGTCGACTTAGCCCAGTAGTGTAGACCTAAGTTATGCTACTCCAGCTATGTGAATAACATAGCTGGAGGTGACCTAGCTTAGGTCTATTTACTGTGGTGTCTACACCACGCTGTGTCAGTGGGAGTCGCTGTCCAGTCAACGTAAATTACTCCTCTCATTGTGGTGGAGTACAGGAGTCAACTGGAGAGCATTCTGTGGTCAATTTAGTGGGTCTTCACTAGACCCGCTAAATTGCTGCATCGATCACAGCAGCAACAATCCCTGGTAAGTGTAGATGTGGCCTCAATTCTGAAACTATGTAAAGCTCCTTTTTATTTTCCTGAATGACTGGATTGTGCTTTATCTCTGGAAACTAAGATGAGAACTGGATCAGAAATCCAACTATATTAAGGTAATATCCCAATGTAAAGGGAAAGAATTATTATAACATAAGAATTGTATGTCCTTTATTGCATTTACTTATTTTACCTGATACAATACAATGTGCTGCCAATAACTGTTTTCTTTAAAACCAATCAGATCTAACCAGCATCCAACTTCAATTGGTGTTTGCAGTTAAAGGCTAGTAAGGCATTTCCGAATACCAATTAAATGTTGAAGATGTGAAATTTGTATGTGCCTTCTAGCTCTAAATGCCTAAACCTAATGTGAAATATATGTGAATGTGGACAAATTACAGAGTCCTGGTGAACAACTAAGTTTTCAACGTACAAACACATTTATTTTCAGACTACAATGTTTTCTTCAGTGATAATAATTTGAAGACTCATTGAGTCGGTTAAAATTTTGTTTTGATTATTTGTCTCCAATAATTCATATTTAGCATTTTGCAATATTACAGAAGATTTTTCTTACATCCCAACAGTATATGCTGTGTGACAGTAATACATTCCCAAGAATGCACAGAATTATATAAATATTCCTTCCATTTGGAATATTTAATGCAAAATCTGACAGTGTGGTAGCCTCTTATGTTGGAGGGAGCTCAATCAAATAAGACCATGGATCTGATTATGTTCTCACATACACAAGTTTTATACCTGGGTAACTTAACTAACGTCAATCTTCAGTGGAGTTACTTTGAATGGGTAGTGTGAGAGGAGAATTGGGCCCAAGGTTTTGTTTTGCTTAAGTTTTTCTGTAATTAGCTCTTTACACAATCCTCCAGAACTGCATATTACTAATCCATGGTTGGTGATTATAAAAAGTGACAATAAGGGGGAAACAAAGCTATGGATTTGACTGAATATCAGAAACTGGAAACTAATAATGTAAAAAGTATGAAAATGAACACTTAAGGGAAGATACTATTGGGAATTGATACAAGAATCCTTTCTAAATGAATACTTTTGAATGATACTTGGCTGGCTTCAGCCTAGTTTTGACATGAGTGTTATCTTGGTGACCTTGTTACTAATTAAACTTGCTTACAGCTGCTGCTGTATAGGTGATGTTTTGACCATAGTATGAGCTTAAATTAGAGGACAATGGTTACACAGAATAGGCTACCAGAAGCCAGTTAGAGGAAAAAGGAGCACCTAATATTGGATAAAGGGTAAAAGTGGCCTGGTCAAGCAAGCATGATCAGTGCATGATCGCTGGTAAATTAAATCAATTAAAGAGAAGAAATAACATAATAGCAAGGACAGTAAAACTTGTGCCAACTGAAGTTTACACATCAGTGTTGTATGAGTTACATAAGATGTAATATTCATAATGATAATTGAAAGAGAACTAATGAGTGAGTATGATATGTGGGAGATTATATGGAGTTGGCGCTTCAGAGGAGAAATCCATGATCACCCATCTATGTCCCAGAAGAATGTAACTGGCTATTGTTTTTTTTTTCCTATGTCAGTCGTTTCTTTCTTTAAGAGTAATTGTATAGCAAAGCATGCTTTTGGCTTGGTGTGATGGGGTGGACTAGGCCCAAAGGCCCCCTGCTGGAGGCCTCAAAGTTTTGCCACACCCATCTCAGGAAAGGAGCAATTGAGAGGTCCTCCAAGTGGCCTAGAGTGGTTACGAGGAAGCAACCAATCAGAGGGGCTGCGGAATGGCCAGTTAGGAGCCAGGAGGGCCATATAAAAGGCACTGCAAAACAGAGCAGCAATTAGTTGTGGCTTGGAGCTGGAGAAGAAAGAAGTGTGTGCCTGGGTGGAAGAGCAGCAGGAACAAAGACAATTTGCTAGCAGGAACTGGGGGAGTAATGAAGGAGCTCCTGGCTGGCTGCTGGGACTAGGTAAGGACTGAGCCCAGCTGGAGGGCTGGAGAAAGATGGTATCTCCAGGGAGGAAGCCCTGGGGGTAAGGCCCCATATCGGGACCAGGACTACTTACTGAAAGAACACAGACACATCCAACCAGAGGGGGTGCTCATGAGAGGTGGGTGCTGAACCAGTTACACTCAAGTAAAAGTTAAAGTTAATGAACCTGAATGTCTCTTGAACCCAAGTGTATGGCATTTTCACCCAACAATGCATAAAGGTTCAAATACATTCATAGTTCACACAGTCTTTTAAGTAAATACGTGTACATGTGAAAAATATGGCATTGGGTATTCCAAAACCAAATCAGCTTTCATATGCTAGCTCACTCAGTCCAAATCTCACTCTTACAAATGCTGACAAATCACCACTGACAGACCATCCTACAGTTCTATGCCCATAGTAGCCAGAATTCAATATCTTTCCTCTTTGCCCTTCATATAGGGTATATTTGACCCTCCATAGTTACTCACTATGGTCAAGAAACCCCAACATCTTTTTCTCCATTTACTGTATTGTTCTAAATCACCACTTCCCTGACTCATGCCCCACCCACTACTTCAGTCTGAGATAGAAAAATCTGGTCCTAACCTCGCTAGTCATGGACATTTCAAATCAAGGGAAAAATTTTAATAACCAGTAACTCCAAATCTTGACCAGTTGTTCGGATGCCTTACAGGAAAATGCTCCTTTTCTTTAACTTTAAAGAAGAAGCTGGTGTGCATCCTTGTATATTTTATTCTTGAATTGCTGAGCCCATAAATAGGTCATGATAGCCAACACAATTTTTCTAACCAATGATAAGATTAAAAAAAACTTTGCTGTAAGATGTAAATTCTTCATTGCATTTTGCTTCATCCACTATTGATCAGAGACATTTATCTTGTTAATTCATCTAATACTAACAAAGCTGTATACACATGAAGTAGCAGCAGACTTCCCTCAAAACTTTCAATCTTATACCATCCTTTGAACAGTTCTGAAGTTTGTGCTAAAGGAAATTTTCTATGGCTTAATTTGAGTGTTTTGTTTTCTATAATAAATCTCTACTACATGTTGGCATACCTTCTATCACAATGAGGCCCTCAGACTTGTGGAGCCCCTAGATGCATGTGTAATAATCAATAATAGCCTTTCTCCAAGAAAAGGGACATTGGGGCAAATCTGACTCTGGTGTAAAATCATGAGGCATAAGGGGCAGAGGGGTGTAAATTAAGGCATCCTGCAAAGGCAAAACTGGCATAAATGATCTTGGTTGGAGGGCAGAAATGTAAAGGTGCACATCTTTTTGGACTTATGTTCTACAAGTGTCATAAGGGAAGTGTGTCCCATGCAAAATTCACTTCTGTTTTTCAAGCAGTGATGTAATTTGGGGAAGAGCACCTAAGATCTTGTCTAATCAAATGCTTAGTTTACAGCAAGCTGGGGTGTGAACCTAGCTTGCCGTGCACTAACTGTCCACGTGGACCCTACTGACATGCCTTAATAGTTTGTTAGTGTGCTTTGATCTAGTCCAACAAACTGTTAAGGCATGACAATGAGGAATCCGGTGGCACCTTAAAGACTAACAGATTTCTTTGGGCATAAGCTTTCGTAGGTAAAAAACCTCACTTCTTCAGACGCATGGAGTGAAAATTACAGATGCAGGCATAAATATACTGACACACGAAGAGAAGGGAGTTTGGTTCTCCATTTGTAAGGTAACTCCCTTCTCCATGTGTCAGTATATTTATGCCTGCATCTGTAATTTTCACTCCATGCATCTGAAGAAGTGAGGTGTTTTTTTGTTTTGTTTTTTGTTTATACCTACGAAAGCTTATGCCCAAAGAAATCTGTTAGTCTTTAAGGTGCCACCGGACTCCTCATTGTTTTTGTGGATTCAGACCAACACAGCTACCCCTCTGATACTTGATACCATGTTAAGGCATGTCAGCAGGGTCCATGTGGATAGTTAGTGTATGATAGGCTAATGCATGGTAGGTTCATACCCCAGCTTTCCACAAACTAAGTGTCTGAGTAGACAAGTCCTAAGTTGCTGCTGTAAAATGAGAGCCGTGGAAGTAGGAAGAAGCTATTTTAAGATATATCACAAAGGCCACATAGTATATCCACCAATCATGATAGACTAAAACCTCAAAATCGGTGAAAGCCAGCACAATACAGATGCTACCCCAATTACTGTATTGCCAGCTGTGACTACTGCCTAAGTTCTTTATCAAAAAACATTCAAATCCAATGATGAGAATACTACCTTTCATGTATGTAGCATGGTGAGATCTTAAGGTTGAGACACACATTACATGCATGAATTAAGTCTCGCTGAATTCCTGTGAAGAGGGTAAACACACAAGACCGGTGATATTAACAAAGTGATGATTTTAACAAATATTAAATATTAACAAGGATCATTGGATCAGCTTCTGTACATGGCATTGGATACAGATGTTTACCCAAGCCTCTTGATGTGTTTAACTACTTTCCTCCTCTTCCACAAAACGGAAGTCTTCAGCCTTTCTGTGACACCACCTTTTTTTATCCCCATAATCTGACCCCTATGTTCCCCACAGTACAATCAGTTCTCCAGCAGAACTTCACATTCTAAACACCCTGAGTCTCCTTTAGTCGTCCTTTGCTTCTCCTCCCCCATCCCTAACTGCTTCTCTCCCAAGGAGCTCCTATAATTTGGCTAAATCTCGATATTTTGGCAATTTCTTCCAGCCTTTGTCATTTTCAAATAGTTGATCAGAGGCCTCTCTGCCATTTTGAAAATACAGTAACTATTGCAAGATTAAATGACTTCCAAATGGCAGTAGCTGTTGTTCCAGGCACAGATGCCAGCCGCTGTTAAAGTAATGACAACGTACATCTGTGCGTCTTGTTGTTATAACTATTTATCTGCTTCCCATTTGTCTTCTGAGCATGTCTCAATTTACTGAAGACCAATAAGATTTTGCTGTTAATATTATGGAGCCAAAATAAAGACAGAAGAATAAACTCTATTTTCTTCAGTATACTGCATCATCATCCTCCCAATTACCCATTAAACTCTGATTCTAGAATCTTTCCTATTGGTGATAGTTGGCATTACTATGAAAAAAAAAGAAAATGTTAACTTGCTTTGAGCAAAACTGATATGAAGCTGTTTCATGGAGAGTAGAATGAAAACTTTATAATTTGCTGTTTCTGATGATCACACTTAAATTCACTTTTAAGGCTGTACCCTAATTCTCTCCTATGAGAAGGTGTAAAAGCATTGTGTAGGGTTCTGTCTTGAAAAGCAGCATACAACAAATGTTTGAGGGGACTGCAATCTAACTTTAAGACCCTATTCCTATAACACAACTAGTAGGCTGACTTGTTTCTCTCTTTTGAAGCTTATGATTTATTTAACTTTCAGGTTTGTAGAATAATAGAATCTCTCACTTGTGCTGCTTGTATATAAATCTTTAGTACACAAGCCAAGAGTAATATATTTTGAAGAAGCTAGTGTTCTTTATTCATATTGTTCTCCATAAACAGGGCTATGTAAGATGACAAGTGCTAAAATAGCATAGAGGAAGGGATTAAGTGATTACTTGGCATTTGAAAATTGTACATGTATGGTTTAAGGGCTCACTAGCATTTGGAGGAATGTGTTCTGGCTGCAGAATAACTTACCTTCTGCTCTCTTTTTGTGTTCAGTTTCCCATTAAATTCAAATACAGCAATAATAAAATATACCACAATAAAAGAAGCAAATGCCATACTCTCTACTTTTCATATAATGGACATGAGTAGTATTGTACAGACAATTGGTTGGAATGAATAAAAACTGAACTTCAAAACCCTAATGGAATAAATTCAGTACAGTTATTCACATGGCCCATCTGATAAAACTTTATTTTAATGAATATTTACTAATATTTACTTGACTTTCTCATTAGCACTCTTATAAATTTACTGTAATAGACATACAACTATTCCATTTCCTAGGAAAATCAGACTTTTTTTGGTTTTCATTACAAATCACAATGAAATTCAATTTTGAAATCTCAAAATGGTCCTCAAAATGCGATTGTTCTTTGCCCAGATGTGAATAACAACAGTAATTAATCAACCAGAGTTTAAGTTAAGACTAAAAAATTAAGTGTTTGGGTGAGATGAACAACTTGGCTAAGCAACAACTGAGAAGGGGAGATGAATTTTAACTGTCTACAGGCTTTTGAAGGTTGGTTAACACCAAGAAGGGATAGGGATTGTTTAGGTTGGTATAAGGGGTAGCATTTGGTGTAAATGGGGTAAAATTAAGAAAAGAAAACTTAGGGTATTGAGAAAATACTTCCTAGTTGTGAGATCTCTTACAGTGAGCAAGTGATGGAAATTTGTCTGCTTGAGATATTTAACACAAGGTTGAACAGTATACTGTAGGAAATAGTCCTGCACTGGTAGCGTGATGGAGGAAAAAATACGGTCTTCAATTTCTGTATGTCTATCAACTAGGTACCTTTGGAAGAATTATATGGGAAGTCACTGAAGAACCCAATACATTCTGTGCCTGCATGGTCCATAGAGAGGGCCTAATCCTGAAGCAAAAGTCTAATTGACTTCATTGTGTAAATGAGAATTTTGCTTGGTTGAGGAATGCATGATTGGGCCAGAATCTTGTGTACTCTAACTTGGCAGATTTTTGTGTATGTATGAAAATTAAAGTGAACTGATGAATCACCATTATATTAATATTTTGCATCCATATTATTTCAACGTTGAAAGCATTGAAAAATAACAGGAAAAGTTCTCGGAAAAGACTTTCAAACTAATGTTGTGAGATACACTTTGGATTTGCATTTTTGTGGTGAAAATGTAAACATCTGAATATCATGCACATGGGCATTTCTGCATTTTTACTTATCAAGCTGACACTCAAAATACATTTACAGGTTCTTGCTGAGCTAGCAAGCAGTAGATTGTATTATTCATACTAGGGAATTACCAGTTTCTGCAGAAATCTTTTTATGTTTTCTTACTGCTTTTCCTCTCCCACATCTTTCTGGTACAGGAAGTCAAATACCAAGCTTCTGGTACTATGGCAGCTTTAGACACACACACACTCTTTGCTGGCTGAGTCTGTTGTGTAGCATGTACAGTGGTTGCATTTATATTTCAAAAACACAAGGAACCTCTTGAATGAGACAGATGCCCTGTATTTATGCTGGAAAAGACAGCTGGAACTTGTAATAGTTCACAAAACGGAAGGACCTTTTAAAGTACACCCACAGTATATGTATTCACAGATATCCAAGTTGCACAGATATCTAATGTCATTCAAAATGTCCTATGTAATTTATCTGAAGATGGATTTTACAGAATGGGTATTTCTATATCAAGAGGAAGTGGGAGGAGGGGGAGAATTTCTATAGAAATTTTTACAGCAGAGATTTTCACAGGGGTCCAAAAGAGCTGGGAGTTGGGTTTGTAAGTCTCTGATTCCACCGAGAAGCCCAGCCCACAACACTAGATGAGCCAACTCAGACAATTTCTCAGAATGAAAGAAAGGGAGAGCACAACATTCTGCTTTCCCCAAAGTTCTCTGCTTTTATAGAGAAATGAAGTACAGTAGAACCTCACCGTTACAAACTGACGGGTCAACCACACATCTCATTTGGAACCGGAAGTATGCAATCAGACAGCAGCACAGACAAAAAACAAAACAAAACCCAAATACAGTACAGTACTGTGTTAAATGAAAACTACTTTAAAAAAATTTAAAAAAAGCTTTACAAGGTAAAGAAACTCTGCTTGTTTCATTTAAATTAAGATGTCTAAAATCAGCATTTTCCTTCATAAGTAAGTTTCTTCATAATAAAGTTTCAAGGCTACCTGTATTAAGTCTGTCATAAATATAAAGGGAGGGGTAACAACATTTATGTATGCAGTAATATAAAATCCCTCTTGGTCAGAGGTACAGAATCCCCTTACCTGTAAGGGGTTAATCAGTTCCATTAACCTAGTTGGCACCTGCCCAGAAGGACCAATGGGGAAAGAAGATACTTTCAAATCTGGGTGGGGGAAGCTTTGTTTTTGTGCTCTGTGTGTGTTCTCTAAAGGAGAGAGAGAGAGAGAGACCGGGGCAGAAAAAAAAATCTCTTAAGAACCTGCCTAAAATAGCATCCAGAATTACTAAGCTAGTAAGTACAGCCAGGAAAGGCGTCAGATTAGCTTGTGAATTTTCCCTATACTTAGAGGGAGGTTTATCCCTGTTTTTTGGTAACTTTAAAGTTTTGCCTAGAGAGGAATCTTCTGTGTTTTGAATCCGAGTACCATGAAAAATTACTTTCCATCCTGATTTTACAGAGGTGCTTCTTTTACTTTTTTTTCTTCATAATAAAATTCTTCTTTAGAACCGGATTGATTTTTTTTCAGTGTCCTAAAGACCCAGGGTTTTGATCTGTGTTCACTTTTGTAATTGGTTCGGTTATTATTCTCAAGCCTCCCCAGGAAAGGGGGTATAGGGGCTTAGGGGTATATTTGGGGGGAGATAGGGTTCCAAGTGGCCCTCCCTGAATGTTTGTTTAAATTACTTGGTGGTGGCAGTGATACTAGGGGCAAGGAAGAAATGTGTGCCTTGGCGAAGCTTTTAACCTGAGATGGTAGAAATAAGCTTAGGAGGTCTTTCATGCAGGTCCCCCCACAGAATTCAGAGTGGGGAGGGAACCCTGACAAAGTCAATGTTCAGTTGTAAACTTTAGAAAGAGCAACCATAATGGTTAAACACAATCATTTAAGAGTTATGAACATCCTCCATTCCCGAGGTGTTCGTAACTCTGAGCTTCTACTGTAGTAAGGTGTAAGAGATCTAAAACCTTACAAGAAACTATAATTTTTATGATTACTTACTACTGTGATTGTGATAGCGGCCGTAATGTGCTACATAGTTTCCAAACAATGCAGAAGTCACAGTCCTTGCCCCACAAAGACTGAAAAGACAAAGACATATGAGAGTTGAGGAAAGAGATCTTCAAAGCCAAGTGATCAAGGTGATTAAAAGCATGTGTCTTAGTTACAGCTGGGAGTTTCAAAGGAGCTTTTAAGGACCCAGTACCCAATTCTCATTGAAATTCAGATTTGGTGGTAGTTGCTGGGATTTTTTGTTTTGTTTTGTTTGTTGGCGGTCCTGTTCTTTCTCAGTTGTTATAAATTTAAATTCCTAAATACAAGTTAAACTAAAATCAGTTTTCTTATCACAGTTCTATTGCAATTCAACTTCAGGGAGCCTTCAGTGAAACCCTCTCCTTGCAGAAGCTTCACCCCTGCCTGTGCATGTCTCTCTCAAGAAGTAAAGCTGAATCCCAAAAGGAGAAAGAGATTTAGTGTTACTAAAATAGACAATGTTATAACTGTGCTTGAGGGAAGCTTTTCTACAGAATATGACTGTTGGAGGAACAAACAGGGCTATGGACTCAGTTTTATCTTATACCTATTCACCTGTTCCACTGTAAAGTGATCCACTTCTTTACCTTATTATTTCTGGGCATTTTTCACAACTCTGCTCCTCCAAAATATACCCCTCTGTCTTAAAAAACAAACAAAAAAAACTGACAATTTTTAAAATTATTTATAGTCCCCAAAGAGCTGCTGATCTTAATAAGAGAGAACCTGATATACATTATCTGAAATGGAAAGATTTCTGAATTCAGCCTGAAAAAGTCTCATGCTGGAGCTCATCTTGCACAATGGCTCCCACTTAGCAATGCACATGCTCAAGTCCCTTTGACTAGGGACCTGTGGTATGAGGTAATAATGAACAAGCTCCTTATGACTGGAAATCTTCTGGTAATTGATTTCTTTGCACTCCAATAGGGAACATTCTCAAAACCAAGGAATATAGTAAAGTAACTACTTCATAATGACAGCACATCCTAAAGTGTTGTGCTTCAGGGATTGCTATGATTTGTACCAGCTGTGACTACTTTGGCTGCTGTTTTGGTGTTCTGCAGAAATGATTATCAGCATTTGAATTACTCAGGTTTAAAATCCCCGTCAACATAGCTCTTTGAAAATGATGCAAGTCTTGCCTGCTTGATCAAAATGTTTGTCAGGATCATTATGCTTGTGAGCACTGCAGGGTGCAGAGTAGGTCTTGCTGCACCTGTAAGTGTTGCCTCAGCTAGAAGCATTTTAGGGTCGGGGGGGGGGGGAACGGGTCATGACTCTGCCTTTGCCAGAAACACCCCCTCTGGGGTCAGGCAGTGCTTGCTAGTCCACTTCCCAAGCTTTTCCTAGGGATAGGAGAAGGATTATGCTTGCAATTCATGTAAGTTTTCAGGGAGGTGGGGACAAAGCACTCTAAGCAGCCTCTCCCCTTCTAGCAAGCACTCTGTATGTGCAGAGTCAGAAAGGAAATAAGGGTTCCTATGGGAGCCTTAGCTTTGGGTTCTTATCTCTCACTTACTGTCAGATTGCCCCCGATACTTGTGTAGGAAGCAAATGGAGACTCCCATTCCCACCACCCATGTGCCCCACACAAGGGCTGGGACAATAAGGATGCTTTTTTCCCCTCCCTCCAAGCTGGTTGCACTTTCTCCTGCACATCACAGAACTGAGACTTCTTGTACCCTTCTTGAGGAATAAGCTTTCCGGGAATGCCCAAAGAATTGATGCCCCTTTCTCAGGAATGTGGATACATACCATAAACTAGTCTTTAGGGTGTATTAACATATGGCAAAATCATAAAGCTCGTATTCCTTTTTTACATCAGGCAAAATTATCATTGATTTCATTGGTAATCCATGGTGAAATTAATGTTGCTTCTTCCTCACCCCCACCCCCTCCATGTGGCTTAACCTCATAGGAGATACAACAGAGTAAACAGTCTGACTTATGATACTATCTTTATTACAGGATCACATAATGGCTGGGAATAGAACATACTTTGAGTGCTGGACATTATGTAAAAGAAATGTGTTTGTATACAAAAGGCTGTTTTTCCTAGTAAATATTTTGTAACTATTCTGATGTGATGAACTGGCAAAAGGTAACTTAAATATAAATTAAAATAAAATCTGGATGAATATATCAAATTTCAGTCGTAAGGAAAATTAAAGTTAAAGCTAAAGTTAAAACCAATCAAAATCAGAGGCTTATGAGGAAAGGGCATTTTGGCTTTAACTGCAGTGGTGGTAGTGAATAACAATAATAAATTGGATATTTGAGAGGTATACGACTGGCCATTTTAATTCCCAAAGGCTTCAGTTAGAAAGTCCTTATTCAGGTAAAGTTTCCATTACACTACAGTGCAAGCTTTTTGTCTGAGCTTTAGCATGGGGCCTGTACAGATGAAACTTGTCATGCACATTCATGCCTAGAGGCAATTTTTTGTGTAGACACCTCTATTAATATCTAAATGGAGACATATTGGGTAGGAAGCATGCTTGAGGCACATCAATGTGATTTGATAAAATGTCTACAAGTACTTGAAAAGCATCAGCATTAAATGGGGAGAGGAATTATGGAAAGTGATTCAAGGAAGAATTAATAGTAAGAGGATGAAGCTAAATGAAGTGTAACGGGCTCCTCCTTGTGGCAGCTAGTCACATCAAGAAGGGAATGTGGCATTGGGGTTTTCAGCCAAGTGTTTAGGTAGCACAGTTATTTCACAGCAGAAGTGAAAAGTTTGGCTTTTTTAAGTCGAATCCAAAACAAAAAAAGAAAACTGCCACAACATGAAGCTTTCTGTATAGTCCAGACCAGAGCTCCCTGTGCCTCAAAGTAAAAATATTAGTGCTAGTTTTGATGCACATCCGTACAGTCTCTTCCTCCTTCAGCCTGCAGGGTATGGTCACCACTGATGTTTTATATCTCTCACACTCTGTAGTCAATTTGCTTAATTAAGCCCATGTTCCTGCTGTCAGTGGGGTTGTATAAAACAGCATGAGTTAGTTGCAAAAATCTTAACAATTAATGGTTCCTGGCTACCTGAGAAAACATTTGAACCATGGCTTTGTTGTAAGGCAAGCATTACATAGAGGTAATTTATTTACATTGTCACACAATGAAAATTTAGAACTGGATATTAGGAAAACATTTGGATTAAAGTATTTTGGAATAGACTAAGGAAAGTGTTTTTAAAAACTCGCCCAGATCCTCAGCTGGTATAAAGTGGCATATCTCCTTTGATTTCAGTAAAGCTATACTGTGGTAAAACAAACGAGTTATTGGTTACTCATTCAATGTACAACATTCCATGCTTTTATTTGGTAATAACACTTCACTAGCTAAAAGCTCCTTTTCAATCCCTTGAGTGGAACTTGTCATTTACCTAAAAATACTGTATAACTTGGTGACCATTTCTATCACTTACAAGTGATACCTTATTGAATGGTACTTACATTCAAGAAATGATCAATAAAACAAATGGGCTATCATCCAAATAATAAATGGTTGTTTTATTGCTAATCACTAGATCCTGCTTGATTGTTGACTTTGTTTCCATGACAGTTCATAAATTCAAAGCTGAAATCAGTTGTGCGAGATGCAAACAAAGTGGATAAAGTACAGTGTTTTTGCCAGCATTACTGGCAGGTGTTTCAGATTGGCTAGAAGACAGGCACTTATTAATGGCATTCTCTGCCTCAGATAGGTCCTCTTTTATGTTATGACCAAAGAGTCCTTCAGATAGAAAGTCTGTAAAGGTCTAGCTTCTGTTCTAGATGTTCTCTGGCACAAAGAACAACAATTCATTGGAGGCAGATAGGCCCTTTTCTCAAGAGTGAGATGGATATGTTACATTTCCTATATCTCCTCCCACAGAAGATGTTGATAAATAAACAGGGAAGGAATACTTAGTGTGTGTGTGTGTGTGTATTTCAAAAGCCTACTAGACAATCAAGACACCACCTTGTGTGTGTTCTTAGAAATTACGACCCCTTCAGATTATCCGGAATTCATTGCTAGGCTCTTTGGACTTCTAACTCCGAAAAGTATGTTCCATGACTATCTGGTGCTTACTCAGAATTTGTCTTTAACATCATCTCTCTATGGGTGAAAACCAGATGTCTGCATCTGGGACCTCCACAGCTTTATTATTAAGAGGTTTTGTCTACTTGGATAAGAAATATCATGTTCAATTATGACCTTTTACTGTTTTTCTACTTTGGGAGAAATTCTAACACCCAGTTTCTTAGCAAAAGCACATTTTGCTGTAGAATAATAGAAAGCTGGGGCACAGCTTCCCTATAGCAGAAGGATCATTTATGATTTAGCAGTTATTTCTTTTTAATGGTGAATTTCTTGGGGTTGTTGTAAAGGGTTTTGTTAACCTACGGGGGAAGATCATTACTGGATGTAATCTGTCTATAGCTCTCTTTACTTCAGCAAACCTATGACAGTTTATACTAGCTGAGGATCACCCCATTGTCTTCTAACTTAAAATTTAAAACTAAAATAATACTCATATTAAACATTCCATTTGTTGGCTGGCCTAATGTAGACACATAATTAAGTTAACACTGTTTTAGTTATTTTCTGTGTCAGGGTTATTCATCTTTGACATTCATAAAATTTTAAACATTAAGATCCATATGTGTGGTTGTCATTCTTAAAAGGCAACATTTGCCTACCATTACTATGAAGAGACTAATACAATTTAAAAAAATCATAAAGCATTATGTCCTTGAGTGACATAGTGAGGGTGTGCTGCTTGTTTTGAGTGATCTTTTCATATATCAGTGTTGTAATGTGTAAATAAAATGGTGAAAGTGTAAACTACAGTGCAGTCTGTGGAGATAGGACATCTGTTTGGTATCCTGTAATAATAAGAAGAAATTGTCAAAACAGTAAGGATTTTTCCTTGAAAACAATTCTCTCTTGCTGGAGAATGTTTCCTGAGAATTGAGGAGCCTTCATAGTACAGAACTACTGGGAATGTTGAGCTTGTAAACACAGAATCATTTTAGTAGGTTTAAAAATGTAATTAATGTATGACTTCGGTGTTTGTTTTTCATCACAAGAATTCGTATACCATTGATTAGATATGACATGGGGAAAAGTCTTCCTTTTTCTGTGATCTACTTCCTAATGCATTACAATCCAAAATGTTTAATTTTTTGGATAGCAGAGGTGGTTTTCTAAAAAGGAGAAACAGAACTGTATTTGGCAGTTTTGTGGATGGTTTGGAGTTATCGCCCAAGGAGGGTGGTTACTTATACAAGTTGCATTGTCTCCAATCATTAGGTCTGAAGTAAAATTTTAGTACTGGTGGATATTCTAAAAATCTTTAGATCACCATATTTCTGCAATAAAAAACAGTGAGAGTAAGAATTTGAAACTACACTTGAGCTAACAAGACTTACTGTATTCAGGGGGGATTTCTTAATAGGTGTAAATGAAGTTACTTTGACTTGTTTGAGCTGGGTCTGGTACAGCGCTAAGTGAGTGTATTGAGATTGAGAGTTTAATGTTCATGGAGACTATAGAACTGTTTTTCTAGGCCTGGTTTGTACCTATATTTCTGCTCCTGTAGACAGACCGGTAATTCAGTGGTGTGTGTAGTGGACATTATTTTCTGCCAAAAATGAAAGCTATTAGGAATGAGATTTGCCTGACGGGTACAAAAATTCTGGCTAGGAAGATAGGATCCTGTAGTGAGGATAGGATGAATTAGATGACTCAGAAAATAGTGAAGGAACTGGTAATGGTTTCTCATTACTGGGGAACCAAGGCATAAAATAAATCTCTTGTAGTTCCTCAAGACTCAAGAGATTAACTTCCCTTGACTAGAAATTAAAGGAAATAAGATGTTCTTCCTCTTTTTATGTGCTTGATGACCATGAAATATTGGAAGGAAATATGATGTGTTGGTTTCATAAAGGGATTAAAAGCCTCATTATGACTGTAAGAATTGTGCTAAAGTTGCCTACGCTCTGCTTTGTGCTAGAATGAATGATGTGAATAAATGGCTGAAAGCATCGTTCAGGCATACAGTGTGACTAGTGGATATCCAGCAGGCCACCATACACTGTTACACATCAGTTTATCAAGCATTTGTACATCACCATCACAAACATCTAAGAAGATAATCAAAAATAAACAAACTACATTATAACTACAAACTAAATCCTCACAGTGAAACTTTTGTTGTATTTCTCACTATGTCGGCTACATATTCCCATCCATTATGTCTGAATAGTGAAGAATGGGGTGACGTAATGTCTGAAACTTGGCCCCTTTGAAGTCAGTGGGAGTTTTGCCATTGCCTGCAATGGGGTCAGGATTTGGGGCCATATGTAAATGGTGGTGTAATTTAGGTACTATCATGCTCATTTATGATTTTGTATGGTACAGAAACACCTGAAAGGATCAAATAACTTGCAACCTGCTTTCCCCCAGCTCTTTTTTCTATATTCTTCAGAATTGTGTGCACAGATTGCCAGGAAGGGTGTAAACAGGATGTCCCCTATTGATTAGCTCTTCCAACATTTTGAAAGTAAATAGCTAAAATTATTTTACTTGCTAGAAATCCCATGTAAGTTGGGCCCTGTCTTCACTATGGAGCTAAATTGGTGCTACTGCAATTGATTCAGTGGCATTGATTTAGCAAGTTGGGTGAAGATGTGCTAAATTGATGGGAAAGCGCTCTCCCATAGATTTTCTGTACTCCATTTCTCTGAGACGAGTAAGGTAAGTCAATGGGAGAGTTTTTCCCATTGACACAGCATGTTGTAGACACTGTGTGGTAAGTGGATCTAACCACATCAACTTCAGTTACATTATTCACATACCTGAAGTAGTGTAACTTAGATCAATTTACTGCAGTAGTGTAAATCTGGCCATAGATGCAAAGACCCCGTAGACTAGCAACAAATCCAGAACCTTACTCTGTTTTCTAGAAAATAGATTTGTGATTAGCAGCAGGCTTCTGTAAAATGGAAAGGTGGGCCTCTGTCTCAAAGTTAGGATTGGGATCTAAATCCACAAAGTTCTGTGGAGTCCAGATCTGGGATTTGGGTTGGCTTCATTAAGGAGAAAAAGCCCACTCGTGAGATTTGACTTTGGAACACAAGTTCCTCAAATTTCAGAGCCATTTTGATTCAGGCCCAGCCCTAGTAAGAGCTATAAAGATATATCAATTTGAATTTTGCAGATGTCTCTTTTCAAATACCTTTCTGCTTTGTGTTTTGCCATTTATACAATATGAAGGAACCACACAGGCACAGTGGGGTCCGAATAACTGTTTACATTAAATATATACAGTACAAGATGCAAAGCCTAGCCACATATACACACTGTTCTGGCAGGATTCTGAAACATAGAAGACAGTGAGAGCCACTAGAGGGCTTGCAAACTATATAGAAGAAACTATCCAATTTCTATACTTTGCTTTCCAGGCTACAGGTGCAGGCATATAGAGAAAGGAAGAAAGAAAGTGTGTAAGCTATATGGTATTTTTGCCTGCTTTTTCTGAATGGATATCGTTTGGCACCTTTATATTCAGGGTTGTTCAGATTAGTGTTTAAGCATGCATGAGTATGAGAATTTAATTTGTCTCTGTTGTGGTAGATTAAATTAGTGCATTTAGTATATTCTTAAAACATCTGTATTTTCAGTCAAGCCTCCCTTTAATGATACAGTCAGCTATTATTATATTAACCTCATCAGTGATGAGACCAGGAGACAGAGTATTTATTTAGGATTGTAAAACAACGTATAGCTAGGAATATTGGGATGAAATCAAGAAAGGGGAAATTTTGGCTCTGTAAAGAATTAACATCCTGACAGTGAACTCTTATTAGACTGTAGAATAGTCTTCTAGCAGAAATAGAAGTCTCATCACTTGGGACATTTTAAAATGCACTAGAAAATATACTGTAGGGGAAAAATCTGTTCTGGTAGAGAGATGGACTAAATGAACTAATTGGTGTTTCCCTTTTCTAACTGCTGTGATAGCAGTTTTGTAATTCATCAATTCAAGAAAATAACTTTACAATCTGTTAACTAACTAAGTCTATTTATTCCTTTCCCCCTGCACATACTGAATGAATATATCAAAGTGAAGCGGGGAGGAGGGAAGCAGCCATGGCCACAGCTGCTACCTGAGTACCCAGGCATTTGCCTTGGTTATAACAAAATCCCTAGGTTGTGAAGCTACGTTAGAGGTTTGTGACTAGGTACATGTTGTTTTCACAGTAATGTCCATAAAAGTGAGGAACTTTTGTGCTTAAGTTGTAATCTGTGTGCAGCTATGACTGAGAGTTGCCCAGTGTATTGTATGCAGTAGAAAAATGAAGAACTAGTAGCTGTACACATGGTGTGAATAATTCCCAGAAAGTTGTACACAAATGGCCACCATAATACAAGTGCTGCATTACTGCTACATGAAGGACATAAACATAATGTACAGTAGGTAATGTTTTACCTCTGGATGCAGAAAACATGTTTCTGGCCTCTACATGTATAAAGGCTTTAGCCAAAACCTCTTGCTCAGTCTATGTACTCCCAACCCTACATCAGATTGGCTGTAAGATTCATGTCCAAGACCAAAATATTTATTATAAGGAGGCCTCAAATTTTACACCTGCAGTTTCAGGTTCTGCAAACAATTTATTGGCATTGTGAACTGAAGACTGAAAAAGTAGAATTTAGATGTGTATGTACATCACTTGCACAAATGGTTTTTCCTTTGAAACCCAGGTATTGGATTTCAAGGGACTGATTCTTGCTGATTTGCATCTTGTGTAGTCATTCATAACTGTACAAAGTACAGGGTAAAATGTTGCTCAATCACAGTGATAGCATGCTACACTCATGTTACACAAATATCAGACTACATGCTACTGACCATGTGAAATTTTAGATTGCTGTGCTGGGAAATATTGGGATAGTTTATTTGCATGTCCATGTCATTTCAGTGCTGGGAATATAATTTAAGATCTGGTGACATTTATATCCCCAATGCATCATCCAGAAAAATGTTCTTGTTGTTTTCTGCTTGTTTAAATAAAACATTACTAATATGGCTAATATTAGCTAAAATTGACAGCTTCTGAATTTCAAAACGACTTTCCTGCATACATCACAATCCCATCCTGCACCAATATTTATGGAAACTGTCAGGGTTCCTTCCCCACTCTGAACTCTAGGGTAGAGATGTGGGGACCAGCATGGAAGACCCCCTAAGCTTATTCTTACCAGCTTCGGTTAAAACTTCCCCAAGACACCGATTTCTTTCTTGCCGTGGGAACTAGCTTAGGTTAAAAACCTGGTACACTGCCACCACCAAGCAATTTAAACAAAGAACAGGGAAAGAGCCCACTTGGAGACGTCTTCCCCCAAAATATCCCCCCAAGCCCTAGACCCCCTTTCCTGGGGAAGGCTTGATAAAAATCCTCACCAATTGGTACAGGTGAACACAGGCCCAAACCTTTGGATCTTAAGAACAATGAAAAATCAATCAGGTTCTTAAAAGAAGAATTTTATTTAAAGAAAAGGTAAAAGAATCACCTCTGTAAGATCAGGATGGTAAATACTTTACAGGGTAATCAGATTCAAAACATAGAGAATCCCTCTAGGCAAAACCTTAAGTTACAAAAAGACACAAAACCAGGAATACACATTGCCTCTGGTACAGCGAATTTCACAAGCCAAAAACACAAAAGAAAATCTAATGTATTTTCTAGCTAGATTACTTACTTACTTTACAGGAGTTGGGAGGCTTGCATCCTTGATCTGTTCCCAGCAAAGATATCACACAGACAGACAAAACCCTATTTCCCCCTCTCCAGATTTGAAAGTATCTTGTCCCCTCATTGGTCATTTTGGGTCAGGTGCCAGCGAGGTTACCTTAGCTTCTTAACCCTTTACAGATGAAAGGATTTTGCCTCTGGCCAGGAGGGATTTTATAGGACTGTATACAGAAAGGTGGTTACCCTTCCCTTTATATTTATGACAGAAACCATGCTACTTTTCATAAAATCCTCATTAAAATGATCAGTCTTGCACCTAATAAGTCCATCTTCCTTACCATTTCCCTCTTAATTTCAAGTAATAGATCAGGTCTTTTCCTGACCTTTGGTGTTCCTGTTGGATGCTATATTTTTGTTATCTCTCCTAACTCATCTGCTATTGAGGGCCTGGACACACACACACACACTGTGCATCAAAATCAGGTGGAAAATTATTTTTGGTTGTATCCTGCAGACTCTGCCTATTAACTAAACCTGTTTCTGAAATAAGCTTTTGACCCCCTTCACGTGCACTTTGATTTCCTTAAGGATTGTGCCTTTTTATAGCTTTAATTTTATAGTGAAAGAAGCCCTTTATATCTGCATACTGCTGATCATGTGTTTAAAATAATTGGAATGTACTGTAGAAAGCAATTGATATTGTTTGTATTATTTAAAGAATATTAAAACTCTGGGGTGGACTATTTTTTCTGTTAAGTCTACTTGTGTTGCAATAATGGCACAAAGTAGCCTTAATAGGGACTTAAGTGGCCAACTTGAGATCCCCTTGTGGAGGGGGATATGTCAATGATATAATGCAGTCTTTGGCACAGGGATGTACCCGGGAGTGTCCTGGGGACAGATGTGATGGGAGCAGAAAGATAAGGGGTTCACTTTTTAATATGGTTATTATCTCCAAATTTCAGGGAGCACTTTTATTTTGTGTACTACTTAGGACCCATATTTAAAATAAAAACCCATATCTTGTTTGTGAGGGTGAAGTGGTCAAAATAGTTTTTCCATCTGAATGCAATGGTATGTAATATTGCTTCACATAATGCTTTATTTTTGTACATGCTGACATAGCAAAATTACATTGTTTTACAAATAGAGACTGAGGATCTTCTGCATCTTTTAACTCCTTGTCTAAGTTGGATCAAATACAGAAATAGTGGGCCAGATTCACTAGTATGCTGCAGCTGATGCAAAATCAGCTTAACCAGACAGTTCAGTTGTACTGTGTTGCTCGAGTAATGCAAAGCAGCGAGAGTGTGCCAGTGAAAGTGGCCCATCGTTTTTAATTTCTGCAATTTATTATTTTATAACCAAGCCCTGAGCAATATTCTCCAAAAATAACAGCAGCTGCGGCTCCCTGCCACACACACTTCAACTATGTCCTGCCATACCTGTGTCTCATGAAGGGTGGCGTTTTTCAAAGAGCGAAGCACTGGCCTAACCTTTCATTGATTTCAGTGGGATCTGAGTTCATAGGATCATAGAATCTCAGGGTTGGAAGGGACCTCAGGAGGTCATCTAGTCCAACCCCCTGCTCAAAAGCAGGACCAATCCCCAATTAAATCATCCCAGCCAGGGCTTTGTCAAGCCTGAGAGTTAGCCAACACTGGGTGCTTTTGAAAATCCCACCTATTTTGTGTTTCTTGTTTTGTATTATTCATCTAATTCTATCCTACCTTTTACTTTCTTTAACTTCTCGGGTACAGAATTGCCTTTTCCCATTAGTAAATTCATTCTTGATTTATCAAGAAGCCAGGTATCTAAGAACATTAACCTGTGATGCATTTTATAGCATATACAATACATACTGTACTAGTGACATGTTAAAGTCAAGGTTTTTTCTTAAATTTGTAATGCAAATTTAATCAATGTTTTCAAAATGATTTCAGTTAAACCTTAAAATGCTGGCAGTTTGTGGAATGCCAGCCAAATTATACTTAGGAGGCTGGATACTAAGTGTGAGCCAAACTTTCAAAGAGGCCCGTACCCTTGCGTCCATTAATGAACTTGCAGAGCCCACGCATATGTACATTTTGAGCACTGATGTTTTGTATACACTGAGATGAAAGTGCTTTCTGTTAATTTTTGACTTGTAGATTTTAAGCCTCCAAAGAACATAACATAAGAATGGCCATACTGGGTCAAACCGAAAGTCGATCTAGCCCAGTATCCTGTCTTTCAACAGTGGCCAATGCCAGGTGCTCCAGAGGGAATGAACAGAAAATCATAAAATGATCCATCCCCTGTCACCCATTCCCAGCTTCTAGCAAACAGAGACTAGGGACACCATCCCTGCCCATTCTGGCTAATAGCCATTGATGGACCTATCCTCCATGAACTTATCTAGTTCTTTTTTGAACCCTGTTAGTCTTGGAGTTTAAACACCCATAGTCCTTGCCACATTGTCATTATAAAATCTCCTTTATGTAGAGAAATAGCTGTGCAGTTAGGTCTGGCCATAATGGACAGAGCTGTGAAGCTGGCTTCATATTTCATTACCAACTTAAAATTCAGTTCAGATTTTTCAAGTCCTATTAACGTTTGTGAACCACCCATTTTAAAGAAAATCTGGGCCAATTTGATTTTTTCATCAAAACTACATAAATGTCTCAGGTTCTTTTTTTTAAATGAATCTATATATGAATTTGAGCTAAACTCCTGAGTTTCAATTAGGTTTCTACATTCAAATCCCTGTGCACAGGCTATTTGAATTCATGTAATTGAAGCAATTTTACTAAGTTTGAGGATAAAATTGTGTGCAAAAATTTTTGCTATTACGATTATAAAAACTGCATGCTTTTGGGTTACATTTTTGAAACTCAAGATGGATTAGCTGACTTTGATTTGTGATATTAATTTTGGTTCCTTGGTTAATGGAGGCCACCCTCTGAGGTCAGGAGGATTAGCAAAAACCAGCAAGACTCATTTCTCCGAGCTAAAGTCGGGGCAGGTACAAACCCATTTTTCCCCTCTGCAGGATACCTTGAAGTTAATGGCTTACAGAATATTCTGTGAGCCAAAGGTTAAAGATAACACGTGATATTAAAGTGTGGTTCTGCTCTGCAAAGTGACTGTGAAGATACCATTGAGGATGTACTGAATGAATAAGGAAAAATACAGCTAAGCAAATCCAGTGTTCTCATTTCAAACATTTGTGTTCTATTTCTGAGCAGTCAGTGAACTGGGAGAAGCCATTCCCTCCCTGAATTATATCAAGTGTTCAGTACTATTTTCATACTAGATAGCCATTAGAATTTCCATAGGAACCTGGGGATGTTGCTACGAAGAAGAATCATCCTACCATTCCATTCCTGGTTTGTGCAATACATTGAAACATGTCTTGAGTTTCTTAACATGTTTTTGGAGCTTTTCCACTTTGTATAAATAATTAAATATTCATTGGAGCAGGGACTGGACTCTGATTCTCCTACATCCTGGATGAGTAAACTGATCACTGGACTATGGAGTCCGTCTCTCTTGCTTGCTGTCTGGCTCAATGAATAGTTTTATTTATACTAAATGGAACAATTGGAAAGGGTTTGGAGAGGAAAGGAGAGTGACACTCTAATCATGTTCTTGGTAAATTCCTCTAGGACGTGGAAGACCCACATTTAAGTCCTTGTTCTGCCTGATTATTCTGCAGTAGTTATTCTGGTCAGCTTCCCCATGTAGACAAGATACTGAAGCTTTACTCCTCTAAAGCAGGTCCCATGAGGAGAGAAATGGTATCATCTAGTAAGGAGAAGCTAAGGAGGAATCCCTAGCAGCTCAAAATCTTTCTGTAGCTGCTCCCAGCAGGAAGACAGAAGGAATCAGTCAAGTCTTGATGCAACTGTTCTCCACAGGGAGTGAAGAAACTACCAAGGGCTCACTATAGTTTCCAATTGCCCCTGCAACTTTTTGTGTTTAGGGAGTAGGAGGACTCTTCTGTTGTTGTTATGAATATCTATAGTGATTTTCAGTGGGGAGAAATAACTTCCCTTTAAGGAATGGTTGCTTCCCTTTAAGGTGCGTTTATTTATTTTAATACAACTATTGCATCACTGAGAAAATAAAACTGAACCAAAGCTCCAGTAGTGCTGTAGAGCCTACTGCTGTGCTCTTCCTTCTAGTTTACAGCAGCAGTTAACCTGACCAAATCGAGGGCTAATATTAATTGATGTTGCTCATTGCACAAATATGATAAACATGTTGACTGGGTAAGTTAAAAAGGATGGTTAAATAGAACAGGCATGCTAATATCAGCTCCACTCAAAATGAGAATGAAGATCCATATTTGTAAAACGAGAGGATAAAAATCAACAAGTAGAAAAATATTTTCAAATATCTGCAAGGACAGTGCAAACAACAAAGAATAAAACAAGAATTACAAGAGTGGTTTTTTTTTAAAAATAATGTTCTGAGTGATTCATGTCCTTGTGTAACATTATTACAGTGCCCCAATGTCATAGAGCTCATGCAGTGTAACCTGGGGAATGGGGCAGACCCATGCAGCCTACTCAATCTTGCAGGGGTCGCAGTCACCCCACATAAATATACAAGGCAGGTAAAGTTGGATGGCGCAGAAACCATGGCACTCGTAGACTCAGGGAGTGCTATCACCCTAATTTCGGGTAAATTTTTCAGGTGAAAATTGAAATTCAAGGAAATATCACCGGGATGAAAGTAGGAGTAGTCCCAAACCTCCCATACCTTGTGCTCATAGGTAGAGATTTCCCCGGGTTTGGAAACTTGCTCCCACCGGAGGGAGGGGAGTTCCCTGAACTTCAGGAGGCTTCCACGGCAGAATGTTGCCTCCCTGGGATATTTCCACAAAAAATGGAACTATTCCTTGTCCTGGGGAAAGACAGGAAGACCCAAGAGAGAAAGAAGGGCAGCCAAGCCCTCGGGTACCCAAATCTTGATACAAGTACAGAGGGCTGCCTGTGTAGGCAGATGTACATGGGCAACTGAAGGGGAAGGCCTCGAGACAGAGGAGGTGTCGGAGATCAGTTCAAACCCCAACCTCACAGAACTGGCCGAGAGGGCAGAGACAGATCCCTCAGAGTTCTGGCTGATAAGCTCCGGGAGAGAGACTTTTGGACGGCACCAGGTGGAAGACCCAAGGCACAAGAAAGATGTGGTACCTATAGAGGGAAAGGCCTGGGGGCCAGGGCCTTATTTTGTGATCAAGAGGAACCTCCTATACCGGGTCATGCAAATGCAGGAGCAAGAGGTACACCAGCTCCTAGTACCCTGGAAACACCAGAAGACCATATTAAGCCTCGCTCACAGTCACCTTTTTGGAGGGCATCTGGGAGTGGAGAAAACCCAGGCACGAATCTTACGCAGATTCTTCTGGCCCGGGGTACATGAAGACGTCCGGCAGTACTGTGCCTCCTGCCCTGAATGTCAATTGCACAGCCCTAGTCCACATCTAAGAGCCCCTTTGGTACTCCTGCCGATCATCGAAGTTCCATTCAAGCGGATCGCCATGAATCTTGTGGGGCCGCTAGCGCAGTGGTTCCCAAACTTGTTCCGAAAGACTCTGGCAGGCCAGGCCACTTTGTTTACCTGTCGCGTCTGCAGGTTCGGCCGATCGCAGCTCCTAGTGGCCGCTGTTCACTGCTCCAGGCCCATGGGAGCCACTGGAAGCGGCGGCCAGTAAGTCCCTCGTAAAACGACCTGAGGCCACCAGTATGTGCTGGTCATCCTAGGCTATGCAATCAGCTACCCAGAAGCTGTCCCCTTATGAAACACAGCCTCCAAAAGCATTACCAAAGAATTAGTGGCAATCTTCACCCAGGTAGGGCTACCAAAAGAAATCCTCACAAACCAGGGAACACCATTCATGTCCAAGTTGATGAAGGACCTGTGTTCCCTGCTCCATGTCCAGACCCTGTGGACCTCAGTTTACCACCCACAAACTGATGGTCCAGTGGAAAGATTTAACCGGACCCTCAAGGCCATCATACAAAAGGTGGTAAACAAGGATGGGAAAGATTGGGACAACCTACTACCGTACCTCATGTTCGCCATCCGCTAGGTCCCCCAAGCTCCACCGGATTCTCCCCCTTTGAGCTGTTGTATGGATGCAACCCCTGAGGCATCCTGGACATAGCCAAGGAAATTTGGGAGGAGGAACCCAGTGAGGGGAAGAATGTAATAGAGCATGTGCTATGGATGAGGGACCGCATAGCCCAGGTCACTCCCATAGTGAGGGAGCATCTAGAGAGAGCCCAAGAGGCCCAGTGAACCTACTAAACCGTCAAGCCAAGGTCCGTCAGTTTCAACACAGTGCCAGAGTAATGGTACTAGTATCCACGGCTGAAAGTAAGCTGTTGGCCCAGTGGCAAGGGCCCTACGAAATAGTCAAACCTGTAAGGGAAGTAAATTACAAGGTGCAACGACCAGGATGTTGAAAACTAGAGCAGATATACCACATCAACCTTCTGAAACCCTGGCATGCCCAAGAGGCATGCACAGTGGTTCAAGAAGACCTACACTCAGGTGAGGGTCTCTCCCAATCTAACAACATCCCAGAAGAAAGAGGTAACTGAGAAGATCGCCCAATATCAAGACGTATTCTTGACAAAGCTGGGTTACACAACTGGGACATATCACCAGATTGTCATGAACCCTGGGGCCAGAGTAACAATAAGGCCCTGCAGGGTGCCAGCAGCCAAAAGGGAGGAAATAAAAGTGGAAGTCAGGAAAATGTTGGAGATGGGGATCATCAAAGAATCCCACAATCAGTAGTCCAGCCCAATAGTGTTGGTGCCCCAACCTGATGGCACCACGAGGTTCTGCAACGACGTCAGTCGACTAAACGAGATATCCCAGTTTGATGCCTACCCTATACCCCGCATAGACGAACTAGTGGACCGTCTGGGGAATGCCCGGTACTTGACGACCCTAGACTTGACAAACTGGTATTGGCACATTTCTCTAGCTGAAGATGCAAAGGAAAAGACAGCATTCTCTACACCAGAGGATCTTTTCCAATATACGATCCTCCCTTTTGGACTACATGGGGCCCCAGCTACCTTTCAGCGCCTCATGGACAAGTTATTACACCCCTATGCTGTGGCCTACTTGGATGATGTGGTGATTCATATCCCAGACTGGGAAACCCATTTGAAGAAGGTGGGGGTGGTCCTTGATACCTTCAGGCTGGCTGGCCTTGTGGCAAACCCTGTTAAGTTCACTGTGGGGTTCACGGAGGCCAAATATCTTGGCTACGTGGTAGGAAAAGGTCTGGTAAAACCCCAACTGAATAAGTTAGAGGCCATCCAAAATTGGCCACAGCCAAGTAGTGAGAAGCTAATCCGAGCATTCCTTAGTGAAGGCCATTGGTCCTGATCCAGTCAAATGGTCAGACGCAGCAGAGAGGGCTTTCACAGACCTACGGACTGCCCTCTGCAGTAATCCCCTATTGATAGCCCTGGATGTCACTAAGGAATTTATCCTACAGACAGATGCATCTGAGGTGGGATTAGGGGCTGTCCTGTCACAGATGGTTGGGGAAGAGGAACACCCAATTCTCTACCTAAGTAGGAAACTCCTTCCGAGGGAACAAAAATATGTAGTGGTAGGGAGAGAGTATCTTGCCATAAAATCGGCCATGGAAATGTTGCATTTCTATCTGCTGGGGCATAGATTTGTCCTTGTGACCGACCATGCCCCTCTTCAATGGATGCAACGGAACAAGGAAAAGAACACCAGGGTAACCAGGTTCCAACCTTTCCAGTTCTGCATGCAGCATAGAGTGGGGAGTCACCATGGCAATGCCAATGGCTTATCACATGTACTGGTGTCCCAAGCTGCCCAACCCCTTTGTGTTGAGCAGCGGGGAGGGATATGTGATATCCCATAGATAGGAATATGGATATGTACCAGTTGGTACAGCAGAGTAGGAGAAGGCAGATATACTGGCCACTAGATAAACAGTTTTCTGTTCCCTGACTGACTGGAGTAGGGGCTGCTCTAGGCTAGGGTGGACACATGACTCCAATTAACCTGCAAAGTCAGGTGAGGCCATTAAGCTAATGCGAATACCTAACTCTAATTAAGGCCCCTCTGATACTATAAAAGGGCTCATTCCGGTTAGGCCGCGGAGCGCCAGGGAGCCAGAGGAGAGGAAGTGCGGCTGAAGGGCTGGATAATAAGGACGCCCTCAAGTCACTGAAAAGGGAGCCCTAAGGTAAGGGTGAAGAAGACGTTAAGAGAAAGAAGCGGGAGAACTGTGGGGAAGTGGCTCAGGGAAATGTAGTAACTCTGGCAGTGAAAGGTCGGCTGCCAACAGCTGCTGCCATTAGGGTCCCTGGGCTGGAACCCCGAGTAGAGGGCGCGCCTGGGTTCCCCCCAACCCGACACTACAGAAACACCACCTGGGAGGGGAAGACAGGCTCCTGTCAGGACAGGGGCCTAAACTGTTGGGGAATAAGCCCATAGTGACAAGAGACTCTGGGAGTTCTCTCACTAACCTCCTTGCTGGCTTATGATGAAAAGGGCTCAGTAGACTGTAATCCTGGCCCTAGAGAGAGAAGGGCTAATGGAGGGTCGCAGTGAGCCTCTGCAGCTAGCATAAACCACCTGGATGCACGGGACCCACGGGGACAAGGTTGGAGCAACAAGAAATAAATCATAGCCTATCCTTGGGAAATTTTCCACTCATTGAAACCCTTATTCAGATAGCCCCATTGATTTTGGTAGGATTTCTGAAATGAACAGTTGTTAGAATAAGATTTTTGGAGGATCAAGCTCAATTTTTATAAGTCTATATGACTCAAAGTATATAAATCTAGCCCTTAGGCTTAACAACATAAAGCCAACCATTAAATTCCTGGAGTAAGAAGAAATTTTTCTCTGCATCGTGTTATAGCATCATTTGTGTTTATATCCTTTTCCAGTGTAAGTGTGTGTGAGTCAGGGAGGGGGGACAGTTAATCCATCTTCTTCAAAACTCCAGACATTTTGTTTTGGGAGATAGGTGATGTTCCTAGGGTAATGACAATGAGAAGTGATGAAGTGCTATAATTCATATTTGTTTGCTTAACACTAACTATATATTTCCAGGGATGAGAATATTCAAGAACACCATTCTTAGTGTGAGATGCTCAAAAAGCAGAGAAAAATACTTTAAGGCTGTGAGAGAGAGAGAACATACTTATTGCAAAATTAGAACTGATGCTATAATTTAGTCTCTCAGCATGGGTACAAATGACTTGAGAAGGTTTGCAACTGGAATAGTTTAACAGTAATGTTGATCAGGCTGCTCTTACTCTCTGCTGCAGTTTCTCTATCTGTTTAATGGAATCACTGGCAAAATGTTCTTCTTGTGGCTCCCATCCGTATTGTGGTACATTGCTGCCCCATTAAAGTGAGTCAGCCAAACGTTCTAGTGGTGTTTCTTCCAATAAAAAATTATTTTCTTTCACTGTATAAATGGCATTGACCTTTCAAGCAGCAGGCAGCAGTTCAGAGAAACTGACTGCCAAAAATCTCCACACCTAGAAATTTTGATTAACTGTAGTCTGTTTCTCACTATTCTGTAATAATCCTTATTACTGAGGGGTTTAATTCTACTCCTTCCATTCCTTTCCTTAAAACCTACTCATTAAGCACAATGATCTGCTGACTGCTGTTTCAAATTAGATTATTTGCCAAAAAGCATAATTTTCCTGCTACATCTGCAGAGTCTTTAATAAAAATTTATACGGTCTTTGACACCAGTAGAGCCATTATGGCTGCTTGACAAGCATAGAAGAATAGTAGTCCAAGATTGATTTCTTACTCTCATCTGGAGTTTCGACTTCTCTTTTGGGGAATATTTGTGATAACAGGTTTATAGGAGTGTGATTTCTTTATGATTTTAAAAGTATTTCTCTTCCATAAAAGTACATTTTAGAACATAACATTTTAAATCTACGTCAGAAGAGATTTCACTATTTTTGCTGTCTCCCCCCTCGCCCCCCCCGGGCTGGGGCACCTAAACTTTGATTCTCCCTTTCTACGCTAGAAAGAAGTGACCTGAATTATTTTTGTAGTTGGCACAAAGTGGTTTATGGTACTGTAGTCAAAGAGAATTTTATTCATGAATCAACACTGGCAAAAAATTAAATGAATATCAATACTGATAATCATAATGTCAGTCTTCCTACAGAGTGATGGCTTCAGAAAGACTTCATAGCTTTTGTTAGTTCCTAATCATTAATGTCAGAATGAACCGTTTTCACCCACTGTTATGTTCAGGAGGCAGCCATTCTGAGTCATGTATTTAAAAAACAAGGCAGCAGCAAGAATTTGCCTGTATACTCTTCAATGTAACTTAACATTGGTGCATTAAATTCACAGATACAGGGTCTATACACTGCTTTTCTCTCCCTTCACACCTCAAAATAGGGGTTCAGCAGAGTGCACTTTGTGCCTATCTTCCATTAAAAAGACTGGGACTGTTCAACCTAGAGAAAAAATGACTAAGAGGGGATATGGTGGAGGTCTATAAAATCAGGAGTGGTGTGGAGAACGTGAATTGGAAAGTGTTGTTTACCCCCTTTGCGTAACACAAGAACCAAGGGACACCCAATGAAATTAATGGGCAACAGTTTTAAAACAAATATAAGGAAGTACTTCTGTATGTAACATACAGTCAACCTGTGGAACTCATTGTGAAGGCCAAAAGTATAGCTGGGTTAAAAAAATAATTATATAAGTTCATGGAGGATATGTCCATTAATGGCTATTACCCAACGTTGTCAGGAATGCACCCTGACAGGTTTCAGAGTGGCAGCCGTGTTAGCCTGTATCCATGAAAAGAACAGGAGTACTTGTGGCACCTTAGATACTAACAAATTTATTAGAGCATAAGCTTTCGTCGGCTACAGCCCACTTCACTATGCATCTGATGAAGTGGGCTTTAGCCCATGAAAGCTTATGCTCTAATAAATTTATTAGTCTCTAAGGTGCCACAAGTACTCCTGTCCTTTTTGAGGAATGCACCCTGTGTGCTAGGTGTCCCTGAGCCTCTGACTGTCAGAAGCCAGGGCTGGATGACAGGGGATGGATCACTCGATAATTCCCCTGTTCTGTTCATTCCCTCTGAAGTGTCTGGCATTGGCCACTGTTGGAAGACAGGATACTGAGCTAGAAGGACCTTTGATCTGACACAGTATGGCCATTCTTGTTGTCTTATGTTCTATCTGCACTGGAGTGAATTTTACCCTATATCTAGAAGATCATCTAATTACCAGTACTTGACCATTGTGGGTGATTTCAACGGCTAAAGGGCGCAAGTCTGGTGTATTACAGAATACCATATTTTTCATGTTAACTTTCAAATCAACTGTCTGTCTCTTGTGATTTAATAGTCCTATTAGTGTACTCGACTGATGGCGCTATTTCTGCAGTAGGTCTGTGAGCCTAATGAACCATTCAAGACTTCTTTCCAGTTCCTTCTGAACTCATCTCTGGTAGATAGTTATACTGCATAGGATCTGGGAAACATGTTCTTGACTGACAGTGAGTAATTTCCTATTTGCCTACATGAAACACTCACCACAACTCATCAGTGTTCTGAAGAGAGTTGGTTTGCTGTCACACTGAAATAGCTTTTCTACGTTTGTTTGAATTCTTCTTAATAATCACTTATTTGGTTTAAGCTTTCAGATGTGTTCATGAGCAGCGGGGCATATCATTTCAAGTAGGCTCCTTGGTGGTGTGTTTCTATATGCAAGTATAATCAAAGATTAATCATTGATTATCCTCATATTTTTGTTTTTGACAGCTCAAATAATTCACCCTGTTCTCCCATCTGATCTTGGACCCAATACATCCAAACCCCCAGTGCTTTCCAAAAGCTTGACTTTGTATTCTACAACTATATTGTGAACCATTATCAGAAAACACTTGATCAGGAGTTAAATCTTTTGCAAAGATAGATTTCCAATGACAAATCACTGTTTTGGTCCAGCTATCGAGCAGAAAGATTCAAAGCAGCTGGGATACAAATCAATTATTCCTAAAAGGTCTTTGCCTTCAAAGTAAAAGAGATTAGGGAAAACATTTTGCCAAGGTATTTTTGGTATTTGCTAAGGATGTAATGAGATTTTATATTATATCAGCAATTTGTGTATTTATACCAGAAAATCAACAAGCTGTTTTTTTTTGGTTTTTTTTGCATCGTTCCGTACCCAGATATACTTCATGGATGAGATGTTTCTTTTTGCCTGTGTCCATTCATAAAGTATCATTAGTTTTGGGGATTTGTATCAACTCCTGTATTTTATCCATACAGACTAGGGGGCAATGCTGCAGTAAGCATATGGTTTTGTTGTTCCATATCATGTTACATTGCTATGATCAGTTTTTTTTAAAAAAATCCTAAATTACTAAATATACTGCATCTAAGGTTTGCCTGGCACACAACTCCATGTAGCGATTACCTTTGTATCTCAACAGCATTCTTTGTTTTCCAGGAGGATAATCTAGTCAATTTTTTTTAATTATGGCTTCTAAGGGTCTGTGGTCAAGTTCAATTCCAAATTGTCTTCATTAATCATATATGACATATTTCACCTCCCCATACTATGGACATATTTACTTGTCTGTCTGGGATGAAGTGGTTTATCAGTTTGATACACTGCTCTGCAACAAAAAAAATTTGACCACCACCCTTAAGAGCTTAAGAACAGCCATACTGGGTCAGATCAAAGGTCCATCTAGCCTAGTATCCTGTCTTCTGACAGTGGCCAATGCCAGGTGTCCCAGAGGGAATGGACAGAAATGATCCATTTCCTGTCACTCATTCCCAGCTTCTGGCAAACAGAGGCCAGGGACACCATCCTGGCTAATAGCCATTGATGGACCTATCCTCCATGAATGTATCTAGTTCTTTTTTGAACCCTGTTAGTCTTGGCCTTCATAATACCTTCTTGCAAAGAGTTCCACAAGTCGACTATGCGTTGTGTGAAGAAATACTTCTTTTTTTTGTTTGTTTTAAATCTGCTGCCTATTAATTTCATGTGGTGATCCCCTAATTCTTGTGTTATGAGAAGGAGTAAATAACACTTATTTACTTTCTCCACACCAGTCATGATTTTATAGACCTCAGTCATATCCATCCTTAGTCTTGTCTTTTCCAAGCTGAAAAGTCCCAGTCTTATTAATCAGTCCACAGATGGAAGCCGTTCCATAGCCCTAATAATTCTGTTGCCCTTTTCTGAATCTTTTCCAATTCCAATATATCTTTTTTTGCGATGGGACGAGCACATATGCACGCAGTATTCAAGATGTGGGCATACCATGGATTTATATAGAGGCAATATGATATTTTCTGCCTTATTTTCTATCCTTTTCTTAATGATTTCCAACATTCTGTTCACTTTTTTGACTGCCGCTGCACATTGCGTGGATATTTTCAGAGAACTATCCACAATGACTCCAAGATCTTTCTTGAATGGTAACCATTAATTTAGACCCCATCATTTTATATGTGTAGTTGGGAATATGTTTTCCAAAGTGCACTACTTTGGATTTATAAACATAGAATTTCATCTGCCATTTTGTTGCTGAGTCACCCAGGGTTGTGAGATCCTTTTGTAGCTCTTTTCAATCTGCTTGGGACTTGAGTAGTTTTGTATCCTCTGCAAATTTTTCCACCTCACTGTTAACCCCTTTTTCCAGATCATTTATGAATATGTTGAATAGGACTGGTTCCAGTACAGACACTATTATTTACCTCTCTCCATTCTGAAAACTGACCATTTATTCCTACCCTTTGTTTCCTATCTTTTAACCAGTTACCAATCCATGAGAGGACCTTCCCTCTTATCCAGTGACATTACTTTAAGAGCCTTTCGTGAGGGACCTTCTGAAAATCTAAGTACACTATATCCACTGGATCCCCCTTGTCCCCGTGCTTGTTGACCCCCCTCAAAGAATTGTAGCAGATTGGTGAGGCGTGATTTCCCTTTACAAAAACCATGTTGACGCTTCCCCAACAAATTGTGTTCATCTATGTGTCTGACAATTTTGTTCTTAACTATAGTTTCAATCAGTTTGCCTGGTACTGAAGTCAGGCTTGCTGGGATCATCCCTGGAGCCCTTTTTAAAAATTGGTGTCTCATTAGCCATCCTCCAGTCATTTGGTACAGAAGCTGATAGGTTACAGACTACAGTTAGTAGTTCTGCAATTTCACATTTGAGTTCCTTCAGAACTCTTGGGTGAATATCATCTGGTCCTGGAGACTTATTATTGTTTTTAGTTTATCAATTTGTTCCAAAACCACCTCTAATGACACCTCAATCTGGGACAGTTCCTCAGATTTGTCACCTAAACAGAATGGTTCAGGTTTGGGAATCTCCCTAACATCCTCAGCCATGAAGACTGATGTAAAGAATTCATTTAGTTTCTCCACAATGGCCTTATCTTTGAGTATTTCTTTAGCATCTTGATCATCTGGTGGCCCCCACTGGTTGTTTAGCAGGCTTCCTGCTTCTGATGTACTATTTTTTTTTCTTTTGCTATTACTTTTAGTGTCTTTGGCTAGCTGTTCTTCAAATTATTTTTTGGCCTTCCTAATTGTAGTTTTACATTTTCTTTTGCCAGAGTTTATGCTCTGTTCTGTTTTCCTCACTAGGATTTAACTTTCACTTTTTAAAGGATGCTTTTTTGCCTCTCACTGCTTTACTTTGTTGTTTAGCCATGGTGGCACTTTTTTGGTTCTCTTACTATGTTTTTTAGTTTGGGGTATACATTTAAGTTGAGCCTCTATTATGGTGTCTTTAAAAAGTTTCCATGCAGCTTGCAGGGATTTCACTTTTGGTGCTATACCTTTTTACTTTCTAATCTCCTCATTTTTGTGTAGTCCTCCTTGCAGAATTAAATGCTACAGTGTTGGTCTGCTATGGTGTTTTCCCTGCCACAGGGATGCTAAATTTAATTATATTATGGTCACTATTACCAAGTGGTCCAGCTATAGTCATCTCTTGGACCAGATTCTGTGCCCTATATAGGACTAAATCAAGAATGGTCTCACCTCTTGTGGGTTCCAGGATTAACTGCTCCAAGAATCAGTCATTTAAGGTGTCAAGAAACTTTGTCTGCATCCTGTCCTGAGGTGACATGTACCCAGTAAATATGGGGATAGTTGAAATCCCCCATTATTATTATTTATTATTGAGTCTATTTTAATAGCCTCTCTAATCTGATCAGGTGACTGGTAATATATCCCTACTACTATATTCTTATTATTAGAGCATAGAATTACTATCCATAGAGTTTGGTTCATTTAAGATTTTTTATTTCATTTGATTCTACGTTTTCTTTCACATATAGTGCCATTCCCCCACCTGCATGACCTGTTCCGTCCTTCTGGCATATTTTGTACCCTGGTATTATTGTGTGTCCCATTGATTATCCTCATTACACCAAGTTTCTGTTATGCCTATTATATCAATATCCTCATTTAATACAAGGCACTCTACTTCACCCATCTTATTATTTAGACTTCTAGCATACAAGACTTCTGATACACAAGCACTTTAAAAACTTGCCACTTTTTAGCTGTCTGCCATTACATGATGTAATTGAATGGGACTTTTTTCATTTGACTCTTTCTCATCAGATCCTACCTGTATTTTATCATTTTCCATCCTCTCCTCTTTATTAGGACATAGAGAATCTCCATTAATAGATCCTCCCCTAAGGGATGTCTCTGTCTGAACCACATGCTCCTCTGCACCTGTCGGCTTTCCCCCAGACCTTTTTTAAAAACCTGCTCTATGACCTTTTTTAATTTTAAGCACCAGCAGTCTGGTTCCATTTTAGTTTAGGTGGAGCCCATTCTTCCTGTATAAGCTCCCCCCCCTCCCAAAAGTTTCCCCAGTTCCTAATAAATCTAAACCCCTCCTCCATACACCATTGTCTCATCCACACACCATTGTCTCATCCACACATTGAGACCCTGCATTTCTGCCGGTCTAACTGGCCCTGGGCATGGACTTGAAGCATTTCACAGAATGCTACCATGGAGGTCCTGGACTTCAATCTCCTACCTAGCAGCCTAAATTTGGCCTCCAGGACCTTTCTCCTATCTTTCCCTATGTCAGTGGTACCTACATGTACCATGACCACCAGCTGCACCCCAGCACTATACATAAATCTATCCAGATGCCTCGAGAGACCTGCCTTCGCACCAGAGAGGCAAGTCACCATGCAGTTCTCCTGGTCATTGGAAACCCAGCTATATATGTTTCTAATGATTTAATTACCCATTACTAATACCCGTCTCTTCCTAATAACTGGTTTCCTCCCCCGTAGAGGTATCCTCAGTGTGAGAGGATACCACAACATCATCTGGAAGGAGGCTCCCACATATGGGATCATTTCCTTTGCTCCAGTTGCAGTACTTCTTTTCTGAGACTTTTATCCTCCTCAACAGCACAGCTGTCAAACCAGGGGTGGGACTGTTATACTGTGTCCTAGAAAGTCTCATCTTTGTCTCACCCTTTAATAAACTCAACCCAGGGGGTTGTACATGATGGCCAGTGTATTTTCCTTCTACAGTGCAAGTAAGTGATGGTCTCATAAACACGACCGTATACCGGAAACCTACTGACTGCTATACTTATCTACATGCCTCCAGCTTCCATCCAGGACACATCACGCAATCCATTGTCTACAGCTAAGCCCTAAGATACAACTGAATTTGCTCCAATCCCTGAGACTGAGACAAACACCTACAAGATCTTTATCAAGCATTCTTAAAACTACAATACCCACCTAGGGAAGTAAGGAAACAGAGTGAGACGGGTACCCAGAAATCACCTAATACAGGCCCAACAAGGAAAATAACACCACTGGCCATCATGTACAGCCCCCAGCTAAAACCTCTCTAGCACATTATCAGCGATCTTCAACCTATCCTGGAAAATGATCCCTCACTCTCACAGACCTTGGGAGGCAGGCCAGTCCTCGCTTACAGACCGCCCTGCAACCTAAAGCTAATACTCGCCAGCAACTACACACCACACCACAGCAACACTAATCCAGGAACCAATCCCTGTAGCAAACCTCGTTGCCTACTCTGTCCTCATGTCTACTCTAGCGACACCATCAGAGAACCCAACCACATCAGCCACACCATCAGAGGCTCATTCACCTTCACGTCTACTAACGTTATATATGTACATTGGCCAAACCGGACAGTTCCTACTTACAAGAATAAATGGACACAAATCAAACATCAGGAATGGTAACATACAAAAGCCAGTAGTCAAACACTTCAATCTTCCTGGACATTCTATAATAGATTTAAAAGTAACTGTACCTGAACAAAAAAAACTTTAGAAACAGACTTCAAAGAGAAACAGCAGAACTAAAATTCATTTGCAAATTTAACAACATTAATTTGGGCCTGAATAGGGACTGGGAGTGGCTGGCTCATTGCAAAAGCAGATTTGCCTCTCCTGGAATTGACACCTCTTCATCTATTATTGGGAGGGGACTACATCCACCTGGATCGAATTGACCCTGTCAGCACTGGTTCTCCACCAGTGAGGTAACTCCCTTCTCTTCAAGTGTCAGTATAATAATGCCTGCATCTATAATTTTCACTTCATGCATCCAATGAAGTGGGTTCTAGCCCACGAAAGCTTATGGACAAATAAATCTGTTAGTCTTTAAGGTGCCACCAGACTCCTTGTTGTCCTTCAGAAACTGATGCAACACCCATTAAAGTTAATGAGGGCTTTTCCATTGAATTCAGTGGGCCCTGGGAGGTAAATTCAGAACTGCTCAAGCACAAAAACCTCCCAGCCAATGTCGGCAATCAAATTAAGAGACTTTTGACAATATGCTGTGCAGCAGCCTTTGAGAAAAGTGAGTCAGCATGGATACCTGACAGTTGACCATTGTCAGAAGAAGACGACACCACGTTTAAGTCTCATGGTCTTTCTGGGCAGTTTGATTGGAGCCTGCTGTACGGGCTATCTGGCCAGAGCCAGTGCAGCACACAGAGAGAACACACGCACGCAGCCGAACATCTAACAACACAAGCCATCCACCAAATAATGAGGATTAGGAAGAAACCTGCTGTGTGGGCAGATTTTTGCATAACCATAAACTATAGTTATTTGTACTTTCTTTGTGAAGCATCTGGTGCCGGCCCCTCTCAGAGAAAGGCACTATTGGATGGGCTACTGATCTGACCAGATATGGTAATCTCGATAGTTTGGGGATGATCTGAAAAGGTGCTACTGGATCAGTGGTTTTGCCAGTAATCTAAGGAGTCCCACGTACTCTCCACCCATTTGCTCACAGGGGGAAGGCACCTGATGCACAGCACCTGGGCTCACCTGAGTTCCAGACATGCCATCTGGCTCCTGGAGCCCTCTCATGGGCCAGGCAGGCTGGGAAGATCATTTCATTTACACTCCCTGTGGTCAAATTAGGTTTAGTCCTTATGACTTTAAAATGTGTATCTCCTGAGAAGCATGAGAATGCTGGTAGTGTGTGAGTTTTTTGTTTGTTTTTTTCATTTACAACAGGATTTAACTAGCTGCCAGCACTGCCAGTTTATGACATCATATTCTTTCTGGCACCAGTAAAGCTGATTACTAGTGATGTCTGGGGCGGAATGGCATGTTACTTTCTTATCCTGGATATCAAGCAATAAATGGTCCCCTAGCCCCAAAGGGACAGATAGTACAGCTGGTCCTGCCTGGTTTGCTAGAGGAGAAGCTGAGGCAAGCTGGTCTCTCCACACCTCGGTGTATCCACACAGGAAGCAGCCATTGTTTTTCTGGCTGCACTGGGGAGTGTGAGAGGGGACAGTGGGTAGCTCTACTAGAATGAGCACGGTCTTAGCCCACCCCTCCCAAAATTTACCACCAATCACTGAAACAGGATCTTAGGGGTAGAGTGTACCTGCCATATTTCCAACACTGTGTAGCAAGACACGCTACACATCCTGTTTCAATGGGAGTAGTCATGATTTACATAGTCGTAACCCCTCCCTCAGTGTTGTATGGGAACACAGGGAGATCTCCTTCCACAGTCTCTATAGTGCACAAAAACATAATTGAATCCTTGGAAAATAGGTAGTATAACAAGATACCTCCTTTATAGAACTGTTTTCTGTCTAAAGCCATACTTTGCTCAGTATTGTTCAACTTGCTTTATGCCTATAGTAAGAACTTATTATGGTTCTTATTTTTAATGTCAAACACAATTATATAATATATGTTTAGGTTTCATGGGTTATCACTTTAATACAGAATAAATGTGCATAATCACATACTCCTTTCTGTGTTAAAAGATAAATCACAACATAAGTGGCTTTAATAGATTAAAAAGTTGGAAACAATATATTTTTAAAGGTGTTCTTTTATACAGGATATTGCTATGTAGCATAATGTGAAATATAAATTGTCATCCTTTTTAGGTCTGAGGTTTTAAAGGCACATGGGCTTGCAATATTTAGGGGATTTAAGTGGTCAGTAAATTCCTTCTGCCATGTTTGGTAATGTCACTGGATTCTTTTAAAACAAAAAACAACCAAAAAACCCCACTCTGGAACAAGGAGAGGCATTATTGGTAGAAAAAGGACCAAAGTACTGACTGATTTTTAGTGTGATGTCAGCATCTCAGAGGGTGGCCTTCAGGCCCTGATCTTGCAACTGGCTGAATACAAGCAGACTGCTCAGCTCATGCAGAGCCCCATTACCATGAAACGGTGCTCCATATGGACTTAGCATTCGACCTGTAGGCAACAAACTGCAGGACTGGGTCATCAGTACAAGTTATATGATATGAATTTATATGTCAGAAATATTACAGTGTTTCCCCTCATACTGCTGTGATCCTAGAGGACAAAATTCACCCTGGTGTCTCGTCAGTGAAATTCTAGTAGATTAAAATTCAGCAGGGAAGCTAAGGAAGTCTGGACTTCTGTAGTCTTCTGCAGCATGAAAGTTTCACCATCTTAGAATCCTTCAGACTTGCATCCTCATAGGAATGTAATTAACACTCCTTAGCCATCGCTACTGAATTTGTCCCACTGAATAGAAAGAGTTTATACTGGTGTAACTTTCTAGCTGGCTAGAAGAGAATTGTATTATTTATTTTGATTGTGGCAAGCGCTTCCTGAACAGAGATAATCAGGAAAAGTAACACATAAGAAAGTATCCATATCCTTCTCCCTATTGCCTCAGTTCTATATGCATAGTTGTGAAAACGAGGATGAAGAAATTTCAAAAAACAAAACAAAAACCCAAACCCCATGATCAATCCAGATATCAGCATAAAAAACCTAAGCAGCCACATCAAAGATTTTTACCCTTATTGGTTTAATTTTATTAATCTTGGCATTCTCTTTCCGTCCTCCAAACTCTCCTATGTTTGTCTTTTCTCTTCACTCCTCATGTTTGACTAAATTGAGACTGAAAGCTCTTTGGAGCAAAGACCATGAATGAAATCCTGGCCTCATTAAAGTTGCTTGTGAAATTCCCATTAACTTCAGTAGGACCAGGATTTCATCCCATGATTTTGTTTGTTTATTTATCACGCACCATGCACATTGATGGTGCTGTAATTCCTCCTTGCAAAATTGTAGCCATTGGGGTACTTTCCCAAGTCAGGTGAGAATGGGAAAGTGAACAGAAGTTTACTAACCCAAAGTTCAAGCACTCAGAAGTAACTGATAATCTACCCATTTTTTAGACTGTTGCTTTCAATTTCATGTTTGGTTCATCTGTCTGAATTTCAAAATTAAGAAACTAGTGGATTATAATTGAGGATCCTTGTCTAGAATTATAATTGCTGAGTTCCAGCAGTGTGCTTCATTGCTCTCAGATATTTATATCTGAACAAATATATAAGGTTGTTACAAGGAGGAGGGCAAAAAATTGTTCTCTTTAACCTCTGAGGAGAGGAAGCAATGGGCTTAAATTGCAGCAAGAGAGGTTTAGGTTGGACATTAGGAAAAACTTCCTAACTGTCAGGGTAGTTAAGCACTGGAACAAATTGCCTAGGAAAGTTGTGGAATTTCCATCATTGGAGTTTTTTAAAAACAGGTTAGACAAATGCACCTGTCAGGAATGGTCTAGTTATTATGTAGTCCTGCCTTGAGTGCAGGGGACTCTAGAGGTCCCTTCCAATCCTATATGTCTATGATCTTTGTATTTTAAGCTTCTGTTTGTAGTGAAATAGGTAGGCTGTATTTGTATTCTTTCTAACTCTATAATTGTCTGTTGTTTGATCACAAATCCCCATAACACAGTGTAAAGACAAACCAATGTTTTCATGCAGCAGGAAAGAGCCTTAGGGAAGATAAAGTTGTACATGTTTGTGCACATTATATGAAATTCTACAATGTATGACTTCTTAATAGTGACCACATTTTAAATTTATTATTAGTTATATGAATTAACTAAACACTATGTAACCCTATGTTAACACAGAAGAAAGCATGTAGTGTAGCATGTTCTTGTGCATTAGATAGGACATTAACTCTCTAGGGCAAATTAATATTGATGTGTACACTGAAACACCCATGCATTGGAGAAGGTTGAGTATGAGAGAGGCTCTTTGCCAGCAGTTTATTATAATAATACTAATTAATAATGGGAAGATACACACATATTGGTTACATCTTTTCTTAAACTGAGCAAATACCATTGCCCAGCATGCTTATTCCAGGACCGTTAGATCACCCCTAAGAAAACTATAGTGCCTCCAGGACTATTGCTCAGATATGCTCCTCCTCCATGGTATGTCTCAGGCGCTTAGGACCTACGATATAGGGCTAGACTGTGTAATTTACACAGTGGTTGGGAGCCATACAGCCCCAAGGCAGCCCTGCAAGAGACTGTGCCACAGGAAGCATTGTCTCTTGCAGGGCTACTACATGGAAGTCTCTGCACTCTGCCTCATGTATTGTGATTCAACAGCTCTGTTGGATAGTATGGGAGGAAGCAGGCCATAGACCCATCCCCCTTCTTGTCTTTCTCCATGCAACTTGCTCCCTGAAGTAACAAGGAGTAAGCAATCCCTGCTCACAGGAACTGCTATTGTAATCTGCCTCTATGCCTATTATTTTTCTCAGTACAGGTCTTAATGTGTTGAATATAGAGCCAAATTCAAATGTACTGCTCAGATGTTCATTTGAAAATTTTCATGTTTCAAGAAAGAGAAAATGTCTAGCCTTTATTCTCCTGCAATGGGATGTATCGCTACACACTGGCAGTCAAAGAGCCCAGTTAGCCCATTCAGTGGCACCTGGAGGGGAGATTGGTTCTCCTCAGCTGGATCTAATCCTTAATTACCTGACTGGATGGAAGCTATAGAGTAAGGACTACAGGGTAAATAGGGGAGGTCTGAGAGGAGAGAGGCAACAGGGAGCCTATATCTTGGGACTGGCCTTGAAGGGAGAGGGCAGCAGGGGTAAAGGGGTTCCAGGCAGCTGCCAGAGAGGCTAAGAGCCACCCTGAGAGAGCCTCTCAGCAATGAGCTGGGCAAAGCTGCAGAGAGATGAAGCTCCAGGGAGAGAAGATGTGCAGCTCTGTGACAGGTGCCTCCAAACAGACAAAGGTAGGAAGCAGCCCAGGGAACCAGTGCGGGGGACCTGAGAGACAGAGAAGCTAGCTGCTTCTTATAAGAGTCCTGGCCTGGAGGGCAGGCCTGGGTTCCCCAACCATCCCCTCACCGATGGGGAATGTATGTGAGCGAAGGGGCAAAGACTATCATGCCCAGATCAGGTACATGATCACTAAGGGAATGTCACCACTGAAAATTAGTGTGCAGCAAGCCAGGGTGTAAATCTACAGTGCACTAGGTTGCCATGCATTAACAATAATAATTGCAAAGAGCCTGAGTAGCTGTCCGCAGAGGGTGACAGAGACAGAAGTGCTGTTGTGCCACGCCCAGCCATGAGGGGGCACACCGGCCAATGACAGAACCTCCTATGCCTCCCAATACAATATCAGGTTGTACAATACACCTCTCTGGTTGTCTTGTTACCCCCAAATAAAGATCTGCCTGCCCATGAGAAATGAAATGAACTGTTAATGAAAATTCAGGTACTAGTACATCAAAAAAACCTCCGGTTTGGCCAGGGACTAGCACAGAAAGGAGTTCAAGATGCTTCATGGTAGGGCAAGGGACTTTGACTGTACTCAGGCACAACTCCCATTCAAGGGAGTTAAGGATTCTAGGATCAAGACGCAGTCTACGCTGTCTTCACTGTATTGAAATACAATAGATAACATTTACAGTGTGGCCAATAGTCATATCTAGGTGCTCTAAACAACAGCTACTCTGCAGTCCCTGTCATTGGCAAAGTTAAAAGGTCTCAGGAGCTGTGTACACTTCAACAGGTTAGATCCTCAGCCTTGTTAAATTTTATTTGTAGTACTCAGCTCTGCTTTGCATTTGTGAACACTGTCTTAAGGGGCCAGCAGAAGCTTCCACTTGAATCCTCCTCTAATAATATAGCTGGCCAGTTTTAGGTCACGTCCATCACCGTCCTGATGACGGGGGTATGAGCAAGGAAAACAAAAGTGCTATGATTCTTCTCAGGCTTCATCTTCACTGACAGAAATGGGAAGAGGGTGTGTGGGTGACAGTGGGGTTATTGAGAGATGACTAGTATGCATTGTGACAGGTTTCAGAGTAGCAGCCGAGTTAGTCTGTATCCGCAAAAAGAAAAGGAGTACTTGTGGCACCTTAGAGACTAACCAATTTATTTGAGCTGTAGCTCACGAAAACTTATGCTCAAATAAATTGGTTAGTCTCTAAGGTGCCACAAGTACTCCTTTTCTAGTATTCATTGGTTATCTCACTGTAAAGTCTTAGTGGATACAAGGCAATTGTAGGTTTTTTACTGCAATATAGCTAGATGAGGCCAGTACTATACCCACTGCCCATGGCTGACCTTGTCTAGTTTACCTCACTGTGCCTTGTATCTATGAGGATTCTACAGCAGGATAACTAATGCTAAGGCTGCCAGGGTGCTGATGCTACTGCCTGTCAGGCTGACAGATATTGTCTGATTCTTTGTACTCCCCCGTCTGCCTGTAAGAGAAGGTATAACAGATGGATATACTTTCATTCAAGCTCTTTGGGTCAAGGATCCCCATTTTGTTCTGTTTTTCAGCTCTTAGCACAGTAGGGTCCTGGTTCATAACTAAAGCTTCTAGGCACTATGATGGTGCAAAAAATAATAGCACATTTTAGCTACCCTGTTGTAAAAATGTACCTTTTTTAGCAGTGAAGACAAAGCTTAAGTCACTTCTAGGGCCCTGACTGATGGCCCTAAGATCAGGGGGCTGCTTAGGTACCTTAAAGCCAACTTTCCTGCCCTCCTGAGTAGCACTTAAGGTTCTAAGGCTCTGATCCAATATTTAATTTTGAAGTGTTTCTAGTTTAACCCTATGCATATTTTACCACTGGAAACTCAGGAGTAAAAATATGAGCTAATTGAAATGTACATTTTGGAGGTTTTAGGGAAAGTCACAGTAAATGGATTCACTCGTAAATGGTTATTTTATACTGTGGTATATAATGTTGTGTTTATAGAGTGATACTGTAGATTATAGTATGTGGGATGCGAGCCTCATTTCTTTATTTTCCTGCCTTCATCAATTCTTTCAAGTTGGCTTTTATTTTTTTAAAAAAACTTTTTTTCTCTAGGAAAAGTCACCGCCAGCTCATTTGTGTCTTTCAGGATGCTTGTCATCGCTCTTACTCATCAATTTATTTCCTTGGGATTAGAGAGAATGTTAAGTTTAATAAAAAAAATTTAATAAGGAAGCTACAGTTCTTAGCTAGTAATCAGCAATGATGGACCCAAGACCTGATGTGTAGATCAGAAACTTTGCATGGTAAATGCAAAATTCAATGGATCTGCACCCATTTGTAGATCTGAACATGATGGGCCAGATATTGTTCCCCTGTCCCAGCTACTTTGCATTGCTCTTATTATTTATTTGTATTATCATAACACCTAGGAGCCCTAGTCATGGATCCGGGCATCATTGTGCTAGGTGCAGACACAGAACAAAAAGATGGTCCCTAGCCCCAAAGAGTTCACAATCTAAGGTATAAGATAGGAGATAACAGAGGGAGACAGAGAAATGGAGTACAAGGACACAATTGTACAATACTAGTCAGCAAGCATGATAGGCAGTGGCATCAGCACCCAACTATTAATTTTTTTTTGTAGGCATCATGGAAAAAGGAGAGTTCTGAGGAGGGTTTTGAAGCAGGCTGATAAATTAGTTTTGCAGATGTTTGTGGAGCTCCTTCCAGTAGCAAGTGGCAGCTTGGGAGAAAGCATGAAACCCTATGTGATCAGTTGAGAATTTATCCAGTGTAGGAGAGACCTCAGCTGACGTAAAGCAGAGTGGATAAACTATAAGCCAGATGCCTTCTCAGTATGGGGGCCATAGGTGGAAGGGGGTGTATCTGTACTTTATCAATTCTCAACTAGCATTCTCATAGGTACCAAAGTCAGCTGATGTAAAGCAATGCAACATCTAAGCTGTTCCTACTTATTCTGTTGGACTGGCCTGCCAGAGGTGCACCATTAGAATCAAAGAGGTGCAATTTGCACCCTGCCTGGCCCTACCCTGAGATCTCAGATCAGGGAAGTGCTAGACGAGCCAACTGGGGGGGAGATTTTCTTGACCTGCTGCTCACAAACAGGGAAGAATTAGTGGGGGAAGCAAAAGTGGATGGGAATCTGGGAGGCAGTGACCATGAGTTGGTTGAGTTCAGGATCCTGACACAGGGAAGAAAGGTAAGCAGCAGGATACGGATCTTGGACTTCAGGAAAGCAGACTTCGACTCCCTCAGGGAATGGATGGTTAGGATCCCCTGGGGGACTAATATGAAGGGGAAAGGAGTCCAGGAGAGCTGGCTGTATTTCAAGGAATCCTTGTTGAGGTTACAGGGGCAAACCATCCCAATGAGTCGAAAGAATAGTAAATATGGCAGGCGACCAGCTTGGCTTAACGGTGAAATCCTAGCGGATCTTAAACATAAAAAAGAAGCTTACAAGGAGTGGAAGGTTGGATATATGACCAGGGAAGGGTATAAAAATATTGCTCGGGCATGTAGGAATGAAATCAGGAGGGCCAAATCGCACCTGGAGCTGCAGCTAGCAAGAGATGTCAAGAGTAACAAGAAGGGTTTCTTCAGGTATGTTGGCAACAAGAAGAAAGCCAAGGAAAGTGTGGGCCCCTTACTGAATGAGGGAGGCAACCTAGTGACAGAGCATGTGGAAAAAGCTAATGTGCTCAATGCTTTTTTTGCCTCTGTCTTCACTAACAAGGACAGCTCCTAGACTGCTGCGCTGGGCATCACAACATGGGGAGTAGTTGGGCAGCCCTCTGTGGAGAAAGAGGTGGTTAGGGACTATTCAGAAAAGCTGGACGTGCACAAGTCCATGGGGCCGTACGAATTGCATCCGAGAGTGCTAAAGGAATTGGCTGTGATTGCAGAGCCATTGGCCATTATCTTTGAAAACTCGTGGCGAACGGGGGAAGTCCCAGATGACTGGAAAAAGGCTGATGTAGTGCCAATCTTTAAAAAAGGGAAGAAGGAGGATCCTGGGAACTACAGGCCAGTCAGCCTGATCTCAGTCCCCAGAAAAATCATGGAGCAGGTCCTCAAGGAATCAATCCTGAAGCACTTACATGAGAGGAAAGTGGTCAGGAACAGTCAGCATGGATTCACCAAGGGCAAGTCATGCCTGACTAATCTAATCGCCTTCTATGATGAGATTACTGGTTCTGTGGATGAAGGGAAAGCAGTGGATGTATTGTTTCTTGACTTTAGCAAAGCTTTTGACACCGTCTCCCACAGTATTCTTGTCAGCAAGTTAAAGAAGTATGGGCTGGATGAATGCAATATAAGGTGGGTAGAAAGTTGGCTAGATTGTCGGGCTCAACGGATAGTGATCAATGGCTCCATGTCTAGTTGGCAGCCGGTGTCAAGTGGAGTGCCCCAGGGGTCGGTCCTGGGGCCTGTTTTGTTCAATATCTTCATAAATGAGCTGGAGGATGGTGTGGATTGCACTCTCAGCGAATTTGCGGATGATACTAAACTAGGAGGAGTGGTAGATACGCTGGAGGGCAGGGATAGGATACAGAGGGACCTAGATAAATTGGAGGATTGGGCCAAAAGAAATCTGATGAGGTTCAATAAGGATAAGTGCAGGGTCCTGCACTTAGGACGGAAGAACCCAATGCACAGATACAGACTAGGAACTGAATGGCTAGGCAGCAGTTCTGCAGAAAAGGACCTAGGGGTTACAGTGGACGAGAAGCTGGATATGAGTCAGCAGTGTGCCCTTGTTGCCAAGAAGGCCAATGGCATTTTGGGATGTATAAGTAGGGGCATAGCGAGCTGATTGAGGGACGTGATCGTTCCCCTCTATTCGACACTGGTGAGGCCTCATCTGGAGTAGTGTGTCCAGTTTTGGGCCCCACACTACAAGAAGGATGTGGATAAATTGGAGAGAGTCCAGTGAAGGGCAACAAAAATGATTAGGCGTCTGGATCACATGACTTATGAGGAGAGGCTGAGGGAACTGGGATTGGTTAGTCTGCAGAAGAGACGAATGAGGGGGGATTTGATAGCTGCTTTCAACTACCTGAGAGGTGGTTCCAGAGAGGATGGTTCTAGACTATTCTCAGTGGTGGAAGAGGACAGGACAAGGAGTAATGGTCTCAAGTTTCAGTGGGGGAGGTTTAGGTTGGATATTAGGAAAAACTTTTTCACTAGGAGGGTGGTGAAACACTGGAATGCGTTACCTAGGGAGCTTGTAGAATCTCCTTCCTTAGAAGTTTTTAAGGTCAGGCTTGACAAAGCCCTGGCTGGGATGATTTAATTGGGGATTGGTCCTGCTTTGAGCAGGGGGTTGGACTAGATGACCTCCTGAGGTCCCTTCCAACCCTGATATTCTATGATACTATGATTCTAAGGACTGTTGTGCACTACAGCTTACTTCAGTGTCACATTTGTTGAAGTCAGCCACAGTTTGTTTTTGCAGCCTCTGGAAATGTTGATAATTTTGAAACTTTTTTCATAATACATATTGAGCTGGGATTGGTCTCACTGTTGAAGTCATGTGGTATTTCTTCTGATTCACTGATTGGCTGGCTGGTTCTACCCCATGAGCTCATGAAGGTCAGCAGGACCTATTACGAGTCATTTTCTCAAAGGGACTGACTGCAGTTTGTGTACTTTCTCTGCGTCAGTGAAAAGAAGGGTACTTGCTAGTCTTCTGAGGCTTGAGACTGGGAATTTCTCTAACAACTGTTGGGAAAAGATTGATTTATGTGTTTCTCAAGATCTTTGTAAACTGGAGGAAAGAGCCGTTCCCAACATAGGCTCTGCGATGTTCCTATACTATATGGAGGGAAGGGATGCTTACAGTTGCTCATACCCAAACTCTATCATACTCTGAGGGACACTGACCTTGTCTGGTAACTTTCTAGGTCATCTCTTCACCAGAGGGGACAGCTGGCCTGTCATTTTCTAAAGAAACTGGGAGGAGGGGGAGAGATCTGTCCTATAATCCCACTTCCACCCAAGAACAAAACTACCATGTCCCAGTTGTGAGGGGGATTGTCAGGGAATGGTCTGCACTGGGAAGGGGAATTGCTTGGGGATTGAAGGCCTCAGAGCCTTGTGGATGCTCTTATAGATTTGGGTAATTCAAGATGTTAAGATGTACCATAGTTGTGAAAGTATTTGATTCCTCACCAGGGTTTCATTGTAAGATGGGAAGAATCTGTGAAAACTACAATAAAAATATACATGGCTGAGGAGATACTTTAATACTAAAACTGATGCATGTTATAACTACAGAAAATGTTGAGAAGCTTGTGCACTGCAAGTATTCTCTGCAGATGTCTAGTTATATGGATATAGCTGCAATGACTTGTGTATACATCTAAACCTGGTTTATTTACTGACTGGATTGTGAGTATTTTAATGCCCATTTCTTTTGGTACATATGGGGACACTGCTGAATGAGTAATTTCAAAATGAGCATCCAGCGTGCATGCTACTTGAATACTTTGTAAATGCTTTCTCATTGTATAGTACTTCAAAACGCATCTGATATTAGCTGATGGTAAGAAAAGCCGCATTTTAGGAAGTAGCTTTCTATTACAACATGATGTAGAATCTAATTTTTGCATACTGATGTTGACTAGGAGTTAAGAGAATTAGTATTTGTTAGAGCTGAAAATTGGATGCAGTTTTCACCTTTGCCAGTGAATGAAAACAGAAATGTGCTCTCTACGTCTGTGCTGGAGAATAACGAGTCGTACATCATTTTGAATAGTGCCCCTAAAAAGAACATGAGTCTGCAACAGTTTATGGCGGTAGTAAAAATTAAGGAGGCATTGAAGGTGACGAATATCAATCAGTCATCTTCTGGCATTGATGTGTCTATGCCAGTTTGACAACAACCATTTGTACTGAATTGCTTTGATGAAGAAAAGGCAATGATTTGGAACCTTTCAGTAGAAGATGCATTTGCAGCATACCAGTCATCCACTTTATGTTAGGAATTTCATTGTAGCAATTTTAGACATGTGCAAAACGGTGCAGATATAAATGTTTTAACATATGAGGTCAGAGCATTGATTTTATTTGCTGCCATGAGGTTTCCAAATGTCATTTTTGTATTTACCAAATCTAAGCTACTGTACTCTCCATTTAATGTTGATAGCTATTATTATCCAGGGGTAATTGTTTTGTTAGAATAGTATATTCTGTTTATTGTAAGTGAGGGTACTTGCAGTATTGCACAATGTATAGGTAACATTTAAAACCAAGAGTCAGCAAATGTGAACTGCCTGAATTTTAGAGTGGAATTTGGAGACAGATTTAAAGATGCTGTTTATGTAATACATTGAGATACGGAACACATCCTCTTCCTCACCTCTGAAAAAACAGCATGTGATTTGTCATGTTGGTCCATGGTAACTAGAGACATTCATTCTGAAGGAAACAATGGCAAAAGGAACTGACAACTTATGCCAACCTGCTGCACTGCAATCACTTTATCTCCTGTTAATATGGAAGATGATATGTGTTCCCAGTGGAACATAGCACTTATATAGACAAGTGAGAAACTGTGAGATAGCTAAAGAATAGTGCAAGGGCAAAATCCATTTGGTAAAATAAAACAAAGGGTCATCCATCCAAAACTGCCATCAATTCTTACAAATAACACAAGTCAGATAAAAATGCCACTTAAACAACCAGAGCAGGCCCATTAAAAATGCAGTTTGCAAGTAACCATCTTAATGGCTTTATAAAAACCCGGATCTCAAAGAAATTTGATATCAAACCCTCAGGTCCTTACCTAGTTTTTCCCTCACTTCTGAGAGTGGAGGGGGTCATGTGTAGGAACCAGCTAGAGGTCTGCATATATGGCAATGGCAGGTCAGGAATAGAAGGGAGCATGATGAGATGAAACTGGCTAAGCTCCATTAGATTCTCCATTCTCACCAAACACAGGGCAAATCAGAGCTAGTTTTGGGAGTCTGAAGGGGAAGGATTTGGTCTTCTAGTCTTAAGTTTGAGAGATGTGTTTGTCCAGTGCTGTGTGTACGTGTGTGTGTGTTAACATATAAAGATAACATATAGTACTTACATTATCGTATTGTATCCTTCATACTGATACACCTGTGAAGTACAATATGTTTTCCCAACATAAGAAAAGTAATTCCATTGTTTGATCTGTGACCTTGATACTGTGCCCTTTTCAATTATAAAACCGATAAGTGTTTAAACACTTATTGATTTTATAAACTAAAACTCCAGTAAGGTCACAGTATCAAATAACAGAATTAATTTTCTTATGTTGGGAAAACATATTGTACTTCACAGGTGTATCAGTATGAAGGATACAATACCATAATGTAAATTCTGCAGTATGCAAACTGAGATGTGAAAGCAGAGTCTGCCCTTGATAAAATTTACTCTACAGTGGGATTTTCAGAAGTGCTCAGCATTGGCCTAATGCTGCTCCCACTGAAGTCTGTGGTAACAGAGTTAGGCCAATTATGAGTGATTCCAAAGTGTCATTCACCTCCACACCCCAGCCACTGTATTACACAGCGAAGTCCTTTATCTCAAAAGGAGTTTCAGGCAGCTGTTAATTCTGATAAATCCTGAATCTTTTTAAAAACTTTAGCTGTGATTCATTCTTCAAGCTCTCCTGCCATTCATAAACCATTCAAGCTGTGCTCTAGCAGTTCATGCTGTTGAAAAGAGACTGAAGAGTGAATTATAACCTTTCTTCTGCTAGCAAGATAGCTAGTGGCTACCTTTTTATTCTACAAGTAGTAGCTGATATTTATGATAATATGAACAAATATGAACATTACTAATGTTCGAAATTTCCTAATTCTCATGTGAATCATCTATAATTACCCTAGACTCCACATTCTGTGTGTCAGAGAAGTTTAAAAAAATAAGAAAATGGTAACAAATATTTAATTCTTAAGGAATGGGAGAGCTGTAAAGAAAAGAAGACTGATGTTTTCTCAAACTTCATGGCACTCTGGAAACCATGGTGGACCCGTCTTTCTCCTTAGACACTAAAAAATGTCAAGTGTAAGAGCCTGACCTTCTGTAATCCCTTATATTTGTGAGTAGACCAATTCAAGTCAATGGGACCACTCTTGTAAGTAAGGATCAGGTCCTATATGATTTACGACCATTGTGGTATATGGTGGTTTCTCTTGTCCAAGTATGTTGGTCAGTTGAGAGAAGGTGGAATACTAAAATCAAGGGTCCTTATTCTCCATTGTGGTTTTCCCTCAATTTATCAGCTCCCCAAAGCAAAATGAAAATGTGGAGCAACACTGGTCTCTAGCAAAAGGCCTATCCAAAAAGGAGGGAGTTAGAATCCTATGTTCCTATGTTACAGCCTTACGGATACTGGCTGCTACCTGTAATTTTAAAGTCTTGACAGACTCCCTGATTCAGGAGAGCATTTGGGATCATCACCTATGGGAGAAATTGCTCCAGGAAGGTGGTCTCACAGTGGACAGATGCTTAGACATGGGGCGGTCAGTGGAAGTATCGAGAGAGGATGAAATCCCTAGGAAGCACAGCACCTCCAAAAGTACATGCAGTGAGACAACAGCAAAGGAGAGCAGGTGTCCAGACTCTCTGTCGTTAGATTCATTTAATGTAGGAGACAGTATGAGTGAGTAAAGAAGTATCCCACACTAGGACATCATGGCAAGGAATGTGGGAAGTTGAATGGTTTTAGCAGGGTATGCAAGAACAGAAGATGGTCCCAGAAAGATTCAGTTAGTCTTGAACAAGAGGTGGATGGTACATCAGACAACTGTGATGACATCTTGATCCACTCCTTGATTCTGAGAGCATATCTGGTCAGGCTCTTCGGACAGAAAAGCAACAAGACACGATATCAACCTCCGTGCATTCAACAATGTTAATAGAGAAACGCACTGTTCTATTTCAGCTGCATAGCAGGGCTCCTGTAATGTGATTCATCTGGGAGACTTGGACTCAAATATACCCATTACAGAGACCAGCCACAATCTAATAATGTAGAATGAGAGCATAATACAGCCCAGAGGAAAAAGTGATTCCTCATAACCAACCTGAGAAATAAAAGATGTTACCAACTGAAGTCTGGGGTCTGTGGTCTACCACCACTGCTGGGGAATACAGCCATACAACCCCTGGATCTAATCAGGGTGCAGCACTACTGAAATGTTATAGCTGTAGTGCAAGAAGCAAACCGGGTAGTCCCCTGGACAATGGAGATAATTTTAAAAGCATGTGGAGATATTTTCAAAGGCAACAGGTACCTCCTAAGGAAAGCTGCAGCTGGAAGTAGATCCTCACCGTGGAACCTGTGTGCTTACCCTGAAGGAAAAGTCTGATGGCACTACATAATTCAGTATGCAAGGAGCTTCAAAGTTTGCAGAGCAGGGAATCATAGCACCTGTAGAGGCCAGCATAGCCTGGGTAAGGAGCATGGCAATGGTAAAGAAGCCACCAGACAGATTTCACATCTGCATTTACCCAAAGCCACTGAATTAAGCATTGAAAAGGTGCCACTTTTCCACTGCCCACAATTGATATAATCTTGCCAGAACTTTCCAAACCCAGAATCTTCATGGAGTGTGATCTGAGGTTTACCACGTAAACCTGGATAAACAGCCCAGCATGCCGACAACTTTTGCACCACCATTTGTTAGTTACAGGTGGCTGGGCATGACCAGCACCAGAGGTGTTCTAGGGAAGACTCCCTCAAGTGCTGTAAGGACTGCCTGGCATCAAAATAATTGCAGATATTATCCTCATTGTAGATGAAGGGAGCAATGATACAGAAGCTGAACAAGACTATAACAGAAAATTATACGGTTTTCTACAGCAATGCAGGGAGAAGAACATAACTCACCCAAGAAAAAATGTGACTCAAGAACAGCATGAAGTGACACACTGGACATCTGCTCACTGCAAAAGGACTGAAAGCAGATCCCAACAAGATCAAGGTAGTCGGACATGTCAGCACCAGTGGATGAGAAAGGGGAGCAGCACTTAAAAGGAATGATAAATCTTCTGTCCACCCCTGGCTGCAGTAGCGGAACCATACATCCGCTCACAAAGCAGGATGTTCAGTAGGACTGCACAAGTCCACAGATGCAAGCATTTGATGCTGAAAAAATGATCATGGATGCTGCTGTCCTGAGCAACTACCAGCCAAGAGAGAGAGATTGACACTCCAGAGTGATGCATCAGAGACCAAATTGGGTATAGTTCTGTTGCAGGAGCACCCGGTTGTTTATGCCAGTAGAGCCCTGTCAGACACCGAACAGGGGTATGCCCAAATGGGACTGGGGGAAGAGAGCTTCTGGCTGTGGTATTTTGAGTGGAGTGATTCCATCAGTACGCCAGTGGCCCCCCAGTAATAGTGCAATCAGACCACAAACCCCTAGAGACAATCAATCAAAGCCCCTTTTTAGTGCCCCAGAGAGATTTCACTGCATGTTGATGCACCTCTAGCGGCACTCAGATGTTATCCAGGATGATTACTAGTGTTAGCTGACACCCTCAGCAGGGCCTATGTAACCAGTGTCAGTGAGTTGGGGAAAGGGGATTGGGACACTGAACCCTTTAACAAGCAGCTGTCTTTGACTGTCTAGAGGAGTGTATTTACTAGCTTGCAATGAATATTCAACTCTGCTCCTTAATCGCAGGTAGAGCAGCTGCCGATCCTGTGATAATAGTCAACTGAAAGAGAAGCGGTTACCGCATGAGCTGACTGGAAAAGGTTGGAATGTGCATATTTACCTTCAAAGAAAAACAGTATTTGATTACAATGGATTACTACTCAAATTTTTGGGAGGTTGATGCCCTGTCTGATACAAGAAACAAGTCAGTGATTTGGCAGACTGAGGCCCACTTTGTGAGATCTGGCATTCCAGAAACTGCATTTACTGACAGCAGACTCCAGTTTGCCTCAGAAGAATTCAGGAAAAATGCCCATACAAATAGGTGTTTGACCACGCTTCCTCCCCCCGCCCCCGCATACCCACAGAGTAATGATGAGGTGGAATCAGCTGTGAAAAGAACTGTGCCTGTGACACCAGGCTGTTAGCATTTTTAGCGGACAGGAATACCCCCATCAAAGGGGTGCCAAAACAATCCATGACAGGTACTTATGGGGTGAAGGACCAGGACCCTGCAAGCAATTAAGGGAGACCCCTTCAGCCAGAAGGATGGAAATACCGCCAAAAGGAGAGAGCCAGCAGTTTAAAGTGATCCAACATGATTCTGTATGTATAATTAAAGGGTTAAAGGGACTTTTTTACATACAGACTCACTGTGGATCACATACAGCGGACAACACAGAGAGCCTACCGACATCACCACAGAATGGAGAGACAGAACCATCCGGAGGCCAACCCCATAGGGAAGGCAGATACTCCACAGAGAAAGGGGTCACTATGAGGGTTTTTTGATGTTTATAAAATAGGGGAGATGTATCATGATCAGTGGAATGGGAATCAGAGGGCCTATTCTTCCTAGAGGAACTGTTATTGGCTGGACACCAGTGGAAGAGGAGAGTTAGGCTGGAAGCAACTCAGCTGCATGGACAGAACAGTGCACAGGGTTTAAAAAAGTTCCACTTGTTCAACTTAACCTGCATTCACCTTCAGCCTTTGCAGATGAAACAGTGCAGAGAGAGTGTAACAGGATCACACTTTACTCCAGCTAGGCTGTGCTTCCCACTGCCTATAGAGAATCATAGGAAGCAGAGTGTACGTCCAAGCAACCCTGAGGAATCTTACACAATAGACACTACTGTGAATTAATTTAAGATGGAATTTGTGGCACAAAGAGTCAGAGGTGTTCACAAGAGCCTGTCACTGTCCAACATTAAACAAGGCTTGACGTTTGGTAGGCTGAGGTCTCTGCATGCTGTGTACCATGGCAAAAACACCATCAAAGTCCCTTTAACCTTTTATTATACATACAGAATAGGGAGACTAAAAGTTGAAGCATTTGAAATGTAAAATATCAAATAAGGCTTTCATTTTAAAAAAGTCCCCTTTTCCTGTAGCTGGAGAGAGCTTTTAGAAAGAAATCTGCCTTACCCCTGCTTCTGCTCCATTGTTTGACAGTCTTTTGAATTGGTAATACCTGTTTTTTGGCGGGAAAAGAGAAGTTAGCTGAGATGGGCTGGAGCTGTTCGTTGTTAAAGTCCGATCCTGTTTCCTAAGAAGACAAACACACACAAAACGGGAGAGAAAATAACTGCAAAGAGAGAATGCAGCTTCTCTCTCTGGTGTTGACCCTCGCTTGTAGCCTCATTGTGGGGAAAACCACAGGTTCGGCATGTAGTCTTATCAGCCACTCTGAGATCTGGCAAACTTGTGTCAGCATTAGGCTGTTTTGGGCATTGCTTTTAATTGCCTTTTCCTGGCCACAGGCTTACAGCAGTGTTGAAAATATGCAGTCTTGGACAGCTAAACCCAATTTTTATTAGACAGAAGGAAAAAGGAGAGGGAGAGGAAGAAGATGAGTGAGGAAAAGGACATGTGGGATGAGTGGGAGAGACAAAGGCTCACATCCAGGGGGTGGTTCTCTCACTTTTGCAACTTTTCCCATCAATATTTGTTCTCCGTTATTGTGACACTTTATGGATGTTCACACACTTTTTACAGTTGAACTATAATTAGGGTAAATTTGTAGGCCCAGTTATTACAGCAGGTCTGTGCAGCTGCCCAAGATGACTGGGAACATAAAGATAGGTTGTCAAAGCTTGGAAAGTGCTAGTGTACCTACATGTGAAGTGAGAAGAAGGGAGTGAGACATGCCATGTAAATTTACAATGCTATATAAAAACTAATACAATAACATGAGGGTAGAGGGTGCAGAAGATAAGAGGTTTCCTTTCATTTGCTCTTCATCCTCAGAGCATCATTATCTTTTCCCTAAGGTTCTGCAGTCTTATCAAGGATAGAGCTCTCCAGTGATTTCAGTAGCAGTTTTACTTGTGTGGGCACTGAAGCATGAGGCCTCTTTTTCCTGTCCCCTCTATTTTTTTAATAAATTGATATTTTCTGATGGTGTTATATCTAACACATGAGCCTATGCGCTTGGTGAAGGAGACTGCTACTGTGTTACTCAGTATTAGTTTAATTATCTAGCCATCTCTACAGAAAATTGCCATACATCCTAGCATATTTACTTTATTTTGTTGTCCATATATGAGTTAGATTTTATTTCCCCCCTTAGACACTATGTTGTTTGGAGTTTGTGAGCCTTGTGGTGGTCTGGGCTGGGTAGGAAGAACTGGCACTGTGAAAGAAAATGTGAACAAAATTACGTCGCTTATCCTTTGAAATATAAGGAAGAGGAATAGAGTGAAATGGAATTCGGAGGCAGAACCCTGGTGCATATTTACTGAGAATGCAGACAGCACTACAAAGGGGTCTGGGTGTGGTTAGCAAGAGCAGTGCAGGTAGGGGAGTGTGTAAGAGAAGATATGGGAGCTAGCCCTTATGGTAGCATAGCATATCTGAAGTAGTAAACGCCATGAGAGGGGGGGGAAATCTGTAGGAAAAAGGTAGAGGGAAACTCTAAGTCATGTTCCAACTTGTCAAAAGCTGCTAAAAGAAACTACTAATTGTGTCTTTTAACCAGAAGAGCCATAAGTGAGCCAGATGTTAATCACTTGTAATGGTACGGGGGAGTCATGAAGTATTTGGAAATAGGTCTCCTAGTTGCAGCTCTGCTGCTGGCCTGCTGAGTGACCCTGGGCAAGTCACTTCACTTCACCTCTGAGTGTCTCCATTTCCTCATTTGTAAAATGGGGTTAAGGATGCTTAGCGCTTTTGTAAAGTGCTTTGAGATCTTCAGTGAAAAGTGCTATATAAGAGCTTGGTATTTTTGTATACTCTCATAGCTATAGCTTTTTTTATATAAAAGTTCTCTATGACCAGTGAAGAGGCTATAGGTCAGGTAGAGAATGTATCCAAGGAGTCATAACCGAGGCACAGCGACAAGAGACAACAGCGTAAGGCAGGCAATGTGGTAGGCCACTAAAACAGTTATTTGAGAGGAACTAGGAATACTGCTGTCAATGTCTGTCTGAAGATAGAGGTTCAGATGGAGAGGCTAGGAGGAACCCATATCGTTCTGATTTTCTATTTTGTGTTCCGACAGTAACTCTGAAATCTCAGACTAATTGCTAACTGACCCTTATTTGCTATCCGAATAACTGCATCCAAGGACCTAATAAATAAATTAAAAAAACCCTTAATTTATAAACCCACACTCCTACAATGTGTTGAGAATATTTTAATTATCAGCCTTTACAAAGGGGAAGAGAGAGTTAAAAGTTCTTGTAATACTGCTAGGAAACAATCCTATTTCACAGTAAATTCTCTGACAAATTGAAACCACTTTTTAAAATCACCACAGATTATTTTGGAAGAGCTAACTGTAGATTGGTTAAATTTCAGTGACAGGAAGATTACTTTAGACATTTAAAATAATTGTGTACAAAATGTATGCATGAAAAACAGAAAGGGCAAATACTTTCCATTTGTTTAATGGCATAAGGGCACTTGCAAACTGTGAGACAGTGGTAATATGCAGGAGTAACTACTACATTTTTTACTATCAGATCCCTTCTAATCCTTCCTAGTCTTGGGTTATTCTCCTAAAGGGACTTTTTACCAGCATGTTTTAATTGGGGTTGGACACTTTTTAAAAATTTGATAAAGATATACAGCTGTGGCCCAGAAGTAGCCAGTTTGTAACGGGTTGCTGCCTGTTGTTTATCGCTTCCATCCAGGTAAGAAATATTCTTTTAAACTGAAGTTATGTGCCCATAATTTCTTTTCTTATCGCTGAGGAGATGGCATGTCCTCAGGAAACTGGTTGCTTTGTTGTATAAGAATTGCAATGTCTTGTTAAGACAATTGAATACTGAGAGACCATTGAGAAATAAAAGCTGTTTAAGGTAACACATATTACAAATGTCATTTTGGTAAGAGAAAGTTTGTGGTTTCTAAGGAAAATAGTCACTCAGAACTGTTAATATTATATGTGATTTGGTCCTTTGGTCCTTTCTGTGGAATTATTTTTAAACCTAATTCAGGGATAATCTGGAGCTCAGAATTTAAACTTTGAGACGGGGGAAGCTGCTACCCTGGCCAGGAGGCCTGTGGTAATTCAGACTTCACAGGTCTACTGTCATCAGCCATCTTCGGTATGGATGGTAATTACTTGAAAAATTACCAGGTGTGGGAAGTGTTAATGAAATAGGCCCTCCAGTAAGGTGACTGTTACAACCTTTGCAGTAAACCGTGACTAAAACCTGCTGATACTCAGGTAAATAGTGATATATTTGAAAATGGCACTCTCCAGGTGCTAAATTTCAGAACATTAAAGATCACTTAGAAAAAGGAAAGGACTGTATCTGATAGTTGAATGCTCTGGTGAATGTCTTTCCAAAGTCAACAATGGGAATAGTTAATGCAATTCTGAAGACCTCTGGAATCCATTCTGTACTTCATCAGAGGGTGGGGAACAAAGGTGGCTTTAATCCATCTTTAAATCACATGGGTTGTGGATCAGCTGGGGACCGGCACAGTTGTAATATCAGCAACCTTTCTGGGGCTGCCTGTGGGTATGTTACAGCCCAGAACCTTTGCCTCAGTGCAGGCTAAAGAAGCGCCCTCTGTAGTCCTCAGCACCAGTCCTCTCCTATGCCAGGGCTTGTGAGTGGACCAGCATAGGGCTGATTAGGTAAGTCCTATACTGAGGAAATTCTCCCTAGATCAGTGACTGGAGAAAGGGTGTGGGGGTATCTCTCTCTCATGCGCTTGCTCTCATGGAAATGTTCAAAATGAAACCTAAAACCATTTGAAATTCAACTGGTTTAGGGGTCCACCAAAAACTTGAAACCATAGACCCGACTCTCCCCTACATCAGAGCTGCTCTCCATTGTGCCACCAGCACAAAGCTGCCCTAAAGTAGTCCTAGCTGAGCTGACCACAGAACTAAGACCCAGGATGATCTTCTGTGAGTGTGGAGCCAGCATAAGGGCTCCTATGCTATATTCCTCTCTGTGGTCAGCATATGGGGACTGGGTGGGGAAAAGAGGATTTCTCTACAACACCTTGATGATTCAGGCTGTCATAATTGACCCCTTGGAGGCTTTTAAAGAAGTCCTCTGGCTGCTGTAAATTGATAAACCTAGTGCCCAGCCAGCCCAAAATCAGAGCAGCACAAGTGGCTTAAAATGATCTTTGTAACCCATCTCCCCTAACTTGTGCTCTTCAGCTAGAGCCAAGAATCTGGACCCCAGTGTTTGCCAAAAGATGCAGTGAATTGTGCAGACTTTCTGAGAAAATTTGAGTTTATGGTTTTGCATTGCAATCATATTGAAATCACAGTTTTAAATGGCACTGGCCCGAAATTAGGGGAATCTCATTGATTTTAGATTGTTTTTAGACAATGCCAAACAGTGGCTGAGTATGCAGCAGTTGAGGCAAATGAAAAATCCCTGTCCTGAAGGTCATGGATATTTTGGATTTGTTTGAACTTGATGCTGCGTAAGGAATTAAGTTGGGATTACGTCCATGTGAGTGAAGGATAAGGAAATGAGTTAAATTAAATACAGTGTTGGCAGGGTCTTTTCCCAAAGAAAAACCCACAGCTACAGAAGTTTGTTAGTTAACTCCAGCAGGTCTTAAGTATAGCAATGGTCATTGATTTTTTTTATGTTTTTTTTTTTTAATCCTCTTTATTCACAGATTCATGTTTTTCACCTAGTGGAGAACTGACTTAAAAAAATCCCCCGAAATAAGTTTTGCCCACCCCCTTGGTGTCAATTCTTGTTTAATTTTTGTGAAATGTGGGCGTCAACAACCTACTCTAAGTAGAGAGGGTGCAATTATCCTACACTTAGAATTCACACATTTCGTGATAGTATATGGCAGCTAATATGGTTCTCATGCAGAAGTGCAGAATCATATTAATATTGATAACGGGAAAAAAAAATCCTGTGGGTTTTTTATTTTTTTACATAAACTGTTAGTCTAACTTTACAATCTAGTCTGTATAAGCAAATCCTTTTGTAGGATTGAGCACTAAAATCATTAATACTTTATATGATATTTATTATGAAAATAACCAGTTAATGCTAAAATAAAAAGATGTCTAAGCAGGTATTTTGGTAAGTGCAATATGAATGATGAATCAACAGAAAATTGTAATCAGTGAGTTAAAATTTAAATTGCGGAGCATTACACCATTATGAAATCACTTAGTAAATTTCACTGTTTGTAGCTATATTTAATCACTCGGATTGCAGTACTAAGACATATGTTTCCAAAGTGTTGATGATCATTTAGATGTATTATCTCAAATGGGAGTCATAGTGTTCAGTTTCTTTGAATTGCTTAGAAAGTGAAGCTTCCAAGTGCTCTAGCTTGAATGGTTGTGATGAAATAAAATGAAGCCTGCTTGGTGTATCCGCTTCCAGAAAGTAAATGCACTATTACATGTTTCTTCTTTCAGAAATATTTAGCATCTGTGTTGCTTTTCAATTTGTGTATGGGAAAGCTGACCCAGTCAGAACTGGATGATATACTGGCTTTTTCTTTGCAGCCAATTCAGAAAATGTTCACAGGTATTGCAAAGGTTCGTAGCATAAACCTCAGCACAGTTTTGTCACAATTTATAAAGGTGCCATTGTGCTGCTAATTTGTGACCAATCCCAACTCCTCTCCCCATTTGCAGTTCATACCTTATGTACCCTGGTGCGAATACACTTTTGGACTCAGATAAAGTGGGGAAATAATTCCAGAGGTAAAGGCGCTCCATTGAGAATAGCCTACTCCAAGCAGGCAGTGCTAGGATTTGTCTATCTGGAACTGCACAGTGCAATAGTCTGAATTGACTTTGTGTAGCACAAGGGAAGAGAGTATCCCAGATACAAAGGATTCATACCTCATAGGCTTGAAACCCCAAATAGGTCTGTAAGCCAATTCAGTTTACAGAGAGCTGGTGTTAAGTGTTCTGTACCACACATTCCATAAGGAGAAAAGCCGTCACATTCTTCACTAAGTGGCAAAAATAGTCTTTGTTCATGCTGAAGAGTTGATAAACTGCCCAGATGAACAATTTGGGACTTTGCCTTTTTAGCCAGATAGGTGAAACTTCTACAGGTTTAGTGTATGTGTTGTGGTTTTATTTCCTTCATGCATCTCTACACACATTTGGCCTGATTCTAGTCTCACTTAGAGCTTGTCTACAAAGAAACTTAAAGCCAAATAACTAAATGAGTTTGATTAAAAAAAACCCCAACTTTAAAATAGGGCAGTCTTACTCTGAAATAAGTATCCACATGCAGACTTGCACCAAAATAACTAAGGTGTGAATTAAAACTGATTTAGTTTTATTTTGGTACAAGTCTGCACAGACCAAACCCATACACTAGCAAATCACGAGCAACTCCACTGAAGTCAGTGGGCCTGAATCTCCATTGACTTGCACTCTTACATACTCATTTAAACTTGTGCAGTGTGGGTATAAAACACTACTAAGTCAGAATTATTCGGTCATTTTACACCAGTGGCAGCATTTTACATCCACTTGGAACAGATGTAGATGTACACACAAGCTGCAAGGCACTGTAGAACCAGACAGTGAAATCACACTAGTGTAAATCTGGTATAATTGAGGCCAGAATCAGGCCTATTCAGTTTCCCATAAATTGGATTTATTATTATGGGCCAGATTCTGATCTCAGTTACACTAGTATAATTCCCAAAATATTTCTCTCAATCAGTGGAGTTACTGAGGATGAAACCAATGTGATTGACCTCAGACTCCCTGGGCATAGATGAAATCGACGGCCCAGCAATACCTTTGTGTATTTCTACATGGAAAAGAAAACCCTGTGGCTGGCCCATGCCATGGGACTTGGGCTGTGGGGCTGTTTCATTGCTGTGTAGACTCCTGGGCTGGAGCCTGGGCTTTAGGACTCTGAGGGGTGGGAGGGTCCTGGAGATTGGACTTCAGCCCAAGCCCAGAAATCTACACAGCAATTAAACAGCCCTACAGCCCAAGCCCCATGAGCCTGTAGGCTGGCACAGGCCAGCCACAGGGTTTTCTTTGCTGTGTAGACATCATCTATCTTCCCACACTTGTGGCACAGGTGTACTGAACCAAAGGGCACCATTGTCTCACGTTTTTCCAAGAACAAGGAAAGGGAAAGAAACAGAGAAGAGAAATAAAGAAGGGAAAAAGCAAAGATGGACCGAGATTGAAACTGTAAATGTGATGTACCATCTTCCTCACCTGCAAATTTTGAAAGATTTGGAAAAACAGGATCCAGGTCCTCCTCATTCCAGGTTTTAGGGAATAAACCAAAACTTAGTTAAGACTTTACTCTTGTAAAATGATCCACAATCCCTTGTTGCCGGAAGGTTCTCGACCAGTGGATACCTTTGCACATCTGGGGGTCTAAGATTTTGCAAAAATAAAAATCATCCTGAGATGTACCCATTGTAGAGAGATGATTAAGTAATTTTTCATCTCCAAGTAAAGCCCGTCTGATTTATGACATGCATTCTACGGGACTATAATAATAATGCCAGATTTTCCCAAAAGTGTTTAATAGCTAGGAGGTATTAAAATATATAGTTTGGTGAGAAGAAGTTTGAGGCAAAGAAAACTAGTTTTCAAATCACTCAGAAGAGCAAATTACAAATATCCACTTCTCTCAACTCTGTCATTCAGCTCATCCAGCCCCCTTCAAGCAAGGTAGTTGCAGGTATGATGCACAGACTGTCCACCTGATATATTTCGCATGAGCCTGAATGCAGCATTGAATTACAATAATCCAATTAACTGAAGGCTTAAAATTTCCATATTTTTCCAACAAACAAAAGAAACACTATTTTCATCTATAGTTAGGCAAAGTGCAGGTATGCTGCATACTTTAGACCACTGTTACATAACATTGTAAGGATAATACTCCTTTAAGTTCTACTTTTGAGGACAGTATAATAAGATTGCTGACATTCAAGACCATCCTCTTTGTTGGCATTATAAAATGGTAAACAAAGGAACTAACAGCCATTGGATACTTGTGCCTATGGGTACAAGATGTTTGATTTGGAAAAATTAGGATAGGGATTCAGATTTGAATTAACTTAAACCTTGTGGTGTTCTGGCTGATGTTTCGATTTGGCCCATTACCAAAAGAGGGGGCTAGCTGTGAAAACTGGATCTTGATCAAATGCCTGGCCAGACTGCAGAGTTTGGATCCAGGATTTTGCCCATTGAAAAGATAAGGGCTAGCCAAAAAGTTTTTGGATCCACTCTGGGTTCAGATTCTGAGCTCCCAGAAAATATTTGTATCAATGATTTCTTGCTAGGGTCCACCATCTCTATTCTAAACTTCACAAAGCTGCTTGAATCACTTAACTAATTAAACTAATCTTTGCTTACGAAGGTTAAGGTAGTTACAAAAAAAAAGTAAATCACTAAGTTCTAGAAACATTGTTCTGTGAAGGGTTATGAGACTGCTGACAATTAGAGTAATGTAATCTCATAATCTTTCCCCATCTCCCCTGACCCCTGGCCTTTTAGTCTATTATTTGTCATAATATTTGCTCTGTAAATATCCAAGAAGTTTATTGATCACCACTGTCAAACCCTTCTAATTAAGAGTGAAGTTCATTAAATAAGCATATAGAAAACAGCTACATCTGGCTGTGTAAAATGAAATGACTATCTTGTAGGCTATGAATTTGTGACTACAGTGTGAATTGGATATCAGTGCAAAATGTGTCAAAGGATTATTATTTCCTACCAGAAATGATCATTTTTACCCATCAAGCCTGCTAGCTATGTATTTCTCAGGGAAAGTGATGCAAGAAAGCAGTGTTTTTTATTCATAGTCATGAAGAGTCATTGAGTGACATGGTTTATATTTACTAATCATCATATTTTATAGACCTGGTTGCAGGGAAAAACAAATAACTACAAAACAGTGAGAGATCTTGGGCCCCAATACTGGAACTGGCTGTGTGGGTGGCCCCCAGCGCTCATGCTAGGTTAGCTGCAGGCCATATAAAAGAAAGGGAATAGTGGACTGAGAAGAAAAGATGGTCAAAAGTCTTGAAAGAAGATTTAAGGGACAAGAGAAGAATCAATATGAGACCATTGATAGATGATGCAAACACTACAGTGACTCTAACTATAGAAGACCCATTCACCCAAAAGACATTTTATTTTAGGGTATTTTTCTTATGCCACAGCTTATTTTAAACAAATACCATACAAGTAGAAATGTAATTACAATATTCCCATTAAAAGTATCTTTTTTTCATCCTTTACATAAAACTTTTAATTCCCTGTTACTTACATGAAACATGAAAAACATAAAATTTCAGGATAGCTATTAGCTAAACACAGCATAGGAGACCTGCTGAGATCATGTCATGAATTGAAGTATAACGGGCAGTATTTGGAATTAACTGGAGGTGGTTTTGTTTTTGGGTGGTGGGGTTTGGTTTTTTTGTTGTTGTTTTTTGAAGATAAAGCCTGCTGTAATAAGCTTGCAAAACATAATGTCAGTGACCTGTTTCTTTACCTCATAAATGAGTTTTTGTTCTACCTCAGTGATATTCAGATCTATTTAAAGTAAATTCATGGCTAAAGCTTTTAGTACTACAGACAAATTAGCAAAAGGATAAAAATGTTATTGAGTTCAATCGCATACTTCTCAATCTGGAAGACTCAGGTGAGGGACATGACAAAAACCCAACACAAAGGACACACAATCATTTATGAAGGGAATTTTAAATGCTGTGGATTCTCTTCATTAAGCTAAACAACTCTTCCTATAAACGTATGCTCATTCTTTATTTCTGTGTAAATGATTTTCAGCAATTAAAAAGAGGGAGATGCCAATTTTGGAGGAACATAGGTAACTTTGGGATTAAAATGGTATCTTCCTCAAATGAATTTCAGTTGAGAGGTATGTTCAGATCTTTAGCTCCATTGACCCTTGTACTATAGTGAAGTAAGCATATCTTTATTTAGTGGGTAAAGGCAACCACTATATAGTGTAGCTTAAACTTCCAAAGCAATGTACAAATATTCACTAAGCAGTTACAGATTTAAATGTATTTTATAAATATCTCTCAAACTGAGACCATGACAGTACTTTAAATTTTCCCTCTAGACTGGTTCCTGTTCCTGGAGTGTCCTCCTTCCTGAGGCAACCTGTAAGCTCTGATTGCCATTAGTAGTTGGCAGAATGGCTGTGTCAATTTGCAGCCGTATTTGTTTTCCATCCGTTAGCATGTCCTTTTCAGCAGTATTTCTCCTATCTTAGTATGTGTTTCCTTGCCAAGTTCTTATTTAAATGATTAGTCTTATTTCAGAATTGACGTGTTCCTATCTGTTTCCTCTTTATATGTACTCCATGTCTCTTCCGTGCTCTGTTACTTATCATAACTCCTTTTTTCTGGATCCATAAATGGCTCCAGGGAGCAGACATATCTAAAGCAGGACATTTTCAAAAGTTCAGAGCAATGATTCAGGAGTCTGCAGGTGAATGCCAAATTCTCAAGCTAATGCTCCAAAATTTCACAAGCACTCTGATGGAATATACACTTTGTACACATGGGGCCAGTACTTATAGCAAGATGGCTTCATGGCCATGCCATTTTATTTCTTTATTCATTTCAGCTTTTTTATAGAGAGAAGAATTAATATTGCTAAAAATGTTCTATTTTAAAGTCTTTATACAGAGTAGCTCATATTTGGTGATAGTAGCTAATTTACAATGAATCACTCTTTTCCAGAGAGGCATACTTGCTATTTCACTTCTCAGCATCACCAGTAAATGTCATAAACATACAGAGAATCATAAACACAATACAATACAGCAATACAATACTCAATACTACTACTACTAATAATGGGCCTAATCCTGTATTCTTTGTGCTCCCCAAACTCCCACAGACTTAAAAGCAAGACCTACAAATTGGCTCCAAACATCAACATGTAATATAGGGCCTGAGGCTTGCAGAACACTTGTGACTCCATTTGAAGACAATGGCAGTTGTAACTATGTAAGGCTTTGCAGGATTTAGTCAATAGCAAATAAGTGTTTAAAGACACAGAACTCTGTCAGTAGCTCAGAATGGTTAGACTAATTCATTCTTTTTTCAGAGACACAAAGATCCCTCTTTCGCCCCACAACGTCTCTCCAGAAGTCCTATTCTGAACCTAAGCAATGTTACTCAGCCTCTTTCAAGGCCATATAGCACAGCATGAAAATCATCCTTTGCTCACGTCAGGGCTTGAGAAGAAATTGGAGTTGGGCCCAAACCACGCAGTTTAAATCTGGCTCCAAATATCTTTTTTTTTTTTTAAAAAAAATGATTGAACATATCTGGGAGCAGGGATTTGGCTCAGTCCCTTGTAGAACTGCATAGCTAGTCGCAAAGTTTGATTCTGGATCTAGATCGGGGCTTGATCCAGCACCACCACTTAGGCTGAAGTCCCGGTGTCCTCAAGAAGAGTATTTTGTCTGCCAGGAGACCTCTGAATATAAAGCTCCCCAAAGTTCAGATCTGTGATTTTTGATTCTTGATCATTTCTGAGAGAAACTTCAGTTTAGGTTTTGTGGTATGGTATGGTGTGTTTGCTGACATCACTGGATTCTGAATTTAAACATAGCAAACCATGAAAAGATTTTTTTAAAAAATCCTGCATATCTGGAACACATCAGTTCTGTTTGTGAGCCAATAGCAATAATCACTGTAGAGAGAAGAAGGGCTGTTGTCTTTTGAGGTGAGGAGTGTCAGGGACTCAACTGTGAATCCTTTGCACGGCAGTGTGTTGTTTTGGTCCAGCCCAAAAAGTCATCTTTGAAAGATTTCTGTGAGTTACTGTCTCTTACAGCTGTCTTTCCAAGCGTGCTTTCTATATTATCAAAAAGAAAAGGAGTATTTGTGGCACCTTAGAGACTAACCAATTTATTTGAGCATAAGCTTTCGTGAGCTACGGCTCACTTCATCAGATGCATACTGTGGAAAATACAGAAGATGTTTGTTTTTATACACACAAATCATGAAAAAATGGGTGTTTATCACTACAAAAGGTTTTCTCTCCCCCCACCTCAATCTCCTGCTGGTAATAGCTTATGTAAAGTGATCACTCTCCTTACAATGTGTATGATAATCAAGGTGGGCCATTTCCAGCACAAATCCAGGTTTTCTCCCCCCCACACACACTAAGGTGCCACAAGTACTCCTTTTCTTTTTGTGAATACAGACTAACACGGCTGTTACTCTGAAACCTTTCTATATTATGATTTTTTAAATGAAGGATAATTGCTGACTGGATGTTAAATGAGTCTTAGGTGAATGTCAGTGTATCCTTTAAGGATTTGACATGTCACTTGCAGACTCGTACACTGTAGTGATAAGATGCTGCTGCAAGCAGTAACCACTGCAATTTGTTGCATTCATTTTGCAATGCTATTTGTAAGGCTTTGGTTTAAAAGCACTAGAAGTTTTGTCCAAATTATTCTGCAGAAGTGTCCAAAAGAGGAATAACCTGAATTTACACTTCTTTCAGAAGTAAAACTGTAGTCTGTCATGTTAGTTTAACACAACTTTTTCTGTACTACTGTCAATGAGTCATATGCTGCCCACAGGTCTAGTCTAAACACAGTTTTTGTACTTGTATTACCTTATTTGTTGGTTGGGGGTGGGGGGGGGGCTTTCTTTTGTTAGCAGTATAGATATGCTGGTAGAATCCCTCGGGTGGATGCAGTTATATTGATATAATTGTGCTTAATCCTGGTCCCTGCAATTTTACACCAGTATAACTGACTCAACAATAAGGGGTGGCGGGTTGTACCATTTTAACTATACCAGTATAATTAACGTAGTGCAGCATTTGTGTAGACAAGGGTCTACACCTGCTTTCTTCAAAAACTTTCATCGGGATGGAGGAAACCGGTTTTGGTCTTGAAGAACTGAGGTGGTTCCAGCCTCAAAGTCATCCATACCCTGAGCTCTCCGGGGATCTTGTCACTACAGATTAAAGTGGTGGGTCAGAGCATCTGCAGTGCTCATTTTGCTTCCCACACAGCTCCCAACAAAGGGGATTTGAAACTGTGAAGGCACAACTGGTCCTGGTTCAGAATAACCTGGTCTTCATGGGAGCATGGCACAGAGTGGCTGCTTCTTATTGCCACTTTTCCCCACAGCTGCAAATTGTTTCCTTGAAGTTAGGAGAAGGAATGCAGCAGAGCTGTTGCTCTCTTTCCTCCGCTGCTTGGGTCCTTTAATGTACTGATTTTGCTACCTTCTAAATCACCTAGCAGAGGGGCTCAGGTGTCCAGGCACGTGCCTGTTAAAATGTAGTGTGCGCTTAAGAAATGTTCCAAGGTATTTATTAGCTGAAACAGTGTAGAGTAAATTAATCAACTTCAATTTTCAAATTAAAACAATATTAAACGAAAGGGAAGCATATCTAGTTATAATAACCCAGTCCAGGCTAGTGCTAAGGTTTGGACATGGGGCATTCACTGTGCCAAAGCCTGTGACTCTACAACTCAAGCTAAAAGATTTGGGGCCAGATTTTTAAAGGTCTTTAGGTATCTGAAGATGGAGATAGATGCCTAGCTGGATTAATAGAACCATCTAGATTCCCAACTCACATTCATTTCAATGGCAATTAGATGCCTAGGTAGCTTTGAAAATCCCACTAAGTGCCCAACTATTTTCAACAATCTGGTCCTTGACCATAAGCTGGAAGGAGTAGCAGGCAGCTATCTTCTGTAGATCAGCCACAAAGAGGATATGAACACTGGATTGTACATTTTTAAAGGTTCCTCACACAATGTTGAGAGCTAAATATCTAGGTTAAATTGGAGGAAAAAGATATTAACAAAAGAAATATCTGAAGCAATGATAATGGTGTCAGCCGCATACATTAATATTTGTGAAGTCATTAAAGGAAAAGAACAATGAAAACCAGACTAAGAACTGCTTTGGGTGGATCACTCACACATTTAGAAAGGTTCTGAGTATAAACCTTCTTCAAGAAAGCAAGACAGTAACCTTTTTTTTGTAATGATTGAGGTACAAAGAATACCGTGACAGAAAAGCACTACCCAAGCTATATTTTTCTGAATTTAAACAACATGGCTTACTGAACCAACCAAAGCCTCTTTATAAATCAAGGAAGTCTGCACATACAGTACATAGTGATCTTTACATGACATCCTTTCAATTATATCACTCTTTGAAATTTATCTGTAAGATGAAGTAAAGCATAGTAGAGGGAATTCATACCAGATAAATGTGGATTTATTTACTTATTATTGAGACAATTATAGATCAGATTTTAGTGTAAGTTTTGCCATGACTGAATAAGTCTTGGAAAATTGCATACAGCACTTTAACATTCCCCTCCCTCCACCAATTATGATACAGTTTTCAACAGTGACCCATCAGTGTTGCACAGAAAGGTGTGTTGCACTGCCCACGAGCACATGGCTAACATGTTTGTGTACCAAAAACTTTACAAATGTAGGCAGAATTTACATTCTGAATGAAGCAGGTCTCTACAGGAATACGGCTTCCATTCTCTGCACATCTAGTACCTACACATGACAGATTGTTTTGCCTGGTAGTCACAGAGCAGAGCACAGCAGTAAAAGATGCTATATGCATGTTTCTAATGGTATAGGGAAAGCTGGATGACATTCTATTGTTTGAGAAGTAGCAAGAGCTCATATAATTACAGTGTCATACATATTTATAAGGCTGTATCTGCAACTTTCATGGGGACATTGCCTGACTGAGTATTTAACTGTGCATCCTTAATATTTTTGTAGCATGAGCCACAATTCAGCAAAGCACTTACTCAAGTCTGGAGTTTAAGTACATACTTAAGTGCTTACCTGAATAGGGATGGATTTAAGCACATGCTGAAGTGCTTTGCTGAATCAAGGTAATTTTTTAGGAAGCATACAGTATACTGTTTGAAACAGTAAGGGCAAACCCTTCAACACTTAAGCATGTGTCTAACTTTGCAGATGTGAGTAGCCTTATTGACTTCAATGGGACTACACAAGTGATGGATTAAGTAAATTTAAGTGTTTGCAGATCTGGGGGGGGGGGTAAAGCAATAGGAAGTACAGAGATGTAGAATAAATTCAGATAATTGTGTGTGCACACTCCTGCTGCATCCAGAAAATGTGTAGATTGTTTTCTTAAGCCAATGTATTTCACCAGTAGTCTTTTGGAGGTGGAAATTGAAATAATTCTTTAAAAATAAGTTCATAGGTGATGTAGTATCTACCATATTTTAAGAGGAGCATTAACAATTTCAAAACAGATTGATCTATTGTATGTGGACTTATGTTTCTCCTCCTTAGTATTTCATTGTTTCCATATTTCTTCTGAAGAAGCCCTTTTAAAATTAAAGTGAATAACGGATCTGAATTCTTAGTAACATTATCTGATAGATCTGTTAATGAAAGATATACATTTTCTGGGAAAAGGGAAAAATCAGTGATTCATGTAAGACTTTCTAGCTTTCTATATTTTAAACCAACAACAGATTTTGTTTCCACTTGAATCACACAACCACTTTATACAGTTATTATGGACTTTTCCAAATTGTCTTGCAGAGATTTTGAGTGTTAAGAAATAAATTCCCTTATGCTTGTCACATTTGTTCTTCCCTTTAAAAAACCCAAGTATTTACAACTATTTTTAGCTGTATAGCAAAATAAGTATCTTCCCAAGTTAAACTTGTAATAGTGCCAATTATACAAATTATACCTTTTCTGGAATTTGCATGGTTATACTTTCTGAAAAATCCTTTCTTCACATATTCTTAACACTTTAAGACCAATCTGAAAACGTGCCGAGTGACCCCTGTGAGTTCCTGAATGCACTCAGCTCCCATCAGACCTATTAGACCTTTTAGTTCCTCTACACAACAACTCATGTACCAATGCCTGTGTGATTTAAATTGAACTATTCAGTGGTTAAAGTTAAGCATGTGTGTAATATTACACTCCGTATATGGAAATATGCTTATGATATGGATATGACAAAACTGAGATGTACTTTATGAAAGATGGCTCATGTAAGGTAACCTTGGAAGGGTTATGATTTACTGAATGCGTCTACACAATTTGTATGCATGTATCTTTTTTTTTTATCTGAAGCCAGGAATATTGACCATGTCTCTGTATTTCAAATGTGCTGCTTTGGGAACTGTTTGACTCAGGTCAGATAGCTCTATACAGTGGGAACTGTTTGACCCAGATCACAGCAAAATAGCTTTCCAGCGAGTGTGGGGCGGGGGGGAAGATGACAACATGAGGCATCCTCACTATCCATACAACAACACACCTGAAAACACCTGCGGAAAAAAGACTCAACTGTGGGAAGTGATGGTCCCAGGCTGGAAGGATTTTTACCTTGTGTTTAAAAAGAACAAAAACAAACAAACAAACCTGGGAAAGCCAAGGCAACTTGTGCCTTAAGAATCTGCCAGCCTGTTTATCACTCAGGGTGAGAATTTGCTAATTTGTGTCCTACCTATCTAGTATGTTAAACTCAGTTTGTGGCATTTGTTTATTTACTAAAGTAATCTGCTTTGTTCTGTTTGCTATCCCTTTAACCACTTAAAATCTACCTTTTGTAGTTAATAAACTTATTTTGTTTATTATTAAACCCAGTTTATGTAATTTCTAATGGGGGGGGCAAGAAGTCGTGCACATCTCTGTTCACATTGAGGAAGAGGGCAGATTTTTATGAGCTTGTGCTGCACAGATTTTTCTATACAGTGCAAGACAATATTACTTTGGGTTTATCTCCCAAAAGGGGTGTGCACGTGAGTGCTGGGGGAGTCCTCTCACACAGAGCTGAGAGGCTCAGTGAAATCCCAGTACATCAGGTGGCATGCCAGAAGGGGGGGTCCAACCCATCACAATGTGCTTTGGTGGATGGGGGCTGAGTGTTCATCACCTTTATCTTTTTCTTTCATAAAACCAGCTCCCTGACTACTCTTATCAACCCCGGATCTTTATTCCCCATCATTCCTGCTGTCTGGCACAATTATCTTCTGCTTTTCATAGCAGGCAAAAAGTTGCATCACCGTCCCAGGGCTATCAAGCACAATTACAGCTACTAATTATGTGTTGGCTAGCCAGATATGCTTCAGAGTCATCCTGCTCACTCGGCTTCCCTTGTTGTTTGTGCTGGTCCATTCACCTGTCTGGGTTCCTCTCCTTTCCAATCCCTAATATTCCAGTTCCACACGTAAAGCTGGGTGAGTAATGGATTTTTTGGTTTGCTGGTAATTCCGAAGAATGGAAAAGTGTGGTTGTGACCTGAAACGTTTTATTTTTCCCCCGAAATTTTTGACTAATGAAAAAGTCAGAAAACATTCTGAGTTCTGTTAAACAAAGAATTTTGTTCAACCTGACTCAGTTTTTCATTTCAATTTTGGGCATTCCACTGCAAGCAACCGAAGTTTAGAGTCACCAAATGGCCGGAGGAGGAGGAGGAGGTGATGGTGCTGCTGCTGCCCTCCTTATAATTTTTAGGTCAGTGTGCAGAATTCTCATCTGGGCTGTGAGAGACCAGGTTCAGTTTTGCCCTCTATGGGGCATTCTGTTATGGGTCTTTCTCAACTTCTGCTGTTGAAGCTGTTCTACTGTGGATAAATAATGACGTAGTCATTGGAGTAGGGACTTGAACTTGGGGGTCCCATCTGAGTGCCCTAACCCCTAGGCTAGATAATCATTCTCTCTTACAATGAATAGTCATTGTGCCAGGGAAAGAGTGGGGCTGCCACCAGTCTTGATTAGCGAACTGTAGGAAATGCAGGAATGCCACAATCCGTTTCTGACCTTTGGGGCTGTCAGAAGCACATCCTCCCCTCCCCCCATCCTGCTGCTGTAATGTGTTGTGTTTAGCGCTGTTCCCATATCCAAGGGTTAATATATGCTCTTCACTCAATTGTGGAGGATGCCATTAATAAGTTAATTCCAGTTTTAGAGTAATTACAAGGTTTCAGAGATCTTCCCTACACTTACAATGGGGACTACTGCTAGAGCCAGTAATATCTCTAGAATATTTTAAAAGAGCATCCACTCTCTGTACAATTTTCATGGAGTATTTGGCTGCCTGTCACTTTCTGTAGAAATTGTGGAACATAGTCTGTGCTCACATATATTCCAGTTCAGGTAGGTGCTTAAGTACGTGCCTAGCTCTAAGCATGTGAGTAGTCTATCCCTTGGGGTTGGAACTCCTTCGATCCTTAAAGTTAGGCACAAGTTTAAATAATCTCTTGAAATGAGACTGTCATGATATGGATCTGACCATCAAAGAGCCTACAGGTGTTAATGTTAATGTATTGTTTAATTACAAAGAACTTGATAGCAATGGTAAACTTAGTCAGTTGAAACAATGAAAAGTCCTTGTGGCACCGTAGAGACTAACAAATTTATTTGGGCATAAGCTTTTGTGGGCTATAACCCACTTCATCAGATGCATGGAGTGGAAAAAAGTAGGCAGGTATAAATATACAGCACACACAAAGATGGGAGTTGCCTTACCAAGTGGGGGGTCAGTGCTAATGACACCAATTCAATTAGGGTGGATTATAGACCAAGAAAGCTTATGCCCAAATATATTTGTTAGTCTCAAAGGTGCCACAAGGACTCCTCATTGTTTTTGCTGATGCAGACTACCACAGCTACCCTTCTGAAATTAGTCAGTTGAGTTAGTTTTTAAACAAACTTTAGCAAGTTGCCCCACTAATTTATAACAGATGGATTTCAAAGGCTTCTATGCTGAGAGCAGAAAGAAAGCTGCTCTGTATCACTGTAGTTTGAAGAACTAGGTAAACCTTTGCCAAAAAGATCCTAGGTTCTTTTATAAAACTAACTTTCATGAGCAAGTGATAAGAGTCATCAGTGCTTCTCAAAGTGAATAATCAATTTCAGGTCTCAAAATCCTGTTAATTTGCGGGGGTTTCATGGATAATATATTGCATGCGTAACACACTTTAGAAATACTGAAACTTAATTTTCCTATGAACTGTGAAGCCTCAGTTCCTTTTCCACTGTTCTTTTCTTTGTTCTAACAGTCTCCATGGATGCTGCAGAGGAAGGAGGAGGAGAGCACAGAATTATGCTGTGGTAAGCCATTTTTGTAATGAGTCGTCTCGGTCCCTTTTTCATTCTGGAATGGCTCACTGTCATCACTTTCAAAGTCATTTAATAGCTGTACTAGACCTAAATCAAAACTTATGTTCATATTTTTTTTACTCGATAGTTGTACCAAAGGCTTGAGTCAGCATTGATCATGGTTGAGTGCAGACAAATTCTGCAGTGGCTCCCACACAACTTGGAAAATGTTACTGCTTTCACTTTTGATACAGTACAGCCACTTTCTTTTCCCCTAAATCCCACCTGATATACAGGTGCCAGTTTTTAACTATTAGAATATTCTTGTTTTGTAAATTCATGTCACAGGTGTTAAAACATTTGTCTTCATGGAGACTTGCATTATAATGAGTGCTTGATACACGTTGTTTTACAGTTTATATATACACTCTGGATTTTGTGCTACTGTGTTTCAGTGGAATCAGAATATTGTCAGTAATGAAAAGAAATGGGAGAAGAGAGTTCTAAAAGTAAGAGCCCAGGGAAGAGAAGGAGAGAGTGAAAAAATATAAAAGGGGAGATGCCCTGTAGAAAGGAGAGATTGGATGAAAGTGAAGAAGAGGATAAAGCAGAAAGAAAGAGAAAAGGACAGCAAAAAAAAAAAAAGGTAAATGAAGAGGTGTGAAAAGGACAGATAACAAAGGGGAAGTTAGCAGAAGGATGGGTCAGAAAATCTCTTTCCATTTGAGAGAGAGGCAGCAGATGGGAAACTATGGGCCTTACTAAATGAAGCAGAACAGGTCCAGTTCCACTGTGTGCTGGTGCAGGAACTGGGTGAGGGGATTCCCACCCCCTGCATGCTGTTAAACCTCATTCTGTAGGGGCTTCAGAATGAAAAAATTAGTGTGATCATCACTACATAGATAACAAGGTTCTAGCATTGCATACTATTCTAGGCCTGCAGATGGAGGAGTGGATATGGTAGGTGAGGTTGCTACTCACCTGCCTGGGGTGAGAAGGATTCCTTCTCTCTCCGCTCATGAGCAACTCACCAATGAGAAGCCTAGCTGCTTAAGATGTGCATTGGGCCAAACTATAGCACTTGGATACCACAGTGATAAATGCCTTAGATTTCTGGTTCTCAATTTTTAACCACCTGAGATTTCACTGTTGTTTGCTGTGACCTTCCCAGGGGACTATGGGATTACATTCTTAGCAAGAAACTGAATGATCTTTTTCTGGGTGCTGCTACAGGAAAATGTTTGTGTTGTATGATGGTTGCTGGGAGTAGGTTGGAGTTCTAGGGAGGGTGTGTCTGTGTAGGGGGTGCTGGAGTATGTGGAAGTGGTACGGAGTCTGTGGACCGTATCAGCGGCTGGTGTGGATTGCTGGTGCTGAGTTGGGGCTGGGATAGAAGTGAGAGCTGCTGTGGGATTGGCTGGGAGAGTGATGAAGCACCAGTGTGTGTGTGCAGCCATAGAAGCATGAGGAAAGGGGAAGAAGGTATTCCAAGCAATTTTGCCTTATAACATTATCTACATTATTTAAATGTAGACAAGAGTTTATGGCAATCAGAGCACTTGGGTTAGGTGAGTGGGGGAAGCCTGTTGCTTCAATGAGGGATCTATAGATGAGATCAAGGACACGCAGGAGGGAACATGCAGCGAAGTGTTAAGATTTGTATAGGACAAACAGGAGGGAGGCTGTAGCCAAAACAATCTGGAAACAGTGCGGCTGGGTAAGTGGTTTTACAGTTTTAATATTTGAAATGTGAAGTAATGAGTCTGAGAGTGAACAATGACAAAGGGAATTATATATTAAATAGGCACAGCTGTGAGACTGGGCACAGGTTCTGAGATAAACTAAAAATCACTAGCTCAATGTCTGGCAGCAGTAAAGAAAACAGAGTCCTTAGATGAACACAAATCTGGAGATGATCTGGCAAGATACAAAGAGCTAGTGAGATTTCACCTGGAGTATTGTACACAATTCTACAGATTACTGAACATGGGACAAAGATCTAGAAAGGAAAATAAGGAGTAAGGGTGATGAATCATCTCTGGGGTGTATTTATTAGAAAAGGAGATTATGGGGGGATGTGTTTGAAATGTAGACTGCCGAAAACATATGAAGCTACAAATTTCTATGCAGTTTATTTAGTTAAATGTCATGCATTTTTAAACACTTCAGCCCAGGAAAACAAACTTTTTTAAATCAATTGCTGCATTTCCTATACATGTCAACTGAGTTTTATAGTCTAGAACAGTGTTTCTCAGCCCTCAGACCGCTTGCGGCCCAATCAGCATGCAGCTATGGCCCATGTGACCTCCTCAGGGTCATACAGATAGTAGTGTATATATATTGTATGGATGCCACCCTCATAACACATAGCTGCATATGTGGCCTACAACAATAAATAGGTTGAGAATCACTGGTCTAGTGGTAACATGGGCTAATGGACTAAACATATTACTTGGAGTGGCTGTTTCATGTGCAAAGCAGCTGCACAACTGGCTTACATTCTTACCTAGAATTCAGCTCTCCCCCTGTCCCCTTTCAGCCTGGGGAAAAGGAATATGTGCTGTGTGATCCTTGGCCACCACTATACTCCCTTCCGAGCCGCTGTAGTTGGGTGCACTCAGAGCACCTCTGAAAGTTCTCTAACTTGCACCAGGAGCCAGACTAGATACTGGACACTCGTAGGATGGTGGGGAGGGCATATAGACGGTGTACAGCCTCCTTTACGCACACCAGGTCCTGTACTGAGCAGAAAGTTCAGCTACACCCAAGGACCTTGCCCTGTGGGTTCTTTTTCCAGTTAGTTTACTGGCTCAGTATAGGGCCTAATTCCATCCTCTTTACTCATGTTAATCATCACCTTATTCCTTGAGTAATCCCATTAATTTCAGTGGGACTGCTTGGGCAGAAAGGTACTGGGGGTGAAGTAGAGGTGGAGCACAGGATAGGGCAGAATCTAACCATCTAGCATTTGTGTCTCTTTGAGAATAATGAAAACAGGAGTAATACTCCCCTCTCCTACAGCGGCATTGTGGGGAGTATTTTAATGTTTGTAAGGAAGCTCATAGTTGTAATGTGCTATCTACTTGCCAAGTATTTAGGTATATTTGAATATTAGTTTTCATGAGTACTTTTCAGTTTTTGAGAAAAATGTCCTCTATCTCTCCAGAATATATCATGCTGTGTTTTATGCAGTACATTTATTACCTGGTTATTTTTTAATATCAACTTTACTGTTTTGAAATAGTTTGATTTATGTTTATTTACATGGAATACTCTTCACCTTCATCTCCTGAGTTGGTCCTAATGCTCATCTGCCCTATTGGTCCATTCACCAATATCCTTTTATTGAAACCTAAATTGGATAACACAATATAAATCATCCACACAAATAATCAAATTAAACAATACATAAAGGAAAGGGAAGGTGAAAATAGGAAAAAAGTAAAACTTGCCATAAAGCGGTAAATTGTTAACCTTAGCAATCTTGCTTTCGGGGATATTTTTCCATGGTTTTGACGACACTCTAGAAACTTAAAACTATGAAACCAAAATTGAGTGTAGTGTGGCTTATATTGCATTCCACTGAGTTATTTATTGAGATTCTGCAAGCAACAATGTATGTGCTTAACCTGAAATACGTGAATAATCCTACTGGAGTCAGTGAGACTACTCACCTGCTTTAAGTTACACATGTCCAGCAGCGAGGGCTTAGTTTGCAAATATTTGTGAAATAGAGGAAGACTCGATGTCCTTCTGGTACAGCACATCAAAGATTATATAGGAAAGGAGCTTCAAAAGGGTTATATGCTTCCCCAATAAGACTTTTTTTCAAAAAAAAAATCACTACATTCCGGATAGGTCTCCACTACAGTCGAAAGGTCTGATTACAGCATGTGGAAACAAATACAAGATAGCTTTGATTGAGAGAACTGGCTAAACGTAGTCGTTAAGCCGTAGCAGCACAGGTGCCAGCATGGAGCGGCCTCCCAAGGGGCAACCCCATCCAGGACACCGGGTCCATCGTTCGGCGGCCAGCCCCTGCCATTGCCTGTGCTGCTGCAATTTTTTTAGTGAGCTAGCTGGATCCGAGCTCGCCGAGGTACAGCTACACATGCTGCAGGCACCTCTCCCAGACTGCAGTGTAGATATACGCTCTATTATAGGCTCAGGTCATGAGAAGATACCGCTGTAAAGGGTGTATATATGGGTGCATGCACGTGCACGCATTTCCTTCCGCTGCCTGACCCCCAAGGACAAGATGAACACAGAAAATAAAACAAAACTGTTTGGAATATTTTTTTTTAAACCAAAAGAAACGATAATAACAAAAGGTACTCTGAAAAAAAAAAACCTAGTTTGGAAAGCTTAAAGGACACTGTCAACTTGTTTTAAGAGACTCAGCCAGCCACATTTAAGCATAAAAAGTCAATGTATGGAATAAACATCATTCTAATAATATTATTAGAAAATGCAGAGCTGGCTATTCCCACAATTCCACCTCATTAAGCGCAAGAACATAGCCCATAAGAACAGTCTGTTCAGTAAACTGCATTGCAGTACCAGGGATGAATATACGCCTCCGAAAATCAGGTTCTCCTTTCTTCTGCCAAACTCTTAAAGTTTCTATGCATCATCCACCTGGACATACAGTAATTATTCTTGGAATTACTATATATGTGGCTCTGGAATGAAGATATTAGACATTCCCATAGGAAGTATAATAAGCAAAGTTTTCATAGTAGAATAACTGAGAGATCATCTCAGGATTTCCTGCATACAAAACTCCAAAGGGAGATGCTCGTGAACGTACTTAAGCAAAGTGGGAAAAGAATCATCCTGCTGCTTTTTCCAACAGTAAAGGATTAAGACTTTCAAAAAGTTTGCACAAAATTGGTTAATTATGGCTGTTCACTTTTACTATACTCCCTATACTAGATATAAGGAGAATTAGTGCAAAAACAAAACAAACACACACAAAACACTGGCCAGAGTAGGTATCGCTTAGTGCGCAGTAGGCCGGAGGTCTGTTCATTAACACCTTGGCTTGCTGGGCACACAGTCTCCATGTAGACAAGCCTGTAGTCTTGAGGAATGAATTGGCAAGGAGGTAAAGGAATAGGAGAAGCATAGATGGTTCACAAAGACAGCATGTTTATCTGTGGCCATGCTACTCCATGAGGCACAAAGACTCCAAACTAAAGGACATAAGAAAAGAAAGCCCTGCGGGAGATTTATACTTATTTAGCACTGGCTACAGTGTCACTTAACAAGCCTGCATTTCTGATGCAAATAATTTAACAGAAACAACACCACCAGCTTTGTGTGGGACAGAAATAAATCTGGTTAAAAAATAAGGAGGGTCTCCCATAAAAAGAGGCAATTGAGAGGGTGTGGCAGGGAATGGTAGAAATGCCAACAGAAAGCAAATATTTTTAAATGCACAAGTTATTTCTCTGTAGAGGCTCAAGCCTGCTTTTTTTAAAGCACTAAAATGATCTCTGAGGTGTTCTGCCACAATCTTCTACTACGGCCTAGAAAAAAGAAGATTCAAATCACTGTAGTACCTAGGGCAAAAGCATTAATGCAGCGGATTGTCTCTCCACCCCCTATTCTAAGAGACTGAGCATGGTTGTTAACATTAAAAGCTGAACAATGTACAGTTTTAGTACCAAACATTTGTGTACTCCTTTGTGGCTTATATCTCAGAGGTCTATTGCTGCCAAAAAGCAAGGGGAGGGGACAAAACAAGCTATCTCTGCCTAACAGGCTATATTGTAGAGAGAATGCTGTGATTAAGTAGAAGATTGATTAAATGGAAGAAATCTAGCTCTGGTTCGTCCATCAGATCAGAGAAAAGGAAGTCCCTGGCAGAATATTACTAATGGGCAGATGTAGAATGTTTTTTTTTTTAAATACACAAAAGGAGAGCTGACTTTCACAATTCATGTATAGTATCTGCAGGGGTTAGAGAGAATCCTGTTGCCATACAGGGAGAAGTGTGACAAAGGAGAAGTGCTGCAGCTCACTTTGCATCTGCTCCTGTCTTTAATTAAAGGTGGGCTGGAACTAAAGTGTAAGTTTTAACCACACCTGAACTTCCACAGACATCTCTGTGGCTGGATATTTCTCTCATGAATGATTGGGGTGGAGCCTCTACTCATTTGTGAGCAAGTGATACCACATGTGAATAAGCATAGTCATACTGGGAGGGCTCACAAAACTACCTCTATCCTGGCTAAACACCCCTACATTTGGCTCTGGGAGTTTGGGAAGAAGAGTGACAGGAATGAAAGAGGAGCTAGAAGAGGGAGAAAGCCAGTAAGGAGTTCAAAACTAATTCAGCTGAGTCCTCAAAGTGAGAAGCAGTAGCAGGCAGGAGAAGGGAAAACAGTTAGTAGGAATAATGATGATCAAGTGCCAGAGATATATTGCCTGGAGACACTGAACACATTCCAGTTCTAAAACATAAACCAGACTGTCTGAAGTATGATCAGATATTAAGGGTGGCTGATCATTGCCTGGGGAGAAATGTCCACCTATAAACAGACCATAAGGACACATACCAAGGAATGCTCACTAACACACCACCTGCTGTTTTTGTGACTGGCAGTAATTGTAGTGAACAGTGATAGAAGATACATGAGCTTAATGAATTATCTTAGTAGATACATGAAATAATGCTAAATTGGATTCTTAACACAGCAGGTCTCCAGAGTCCTGCAGCAGGGCAAATAAATCAGATTGATGGGATAGGTAACCACATACTTTACAAACAGTGCTGTAAATGTAACCAAATTTCACAACTGTGAAGAATGATGGGAGATACCAATGCAAAACAGAGACAAGTGGACTCAGTCCAGGCACATGAAAAGTATATTAAACAATAACATATTTCTGTATGAGCTAATGAGGAATAGAGAGTCATGGTCAGTTAAATGACCACAGCCATTCCATTAGGACCACACTTGTACATGAATATGCAATTACTTATGTGAACGTGACTACATAAAATTGAATTAAGTCTGCTAGACAGCAAAAATCTGGTTTATATATTTTCCTTTCATCCAGGAAGAACACATTTTTAGATTTGGGGTCCACAAAATAACCAGATATAATGTTATTTCTTATGCAACAAAAAGGAACAATTTTAAAGATCCTACAGTTTTCTAGGCTATTTATCCTGTGTTGTGTCTATTGTCTTAATATGCTCTCCAACCTTTCCCTGAGAGTGCGCCTCAAGGATTTCTTTCAGCACTCACCCTATTATGAAGGTGAGATCATTCAATCAGAAAAAGAAGCCAGAGCATGTGACTAATGGGGTGGAATCACACAGCAGTAAAATAAACATATTGAACACACAATTTGCAAACAATCCACAAGATGAAGTTTTTCCTCATTGAAAGTTTGCCAACTAAACTCTGGAGAAGATTTTCAAAATCAAAGTCTGTTCTTGAACAATTCACAAACAGAATAAGGAGTGAGACTAATTTTAATTTTTGCCCCATTCTAACGTCCGTCATAGCCCTGGTCTGCACTACGGGGTTAGGTCGAATTTAGCCACGTTAGGTCTATTTAAAAATGACTGCGTCCAAACAACAAAACCCATTCTGTCGACCGAAAGGGCTCTTAAAATTGACTTCTGTACTCCTCCCCGACGACTAAAATCGACCTTGCTGGATTGAATTTGGGGTAGTGCGGACGCAAATCGACAGTATTGGCCTCTGGGAGCTATCCCAGAGTGCCCCATTGTGACTGCTCTGGACAGCACTTTGAACTCTGATGCACTAGCCAGGTACACAGGAAAGTCCTGGGAACGTTTGAATTTCATTTCCTGTTTGGTCAGCGTGGCGAACTCAGCAGCACAGGTGACCGTGCAGTCCCCCCAGAATCGCAAACGAGCTCCAGCATGGACCAAAAGGGAGACACTGGATCTGATTGGTGTATGGGGAAAAGCATTTGTGCAGGCTGAATTCTGATCAAAAAGAAGAAATGCAAATATATATGCCAAAATCTCACAGGGCATGTTGGAGAGAGGCTACAACAGGGACACACACAGCAGTCCCACATGAAAGTTAAGGAGCTCAGGCAAGCCTACCAAAAGACAAAGGAGGCAAACGGTCTCTCTGGGTCAGACCCCCATACATGCCGATTCTATGATCAGCTGCATGGCATTCTGGGGGGGACCCTACCACTATCCCACCACTGTCCGTGGACACCTGCAAGGGGAGAGTCTCATGCAACAGGGAGGAGGATTTTGTGGATGAGGAAGAGGAGAAGAATGCGCAGCACGCAAACTGTGAATCCCTTCTCCCCAGCAGCCAGGACCTTTTCATCACCCTGGAGCCAATACCCTCCCAAGGTGGGATCCCTGACCCTGAAGCCAGAGAAGGCTCCTCTGGTGAGTGCACATTTGTAACTACAGTACAGGGTTTAAAAGCAATAGTGTTTAATGTTTGATTTGCCCTGAAGAATTGAGATGCATTCACAGCCAGTACAGCTATTGGAAAAGTCTGTTCACATGTCTGGGGATGGAGTGGGAATCCTCCAGGGACATCTCCATGAAGCTCTCCTGGAGGTATTCTGAAAGCCTTTCCAGAGGGTTTCAGGGGAGGGCTGCCTTATTTCGTCCTCCACAGTAGGACACTTTATCACGCCAAGCCAGTAGCAAGTATTCTGGAATCACTGTAGCACAAAGCATGGCAGCGAATGGTCCTGGGTTTTGGTCGCTTTCAAGCAACATTCGGTCTATATCTTTCTGTGTTAGCCTCAGTAGAGTGATATCATTCATCGTCCCCTGGTTGAAATAGGGAAATTTTTGTCACAGTAAAACAGTAAAAGGACCCTGTTCATGCTGGGCAGTTTGCGCTTGGCTAAAAGGGATAATCCCAGAGAATAGCCACGTGGCTGGGGGAGGGGAGAAGGGATCATCCCATAGAATAGTCACGTGAAGGGGTTGGGGAAGTTGTGTGCTGCACATCCACCCGAAAACCACAGCCTCTCCTTTTAAATGTGAAACCCAACCCATAACTTGCTCTGGGAAAGGAGGGCGCTGCAGTTTGAAAACATTCCTACATGTTATGAAGGTGTAAGAAGCCAACCCCGCGTACCAAAAGGCTTACCATGGCTGCCTGGAAACCAAATTCTGTTGCCCAGCCATGTGTGCATGATGTCACCATACCGGCAGGCACTCAATATAAAAGGCAAAATGCAATCTTGTACCTAAAGCACATGTGCTGTCTGCTGTGAATTGCTTGATTCACTATGAAAGAGTCTCCCTTTTTTGTTCTCAGAGAAATGTATTATCTTAAATTTTACTCTTTTTATCTCCAACCAGGTGCAAATGTTTCTACGCTCCTCCTATCATCTCCGTCCCTGAGGTCGCAGATTACAAGGCAAAAAACCCGCATTTGCGATGACATGTTTGCCGAGCTCATGTAGTCCTCCCACAATGATAGGGCACAGCTTAATGCATGGACGCATTCAGTGGCAGAGGCTAGGAAAGAATTAAGTGAGCGTGAAGAGCGGAGGAAGGACGTGATGCTGAGGCTAATGGGGGAGCAAACAGACATGATGAAGTGTCTGTTAGAGCTGCAGGAAAGCCAACAAGAGCACAGTGCCCTGCTGCATCCACTGTATAACTGTCTGCCCTCCTCCCCAAGTTCTATATCCGCCTCACCCAGATGCCCAGAACTTGTGGGGGGGGGAGACTCTGGGCACCCAGCCACTCCACTCCAGAGGATGGCCCAAGCAATCGTTCAAACAGTTTGATTGTTAGTGTGACTACAATAAACAAGGTGGCCTTGTCCTTCCCTCCTCCCGCACCCAACCCGGGCTACCTTGTCCATTATCTCTCTTTTTTTTTTTTTACATTAATAAAGAAAGAATGCATGGTTTCAAAACAATAGTTACTTTATTTCGAAGGGGCAAGGGTGGTTGGCTTGCAGGGAATTAAAATCAACAAAGGGGGCGGGTTTGCATCAAGGAGAAACACACACAACTGACACACTCTAGCCTGGCGTGTCATGAAACTGGTTTTCAAAGCCTCTCTGATGCACATAAACCTAGCTGTGCTCTTCTAATTGCCCTGGTGTCTGGCTGCTCAAAATCGGACGCCAGGTGATTTGCCTCAACTTACCACCCCACCATAAACGTCTCCCCCTTACTCTCTGATATTATGGAGCACACAGCAAGCAGCAATAACAATGGGAATGTTGGTTGTGCTGAGGTCTGACCTAGTCAGCAAACAGCATTAGCGAGCTTTTAAACATCCAAAGGCACATTCTACCACCATTCTGTACTTGCTCAGCCTACAGTTGAACTGCTCCTTACTACTGTCCAGGCTGCCTATGTATGGCTTCATGAGCCATGGGAGCAAGGGGTAGGCTGGGTCCCCAAGGATAACTATTGGCATTTCAACATCCCCAATGGTAATTTTCTGGTCTGGGAAGTAATACCATTCTTGCAGCTGCTCGAACAGCCCGGAGTTCCTAAATATGTGAGCGTCATGCTCCTTTCCCGGCCATCCCACATTGTCGTCGGTGAAACGTCCCTTGTGATCCACCAGTGCTTGCAGCACCATTGAGAAGTACCTCTTGCGGTTTATGTACTGGTTGGCAAGGTGGTCTGGTGCCAAGATGGGGATATGCATTCCATCTATCACCCCACCACAGTTAGGGAACCCCATTGCAGCAAAGCCATCCAGTATGACCTGCACATTTCCCAGAGTCACTACCCTTGATAACAGAACGTCAATGATTACATTGGCTACTTGGATCACAGCAACCCCCAGAGTAGACTTGCCCACTCCAAACTGATTCCCAACTGACCGGTAGCAGTCTGGCGTTGGAAGCTTCCACAGGGCTGTTGCCACTCTCTTCTAAACTCTCAGGGCAGCTCTCACCTTGGTATTCCTGCGATTCAGGGTGGGGGAAAGCAACTGACAGAGTTCCAGGAAAGTGGCCTTATACATGTGAAAGTTTCGCAGCCACTGTGAATCATCCAATACCTGCAACACTATGCGGTCCCACCAGTCTGTGCTTGTTTTCCTGGCCCAGAATCGGTGTTCCACTGTAGCAAGCTGCCCCACTGCCACCAGGATGTTCCAATTGCCACAGCCCATGCTTTCAGGAATGTCTGTGTCCATGTCCTCATCAAAATTCTCCTTGTGCTGGCATGTCTTAGCCCAGTTCTGCATATAGTCCAGGATAATGCGTGAGGTGTTTACAGTTCTCACAACAGCAATGGTGATGGTGAGCTGAGCAGGCTCCATGGTATGGCGTCTGCACGGGTAACCCAGGAAAAGAGGCGTGAAACGACTGTCTGCAGTTGCTTTCACAGAGGGAGGGGCGACTGATGACATGTACCCGAAACCACCCGCAACAATGTTTTTGCTCAATCAAGCATTGGGCACTTAACTCAGAATTCCAATGGGCAGTGGAGACTGCGGGAACTGTGGAATAGCTACCCACAGTGCACTGTTTTGTAAGTCGATGCTAGCCATGGTAGTGAGGACGCACTCTGCCAACTTAATGCGCTTAGTGGGGACGTACGCAGTTGTCTGTCTAAAATCAATTTCTATAAAATGGACCTAATTTCATAGTGTAGACATACCCTAAAGTCACCATGTGGCCATCATGTACACTCAGAGATACACTAATGGTTCAAACAGCAATAGATAAAATTGCACTGTGGAACTTGTAATGCATGGAAGCAAGGTCCACCTATTAACTTCGTGCATGGCAGTGCTGTACATTCACACTCTAGCTTGCTGTGCCCCAACTCTCCATGTAAACGAAGCCCTAAGGATTCCTTTTGCTCTTGCTCACTGTACAATTTTGGACCTAAGAAATGCAAAATTGAGCATAGTGCAGATGCTGAAAACTTCATGGAACACCTACATGGAGAGGAAAGAGAAGGACTTCAGAAGTGTCCCTAAGGTAATTTTCATCTGGGGGATTCTGAGGAGCTCTCTTCCTCTCTTTTCTGCAATTGACATGTAGGGTTGGGAAGTAAAAAGGTAATCAACTGCAAGATTAGTTCTGATTTCTCCCAGCTGTCAACTCCACATGGCCAATTAAGTCAGTCTCTAATGGTAACTTGGTAAGGCGCTAATAGCACATCACAGATGCACTCCTTTCCTAGGTGCATGTACTCCAGAAATTTTTTGCAAGATTTCCATATTCAAGTTTTAAGCCATTGGAAGCTATAAACTTGGGAGAATACTTCTCCCTTGTACCCCCTCCCTTGAACATCTTGGAAAAAAACCTCCAAATTATAGCCTAGACATAACTTGTATCCAGATCTAAACACCACATCTTCGGATTCTCTCTGCTAACCTGATTATCCGCTAGCTATATATAAATATACACACACATCATATTAATATGTATTATCGATACCATATATATGTTTGTGTGTACGCATTAAGCACTACTAACAATAAGCACAACTATTGTGATAGTGACATAACCTAAATTAGCTTACACTATAATTCTGGTCACTTATGCTAAGTATACCATAACGCCTTACATATGCTGTAATAAGAATTTGGCATAAGCAGGTAGGAAACTGATCAAAATCAAGGTATATTTCTGTGTCTTAGTACAAGCCAGAGAAGTGCCTTCATGAACCAATACCGAAATGCTAGTAGTAGTTTTTTTTTTTTAAAAAGAAGGCTAAGGAAGGAACAGAGCAATGAGTTAGGGAACTGAAACAAATGGGCTGGATTTTAATGATGTGAAACTTGTAAAATCATCATAAACAATACCAGCTGAAATGTCTAACTTTGGGAACACACCTTCTGTGTAAGGTAAATGTGACAGTGCTGCAGGAGACTGCTTTCTGGAGGCTGGTATCATATAGAACCTTTTCCCTGTGCTATATTATTAGTACTGGCCTGGAGCAATCAACCTGACTGACACTGGTTATTTGGCCTCTTGAATATATATTTCATAACGAACCACAGTATGGTGAAGGCATTGACTATACAATTTGTTAACAATAGATAGAACCACAGGTTGGTAAGTGGGATTGATATTGGCTGTTGAATTCTAGGTATCTGTTTGGACGACGGTCTCTTCCCGCCATATTTTATCTCCCCATGTGCATCCCAAGAGTCACTGAGTAACCAAGGATGCAAAAATTACACTAGTTTATTTTGGGTCAGGTTTGTAACTTTAAAGTTGAGCTTCCAATAGCAGAATTATTTCACACAACATAAATTTTATTCTTTTCACACAGTAAGATGACACATTTTACACATTTTTAGAATTACATGTGAGAGAGGTTAGTCAAAGCTAAGAAATAACATTTGTCAGAAACAAATCTGATGCTGATGTATACGTTTAAAACAAGGCTCTTACTCAATTCTTGTTTTTACTCTTAGACATAGATCTTTGTTTTTTCTCTCGTCTCTCAGTTGGAATCAGAATTGTATGAACAACGCCTATATACTCATGGATGCCTCTAAGCAAAAGCAGCTTATAAACAAACAAGAAAAAATTAGACTATATATCTAGGGCCTTACGTACTTTGTGGCAAGCTAGATTTCTATTCAACAGCAAGACCCCTGACTTTGGTGGCAATGCAAGTTCAGGAAACTGGAAATTTGCAACAATTTCAGGAAAACTAAAAATGAGAGCTTTATTGACTTAAATATGAAAATGAATATTGGCACAGTATCCTGATGTTATTTAGTTTAATTTAGGAGTCTCAACACGCTTCAAATGTTTGTGTTGACAACTAGAGCTGATTGGGAATTTTCTGACATAACAGGTTTCCATTAGAAAATGCTGATTTGTTGAACTTGAAATGTTTCCAGAAAAGTATGGGGTTCAATGAACCATGGGCCAGGTTACAGTGGTGAGACAGCTGGCCCAGGAAACTGGAAGCCCAGGGGACACTTGCCCCAGGGCAGTCTGCATGCCAGGGTTGTTCTGGAGCTACAAATCCTGGAAACTCTGGCAACTGCTGTCTGAAATTAACATGATAGTCAGTTTCATTTGTGCCCACCACTGAATAGCATCAGTGATACTGACAAGAATCTTGTCAATTTCAGTTAGCAGTTGCTAGGGTCCCAACCAGAATATTTCACTTCAGAAATACCATCTATCAGTGTTCTCCAGCACACAAATTTTATGTAATTTCTTGTTCATGGTGAATTTCAAAGTGTCAAAATTTCCCACAAACTGGAAATTCCAAGTTTCAGCCAGTTCTGTTGATATTCTGCAGTTTCATTGTAGAAATTGTCTAGTTGGTAGCTGGAGCTTTTGGCCACTGGGTAAAGGACAGTTTTGAGCAGTTGGCATCCAGAAAGACCTGTGGGTTTGGGATTTTTGGATGAACACATTATTTGGATGATTCTGTTACAGGTGGAATAGTTAAGCATTGATAGTTAAAATGCCATGTCTCAGATTGAAGTTGAGATGAGAGGGGATGCTTCACATCTAAATTATTTCAGATTTTCTTCAAACTCAGGAAAAAAACACAGTACCAGTTTACTTGTGATTTGGAAGATTTTTATGCAACATGGTTTTCAGCAATAAGGATTAGAAGTTTCATTTGGATACAAAAGTCTAGATTCTTGTGTTTAATTTTGCAACAACTGAAGCAGATTCTATTAGTACAGAATTATAGAATACATGGGTTCCTTGTCTAAATAAGATTCTAAGGCACCCTCCCCAAGTTAATATATGCATCCATATCCACTGACCTGAAGATGGTGAGGGAGTCCAATAGAAAGCATTCACAAATGTAGGTGTTGACTACTTCTTTTTATCAGTTGGCTTCTTACTAGCTGATCTCACAATCTCAGAATTACAAGGCATCATCAATTCACAGGGGGCCAAAACAAACCACCGTATTATTTCCTTGCTACCTAGCCTCACTAGAGAAATTTGAACTGGAGCAGATCCCTAGAATGAGTTGCCATGACATTTTTTATATAACTCTGCCCCAAGTTTGCAAATTGCATTGGCCTTCAAGTCTGAAGCAATGGATCAAAGGGATACATTTGTGTTCATCTCTTAAGTGTTTTAAGATGACAGGTAACAGGTATTATATATCAGTAAGGCATTCAACCATTGATTCCATTGTAATATTGGATCTCCTGGTAATGAAAAAGTGATAGTCATTATCCTCATTGTCAATATTATGTTTCCTGTGATTAATACAGAACAAAAAGGCTCAACATGCATTTGGTAAACACAAATTTATTTGTCCAGAATAGGTCTGTCAATAGCCTACTTCCTGCTCAGGGCCCCTGCTCGCTTAGCATTCTTAAAGGGACCATGCCCAGGAACGTAATGAATCTTTCACCTACTGTGAATGTTGACTCAAGCCCCAGCAATAATCAATTAATCAAAACCTTAACCATCCAAGGATTAAAGAGACAGAAACCTCTTGTTTCTAACACAATAAAGTATTCCAGTAAGAAACAATGGCCTAAATACCCTAACACGTCAGAAATGGATTTGAAGTGTAAACCATTAACAGATACTCTGTACCCACACATTGTGCTCAATTCCCCAAACCATTTGTTAAAAGGAACAGGTTCCTTTGTCAAAACAAATATACAATTCCTATTTTAATAAATAAAAACTGGTGCCTTTCAACTCTTCTTTAGTATATTGTCTGCTATATGTTTCCCTAGTATGAGGGCATTAGACAATGTGCTATAACAGAATTCCACCTGATCTTATTGATGCTTTCCATTAGCAAACTCCAAGTCCAGCTAATTTATCTAGCTTAAACCTTGTTGTTAGGAGAGGTGAAGGTTGCCATCCCCAGATCCAACTTTTGGAGTTGCATTTAAAGTTACAAAAACTTGATACTGGACATTCTGGATTGAAACAACCTCATCGGAGGCTTATGCTCATACATTGCATTCTTGTGTCATACAGTTTACTGGGCTATGAAATTATAGTCTGTTTCTATACCATTCAGCAGTTCATCTCACTCCTTCTTCTCAAGGGCCAAATTTCGAGGATACATGAACACATACATCAAATTACTGATGTATTTTATACTCTGAGTGATCAGAAGAGAAGAGTGTAGCTAGAGAAATAACCAATAGGAGCATGAATGAGTACATAAGATAAAGGAGAGGGGACAGGCTATTATTTGCCCATCATCTGATACACTCTCATTGGTTACTACAACTTCACCTATGGTGCATTAATTATGCCAACGTACACTCATGGTGATTTACCATTGAATACCTTACAACATCACAGAATTTGACCATACATGATCAGGGATCCCCTTACTTTATCCTTTGAGTAATATCACATGCTATTTTTGCATTGTAGCCATTACTTACAACAAGCAAACTGACTCTAAAGTATCATCAGTAGTTACCATCCTATTGAAGTTGTTTTGAGGACTGGATAGCTTGTTGTTTTCTACCACTTAGTTTAATGTGACACGCTGCAGCAGTGAAGAAAGAAAAGGAGTACTTGTGGCACCTTAGAGACTAACCAATGTATTTGAGCATAAGCTTTCATTATCACTGCAGCAGTGATTCTCAACGCAGAAGTCTTTCAGGGGATACATCAACTCATTTTGATATTTGCCTGGTTTTACAACAGGTTACATAAAAGGCACTAGAAAACTCAGTACAAACTAAAATTTCATACAGACAATGATTTTGTTTATACTATTCTCTATACTATCCGTGGTTCTCAAACTATGGGTGAGTTTGTTTTAATGGGGTCATCAGGGCCAGTGTTAGACTCTCTGGAGCCCAGGGCAGAAAGCTGAAGCCCATGCCCGCAAAGCCCGAGTTTTTAAGTGAGGTGAAACTTAGGGTACACAAGACAAATCAGGCTCCTGAAAGGGGAAAGATTGAGAACCATTGCACTACAGTACTCGGCACTGTAGATTAATTTTCAATTATATACACAATGCACTTGGAACAGCAGGTGTGACACATTGCAGCATGCAGTCGTTGGCTTCCATACACTCCTTTCTTTGTCACAGGTGAATAGGAACAGAGACTGAAAAAAGGAGAGAGAGAGAGAGTGTACTGTGTAAGTTAAGAGTCAGTTGACTGAGGCTGTTCAGAGTGTGTGAGAGAGGGGAGCAGCCTTGGGACATTGGTGGTGTGGAGCCAAAGGGTCAAATTTTGTTTTCAGCTGTACTGTTCTAAATCAGGAGTAATTCCATGTAATTCCACATTACATTGTCAATAGAAGATTTATACTATTGAACTGAGAACAGAAAGTGGCCCTTTTGTCAGAAGAATTTGGTCACGCCTGTCTTGCACCAATTTTTTCTTGCTTATAACACCCAGCAGTGTTGTTTTTTATTCATTTTCCATCATTCCTAAGACATTTTATCTTGGTTATAAAGTTTGCTGTAGGCAGAAGTGGGAAATATTAAGTTTCACCTGAAGTCAGGTATATTTTTGATGTTCAATTTTTTTTCTTAATCACACTTTATATTTGAAAAGAGGAGTGCAAAACAAACAGACTACTGGGGCCATTGTCCGCAGACTGTGTCTTACACTTTTCAGACGTGTCACGAGAATGCCACAAGATGTTCCAGCAAATGCCGTTCTCCAGGTGGCTTGTAACATCCAGGATAAAATTCTACCAACCAAGGGGTGGAGGCGGCCCAGAGGCAGATCCCCTATTACATGGGTGCATCAAGTCTGTTCTGATGTTGGATTCTCAGACCGTCAAGCCCTTGCGGCTGACCGGGAATGGACCAGATGGTGAACGATCGTTACAGCCAATCATTCACCTAAGCGCTGAAGAAGAAGAAGTGCAAAACAAACAATTCTCTTTGAGTGCAAATCTGTCTACAGACTTCACAGTTGGTGAGGGCACATACGGCAGAGAATTTTTTAGTTAGCAGTATCTGTCAGGGTAGCACATGTGCCCTTCCTCTCCTCTTGCATTCTGCAAGGGTTTAAAGAGTGTAGGAGCCCTACCACATCCTAGTTCCTATTTTACCATCTGTGGTATGTGTCAGAGCAACTCTCTTCAGGATTTTACCTCTACTTCAATACTGCAGTGACAAGTTTAGTTAGGTAGTCTGTGGAACTCTCTGAGGAAAGGAATCCCTTCCCTATGGTCACAGTGGCATGAGTCACCATGGCAAGTCCCTGGAATTTCAGAACTGCCCATTCTACAAGGCAGTTATGCAGGTGAAAGATGGACTCAAGTAGTGTCGGTTCTGCCTTGTAAAAAACTCTCCACCCAGCATTCTGTGAAATCTACAGGTCCTTCTCAAAGCAGACACAGTACTTAAGGGAGGTACACCAGAGGGCTTTCCTCCTGGAGCAGGCAGTGAGGCCAGACTCAGATCCGGGTTCCAGGCATCTGGGCCTTTGGGGGACTAATTCTGCTCTGGCATTGACTTCAAAACAGCTGAGAGTTCGCTCAGGTCTGCGGCTTCCTCATCTGGGGGAAACAGAGACAGATCAGAACCAGAGTGCAAGTCTTCGAAGGAGAAGAGGTGAAGGTTGCCATCCCCAGGTCCAACTTCATGGCCTTAGAAGATTACCAGGGTGTCTCAAAACTTAGGAAAAATTCCCTGAGCACTGGAGCCAGTACCAGCCGAGAGGACCCAGCTGTGATAGAGGCCTCACCAAATTCCATTGTATCTGTTCTAGTCTCGTTGGTACCGAAGCAGTTGAAACAATCACTGGCTAGTGTGGTACCTGGTAGAAGCCTGACTGATACTGGCTATCATGTTGCCTTCAGCAATGGTATCTGCTTGTTCACCACCACACCGATCTGTAGGCACTCCACCGCTCCAGGCTATAGTGCCAGGGCTGAGCTCTTGTGGCTACAGGAGCTGTGTTCACCCCTGATATGCCATCCAGGTTTCTGGACCCAGTGACTTGGATGTTTCCATCATGTTGTCAGGCTTCCCCTATGCCTTCAGGGTGAGCACCACACTTCCCAGAGAATTATGCTATCTTGTCTTCTGACTCACAGGAAAGTCAATTGCTTTCCCCAGCCAGGTTGCAGGACTCTGCAGTTTCTGTCTAGCCCATGGGGACAAGAAACATATACCCATGGCTTAGTGTGAAGTGCGATACCAACCCAGTCTGAGAACTAGGACCACTGGTAGCAAACATTGTGGGTCCAGCAAGAGAGACTGGACCTGTCCCAGCTGTGTCCCTGAGATTAGTGCCAGGAGTGGGTGGCTCTGATGTCACAAACCTAGGGTGAAGGACAGATGGCACCAGGCATGACCTTTTAAACTTTGAATGATGCCCTGGCACTGGATTAGTCAGCTACCACCCCCAAGGGCTACAAGATGTTCTTAAACCTTCCATTTCTTACATGCCTGGTAGTCCATCACCTCAGACATGTGGGTGCTGGGCATGGTGGAATCAGGATGTATCCTCCAGTTCCTTTTTACCCCATCCTTCCATCCCTCTAATCAATACCTTTTCAGGGACCCCCTCACAACTCTGCAAAAACAAGAAATGGAGACTCTATGTTCTTTGGTCTTAGAAAAGGTGCCCCCTTTTCACTTGGAAGGGGATTTTATTCCCAATATTTCCTAATACCCAAAGCTGGAGGAGGGCTCAGATACATCCTAGACCTTCAGAACCTCAACAAATGCATCAAGAAGATAAAGTTCCAAATGGTGTCCCTCTCTATGATTATTGCTTCCCTAGAGCTGGGAGACTGATATGCTGCTTTTGACTTAGTTTGCCCACTTCCATGTGGTGAGCCATCTTGCCCACAGGAGGTTCCTGAGATCATTTATAGAAGATGACCATTATCAATTCACCATCTTGCCCTTTGACCTGTTATCAACACTGGAGGTCTTTATCAAGGACATGGCAGTAATGGCAGCCTACCTTCACAAAAGAGACCTCCACATGTATCCTTATTTGGATGACTGGTTGGTTTATAGTCCTTCCAGACATCAGGTATAGGTTGCTGTCCATTGGATTCTGTGTCTGTTCAACATCCTGTGCCTGAAATTGAACAAACAACTAAAGTTGACTTTATTGCTTTTGCAGACTATAGAATTCATTGGAGCAGTGCTGGATTTGACTTCTGTGAAGAGGCAAGGAAGCTCTGGCTGATTTCATACTATACAGGACCTCAGTGCATCCCTCGAGGACCATCCTCAGACACTGTGAGAAATTATTTAACTCTTAGGTCATATGGCAGCATGTACCTATGTCACCTCACGCCGGGCTGTATATAAGAGCATTGCAGGCATGGCTTAATTTGGTTTATTACCCTCAGATTCATCATCTAGACAAGATAGGATACATTCCAGACAGGGTATTGGATCATCCCCTAGGTCAGAGATGACCCAAGAAAACCTGTGTAGGGGAGTTCCTTTTCCTTCCCCTCTCACGGCCTTGACTTTGGTAATAGATGCCTCAGCTATGGGGTGGGAGGAGGACATCTTTAGTGGTCTTTGAGCTCAAAGTTTGTGGTCTGCCCATGAAGCCAGGTACACATAAATGTCCTCAAATTGTGTATGTATTGTGACTATTCTGTGCATGTCAGCAATTCCTGCCTCACATTCAGGACAAGACTATCCAGATGCTTATCAACAACACCACAGCAGTGTTTTTATGTGAACAAACAAGGGCATGCAAGATCAGATGGTTTCCATCAGGAGTCAGTCAAGCTGTGGGACTGGTGCATTTGGAATTTGGTCACTCTCTAGGTACCACACCTGTCAGGGGTTCAGAATGACCTGGCAGATTGTCTTATCAAGTTCTTCAGTGTAGACCATAAATGGTCCCTCAACATGAACATTCTAGTGTGGGTATTCTATATAGGGGGTTTCGTGCCCATAGATCTGTTGTGACTGTGAAAAGGAGGTGTTCATGGTTTTGTTCCAGGATGGGTCACAGCACAGGATCAATACTGGACATTTTTTCCTGTTTCCATGGAGCCCACACGTTCCCACAGTCATTCTCAAGCTCAAGCGAGATCAGGGCAGAATTATCCTCATTGCTCAAACCTGGCTGAGACAGACAGAGCATTCAGACCTCTGCAAACTGTCCACTTGCAAAAATTTACTATTAGCTGAGATCTCCTGATACAGAACCATGGCCAGGTGTTGCTCCCAAATCACAAGTGCTTCACTTTATGGCACAGTTCATCAGTGGTTGAATGTAGGGGAAGCGTGTTGTTCGATGGCAGTCCAGAATATGCTCCTTAATAGCAGAAAGCAACCCAAAAGAGCTACTTACATAAATAAATGGAAATGTTTTTGGAAGCCTCCGCTAATGTGGCCCTGACTCAGACGAAGATTGGGTCAATTCGGGATTTTTTTTTTTCACCTTAAGGAGTCAGGTCTAGCCCTTAGCTCCTTTAAGGTGCATCTGGTGGCCATCTCAGGGTTTCACCCTCACATAGATGATAAGACTGGTTTCACTCACGCAGTCATGATCAAGTTTGTGAAAGGTCTTGTTAGATAGTTTCTGCCTGTCAGAGACCCAACAGCTTCCTGGGATTTGAATCTGGTGTTGTCTGTGCTTATGGGCCCTCCTCTTGAGCTGTTAGCATTATGTTCATTTCTATCCCTGTCAGCAAAGGTAGCCTTCTTAGTGGCCATCAGCTCCACCAGGAGGGTGGTAGAACTGAATGCATTGGTCATGGATTCACCTTACACAGTTTTCTACAAAGACAAGCTTCAGTTGAGCTCACACCCCAGGTTCCTCTCAAAGGTGGTGACTATCTGCATACCAGCTTTTTTTCCCCCAAACCACATATGCATAAAGACAAGTGGAGGCTCCACAGTTTGGACATTTATTGAGCGTTGGTGTTGGTATCTTCCCAGTTCTTTATCTTTTACGCAAAATGTATGAGAAGCCATCCAATTACAACTCAGAATTATCACAAGCTTCATTACAATGTGTTATGCTGCTGAAGGAGTAAGAACTTTCTGACACACTCAAGCATTTGACCAGAGCTTATTTGTGGCACATGTCCCAATTATGGATATCTGTAGAGCAGATGATCTTCCATTCATATATTCACCAGGTGTTGCACTGACCTTTGCAAATGCAAATGTAGGAAAGACATTCCTACATAGCCTTTTCCCATGAGACTTTGAGCCCCACCTCCTGGTTTAACAGCTTGAGAGTCACCTGCAGTATTGTGGATATATGCAAACATTCCGACAAGAAAAAATGGTTACCTTCTCATAATTGTTCTTTGAGATCTGTTGCATGTGTCCATTACACCACCCCCATCCTTCCCCGATACATTGAAGTTTACCATCAGTTCTGGTGTGAAGTAAATGAAGGAGGAACGAGGCAACTCTGCCCTTTATACCCTTGCTTTGTAGCATAAGGAGCTCAGATAGAGGCAGGGCCACCCTTATGGGTACTGCTAGGGAAAACTTTCTAGCACTGGTGCACTCTGTGATGTTGGCAGATAAGGTGCTAGCTCATGCCAAGGCCCCTGGGCATCACTGAATGCGGACAAATGCATAGCTGGAAATGAGTCTGGTTTGCCTGTGTGGTGTTATTGTTGAAATAGATATGAGAGTTATAAGAATGTGTTTAGTATTTAGACTTTATTAAATAGTTGTAGGGTTCTGCATGTATTAATCTTACCTACAATAGCTGTATCCCATGTTATAAAGTAATATTTAAGAGCTTGCTCTGTAACTATAAAAATATTTGCTAAGACAGTAACCTACAATAGCTGTATCCCATGTTATAAAGTAATATTTAAGAGCTTGCTCTGTAACTATAAAAATATTTGCTAAGACAGTAAACCCTCAAGTCAGGGGAGAAGCATTAACAAGTGTGAAATGCTAGTTTGCCAGGAGATGTCATCTCTTCCCTGACCAAAGAAGGCCTGTAGATCCCAATGAAACCATTGGGGAACTTCAATGAACAAAAGACTTTGTAGATTGCTTTCCCCACACCCATGAATAGAGTACATACACAAGCCCTTTTGCTGTCACAGCTTAAATGCTGGGGAAAGGGAATAAAAATCCCTGTTCAGGATAAATTATTATTGCTATCCTGCTTGGAATTCAGAGAGGACAAAATTTCTAAGTATAAGCAAGGGATCCCCAAGCTGCTTGGCTTGAGTTAGCCCTAAAAGACATATAAAGCTTGCATTTTATAGCAACTACTATCATCTTTTGGAACCTAAGGCTGTATCTCATGTGTGCATGCATGTTTAAGCTTGTAAATAACTAGGAAAGAGAAATAGAGTTAATAACTCTTTAGTTAGTTTATTATAGGACTGGTTACAAGCATTGCCTTTGGTTTCGGATCTACAGTAAGTGACTGGGAGTAACCTGAATATTATTGTGATTTTTGGTGTAAGGAACTATCTATCACAAAGGCAGATTTGCTTGCATGGCAAGATGGACTAGAGTGCCCCAGGGTACTGTTTGTGACTCCATATTAAGGCTGTCACAGTGCTTCAGGAGTTCACCCTTGTTACTTGGTTGGTGAACCAATTACTGAACATACAACCAGTTTGGGGTTTGGGCCCTGTTCCTTGACAGTCTGCCCTGAGGCCACTATTCACACTCATGAGCTACTACAGTCAGATTGACACAAGCGGTGAGCATACACCTACAGTGTAATGGACATAGCAACACATCTCGAAGAACAACATTTGTGACAGGATGAGTAACTGTTTTTATTGCTATGTTAAATACTAAAAAGTCTGCAGTGTGGTGTCTGAATTTAATCCAACAGTTTTACATGTGCAAAGTTTTCTACCCACAAATGCAACACTTGAATATGTGAACAAAACTATTTGTATTTGAAAATTCAGAGGCTGTTATTTTGCAAATGTGATCCTAGGTTAATTAAGAACTCATAGAATAAAGTCAACTTAATGCTTGCAATGTAGGAGGTATAACTAAGATTAATGGAATGCAACTGAGAAAAGGAAATATTTGGCTGAATATCAGAAAAATCTTCCTGACAATGAGATGTATCTGACTTCAAAATAGTCTCTTGAAAGACGTGATAGAAACCTCCATTATAACCTGAAAATGTGTTATAGGGAACAATCTTGCATTGGTAGGGAGATGGGCTAGATCAGTATTTCTCAGCCTTTTTGATACCAGGGACCAGCTTGCTGCCTTTCTAAACTGTGTCAGGGAAATCTCATGGTCATTGAAAAACCCAGGGCTAGATCACCTCATGAGTATTTTCTAGCTCTGGCTTTTCTGATTGTACGAATAAATAGATAGTCAAAATATGTTCTATGTACTGTGAACCAGGACCTTACCTGGTGTAAATTGGCATATTTCAGTTGAATTCAGTGGTGATGTGCTGAATTACTCTACTGGAAATCTGGTCCTGTGTATCTAACTAGTGAGAAATATATTGCATATGAGCAGTCCATTCCTCTCTTTCTTTGGGACAACATAGTGCCTTCCCCTCCTTAGTTCTGACCCTATCAGACCATTCTGGCTCTCCAGCTGTTGAGCAAGATTCACTTTTTGGGCAGTTGCACAAGTATAATATGTTAGCAGTTAATCTGCCTGGAATAAAAGCACAGTGGTGCAAGAAACCCACAACCTCACCCCACTGGGTATCCCTGTACAGCCACTGAAATGGACAGGATTAATTTAGGAGTTGGTGAAGGCCAGTCCCACTGAAAGATGTTAAGTCAACACTTCTCCTATGCAGCCTCTGCCAGTAGGGCTCCTAAATTTTAGAACGGCAGTCTCCTAAGGGTGAGTCCTCCTCCAGGCACTCTCAGGCATTAATCTATTCCATTGTCTGTCTTCCCTCATTTATTTATTGGTTTAGTTTCAGCATACATTTCTTTGGTGCTCATTACTGTGTTACAGTATCTTTGTTGTAAAGGAAAAGTTATAAGCTCATGCTTGCCAGATTTAGAGTCCCTATGCTAACAGTGTGAAGAGCAAAGCTAGGAGTATGGAAGTAAAGACATTTAAGCCAAACTGCATCAGAATTTTGTGTAAGAAATTGAGTGCTTTTTAAGACAATGAGAGAAAAAAATAACATGCTGGGGCATGGGAACAAGGGGGCAGCCCTATAGTAAGCCAATACTTTGGAAACTATTTCATAGGAAAGCTAGAAAAATGTTGCTCTAATCAACTGATGTGTACTTCTGAGAACACTTTATTTTATGTGGATGTGTTTTCTCATTGATTGGTAAACAATTTGCTTTGACTCGATGTAGCATTGCATATCAAAGAATAGCATTTGTAATAATTTCTGGGTTGGCATATATGTTTAGTAGTTTGATGCAAATGGGATGAGTCCTCATCTCACCCAGGACATACACACCTTGGGTTAGTGTCCAACCACTTCCTCTGGCTCTTCTTTTATTGGCATTTGATGTAATAAAATGACAACATAAAGCTCAGCCTAAATCTTGCCCCTACTCCCTCAAGTTAGGCTGTTCCTACGGTTTCCCTCAGTACATTTCTGTCCAAGGCCCTAATTCCTTTTGGAGCCACACATCCTGCTCCTTTCCCTCCCCCGCCCCAATTAATTGAGTGGCATTAATGAGTCAGGAGGAGTTGCACAACATTTCCATGCAGAGTTCCAACACCTGTCCTCAAGGTAGGTCAAAAGAAGAACCTGCCACTATTGGGTGTATGCAGAGAAAAACCTTATTCATTTTTTCTCAAATGTGCCACTTGATGGCATATCATCTTCAGTCAGATGACTGGTTGGAAGACCAGCAGATTTCCTGAAGATCATAGAACAGGGTAAACAATTTTTCTTTTGCAGGTTTCCCCTTAATTTCTTCTATAAATGAAGAATATACTGTACAACAAAGTGTGGCTTAGAGATATGAACAACAGATTGAGAGCCAGGAGCATATGATGTTTAATCCTAGTAATAATGAGTGGGATTCTCAAAGGTGCATAAATGAGTTAGGAGCACAAGTCTCATTGACTTTCAGTCAAACTTGTATTCTCAAGTGATGCTAGTTGCTTTTGAAGTTTCCAGCCACTATAGATTTCCTCTGTGGTAGGTGGCAAATCTCAACTCCTTTATACTTTAATTTCTTCACAATTGGGATAGTGGTATTTACCACCTCACATAGGGTGTTGTGAAGATTAACCAATTAGCATTTTACTGTGCTTTATAAATATTAGGTGTAATCAATATTAAAAATATTAAAATTATAAAAATAAGTGCCTAAATAGCATCAACAAGTTGTCTGTGAAGGCAAAAATAGATAATTGTGTCTAAAGCACTTAGATCCACAAATGAGGTCATTTTCTGAGGTATGCTGTATGCAGAGACACGATAGGGTCTTTAAAAGATAAGAGGAAACTGTCCAGGTTCATTAATTCACCAATCTGTGTGGATACTGAAGTTGGGCATTTAGTCACCAATAGCCAGCTGACTCCAGATATTTATTTCAAGGAATACACCAATTCTAAGACAGATGGAAGCAATATAGCCATAACTCATTTAAGGTGGCTCTGCATAGTAGCAAGACAAGGACAGCTAAATCAGAATGCACTCAGTTATTCATGAACCTTTAGGAGGTAATGTTAATGTATTTAAGTTCAGTATTGAGCTCATATTGTACTAAAATGATAATACAGAGTGTTAAATAATTACTTTTGTTCTGGGTTTTTATTAGTCAGGTAATGAAAGGCTAGAAAAGTTTAGAGCCTGATGTGAACTTAAGACGGAGCATAACTTTAGCTAATCATAACTAGGGGCAGATGAACATGTTCAAATGCAACAATAACTAACCTGAACCTGCACTCCAGGTGGATGTGCCTATTTTTTGTGGTTTGAAAAGGTATAGCTCTTTTTCTTTTCCTCATTGCCTTTCATATAGCTCTGTACTGTGCTGCACCTGAAACACTATGAGAAATGGTATTAAATTAAATGGGAAAACCCACATTAATTCAACGTTAAGTTTGCACAGTTGAGTACTAAAGGTGGGAAATGTGAAAGTCTAGGTTGAATGTGTACCTTTCACTGTGTACCCTTGCTCATGTATTATAAAATAGTCTGTAATTATGTGACTACATCCTACTTCTCAAATAATACAGTATAATATGTTTTCTACAACCTTAAGGCCCTATCTTGCAGCCATTCCTCATGCACCTAATCCTTACTCCTATAAGTAATCTTCTTGAAGACAATGGGAGAATTTATGTGAATAAGGGTTGCAGGACTGCGTTGTTAAATGAGAGTATTTATCCAACAAGCTATAATGCAGGGAGGCCAACACTACAGATTGTCATGAAGCCTGTGGGTTTTTTGACACTCCTACAGGGAAAACCCATCAATATATGGGGAAAAATCCCCTCTGACTGGCTGTTTTCCAGAGTGTAAACCAGTGGGTTAACTGACACATGCACCAAAGACTGCTCTCCAGCCATAGTATTTCTTTTGTCTTTGTCGTCACTGAATTTTTTAAAAATACCTCAAGTTCAATTTATCCCATCCCCTGACCCAGAGTCTTCTGCAGCAGCCTACCTAATCCCTTCAGGATTACACTATGCAAACCATCTGCCTGGTGAGGCTCTCTGTTTCTTTCTCCTTCATAGCCTGCTCTCTGCAGACCATCCACCTGGAAGTCACAAACTGGGTTTTCTCTCTCCAATGACCCCAGGTCTCCTGCACAATCGAACTAATTGCCTTGCTGATTTTTATGAGGACAGGGTGATCTTGAAGCTGTCACCTGAACCCTGGCCTCACAGCATCAGCGGGGAGGTAGCTGAGCAGTCAACTCCCTTAAAGGTCACCCTGTGATACTAAGGAGGCAGGATAATTAGGAAGGCAAAACCAATGCGTCAGTGTCCACTGTCTTCACCCTGGGCTGGAATCAGTGGTGAGCTGGAGCCGGTTCGCACCAGTTCGCTGGAACCGGTTGTTAAATTTAGAAGCCCTTTTAGAACCGGGGAAAATTTGGTGGGTTCAGAACACCCACCGGCAGCTCCCCACCCCGCGCCCGGCCCCAGCTCACCTCTGCTCCACCTCCTCCCCTGAATGCGCCGACCCGCTCTGCTTCTCTGCCACTCCTCCCCCTCCCCCCTGGCCCGGTTTCCCGCGAATCAGCTGTTCGCGTGGGAAGCCTGGGAGGGCTGAGAATCAAGCAGCGGTTTTGCGCTCAGACCCAAGGAGGCGGAGTGGAGGCAAGCTGGGGCTGGGGAGGGGGGTGCGAGGAGGGCCGCCGGCACCGCAGCAGGTAACCTGTGGGGGGGGTGCAGGGGAACTGCTCGCCGCCCCAGCTCTCCTCTGCTTCCCTGGGCCTGAGCGTGAAGCCGCCGCCTGCTTCTTAGCCCTTCCAGGCTTCCCGCGCGAACAGCTGATTCACAGGAAGCCGGGTGGGGGGGGTGGGCGAAGAAGCAGAGTGGGGTGGCGCATTCAGGGGAGGAGGCGGAGCAGAGGTGGGCTGGGCGTGGGGTGGGGAGCTGCCGGTGTGGGCTCTGCACCCACCAAATCCAGCCCCGGAGCACCCATGGAGTCGGTGCCTAAAGTGCCACTTTTGATGTGATCAGTGCGGGAGTGGCCGCTCCCCCTACTCCCCCCCAGTTATGCTACCCCACCCCTAGGAGCCAGAGGGGCCTGCCAGATGCTTCCTGAGAGCCACCCCAGGTAAGCACCACTGGGTCTTCCCACCTCGCCCACCAGCAGGTCCCTCTGGCTCTTAGAGGCAGGGTGGGGTGGGCACCCACTACGGTGGCCCACGAGACCCTCCTGCCCGGTTCTGGGGGCAGTCAGGGGACAGGGATGGGGTGTGGATGGGGCAGGTGTCCCGGGAAGGGGGGCATCAAGGAACGCGGGGGGTTGGATGGGGGCAGGAGTCCCAGGGGCAGGGGCGAGGTAGGAGTCCCGGGGGGGCCCACAACCCCCTCGTGGGGTGATGAGGGAACCGGTTGTTAAGATTTTGGCAGCTCATCACTGGCTGCTGTGTATATGTTCACTCAGAGCCCACCAGGAACAGTAGCTCCTACTGGCTATACAGCAGTCCCTGGCCTTCATCCTGCAGCTCTCTCTCACCGCTGTCCCTTAGAAGTAGCTTGGTGAGAATCATGAAATGCTGCTGCCTTCAGGCCTTCTCTCCCAGACTGATAAGAGGGCAAGGGTGGTGCTGCTGCCAGATCTTCCTTCCCTTAGGTTTCAAAACGTGAAGGATGATGTGGGTTGTGTGTAGCTCTCTGTCCTAGAACTCCTGTCATGCTGTTTGCACTGCGGGTAGGCAGAGGCTCTCTAAATTTTGGTCCAACTGCACACCAGGGCAGCATAAAGTAGGATGTAGCCTTAAGAGAACACTCTGTTTATACCACACCAGTTACTACAGCAGCTTGAGAAGTTTTGACTCCAGCTGTTTTATATAGCCCATGTTGATGCTTAATCAATCTTTATTATGAATCTGTAGCTAGTTGCTGAATATGTACTGTATGTGGCGTAATTTCTTTTAAGAGGAAAATAGAGTTCAATAAAGGGACACACGAAGCACTAAAGAGCTAGGAAGTTTAAATTCAGTGTAAAATGGACACCGCTTATAACAGCCCCATTTTACTGTAAAACATCTGGTTCTATAGTATGAATTAATTTCTTTAACATCACAAAGGATGGCATGATAGCTTGTTAACTACTCCTGTCTCTTTTAGAATGGGGGTATATGCCTAATAATTTGGATCCCTCTGGATGCATACCATTGATTTGTTCTGGTTGGACTGGTTACTCTTTATAACATATCCTCTGCATACAACTGGCAAATGTTTAGTACTAGGCTTTTACTGTTCCCTGTACAGGGTGTTGCCCACATATTCTTCCATTGCAACACACTTGTACCCCTATCCCAACATTACAAGCCCAACTTTTAATGTTACAGGTTGTATTTTTAGTAATCTTTCTTTCTTTTTTTTTCTTTCTCTCTCTTTCTCCCCCTCCCCCACAGGCGTCTCAGACTAGTTCAGACACAGGAAAAACTATTCAGTTGCACAAAGTTTCCTACACTAAAACTTATTTTAAAATGTTTCCCATGTAGAAAAACAATGGATGAGGGTTTGGGAGGGAGGAGGGTTCTACCCCCAGATAATTAGCTTTTCCAAAATGTTGGGGCAATTTCCAGAACTTCTTTCAAAGTTCTGGAGTTCCATAAAATACAAAACTTTCGGCATCTTCTCCCATGTCTAACACAATACCCAGGTGCCCACTGTTATCTTTTTCATCCCTTTGTCAGCAGTCTTTTAGATCTGAAACCTGCAGGAATAGTGGGAATGATTCAGAATTTGCAATTTATTGGCATTTAGCAGATATAACTTTGATTCACTTAAAAATTATAAACAGCCATCAGCCGGTCAAGATTACAATAATCTAATGATTCTTAAGGAACTGGCAGAATAAATTTAAAAACTGTTGGCTATCATCTTTAAGAACTCTTGACGAATGTCAGGAGGTACTATAGAATGAAACAGGGCAAATGGGCCACAGCCCAATTCACTACTGCATTACATAGATGTAGAGCTGGGATAAATTAATTGAAATTACATATGTATACAAATGGTGTAAGAAAATGGTGAATCAGGCCCTCCATCTTGGAAGCCTGAATGGGGGCAGGAAGGGAAATAGAAGGAGGGATGAAGAGAAGCCAGAAATTATAGGTCAGTTGAAGATAAAATACTTGAGCATATAATTAGGCAATTGCATTAAGGAAAATTACAGTAAATAGATGCTCTTAGACAGTATATGATGGGTACTAATTAAAACCTTTAGTTTTTTTTAGTTGGGATGTTGTCTGTTTTTAGGTTGCCTTCCATTTGTGTCTTTTAATACAATAAATTTAGTGTAAGAGGTGAAAACAATGGACATAGATTTAATAAGGTGCTCCTCATATTTCCTCATGTGATTCTCACAGATAGATGATAAACTGCATGATTTGGATAAAATTTTTGTGTCAGAGATAAAAATAACAGCAAAAGGATCATAGGGAGAAGGCAAGTGGAGGAAGGAATGGAGACTACACCAATCATTGAAACTGACAATATTCATCTAGGAGGGCTTGCTAACATGTGGGGAATTGGATATAAAATACAGCAGGAAGTTGAGCAGTTAGAAGAAGTGGCAGATGTTAATGCAGAGAAAAATGTAATGAAGATGACTACAAAGAGGTTCACTTGCAGTGAAGGAACCCACTGAAAAAACATAACATGTGGGAAAGCTGATTAAGAAACAGTATTACAGAAAAAGATCTTGGGGGTGGGAAACTGAACATAAGCCTGCAGCGTGGTGCTGCCACAGACAATGCAAATGCATGCGCTATTGGGATATAACAGAAAGAGGAGTCAGATGTGCTTCTCTGTTCTTGTGACTGCTAGCACAAAACAAACAAACAAACAAAATCTCATTAGGGTATTCAGCTGAGTGGTGGGAGATTCCTGTTCAAATCCCTTCTTCCCCTCAGGAGGAGGGGGTCCTTGGACTGAAGATCTCCCACATCCTGAGTGAGTACCTATGACCTAGGCTAAAGGTTATAAGGGAATGTTGCCTTCTCCATTCTCCTCTTCCCCCCTGCCCCAGCTGTTTTGTGTGAACTCCCCTGAGGGTCTGGAACTGGTAGAGCTTGCCTACCAGATTGGGCCCCTGCCTCCAACTTCAGCAGCCAAACGCCCATCTTTCCTGGTTTGTGAATCTCGCTGGGGTTCCGGTGAATGCCTAGAGTGAGGCTGCAGTGCGCAAAAGGCAAAAACTGCGTTAGGCAGCAGCTGAACAAGAGTTTTGTGGATTGCAGTGATGCCTAAAAATAGCACTTAGGCACCTAAATACTTTGATGGATTGCACCCTTGCTTCATATTGCCATCTTTCAGTGACACCCCTGCTTCTCCAAGAAATAGAATTTGCTGCTGCTGTTAGTTTGTTTTCTATATCTGTCTTAATTACAAACACAGCCCTTCGGTATCTTTCTTGATCTCTCCTTTTCAAGAACATCCAGGACCGTGTACTTCTTTGAATAGCTAGAAGTCCTATTTTTTCCAGTTCTTGCCATCTTCTTCAGACCTCTGCTGCATAGTTCTCAACCTGCTGAGGACTGCATGTGCTACTGGCTCTTCAGATGTGCTACAGAGACCCAAAATGAAGAGCACAATGCCAGACAGCAGAGAGAGAAGCTTCTTTAAGATGAATGAATTTTGTTCCAACCTCAATTTAATGATTCAGTATTTCAGATGTCTGTCGATTGCCGTATTAAAAGTGAGTTACAGTAAACCTGGTTAGTGGGAGGCAGGAGTAAACTGGTGTCTGTAAAGGGGGACATTGAGCGGTATCTCATTTCTGCTTTCTCCTTTCTCTTAGTGGTTTCTACCTGTACAACCTTCATCTGACTCACACCTTTTTATATAGCCTTTTGCAGAGTTATTCTAATGAATCCTTTGGTTATTTTCCCTTTTTAACATTCTGTTGATTCATTTCCCTGTATCCATCTGAATCTGAGGGTATGTCTACACTATGAAATTAGGTCGAATTTATAGAAGTCGGTTTTTTAGAAATCGGTTTTATATATTCGAGTGTGTGTGTCCCCACAGAAAATGCTCTAAGTGCATTAAGTGCATTAACTCGGCGGAGTGCTTCCACAGTACCGAGGCTAGAGTCGACTTCCGGAGCATTGCACTGTGGGTAGCTATCCCACAGTTCCTGCAGTCTCCGCTGCCCATTGGAATTCTGGGTTGAGATCCCAATGCCTGATGGGGCTAAAACATTGTCGCGGGGGGTTCTGGGCCCCCATTCCCTCCCTCCCTCCGTGAAAGCAAGGACAGACAATCGTTTTGCGCCTTTTTTCCTGAGTTACCTGTGCAGACACCATACCACGGCAAGCATGGAGCCCGCTCAGCTCACTGTCACCGTATGTCTCCTGGGTGCTGGCAGACGCGGTACTGCATTGCTACACAGCAGCAGCAGCAACCCATTGCCTTGTGGCAGCAGACGGTGCAATAGGACTGGTAGCCTTCATCGTCATGTCCGAGGTGCTCCTGGTCGCCTGTGTGAGGTCGATCAGGAGCGCCTGGGCAGACATGGGCACAGGGACTAAATTTGGAGTGACCTGATCAAGTCATTCTCTTTAGTCCTGCAGTCAGTCCTATTGAACCATCTTATGGTGAGCAGGCAGGTGATACGGATTGCTAGCAGTCCTATTGCATCATCTTCTGCTGGGCAGGCAAGAGATGAGGATGCCTAGCAGTCCTATTGTACCATCTTCTGCTGAGCAGCCATGAGATGTGGATGGCATGCAGTCCTTCTGCACCGTCTGCTGCCAGCCAAAGATATAAAAGATAGATGGAGTGTATCAAAACAAGAAATAGACCAGATTTGTTTTGTACTCATTTGCAAACCCCCCCCGCCACCCCCCGTCTAGGGGACTCATTCCTCTAGGTCACACTGCAGTCACTCACAGAGAAGGTGCGGCGAGGTAAATCTAGCCATGTATCAATCAGAGGCCAGACTAACCTCCTTGTTCCAATAAGAATAACTTAGGTGCACCATTTCTTATTGGAACCTTCCGTGAAGTCCTGCCTGAAATACTCCTTGATGTAAAGCCACCCCCTTTGTTGATTTTAGCTCCCTGTAAGCCAACCCTGTAAGTCGTGTCGTCAGTCCCCCTCCCTGCGTCAGAGCAACGGCAAACAATCGTGCACCTGAGTTGAGAGTGCTGTCCAGAGCAGCCACAATGGAGCACTCTGGGATAGCTCCCGGAGGCCAATACCGTCGAATTATGTCCACAGTACCCCAAATTCGACCCGGCAAGGCCGATTTAAGCGCTAATCCACTTGTCAGGGGTGGAGTAAGGAAATCGATTTTAAGAGCCCTTTAAGTCAAAATAAAGGGCTTCATCGTGTGGACCTGTGCAGGTTTACATCGATTTAAAGCTGCTAAATTCGACCTAAAGTCCTAGTGTAGGCCAGGGTTGACTTTATACTGCTTGTGACAGGTGCTACTGTTTTAATTTGATGCAAGCTATTGCTGTCACTCTCAAGATGTGAATATCCTCTTATTCCAGACTGTGTATTGCGTTCCTGTCTTATTCCTTTTGGGTCCAATCCTGCAAAGACTTATGCAGATAAGTAACTTTAGCTTCTTACATGCATAACGTTCCTCACCTATGGAAGTGTTTACATAACGAAGCTCTTTAGAAATAGTTGCTGTTCTCTCTGTAGTCTTAGCTGACTGGCAGCAAGCCTCTTTCTGTGTGCTATCTCCCAAGTCGAATATTGCACATTTCACTCAATCCCATTCTTCTGGCTCCAATACATGTGAGTGATTACTTTTAATAGGCCAATTTTATTATTCATTTAAAAGATATGAGCATTTTCTTTGACTGAGTGCATCTCTAATGATTTAAAAATAACTTGCCAAGTGGATACAAGGTATATCCATGTCATGTAAGTTATAGTAAAATAGGAATTTTTCAGTGCTGTGAAGGACAGCCTGGGGTCTGTCAATTTTACAAGGTGAGGGAAAATTGATAAGAAGAACTTTAACAGGCAAATCCATCCTACCAAAATAATCATTAATATAGAAACTAGATACATCATCTTGAGGGTATAATCTCACTCCTGATGCCAAAAGCAATGGACAGACAAATCAAAATGAAATTATCTTAACTGGTGAGAAGTCTCTGACCTAAGGAAGTGGCAATCAAAGTAACCGTTGGAATACTGGACTTGGAGACAGGAAGGTGAGGAAACTTCCTAGAATAAATAGGACAGTAGCCCTTTTATGGGTGACAGAGACCATGGCATTAGTTCCAGATGATACTCCTGATGGCAGCTATGTGAATAACCATGTTTTGGTTCAGTGGCCAAATGGAAGAATTGATAAATTGTTACAGGTCAACCCGAAACAAAAATATTTTGAAAATGTTGGGAAAACAAAAAGTAGGAGGAAAATTGTTTTGGGTCAAACAAAACATTAGGTTCAAACTGGAATGAAATTTTTGTTTTTGAGGTTTTATTTACCTTTAAAAAAAAAACAAAAGAGGAAGTATAATTCAAAACAAGCCATTTTGAATTTTAAAAATGACTTTTTTTCTTTTTGCTGAAACAAATATTTGTTGACCCAAATATTCATTTTTATGATGGAAAAAATCATTTTCTCTGAAAATTTTCTCTCTGCTCTACTCCTGATCACTCTGCTCCCAGATTCAGTGGGGGGCAGCATCAGGGCTTGGGGATTTAGCTACCAGGGGAGCGCTGGGGCTGAAACTGGTACTCACGTTATAGCTAAAGCCCTGAGACCCAGCATTTCGTCCACTGCTTGGTATAAAGCCATGAGCCCCGGTGCTCCTGAGGGTCAGAAGTCCTGATACCCTCATCCCCACCTCCGCAGCTGCAGCCCCAACCTCCTATGGCTTTAGCCTTGTTTTTCTTTTTGGTCTGCTCTGTTGCCTGATTGAGGACTTCCGATTGCACAAGGGGTCTGGTTGACCGGTAAGTCCATAACTCTGGTGTTTGTATCGTTGAGTTTATAAATGCATGGTACACCCACACCTTGAACACTGTGTGCAGTTCTGGTCAGCCCATCTCAAAAAGGATATATTAAAATTGGAAAAAGTACAGAGAAGGGCAACTAAAATGATTAGTTTTAATCAATGATTGGAACAGCTTCCATGTAAGGAGAGATTGTAAAGACTGAGACTGTTCAGCTTAGAAAAGAGATGACTAAGGGAGAATATGACAGATGTCTATACAATCATGAATGGTGTGGAGAAAGTGAATAGGGAAGTTTTATTTACCCCTTCAAATAACACAAGAACTAGGCATCACCCAATGAAATTAATAAGCAACAGGTTGAAAACAAACAAAAGGAAGTACGTCTTCACACAACAAAGTCAACCTGTGAAACTCATTGCAGAGATGTTGTGAAGGCAAAAAGTATAATTAGGTTCATAAAAGAATTAGATAAGTCCATGGCGTATAGGGGCATCAATGGCTATTAGTCAAGATGGTCCAGGATGCAACCCCATACTCTGGTTGTTCCTCAACATCTGCTCCAGAAGCCTGGACTGGATGGCAGGGGATTGATTGTCGATCTGTGATCTGTTCTGTTCACTGCCTATGAATTATTTGGCATTGACCCCTGTCCTAAGAAAGGATATTGGGTTAGATGTAGGGTGACCAGATGTCCCAATTTTATAGGGACAGTCCTTATTTGGGGGGCTGCTTCTTATATCGGCACCTATTACCCCCCACCCCATCCCGATTTTTTACACTTGCTATCTGGTCACCCTACTTAGATGGACTTTTGGTCTGACCCAGAAGGATGGTTCATATGTTCTTATTAAACTGTAATTCAAATGACTGTAGCAGAGCACAGGGATGAAGCTGAAAGACCAATGAGGAGATGTTTGTAGGGGTAGATGCTGACAATAATAACTAAAAGAAATAGCTTAAATAATTCATAATAACAAGAAAAGTTATTCTGTTGTTATGATAACTCAAAAGGATCAAAATGTTTAAGAGGACAGAGTTTAGCTACTTTATCATGTTTGGGTTTAAGCAGCTAAGGTCCTTTTCTAATATGAAATTCAGTATCTAAGGGACATTGGACTTGAGCCAACTCCCATTACATTCAATGAGAGCCTAGGATCAAGTACAGATCCAAATTTCATATAGAATTTGACCCCTACTCCTGTGAAGGGTGAACTACATTAGATGGACAGTATGGTCCAGGGGATAGGACACCGGATTGGGCTGCAGAACAGCTGAGCTCTATTCTCAGCTCTATCACTAATCTGCTCAGTGACCATAGGAAATTTACTTCTCATCTCTCTCAGTTTACCCTCCCATCTTTATTGGTCATATCTGTTGAGATTGTAAACTGTTTGGAGGAGAGACTGTCTCATACTGTGTCTTTATGGCACCTACTAAAGTGGGAGTTTGATGTCATTTGGGGTCTCTAGGCACTACTTTCCTACTTCTACTACTTCGTAATATTTTAAGTGAAGATTTTCTAGATTAAAATCTGCAGTACAGAAGCCCTGCCACAGCTTTAGTTCAATTCAGATGCAGTTGATGTGGATTGTGTGGGTTCTATTGTCAACCTCCTTTTACTAGAAAGACAGTTCTAATGTATTTGACGAATTATATGTTGTAACTGGGATTTTTTCTTTATTTATATGATTTAATTATTTGGTTTATTATTCATTTCACCCCAAGTATCCCTACACTTGCACATCATTTTAGGGGGAAAAAACCAATTTGGCTGGAGTCAACAATTTAAGAAATTCATACCGGCAATTAATTAACTATATAGTATAAATTTCACCCATAATATGTTTGTTCTTGATTACATTTGTTTAAAATACCAGAGTTTGTCAGAATAATATCCAAAAAATATGTATTTTTCCAGTCTGGAGTCTTCATTTTCCTATTAGATTATTTCTTACCACTATTAGCTTTCTCTAGCTGCAAAAATGTTGGAGAAGAAAAGAAATGTACACAATATGTAATCATTCTGTCTCCAACTATAACCTTAAATTGCTGTACCATTTTATATATAAAGAAGAATATTATTAGACAGGAATAATTTCATTTTAAGATGAATTCTGAAGAATGGGATTTTTGGCAGAAAGTGCAAATATGAATATAATAATATTAGTAGTGGATACTGTGTGATTCTTATGAATAAACTGGACTGAGATATTCTTCTGGTTTCTCAGGTTTTCCCAAGACACAGTTGATTGAACAAAATACACTCTCGTAAAAAATAAGAGCAGGACAAAATGCAAAGGCGTTTGGTACGGCATTGTTGGGTGGTTATTTTTTATGAGGAGTTGGCGGCAAAGAATAGTAGCTAGTAGTGTGAGATATAGCCACAAATGAGAGGTATAGAATAACTCTGTGGCTTCAGCTGTAACTTAATTTAAAATATAAACCAGAGAGAGATAATTAGGAATAAAAATGTAACATTACATCAAAAAATTACTAAAGTAGTCCAGCATTTGTCAACGAAGATTCAAATAAAACTACTAATGTGGTTCTTCTAGTGTTGTGCCCATGGGTGCTCCACTGTAGGTACAGTAGTACCCCCTGGACCTGGGATTAGAGATCTTCATCAGTAGTCCCCATTGGACCTGCTGTGAATGGGACATATATATATAGTGATGTGCAGTCTGACCGCTCCCGTTTTCCTTCTCTATCACCTTTGGTCTGGAACAGAATCTGCAGGAGAGGCCACTTAGCTAGATAGTGCTTTACCTGTTTGTTTTTAGTGTAGTTCATAGTTACTTGGTTCTTTTCGTCCTCTCCCTTAAAAAATAAATACATCATTTTTGGTCTCCCTGTTAGTTCATAGCTTAGACTTCCATTTTCCTGCTTCCCGCCTGCCCTTCCCTACTGTGAAGCTTTTTCCCTCACCCTTATGTCCGGATCTCCCAGGTTTAAGAGGTGTGTCTTCTGCCAGATGCCTTCCCAGAAACTGATGCTCACCCGCAGTGCATTCATTGCCTGGGAGAGGGCCATGTCCTGCAAAAGTGTGCTCATTGCCACAACCTAATTGCCGGGGCCAGAAAAGACCAGGACATTTGACTAAGATTTTTCCTCATGGATAAATCATTGCAGCCAGCATCAGACCGTGGCCCAGATACTTCCTCTGAGTGGCTATCCCACTCCACTAGGTCGTCCACTGACCCTCATTCACCACGTCTCTCTGAAAGAAAATCTTCTTTTTCCCACATAGATGGGAAGAGATGGGTTCCTTTATCACCCTCTGAGACACCACCTGCCAGAATGCCATGCCCTGCATAGTCAGTTTCCTCAACATCCTCAGAGAGGGAATATAGCTCCAGAGACCGTCCCAGTACCTCTGGTAACAAAGCTAAGCACAGGTCTAATGATGATAACCGGGCAGACTACAGCCATCGGCTCCATCTCTCAACACTGGAGACCGAGATCTGACGCCTTCTAGACCAGTGCTGACTGCCCCAACCAGACCAACTTCAGGCACTGAGGCACAGACAAAACCACCAGTGCTGACAACACCGTCAATGTTCATTTTGGCACTGTCAGCATGAGGCAAGCCCTTGACACTGAGTGTATCTTCAATTCCATCTGCTGGCTGCTCAGGGGACTACACCCCTCAGTAGGAACCAATACATGGACCGGTGCCAAAGATGCTCCTCCCCAAGAGTTCAGATACCCAAAATATCTCCTTAAATTTGATATTCCTGAGTCTTCACTCCTCAGAAAAGACCTCCCTCCACTTCCATCTTCCTCTCCAGAATCACACCATTCCTCCTTTCTCCTCTGAGGACAGCACCTTCCACCCCCAGCCATGCACAGAGGGAAGAGCACTCCATCCCACCCTCATATTCAGGGCAGGCACAGAGGGTGTCCTCTACACTTCCTCACTACCCACAAATTCCAACCAGACAAAGGGCCTGGTATGGACTGCTGTGATTGCAACCCCACATGCCAACCCCCCACATTGGCTATACTGGGATCACTGGGCCATATACAGAGCACAATTTGGGAAGCTTCCCACACAAAAAAGCCAGAGACCCTCAAGCTCACCATCTCTGTTGGTCTCTCGACCACCAGTGGCCCAACCCTTCCCCATAGTAGAGGAGGAGGAAGAACAGAAATAGGAAATTCCATCACCATTCTACTTCTCATCAAGGGATGAGAATCCCTCTGATTTGGAGCTGAACGATAAGTTTTGTGGCAGAGAGGGAACTGGGGGCAGTTGGACCGCACAACGCTATATATAGATCCCACTGACGGCATGAGATGAGGGAGGTGTGCATTTGCAGTCCAACAGGCACTGCTATTGAAGATCTCCAGTCCCAGGTGCAGGGGGGCACTGCCGCACCTACTGTGGAGCACCCATAGGCACACACATCTGAAAGAACCTCAGTTACTGCACAGGTTGAGTAACCTTCCTATTTCAGAAATTGGGCTTGTTTGTCAGCCCCAGTGGTTTTTCTAGCTACTCCAAGTTTTGGAATCTTTAGTCTTGATTATTTAAGAGCTTTGCTGACCTGGGGCCTTGGTTCCCATAGTGGAAGGTACCGAGACCATAAAGAGACTCTCTCCTAAAGAATGGTGGAAGCCATCCCATTCACATCCTCCTGAAGAACATAAATAGCTCCACTGACCCTGCATATTTTCCCTGACTTTCTGCATTGTAAGTTAGTTCATTTTCCAGCAGGCCTTGTGTTTTGCTAAGTAGTTCCACCATGAGTGACTCCTGTTTCTTTAAACCCCAAAGCTGCTTCTCTACACTCTGTCTTCTCCTCCTCACTAACTCTTCTCTCTTGGCTCTTACAGTGCTATCCAGTTACCTCTTCTATTTCACTGGCCATACATTCAGTTTTTCCTTCAGTGGTGATTTACCCTCTTCTCTCTCTCCCACTCTTGATATATCTCATAGTTCTGTCCCAGGTCCCTCTAGTAATCCTTCTATACGTGTTGACACAATGTTACAACTACCACCTCCATACTGATGACTTCCCCCACTCTGTCAGATTTTACCTATGCTACTGCTTTTATATCAGCATCTTCTGGATGTCCCAGCACCATATCCAACTCACATTTAAAGATTAACATCAGGGATGAATTTGGTTCTGTATGTCTAAAACTGATCCAGTACAAAACATCCTGTAAAACTTCTTCCGAATCCCTGTCCTTTACTCCCCGTTTTTTATTAACACTAACTCTTTTAGATGTGGTATCCTTACTGTCACCTATGCTCATAACATAAGAGTCACTTTAAGCTCTTTTCTCCTGCACCTTGTATCTAGGCTGTGCCTAAAATGTAGGAATTACCAGACTAGATCAGATCTGCTGTCTGTCTAGTCCTGTATCCTGCCTCCAACAATTTCCAGCCCCAGATGCTTCAGGAAAAGGTGCAAGAAGCCCCAAGGTAGCCACATATGGGGGTAATCTGCCCCCCATTAAGGTCTCATGGACAAGACTTGCAACTGCTTTCTGCGTAATACTGCTAAAATTCTTTTCCCTAGAGTTTGAACCGTGATCTGCATTTTGGTTATGCCTTGCTCTGAAACTCTAAATTAGCCTGACTGTGTCTCACTTATCCTTCTCCAGTCCATCTGAATTGATTGTTATGATCTTTTTGTCAGTCTGAATTTGAATGTAAACTCTGTAGGAAAGATGTCTTGTTTTGTTGAGTTTATAAGAAATTATGTATGGACAATGTGTTATTCATAATAATAATAATAATTAATAATAATAGTGATAAGGAGTTCTATGGAGTAATAAGGTTACCCCATAACTAAGAATTCAGTTTATGACCCCTCCCCTAGATATAACCCAACACCGAACTTTACAGATCTTGCACTAGTATCTGTTTCTATGTAACAAACAGCGGATAATTTATTTAGCCATGTTTATTGCTGGAAGCAATGCTAATAAATGAGTGGAATAGTGTAGTGGAGGCGGATGCAGAAGCGTGTACTCTTGAGTTGAAATTTCCATCTGACCTCTTTAATGGCCATGCCCTTTACTGGACATTTATAATTGCATATCACTGAGGAAGGACCGTGGCACATTGTGGGTGCTACTGGAAACAATAAAAAATAAAAGCAATTATGAGAGGAGGACAGATGTTAATTACCAATGTAATGTGTAGCATTTTATAAAGCGTATACCATAATGTCTAAGAACCAGGTATTCATAGCAAGAGAAGTGACAGAAGAAAAATATTCTTGGCAGAAGACAAGCTGCTCTAACTTCTTTTGCAACAATTACTCAAATGCCTTTTAATTTTTCTTTCTGCAGTAATTTTTTTCATCTGAGCTGTAACTTTTCCCCACTCTCCTTTGGTGGGAAAGTGTCTTACCTTTTCTTTTTCAGAGATCAGCACCCTATGCTTATACAATTGTCATCGCTATCTAGATAAACAAACAGCTCACGAAAGCTTATGCTCAAATAAATTGGTTAGTCTCTAAGGTGCCACAAGTACTCCTTTTCTTTTTGCGGATACAGACTAACACGACTGCTACTCTGAAAGCTATCTAGATTGCGTCTTCACCTGTAGTAAATTAATGGATTCATACATCATTTAACTAACAGACTTGACATGTTTGTTTTGTACTTTGGGATTTGTCTTGTCCGGCAAACCTTAGAGAAAACCAATCACTGCACTGGATTTCTCTTCAGAATAAGGCAGGTTATTGTTTGTGGTTTCTATATGGTGTCCTATGTAAGAGGTGTGTCTTCTAATTTTCTTTATGCTAATATGTATCACTACAGACAGTATAACTATCAAGGAACAGATTTTCTGAGAGCAGATGAAAGACCAGATGAAATGCTCTGGGTTAACAGCATTAGTCCTTTGCATTAAGATGTACAGAAAAAAATGAATAAAAAAACCCCTAATGACTCTCAGCTGCCATAAAATTCTTGGATTCAGGGGAACTGATGTGTTCTCACCTTGAGTTTTCAGAGACAGAAGCGGGGAGTACTGTGGAAAGGATGTTAGTTTTGAGAAACAAATTGGGGAGAAAGGAGAAAGCTGACTTGCTCCTGTATGCCTTCTGGGTTTGCTTATAAAATATCATTATATTCTCCTTAGATGGGACTGTTTTCTTGTGCAGAGAAAATGCAATAGTTGTGATGCCTGCAAGATATGAAGCTGTTCTGAATAAGAGATTTAGAATACAAGATGATGAAGCACGGCAATAGTACTCTCATGCTGAAAAGAGACTGCAATGACTACAATTGGTGACCATACGAACTTTGAATCTTCATTTCAAGAGCTGATTGCATCTTTGTTGGGACTAGACCTTGGTGAAGGGTGAACAAAAATTTCCAGAAACATTCAATCATACTTGATTTTGAATTTGATAGGATCATGTTTGAAATTAGAGCTGGCCAGAAAAAAAAATCTGGTTTGCAAAACATTTTGAGGTTTGCAAAATTGTTTTAATCTACATAAGAACAAAACCATTTTTTTTTTCAGGAAGTTTTGCAGAGTAGAAGGACTTGAGATCTTGCTTCCAGAGATTTGTCTTTCTCTGTCTGCCAGGAAGGAAGAAGGGCATTTTAAAATTGAAGGCAATATATGTAGCCAAAATGGTAATGTTCTTGGGAAAACAGGAAAGGAAAAGTGCCATAGGCCTGAAGTGTTTTTTTTTCCCTGTTGCCTCCCCCCAAAGTGCTACCATCTTTTTCTTGAGGCAATCAGAGCCTCAGTGATTCAGTCTCTGCTGTTGGGAAAGTTCTAACAATCCAGACAGGCAACAGAAAATTGAACCACATAGCTAAGGTATCTAATCTCAAAGTTTAGTATCAAATTGCAAATATCCTCTATTTGCAATGAACTGTGAAGTATGTTCACAGAACATTCATCAGATCAACGCATCCAACGTACAAATTAATAGAAACCATGATCTGTTTATGGACAATTTTTGAACAGAAAATAGACGTAAATATGATTTTTTAAAAAAAGGTTTAGTTATCCTAGCTCTGCTTTGGATACTGGATGAAGGAGAGCCCATGTTTGGTAGTCTAGCACTGTCTGTATAAAGTAAACAAACTAAAGACCAGATAAAATAAATATTCCTACATTCTGACACTTCAGTTCATCACAGCATACTCATTATGTAAACTAATTGCTACTATCCCTCAGAAATGCTTATTTATCACTTCAAACTGTGCTGTATAAAGTATTTTAATATTTCAACCCTTTGAAAATTTGCATTTTAAAAATCATTTGTAATATTTTCCCCCCTTCCCTGAACAGTGAATTCCAATCATATATTTCCAGGCAAGCTGGAAACTATGGAAACTGTCTAAAGCCATTCTCAAAGGTGCTGTGTATTATTTTAAACCATTAAAAGTGTTCTTGGTATGTAAGGCCCACAAGAGATTATCATATTTAAACAAAATAGTCTGAGCTACTACTACAAATGCAGATTTGTTTAATACACTCTAACAAGCTAATGTTCCATACCTCTGAGGGCTGACATATTATGGAACCAGGTTTACATTTCATGCATTGGTGAATAAGAGATGAAATAAGGTTGTGCATTTTTTTAAAGTTACCAAGATACTGAATAATCAGCATAGACTTTATGCTATCAAAAGCAATTAGCTATCATCTAGAGAGATACAGTAACTTGTCATTAACTTTTATGTGGTTCACACGTGCACACGCTTATAATGTTTAAATAAATCAGAGAATAGCAGCAGTCCCAGGATTTCATTAAGCAAAAATTGGTGCATATTTTTGTTACTGTGAATCCAATTCGTGGGGTGATTAGCCAAACATGTTCCAGAAATCCATAGGGAAATTACAGTCATCCAAGTGAAGAAGAATAAATAGGTAGCAAAGAAATGGATTGTTACACTCTTCTCATAATTAACATTATGAAGGTACTACATTTGAAATTAAGACTGTTTCTAGGCAACAAAAACGGGCCAACTCATTCTACACAGCACGCTGCAGTGTTGCACCTATAAACACATCAAGAAAGTTGAGCAGAATCGTGAGCACAGGAGAGCCCAGTATACATTGATGAAAGTACTGCTGTATGATTTCCAGGTGATTCCGTCCTCAAAGCCGGAGTTAAGCTGAAGAGGGTATTGTGCAGGAAAGTGCCTCTTCTGCACATTGATGATCATGCTTGTTTCCTCAGACACACCCATCTTTCACTCCCCTCACACTTTTTTTTAACCCACATCTCTTGCTGGGTTTCTTCGTTCTGTGTTGGCCTTTTTGTTTGCTTCACTTTATTTTCTCATCTCAGTTACTGGTACAATGGATGTACAGCCCTACTCAACCTGAGATCAGAATTCGTCTCAATGTCTCTTAGATGCTCTTTGCCTCCTCACTAGATGCTGTCTGCAGGGCCTGACATCCTTGAGAGAAAGGAATTCCATCCCTTCTTGGAATCATGGAGAATTGAACACTCTTTCTGACCCACACCAAAAGTCAACAAGAGGTTCCATAACAGCATTTTTCCTGCTGAAAAATGTCAGTGACACAGAAATTTATCTCATTATTGAAATTTTCTTCTTTCTTAGAGCCACCCATCACCTCTGTCTTGAGAAAAAATAACGAGGAGTCGTTATGGCACCTTAGATACGAACACATTTATTTGGGCATAAGCTTTCGTGGATTAGAACCCACTTCATCAGATGCATGGAGTGAAAATACAGGAGCAGGTATAAATACATAAAAGGATGGGAGTTGTTTTACCAAGTGTGAGGTCAGTCTAACGAGATAAATCAATTAACAGCAGGATACCAAGGGAGGAAAAATAACTTTTGAAGTGGTAAGAGAGTGGCCCATTACAGACAGCTGACAAGAAAGTGTGAGTACCAGTAGGGAGAAATTAGTATTGGGGAAATTAGGTTTGGGTTTTGTAATGACCCAACCACTCCCAGTCTCTATTCAGGCCTAATCTGATGGTATCCAGTTTGCAAATTAATTCCAGTTCTGCAGCTTCACGGTGGGGTCTGTTGTTGAAGAATTGCCACTTTTAGGTCTGTTATTGAGTGACCAGAGAGACTGAATTGTTCTCCTACTGTTTTTTGAATGTTATGATTCCTGATGTCAGATTTGTGTCCCTTTATTCTTTTGCGTAGAGACTGTCTGGTTTGGCCAATGTACATGGCAGAGGGGCATGTATTTATACCTGCTTCTGTATTTTCACTTCATGCATCTGATGAAGTGGGTTCTAACCCACAAAAGCTTACGCCCAAATAAATGTGTTAGTCTCTAAGGTGCCACAAGGACTCCTTGTTATTTTTGGTGAGACAGACTAACATAGCTACCACTCTGAAATTGTCTTGAGAATCACCAAGAGTATGAACTGAAACCATCCTGTCAGTGTGATAGTCTTGGCAATGGCCCCTTTTGCAATGCATGCTTGGGTTTTTCCACCTCACAGGGATGGTGGGAGACCTTTGTACTGAAATGGTCCCTTATCTTCCCCAGATCCATGTTGATTGATTGGGGTAGAAGGCTAATGTCTCACTGGGAGGTGACAGAGTGAATTCATTGGGCATACCGAGGCAGGCTAGCAGTCAAATGTCCTTTGGCTGCAAAGTGAGCTGCCTGCTGCTCTTACTTTTATCAGTTTGCAACAACACAACTATCAGGCAGTGTGTAGGCCATGCCCATTGACCTAATGTACATAGAGCCTCAGATTGTTTAGAAGCACAGCCCCAAAGTGCACGTACGCAGCATGGGAGTCGCAGTTGGACACACATATCACAGAACAGCATTTTTGCACACAAATAAAACTTACCTGCCTTCTGCACGCTCACACTTGAAATTTGATATTCAGCTGAACTGTGAGTGTTCCAAATGCCTGTGAACATACCATTTGTTTGGCATGTGTACAAAAATTTCATATTCCTAGCTCAATGCAAAGGTGTAAATCAGTTCTTGAAAATCTGGCATTTATATTTCTACCACCATATTTTGCCCACTCATTGCTGAGGCTTATTTGTATTTATATGTATATTTTAAATTGAACATTAAATCCAGTAATCCTATGCATTATAACTGACTTTTTTTTCCCTAATAGTGTTGTTCAGACCCTGATTAAAAGACTGACGTTTTTGGTGTTGGAGGGAAAAGATGGGTCCGTCTCTCTCTGTCCCTTTCTCTCCCCTCCCTCCCTGAAGGTGTCTAGATTCTTTCTTCAGGGAAAGTTGCTCTATTAGAAATTTTCAGTAACTTTCCAAAATGTTTCATATCACTGCTGTGGATTTTTGAAGGGATATGTTGGCCTTCTGTAATTCAGACTGCTCCAACGTTTTTGCGGTTTTGTATGGAGAGACTTGACCTCTGTGTCCAAGAACTAAGCACTTTACCTACCCTATCCCCCTCTTCTAGCCTATTGGGATTGTCTCTTTAATATTTTATTTTGCTCTCTCTCTCTCTCTGTGTATGTGTGTGTACATGCGCATATATACATATATATAGTTTCATTTTGACAGGTCCTGTTTGACTTCAGGTTTTTCACAATTATAAAAGGAATAACTATTCCTGTGAAATAAAAGATTTACAGAAAAATGTAAATATTGTTAAATGACTAGTCTTCATGTTTTACCAAACGTTTTCTAGTTATCTTAAAGGTTATACGATAAATCCAATTGCAATGAAGACAACCACAGTACTGAAATCTCCATTGCAAAGAATGCCTTTTAGTAAGATTTAATGGAAAGAAAGGTCTAAAGTAGATTGTTAAATAACATGCTTGTGGGATTCCAGGTGTTAGTTTTAAAAGGGCTTTTGATTTTATGCAGACAAGGGAACAATAAAGAGTGTGGTCTTTGCTAAGAAACTGTCTAATAATGACAAGAGTATTTGGTGAGAAGTGAATGAGCAAAAATGAATGATAACTCATTATTTTCCATTCCATTAATAATTTTGTTTTAGTTCAAATGTCCTAAAGTAAAGAGACTTGCATTCTATGGGTTACTGTTAAAAACATGGCTGTTTTTATTAAGTGCTTTGGATTTCAGGACAATGGTCTCAATAACTGTATTTGGGAAGTCATGAACACTAAAAATGTTTGCAGTTAGCTCATCTGGAATATGAAATAATTCTACTTTCTAGCTCATCAAAGCTCACTCTCTAAAATACAATGGTGATCAAAATTTCATGTGATAATAATAACATACATAACGCCTCTGGGAATGTTTCTGTAATGGATAAGTGTACGAACCAACTGAACTAATGCATACATGGGAGGAAGTGGGGAGGAAAAAGCAGGAACTACTTAACATGTACAATGCCAGACTTTTGGCCGGGGACAGTCAGACCTGGTGCTTAAATATCTAGCCAAAAAGGAAGCAATGGAAATTAATCTCATAACAATAGTGTTCCTTGAGGGGCCCAAAGAACAAATGGCCAGATGTTCAGTTGGTGTAGACTACTGCAGCTCCAATGAGACAGTGACTCAATGATTCCAGGCAACAGAAGCACTGATTCAGCGCCTGGATGGCAAACTTGAGATGCTGGAGAATAGAGACAGCCATAAAGTAATCATGTGGGTTTAATGGAAAGTTGAGTCTTCTGAATAAATTCACATGAAAGGGTGAACCTGCAGATTATATTCTGTAATACTTCCAATGTGTTAGTACTACCCTAAACTAAGCCAATTTATTAGGATGAACTATTTCACCTAGGCTGGCAAACTGGGAATCTGGGGTACTATTTTTTAATGTCTTGCTTGTAAGACAGAATTTTTATACCATAATGGAGAAAACGTAATAGCAATGGAATTAACAAGATGATCCAGCTGATCACTGATGGAAAACCTAGCCCTCCAGGGGGCAGGGAGTAATAATAATTAAGGTTGCAAGTCTTTCACAGAGGTCACAGAAGTAATGGATTCTGTGATTTTTCACAAACTCCGTGACTTTTGCAGCAGCCCGTGTGGCTGAGCCAAGGACCACATCCACCCCCCCAGCAGCAGCAGTGGGGCCCTGGGCCACATCCAGGCAGCCCTGGGCCACCTTACACCCCCAGCAGCAGCAGGGCCCTGGAGCATCCGCCACGCAGGAGCAGCAGCATCCATGGGAGCACCACCCCTTAGCACCTAAGATTAAATTAGGGATTATGGCCCATGACCTGTCCATGACTTTTACTAAAAATACCCATGACTAAATCGTAGCCTTAATGATAATATATTTTTATGTCTCCCCAAGCCAAAAATAAAATTCCAGATCCAATGATGGAAAACGAAACCTAAAAGTGTTCTTTATTTCCTTACTGATCTCAGTCCAAATAAAAATGGTGTTGAAAGAGCCACCTGAAAATTTTCCAGTGGAAAACAAGAGTGTTGATCCAACTAAACTTTCATTGAAAGTCTATATTATCATCAAAAAGATTGTTTCTCACTGGAATGAGAATGAGGTTTTTCATTGCAAAATTGAAAACCTAAATGCTGAAACAATATATCAATTTTTGGCCAAACCCCCTTCCCCCCATAGCTTTTCATTTTCGTGGGAAAAAAGCTGAAATTTTGAGGGAAAAGGTTCCTGTTTTCCAACCACCTCTATTCCCAGTTTTGTAAATGAATTGTTTGGGCTAAATTAAAGATGTGTAAATAACACAAGTTACTTAAGTATTCCTATTGAATCAAAAGCTACCATAGAAAGAAGTTACTGTGAATAAGATATATTGTGTGTTGTCAGTCTGCCTCCTGTTATCGTGGGTTTAATTCTACAGTCTTCTACAAAATGTATGCAACAGTATCATGTCTTTGCCCCCTTCCCCTCCCCCCCACCACACACTGCTGCTCTTTTAATTTCTATGAACTGACTTTTTTGCCAATCAGTGCCCAAGTTTTCTATGACACTAATAGCAGTAGGAGTCACAGTTTTGGATTCAGTGCTGGAGATCAACAGAGAATAAAACTGTGCCTTGGGAATACAAATACTTCTGATATGCAAAATCCTACAGGGGAACATGGGTAATATACTGTCTACAGCAGCTCGCTGCATTTCTTTAAACATTTGATGTAATAGAAACATGCTTTTGCTTTAGGGTATGTCAGATTCTCTGAGGATTTGATGCCACTTAAGATGGCATTGCTTAAATCAACACTGTACTTTATGTGAAAAGTAAGGGATCAATTTTTTTAAACAAAATGTGGTAAAGCAGGTGATTTATTCATGGGAAAATCTTGTGTTGCCACTAAACATGGTTTCATTTGGCTGCATTTAGGCTTTGGCAAAATCTGTCATTTTGTTTTGGTTTTGCAAAAAAAAACCCCCAAACTCAACACTAGTTTTAGTTTGGGATTCCTAGCCCCTAGGAGTAGGGAGGGAGTTTTTGACTCTTTCCAACGATCCCTTACTCGGTTTTGGCAGACTTAGCCTTAAACTCATCATCTTTGCCCATTTAAATAATTCTTGCCTGCTTCTATGATTATGTCCTAGGAATAGAACAATATGCATGTAAATGCACCATGAATTAAGGCTGTAAGAAAATCCCAGGCTGCAATTTGGTTGCAGAAACTGCTACTTTTAATGCACACTTTGTTGGGGGTAAATGTTGGGAAACTGAGTCACAAATCTACCCAATTTAGGCTTCATCAATTTTCACCTTCATTTATAAAATTTCAGACAGAATTATTGTCACTTATAATGTCTGGAAATACATTTATACCAGACAAATAACAGATAAGACAGAACTGGTAAATTGGCCCAAGTTACCACATTCTGGGGCACCAGGAACTCCTTCCACCTTCCCTGGTAGTTGTTGACTTCTCTGATCCCTGGGTCTGGTTTTTCAGTTTTGTCCTTACATTTCTGATCCAGTGTTTCTCCAGTTTGAGCCCATGTTCAGTTATGTCTGTTATACATTTCTGCATTACAGATTACTTAACCTTTATCCAATTGGCTTTTAACACATCAGCCCTTTTGGTTTTAGTCACCGGTACATTATGCATGGACAAGCTTCAATTACCAAACTTTTGCATATTTTTTGTGCTGGTTTTGCAATTTTGGTGTCGTGGTTTTTGCATCACCCTGCCGTAGATATTCCCAGAAAAAGAGGACTTTGTTGTTACAGGGTTTTGTGGTTTTTTTATCTCAAAATTTCAGCACAACATTACATTTGTTCTGTCGGCAATAACATCATTTTAAGTAGATTAGCAATTTTGTGTAAAAGAAGAATTGGCAAAACCACACTTATGTCACAAGGCCTTGGCCTAAGTGTTCTCATCTGTACTCATTCATTATCCATAATTACACATCAGTAAAATACAACTAACAAAGATTTTAATTTTACCATTTAGTAATCCTTCATTTTTATATATCAATGATATAAATCACTATATTCTTATTCCCTTCATATAGTTGGGGAAGGGATTTGGGGGAGCATGCTATGATTCTGTAATGTCAACATCTTTTACCAGCTTTAAGCATTGGTTTTTCATTCAAACTCCAGTTTTGCTAGTGAATCGTTACAAAGAGAACTTCATTAGAAATTCTCCTGTGAATTAATTTTAAGGGTATCTCAATTTTAGGACCTTGATACTTAGTTGCTTTTAACGGTACCTCAACAACTGCAACTTTTTATAGCTGCTGCAGATTTGAGTGACGTTGTGACCCAAAATGCATCCCGATGGAGGGGCTGAATTTGAGTGAGTGGCTTTGTGATCTGGGCTATTGGGTTGCACCACCATTCAAATTTGGCATGGCTACCCCCTTCATCATGCTTGCCTGTGAGAAGCAAGTAGGACACACAGCAACTCTTCTGTGCTGCATCCCTGCTTTGGAAAGTAGGCTGCGTGCCTTAAACTGCAACTTTAATGAACTGTAGCCACGATTTTGAACCCAAAAAAATTCACCTTTCTTATGGCTTTAAGCATTAGCATTGCCTGGATATACGTAAAGACAATGCCACATTCAGTATTTCATCAGTACACGTAAGTGAATGCAAAATTTTATCAAAACCAGGCTCTACAGAAAAAGAAAAGGAGTACTTGTGGCACCTTAGAGACTAACCAATTTATTTGAGCATAAGCTTTCGTGAACTACAGCTCACTTCATCAGATGCATATCGTGGAAACTGCAGCAGACTTTATATATACACAGAGAATATGAAACAATACCTCCTCCCACCCCACTGTCCTGCTGGTAATAGCTTATCTAAAGTGATCATGAGGTGGGCCATTTCCAGCACAAATCCAGGTTTTCTCACCCTCCACCCCCCCACACAAATTCACTCTCCTGCTGGTGATAGCCCATCCAAAGTGACAACTCTTTACACAATGTGCATGACAATCAAGTTGGGCTATTTCCTGCACAAATCCAGGTTTTCTCACATCCCCCCCACCCCCATACACACACAAACTCACTCTCCTGCTGGTAATAGCTCATCCAAACTGACCACTCTTCAAGTTTAAATCCAAGTTAAACCAGAACATCTGGGGGGGGGGGTAGGAAAAACAAGAGGAAACAGGCTACCTTGCATAATGACTTAGCCACTCCCAGTCTCTATTTAAGCCTAAATTAATAGTATCCAATTTGCAAATGAATTCCAATTCAGCAGTTTCTCGCTGGAGTCTGGATTTGAAGTTTTTTTGTTTTAAGATAGTGACCTTCATGTCTGTGATTGCGTGACCAGAGAGATTGAAGTGTTCTCCGACTGGTTTATGAATGTTATAATTCTTGACATCTGATTTGTGTCCATTTATTCTTTTACGTAGAGACTGTCCAGTTTGACCAATTGCTGGCACATGATGGCATATATCACATTGGTGGATGTGCAGGTGAACGAGCCTCTGATAGTGTGGCTGATGTTATTAGGCCCTGTGATGGTGTCCCCTGAATAGATATGTGGGCACAATTGGCAACGGGCTTTGTTGCAAGGATAAGTTCCTGGGTTAGTGGTTCTGTTGTGTGGTATGTGGTTGTTGGTGAGTATTTGCTTCAGGTTGCGGGGCTGTCTGTAGGCAAGGACTGGCCTGTCTCCCAAGATTTGTGAGAGTGTTGGGTCATCCTTTAGGATAGGTTGTAGATCCTTAATAATGCGTTGGAGGGGTTTTAGTTGGGGGCTGAAGGTGATGGCTAGTGACGTTCTGTTATTTTCTTTGTTAGGCCTGAACTACTACATGCTACAAGGGGATACAGCAATGGTTCCCTCAACCCACCTAGCAATATTGTTAACCTATCCAACTATACTCTCAGCCCAGCAGAAGCAGCTGTTCTATCTCGGGGCCTCTCCTTCTGCCCCTCCACCCCCACGAACATGATACAGTTCTGTGGTGACCTAGAATCCTATTTTCGACGTCTCCGACTCAAGGAATATTTCCAAAATACCTCTGAACAGCATACTAATCCACAGAGGTCTCCCTACCAACACTACAGAAAGAGGGATTCTAGGTGGACTCCTCCTGAAGGTCGAAACAGCAGACTGGACTTCTACATAGAGTGCTTCCGCCGACGTGCACGGGCTGAAATTGTGGAAAAGCAGCATCACTTGCCCCATAACCTCAGCCATGCGGAACGCAATGCCATCCACAGCCTCAGAAACAACTCTGACATCATAATCAAAAAGGCTGACAAAGGAGGTGCTGTTGTCATCATGAATAGGTCGGAATATGAACAAGAGGCTGCTCGGCAGCTCTCCAACACGAGTTTCTACAAGCCATTACCCTCTGATCCCACTGAGAGTTACCAAAAGCAACTACAACATTTGCTCAAGAAACTTCCTGAAAAAGCACAAGATCAAATCCGCACAGACATACCCCTGGAACCCCGACCTGGGATATTCTATCTACAACCCAAGATCCATAAACCTGGAAATCCTGGGCGCCCCATCATCTCAGGCATTGGCACTCTGACAGCAGGATTGTCTGGCTATGTAGACTCCCTCCTCAGGCCCTACGCTACCAGCACTCCCAGCTACCTTCGAGACACCACTGACTTCCTGAGGAAACTTCAATCCATCGGTGATCTTCCTGATAACACCATCCTGGCCACTATGGATGTAGAAGCCCTCTACACCAACATTCTACACAAAGATGGACTACAAGCCGTCAAGAACACTATCCCCGATAATGTCACGGCCAGCCTGGTGGCTGAACTTTGTGACTTTGTCCTTACCCATAACTATTTCACATTTGGGGACAATGTATACCTTCAGATCAGTGGCACTGCTATGGGTACCCGCATGGCCCCACAGTATGCCAACATTTTTATGGCTGATTTAGAACAACGCTTCCTCAGCTCTCGTCCCCTAAAGCCCCTACTCTACTTGCGCTATATTGATGACATCTTCATCATCTGGACCCATGGAAAAGAAGCCCTTGAGGAATTCCACCATGATTTCAACAATTTCCATCCCACCACCAACCTCAGCCTGGTCCAGTCCACACAAGAGATCCACTTCCTGGACACTACAGTGCTAATAAACAATGGTCACATAAACACCACCCTATACTGGAAACCTACTGACCGCTATTCCTACCTGCATGCCTCCAGCTTTCACCCTGACCACACCACACGATCCATTGTCTACAGCCAAGCTCTGCGATACAACCGCATTTGCTCCAACCCCTCAGACAGAGACAAACACCTACAAGATCTCTGTCAAGCTTTCTTACAACTACAATACCCACCTGCAGAAGTAAAGAAACAGATTGATAGAGCCAGAAGAGTTCCCAGAAGTTACCTACTACAGGACAGGCCTAACAAAGAAAATAACAGAACGCCACTAGCCGTCACCTTCAGCCCCCAACTAAAACCCCTCCAACGCATTATTAAGGATCTACAACCTATCCGAAAGGATGACCGAACACTCTCACAAATCTTGGGAGACAGGCCAGTCCTTGCCTACAGACAGCCCCGCAACCTGAAGCAAATACTCACCAACAACCACATACCACACAACAGAACCACTAACCCAGGAACTTATCCTTGCAACAAAGCCCGTTGCCAATTGTGCCCACATATCTATTCAGGGGACACCATCACAGGGCCTAATAACATCAGCCACACTATCAGAGGCTCGTTCACCTGCACATCCACCAATGTGATATATGCCATCATGTGCCAGCAATGCCCCTCTGCCATGTACATTGGTCAAACTGGACAGTCTCTACGTAAAAGAATAAATGGACACAAATCAGATGTCAAGAATTATAACATTCATAAACCAGTCGGAGAACACTTCAATCTCTCTGGTCACGCAATCACAGACATGAAGGTCGCTATCTTAAAACAAAAAAACTTCAAATCCAGACTCCAGCGAGAAACTGCTGAATTGGAATTCATTTGCAAATTGGATACTATTAATTTAGGCTTAAATAGAGACTGGGAGTGGCTAAGTCATTATGCAAGGTAGCCTGTTTCCTCTTGTTTTTTCCTACCCCGCCCCCAGATGTTCTGGTTTAACTTGGATTTAAACTTGAAGAGTGGTCAGTTTGGATGAGCTATTACCAGCAGGAGAGTGAGTTTGTGTGTGTATGGGGGTGGGGGGGGATGTGAGAAAACCTGGATTTGTGCAGGAAATAGCCCAACTTGATTGTCATGCACATTGTGTAAAGAGTTGTCACTTTGGATGGGCTATCACCAGCAGGAGAGTGAATTTGTGTGGGGGGGTGGAGGGTGAGAAAACCTGGATTTGTGCTGGAAATGGCCCACCTGATGATCACTTTAGATAAGCTATTACCAGCAGGACAGTGGGGTGGGAGGAGGTATTGTTTCATATTCTCTGTGTATATATAAAGTCTGCTGCAGTTTCCACGATATGCATCTGATGAAGTGAGCTGTAGCTCACGAAAGCTTATGCTCAAATAAATTGGTTAGTCTCTAAGGTGCCACAAGTACTCCTTTTCTTTTTGCGAATACAGACTAACATGGCTGTTACTCTGAAGGCTCTACAGAGGAGCTTACAGCATTGTCAGAATACAGGTACGATCACACACAGTCACAAGGCACATCATTGCCTAAGCATGCACACAGGAAACCAGTCTCACTGTCTGCTGTTGTCTTTGGAGATGAACAACAGGCCTTTCCCCGTGTTGGTGTCCAGGAGCACCTGTCCTGTCAATGGCTCTTTTTTCATTGCCTTTCATAATGGGTATAAGGAAAGGGGGATTGTCATAAATATAAAGGGAAGGGTAAACCCCTTTGAAATCCCTCCTGGCCAGGGGAAAGCTCCTCTCACCTGTAAAGGGTTAAGAAGCTAAAGGTAACCTCGCTGGCACCTGACCAAAATGACCAATGAGGAGACAAGATACTTTCAAAAGCTGGGAGGAGGGAGAGAAACAAGGGGTCTGTGTCTGTCTGTAGTCGTCTTGGCCGGGGATAGACCAGGAATGGAGTCTTAGAACTTTTAGTAAGTAATCTAGCTAGGTATGTGTTAGATTATGATTTCTTTAAATGGCTGAGAAAAGAATTGTGCTGAATAGAATAACTACTTCTGTCTGTGTATCTTTTTTGTAACTTAAGGTTTTGCCTAGAGGGGTTCTCTATGTTTTTGAATCTAATTACCCTGTAAGATATCTACCATCCTGATTTTACAGGGGGGGTTTCTTTATTTCTATTTACTTCTATTTTTTATTAAAAGTCTTCTTGTAAAACACTGAATGCTTTTTCATTGTTCTCAGATCCAAGGGTTTGGGTCTGTGGTCACCTATGCAAATTGGTGAGGCTTTTTATCCAACATTTCCCAGGAAAGGGGGGGTGCAAGTGTTGGGAGGATTGTTCATTATTCTTAAGATCCAAGGGTCTGGGTCTGTAGTCACCTAGGCAAATTGGTGAGGCTTTTTACCAAACCTTGTCCAGGAAGTGGGGTGCAAGGTTTTGGGAAGTATTTTGGGGGGAAGGACGCGTCCAAACAGCTCTTCCCCAGTAACCAGTATTAGTTTGGTGGTGGTAGCGGCCAGTCCAAGGTGTAATATTTTGTACCTTGGGGAAGTTTTGACCTAAGCTGGTAAAGATAAGCTTAGGAGGTTTTTCATGCAGGTCCCCACATCTGTACCCTAGAGTTCAGAGTGGGGGAGGAACCGTGACAGGGATTTAAGAGGGAATGACAAGAGGAGACTCCAGGACAGGAAGCCACAGTTGTCGGGGGTAAAGAGAATACCCCAGCTGGAAAACCCTCACCAATACAGGAAGAGGTAAACATCAGCTGAGGATTCTTCTCCTCAGGCAAAGAGGATAAGAAGGTGGGAGGAACACTCCATGTTTGTTCCCAAGACAGGAGGAAAAGCCCCTCTGAGACACACACATCCTTTCCGCCAGCCCAAGGGGAAACTGGAGCAAGGGGAAATGTGGGTTTGGTGATATGGAGCCATCAGAGGGTTTTCTGGGAAGAGATTGGGGATTTGGTGCCAGCAGAGTGGATGTTGTCAATCGAGAACCAGCCTGGGGATTAGGCACTATGAGAGGGGACCTTGTGGGAAGTCTCTTCATCCCCTTCTACAAGGATAGGAGGCTCTTGGGGAGAGCTGTTTGGTGGTAGAAAGGGAAAAGCAGGTGGGTGGAGTGAGCTGGTCAGACCCTCACTAGGCAGCAAGGTGCTGCAGCCCATCATTTTCTGAGGTAAGGGATTCAAACTGGATTAGGAAATGTATTCTTCATGCTATTTTCACTCAGTTTCCAGGAAAAGGGTCTGTATTTTAATTTTCTCTGATCCACCAGGAAAAGTCAGAGAATATTAATTCATTTTCTTCTAGCCCTTGTGTCTGTGTTGTCAGGCAATGAGCCCAGTACAGCTGTGATTCTCCCAGTGACAGGGAACTGTATCATGATTTTAAAGGTTGGTTCATATCAAAATTGTTGCTCAGTTTTACATGGGGACATTTGTTTCTCTGTGGTCAGAAATCTGTTGTTAACTTAGACCTGGGGTCTAATTCTAATTCTGCTTCCTGTCAACTAGCAAACACATGTACACAGGTCCTAACTTTTCTTAAAAATTTACTATGTGGAGAATTTGGGGGGCTTGAGGTCTGAACTTGATAGATTGCCAACTCATTGTTATGGTTTACTGTATACAAAGGGGAAAACAAATTCGGTCTGGGTAACTTCTGAGATTAAGAAAAAGAATAAAAGAAATAGAAAGCAAATGCAAGTCCCAAGGTGTGGGAAGAGAGAGAATGGTGTGTTATGCTAACAGACAAGTTAAACTGACTCTCAGATCCATGCCTGGCAGACAGGAAAAGAATACATTTACATGTGTACAAACAGAAAATGGAATCATAACCTTGGAGCCTGCCTTTGTACAGCTCCGTACACCATGCTGTTGTAAAGAGGTTCTCACACACACAAGAACCAAAACTTTCCACACTGAACTCAAAAGAGATTATAGTCTAGTTGCCCTTACCTTTAGATAGAACATGCAGCAAGTATTTCCTAAACCAACAAAAATGGGAAAACTGTTGTTTTCTTTATAGCAGGTGCCATATATATTTATTTAATCTGGCATTTTTTAACCCAAATAACTTTCTGTAATGGCACAGATTTCAAAAATATTTTCTCTAATAAAAATAAAGAGAAAATCACAACAATAAAACATGGCCATTTAATGCTGCAGTCTATTCAGTTTAATGAGACACTTTCTGTATTATACATTACTTTGCAGGGGTATTTTCTTATTATACACTTTCTTATTATACACATTATTTTCTTAGAACTCTAACTTTAGCGTTCTGCCTTTTATTGTGTTTTCCACTCAGATATCGGAAATACATACCTTGATATTCCCATTGTCACATGAACATTGCATACAGTGCTGTCTCCCATAATTATTTCAGTTAGTATACACAGTGACGCCCTGGTCTGCAGTCGGGTAATTGCAGTGCTCATGCAAAACCCCATTGACTTCAGTGGGCCTCTGCAGGGACCAAAAAATCTGCCTGTGCACATGTGAATGCAGACTTGGGGGTTTAAGCAGATAGCAGCTTTGTTTGTTTATGAAAGTTTCTCAGCATGACCCCAATCCAGCACAACAGTAAGGCATGTGCTTAACTTTAAAGCATGTCTCAGTGATCCCACCAAAATCAACAGGATTACACACAAGCTTCAGGTTAATATGTTTAAGTGCTTTGTAAAAGCTGGATCATGTGAAAAATTGGGTGTTTTTTTTTTAAAGATTAATTCTGAAATTGAGATGTACAAAAATTGTTTATTGGAAACCTTTTAATAAAACAATTGCTTATTAAATAACATCAAGGTTTATGAATTATAGGGTTCATAAAACGTGACTTTTTTCAAAAAATCATAGCTTTATTAATGGAGAATAGTTTTTATTATTCTTGGAGATGGGCTATAATAGCAGTGAAATGCTCGGAATAATGGTTGAGTAAGATAGAGTCAGATCTCTTTTTTTTCTTCTTATTCAGGTGGCATTGACATTCAGCAGGTCTTTTGTAGAAAAGGCAAACAGGATTTTGTCCACACTATCAAACCATAATAAAATAAGCAAAATGCATTGATTATAGGTGTATATAGTCTATTCACTAATAAAATTTACAAAAAGAAAAGGAGTACTTGTGGCACCTTAGAGACTAACCAATTTATTTGAGCATAAGCTTTCGTGAGCTACAGCTCACTCCATGCATCCGATGAAGTGAGCTGTAGCTCATGAAAGCTTATGCTCAAATAAATTGGTTAGTCTCTAAGGTGCCACAAGTACTCCTTTTCTTTTTGCGAATACAGACTAACACGGCTGTAACTCTGAAACCTAATAAAATTTATTTACTGCTATATAAAAAATTCCAAATAATAAAGAAGTGAAAAGAGATGACTTCTGTAATAGGCTAGAACATGTAAGAAGCAGAATGTCACACAGAAATATTTATTCAGGGCCTGGTTCTGTTGTCCTTACTTATGCTGAGTAGCAGCTTACTTGCACAAGTAAAATTATAGAATTCCTGGTCCCATTGAAATCATTAGTAAAACTCTCATTGACTTCAGGGAGCTGAGATTTCACCCAAGAAGGCTAGTGCATGGATTATGCTCCACTAAAGTTACACTAAGGGCTTGTCTACACTTACCGGGGGGGAGCGGCGATCGATGCATTGGTTGTCGATTTAGCGGGTCTAGTGAAGACCCACTAAATCAGCAGCAGATCGCTCTCCCATCGACCCCTGTACTCCACCGGATCGAGAAGAGTAAGGGGAGTAGATGGGAGAGTGTCTCCCGTTGACATTGCGTAGTGTGGACCCCGCGGTAAGTAACTCAAATTGCGTAGCTTAGATCGAATTTCCCCTGTAGTGTAGACAAGGCCTAAGTAATTCCTGGATCTTATGCTGGCTCTCTGTATAGAGGTGAATTACACCCAGTATGAGCAAAGGTGACAGAATGAGGCCCTTAGTGTTACAGTTATGAGTTAGTTTCCCTTCATCCTTTTCTGGTGCAAGAATCAACAATTGTAACATTTGTTAACAGAAGGCCAGTTTATGCAGCCATTGCTCAAGTTGAGTAGTACTTGCTCACTTGAATTCAGTGGGATTGCTTCAATGGAACTGCTTTATATAAGTGTTAATGTGAGTAACAGTTATAAAAATCTGGCCCAGATTTAGGGTGTGAAAATACTATGATTTTTTTTTTGATTTCTCAAACAAGCATGAATTTTGTTATTAAGCTACGTGCGAATTTTGTAGCACCCTCCCAAAAAAGTTTCTCTCGAATACAAATGCATAAGCCAGTAACATCTAATTGTTTAGCAAAGTGTGTTTTCTGAATCATTTTGCCATTTGAAAAGTGCCACTTTATGCAAAGTAATGAGCTGTTCTGCATGCAGTAACATATTACATTGACTGGAGGGAGCTGTGACAGGAGTTTGCTTGACAAAAAGCCAAGCTGAAGTTGAAAAGAAGTTCTGCTTTGATTCCATTTCTGTATCTCCTTGGAAATTAATAAATATTAAAAGTGACAGAGAAAGTGCATGCCTTTCAATGGACCTTTTTTACCCTTATTTCAGCATAAATAGCCAGTTGGCAACCAATTAGCTTTTGTGTTATTCAGAATGAAAGGTCAGTTGGTGATTTTTTATGTTTTTCTCATTCTCAGCTTAACTACAGTTGATAGGGTGTATGACTGTCTCTTTGTAATGAATGTTTCTGTTTGAAGTACGGAAAAGAAGCTTTCATGTCTATATGCAGGAAATACTTAACAAATATCATTAGTTAAAGAAAAACCCAGTTGGAAATCCGTTATTATCTTGTGAAACACCAAAAGGAATTGTCAGTTTTTTTCCATCACTGGCTAAACATTTATTTGCTGGATGAATCAGAAATGCTCTTTTAGAATAAACGTCTTGAGCTAAAGACAATAAGAGATTTTCAGAGTTATAGGAATGTCACTTTTACAACTTTTTTCAAAATGTAACAAGCTTCCCTTTTTGTTGAGATAATTAGAAGGCAGATAGTGATTGCTGTTTTATTTAAATTATACATTATCCAGTTAATAAATAATATACATGGGATGGAAGAGAAAAGGGATTTGCTTGTCACAAGGTTATTTCCTATTCCATTCCCAGTAACTACCAAGTAATGAGCAAGCTTTCAGTAATTCAAAATTGAAAAACATGCAGGCAAATGTGTCAAGTTTGTCCCTTCTATGCTTAATAATTGCATTCTTGGAGGAGAATGAATCCTGTTTTAGAGCAGTAGGCAATGCAAATTAAAGAGAGGATAGGCCTATTGAGAGACTTTTTGTACTAAAAAACTCCATCTGAATGGCCAGAGCCAATCAACGGACCTAATTAAAAACGAAATATGCTAGATTTGGCGAGATTGGCTATTTTTGTAAAAAAAAGATAATATATTCTCACATCTTACTACAAAGCACATGAGCATTTTAATACAAATCCCCAAAGACAGTTCCACTGAAAGTTTTAAATCTATCTAATGCTTAGAGCCTTAAGTCATGTTTTTAAACATTTCACCAACAGTGTCTATAGTAACAAGCATCAAAAGTCATGACATACTTTTCTTTTGTGTTTGATTAATCTATTGAGCACTAAAAAAGCAGTGCAAATTCTCATTTAAGTTTGGCATTTTTTCTTATGGAAATAATGAATTCTACCCACATTGGCCAAGATACCAATTAATTGCTTGAAATATCACAACAGAGGCAGACCATTATTTAGGGGGGCTGCATGTTTGTCATGGCCATGGTATTTGTGACAAAGCTGCACCTTTTAAAGTTTTTTCCCCCTCCAAAAAAATCATGGTCTTTGTTCCCCTTACCCAGCCCGCTACTGAGCAAGGCTCCTCCCTTAATTTATACAAGTTTGGCTCTGGATGGGCCCGATTCTCCATTCTCTTAGATCAGTATAAAGCTAATATAATTCCACTAATTTCAGTGGAGTTAGTGCAATATAAAAATGGTGTAAAGGAGTGGAGGATCAGGCCCTAAATATTGGATGTACTGGACTATTGGAATTTAAATGTTGTTAACTATTTTTAAAAATTAAATAGTTTTAAATACTTATTGCAGTTCTCCTTATATGCAATAAAGGAGATTGCATGTTTCATATCCTTTCATAAGAGAAAAAACTGAGTTGGGCCTGAACTAGATCACAGTATCTGAATCCCTCATTCCCTTCCCCAAACTTTGGAGGAACTGAAAATAGATCACATCTAAGCAGACCATTTCTAATAAATATACATTTAGGTCTTGATCCAGCTCGCGCTGAACTCAATGGCAAAGCTCCTTTTAACTTCCATAGTACAGGATCGGGACCTTATATAGCTGACATACAGTAATTCCAAAGAATATGTAGTTATCTGTATCTGGTCAATCATCATGTTCTTTTTACAGAGATGTTCTTCTTCAATTTAGAAAGAAATTAAAAAACCCCAAACAAGGAAATATAATATTGCACATGAAAAGCTGTAAAAACACTATTTAGGTTGCAAAGTCAAGCATTCAAAAGTTAAGAGATGCTGTGCAACCTTTGTCTGCACCTCTCCTTTCCCCTGCCCCATGTATGCATTGGGATCGTCTTTAATTACATACCCATGTGCTGTTTTTTCCATAAGACCCCGTCACATTCAGTGCAGACAATGGACAGTGCTCAGTTAATGAGGAGCTATTCAATATTTTGTTTTTTCCTCATTGTTTAATGTGTGACCCCAGGCCTTAATTACTGCACATTGTTGAAACACTGCTTTGAAGACAGAACTATTAATTTCTTCATGGGCTTTTCTATGGTGGTTGTCAGTAGAGTATCTGAGTACTTCACAGGCATTAATTAATGTTTATCTTCCCAACAACTCTGTGAGGTGAGGGGTGGTATAATCCCCAGTTGTAAAATGGGAAACTGAGGCAAAGAGAGAGATCAAAACTATCCACTAATTTTGGGTGACCAATTTGATATGCCTAGTACCTGATGTTTATATAGCACTAGCTATGCTCAAAGCACAGCACGTCATTTGCAGCTTTGAGTGCTGAACCTTTCTGCAAATCAGATACAAGGGTTTCAAGTTGGCACCCAGAGAATGAGGAACACACAGCTGATGACCACATGAGAAGTTTGGTTGCAGTGGCATTTGTAGCATCCCATAGGAATGCTGTGATAATGTCAGGGAAAAAATCCAATTCACTAGGGCAGCATTCAACTGCCTTAACCACAAGACCATCTTTTCTCTTCCTAGAATCACATGCCTCATTCCCTGCGTGCCTTCTGACTTCTGCAACAAAGGAGAAGAGTCCTACTGACAACAGCTTCTTTTACTACACAGCCCAGAACAGATTCATCTTGTGCACTGAATGAGGCATGGGTCCCGTGGAAAAAAAATCATATGATCATATAATTAAAGATTGTATCTTAATGCATAGGCACAAAGGGGCTTTATTCAGGTCGCAAGGAAACGCTAATTCTTCAATTTGCAACTTTATTAATGTCTCTAATATTTTTATGTAATTTCCTAGGCACTTTTAAAAGCCAAGTAGAGAAAACAGAAATTCCATCATGTGGCTTCACATTGACACCCCCATGGTTCATCTGCAGGGTTGGAACCTTTAGCTCAACCACACAGACCTCTGCCACCAGAGCTAATGAGTAACTGATAGTGTTAGTAGGTTGTCTTCCTCTGTATAGACCAGCACTAGAGGGGGATGAGCCACATGCTTTCCCAGTGGGTTTCACAGATATTTGCGAGCAGAGGAATGGTAAGACTCGGGAATCTTGGGTCCCATTCTAAGCTGTGGAGGGGAGTGTTCTCTACTGGCTTTTCTGCCAATTCATCCAAAACTTGGACCCTCCTATCTGGTCCAGTCCCAGTTATGTGTCTTCTCTACCCCAGACTTTATCCCATTCCCATTCTCCTCATCTACCTAGTCCCAGTCTCCACTCTTCAGGCTTCTCATCCCAACCCTAATCTCCTCACCTAGCCAGTCCCAAACTCCCCCTCTTAGCTCCTTTCCAATCTCTCTCCCTCACCCTTACCACTGGCTCCCAGTCCTAATCTTCCTTCCCGAGCTCTTCATTCAATCTCTGTTTCACTCCTACCCCTCCCTAGCTCCATGTCCCAGTTTCTTTGCCTCTCCAGTCCCAGGTCTCAGCCTGCACATCAGTTCCTTGTCAGGTCTCCCCGCCACTTCCCCTGTTCTTCCCCACACTGGTTTCTTGCCCCAGTCTCCTTGCCCAGATAGTTCCAGTTTTCCTGCCCACAGTATCTTGTTCACTCTCACTGTTTTCCACAACAGTCAACTGCCTCCCCCTTCTGGCTCTCAGTCCCAGCCTCACTCTTCTCCCTCCCCTCCAGTTGCAATCTCACCAGACACCTTGTCCTAATTTAATTATTTTCTTTCCCCTGGTTTAACTTTTATCCCCTCTGCATTCAGATCAGATTGCTATCTTTGCCACACTGTGGGGATACCTGCCGCGGGTTACTGAAGGCGAGATGGTCTCCCTGATTTCCATTCCAGTGACCTGCCCTACCCAGGCCCAGAGCGGCAGGAAGCTGCTGTGGCAGTCTGCATTTGCCCCTGTAGCTCTGGGGATGGTGCATCCACAGTCTGATTAGCATCAGGAGCTGTGAGACGCTTGAACATGCTCAGTGAAGATGGAATCTTTGGAGCATTTAGTTGCCAAAACTGAAGAAATGTCTGTGCATGTGTGATCTACATTTTTTCAAAGACTTATAAGTTAGCCACATTTGGGCTGACTTTTGTGGGGGCAGCAAAAGGCACATCCCTGACACAAAGGCCACTGCCCCGCCAAATTTCAAGTCTCTGCTCCAAGAGCGGTTCAAAGAAAAGGTTGTCAGGTTTTTTTTTTAACTGGACCAAACCATATGTTTTCCTATCCTCATTCTCATAAACAGCTGAACTGTTTTAATTGAAAAATTCCACAACAAGTCAGCCCCAAGCAGATACTCTGGATATAAAATATCAGCCCAAAGGCTTAGTTTGGCAAAATTATAAACATCTGAAAACAGCTTCTAATAATAAGTGTCTGGAACCCTTAATAATAGGTAGTGTTACCAGCACCACTTATAGTGTATAATACCCCTTTACAGTGCCCACTCTTTAAAAAGCACAAGTTAACACAGGCCGTATCACAAGAAATCGCACAACAAGGGAGAGATCTTATGGGACTTTGGAGATCTCACTCTTTTGGTCACACACAACCTTGCTACTTTTCAAAATTGGGTAGTGTGCAAAAGCATCTTAGTACATCTTATGAATGAAATACAAATTGCTACATTTGTAAACCAAAACCTAAGCCAAATAAATGAAATGTAGGGTTTAATATAAGGCTCCTTCCATTTCCATATTCTAATCCCTCCTAAAGACCTACTTCTTTCATGTCTACACAAACTTAAGCACAACTGTCTTCACCCCAAAATTTCACAAGGGGAGGAAGAAACAGGAATTGGGGTAAGTCTCTTAAACCTTCCTTGGGGTGTTCTGGCACTGTCATGCTGTCTGGAGTGGTTCCTAACAGTAAGGGCCAATCTCAGGACAGACTGTCAGAAAACAGGGCAGATGGTATGTTCTGTAGTTAGATTTCACCAACCCAATAATAAATGTGAACTCCTGAAGCTCTATAACAGTCCTCTTGGGCACTCCAGTCTGTACTCCCACGCAGGCAAGCTGGACTCAGTGATAGTTGGTTACTATATGCCAAAGATCACAAAAAATTTGGGTTGCTTCCAGTCTCAAGAGACTAGTTACTTACCCCAGGTCACTTTGTACCTCAGATTTCATACCAAAGACAATGCCTGTAGTCAATCCTATAGAAAACTAACTAAGGATTTATTAACTGGGGGGGGGGAGTGAGAGAGTTGTTTACAGATTAAAGCAGGCAACACATATATACAGAAATGAGGAGTCTGTGGCTCCAAAAGATGACAGAGTTGTAGCAATCTGTCAGCCCTGAATATCGTTTAGGGCTAACTCGCGGTATCTCTGCTTCTGTTTCATATCTGCAGCCCCGGGAGAGTCCAAATAGAAAAAGAAATGAAAAAATTTCTTGTTCACTATCTTAATTTCCTTTTTCCAGAATTCAAGCGGATGAGATGAACCCTTTTGCAAATAGCCTCAGTGTGGGTGTGAAGGGGGGATTAACAAAGTCTTTGTATTGTGATGTCCCACAATATCCCATGTAGTTTTGATAGCCTTCTTAATGAGCTGTGATTAATGATAATCCCTCCTGACAGGTTGACAGTTTCAGGGCAAACATTTTTTACAGTTACAAAGCAAAAACTTAAATATTACCTTGTAGCATGTGATAAACATATTATAAGGGAGATTAATGCATGCAGCAACTTACAAGCATTTCATGACGTCTAAATGCTAAAAACATGGTTATAAGTTCAATACCCATTTTAACCATACTAACACACAGGTGAAACAGACAGGTTTCCAGAATGAATTTGTCAGTGGTCATCTGAGACCTAAAGCCTTGGCAAGAGCTGGCACCCAGTTTGCCTGCATCACAAGCACAGCTTCTGTGCCCATCTTTCGACCCCAATCCTGTGGAGCTATATGCTTGGGGTTAGCCTTATGTATATGGATGGTACTATTAAAGTCCAAAGGATTATTCATGTGGGTAAAGTGAAACGTGTGTAAAGCTTTGCAGGACTGTGGTTTTAGATCGTGAACTCTGTGGGGTACAGACTGTCCCTCTTTGTGTCTTATGCAATGTCAAGACCATCACTGGAGTAAAACTATTCATATTTAAAAGAATATATGTCTTAGCAATAGAAATGCTGTATGGAATGGAATGCCATACCTGGGGGGCAAAAATATTCAAAGGCTCACAACATTAAGTCTTGAGATATCAGAGTTAAGAAAATACAATCTTAGAAATGATATCCCTTATAACAGGAAGTCTACAGAAACCTTTTGTGCATAGAAAAGTAGTCTCTGCTCTCAGTACTGCTATCAGATATGGGAGCAAGCATCAACACTTACCTTGTAAAAGCTCAAACCTGTATGCTTAAATGTGCAGTCATTGATTTTATGAGATATTGGTTGGTACTGTTGGCATATTTTAGGGCTGAATGTATAGCAAGGATAATGTTAGACATTAAGCATGCTGTCGGGTACATAATATTTTTTTCAGGCAGGTAATATCTATTATTGCATTATTCCAATGTGAATATCCTAAGAACAAAGGCAACCAGTTTTTGATCAGTCATGAATGATACTTACTTCCAAATAAGTAATCCTATGAAGGGCAGAAAGAAATTTAACTTTCCAGCTAACCAATGCCATGAGGAATAGTGAAGGGTTGATTCTCTAATCTATTTCTGAAAATGAAAAGTTGTTTCCACAAACGGTGATATTGATTGAGATGATAGGTATGAATATGTGAGGGGTTCCTTCAAAAAGTCAGCTCATTTAAATTTATAGTCCAGATTTTCTGATCCTTAAAGTCTTTAACTCCAGCCAGCAAAGGCAACAGTTCTGAGCTTGCTACTGGAAAATTTGCCAGAGACGATAAATGTGTCTGAGAGTAATCAGTGTAAAGTGTGACAAAGTTCCTCCTCTGCCTTGGTGGGTCCTGTGCTTTTTGGCGGATTTTCTCACCTCAGAGGTTCACGGCATCCCTCAGTTTGGCCGCATCTGCTAGAGGCTCAAACCTGCCATTCACTCAGCTAACCTCATCACTGGCCAGCATGAGGGAAATGGAAAACAATCTTTGCAGTCTCTGTTGTCCCACCTAGTGGGTCGGGGACAGGCCAGATCCCTTTTCAAATTAGACCTTCCCTTCAGGTGTTGCTCACAGACCAGATCAACTCCTCCTGTGTCCGATCAGGAGTTGGGGGGAGATGGGGGAAACCCAGGCCCACCCTCTACACCGGGTTCCAGCCCAGGGCCCTGTGGATAGCAGCTGTCTACATCTGCTGTAGTAGCTGCATGACCGCTACAGCTACAACTCCCTGGGCTATTTCCCCATGGCCTCCCCCCAGCACCTTCTTTATCCTCAACACAGGACCTGCCTCCTGAAGCCTAATCACACTTGTATTCCTCAGTCCTACAGCAGCACACCTTCTCACTCCCTGCACACCCCCACTAGCTGATGGGAGGTCCTTTTTAAACCAGGTGTCCTGATTAGTCTGCCTGCCATAATTGATTCTAGTATGTTCTTATTTGGCTCCAGGTGTCTTAATTAGCTTGCCTGTCTTAATTGGTTCTAGCAAGTTCCTGATTGCTCTAGCGCAGCCCCTGTTCTGGTTACTTAGGGAACAGAAAACTATTCATCCAGTGGCCAGTATATTTGCATTCTACCGGACTCCCGTACCCCACTGGTCTGGGTCTGTCACAAAAGTTATGCCTGTAAATATTATTGGAGAATGATGAAAGCTATAGGCATCAATTAGATACTGGAGGGGGGGAGGAATGGTCCCAGTATAGAGGTTTGTTATAATCGGTAATTTTCCCTCAGAAGAAAAATACCTATGTGATGCTAAAATGACACTGCTGTGTCTCAAAGAATGATGTCTGAATACTCTCTGAATGGGTTGCAAGAGAATTCTATGATCCATGCTGCAAAAATCCACAGATTTTTTTTTTTAATTACAATTGAGTATGTTAAAATCCACTTGTGACAGAAAAGCTCTGAGAAGAATCTCATGAATGGAGCCTCCGTGCTCTGCACTACCTGAAGATTTTCAGTCAATTAATTTTAAAACAGTTGAGAAGACTGCTTCCTGGTCACAATATTTCACAAAGAAAGGTAAATGTAAAATGAGGTGGACACCTGCATGATTGCCACAGGAAAATAAAACTGTTCTAAACTAGTAACCTTTGGCGAAGCAGAATGTCTGACAGAAGTCACTAATGTGCCCTGACTGTTGTTAAGAAAACAGCCATGGTATACCTCTCAGATGTCCTTATCACAAAGGGAGTTAAGTTTTTCTGTAGTTTGATTTATAATCAGTCTAAAAAAGTAAGTGGCCATACAAAATACTCACAGCTCTTCCACTCAGTGGGCCAAATCCTCAGCTTTGTACATCAGCGTCGGTCCATTCAAGTCAGTAAAGCTGAAGATTGACTTGAATGGAGCGACACTGATTTTTGTCAGTTGAGGATCTGGCCCAAATAGTGCTATACTTTCTACAATTTTCTACCCTGAGCTGTTTCCCCCTGAAATCTCTTTCAAAAAATAATTCTTAAATTAAAAATAAATCACCTTTGATCAAAGAGCAAGCCCCAAGCCTAGGAAATTTCTGCTCAATAGATGAACGATTCTGGTGAGCACTATAAGCAACTTAAAACGAGCTACAAAGGAAATGCTCTTTCAGTCAACTAGAGTGGTCACTACTTCACCCCATATAGAACAATATTTCACCTACAATAAAATATATGGAAACAGATCTTCAGCTGGTGTAAATTGGCATTGGTCTGCAGAAGGCAATGGTGCTATCCAGATTGACACAAGCTGAGGATTTAGCCCATCTCTCACCCTTAATTCTTATGTACGCATGCTTCTGAGGTTGTGGGTTTGATTCATCACTGTTACTCCAGTTCTACACTAGTTTATTGATTGAATAAACTCTATTGATTGAATTATATGATTCAAAATTAGAATATCAGAGTGGCAAATCAGCCCCAGAATTTTTTAATGTTATGGGAAGCGATAACTGTTTCCTATGAAATGGTATTTATAATGTAGTTTAAAGGGTACAATTGAAGGCATCTTATTATAAAGAGCTTTATAAAGAGAATGGGATGTGTTTAATTCTCTGCACCTACTCTCTGTTATACTAGCAATCTCTTCTCTCTGGATAACTTTGTGTGACATCTCTCAGACATGAGTCAAATTTTACTCTCCATTACACAGATATAAATCCATAATAATTTATCTAAGTCGGTAAATCAGTGCAGTTAAACTTGATTAACTGAGAGCCCAAAGTGACCCCCTGTGTCTGAATAATGAGACCCCTGAGTTCATATAGATAAGCCTCTGGACAGTTTCTTTTCCTTGAATCTTGGACCTTTCCATTATACTGCTTCCCCAGAGTCCTCTTTGCTTACTCCCAGGTTAGAGATTCTGATTAAGCAGAGTATTGTGATTTTAGTTACTGGCATTGTCATGTGCTGCTCTTTAAATCATTATTTTCTTGATGGATAGGAAATGGTTCAGCAGCTGAACCTACTTAGCAGCTGATTTTCCTGAAGCCCTGATTTGGAAGGCAGCACCTCATTCTCTAGGCCTTTACTTCATGGCCAGTTATCAGCGCTACATCAGGACATGAGCTGTCCCGATGCAGCCTAATGCCTGGGATTTTTCTTTTTTTTTTTTAAGCCTCAGATTTTCAAACCCGGTTTCCATTCTAGTCTGGTGTGGAGCCTTATCAACCATACCTCATTCCCCAGTGACATCATGGTGCCCAAAGTAGTTGAGCACACTATGCCAGTTAGGGAGATCATGGACTTATGTCTCCACATAACAGGAAGAAATATATTTATTTAGGGCTGTCAAGCGATTAAAAAAATTGATCATGATTAATCGTGCGGTTAAAAAAATAATTGTGATTAATCGTGCAATTAATCACACTGTTAAACAATAATAGAATACTATTTATTTAAATATTTTTGGATATGTTCTACATTTTCAAATATATTGATTTCAATTACAACACAGAATACAAAGTGTACAGTGCTCACTTTATATTTATTTTTGATTACAAGTATTTGCACCGTAAAAAAACAAAAGAAATAGTATTTTTCAGTTCTCCTGATACAACTATTGTAGTGCAATATGTTTATCTTGAAAGTTGAACTTACAAATGAATTATGTACAAAAAAACTGCTTTCAAAAATGGAACAATGTAAAATTTTAGAGCCTGAAAGTCCACTCAGTCCTACTTCTTGTTCAGTCATGCACTCAGACAAAGTGTTTGTTTACATTTGCAGGAGATAATGCTGCCCACTTCTTGTTTCCAATGTCACCTGAAAGTGAGAACAAGTGCTCTCATGGCACTGTTGCAGCCAGCATCACAAGATATTTATGTGCCAGATGCGCTAAAGATTCACATGTCCCTTCCTGTTTCAACCACCATTCCAGAGGACATGCATCCATGCTGATGATGGGTTCTGCTCGATAACAGTCCAAAGCAGTGCAGACCGACACATGGTCATTTTCATTATCTAAGTCAGATGCCACCAGCAGAAGGTTGATTTTCCTTTTTGGTGGTTCGGTTTCTGTAGTTTACGAATCGGAGTGTTGCTCTTTTAAGACTTCTGAAAGCATGCTCCACACCCCATCCCTCTCAGATTTTGGAAGGCACTTCCAATTCTTAAACCTTGCATCAAGTGCTGTAGCTATCTTATGAAATCTCACATTGGTACCTTCTTTGTGTTTTGTCAAATCTGCTGTGAAAGTGTTCTTAAAATGAACAACATGCTGGGTCATCATCTCAGACTGCTGTAACATGAAATATATGGCAGAATGTGGGTAAAACAGAGCAGAGGACATACAATTCTCCCCCAAGGAGTTCAGTCACAAATTTAATTAACACATTATATTTTTAACAAGGGTCATCAGCATGAAAGCATGTCCTCTGGAATGGTGGCCGAAGCTTGAAGGCACATACTAATGTTGAGCGTATCTGGCACATAAATACCTTGCAATGCCAGCTACAAAAGTGCCATTGAAATGCCCATTCTTGCTTTCTGGTGACATTGTAACTAAGAAGAGGGCAGTATAATCTCCTGTAAATGTAAACAAATTTGTTTGTCTTAATGATTGGCTGAACAAGAAGTAGGACTGAGTGGACTTGCAGGCTCTGAAGTTTTACATTGTTTTGTTTTTGAGTGCAGTTATGTAATAAAAAAACTACATTTGTAAATTGCACTTTCACGATAAAGAGATTGCACTATAGTACTTGAATGAGGTGAATTGAAAAATACTGTTTCTTTTGTTTATCATTTTTACAGTGCAAATATTTGTAATAAAAATATACACTTTGATTTCAGTTATAACCCAGAATACAATATATATGGAAATGTAGAAAAACATCCAAAATATGTAATAAATTTCAGTTGGCATTCTATTGCTTAACAGTGCGATTAAAACAACGATTAATTTTTTTAATCACAATTAATTTTTTGAGTTAATCACATGAATTAACGGCGATTAATCAACAGCCCAATTTTATTTATTTATTTGTACTGCATTAGTGTCTGGAGGTCACAGCCCCATAGTGCTAGGTATGGTCAGTAGAAAAACATAGCAACAAGATGGTCCCTAGTCTGAAAGATTTACAGTCTAAGTCATAGGGGAAATGTCACCAAATGCCTGGAAGAAGATTTTTAGATATCTACTTCCAATAGATTACAAATAGCTTCTTCACAAAGGGCCTAAACAGACATAAAGAAAGGACCTCAGATAACCTGCTGACTTAACCCATGCTCTTATTGTCAGTGTGTGACCTGGTCTGCACCACAAAAATATGGCTTACTGATACTGCAAAACCAGTGTTAACTCACCTCTTTCCCCAGAATACTTTTTTATTCACAAGATACCTAGGTCTGAGAAGGAAAAATATAGAGATGGAGTAATCACTGAATTTCATCTAGGATCAAATGCAAAAAAAAGCTCCCTTGCATCAAAATCATTTGAATGTGCCTACTTATTCTGAGCATCCACTCATCTATAAAATTCCAGAAACTAAAGAGTTCCCAGAGGAGCTAATAGATATTATATCTGGCAGTCTCTGACCTGGTCTACCACCCATCAGCTCTCTTGCCTTCAAATCCCTCCTAAAAGTAAACTTTTTCTAGAAGGCCCAAGAACTCCAATCCCTCCCCTTGGAGTAAATTTAATGACTTTTTTTTAAAATCAAAACAAAAATGGTGACACTAACATGTCACCTTGTAAGTTTTATTGTTCACTCTCAAAGCCTTTTGTTACACCCCATCCCCATTTCTCTATATTGTTTACCTGGAATGCAAGCCGTTTGGGGAAAGGGCTTTGTCTAATTGTATGTCCATACTGCTCCTGTCTGTTAGGGGGTTGGTTCTATGTGACAAATAATCATTACTTTTACTGCTGTATAGGTTACTTCCCAGATAGCAGAGGGATAGTATAGGCATGCTATGCCAAAGTCATTGGTTATTTTTTACTATTTTAAAAATAATCTTTCTTTGTTTTTCCCCCCTTGCTTTGAAACTGCTCTCACTGAAACACATGTAAATGTTAATATGAATAACCATATAACAAAATCTCCATTCAGTGACATCAGTGAGGTTGTCCTGGAGTAAGAGGACAATAATGTCTCATAGTTTCCGTCCTATGTATCTTATCATTGCAGTAAGATTCATGTGGGAAGAATGGACATTAAAAGAAAAGATAGTGCTGATACCAGTGAAGCTAGCGGTGAGGTAGGCGAGGAAGATGGGTGAAGCCAAGATGTTTGTACATCAATGCAAGGATCCTGGGTAACAAAATGGAGGAACTAGAACTACTGGTGCAGGAAGTGAAACCAGATACTATACAAAATAGGATATTATAGGAAATAACAGAAACATGGTGGAATAATAGTCATGACTGGAGTGCCAGTATTGAAAGGTATGTGCAGTTCAGGAAAGACAGATATAAAGACAAAGGTGATGAAGTAGCATTGTATATCAATGATGAGGTAGACTGTGAGCAAATTAGAAGTGATGGAATGGATAAGACAGAGTCTGTTTGGGACAAAATCGCTTTGGGGAAGAAAGATACTAGAGGTTCCCCTTGGACAGTCCTTGGGGTGTGCTACCGACCCCCATCCAATTTGGACATGGATAGAGACCTCTTTATTGTTTCTAATGAAATAAATACTGCTGGCAATTGTGTGATTATGGGAGAATTTTGCTTCACAGATATAGCTTGGAGAACAAGTGCTAATAATAATAGGGCCCAGATTATCCTGGATGTGATAGCTGACAGATTTCTTCACAAAGTAGTAATTGAACCAACAAGAGGTGATGCTGTTTTAGATTTGGTATTGGTGAGTAGTGAGGACCTCAAAGAAGAACTGGTTGCAGGGGACAACCTTGGTACAAGTGATTATGAACTAATTCAGTTTAAACTAAATGGAAGGATACAAAAAAAAAAAGATCTGCAACTAGTATCTTTGATTTCAAAAGGGCAAACTTTAAAAAAAATTAAGGGAATTAGCTAGGGAAGTGGACTGAACTGAAGAATTCAAGGATCTGAATGTGGAGGAGGCTTGGAATTACTTTACGTCAAAGTAGCTGAAATTATCTGATGCCTGCATCCCAAGCAAGGGGAAAAAATTTGTAGGGAAGGATTGCAGACAAACCTGGATGAGCAGGCATCTCAAACAGGTGATTAAGAGAAATCAGAAAGCCTATAAGGAATGGAAGATGGGATGAATCATCAAGGAAAGCTACCTCTTAGAAGTCAGAAAGTGTAGGGACAAATTGAGAACTGCCAAAAGCCAAGCAGAGTTGGACTTTGCAAAGGGAATTAAAACCAATAGTAAAAGGTTCTATAGCCACATAAATAAAAAGAAAACAAGGGAAGAAGTGGGACTGCTAACCACTGAGGATGGGGTGGAGATTAAAGATAATCTAGACATGGCCTAACACTTAAACCACTAAAATACTTTGCCTCAATTTTTAAGAAGGAGCTTAGAGGTAGTGCCAGGGTGGCTAATGGGAATGAGGAATTGGAGGTAGAAATTATCACATCCAAGGTGGAAGTCAAACTCTAACAGTTTAACTATAACAGGAAATTATTAGCTAAACTGGATAAAATGGGGATTAATATGAGAATAGAAAGGTGGATAAGGGACTGGGGTTAAAGAGCAGACTACAGCATGTCATACTGAAAGGTAAACTATCAGGTTGGAAGGAGGTTACTAGTGTAGTTCTTCAGGGATCAGTCTTGGGACCAATTTTAACATTTTTATTACTGACCTTGGTGCAAAAGTGTGCTAATAAAATGTGCAGGTGACACAAAGTTGGGAGGTAGGAGGTATTGCCAATATGGAGGAGGATGGGAATATCATACAGGATGATTTGGATGACCTTGTAAACTGAAGTAATAGAAATGGGATGAAATTGAATAATCTAAAGTGCAAGGTCATGCATTTAGGGATTAACAGCAAGAACGTTTGCTATAAGATGGGGACATTTCAGTTGGAAGTGACAGAAGAGGAGAAAGACCACAGGATCATTATGAGCCACCAATGTGATGTGGCTGTGAAAAAGGCTAAATCAGTCCTAGGAAGCATCAGGCGAAGTATTTCCAGTAGAGACAGGGAAGTGTTAGTACTATTATACAAGGGACTGGTGAGATCTCATCAGGAATACTGTGTGCAGTTCAAGTCTGTCATGTTTAAGAAAGATGAATTCAAACTGAAACAGGTGCAGGGAAGAACTAATAGAATGATGCGAGAAATGGAGAATCTAGTCCGTGAGATGAGACTCAAAGATCTTGGCTTGTTTAGCCAAACCAAAAGAAGGCTGAGGGGAGTTATGATCGCTCCATATAAATACATCAGAGGGATAAATACCAGGAAGGCAGAGGCATTGTTTAATTAAAGCAACAATGTGGACACAAGAACAAATGGATATAAGGTGGTCATCAAGAAGTTTAGGCTTGAAATTACATGAAGGTTTCTAACCATCAAAGGAATGAAGTTCCGGAACTGCCTTCCAAAGGGAGCAGTGGGAGCAAAAATCCTAACTGGCTTCAAGACTGAGCTTGAGAAATTTATGGAGGGGATGATATGATGGGACTACCTACAATTGCATGTAGCCAATCTGCGACTGTTACTTCCAATGGACAGGGACAGGACACTAGACAGGGCATGCTCTGAGTTACTATGGAGAATTCTTTCCCAGTTGTATGGCTGGTGGGTCTTGTCCACATGCTCAGGGTCTAACTGATCACCATATCTGGGATTGGGAAGGAATTTCCCCCCAGGTCAGATTGGCAGAAAATCTGGGGGGGGTTTCACCTTCCTCTACAGCATGGGGCATGGATCACTTGCAGGTTTAAACTAGGGTAAATGGTGGATTCTCTTAACTTGAAGTCTTTAAACTATGATTTGAAGACTTCAGTAACTCAGTCAGAGGTTATGGATCTGTTACAGGAGAGGGTGGGTGAGATTCTGTGGCCTGTAATGTGCAGGAGGTCAGACTAGATCAGTGTTTTTCAAACCGTGGGTTGCAACCCACTACTGGGTCATGGCATGAAAGGTGCTGGGTTTCCTTGCTCTGGTCAGCGCTGCTGACCGGGATGTTAAAAATCCCATTGGTGGTGCTGCCCAGCTAAGGCAGACTAGTGCCTACTTTTTCCCACACCACGCTCTGCCCCAGAAGCAGCCAGCAGAGGGTCCAGCTTCTAGGCAGGGGGGCCATGGGGCGCCGCGTGCTGCCCCTGCTCCGAGCACCAGCTCCGCACTCCCATTGGCTGGCAACCATCCAATGGGAACTGGGGAGGGCAGTGCCTGAGGTCGAGAGTTGCGGGGAGCCACTTGCACACCTCCGCCTAGGAGCCAGACCAGCTGCTGGCTGCTTGTGGGGTGCAGCACAGTCGGCAGTGCACCCTGACTGTGCCGCTGACCAGGAGCCACCGGAGGTAAGTCAGTGCCTGTGCCTCAACCCCTGCCCCAGCCCCCCCCATCTGGAACCCCTTCCTGCACCCCAAACCCCTCATCCCTGGCCCCACCCCAGAGCCTGCACCCCCAGCCCACAGCCCTGACCCCCTCCTGCACCCCAACCGCCTGCCCCAGCCCGGAGCCCCCTCCCACACCCTGAACACCTCATTCCCAGCCCCACCCTGCAGCCCTCACCCCCACATCCCAACCCTCTGCCCTAGCCCTGAGCCGTTCCCATACCCCAAAACCCTTAACCCCAGCTTTGTTGGGTCACGGGTATCAACAATTTTCTTCACCTGGGTCTGCAGAAAAAAAGTTTGAAAACCACTGGCCTAGATGATCATGATGGTCTCTTCTGGCCTTAAAGTCTGTGAGTCTATGTTCTAATACAGGGTTATGCTCTCGTCTCAATGTGTGTGTCTTTAGATGCGTAATTCCCACTAATGCAAATGAAAAATAACCTGGCTGACATTATTGCCTCATAGTACTGCTGTCTCAGCTTTAAAAAAAGAGTTGTGCACAAATTGAGATCTTCATGTTAAACATTCTGTCCTTTATTTAATATTAATTGCTTTAAGGCAGTTCTATTTGCAACAAAGCATTGTCTGTTAAAAATGTAGCCAAAAATCCTTTAAGCACAAAGCTTATTAATCATGTGATTTTGTTTGATTTTTGGTAGATTCAAACGTTTATCACTTCTAAAGCCTTTATTATTGCAGATCTAAATTATATCTTTACAAAACAAAATTATTTCAGAGTTCATTGTTACAAGATGGCTAGAGGCAACCTCTACTCTTTCATTACTTACTGTTTTTCTAAACAGTGAATATTTCATTTCTAACCTGGAAATATGAGGAATAATCTATAGCCTTGTTAGTGAAGAGCTATTTCTTTCTGGCCTATGTTGATGTAAAGTAAATAACATGCATTCACATTGCAATGTCTTTTAATAAAAATAAATATCAAAATAAAGCAAAAACCACAAGGTAACCTTTTGAAACAAGACTAACAATCATTAGCGCAACACAGATAATAAACAGTAAAGAAAATCTATTTATTTTCATTTTCCATGATCCATGACTATGTAAATGATACTCACGTTTGTGAAAAGATCAATCTGAATAATTGTTTTCTTGTTATGATTAACACATATTAGGTCGATAGCAGTTATGTATTTTTTATGTTATAATCCATGCTCAGGACAAAATCCCCCATTTACTCATGAGAGTTGTGCAGGCATGAGGAAAAAAAAAAACATTACAGGATATACACATGTTTTAAGAGCCACCTTGCTAAAATAGGCCAGGATGGGTCAGGGCTGGTGGGGGAGCTCATGATGGACTTCACTTTACATCACAGTGAGGTTGTGGTGATGACTAGGGAGAAGTTTGCCTGAGTAAGGACTGCAAAATTGGGTTTACAGTTCTCAATAACAACAACAACAACAACAACAAAGATGTGGGAGGGCTAAGAGAGGCAAACAAGATGTATATACCCAGTTCTGCATTTTCATAGAGGCAACATACCCATTAATGTCAGTGAGAGTTTTCTGTAGGAATGTTTTCCTTGTATCTGTAGGAATGGACGCTCTACATGGCTTTGTTTTTAGAGGCCAAGTGATTAAAAAACATAAGGCACAAATGATTCATTCAAACATTTTATAGTGCTATGAAGCTGAACCAACTCACAGATTCAAACACACACGAATTTTTGAGGGTCTTCAGAGTCTGAACCCGTATCCAAAGCCTAATGTTATAGAATCATAGAAGATGAGGGTTGGAAGAGACCACAGGAGGTCATATAGTCCAACCCCCTGAACCCCCGGCTCAAAATAGGACCAACCCCAACTAAATCATCTCAGCCAAGGCTTTTTGAAGCCGGGACCTAAAAACCTCTAAGGACAGAGATTCCATTACCTCCCTAGGTAACCCATTCCAGTGTTTCACCAACCTCCTAGTAAAATAGTTTTTTCCTAATATCCAACCTAGACCTCCCCCACTGCAACTTGAGACCATTACTTCTTGTTCTGTCATCTGCCACCACTGAGAAAGGCCTAACTCCATCCTCTTTGGAACCCCCTTCACCCTTCTCTTCTGCAGACTAAATAAACCCAATTTCCTTAGCCTCTCTATAAGTCATGTGCCCCAGCCCCCGAATCATTTTCATTGCCCTCTGCTGGACTGCAGAAGAGAAGAATGAGGGGGGATTTGATAGCTGCTTTCAACTACCTGAGAGGTAGTTCCAGAGAGGATGGTTCTAGACTATTCTCAGTGGTGGAAGAGGACAGGACAAGGAGTAATGGTCTCAAGTTGCAGTGGGGGAGGTTCAGGTTGGATATTAGGAAAAAACTTTTTCACTAGGAGGGTGGTGAAACACTGGAATGCGTTGCCTAGGGAGGTGGTGGAATCTCCTTCCTTAGAAGTTTTTAAGGTCAGGCTTGACAAAGCCCTGGCTGGGATGATTTAATTGGGTATGGGTCCTGCTTTTGAGCAGGGGGTTGGACTAGATGACCTCCTGTGGTCCCTTCCAACCCTGATATTCTATGATTCTATGTACCACAGTCACATCTCTGATTGCGGAGTAGACCTGCCCACATAGTCCCAATCTGGCACCTGGTTTCCCTCTTGCTCTTGGTGGGGAGGTATAATCTCTGCCATTCTTATAACTGGCACAGATTACCCTGGTCAACTCAGCTGTGTTACCTAGACTGTGGTTCCACTCACTCTGCCCCTCTCTTCTACATACGTGGGAGGTAGAGTAGGAGCTCTAAAGATGTTTAAAATTCACTACTTCAGTTCACAGAGATAAATACAAATTCACAGAGAATCATCAGGTTTAGGTAAAGTGCAGATTCTCTTTTGTTCAAGAATTTAAGAGGGTGACAGGTATTTCCCAAGACATGCTCTTTGCTTTACATTTAAACTGTACAATGAGAGTGCAGAAAACTTCTGCCTCACTGACAATGCTGTTATCATCTTTACTCATGAAGAGACCTGTCATCTGGTAGGGAAAGAAGAGAAATATAAATAATTTGACTTGAGGAGCAGTCTTATCCCCCAGATAACTCCACAGAGAGATGATGAGGCATGCACATGTGTTCTGACAAGGACATGGAGTTGCTAGGGGATTTCTCCTAGGTTAGGTTACAAACTTCTCATGCTGTTTTTATAGGGGTCAAGATCAATGGGGAAAAGTGAACAAAATCTAAATGAAAAGAGGGGGAAAACTAGAGCTGCAGCAGGCTGCTTGCCTTCTGTCAGGGTCGTAATGAAAAGCAAATTTCATATGTCTGCCAAAGAAATACACCTGCCAGCTATTGGGAAATTCAGATTGCTCAAACCATGAGTCCCAAAGGCACTGCAGAAGCCAAAAGGAAATCTCTATCATTAAAATGCTCACAGTGGAACTGTGCTAGTGTGAGAGAAAATCATGTGTGTGTAGGAGTGAATGCTAAGGCTTCAACACCACCAGTAAAAGTGAGAAAGTGGCATTGGGTTATGAACCACCAAAATTATAAAGTGCAGGTACAGCAGCTTTTATTCCAATGACACCATAACATCTTTACCTGATAATTTCCTGAACTACTCAATGCCTTTTACTGTTAAAGTTTTAATTATGCGTCTTTTCTGCATTTCGTGCTAACTTCTGACACACTAGGGAGCATATAATAGGAGCACAAACAAAGATCAATGACTTCAGAATTTTTTTCCCTGGAGAAGCTTAGTGGGCAGAAAGACAATAGGAGGGGAGGTGTGAATTGAATTAATAAAGAGCACATTTCCTAGGGTGTTCAATTTTTTCCCTAGGGTGTTCAATTTTTTTTAACATGCTTTTCATTTTGGGGAGATGCTTTCACGTTCTTGAAGTATACAGCAGCCTAGTGTTTCAGGGTATTACTAAAGACACTTCCTTGAGGGCAACAAAATACAGTATTGGATTTCTAGTGAAAATATGTATAATACGTATGAATGTGGACGGTATTGAGAGAGCAGATATTTTTTGGTCTTCTAATCTCACTTTAGTCTACAAAGTCATTGTTACCAGATTAATTTTTAATTGAATGATGATCCAGTAAGAGAAAAGAGAGATTTTGTGAGTGCTGGACCTAATATAAACAATTGTCTTATTATTTCTTTTAGTTTTATTGTGGGTGTGTTGGGGGAGACTTATTTTGGTGTACAGTATCTGACATATGTCTTGGAGAGCGAAATGTTCTTTTTTTAAAAAACTAAGATTGTCAACATAACATTTCAAGATGGGATGATTAAAGTGCTACCCATGAGTAAGAACATGAGCATCACTAGGGAGGAAGGATGGTTTGACTAGTAAGGCATTGGAATAGATTTAAGTTTTGGATTCAATTCCCAACTTTGCCACAGACTTCCTGTGATACCTTGGTCAAGCCACATAGGCACCAATCCTGCACTATGCATATGTTAGTGCAGTTTTGGGGCATTAATGCTTTCATGTCTCAGTTCTCCATCTCTATAATGAGGATATTTCCTTTCTACTAACATCTTGTTTGTCTTGTTGATTAGACTGTAAGCTTTTTGGAGAAGGGGCTGTCTCTTAATATATATAAGTGCTGAGCACAGTGGAAGCCCCTAAGCAATATAATGCAAATAATAAATGTAAATAATGTCTTAGAATACAGTAATTCATCACTGGTAATTCATTTAACTATTACAAATAAGACATGACCCATATCCTCTTGCAGTGCATTTTCAATGAAAAACCATGGATCTCAATTCATCATTGTTCTGCTCATTCTGTAAATCAATTTCCTACTTCTACTGTGTGATGAGGGCAGACCAGGTGCCAGAACTTGCCAAGGCTGTAGGTGTCAGCTGAGCACTGACAAATTTATAGCTGGAAACCAGACCAGCTCACCTGTATATTAGTACTGTTCAAGATAGGCATTGGACTTATGACGATGTATTTAGCGTTTAGACTCTATGGAATGCTTGTAAGTTCCTGTATTCATTCATTTTACTTGCAATGTCTGTATCCCGTGTTATAAGGTGATATGTAAGTTTTGCTTTATAACTGTAAAAATGCTTGCCCTGAACCTGTGAACATCAGGAGGAATGGTCCATCGCCCATCAAGGACTATCAAAACTATATGGGTCATTGTGGAGCATCATGATACAAAGAATTGGTTAATGGCCCTCTCACTCCCATGGAAGTTCTACATGCAAGAAAGCCTGTCCCATCAGCTTGAGTGCTGGAAGAAGGGGATAAAACAGGGACACAAGAAAATATTTTTTCTCTTTTTTGCTGTTTGGACACTCACAGGGCTGGAGCTACGAAAGAGAAGCAGAGATACCCAGGGTCAGTGTGGATTAGCCCTAAATGATATTCAGTGCTGACAGATTGATAAAATTCCGTCACCTTTTGGAACCATAGATTGTGACTCATTTGTGCGTATACATGTTGCCTGCTTTAAGCTGTAAATAACTCTCTCATTTCTTTTTCCTAGGTAATAAATCCATAGTTAATTTACTGTAGGATTGGCTACCAGCATTGTGAGATCTGAGGTACAAATTGACCTGGGTGAAGTGAGTGGTCTCTTGGGACTGGGCGCAACCTGAGTCTTTTGTGATCTTTGTTGTATGGCAACCATTTATCACTAAGTTCAGCTTGCCTGTAAGATTGTTATAGTGCTTCAGGAGTTGGGTTGGTAAAATCTAATTATAGAACATACAACCAGTTTGAGGGGTCTGCCCTGCTTCTTGACAGTCTGCCCTGAGGTCGGCACTCACCGACATGAACCACTCCAGACAGCATGACAAATTGCCCTATTTTGCCATTTTAATTCAATTTTAGTTAAAGCTTACTTGCGCTTACAAGATTTCGTAACTTCTTGTGTAAGTCAACCTTGACTTTACCCAGTTGGAATCATTTTCCCGTAAATCGTCATAAATAAATTACTCCCTCCCCCGCACACAATTCTTTATCATAATTGTGTGTGCATATATGTGGAAGTGTGTGGCAGTTTCTCAGGGGATCAGCTAATAGTAGTATTTTGGAGAACCATAGAAACCAAAGTAGCTCACATTTCCTGTTATAAGGAATCATAATGATAGGTCTGTCATTAGCATGCATGCAGTCCTTAGACTGTCAATTACGAAAGTTCAAATCCAGACAGTAATTTCTGACCTAACTTACTCCTTATCCCTGGATTTCTAGCAAGCAAATAATCAATGCAATAAACAAGGGCGAAAGACGATTAACCTGCATAAAAATAAAATTAATGCTACAACTGTGACATGAAAATGATTTATGTATGTTCTTTCACAGTAAAATATGTTTTTTATTTTTTTTACATCTGCATTGCTGCAGTGGTTTGAAAGCCAGATCACGTCTACTCATAGCATTATTCTAAAATTGGAATTAAGACTCAGCCTACTCAATCTATCTGTATCGTAAAGCAGTCAAGAAAATGCTGATGGTAGTTGAATTGTTGATAGTTTGTCAAGTTTTATGAACTAATGGAGTGCAGATCATCAATAATTATGTTAATAATGGATTTGTAGTACTATTTTTAAACAAAGAAGTGGTTTAAAGAATATGCCTAAATGATTGATTCCTAAACAGCCAATCGCCCCCACCCTCCCCTCTTCCCCACTTGTATATAAAACTCAAAGCAGAGCAATTTACCTATTTAGGGAGAATGACTTACATTTAATGACATACATAAGTCAGAAGATATTTCATTGAAACATACAGGATCTGCTTGTTAATTCTTGCTTGTGTACTGCAAACTATCAGGTAACAATGTTGTATATTCATGCTATATATGTAAAAGCTACACAATACATAGCTGCTCCAAATGTTCAAGCTAAATTATTTTACAGTTAGGTGTCACTGTTTTGGAGCATTTGAGAATCTGCAGACAGACTCAAAGCTGTGTATGCTGAGAGTCTTAAATAATATCTTAACTGCACTGTGGATGTTCATGTCTCTATGCTGGGAATTGGTGGTTTTAAGTTCAGTGTTGTTTCTAAACGAGGAAAATGGGAAGGGACAATGTATTTTAAATATTTACATGCATCCAAAATGTATCAGACACTGAATTTCAGAACTGGGCTTTTTAAATACTGAGAAAACAGGAGAGGACATATCCCTACATACAATACTAATCAGAGCTGGTATGATAACTGTTTGTTCAGAATTTTGTTCAAACTTCAGAGGCAAAATTAAAAGTTTAAAGTATAACATTCTGAGATTAATTCAGGCTTGACCAGAGTTTTATTAACCAACATTGCTTTCCCTCCACCTTTTTTAGAATTATGCTTGTAAATGTTGGAAAACAGAATATGGTTGCCATTCTTGTTTGGCTGTGATGCATCAGTGACACAACAGCTGTTCGCTGTGTCCTACAATAACTGAGAGACAAGCTTGGTGAGGTAAAATCTCTTATTGGACCAACTTCTGTTGGTGAGAGAGACATGTTTTCGAGCTTACACAGTGCTGTTCTTCAGCCCAGACCAGAAGAAAATCTCTGTGTAATCTTGAAAGCTTGTCTCGCTCACCAACAGAAATTAGCCCAATAAAAAATATTACTTCACTCATACAGTCTCTGTAATCTCTGTTTGGGACTGACACTGCTACATCTACAGTGCAACCTACCATATCTGTCAGACAGTGGAAACTAAGGACTCTATATTCAGAAGATACCTATGACCTTCTTGCCTTTGCCAGCCTGAGAATGTCTTTCTGGCTTAATGGGGGAGGCCAATCTGTTCAGAAGAAAGGTAAGTCTGCTGTCAGATTCCTTCAGACAAAGTAAAAATGCACATTTCCACAGGTGAAAGCCTCAGAGCTGGTCAGGAAGGCCTGTATTGCTCCACTCAGCATTGCAAGGCCAAAAGGTGAAAGAGATTTAGGCACTGCAATGTTAAGCCTGTTGGCGCCCAACTTTTAGATGTCTAGAAAATCACAAGAACAACACTGCAATTCACAAAGCTAAGTGAGGTGCCTAGGTTCCCTATAAAATGAATGGGGCACACAGGCAGCTCAGAATGTGATCCCTAAAAGCCAGCACTCAAGATGGGGAGTTGCCTAAATGAGCCAATGAAAGATGCAGAACAGAGGTGTGTGTGCTACAGCCTGCCCCCCTCTCAGAGATTAGCGCCTAAATCCGGGATGCAGGGAGGCACCTGTATCATCTTATGGATCCTCAAACGTGAACCTGCTGCCTGCAGTCAGGCAGCTTAGGCACCTAAGGTGTTTCTTGTGGGAATGAGTTAGGCACCTGCTTCATTCCACACAAAATAGCAAGAGGAGGCGGTGGAGGTGGTATGAGTACTCACCTTATTAACTTTCAGCCCAGTGGGTAGAGCATGCACCTGGGATTTGGGAGACCGAGGTTCAATTGCCCTTTGTGTGCCAGAAGGGGCGAGAGGATTTGAACAGGGGTCTCCCTAAGCCTCAGCAGAGTTCGCTGTGAACTATGGGAAGCTAGGATGTGGGGTTTCCTCAGTCTCTCCTGTTGAAGCTGTTGCATTCTGGACAAATAACAAAATTGTGGTTGGAGCAGGAGGCCTCCCACTCCCCAGTGCTGGATATCCTAACTGCTGGATAACAGCACAGCTAAGCATCTGCTAATTTTTATCCATGGGTTCTCCAGCCCTAGAGCACCACGGAGTCAGCGCCTATGGATAACCGAGTCATTTTGCTCTGTGGGACTGAGGCTTCTGAGGCCCAGATCCACAAAGGTATTTAGAGTCCTAACTTCCATTGAAGTCTGCAGAAGTTAGGAGTCTAAATACTTTTGTGGATCTGGGCCTAAATCACTTTTGAAAATGGGATTTAGCACTTAAGTCTTTCAGTGCTGAGTAGAGCAATACCTAAATACATTTTAAAATCTGGGCTGAAGGCAAAAGCTCATGTAAGTGAGCTCTTGTTTTTCCAACCAAGAAAGTACATTCTTCTTAGAGTGATTGCTCATATCGATTCCAATTAGGAGTGTGCACACCACGTGCACAGTCATCAGAAAGTTTTTCCCTTAGCAGCTCCCATCAGGATGGCTGTGGAGCCCCCTGGAATGGCACCTTCATGGTGCCGGATATATGACCCTGCCAACCCGGCCCTTGCTCAGTTCCTTCTTACTGCCAGTAATGGTCATTGGAACTGTGGTCGCTTGCATAGCAAGTGCTTCCCTTAGCTTACCTTGTATTTGTTAGTTAGTAGTTATGTTTTGTAGTTGTTAGTTAGTAGGTTAGATAGTGGGAGTGGGGTCTAGCCCCAATCCTGTATCCTTCCCCTGGGTCCCGGAGCATGCCTCAATCCCAAAGTTTTAAGCCCAATGGAACCTGCAGTAAGCCTATGACTACAGGCAACCCCCATGACTCCTTCCTCAAGTGTCTGGGGGGAGGCACACCAAACAGAGAGGTGCAAAATCTGCAAGGCATTCCACCTGAGGACAAAGAAGGAGCGGGATTGCCACCTGAAACAGCTCCTAATGGAGTCCGCTCTTCATCCCCAACCTGCCGCTGATCTTCAAGCCACTCACTGGATGTTTGGCATGCACTAGCTTTTTACATCGAGCGCACAAAGCCATTCCAAAAGTCGAACCAGCTGTTCTTGATGGTGGCAGAATGGATGAAAGGGCTCCCGGTCTCACCTCAGAGAATCTCATCGTGGATCAGGTCCTGCATCCGGATGTGCTATGAGCTAGCCAAGGTTCCAGCCCTGGCTCTGATGGCACACTCCACAAGGGTGCAGGCTTCATCAGCAGCAGTCCTGGCCCAGGTCCCAGTGCAAGAGCTCTTCAGGGCAGCAACGTGGCCCTTGGTGCATACATTCACCTCTCATTACGCCATCCTCCAACATGCCAGAGATGATGCAGCATTTGGCAGAGCAGTGCTTCAGTCAGTGATTCCATAACTCCAACCCTACTACCAAGGTAGGGCTTGAGAGTCACCTAATTGGAATCAATATGAGCAATCACATGAAGGAGAAAAACGGTTACTCACCTTCTCGTAACTAACTGTTCTTCGAGATGTGTTGCTCATATCCATTCCAATACCCACCCTCCTACCCCTCTGTGGGAGTAGCCAGCAAGAAAGAACTGAGGAGAGGTCGGGTCAGCAGGGTCATATATCCAGTGCCATGAAGGTGCCACTCCAGAGGGCTCCACAGCCGACCCGACAGAAGCTGTTAAGGGAAAAACTTTCCGATGACTGTGCACACTACACGCACACACCTAAATGGAATAGAGATGAGCAACACATCTCAAAGAACAACAGTTACAAGAAGGTGAGTAACCATTTTATTTCCAGCACTTTCAAACTTTATATCCATGGGGTTGACTGTGGATACAGTCTTCTTGAGGAGCAGGAGATGTTTGCCATAACCAATTCTCTGATAAAACAGATTTTAATTCATTTCAAAATACAATACAAACTTAGAACCATCTCTGAACTCTTTGCTTCTCTTCAACGTGTGACTGCTGTATACCTGAAATGTGATTTTCAGTGTGACTGTGTCCTTTTTAAAAATTACTTTATTTGGAAGTTTGAGGTAGGAGGGTTATTCTCTGTTATCCTTTATAAATGGATTAATATTTCCAAGCATGATATCAATTGACATCAATAGAATTAGTATCTCCTGTCAGAACTAATGAAATTAATGCATAAAATAGTAATGAAGACCAACAACAATAATAGTAGTGCAGATTAGCACCACATACATTAAAGTTCACAGTTTTTATCACGTGGGAAGTCACTACCAGTTTACTTAGTGTTGTCTACAGAATTGACATGAGCTAATTTTATTCCTGCTATGATACACATGCACACTGGTATATTGATATATTATTTTCATACAAATGTTAAAAATGTAAAATTAAATCATTTGAATTTCATTTAAGAACAAACAGGTAATTCATGCACACATTAATGCTTGCAACTGGGGACTATAGTGTTGTATAATGAATCATCACCAAATGTATACCATGCTTCCTGAGTCCACGTATGTTCTTTATATTACAAAAAAGGAGTATTTAGGCTTCACTCATTTTGCTTTTGTCTGACACTAAAAACATGTATGTGATTAGAAAATACCTCAGGTATCTTGTCAGTTGATTTTATAAGAAACATGTACAGTAATATTCTGTTAGAATAAGGATGGCTTTTCAATGTGTCACATCTCTCATTTAACTTTCAGCCACAAGCCGTTGCTAGAGTTCAGCTTCTTTGGTTTGTCTTCCATGTTCTGTTTTAATTTCTCTTGCTAGAAGAATTAGGAGTGCTATGGAGGCAAAAGTGGAAGAGAGAGAAAAATATCTTCAGTGGAAATGTAGTGGTATTATATTGACGTAGATAAGTGATAGGAGCATCACACTTTCAGTTTGCTACTGATAATCTTCTCTCTACAGCTTCAAAAGCTGTAGAATGGCTTTGCACTGTTTTTTTCTTTACCAAAGAATTTGCACAGAGAGCAATAATAGGGGTCAACTATAGCCATAAATTATATAAATACTTGGTAGTAAATTGGAAACTGCATTTTAAATAGCAGTATCCATTCATACAGGAGCTCTGCACTAGTTTTAATCCAATCCACTTTCCGACACTTAATTCACTGTCCATTTGCTTTTAGATTCATAATCATCATCTCATGTACTGTCACAGTTCTGTGATTAGGATTTATTCTACCGAAGACTCTGAGCTGCTTGGAAATGACTTAATATCTTCCTCACTTTTTGGAGTGCTACTTTTTAGAGGAGGGTCATGGGAATAGAGGAAGAAAAGTTAAATAACCACAACCAGCTACAGGGCACGATCTAACACATATTGAAGTCAATAGGAGTCTTTCCATTGATTTCAATGGGTGCTGTGTCAGGCAACTAATCTCATTTGTTTTTGTAAGGCTTCTTCTGCTTTCAGCAGCTTTTTCAGCATTGGTATCCTCTGCTAACATTAGGTAATAATAATGATCTTATATTCATGTAGTTTGTTCCTTTCACCCAGGCTGATTACAAACTGCTAAACAAACTTTACTAGCTGACTGCACAAACAATAGGTCTAGTCTTGAGTTCATTAAGTCAGTCGGAATTTTGCCATTGACTTACATAGGAATAGGATCAGTCCCTAAGTAAGGAAAGAAGTTCCTTTACTCATTGCTGATGTGCACCTATTTCTGGGTTGAGACACAATTATGATTTAACAGTACAAAAGAACACTTTGCAATGGTTTAGGATGGGAAGTGAAAGCAGAATACCTTACTCTAAGGAAACTGTAAGATACAAATGCCTCCCAATACCATGGTCTGGCATTGATTCTGTGCAGGTTCAGTACTCAAAAGTTAAATATTGAATCACTAACACCTCTTCCTGAAGCACTGGACTTTTTCTCTTGCTTGTCAGACAGTGCTAAAGGCCACTATCATTACAGCAAGAATCATATTAAAAATAACTGCCAGGTTGACTTTTGGAGTATTGTATAATATTGGGGTCTTGCTGCCTGGAGCTGGTGACCATTATAAGAAATGGCTGAATGTTTTTCATTCTTAGAATTGTAACAAATACATTGCATTTGTCTTCCTTCTCTCCCAATATGCTCCATAGGGGAAAAAAAACAGCTGGAAATGCATGTAGGTCTTAAGGTCACTTAGATTTTTTATTTCCCTTATCTGTAGCTGTGTGGGAGCCTTTTTAAACTATCTTTACTTGGATTAGATGATATTGTTATACTCTGTGCCTCCAGATATGACACCTGCAAGACTTATCACAACAACAGAAAAAAATGGCGGATTTCTCATTTGTTGGAGATGGAGGAAAAAGAAGACTGGAGATGACACTTGGTATATAGTTCAGTAGCATGACTACTTTTTCTGGGTGATAGGGAGCACTGATACTACTGTTCACAAGAAAAAATCTTTGACGACTGCTACCTCAGTTTTACACAGCAATAGCAGTTGAAAGTTTGCCCATCTAACTCTATGACGAGAGAGAGAGAGAATGGTTGCAGGGTAAGACTTAAGAAAGAAGCTGTACACAGCTTTGGTGATGTTAAGTTTTCCATTATGTTTGACAGTTTCAAATCTGAATTTTTGTAATAAACGTGTTGCCTGTAGCAGTGGTCTGAGGGCATGGTTCACTGTCATAGAACACACAGCAATGTATGTAAAATTGAATTGACAAGAGGTGCTGATGTTATTTTGAAGTAAATCATGTAGCTCAGATTGGGGTCAGATTTTGATATGCTTGATGATGCTGGATAGCAATTTATTCCACAGGTACTCCCACTGAGATCAGTGGGGCTACTCACATGCTTAACGTTAGGCATGTGCTTAAATAGTTTGCCAAGTTGGAGCCTGCTCATAGTTATATCCTGGAAGCCCTGAGGAAATTGAGGGGGCTTGTGGAGGACAGCAGGTGTAGAAGAAAGAAACTCTGTGTCTGTGTGTGTGTGTCTTTGTCTGTGTGCACATGAGAGAGAGAAATAGATGGGGGAATGAAGCAGAATCACAAAAGTGTGGGGGACGGAGGGAAGCATGAAGAAAGCAAAGTGCTGTCAGTGGAGTAAACCTGTCATTCTTAGAAGAGTAGGTGTGTAACTGTTTTTTCCCCAGTCTGTATAATTGCTGCTTGACACTTCACAATTCACAGAGTGCAGACTGATCCCCCGTCTACAGGAAACCTCCTGGAAAAAAAAAGCACTGGGCCACCCAGCTTTTTAGAGTAGCTGCTCCTACACATCAGCTCCTATGGGCAGGGTGGCCAGGGCAGATTGGACTACGCAAGGTATACAGTTGTCAGTTCTTGCAAAGGCCAAAGGTTCACAAAAGCAACAGGGATAGTTCTTGATTTCAGGCAATCTGTGCTTAGACCCACCTCTTCTGGCAACATGGCAGTCTGCTTTGCCTTGCTGCCATTGGCTGGTTCTCTGTCACTTGTTCTCTGTGGTCTGTTAAAACTACAGAGGAATTATTACTGCTTTGTAGCTATATTTTGCAACATAAATTCTTCTGCCCAGAAAATTGTGCTCTACATAACTATGAAATAAATAGTTAAGCTTGTCACGATTATTAGAAAAGAGAGAGAATGGAACTGAAACTTTTGTACTTTATGTTTGTATCTTACATTTGGTCCCTGTTGCCAGTGTCACCAATAGAGTTGAGTGAATAACTGGGCTCGCTGGCAGTTCCAAAAAATTGGAAGGGAAAAAAAAATCACTTCTGGTCAAGCTGAATCAAATATTTTGTGAATAATTTCAGTAAATTGAAAAGAAATAAATTTGAAGTCAAATGAATTGACCCGAACCAGATTTGAGGAAAAGGTCTCCCTTATAACTTTTAGCCCAGTGGTTAGAGCACTCACCCAGGATATGGGAGATCCAACTTTAATTCCTTGCTCCAGTGACGAGTTTATACACAGTATAACGTCTTCAATAGGAGCCACTGAGAGAGACCCACCCCAAAATATCCCATAACCTAGTGGCCAGGGCACATTTGGTAGAGTAGGAAATTGAACCTGGGTCTTCCATATCTGAGGTTAGTGCACTAACCACAGGGCTAAGGTTTATAAGGGAAGCCATTGCTGTCTAAATCCACCCTCCATAAAAACAAACAAACAAACAAAAAAACCGAGGACAAAACTATTCAGTGAATTTGTAACAAACTTATTAATAGTTTTGGGTCAGTCAAACTGCATTTTTCAACTAATAAATTATTTGTCCAAAACATTTTGCCCAGCTCTAGTCTCAAACAATGTCTGAATTAAGTAAAACGGCTTCCCTATTGAGCAGTTAAGAAGTTTATTTAAACAAAGTTTCATATTTTGCCTATTGAGAACTTTTTTTACCTTCTCAATGTTCACATTTCGAGTCTAAACATAACTAGTGCAAGTTGCCTTAATAATATTGGGCTCTTATGTACTCCATAGAGTTAAGCTCTTTAGGGCAAGGACCACCTTTGTTCTGTGTTTATAGAGCACTTAGCACAATGGGGTCCTGCTCCATGATTGCTCCTCCTAAGTGCTACAATAATAATCCATTCCTAGGTCTCAAAGCATCCTGATATCATTATCCTCATTCTGAAGACAGGGAAAATGACACATACAAGAGGTGAAATTACTTGTCCAGGGTCATACAGCAGATCAGTGGAAGAGCCCGGAATACAACTCAGATCTGCTGATTCTCAGTCTAGCAGTCCATGCTGTCTACTAAACATTACTGTCAAGTGTCTCAGAGATGCTGTATATTGTCATGCCTTCCTCTTGGACCCAAAATAATAATTCTGGATAAAGTATCGACCTTTGGCCCTCTCTTAAAGTATCCATTACAATATTGCTGTATTCTACAGGCCATGTTATGTAATATCATAGTCAATGGAGTGGGAGGATACTTTGTACTCACTTCTCCTTGGTTAAAGAGAAGTGAAAAGAGCTGGGAAATACTGAATGAATTAAAAGAGCTGGTTTTGACTGTATTCTGATGATGGAGAAGCAGATGGAATGATAAAACAAAAGAAACTATTCAAATACCTACCAACCACTTTACACAATATCTGTCCCTCTTGAAATAATACTCTGAGTCCTCAGAAAAAAATGCTATATACTATAAAGATCCTGTGGCAGGGTGGACTTGGTCTGGAGGCCCTCTGCTGGAGGCCTTCTGGCCCTGCATCACCCTCTCCCAGAATAGAGCAGCCAGAAATCCTCCAGGCAGCCTAGAGTGGCTGCAGAAGAGCAGCCATTCAGAGGGGCTGCTGAAGCGACCAATAAGGGGCCAGAAGGGCCAGATAAAAGACAATCAGCAGTGTAGAGAAGTTCAGTTGCTGGGTGGAGTTTGAGGAGTGAAGGCTGGGCGATTGGTTGGCTGAAAGAGCAGCAGTATCATAGACAGGTCGCTGTGAAGAGCTCATTGAAGACAGGACTGAAGCCCAGGTGTCTGTCTGGTGGGAGAAGCAGCAGGACCAGTGGTAGGTCAGTGTGGGCAGGCTGAAGCCCAGGGGGGATTGAACACAGAACCTGTGCAGGCCAGCAAGGGTTCCGAGATGGGCCCCCCCGGTCTGGTCGGAGACTGAGCCCCTGGAGGCCTCCGGAAACACCACCAGCTGCAGGTCCCAAGATGGGCCCCGGCTGAGTGGTTGAAGAATGCAGTGCCTGTGGGAGAAGCCTTAGAGCTACGGCCCCATACCAGGGCTGAGGTAAGAACTTGGACTGTACACCCCGGAAGCGGGGAGACCGTGTGCTGCTCGGCCGGAGGGCTGAGCCGCCAAAGACCAGCAGAGAGAATCAGCAGCCAGGAGCTGCTTCCGAGAAGCAGGTGCCACCCTGATGTAAGACCAAAAGAGAAAACCAGGGTCACACCTAACCGAGAGAAAGGGGGCCATCTGAGAGAGGTGAGTACCCTGACTCCCTGTGGAAAGAACTGTTTGCAGGCACTATTGGACAGAGAAAAGGGGGCACCCACAAGACGCAGGTGCTGACCCCGTTACAGGCCCCTAAACATACAATTTTGGATTAACAAGTGTAATTTATCTTATTCTGATCTGAGGCTGCTATTAGAGGCAGTTAAGTATACGTGCTAACAGCACATGCATTATGCTGCCATATACAATGGTGGTACTTAGAAACTTGACTCATATATGGGCAGACAGGGATTCTATTACACTACTAACTTAAAGGCATATTAATATGGCATCCCTATATATGCTAAGTGGTTCACACACATCTTTTTCTTTCTCCTGGTAATGGTGGTTTTCAGAGACGGAAACGTTCTTAGCAATTCTAAATATTTCTGGCTTTCAAGGCTTTGGGATTTTCTGTATTAGCAGGATTTATTTTAATTGTAGTAATCTGTGTGCTGATGTCCTCACCTAATTTAATTCCCTTCTCTCTCTTCACTTTCTTTTAAGAATACCCTAACTTTGCAAAAGGTCCATGAACGGACCGGTTTACCTTTCACTGTATCTATTTGTGTACTTATGAGGTGAAATTTTCAAAGGAGCTTGAAACTAGCCTCCGGTGACTTGTTCACAAAGCCCATATAGGAAAAAATATTATACTTTTGCACAGGTGACAGAATTTAATGGCCATTAGATGAAGTTCTAAATGAAGAAAATCCATTTTTGGTTGTTTTTGCAGATGCAAATGGGATTCCCTATATACACATTATCATTTTTTGTATACAAAACTGAACAAAAATTGTGCATACAACAAAGAGGCCAGATTTTGAAAAATTTTCCCTTTCTGACTATGGGAGATACAATAAAAATCCATTGTGGGGGTACAATACATGGCTTTATCAGTGAGGGTAATTAAGCATTGGAATAACTTACCTGGACATACAGTGGATTTGCCGTCTAAGTCGAGACTGGATGTCGTTCTAATAGATATGCTCTAACTCAAACAGAAGTTATGGGTTTGGTACAGAAATTGAGTGAGGTTCTCTTGTCTGTGTTATGCAGGAGGTCAGATGACCATAATGGTCCCACCTGGCTTTAAATCTATGAAGCAATCTTTGCCACTTGGTCTGCAATGTCTGAAATATTATAACCTACTGCAGGGTGGCTTGAAATAAAGCTGCAGGAAGGAAGCCAATAAAGGAGTTTTTCATACTGTTTTGAGGTTGACTTTCTCATTAAAAAGAGACTCATGAGCACACAGTGAAAGTTGTTAGGCCTATAAAGAGGTGAGAGCTTTTTTGTCTTTTGCTTTTTTTCCAGAGCAGAAGCTGAAAATCCACTGGTAACAACAGGGGAAGAAATTAAAGTAATCCTTCTAATATCTGTGACAATAACATAAGCCTAATGTGACAAAGACCCAGAAACCCTGGCTTTAAAAAGGGTAAGAATTGTTATCTCCAGGATTTGACCATTTTATATTAGAGTGTGGGGGGGTGTAATCTAGGTTTACTATATTCCAGGAAGTGATATAAATCAAGGAAATGGGGAGACAGACAATAAGTGAACTCCTAGTTGTCTCTGCAAAATGTACCCATCTGTTTTAATACAGTGGAGAATGCTCACTCATCCTTTTTTCAACACATTCCCGTTAGGGGAATATGAACAGAACTCATCACCTACTTCAGTTAAATAGGATGTGGAAGACCAAAAGGTGACATTTTAAAGAAGATAATATAGATAAAATCCAACATGTATTTTCTTAATATCCTTTCATTGCAGGTTTATACTGGCCTTGCATTATTTTATCCCATCTGTTCCCAGTACATCTCCCATGTTTGAACTCTTACACTATTCCCTGAGGAAGAGTTATGTCAATGACAAGCCTCCAACGGTGTAGAGAAATTACTTGGAAAGAGCAAGAAAGAGACAATATTTCTCAAGTCCAGTAAAACATGGTGTATTGTACTAAAAGACCATCTAGAAAGGAGTGAATAATATCTGAAAGATACTCACCAAGTTTGAAAGATTTTTTTTTCTTTTTTAAGAAGGTTTATAAAGACTGCAAGGGGTGGATTTTTCTAAGAGCCTGAGCCCTCTCCCCCCAAATCCCTTTTCAGCTGTGTTAAAGGTGCCTCTGTAAAATTCATCCCCGCAGGAGAATCAGGCACACGTTTTGTGAGCGTAACTTGCACTTGCAAAAGGGTGTCCACTGTTTGGAAAATGTCTTCTTAAATGCCCAGTCAGCAAAGCGGCTCAAATGGATTTGTAATCTAAAATGATTCATTTGCAGTAATTAACCCGTTTCAATAATTCATTAACCAATATTAATCCTTTCTTTACCATGTCTTTTTTTCCTTTACAGTAAAAAAGGAGAAATGGGATGCTAATGCCACTTGTACGCACTCACACGTGTGCATGTGCACACTTAAGAAGCCCCTAGAACAAGATGAGACGGTACCCTAAATGAACTCCGTTTTTATCCATCGCTCAATTACAATGCTACATGGATGACTGACTCCTAGGTGAGCAGCTGTCCAATGTGGCTATTCCATACATCTCCTTTCATTATTTTTCAATAGATTTTGATCCTTGGATCATGAGTTAATTCCCTTGTGGTAAAGGGCATACCTGACTGCTTTTGGGAGGATGAAACACACTTGCTCCTCTCCCTTTTTCTACCTTCATATTGAATTTGTGTTACATGTCCTCTTTCTATAGTGAAATCATCATGGGTCGTCGTCTTGCTTGGCACGGGAGTAGTTCTCTACCCACTGAGAATTTCACAATCTGTAGATGTGCATTGTTGACCTCACTGTCTACCAACGTCTCTGAATTCTCTCTACTTAGATTCTGTCTGCAGAAGTGAAGTATAAGGTAGTTTGATACTCATACAAGCAGGGGAGTCAACGACAGGATGATATCACTTATTACTGCTACTGGAAGACTCTAGGCTGACCTGTCTCCACTGTTCTGGTAAGCAAGGCAACAAGAAACAGCAAAGACAAATGAAAGCAAGGAGAGCTTGATTAGGAGCATCAGTTATTCCTCTGGAAATGAAGATGTTGCTCTTCACCATGTCCCATCTCCATGCACACTAAGAATTTTGGGGCTTTTCTTTTTCCCCAGCACATTTCCGGCATAGTGGCTCTCCTTGCAGACTTAGTAGCATGCTCAGTCATAGATCCTATGGCTGAGCTTAAATCAACAAGGAACTGGCAGTAATATCTAGACCACCTGAAAACAAAGTTCTGTTAGTGAAACCCTTTGCACTAAAGCACCAGTGCAGTTTCACCTCTGACTGATAATGTCGGAGAACAAGTTTCCTGGGGTGGCCATGTAAGGTGCAACTCTTCACTAACAATGGCAGTGCACCATTTCAGTTGGCTAGGGCAAGGATCACAAGTTCTGCTTGTGGCCAAAAGTCACCAATCAAGCCCCCAATCAAGAGGGAACAAGGTAGAGATAACTAGGCTGAACAAGAAGGAAGGTTAGGCTGAGTCATGTCCTGCGTCCCAAACAGTTGGCCACACCTCGCTAAACCATGAAAATACAGAGAAGGTACAAAGACAGTCATTCTCTGCTGCCGTCACCTGCACTACTCATTGTTTTGCTGTCCACTTCCTCATGTGCATGTCTGTGCCCTTTTCCTATAGTGTAATCCCAGACTGTTGTTTATCTACTTGTAATTTTGCTGCAGTATCAGAAATTACAAGCATCTGTTGAATGTTTTTGCACTTACTCTTTAAAAAAACTCTGACTAGTTTCACTTGCCTTTACATTCATTCAATGTCTTCTGTGCATGTGGCTAACACTGCACATTGTATATAAAGAGCACAGCTTCATTTCTCTATTCATGGTTCTCTCAATGTAATATAATATTAGAGGTGAGTGGGTGGTTCTTGCAGCAAAGAGTCTAGAGTAGGAAAAGGGTCAATTTCACAACTGTGCAAGTGTTGGTTAGCTAAAAAGTTAGTAGTATCCAGGGGATAAAGCCTGATCACTTTCAATGGCTAGGGTTAGTGTGCGCTAAAGCCCAACACCATGTAAGTGACCACTCTCTTTAAAATGTGTATGATAATCAAGGTGGGCCATTTCCAGCACAAATCCAGATTTTCTGTTTTTGCAGGGGGGGGGGAGAACCTGGATTTGTGCTGGAAATGGCCCACCTTGATTATCATACACATTTTAAAGAGAGTGGTCACTTTGGATAGGCTATTACCAGCAGGAGAGTGAGTTTGGGGGGGGGGGGGAGGGGGCGGAGGGTGAGAAAACCTGGATTTGTGCTGGAAATGGCCCAACTTGATCACTTTAGATAAGCTATTACCAGCAGGAGAGTGGGGTGGGAGGAGGTATTGTTTCATGGTCTCTGTGTATATAATGTCTTCTGCAGTTTCCACAGTATGCATCCGATGAAGTGAGCTGTAGCTCACGAAAGCTTATGCTCAAATAAATTGGTTAGTCTCTAAGGTGCCACAAGTACTCCTTTTCTTTTTGCGAATACAGACTAACATGGCTGTTACTCTGAAACCTGATCTTAATATGGTATCCAGACACAGAGAGCCAGTGGCTGAGACTTTCAAAGCTCGCCAGGGATTTAGCCAGACAACTCCCACTGTAATTAATGGGAGTTGTGTGGATAACTCATTCAACTGAGCTTTGAAAATCTCCACCATATATATAAACAAATGAAAAAAAGTGCATCTTGAATAATTAGAGCTGGTTTCACTTTGCCAGTGCAGAAGACTGAATAATATATTTTGTTTTATGTGTGTTCATAGTATGGGTTTTTCAAGGCTTATGCAGAGCAGGAACTAAATGGCACCTGTAGTGAATTCAGGCCTTGAAGTTTTTAATTCCGCCCCCCCCCCATTTTTGCTCTTATGTAAGGTATGAATTTACACTTAAAAATCATCAAATGGAAATTCAAGTAGGTGGCCTCAACCAAGTTCAGGGCCCATTGCTTTGTACAGAACATAAACACACAATGAGAAATAGGTTCAGAAAGTCACAAACTTTGATGTTGCATCTTCTCCTCTGACGCTGTTTCTTAGTCTTAGCCAAAGACCTGAGCCATCATTAATATATGTAAACCTGAATTTCTTTATAAGATGGTCTTCTTTCCAGCCCATGTGGCCACATCGTGATTTGTGATGTTACGACTGTAACTTTTACTAACGTGCGTCTCAAGTTTTTTTCAAATTCCATTCTGTTGTATTATGTCATATTATGAACAGATGTAGCATGATTTTTTTTAAAAAAGCTTATAATTCAATAAGAGATCCATTACAAATCTCCTGCCACATTGTATGTTATTCTGCACTTCCTAATGGAAACATCAACCTTGATGTTACTTATTACAGGGATCTTGATCTACAGTTCCTAAATTCATGCATACATGAAAAACTGAAGTAAACATGAAGAAACAAATATTCCATGATGAAATGACATGGCAAAATGTTGTGTGAGACACTTTTAGTAAGTTGTATACAATAGGAGGTGGCATGATGAAAAGACAGCAGCAGAAGAGTGATACTCTAAAAAAATATATTAGAAATTATCATGTAAGGTCCAAAACAAATCTGATATCAGACCTTAAAAGCAGGTCTTCGGGACTGTAGGAATCCTGATATTGTATTCCCATACCTGCATTGTAACATTATCCTTCTGCTAAGCAAACACAGCTAGATGTTGATTACATTCCTTATCGTTGTTCCCTTTATAGCACACTTGAAAAGCAAACTGTCATCTTACCTGTAATTTATAATGCATTATGTAATTTACTGCTACAGTGAACATGCAGAAAGCATTTATTTAATTTGGAATTTTAGGACTGCTGGGTTTTAGTCCAATTAGCATAGCAGCTTCCTTGCCAAAAAAATCATTTCGCTGAAGCTATCTTTTTTCCATAGTTGAAAAAAGCTTATTGGATTTGTTGAACAGTAGGTCATTTCCTTTGTAGGAAAATATCTATTAATTACATTTTCTGTAGTCATTTATAAAAAAAAGACCGTATTTGTGGTGCCTCATAAATATCTCATTTCCCATCTCTCTCTTTAATGCAATTCTAGATGAAGATTATAATTATATTTGTTTGGTTTCCAGTAGTACTACTGTGCTAAATGCTGATCTGACACATAGTTAGTAGTCCCTGCCCCAAAGAGCGTACAATCTACACAGACAAGACAAATAAAAGGAGGGTCTTGATCTGGTTCCTTGACCACAAGATGGTCTTTGAATACTGAATATATACTGAATACGGTTTATGATCAGAAAAGGAAGTGTTTATAAATATAACATTTGCCCAGATTGCAGCATTCTTGACTATGTCCATTAAACAAGATTATTTCTGATTTATTTATTTTATTTTCAGCAAATCATTCTTGGTCTTACAGATTGTCCAAGATCAGTTCACAAGTTGTGATTTTGTTCCTGCTCCCTTACAGAAAGATTGAAGTAGCTAACAAACAGCAATGGGAATTTTGAAGAGCAAAACTTGCAGTTCACAATTTGATTATGCTCAGGCTTTTTGAAAAGATTTCCCCCACCCCCCGCTCCGCTTCTGTCCCCGTTCTTATGCTCTATTCTGCAGGCTCAGCCTGAGAAGGCCAAAGAGCAGAACAGCTGTCTCCAGAGAAACCCCTCCCCTTCCATATGCTTACTGATTAGGTCCTGATTCAATGGTTCATTCCTATTCAGCAAAATATTTCCAGCATGTTTAAGTGTTTTGCTGAATTGGAGCCTCATTGAGATCCATCACATCCACATCTCTCTGACTTTACTCTGCCCATGCTTAGTAAGGGTCTAATAAAAGTCAATGGGAGTGGAAATGGGCCTTAAGTGAAAAGGCAGGAATTTTGAATTTCACATTTTTCACTGAATTCATTTTTTTCCATGGCAAATGTTCAGTTTAACTCTTTTTAATGAAACCTATGATAACTGGAAGAAGTACAGCCTTAATTGTAGTTAATGTTATATTTTTAAAGGGTTTTAATATCCCACTGTGTTAAGAGAATTAGGTAGTTTTATGCGTGTGAAAGTGCCAACTGAATTTAAGTTAGCAAAGTTTCTAGTCATTTAGGAAGATTTCATGGGGAAAAAAAGAAACCACTTAAATGAAGGGTAAAATTAAATTTTCATCTCTAAATTCACAAGAAGCAGATTTGATGCATTCATTATTTTATTATCTTATTCTTTTTCCATTTACTAAGGCTGTTAGATTTTTTTTTTTTTTGCAACTCTTTGGACCCAGCTAGTCTCAATATGACTCTAGTAAAGAAGGAGGGGGGAATGAAATGTCCATATTTATATTACAGTATTACTGAGGTAGTGATTGAAAAATGTGGCATTCATAAATTCTTTGGACATGTGTGTGTATATATTGTGGTTTGCTATGCTGCTGTGAGTGTATGTATTTTGTGCATATGTGGTTGTAAGCATGTGGCATTCCTACCCTGCTCCGAATAAAGGAGATACACACAGGATATAGTCCAGACTTTTCTCCTTCATAGTAATTACAGGTGGTTCTGGAGGTTGTGGAAGTTCTAGAAATGATAGTGGTCCACATATAGACTGACTCTAGTGAAGTATCATAGGGTCTGACTGTTTTCCCAGTGAAGTCAGTGGCAACATTCTGTTTTTTTTTTTTTTTTGTTTTGGGGTTGGTTTTTTTCTTTTTTTCAGTGAAAGCAGAAGTGTGGTCTTGTTCTTCATATTGCCAAATTGTACATCGAGTGGGTCAGATACTCAGCTGGTGCTGATGGAGTCAGTGTTGCTGCACTGATTTATACCAGCTGAGCGTCCTGGTATAAATAGCGCCCTGTTATTAGTTTTACATTTTGCCTCTTTGAGTTTATTTTTCAGGAAGAAAAGCAAAGATTAAAAAAAAAAAATCAGACTGAACCTATAACATCTATTTGACTGATCAAGAGCACAGGTCTGGGAGTTCTCTGGCTGAAAGGAGAGGGCATGTGACAAAAAGCCACAAGGAGATTTTTGAGGTAGGATTTTTATTCTCAGTTTCAAAAAATTGAAGTTTTGTAAGAAAGATAATTGGTTTTGAAAAGTTTCTGATTTACCTCTCTCCTTTACATGAAATAAAATTGCAGCAGGAAATACAAAGATTTAAATAGTTAATAACAGGATGTTCTAAAAATCTAATTTGTGTAATCTAGAATTTTGCAGTGGTTAAATCTATAAACTGAAAAAATTGATGATTAAGGATCACAGAGGCAGCGCGTTATACAGGTGCGGTGTGTGTGTGTGTATATAGACAGATAGATAGATAGTACACCCACAAACTGCTATCTTTGTGGAAGATTCCCCCTCAAATACCAGTGCTGTCTGCAATACTGCTGAGCATAATTTCTTCCTTTCCAACAATTTACAAATACTCTTCATATACATTTTATCATTTTTTAAAATTTTGAGGGATGCTTATTTTCTACCTGCCACAAAGATAAAGGGAGGAGTAAAGGATGGTGTCCGAATAGAGCAATCTGTGACAACTTTTGTAAACACAGTATTCAATGAGTTTGGAGCTGAAGAGTAGTTGTAGTGGCAGGTAGAGTTTTATGGCTGGAGGGAGACAAGGGTACATTGTATTTAGAGGAGGAGAGCCAGAAGAGAGTGAGAGTAAGGAGGGAGATAAAAGGAAAGGTGGAGGACTGGGGACAAAGAATATCGGCAGACATGAGGGAATATAGTCAAGTGGCAGTTGGAAGAGTTTGAGGAGGTGGGCAAGTAAGAGACCTCAATGTAAGTGATGGGGTGGGGGGTAAACAAGAAGGGAAGGATGGGAGAGCACAGTAGAACTTGTCACTGTTTCTCTTGAAAAATCAATGAGATCTTGCACAGAGTTGAGGAAGGTGGAAGGACAGGAAGAGCTTAAAGAGGGGCTCAAAAGTCATATAAGCAATGGGGTTTGGAACATGAGTCAATGATGGAAAAGTAACTGTTTGAAGGAAGGTATGAGAAGGAGGAAACGCATGTAATCATTGAACTTTCTCAGGGGTTTCAGGAGCATGGGAGTAGGAGGAGCAAAAGAGGTGGCAGTTGTGTATTAGTGGAACTGACTTCATAGTTGGAAAGGAGTCAAAAGTGTTAGGAAAGAATGGAAAGTTTGATATAAGGGCTATGTAGATTGCTTTGAAAGTGAGAAACTTGAGCTTTTATGTAGGAGAAGAGGGGATGCCTGTGTATAAAGACAGAAAGGAGAAAATAGAAAGTCAGGAAAACAGCAAATTAAGAAAACTATCATTTTAGCAGCACTTTCAATGGATTGGGGGATGGAGAGAGCAGAAAACCATAGAATTGCAGGTAGTATCTGAGGCAGAAAATTACCAGAATGTAAACTAGGATCTTGGCAGTCAATATGGAAAAAGAGAAAATGTGAAGACATTGTAAGGAAAAGAACAGTATTTGGTGGGGGCTTAGATGAGAAGGCTGAAATACTACTAAACTTTGCAGCTATTATAGGACTCTGTAAACAATTTGGGATACAGTTATAAAATGTTATAATGGGTTATGTCTTGTAGAATATCCATGTGGTCACAAGTGTTGTGTTTTTTAATGTCACCCACTCAGTACAATACAATGCCATTTTCGAATATGGGAATCCTTTTCAAATATCTTTCTCCTAACTGCTCTCTGCTTATGTCCAGTGACCTTACAATTGAAGCTGCCCCAAATATAGGGCTAACATTAGGATTTTGAGGACTTGCAGAAAAAATAATTCTTGGGGAGCCCTATCCCTTTCAATTTCTCCTTTCCCTTTACAGCTCTCCTTTCTCCTTTCCTCTTTCTCATAATATGGTCAGAAGGGAGATCAGCATATACTTCTTTGCGCCCAGTGGTATTCTGGTAGAAGGAGTAAGCCTAGTGAGTTGAGGGCTTTTCTCAAAGCAGACTACCAACATCTATATTGAGCTTCATTATGCTTAAGACTAAGCACAGTTAGCTAGGCACTGAGTATTACACTCAGACAGAAGGAGTAGACACTCCCTTCCCACATGCAATTTGGGACTGTAACTTTTTATTATAATTTTTATTTTAAGTGCTGACTTCCACATTCCAGAGGTAGGTGATACCAGATGAACAGAGGCCTCTCTGGTCTATGATTGTTAAAGAGAACACAGTTAGCTCTTCTCTTAGCCAAGTCCAAATTTCTGTCAGCCAGCTTATTACAACTTTAATATTATGTGAATAACAGCCTTATCTTCATTTTGCTTCCTGATATGTCTGGGTATTAAAGCATGTTAGTTCTTATTTCTAAGTTTTCAGTAACAGAGAAACTATCTGTGGGTTTTGCATGCTATTACCAAGTTTGACTGGATATTAACATTGTTAAATAAATACACAATGAATACTACTACTACTAATTATTTATTATTACAATATGCATTTCTAAAACACCCTATCAGTGTTCTGCCTGAGTTCTCCACCAGATTCAGTTATTGCATTAGTTATCCTCTAGATTTCTGTATAAAAATGGCTGTAAAAGCTGATGCTGGACAGTGGTTTCTCTGAGCTACGTAGCACATCTATGATATTGTTGTCAAGGGAAATGTCTGCCTGAATTGGTGCATTTTGCAACTTGTTCTAAAGGGCAGAGAGATTTAGGCATGGCCTGATTTCTGGTGGAAGTGGCTTTTATAATCCTGAACATGCCACTGAGAATGCCCTGCCTCTGACCATCATGAGTTCAAATGCTGATTCCGTGAATTAGTCCCTGATAAATTTGGCATGTATGGTGAGGAGCAGAAAGACAGTCACTGATATAGTTGGGAGCCAATTCTCTTAGAGTAGGACAAGAACCCTGAAATTGACCCAGATTTTGAATGGCATCCAGTGTAGCATGCTGGTTAATCAATCCTTTACAGGAAGGCAAGAAGGCTGTGACCTCTACTTGAAGGAATTGGTGATCAGACCATGATTTAGGGGGTATTTAGAATGGTCCCAGTGCCAACATCCGTGAAGATCACGTCTAGCATATAACTGGCTTGTAGGCTTGAAGACTGCATAGGCAAACCCTGTGTTTGTAACAGAGGCCATGCATCAATCATATGCTACTTTTGTTACGTCTATGAAGAATTCATTCATTTTAGGTAATTGTTTCAAAGTACATGTTCTCTTTGAGAGTTCACCCTCTATCAACTAAGATAGTCATATGGGTGGAGGTAAAAGTTTCTAAAAGCTTTGTCTTGTTAGCAGAAACTTTTTTTTTTACATAAATGTGTGGCCAGTGGGGATGGAAGAATTAGCATAAGTGAGTCCAATGTCAGATGCAATACTGTGGTGCAGCAGCCCAAAAGAGGACTACATATCTAAATATCTAAAATTGCACTTCTGCAACTGCATTTTCTTGTCAGAATCTGGTTTTGAGTGCGACTCAACAGAACACATTGTAAGGAAAGTTTCCCTTTTAAAAGGGAAAAAGAAAATCTCATACTAACTATGTTTGACTTTGCCTCAGGTTGTTAATTATTAGTAAGGGAACCATTCCTGTAGCTAGGAAGATATAATTGAATCAGCATTGTCACATGATGAGTATATTGATGATTGATTTGATTAATAGTCTGGTTTTTTGCTCTTATTTACAGTAAATATAATCGGTATGTTTAATAAACCCTGAATATTTATCTCCATTTTCTGACCAGTTAAAACACCAGTTACTTAATTTTTCTAAGCATTTCATCACATTAATAATGACTTTTATTGAGGGATGCATCTCAACATCTATCAAATGCCCCATAGCTGAAGTCTCCTTCTCATTTCCCTAAGCAAAATTTGAATTAGACTATGATTCAGAAAGTAAAGTATTGACTTGTTGATGCAGGCTCTCCATATTATATAAATTGTACAGCATGTATCAGCCTTGTCTTCACCCAATATACAGTTACTAAGGGAGCAATATTTCAGCAAAGGCATTTTTTGTGGAGTTATGGAAGTTTACCCAAGTGGCTTCAATTCTGAGTATTCATTGATTAAGGAGCAACATAAAGTATCCATCTAAGTCAATACTTTAATATAATATTCTTTTCTAGTGTGCATGCTGTCTAAACCACTAAAAGGTTACTTCCATGTAGAATGGGGTTCTATAAGTTTGATTTCTGTTTCCTGAAACAATTCCCAAGTATTTTCAGAGCTGATTCTATGGCTAAAAAGGGAGCATTGTGATCATCCAGTGATGTACAGAAGTCAGACATGCTGTAGAATTTCACCCAGTAATTCCTGCATCAAGCCCATAACTTCAGGTTGAGCTACAGCATATATTTAAAAAAAAAAACATCCAGTCCCAATTTAAATTTTAAATTTAAATTTTTGGGAAAGATATCTTCATTACTAAAGACTAGAGATTACCTAACTAACTGACTCCTCCACCACCAATGCACCCTGATTGTTTTAATGAAGCCTACTGGTACTATAAACATTTTTTGACAAAATACAGCAAGGTAGAGCTATTTAAGAATTTTTTGACTTTTTTTTTTGTCTAAAAGTACCAATTCATTAAAACTTAAACAATTCATGGAAACATATATGCAGTTTCAGTGAAACTTTCATCAAGAAAGAGATCCACCACAGAAAATAAAACTAGACATTTGAGTTTCATGATCCAACTATTACTCGTATACTGCACCAATCTTTCAAATCTTATGTATGTTTGACTTTATTAGCTTTGTGGTTACGGCACTCACATAGCGTATGGGAGACCCAGGTTCAAGTACCCTCACCACTGGGCTCTAGGTTCTCTTTGGTCCAGTAAGCATTTTATATCAAGTGGCACATCTCCAACACAAGACATTGAGAGAGATAATGTGACACTGACTCTAAACTCTAGTGTCAGTAAACACACTCACCTGGGATTTGGGAGACCCAGGTTTAAATACTGCCTGATTTGGAGCAGGGACTTGAACCTGGCTCTCCCAAATATTTAGGTGTGAGCTTTAGCCACTGAGCTATTGGCTATTCTGGGAAAAGGGTCACTCTGGGGTTGGTGGGGTTTTTTGGGGTAGGGAAGGCGGGGGAAGAGGTTTACACACACACACACACACACACAATTTCATCTGCATTTCATTGTAAAACAAATCTTGAAATCTTAAAGTTTTGGTAAAATAGAATTTTTGTTTTCCAGCCAGCTCCAGCGCCTACCCTCCATCTCTTCTTCCCTGTTTGTGTCTATTATAGAGACTATAGGCCTCTAGAGTGATATCCTCCCAAATTTAAATTATGCCCAGTAGATCGTATTAGTTCTTCCTTGTTACCAATACTCCAAGTGCCTATATAAGGATATACATTTTAAATATTCCTTATTCAGCTTTTGTTCAAAAACAGTGCCATCTGTGTTGCTACAAATGCTAGAGGAATACAAATTACTTAAGGTAAACCACAGCTGTGTTTTACCTCATCTGTTTGCTTCCTCCTCAGGGCCCAGTTGTGTCATTGGAGTACAGACCTTGTTGGGCTGTTGTGAAGCCTGAAATGCCACTCATTACTGGCACCAAAATGAGACATTCAAATATGTGATCTCCCTCCTTTCCTTTCTTACATGACAGATGGTATAATTTAAATGTAAACATTAACTATCTGAGTTACCTCAGAAGCACAGCTAAAGCTATTCCAGACCTGGGCCTGTCGCACAGAGCATGACTTATTTTTTAATAGCCGTAGCTTCACTGTGTAGGGATACCAAAAACACTGTGTAGGGATACCAAAAATTTCACGCCCTATGCAACATACTTAGGTCAACCTAACCCCCACTGTAGACGGCAACTAGGCCTGAGAGAGGGTGGAGTTACTAAAGCAATGGAAAAACCCCTTCCGTTGCTGTAGTAAAGATCTACATTATAGTGGTACAGCAGGGTACCTGCAACTCTGCTGTGGTGCTTGTGGCATTGACATACCCACAGACATCTCTGCAACAGTTATACTCAGTCACATGTTTGAGGTTTTCTTTACAATCATAAGTTAGAGAATTTTCTTCCCCACCCCCAACTAGCATGAGAATAATATGGCAACTTCAGAATGGTGTTGGTATTCCATACAGCTGTATACCAGGCCAGTCTAAGCCATATTTGCCCCAAACCAGCACTTTAAAATTTTCAGATTCAATAATATCACCATTACCATACTGGTAGTTATATTTGAAGTTATTCCATGAAACCTGTTCATGTTTAACTGGAAATATTAACCTGTTAAGGAAACAGGCAATTCAGGATGGTTTTTTTTTTTTTTTTTTTTTTTAGGTCAGGTGACTTGTTAAATAAGAACAACATGAATTCTTAACCACTAAAAATTGTAGACAATATTTACAACTTAGGGGACTGTTTGTTTTCTCTCCCACCCTAATATTTTAGCCCACTTTTTAACAATAATTATGTTCCTTATGCATGAGAGAAGCTTTCTTCCCGCCCCCCAGTCAGAAATCTTCCATTTAGGATGGATATTTCTTTGATACTTAGGAATTGTTTCAGATAACAAAAATCAAGCTTTTATAGAACCCCATTCTACATGTAAGTAACCTTTTAGTGGTTTAGACAGCATGCACACTAGAAAAGAATAACGTTATATTAAAGTATTGACTTAGATGGATACTTTATGTTGCTCCTTAATCAATGAATACTCAGAATTGAAACCACTTGGGTAAACTTCCATAACAACACAAAAAATGCCTGCGCTGAAATACTGCTCCCTTAGTAACTGCATATTGGGTGAAGGCAAGGCTGATACATGCTGTACAATTTATATAATATGGAGAGCCTCTATCAAGAAGTCAATACTTTACTTTTTGAATCACATAGTCTAATTCAGATTTACACTCACAGCAGTAGAGGTTTGCCTGAGAGGTGGATCATCCACAGAGAAGCTTCAGTATGCTAAATTCAGTGTGACGTGCACACTGTGCTGTGGAACCTATAGTATGGTACATTGTTTTGATTTTATTCTTATTGTTGTTCCTAACAAAAAATAATAAAACACCAAGCTGTTTTAATAGATAAACATAATCTAAAATACAATTATATTGAAAATAGTCATTACTCATTTATTGTAATTGGAGTAGGTCCTATTATTCTGCTTAGGGAGCTGCCGTACACACAATTATGCATAAACTGGGATTGTGTAATTAGGTAGTTTAGCAAGAACAATCAAGCTAAATATAAAAATACCTCACTTAGCAGAATTTTTTCCATCTTGGTTTTGCATTTCAATATTTTTAATTTTTGCAGATAAAGTTTGTTAGATTAAATTTTCTCAATCACTGGCAACTTTTCAACGTGTATTTATATATATATATATTGTGTGGTGTATGTGTGTGGGATTTCTGAATTCTGCAAGTTGACTCTATGAATAGCTATTCCAAGACTCCCACAGAGGTTCACATTCACCAGATTCTCTGCTTGCAGAAATCAGGACCACTCCATTGAAGTCATTGCAGTTTAAACCAGTGGAGAACCTGGCCCTGTGAGTCTGTAATTAGAACACTCCTTGCTCAGCTGCAAGAAAAAGGAAACATTTCCTCAAGGGATAAGACTGAAGTCTATGTGAGTGTTGCCATTTATTTCTATGGAGACAGGAATGTGTCCTAAATCTTATTTGTTTCACATCAATTTTCTCATTGCTGCTAAAAAGTGCATTGAAACAAAGCATGGTAAGTCAAGGCTGGCATTGTGATCTACTGTAGTGGTGACCTTTAAAAAGTCAGCAGTTGTCTACAGCTAGTGCACATTGGTATTTGAAATACCACAATTATTCCTTATTTTTTGATAAATGGAGAGACACGTTGGGAAGACAGACTCTTAAAAAAAGAAGAAAAACAGTATATGATATGTAATTTCAGTACTATGATCGCTGAAGGATTATCCTTGAAAATAGATGGCCAGACAATATTAAAAAGGAAAGTTTCCGGTGCCCAGGTTTCAGAATCTGGGAGAATGGGGAAACGGGATGAAATTAGAGCTAGAATAATAGACACCTGGCTCAGATGGGGAGAAGTGATGTAGTGTGTGCCAGAAAGATACCAGTAAGATTGAAAGGGAAAGTCTATAGAATTGTGGTCTGTCTAGTTTTAATGTATGGCGCTGAGTGTTGGTCAAAAAAGAAGAAACATGAGCAAATGATCAGTTCCACAGACATGCAAATGTGGAGATGGATGAATGGTATAAGCAAGAAAGACCCTGTGGGGAATGTGTATGTTGGAGACATGCCCACAGTAATCACCTTAAAAGGGGGGAAAAATGAGGGAGTGCAGGCTTAGATGGTTTAGCCATGTAAAGTGCAGTCCTGACCACTATGTGCATAAGAAAGTGCACAAGATGAAGATTGAAGGAAAAAGACAGAGGCTGACCCAAGAAGCAGCGGTGGCATGTCAGAAATGTTGTGTGATGGAGGATATGACACTAAACAGAGCACTCTGGAGGGAGAGGACTTGGAGAGCAGACCCTATTTGATGAAGAAGAATTCATCCTTATTCTAAGTATTGTGAAGTACCACAATGCTGCAGATAGCATTTACCCAGCATGATGACTTTTAAGGTGATCATTGTACTTAATTGGGTAAATATATTTAACCAAAAAAAAAAAAAAAGCCTTTCTAGAGAGGAAAGGCTTAGAGAAGTGGTTATTTGGGTAGCAAAATTATAATAGCAACAATAGTTATGAATAAGGGCTCCTATAATAGTCTTATCTTATGTAATGTTACCAGTTATTTTGCATAAAACGTGGTGGAATAACAAATGGGTGAGATTTTTGCATACGAAAGGCCACAGTAAGTAATGCAGACACATACGCTATGTTGAATTTCAGACATCAGACCCTTTGTTTAAGATAAAACCAAATAAAGAAGGTCTTGCCATTGTACCTTAAACATGTATTTTACTGAGTACATTATCTCAGACACTACAGTGAGGAGTATAATATGAAAATGTAGATAAATACCAGTCCTGGCTGTCCATTGTGTTCTGGCCCTTTTGATCCCCTGGTGATCTTGATCTTTGATCCACTAGGTGGAAAGCAGCTGGATTTGGCCAGCTGGGAATTCCCCTAGGGTGGGGAAGTCAGTTGACACAGCCAGCATACTCCTCTCATGCACCTCCTCCCACAAGTCCTAGCACAGAGGGTAAATCAGTGCATTTTGAGAGTATGGCCAGAGAGCACTGGAGTCCAGCGATCCAGAGTGGTGTGTTGTCCCTTAGACTGTCTGCCCTAAGAACACTTTGCAAGTATAAGAATTCCAATATACCCATAAAGAGCTTCTAGTGTGGATGCAGCTCATGCTGGTAAAACAGTGCTTTTGCCAGCGTAGTTTATTTGAATCCCCACTCTCAAATCACTTTGCTGGTATAACTGCAATCTACAACACAATTTTTTGCAGGCATAGCTCTGTTGGTCACAAATCACACCACATCATACCCCTGGCCAATATAGCTATGGTGGTAAAAGTTTGTACTGTAGACCTGGTCTGAGGGCCCATTGCCCTCCCTGACTCCTTCCCAAGCTAACAGTGAGAGAGCTTTGCACCCATGCTATACAGAGCAGAAATGCCATGCTGCAGAGAATCTGTGTAATGTGTTCCCACACTGTGTATAAGAAAGGTAACTGTTTATATCACTGTTAGGCTTTGGGCAAGATTTATGGTAACTATCATGTAAGGTATCAGCAATTCATAACTTTTCTGTTAAGTATGATTATCCTGTTTATATGCATTTATCATCTCTGTATCTGAAGTTATGAATATTGGCTATATATCTGTATCTCAAACATGTGTTGTATGCCTTGGTGACACGCTCCTGCCCCCAGATAGATGTACATCAGGGCTAGCCAACTATGTGGTGGTGGCTCATTCAAGACACTCCACTCTCACAATGGGCCATTGAAGAAACTCATCCCACGCAGTAGGCCTTTCCTGTGGATGTCTCAGACAGCAAGGAGCCAATGGCCACCCATATGATTCAGCAAACCATGTTAAGGACATGTGGTGAAGACCTGTACTTTTAGGTCACATCTTTTACCAGTAACTTTCCATGCTCTTGTGATCCTAAACTCTATCTTAAGTCAGTATCTTTTCATGCACATGGCAGTGGATATAAAAGACACCTAAGACATCTCCATTTTGCCTCTTTCCTGTTCCAATTCTTTTCGACTATGGTGGAGTTACTAAAAGGAGTATTTTGAACAGTGGATTGAGGACCTTCCAATCTTTTGGAAGTTACCAGATAAACTTTTGCAAGCCAGCAGACTATTCCATCACTGCTACAAACCTGATCTGTGAACACTGAAAATCTCTTGTGTATATGTGATTCTTTAACCATTCAATAACACTTTTCTTTTATTAATAAATCTTTTGTTTACTAAAGATTGGCTGACCGTGATATTTCGGTAAGATCTGAGATACGTGTTGTCCTGCGGGTAAGTGTCTGATCCTTTGGGATTAGTAGAACATCACATATGGTGAACTGAGTTTTCAGTAACATCTCACTATATTAGATCTGTTTGTCTGGATGGGAGCAGAGGGCTGGGATACCTGAAGGGGACTGTTTGGCTTCTGGTTAACCAGTGTGGTACTACAGAAGCTCTTTTGTTATTGGCTTGGTGAATCTAATTTTAGAATAAACCACTAGTTCTGGGGATCTGTGAAGAGCTCTTTGCAAGATTCAGAGGGAGAGTTTAATGCTATTGTGGAAGCACATGTTGGTATCATGCTCCCAGTTTGTGTGGATAAATAATAAATCCCACTAATTCATTCAAATATCAGTTCAGGGAAAAACCAAGTTAATTGCAAACAAGTTTCTGGCCTCAAATACTGCTGCTCAACTAGTTACTGTACATATATGCTTGATTCTCCCATCCCATACTTTAATAATTTATGACCAATGATCAATCCAGTGTACCTATATTCACACACAAACATGCAACCACTCATACACACATGAGATGGAAAAGTCACCTTGATTTTGGTGGTACATGATTTTAATATGGCTTTAGGAGTCTACTTTTAGGTATTCAGGTTGGAAAATTTTGGACCAAGTGTCTTATAAATCATATAAACATCGTGAGTTTGGCACTTATTGGTCATGGTTAGTGTAACTATTATTCATCTGTCTGTTCCCTAACAATTCCTTTTTATTTTTGTTATGTATAGATGTTTGTAAAGCTACCACTTAAATAATTTTCCATGCATAATCAGTGCAACCTGAGAGCAATGAATATATCATGGGGACACAATACTAACATTATCAGGACCTCTGTCGCTGTATACTTTTCAATGTTTAAAATTGGGTTTGCAGAAAGTACACTTTTAAAGAAATCTTTGTATAGGTTAGCTCAATACAACATTAATTTTAGAAGACTTCTTAAAAAAAGTCTTAAAAAAAGAGCTTCACTTTCACAATAACACCTTATTTCTAGCAGGATTTAGTCATGTAATCAAGATGAGATAAATTAGTCTGTCTATAGAATAGAAGTGTTGCTTTATCATAATTTGCATGGCTTCATTATAGATTATGACTGCTCATAACAACTACACCTATTGTAAAAATCCCAAGATATTAGTTAATAAAGCTGGCACCAAGGAAGAGAATGAGGGATAAAAATGATCAAGAGATTTAGTATTTCACCACATCCAGATATTTTATAAAGCTGGTAAGCAGAAAGGCTATCACAAAATGATGGTAGTTAAAGAAATGAGGAGGCATGATACACTTTTACCCTTTCTCCCAACAAAAGTGAAATTCAAAAATGATAAAATTTGATGTGCTAGAGCTAATATAATTTTTTTTCAGGGATGACTAGAACCTGAGAGAGAAAATGCTGAAGTTTGGATATATTCCTGCAAAGCTTTTCATTGCTAAAAGTCAATAAGACAACACATTTATATAGCCTGGATAACTTTATTATTATGGGATCAAGCCAAATCTTTTTCAGCCTCAAACAATAAGTAATTTGTGTTTTTATACTGTGCAGTGTAGATACATTCTGAGAAGGAGGAAATGGATAAATTAGGTATATGAAATACTACTTTTTACATAAATATGTAAAACTAAAATATTTGCTTCATTTCAGCAATGGAATTAAAAAATACCCCACCCCCCCCCAGGAGATACTCACCAAAGTGAGTGAGTGTGTGTTGTTTCCATCAAGATAGTGTATTTTTTCCCTATACTTCATAAAATCATCCCCCGCAGAAATTATGAGAAGTCAGTAAATGCTTTTAAACTGGCCAGAATTATAGTAGCTCTATTTCTAAATTATTGGTTGGTAGTTATATTTTTGTCAGACCTAATACTATGTTTGATTCTTGTAAATCTCATAACCATGGCTTACTGACACTATTCTGATTATTGTGTGAACAAGTCACTATCTGAAGTCTTCAAAGGACACCCCCATTTTCATACACTACATCACAAATCTAATTCACCGCTGTACCCTTTGCATTCATCTCCAAGATCAGGACCATATTCCAACAGAAAACTTCTTCCATAACAACCCTTGGGTTTACTACTACCACCGCAATAATATACAGCAGTGCCTAAACCCAATCCAGAAATGTTTATATACTAGCATAGTTTAGGATCACACTTCTTATTGTCTTGGCAGAGTCTCTTCACTTGGAAGCAGAAGGTCACAGCCATCTGCTGTTTCTGGACCTGACCCAGAATGTGTAAGTCAACAGCATAAAATATGTTTTCTGCTGTTCCTTTTATTGTAGGTAAATTCAACAAGATACTGAATTACAGAGTCAGGGGCAAAATGATGACAGCGGTGTACAAGAAAGACATAATGAAAATGGAAACATTCACTGCTATTCTGCCCCATATTTGTTGTGCAGAGATAGGTGTGTAGTTGTTAAGCTTTCTAGTCTTTCTTCTATCAGAGTTCCAGTTGCATTAGATTTCACAAGAAAGATACAATGCTGTTTTAGTAGCCAGGCAAGGTACTAACAAACTTCACCAGGACTTTATTTTTTAAAGTGGAAACCTCTATTTCAAGCTGCTGCTACACCCTCAGTAGCTCTCCCTCAGCCTCTTCAACTCCTCCCCCCTGTTTCCTGTCCTTTCAGACTCCCAACAGCCAGTGCTCCCAATACTAATAATTACAAGCAACATCTAAACACCACATTCCCTCCTCTCTTAAGAAACTCTCCCAATTACAATAAACATTATTGTTCTAACCACAGGAACAAATGGGAAACAAAGCACTGTACTGTTGACAGAAATATTACACTAAAAACACTATAGGTACTGCATAACATAGTCTCTGGTCCAGACACGTGGTTGTCTGGGTCTGACAGGCCGTCTCTCAAGCCCCAGTTCCAGTGCAATGTCTGTAGTGTTGATACTATGGTGAAGTCATCCAATGCAGACTGGGTGTTGGCATAATCTCCGCTTGGTGCATAGGCAGGTGCAAGATAAGACGCATTCCATACCAGCCAATCAGAAAGTAAATAGGTGTAAGGTCCCTTCTTCTCTATGATTTTAAGAGGAGCTGTGAATTTATGGTCCCCTTTGCGTAAAATTCCAGGTTTTCGTATTTTAACAAAGGACCCACACTGAAACTTTGGTTCCTTAGCACCCCGTCGCTTGTCTGTGAAAGCCTGCTAAACCCAATGTTTTGAGTTCAGTCTTGAGGGGGCCATTCTGTGTGACAGTTTTTGTTTCTCTTTGATGTAAAGCCACCCCCTTTGTTGATTTTAATTCCCTGTAAGCCGTGTCATCAGTCACCCCTCCCTCCGTCAGAGCAATGGCAGACAATCGTTCCGCGCCTTTTTTCAGTGCAGATGCCATACTACGGCAAGCATGGAGCCCACTCAGATCACTCTGGCAATTAGGAGCACATTAAACACCATGCGCATTATCCAGCAGTATATGCACCACCAGAACCTGGCAAAGCGATACCGGGCGAGTAGGTGATGGCAGCGCGGTGACAAGAGTGATGAGGACATGGACACAGACTTCTCTCAAAGCACGCACCCTGGCAGTGCGGGCATCATGGTGCTAATGGGGCAGGTTCATGCGGTGGAACGCTGATTCTGGACCCGGGAAACAAGCACAGACTGGTGGGACCGCATAGTGTTGCGGGTCTGAGACGATTCCCAGTGGCTGCAAAACTTTCGCATGTGTAAGGGCACTTTCATAGAACTTTGTGACTTGCTTTCCCCTGCCCTGAAGCACCAGAATACCAAGATGAGAGCAGCCCTCACAGTTGAGAAGCGAGTGGCAATAGCCCTGTGGAAGCTTGCAATGCCAGACAGATACTGGTCAGTTGGTAATCAATTTGGAGTGGGAAAATCTACTGTGGGGGCTGCTGTGATGCAAGTAGCCAACGCCATCAAAGATCTGCTGATACCAAAGGTAGTGACCCTGGGAAATGTGCAGGTCATAGTGGATGGCTTTGCTGCAATGGGATTCCCTAACTGTGGTGGGGCCATAGACGGAACCCATATCCCTATCTTGGCACCAGAGCACCAAGCCAGTGAGTACATAAACCGCAAGGGGTGCTTTTCAATGGAGCTGCAAGCACTGGTGGATCACAAGGGACGTTTCACCAACATCAACGTGGGATGGCCGGGAAAGGTACATGACTCTCGCATCTTCAGGAACTCTGGTCTATTTCAAAAGTTGCAGAAAGGGACTTTATTCCCAGACCAGAAAATAATCATTGGGGATGTTGAAATGCCTATAGTTAGCCTTGGGGACCCAGCCTACCCCTTAATGCCATGGCTCATGAAGCCATACACAGGCAGCCTGGACAGTAGTCAGGAGCTGTTCAACTACAGGCTGAGCAAATGGTGGTAGAATATGCATTTGGACATTTAAAAGCATGTTGGCGCAGTTTACTGACTCGGTTAGACCTTAGTGAAACCAATATTTCCACTGTTATTACTGCTTGCTGTACGCACCACAATATCTGTGAGAGTAAGGGGGAGACCTGGCCAGTGCATCTGAGTTGAGAGTGCTGTCCAGAGCAGTCACAATGGAGCACTCTGGGATAGCTCCCAGAGGCCAATACTGTCTAATTGTGTCCATAGTACCCCAAATTCGACCTGACCAAGGCCGATTTCAGCGCTAATCCCCTTGTCTGGGGTGGAGTAAGGAAATCGATTTTAAGTCAAAAAAAGGGATTCGTCATGTGGACAGGTGCAGGGTTAAATCAATTTAATGTTGCTAAATTCGACTTCAACTCCTAGTGTAGACTAAGGCTAAATTCCTCTGAAACAGCTTCCCTGACTGAAAATGGTAAGCACTGTAATTTCTGTCATACAGGCATCACATTATTCTGCATTTTAACTTTATGCAAAAACCCATAAGCCCAGCTGAGTTTCTCCTCAACCTGGTGTTGGGTCCCAGCTGAAACTGGTGTGTGTACCGCAAGAGTGCTTTGCTGAGGAAGATCAATCCATCCATTAACTACCCTGAGATTTAAAGCGGCCAATAAATCTCTGCCAAGGATAGGAGTGCCTTTGTGGACAATGCAGAACTCTGCAGTTACACAGCAATCACCAAAAGTAACTATTGCTGGAAGGCAGCCACGTACTGGAATCTGGTTTTTCAAATAGCACACCAAGTGAAGCCTGGGTTCAGTAAGAGGCACATCTTTAAAGTAATGCAAATAGATGGATAGTTAGATGGAATCCAATAGTATAGATATTGCTGAGCCAGTGTCCAACATTAGCTGAATAAAGTGCGAATTGCCTGAGGGTATGGCAGAAACGTTTATCATGCACTTTATTTGTTCTGGAATATGTGCAGTAGTGATTTTTGTCCACACTCAGCACAGTAACATCTGGTATTGTAACTGCATGCACCTGTTGATTGAACTGGCTGCTGCGACATACTTTAGCAATATGCCCAATCTTTTTGCAATGATTGCACTGAGCTACATTTGCCAGACATCCTGCATAGCTTGCAAGGTGTTGTGGGGATCTACAGTGAAAGCATGCTTTTACTGTATTTCGAATTTGCTGATTTGGTGGTTTTTCATTAGTTTTCCTCTTGTAGTTTGTCTGCAGTGATAGTGAACTTTTCTGCAAAGGAGTCACAGTCTGGACTGTGCCTCCTGTATCCGTGCTCATTCTTTTGGCTTCAGCTGTAGCTGACTCAATCTGGGTTGCAATGGTTATTGTGTTTTCAAATGTAAGTTGTGGTTCTAGAAATAAACGTTCTCTTACACGAAGCATGGTTGTTTTCTCAATGAGCTGGTCTCTAATCATCTCATTTGCCATATTCCCAAAGTCACAAGTTACAATCAGACTCCTCAGGGAAGCAATATACTGCATTATAATCTCCCCTCGTTTCTGCTCACGCTGGCGAAATCTGTAGTGATGAACTACTACATTCACTTTTGGTACAAAAAAGTTCTTTAATGCAGTGAGTGCAGTCTCATTTATCGTCTGCAAGGGGAAGAGTGTAAAATATATGTTGCCCTTCTGCTCCAAGGCAATGGATTAGCAGAGCACACTTTCTTACTTCACAAATCTCTGTAGCACTGATTGCAAGCAGATAAGTCTCAAACATATGGATCCAGGCAGTAAAAGCAAGTGGAGGCTCACCTGGGCTTTGTAGAAAGGGTGCAGGTGGGTTCAGAGGCAGAAGATCCATCCTCATCTCCAAAATGTTGTAGTAGCCAGGCAAGGTACTAACAAACTTCAGCAGAACTTTATTTTTTAAAGTAGAAACCTGTTTTCCAAGCTTCTGCTGCACCCTCAGTAGCTCTCCCTCAGCCTCTTCAACTCCTCCCCCCTCCTTCCTGTTCTTTCAGACTCCCAACAGCCAGTGCTCCCAATTCTAATAATTACAAGCAACATCTAAACACCACAAATCCTTAGTTGCCCTCAATCATTCTTGGCACAACTAAAGGCAGGTGGAGGCAAAGGAGGTTTTAATCTTCCTTTCCAGCTCCTGTTTCCTAAGACCAGGTGTTGGAATGACTCATGACACAAGTTAGAGCAGCCTAGGAGCTGTTGTAACCTGTTCTGACTTGTAATGGCTTGCTAGGGGCCGTTATTATGCTAGGATCACCTGAGTGCTCCACCTGTTTTGGTTCCTGTGATGGCTTGTGCATTGCACACCAGCCCTATTAGGGTTAAAGAGGGCCGGAGAGGCCAATTAGGTCACCTGGCATCACCTGAGGAGGAAGGTGAGAAATAAGAATGAAGTCCAACTGTGGAAGGGCTGGGACAACACAATAAAACCTGGAAGCTGAGAGTAGAAAGGGGGGGGGGGGAGAAGCTGGGTTAAGGTATAAAGCTAGAAAGTTTGTAGGAGAAGGAGGCTAGCTGGGCTAGTATGGCTATGGCTGGCTGAGTAGGCTAGGCTAGGAGAAGATGAGAGCTGGGCTTGAAACTCAGGGGTGGCTTGGGCTGGTGGCTAGCTGAACAGAGCTGGAAGCACAGGCCAAGAGGGTGAGGTTGGAAGTTTTGTTGGAAAATGAGAGAGAAGAAGCAAGGGATGAGGAATGATTAAGAACAAGCAACAATAAAAATATCTGTATGTGAAGAAGAGGGAGCAGACAGGGATAGAAAAAGAGAGTAAGGCAAAGGATCCATATCTTATTATCAAATCACTAGCTGAAGATGTTAGGATACAGAATGTTAATCCCTTGAAAACAGCAGAATGGATGAGGCAAATTATTGGAAATATGTTAACAGCTAAAAAGAATGCAGGATGGTAATTTATTAGTAGAATGTACACAAGGAACAGTCTGATAAAACTTCTTAAAATTACAGTTTTAGAGAAAATAAATGTAATTTGCCAGCTGCCTAAATTTATGATGGAAGCAAGACAGGTAATGTATGGTGTTCCACTAGGCAGGACTGAGGGTTAAATTAAAAGGGGTATAGGCAAGTGCTGTTTGTTAAGTGAATGATTGGCAGAAGAGGGGGAGAACACTCATATGAGTAATATTTAAAGGTGCAATGCTACTCCATAGGGTTCATATAGAATATCAACTCTTCTGGATTAAATGCTAGATCCTGGCCCCTTTGAGATGTTATAAATGTCAAAGTTTGAGGCATGTAATGACTGTCTGTAAAGGGGAAATGAGGTGTGGTAAATGTGGAGGAGAATATTCATCAGAGAACTGTATGGATGGAACAGAACTAAAATGCAGCAATTGGGAGGATAAGCAGAGTACATCATACAAAGCATGTGTGGCAGCAGAATAAGCTAGAGAGAGGCAGAAAATTAAAACTATCCATAAAATATCCTTTGCAGGAGCTATCAAAATATATTCACAGCGGAACATGGGCAAAGAAAAAAATGCCAGTGAGAGCAGAGCGATTGGTACAACAATAAGCAATGCAGGGCACGAAAGATAATATAATGGGGCTAGATGAAGATGTACTGCTTGTAGGCAAAGAGGAATTTATAGCATTTATGATGGAAGTGATTCATTGCACTTTACAGACAGGGAAGAAGACTGAAAGAATAAAAATGATAATGAGTGGCAGAAAAAATATTTGCATATAGGCAATCTCCCAATAGATTGCATTCATGCAATTTTAAATGAAAGTAATAGTCATGTAAACAACATGGTTCTATTTTTGGTTGGTTTGGTTTTTGGCTAGAATGCACGTACTTTAATAATACATAGTCAGGAATTAAAGAAAGCTGCTTTTGAAATAGAAAACAAACCTGACGTGATAGGCTTACAAGAACATGGTTAGTGAGAACTTATTTTAAGCTTCCAAGGTATGATGTAATCAAATATGACAGAGAAATAACAAGAGTAGATGTCTGTATATTTATGAAGGAATGTCTTAGTTAGCGGAAATAGATGTACAGAACTTTAGTTTTGTGTACAACATTGCTGAGATTCCTCTGCAGAGTGACAACCTTGACTAACCCTTCCAATTCTAGATTGTCTAGTGTTTTACATGAGTTGTAAACATTATAGATTTGTATAAAGGGGTTATTAAGGGCCCATATATTTGTGGAGACCTTGATAGCTATAATGAATTACTGGGAAGCAGGAAAACCAATTATAAGGGCAAATACCTGAAACTGTTCACTGACATGCGCTACCTGGTTATTAGTACTGGTTATTACTGGAATACCTACTAGGTTTAACTTGGTGGAGGGAACCTTTTCATGTTTAGTTCTGGGAACTGCAACAAGAAATATAGCAACTGAAAATTCTATAAAGAATTTGGACTATCCAGTTAGGTGGCCATTATGATGGCTGAATTGATGGGCATGCTCTTGGCACTCACCTGGATAAAGGATGTTCACCTAGCTATGACAGCTATTCTATCCGACTCTATCATGTATAATGGCAATTAGAAAGGGAGTGTTGGAAAGCAGGAATGACTTAATCAATGAAATGTTCTTAACTACAGAGATAGTGTAGTTAGGTATACATATAGTAATAGTGTGGATTCTAGCACATGTCAGGATACTGGGCAATGGCATGGAGGATAAAGCAGCAAAAATAGCCTTAAAAATGAGGATGCTGATATAAAGATCCCTCTGAGTAAACAGGACTTTTAAAGTTTGGTTAAGATAGAATTTAAGAAAGAATGGCAAGAACTATGGATCAAGAAGAAAACAGGAAGAATGATCTTATGAGATGTGTTCTAAATTTGAGGATAATGGGTATACTTAATAACTTCAAGAGAAGATGTGAAGTAACTATATTTAGAGTGCTAAGAGATCACTGCGACCTCAATGGTAATTTTATATTTACTCAACAAGCACAAAGAACTGAGATGGCTCAAGGTGGAAGAATATAGTCTGAAAGGATTGGTCAGAGTACTGGGAAAGTGGAGTATCATTAAAGGTATTACTTCACTTCTTTTGCTTATTCGAAAACTGGACTAGGTGACAGTCGTAACCTCGAATGCTGAGGCCGCTGCACTATAAAATGACAGACAAAGAGAGAAAGAAAGAAGGGGGCTGCCTGGGAAGGAGGGAGGTGTTCAGGAGCAAGAAGGAACCCACGGGGAGAGTAGGCACTGACATCCTGCCCTGGAGTAAGGGTTCTGATGTGAGGATAGAAGGGGTGAAGTAGCTAAGAGGAGCTGAGTAAGCTCCAGTGGTAAACCCTGAAGACGGAAAGAGAAGATAAGGAGGCTTGGTAAGAAGGAGCTCATGGCAACAACAGGGACGGAGGACCTAGATTGCTGGTTATAGGTTCCCTGGTATAGTAGGCAGGCCTGGGTTCCCATGCCAGCCACTGATATAGTGGCACAGAGCCCAAGGAGGGTTAGGTTGACCTAATTACATTGCACAGGGCTTGAAATTTTTCACAGCCCAGAGCGAAGTAGCTAGGTCCACCTAAGTTTTAGATGTAGACCAGGTCAGGACACTGTGAAAAGTGCCTGGTCCGGTGAAGGGATCTAAGGCTGCAGGATGGGTCAGTGAAAGCTGATTACCCTGGCTCAGGCCTCCTGCTCATAGAGGCACATGGATGATGATGATAGCAGCAGATGCGGGAGGATGGTCAAAACTAATAAGCAGCAACTAAATATTTTCCTATTGATATTCAAAAATATTTAGCTGGCAAAGAGAACAAACATTCATGCTTTCAGCAAATTACTAGTTATATCTGCCCACCATCCCTAGTTAATAGAAATCACTCCTCAGGATCAGATGGATTCTGTTAGTGCTTACTAAATTTTTTTTTAGCACAGAACAACCAGGAAGAGTGTATTGAACTGGCATTTACTGCACCCAGTTCAATATTTGTCATTAGCTTTTATCTTCAGTTTCATTCTTATTTATTTTTTCCCCTTGTGTTCTTAATAATAGCTGAGTAAATTTCAATACTTTGGAAGAGTTAATGGTGTTTCTGTTCAGTTTGTTCCAGAAGTTATCAATGTAACAACTTAGATCTTGTAACAGTGTGTGTGTTCTCTGCTGGGCACGTATAGGTGGAACAAATTATACATTGAAGAGAAGGGCAACTCTTTCTATATCCTGGTGGGCTTCCACTATACAGTCCTCGGTCTGGAGAGCTTCCATACTTTCCTTCCTTCTCCTTGGCAGCTCTGTGGTGCTCTCTCTTCCTTGACAGCAAGGAGTTCTTCCCTCTTGTGTTGACCCACTGGCTTTTTATTTCTAGTGATGATTATTATATAGTACAGTCCAGCCATCAAGGTATAATTTGAACCAATCTTTTGATATAATCAGACATTTTCTGCTTAGTTGTTTTTATTTTAAGTTGGAGAATGGAATTAGTCTAGCCATATTGTTTATGGGTCACTTAGAAATATAGAGCAGCATGAGTCTGCATGTTTTCATTATATTCCAGGGACCAGATGCTTAGCTGGTATAATCCAGTGGTATCCCCACTAATGTACATTACATGCCAGCTCCTCTTCCGTTCCTTCCATTTTAGGTTCGGATGTGTTTTCTTATGCTGCTGCAAAGGAAGGTGGTTGCAGAGCTCGATAGCAAGGTGGGTGGGTATCTTTGGTAGAGGCTTTTAGGTGTACTGCATGCACTACGTGCTCATTTTTAGACACAGATGCATCTATGTCACGGTATGCATACTGTAGTTTAGTCAATCTTGTATTCTCCTCCTCTAAATGAATGTGCAGTTGCTATTGTTGGAACATTCAATTTCCAAACATGTAGCAGCAAACTATTGCCTGTGTAAACGAAAGAGCAAGGACAACCATATGACCGAGGAGCAACATTATCTGTTTACATGTGCAATTCCATTGTTTATAATGGCCATCTAGTGTGTGTCCAGCTATTTTCTCATGCAATTTTGGTTTATTTAAAGACTAATACTTTATTATCCATCTTTTCTAAATAAAAAGGAGGGATAAAATTGAAAATTTCATTTTGTGGTGTGAAAACAAGATGAAAGAGAGGCATTTTTGCTCAGCTAAGTGGTATATACAAGCAAGGTTTGCTTTCTGACTCTTTCAGAGGTGTGGGTATAACCATATATAGAATGATTTCTGCAAATTACAAGGAGATTTGGAGAAGAAAATTGTTTAGATTTCATATCAACACCTCTGTTTCAGCTTCCATTAAAACAGGTTTTCATTTTCTGTGGCTTTTCATTTGACTTGCAAATATCATGGTTTCTTTGAATGATAAGTAAAAAGAGCATTTTCCTGCAAGCCAGGGGCCATTTATATAGTGTACATAATCACACAAATAAAAGAAAATTATTTGTATGTTCATGAGCAAGGGATTGTTAACTGGCATAGACAAACTTTTCCCTGATTTTCAGTCAAGTTAGTTTTGTGTCCCTATGTCAGTTAGGCACTCAGGCCATGCCTACACTACCCGCTGGATCGGCGGGTAGTGATCGATATATCGGGGATCGATTTATCACGTCTAGTGTAGACGCGATAAAGCGATCCCCAATCACTCTGCCGTCGACTCTGGAACTCCACCACAGCGAGAGGTGGAAGCAGAGTCAACAGGGGAGCAGCGGCCGTCGATCCCGCGCCGCGAGGACACAAAGTAAGTGATTCTAAGTCGATCTAAGATATGTCAACTTCAGCTACGCTATTCTCGTAGCTGAAGTTGCGTATCTTAGATCGATGCCCCTGCCCCCACCATCCCCCCCAGTGTAGACCTGGCTTCAGTTACATAGGAAAATAAGTCACATGGCAGTTGACCCTTTTTGTGCCTTTAAAAGTCTCTCCCTGAGGCCATGTCTACATGACAACTTACTTTGCTGCAAGGCAGGGTGCGAATCTACAGTGCACCAGCTAGCTGTCTAGTAACATCTCAGATGAATACTCCTACCGCAGTGAAAGTCTTGGAGTACAGTAGATGCATGTATTACTCTCATGAATTGATGTATATTTATTTGTACATGCAATTCGGTGGGCAATTGCACCACATTTCAAACTTAAATGCATTCTTGAAAACCACTCAGGAACTTCTATCCTATGATATGTGGTCTTTAAGCGTTTCTCAGTACAACAGGGGTTTCTCTGAAGTTTTCCTTAATTGGAGTCTGTCTTATTATTCTGTACTCAAAAAAAGCAGCCCTCCATTTATCCAGAGAATAATCATAATAATGCTGGCCTTTCCACACTGTCTAGACAACAGACTTTATTCAGCACTCCTTACTTCATATTCAGTGTTCCCAGTGACTTGAATGAGAGTTTTGCTGAGTACATTAAATAGGGTTCAGTGTTCTACCCTGTCTCAGCAGAATCGGCTCAACAGGAAAACATTGGCTAATGCTTCTGTGGTATTTTATTTCATTTGTGTCTTATGAAATTGCAATAAAATTGAATGGAGTTTGTTACTGTACATGATGCTAGATCAAAAATTTTCTACTTAATGAAAAAAGAAATGCTGAAGCACTTACCTCCTGCATGTGCTTATAAATACTTCTTTAAATCAGTGCTCTCAAACACACTGTGAAACAAAATCAGGCAGTCACATCAGAGTAGTAAACTGATAAGTTGTCTGAGATGTGTTACAATTAGTAAAACTTGTAAGTTCTGTGATAAGGTAGCTGGTCAGATGAATATCTAATCAGTCAATCATCTAGCAGAACTAGGGTGACCATATTTCCCAAAGGGAAAAGGAGATGCTGTGCAGGGCTAGCCCGAACTGCTTGAGCCCTGTGCATGAGGCTAGCCTCTTCCCTTCCCCCACCCATGCGCATTAGTCTGATCGGCGTCCCCGTCCCCCCCCCGCCGCCCCTTTGTGCACCAGGGTGATCCAAGTAGCTGGCCTGAGCCCTGCATCCTCCACATGCAGGGCTCCCATCCAAGCCCAGCCTGCTCCCTGTGTGGGGTGGCATCACTGCTCACCCAAGCCCTGCCTGGCCTGCCCATGCGGCTAGTGTCACCCGAGCCCTTCCTCACCCCACGTGGCCGACATCACTGCTCACTGGAGCCCTGTTCTCCCACCCCCGCCATACACACACACACTTCCCCATTGCCACTTGCCCCCTGCATGTTCCCCCAATTGGCAAGAGCAAAGAATGGCTGGGACAGGGTTTAAAAAGGGGATTGTCCCAGCCAAAATGGGACAAATGGTCATCCTAAGCAGAAAAGATTGGAGTGTCCTAAATATGCAACAAAAGCTAACTACAATACGTGGAAGTATTAGGGTTGCTGATACAGCTTCTATACTTCTCCCACAGCAGCAAATTCCTGTATATTTAAGGTCTGAGGTGGCACAGGTCTCTATATGAGAGAGAGGGACTTCACAATGGCCATCTTTATTAAATGTTGTTAAGTTGTGAAAGGTGGTGAAATTCTTGTTCTAATTTTTTTTTTCTGGATTGGTTGGTTTGTTTTTTCTACACCATGATTTACTTCCATTTTGGAGCCTTCCTCAGCTGGCCAAGGCACTAAACACACCCTTGGTCTCTATTACAGTGCTTCAAATCCAGAGTATCTCCACTGCCTACAGGGATGTTACTTCAAATTTACACCAACGTGACAGAGGTCAGAATCTGGCCCAGTAACTGTGCATTTTTGATTTGCTGATGTCGCCAAAGGGGAACAATTTATAAATGAGGATAAAACATAAGAAGGTTAAAAATCCCCCAGACATAATTTATTAAGGCCACACTTTATTCACTCCTAGCCCTGCTCCTTCCCTAATACTGAACTAGTCTGGAAATATATTGCATACAGAAGTTTGCTGGCATCAAGAGGGCCAGCCCTCTCTCTCTCAGATGCAATTACATAATTACTAAGGGACAGGGCTGCCCTAATATTCCAGTATTTTGGAGAGATGTTTGGTATTACACCTGTGCAGAAGCTTCTTAACTTGGCGTGGGGGATAGGAGTGTTCATGTTTCTATAGAATTCCACAAGGAACTGTAAAGGACCAATTTATCTGTAGCTGTCAGCCAGAAAAAGGCCAAAAATAACTAGAGCTGGTCAAAAAAAATTCAACTACATGTTTTCTTCCTGTCAAAAATTCCATTCTACTGAAATGTATCTGTTTCAGTGCAATTTTTGTCAATTAGGTTCCCAGGTCCAGGATGGAATTCAGAGATCCCAGAACAGCCAGGACCCTCACCAGTAACGTTGGAGACTCAGTTTCAAGTCCCTGCTCCAAATAAAGCAGAGCAGGGACTTGAACCTACGTCTCATGCATTCTAGGCAACAGATCTAATCACCAGACTATTGGATTCTCTCTCTCAAGTGGTTGCTCGCAAAAATTTTCAAAAGGTCTCATTTTCACCCCCAAATTGGAAAACAAAATAAACAAATTTGAAATCCTCAAAATTTGTCATTGAATTGTTATTTTCCTTCCAGCCCTGTAAGGAACCCACTCCACAAGGTCACTTAAGCAGAGACAGCAAAGAGCTCCCCCCCACACCACCATTGGGAGTTCACATAAATGTGAACATATATAAGCTCTGTTGCATGTTTGAATCTAATAACAATTTGAAATGTCAGATAACTGGCTCAAGTAGAATAATTTAATCAGAGATTATTAGTCAAAGATTAAACACAGCGCTATAGAGAATACAGAAAGAAAGTATACCTTACCTCCCTTTGTGAATGGTGAAGAAATGGTGTCCTGTTCTCTTCCTCAGGAACTAGTGGAGTGCTAGCAGTGTTCATCCCCAATATAACTCCTCAAACCTCTTTTCCTTTTACAGCAAATTCCTTTGTGGGGAAGGTAAACTTCCCCCCCTCCCCCCGAATTAATTTCACTATGTGTTCTGTTTTTGGTGTCTTGTTTTACTTATTCATGGAATTTCTTTTACGGTATCTTAGTTTACCTGACTGATAAACTAAAGGGATTTCTAACCCAGTTGTTGTTAAAAACACTTGTTGCAATAAGCATTTCCTAGTGAGTTAAAATACTTCAAAGCGTCATTATTTCATAAATCACGGAAAACACATAATAACAAATATTCCCTATCAATCACAGAACATAAATTGGATTATAAACTCCTCTTATCAATTACCCAGTATTGTTTATTATAATATACTTCTGTAGTGACTGACACCCTTGTTCAAGAATGGACACTAATATCTGGAATAGGTTATAGGAGTTAGATTGTACACATTCTTTCATTTGATCACATACTAGCTCAGTTTAAGGACAAACACTATGAGGGTCTTATGATCCAGACACACTTTTGGCTAATACAGGAAGGATTTGGGGAGTATAGTCTCTGTACAAAGAATTATGAGGGTTTAACATACACAAATCAGAAAAGGTTAATACTTACCAACATTTCAACCTACCTCCTTCTCCTGCCCCAACACAAACCATTTGTTGATAAGGAAACCCCACTGTAGAGGCCTGGTTTCTAGTCTCCCCTCTCCTCCCAGCAGATCCACGGGGATTATTATAAACCCAGCCTCCATGAGTGGCCAGTGGAAAGCTGCTTGTGAGAGGCAAGGAGCTGTTCTAACGAAACTACTGGCCCTGTTTCCTTTTAAAAGATCCATACCCTGTTGTGCTTCCCCTTTCACATTGTGTCCTATCTCCTCAGGATCTGTCAGGGCAGTGAAAAACTTGGTTGTATAGTTTTAAAGGGGTTTTAAGTGTTCCACTCCCATGTAATCATTAGCCAGTATTTGGCCCCAGGTGAATTAGTGTTGATCCGTATGCTTTTTGCCTTTGGAACTGAGAACACTAATATGTATATATGAGACATCTTTTTTTTTTCTAAAATATAAGAAATGTCATGCTCATGTACCTTTGGAGTCTTTTAAAATTTTTAAAGCCCTTTGTTGGGGGATCAATTTTTTTTTCATCAAATGGGTTTTGGATCAACATGGTCTGTATTCACTATATTTACTGAACAGTCCACAGAAAGACAGCAAAGCCTTGTGGTTATTTTGGGAAGCAAGTATTCCTTGGTCTGCCATAGGATTAGCATATGATGTTATGAAAGTCATTTAACTGCATTTACCCTTGGTTCCCAGCTTTAAAAGAGGACTAATAATACCTATCAGCCCTCAGGATGTTGTGAGGCTGAAGACATTAAACTTTATATAAACCACTTTGAGACCCTTAGATGAAAGGAGCTGTATAATTACTGAATAGTTATATAGCACCAGTGTGAAAGTCTGCTTGTATTTTACAGATGAATAAGAAGACAAATTCCCCTCCCCAAAGTGCTTACAGTCTAAATACAGACATAAAAGATAGATGAAGGGATGTAACAAAGAAGCAAAATGATAAAATGGTGAAGGTTGGTAAATCATGAGTCAGCTCCCAGGTGAGGACCCAAAAAGAGCCGCTTGAGTGGAGTGAAGTGGGTGATATGGGGAGTGAAAGGAGATGATAGCAGAGACAGGCAGGAGCAAAGCTGTGTAGGACCCTGAAGATGAAGACAAGAATACATTCGATATGAAGTCAAGCCTGAGAGGAAGCCAGTAAAGAGATTTCAAGAAGAACTGGACATAGGCCAAATGGTTACGGTTGTCAAGATACAGGATTTTATGGAGCATTTTGGATAGGTGAAAGAAGTGAACTGAAAGTTCATCAGGTCCAAGAGAAGGGGGCTTGCAGTACTAGAAGTGAGAAGGGAGACTTAAATTCTGGACAACTGCTTGGTTGTGTGATTTTTGCCAGTGTTCTAGAGTAAGGAAGCATAAGTCATCAAGGGAGGTGGGTGCTATCTCCCCTTTGTGCCATTGAAAAGAATATCTAAATATACAGCCAAAATAGATGGAAAAAACATTATTCAAAATGCATTTATATGATGTTCCTGGTGACACAGTAGAACCAATATTCAAAATGAAAGATTGTGCAGAGTCACGGATGTACTGTTTTTAGTGATATCCATCAACTTTGCTGAATGCTGCAAAACATCTAGTTGGCATTTTCTGTTTCCAGTCTACTAAATGCTGCCAGTTATAAGAACTGGAGATATGACTACTGTATCCTCTTGGAAACGGTTATGCAGAAATATGTAAATATGGAGTTCAGGATCATTAACGCCGTAGAATAGTTGTACTTTGAATATGTAATATTTCAGAATTCTCTGAAGCAGAGATGTTGTGGTAATTGAGATACAGGAAAACAATTTATTCTACTAGCATAGTCAGTTAAGGAAACAGAAACTGTTCATACACATTATCATCCATTTCAAACGCTCTTATTTTAAAGAGATTTAGCTATCATAATCATCCTACTTCTCTTTACTAATTTTTGTTGCTTCATTAGTTTTCTGAGAGGTTTTTTTATGTTCACTGAGCCTTTTCCTTCATCTTACACCTGCCTTGTCATGTCAGTTTGTTCACTTTGATTTTTGTAGCAGGGGAGGGGTTCCTTTTCATCATATGTTTTCTTAACTGGATGAATTTCTGTGGTTTGAATTGCAAGATAACAAAGGATTGTGTCTTTCTTCTGACATAATTAACAACATCCACTTTTCGTTGGGGGGGGGGGGTTCATTGAATTAATGATAAATTATTCATATTGCAAAATCTCTTTGGTATATTTCTGGTTGTTTTAAAATTGCAATCATCACAAAATGGTTGGCCAATAAAAGGGCATTTGCTTACACTCCTGGTCATGAAGCAGTTGTCTATCTGGCTTTGACACTGAATCTCTGGGCCATACAGGAAACAGACATGTAATGGATGAAATCCTGGTTTCATTGAAGTTAATGGGAATTTCATCTGTACAATTTGCCTTCAGTTAATCATGTGACACAAATATATTTTATATTCCATAACCCAATGCAATTATTAAAAAGTTCTGCTATAGTAGAAGAAATGTAACAAAAATATCTTTGTGTGTGCTTTGTGTGTGTGTAAAAATCCATATTCCAAAACTATGTTTATATAGTATATGTACCCTATAGATAGAATTTTCAAAACCCCTAATTTCCTTAAGACCCTTCAAAAACTCTGCACAATATATCTATGAGATAGTAGTGAACAATTGCTGTAAGTGCATTAGGGCAGTGGTTCTCAAACGTTTTTTTCACAGACCACTTGAACATTGCTGAGGGTCTCGGTGGACCACTTAATGATCTTTCCAAATGTTGTTTTTACTGGTAGCTAACTATTGTAAAGCACTTTGGATAAAAGTGCTATATTAAAAAAAACTTAATAATAATTAACTTTTTTTGTTCTACAAATAAAAGTACACAACTCATTTTAATATCAGTAGACTTACCTTTTTAATGCGATGGATGTGCCCTCTCTTCCCTGCCATGGCAGCCACCAAGCTGGGCTCTGAAGGACGGGGGGGTCTTTTCCTTCTCTCCCCCGCCACAGCAGCCCCCAAGCTGGAGCTGGGAAGGACGGGGGTCTCTCCCCCGCCACAGCAGCCACAGAGCTGAGGCTGGGAAGGAGGGCCATCTCTCACCAGCAGCCACAGCCCTGGAGCTGGGGAAAGTCGCCTCTTTCTCTGGCTGCCACAGCCCTGCAAGTCCCAAATTCCCCCCACCAGCTCTTCTCACCCCCCCTACCCAGCCTCACCTATTCCCCCCCCAAGGCCACCACCTCACCTTATATGTGCGTCTTCTCCAGAGTCCAGGCACCTAATTAGTGAAGCCATCCCTGTACGGCTCCACTAATTAGGTATGTGGCCCTTCATTCTCTTGTGTGCAGCCGCCCAGGCACGCACCTTAGAGGGATCTATCTGCGGACCACTTGAATGGAGCTCACAGACCTCTGGTTTCAAGAAAATAATCTTGTTTCTCACAAGATGTTTTTCACTTATGACCTGTGATTCAGTTAATTAGCAGAATGTTTTAAATTCTACAAATTATAAAAAAAATATTGAAAAGTTTTATTTTCATAAATTACTCTACTGCTGGTGACTACACTTAATTACTTGTGTCTGGTCCTGATTTAAGAAAGTACTTAAACACATGCCTAGCTTTAAGCATGTGAATGGTGGCACTGACTTTCACAGAACTCCATTTACTTCACTTGGAGCTATGCCAGATAATGCAAAGGTGAAAATGAGGTCAGAATTTACTCGATAGTGTAAATTTACTCGAATTTACAAATAGCCCAGCTGCATGCATAGAAAAAGGCTACTACTCAGCGGAACCAATATGCTAATTGAAAGCCTTTCAAATAGACTTTTTTTTCCATTCTCTAACTACATAATTTAAATATTTTAAAGGATACTATAAATTGAGTAAGACACCAAATGAAACTAACCTTATATTTGTTACAGTAAATGGGGGAAGTCGTGTGGAATTGAAGGATTCTAATTCTGATGTTTTAGAGTTAAATGCCATGCAAGTGCTGACAAGAAACTGCTTGGGTTTAGATCAGAGTTGCATCTGAAGTATCAAAGACCTCTAAAACAAACTCTTTTTAAATACTTTACTGTTTTGTGGGGGGGAGACAGGGATTGTCTTTTTGGTGTGTCTACAGCCCCTAGTAGAATGGGGCCCTTATTGAAGCCTCTAGGCATGATCTCTATTAAATAATAATTGCATATTTTTACTTACAAATTCAGAAGATTCCTTTCACAGTAAATAAATGGAAAGTGTGTTTGAGGAGAGTTTCTCTCTTTTTTTTTTTTTTAAGTAAAATGGTACACTTCGGAGGGAAATCCTAAATTGTAGTAAGCTTCCAGATAATACCACACAGCAGAAAAAAGGCTTTTAAATGCTGCTTTTTCTACTCTTACAAGATCCAGAAGTCTAGTTTAGTATGAGCAGATGGCTAAAATCAAGCAGCATCAATTAGATTTAGCTGTAATATATGAGTCAACAGTGTAACACTGTTGCAAAAAAAGCAAACATCATTCTCAGATGTATTAGCAGGAGTATTGTAAACAAGACACGACAAGTAATTCTTCCACTCTACTCCACACTGGTTAGGCCTCAGCTGGAGTATTGTGTCCAGTTCTGGGTGCCACATTTCAGGAAACGTGGACAAATTGGAGAAAGTCCAGAGAAGAGCAATAAAAATGATGAAAGGTCTAGAAAACATGACCTATGAGGGAAGACTGAAAAAAATGGGTTTGTTTTGTCTGGAGAATAGAAGACTGAGAGGGGACATAACAGTTTTCTAGTACATAAAAGGTTGTTACAAGGAGGAGGGAGAAAAATTGTTCGTCTTAACCTCTGAGGATAGAACAAGAAGCAATGGGCTTAAATTGCAGAAAGGGCGGTTTAGGTTAGACATTAGGAAAAACTTCCTAACTGTCAGAGTGGTTAAACACTGGAATAAATTGCCTAGGGAGGTTGTGTAACCTCCATCATTGGGGATTTTTAAGAGAAGGTTAGACAAACTCCTGTCAGGGATGGTCTAGATAATACTTAGTCCTCCCCTAAGTGCAAAGGACTGGACTAGATAGCCTCTCGAGTTCCCTTCCAGTTCTATGATTCTATGATATTAGTGATAGGTTTAGTAATCTGGTTCTATGCTAGGCTCCTTCCTGTCACTCTGCAGCTGGAGCGGATGGTTTGGAGGCTTGATCATCAGGTCTGAAATATTTAAGGCAGTGTTACCTTGTTCCTTGTTTTATACCAGTGTTATATAAAGCACAATTTGTTTCTGTGATTTGAGGTATTACTCCACCTTCTGTTCTGTTGCAGTTTATTGTGGATTAGAATATACATTGTGAAACCATATTTTAAAATGATTTGGACCACATGAAATGTAGAGTTTTCCACCTCTTGTTCAGCTCCCCGAGACTGCAGGCTTTTTACGAGCTGGATCAGGCTGACATCTACATGAGTTAAATTCTCTATGACTTGGGGAAGGGACTTTACTTCCCCAGTTACACAGTATTGATTACACTGCATTCAAAACCCAATAATAACAATGGTAATTCTGTCTTTAATGAACTCCATATTTTTCGAGTCTATTGTAAAAGACCATAGGAATATAGCTCATATGGAATAGTTTTGAGTGGACTTTGGCTTTGGTCAAAATAGTGCCCCAAACTAAATCCTTTTCGATTATCTGGACTTGCCCAAAAGTCAAACACATCCATGGTAAAGAAAATATTTACTCTATGCCCTCAAAAATAGGGTTTAAAGTGGAACTTGAGTGGTGCATAGCTCTTGTACTGGCCCTCTTCATAGGAGGTGAGTTTCTTCCTAACATGATTTTAAAAGCAAGCCCTCTGTTCCACTTGGTTGCTTGATATGTTTATATTTATATGTAAAAACACACATGGATTTATCATTGTCACAAAATTCATATATATATATATATATATATATATATATACACACACACGAGAGAGAACAACTGAAAAACACTGTCTTTTTAAAGCCTGTCCTAAAGTTGTTTATTTTAATTCAGGTATCTTAACTAAGGCTTAGAGATAAAAGGAAGACATGGTATGGGAATCACAGTAAAATATCACAGTAAAGTATTACAGCAATGAGACATTTGATGAAGCAGTCAACAGATCCTGGAGTCACAGCATTTAACCTGCAGCATGAGTTAACATTAACTCAAGACGAAATACCTAGGATTTTATACAGAGTACACCATTGTAGTTCAGGTTGCAGAAGATGCTGCTGAACTTACTGTAGGAACTTAGTTATGCCACATTCTATGTCTTCAATTGGCTTCCTGTTCTCTGCTGGGTCCAGTTTAAGGTCCTGGTCCTGATATGTAAGTCTCTCAGTGAAAAGGGACTAGGTTATTTCAAATACCACCTCTTTATTTGCGACTCAGAGAGAAAGCTGTACTCACTGGGAACAGGGAAGCAGGGAGTAATTTTGGAGAGTTGCAGGAAGCGTCTTCTTGGTGTAAAGTCTTTGTATATGGAACATCTTCCTCAGCGAAATCACCATGAGCCCAAATCAGATGAATTTCAGTACCCACAGCAACTCCCCGCCCCTTTATTTCCCAGAAGCCTTCCCACAAATACAGACACTGCAAAACAAGGAGCAAGAAACAGAAAGGTTGTTTTTAAGGGAAAAAAAACAAAGATCATTCCATGATTAAACAGTTAATCAAAGGAAGGGAAAGAGCAGGGCCCACTAGGTCTTGAAGCTTTTATGCAAATACTAGTCTCTGCAATTCAAGGCCTAAATGCATCAGTGATGAGCACCCTATAATGTGAAAGAGAGACAGCTAGATTAGACAGATGAAATAAATTATTCAAATTAGGTTTTATGACAGATTCAAAAAGGAATGAAAACTATTATTAATTCTGTTAGTGTGTGTGTGTGAAAGGAAGGTTGTTAAGCACAGAGATCAATGCTAGCTTTATACAGCCACCCTTATGTTGAGAACCTCTTTACTCTGAAAGTAGTCCCATTGAGTTCAATGATAGTCCACTTAGAATGAGATGTTACTCTGTGAAGTGTGACAGAATCTGGCGTATAGTGAACTGGATATACCATTAGTATGGTAGGGAGCACATTTTCACAGTGAGAGTGTATTTTCGTAAGATGACATGAAAAGGCATAGAAATATCAACATGAGGACACAGAAGCAAAAAAAAAACAAATTAATTACCTAAAACCTCATCTACATGTGAAGCAACTGAAATGGTACTATGGGAAATTCATGGATTCTCAAGCTAGAAGGCACCATTGTGATTATCTAATTTAACCTTGTGTATAACACAGGCCAAAGAACTTCCCCAAATAATTCCTAGGGCAGGTATTTTAGGAAAAACATCCAATCTTGATTTAATAATTGTCAGCTAGGAACATTCCACCATGACCCTTTGTGTAAATTGTTCCATGCCTGCTACGTGCTCCCAGCTGAGTCAGCGCTGAGACCTTCTGCTGGGAGAGCAGAGAGTACATGCTGGCAGGAACCAGGAAGTTCTCCCAACATGCCGTAGTTTGCAGTCCACAACCTGTAGTTCCCATGGCTGCTGGGGAAGCACACTCAACCTTGGGCTACACAATGGTTAAGTACTTTTGCTGTTAAGAATGTATGCCTTATTTCTAGTCTCAGTATGACTAGCTTCAACTTGCACCCATTGGACTGTGTTATACCTTTATCTGCTAGATTGAAGAGCTCATTATTTAATATTTGTTCCCCATGTAGGTACTTGCAGACTGTAATCAACTTACCCCTTAACCGTCTTTTTGTTAAGCTAAATAGATTGAGTTTTTTAATCCAAACATCATGCAGTAACCAGTCAAATGCTTTAAAGAAGTCTAAGTACATTACAGCAACACTATTACCTTTATCAATCAAACTTGTAATCTCATCAAAAAGAGAGAGAAAGTTAGTTTGATGGGAGTTTCCATAAGCCCATATTGAATGGCATTAGTTAATCTTTATTGAGTCCTGCATCAGCTGCTCCATTATCTTGCCCAGGATCCATGTCAGACAAACAGGTTTCTGAGTACCCAGGTCATCCCATTTACTCTTTTTAAATACTGGCATAACATTAGCTTTCTTCCAGTCTTCTGGAAGTTCCCTGGTGTTCCAAGGCTCATAGAAAATCAACATTAACAGTCCAACAAGCTAATTTTAGTAGATACTATTTGACATCCTCCTGAGAGAATAATGGAATAGAAAGACTGTTGTTATACGATATGACTTCATCTTCTGTTTTTTCCGCAAATACAGACCAGAAATATTTATTGAATACTTGTGCATTGTCTGTATTATAATTGATAACTCTATCACTTTCCTCCAGTAATGGACCAATATCATTGTTAGGATTCTCTTTGTTCCTAATATGATTAAAAAACTCCATCTTATACTCTGCTGACTATAGATTTCTCCTTGTGTTTCTTTGCTTCCCTTATCAAATTTTTTTTTACAATTTCTAGTTTCTGATTTCTATTCATTACTATCATCTTCCCCTTTTCCCATTTGTTTATTTATATATATATATATATATAATTTTATTTTATTGTTGACATAGTTTTCATTATCCAGAAGCAGACAACAACATCATACTTAGACTCCAAGGGTCTGTAGCACTGAATGTCCATGGCCACACTGAACAGCTCCACGGATATTGCTTAAACAAGACATTAGGAGGCTGGAGGCATTTGGCAGCAGTGACTATTGGGCATAATATGGTTTGATTGTATCAGTAATAGGAATGTATTATTGGGAACTGGCCTCAAGAGGACTGAAGTCATCATTAGTCAACACCATCCGGTACTTTTGGGTAACATAGCCCACCTCAGAGATAAATCTGGCACACATTGAGCCCCAAAAATCAGACTTGCGATCAGGAGGTGACTTTGCCTGGTCACAGACTGGTGGGGGCCACCAGATCAGTAATATTCTTGTGGAGCTTTTGGACACATGGAGTAAAGCCATACAGTAAATAGAGCCTTTCACAGGCAGCTCTATCAGTAGAATTGAAGTCTATCTTTTAGGTTTACATATGCTACTGTCAAAGGAAGACTGAATTTGTGATAGGTCTCAGATAAAAGGCAAAGAGCAAGTACAGATTGTATATTACCCAGCAGTCAAACCCGATTGTTCTGTGTGATGATGTTTCACAAGGAGAGACTGGAGCTGGGAAAGTAGGAAACAGAAAGCAGAGTTTATTGGCCTGTAGCTGCTGCACTCAGCGGGTGGGGCTTTCACCTTGTAAAGGAGGGTGATGATCATTTCCTTCCACTTTCCTTCTTAGTGGTGTAATGCTACATATATGGGCTCTGTGGCACACTTGAGAAGTTCTGGTGTTATACCATCAGGTTCAGCAACACTCCTGCTTTATAGTTTCTTTGTGCAGAATGAACCACTTCCAGAATAGTTACATTTAAAGAGGTTTCAGGGATTGCACCTCCTACTAAAGCAGCCAGATCTCTGCATGGAGTCTCTTTAGGATGGTTAAGTTCAGAGCAGGCACTTTTATAGTTAGAAAGAAACTTATATTTTACTTTGTAGTGTGGGATACAAACATTACAGGTAATATTAATGTATGCAACAACCTATAAGTATTTGATAGTTTAAAAACTAAACACATTCTTACAAGTCTAACACCCACCTTAAATAATATTAATACATAGGTGAGTTGGTCTGGCTTTCAGCTATGAATTGATCAGTGCTCAGCTGACCGCTACAGAGCTGGTACCTGGTCTGCCAGCGTCACAGCTGTTTCCTCCAGAGCAGCGTTTCTCAACCTTTTTGATACCAGGGACCTACTTGCTGACTTCCTAAACTCTCTCAGAGAGATCTCAAGGACTGGCGGTGGTACACAGACTGGTCATTGAAAAACATTGCTCCAGACTACAGTAAATCTGCATCCTCCACAGAAAGTTTACCATTTTTCATTAGTATTGCCTCGGTTATTCCAGAAACCACAACATTGTATCTTTTCAACTCTCAGCCTCGCAAAAATTAGTACCCATCCTCATTTAGGGCTAGTACATTCCAGGTGGCAAATCTGGTGGATTTTCTTAAATCAGTCGTGGATGCCATAAATATTGCAGAGCTTGGCCTAAAGTGTGTACCATGTATTATCGGATGCCCCTTGATTCACTCTGGCTCCTTGGAACAGGGGAGATGTAGAGTGGTAATTTTGTTTGGGGACTGTGATTGGTGGCGGAAGGACAGGGTCTCTTGCCTAGTGGTTGTTGCTTTTGGCGGCAGTCTCCCCTAATGAGTGCAGTTCAGGGGGGACAGCAACTCTGCCGAGTGAGCGCCATCCTCAGGGTGGCAACTCCTCCTAGGGAATACGGTACAGAGTGAGGGAGGAGAATCCAGGCTCTCCCACTCCACTGGGTTCTGACCCAGGGCCCTGAGAGGCTCGTTCAGCTGCTCACCAGTCTGTGTGTGGTGTCAGCCTCAAGTCAGCTTCCTTGGGCCACTTCCTACCTCTGTCTGCACCAGCTCCAACCACCGCCCATCTGTGGGGAACATCACCATCTGGTCTTCCAGCCCTAGCCTCAGTCACTGGGTGTTGTAGCTCCTTTGCTCCCCCGCTTGGTGCTGGCTCAATTCTGGTCCTCTTCTGAAGCTCCCAGGCCATGTCCTCCTTCCGGGCTTGCCAGCCCCTGCCTGAGCTGGCTGGCTTTAAAACCCTGCCTCCAACTCTTGCATGCTCGGCAAGGGCAGAGGGTCGGAGCTTCCTGAGCCGAGAGCGGCTCCTTAGCGCCCCCCCAGTCCAGTGAGAGATTTATACACCCCATCACAGGGACACATCCCCCTTCCCAGAATTCCTTTTGCATGAAGCAGGTGGTTGAAGCCATAGTTCATTTTCCTTCACCAATATTTTCCCTTCTCCAGAAGTCCACTGGTGGCCTTCACGTGTAACCCTGAGGAGAGGCCCTTCTCAGATGCTATCAGCTGGAGCTAGCCAGAACTGATGCTTGGGTTGGGAGCTGTGACCACACCCTGACATAGTGCAGCAAATACAGCTGCCCTACCCACTACCAGAAGCAGGTCTATGTCAATAATGTCACACACAGACATTAAAGATTTTAGTTTTCATTTTTTTTCAGAATGAGAGACAAATGTGTCAGTGCATTTTAGCTCATGTTTGAGTGAATTGAAAAGTACTGCTAATTCCCCAATGAGAACTGATCTTTGCATGGCAAAAAATGAAACTTCTGCATCCTAATGGGAGCAATAGCAAGTCAAATGGAAAATTGTTTTGACACGTTTTTGACTGCTAAACCTTACACACATGAAGAGATGCTCTAAGTCAACTAGAAGAGTTCAGAGTGGGAGAGAAGTGTACAATACAAATGTTCCATTATTGTGATGGAACCCCACACCAAATCAAGTCAGGAAAGGAATATTAGTCTGTCCTGGAGACAGGTGTTGGTGCCTCTCTTGTAATACCTCTCATCAATATTGAGCCTGTCTCTGTGGATGTCTGAGGATGTCTCTGAGGATGTCTCTGTGGCTGGAAGGAATGACAAAGAGTAGGCTGACTATGGGGGGAGTTGCACTGACATGGGGCTAATGCGTTTGAAACAGAAAGTATCTGGGGGTGGATGGAGCAGTGCTGAGCTAAGAACCCTGGGATCAGCCAAGCCTGATGAGAAGGGTGGACTGGATTTTATGTTTTAGAGTTTATTTTTTAACTAAGCCAAACCTAGGAAGAGGATGTGTTTTGAATCTACAGAGGGTTCTAACTGTGTCTTAGAGTGGATAAGAGAGTCTCTTGCTCACAGTTAACAAAGTGTGTTTTCCTTGTTCAGTTCATTTAGAGAAAAAGAGAATGCATTTTAGACTTATAGCCATATGGTCAGCTACAGAGATTATTTCCACTTGGGATGGACTGGAAACATTGTGACTTTGGACTCCCAGAGATTCCAACACACAACTGTTCCTACAGGAAGAGAGATGTCTTCAGACACCCCATCTTCTCACATTTAAAGGGACTAGTGGGCTGTATTGACCACATCTCTGAGTCATCAGTTTCCTTTATGGATAACTACAAAAGCAATGTCAGGCAGAACTTCAGCCTGAGATCAGTGTGAAATGAAAAAAAATCTTTTATTAGAGAGTTTGATTTTATACATACTCACAAAGTTTCACAAAGTAATACACCAAAAACAGGTATGTAGTGGATTTGCAGGCAAAAGAGGAAGCCATTCTATACTCAACAATATCTCCTTTGAAGCCCTTTGGCTGTTTACTGAATTCACGAAACAAGACAAAGAAAATTTCCCAGTACACATTGATCATTATGTCCTACAACTGGAAATTATTATAAGGAATTGCACTTTTACAAAATCTTGTGGAATAAATAATTTGCAAAGTGAAAGCAAATTTTAGAAATTTGGAAATCAATTGTCTATGATCAAAACAATACAAAAAAACACAAAAGGGAAATGAAGAAATACTAAGATGTTCCTGCAAAATAAAGTCTAGGAAATTCACAAGGCTTCACCAACAAATGATTTCAGCTTTGGCTTTAAGATGCACACCAGCTATGACACACATCTTACAGTTTCAGGAAATGAAAAACTTCAGTGTATATATACTCTAATATGTAATGTTCTCACAATAAAATAATAGTATTATGCCGGCCTTCCCTATGCTACAGTGATCTCTTAGGGGATGTTCTTATGGACTGTATTATGCCCAGTAGGCACATTTCAGAATAAGGGGTTTGGCTTCAGGACATCACAGGGCTGACACACTGGGTAAACAGTTGCTGCCATATACCTCTATAGGTTGTAGCTCTGCTGGTTAGTGTGGGCAGAGACAAGGTCCACTTCTTCCTCTTTGCTCCCATTTTGCATACAGTCTGCAACCATGACTGAGGAGACAGAGCAGTCCCAGCATAGTATTGAAGGCGGGTGGTGGTGGTCGGGGACTCTCTCCTCAGGGGGACTGAGTCATCTATCTGCCGCCCCAATCGGGAAAACCAGAAGTCTGCTGCTTGCCAGGAGCTAAGATTCGCGATGTGATGGAGAGACTGCCGAGACTCCTCAAGCCCTCAGATTGCTACCCCTTCCTGCTTCTCCACGTGGGCACCAATGATACTGCCAAGAATGACCTTGAGCGGATCACTGCAGACTACGTGGCTCTGGGAAGAAAGATAAAGGAGTTTGAGGCGCAAGTGGTGTTCTCGTCCATCCTCTCCATGGAAGGAAAAGGCCTGGGTAGAGACCGTCGAATCGTGGAAGTCAACAAATGGCTACGCAGGTGGTGTCGGAGAGAAGGCTTTGGATTCTTTGACCATGGGATGGTGTTCCAAGAAGGAGGAGTGCTAGGCAGACGGGCTCCACCTAACGAAGAGAGGGAAGAGCATCTTCGCATGCAGGCTGGCTAACCTAGTGAGGAGGGCTTTAAACTAGGTTCACCGGGGGAAGGAGACCAAAGCCCTGAAGTAAATGGGGAAGTGGGACACCGGGAGGAAGCAGGAGTGTGTGAGAGGGGAGGACTCCTGCCTCATACTGAGAAAGAGGGGCGATCAGCGGGTTATCTCAAGTGCCTATACACAAATGCACAAAGCCTGGAAAACAAGCAGGGAGAACTGGAAGTCCTGGCAAAGTCAAGGAATTATGATGTGATTGGAATAACAGAGATTTGGTGGGATAACTCACATGACTGGAGTACTGTCATGGATGGATGTAAGCTGTTCATGAAGGACAGGCAGGGCAGAAAAGGTGGGGGAGTTGCACTGTATGTAAGAGAACAGTATGACTGCTCAGAGCTCAAGTATGAAGCTGCAGAAAAACCTGAGAGTCTCTGGATTAAGTTTAGAAGTGTGAGCAACAAGGGTGATGTCATGGTGGGAGTCTACTATAGACCACCGGACCAGGGGGATGAGGTGGACGAGGGTTTCTTCCGGCAACTCGCAGAAGTTACTAGATCACACGCCCTGGTTCTCATGGGAGACTTCAATCACCCTGATATCTGCTGGGAGAGCAGTACAGCGGTGCACAGAGAATCCAGGAAGTTTTTGGAAAATGTAGGGGACAATTTCCTGGTGCAAGTGCTGGAGGAACCAGCTAGGGGCAGAGCTCTTCTTGACCTGCTGCTCACAAACCGGGAAGAATTAGTAGGGGAAGCAAAAGTGGATGGGAACCTTGGAGGCAGTGACCATGAGGTGGTCGAGTTCAGGATCCTGACACAAGGAAGAAAGTAAAGTAGCAGAATATGACCCTGAACTTCAGAAAAGCAGACTTTGACTCCCTCAGGGAACTGACGGGCAAGATCCCCTGGGAGAATAACAATGAGGGGGAAAGGAGTCGAGGAGAGCTGGCTGTATTTTAAAGAATCCTTATTGAGGTTACAGGGACAAACCATCCCGATGTGTAGAAAGAATAGTAAATATGGCAGGTGACCAGCTTGGCTTAACAGTGAAATCCTTGCTGCTCTTAAATACAAAAAAGAAGCTTACAAGAAGTGGAAGATTGGACAAATGACCAGGGATGAGTATAAAAATATTGCTCGGGCATGCAGGAGTGAAATCAGGAAGGCCAAATCACACCTGGAGTTGCAGCTACCAAGAGATGTTAAGAGTAACAAGAAGGGTTTCTTCAGGTATGTTAGCAACAAGAAGAAAGTCAAGGAAAGTGTGGGCCCCTTACTGAATGAGGGAGGCAACCTAGTGACAGAGGATGTGGAAAAAGCTAATGTACTCAATGCTTTTTTTGCCTCTGTCTTCACGAACAAGGTCAGCTCCCAGACTGCTGCACTGGGCAGCACAGCATGGGAAGGAGGTGACCAGCTCTCTGTGGAGAAAGAAGTGGTTCGGGACTATTTAGAAAAGCTGGACGAGCACAAGTCCATGGGGCCGGATGCGTTGCATCCGAGCGTGCTAAAGGAGTTGGCGGATGTGATTGCAGAGCCATTGGCCATTACCTTTGAAAACTCATGGCGATCCGGGGAAGTCCTGGACGACTGGAAAAAGGCTAATGTAGTGCCCATCTTTAAAACAGGGAAGAAGGAGGATCCTGGGAACTACAGGCCAGTCAGCCTCACCTCAGTCCCTGGAAAAATCATGGAGCAGGTCCTCAAGGAATCAATTCTGAAGCACTTAGAGGAGAGGAAAGTGGTCAGGAACAGTCAGCATGGATTCACCAAGGGCAAGTCATGCCTGACTAATCTAATTGCCTTCTATGAGGAGATAACTGGCTCTGTGGATGAAGGGAAAGCAGTGGACGTGTTGTTCCTTGACTTTAGCAAAGCTTTTGACACGGTCTCCCACAAAAAGAAAAGGAGCTACAGCTCACTTCATCAGATGAAGTGAGCTGTAGCTCACGAAAGCTCATGCTCAAATAAATTGGTTAGTCTCTAAGGTGCCACAAGTACTCCTTTTCTTTTTGCAAATACAGACTAACACAGCTGTTACTCTGAAACCGGTCTCCGACAGTATTCTTGCCAGCAGAGTTAAAGAAGTATGGGCTGGATGAATGGACGATAAGGTGGATAGAAAGCTGGCTAGATTGTCAGGCTCAACAGGTAGCGATCAATGGCTCCATGTCTAGTTGGCAGCCAGTATCAAGTGGAGTGCCCCAGGGGTCAGTCCTGGGGCCGGTTTTGTTCAATATCTTCATAAATGATCTGGAGGATGGTGTGGATTGCACCCTCAGCAAGTTTGCAGATGACACTAAACTGGGAGGAGAGGTAGATATGCTGGAGGGTAGGGATAGGATACAGAGGGACCTAGACAAATTGGAGGATTGGGCCAAAAGAAATCTGATGAGGTTCAACAAGGACAAGTGCAGAGTCCTGCACTTAGGACAGAAGAATCCAATGCACCGCTACAGACTAGGGACCGAATGGCTAGGCAGCAGTTCTGCAGAAAAGGTCCTAGGGGTTACAGTGGACGAGAAGCTGGATATGAGTCAACAGTGTGCCCTTGTTGCCAAGAAGGCCAATGGCATTTTTGGGATGTATAAGTAGGGGCATTGCCAGCAGATCGAGGGACGTGATCGTTCCCCTCTATTCGACACTGGTGAGGCCTCATCTGGAGTAGTGTGTCCAGTTTTGGGCTCCACACTACAAGAAAGATGCGGAAAAATTGGAAAGAGTCCAGCGGAGGGCAACAAAAATGATTAGGGGACTGGATCACATGAGTTATGAGGAGAGGCTGAGGGAACTGGGGATGTTTAGTCTACAGAAGAGAAGAATAAGGGGGGATTTGATAGCTGCTTTCAACTACCTGAAAGGGGGTTCCAAAGAGGATGGCTCTAGACTGTTCTCAGTGGTAGCAGCTGACAGAACAAGGAGTAATGGTCTCAAGTTGCAGTGCAGGAGATTTAGGTTAGATAGTAGGAAAAACTTTTTCACTAGGAGGGTGGTGAAACACTGGAATGCGTTACCTAGGAAGGTGGTGGAATCTCCTTCCTTAGAAGTTTTTAAGCCCTGACAAAGCCTTGGCTGGGATGATTTAATTGGGGATCGGTCCTGCTTTGAGCAGGGGGTTGGACTAGATGACCTCCTGTGGTCCCTTCCAGCCCTGATATTCTGTGATGATTCTATGATGATTCTATGAATGCAGGGACTGTCATTGTGTCTGGTTCATACCTGGATAAGGGAGAGATATTCCTTGCTCCTTTGTCCCCCACTGCACACCCATTTATGGGACAGGCAGATTCTGTTCCTATTTTAGGCCTAATCCAGCTGTCTTTACTTAGTCAAAACTACCATTGACTTAAATGGGGGTTTTGCCTCCTGGGGAAGGGCCCTGTGTTTGTTTACTATTGGTGTTCCATATATATTTGGTCATTACTTTTTGTGTATTTGAAGGCTAATATTTATATTGACCTAGAAAATTCCCTGTCATCTTCTTGCTATAAATTTCAGTTTGGTGATGACTTTTCTTGGTGTGCTAAATATGTTGTACCTTAAATATTTAGCATAGTGGCTGGGAGAACTGTAAATTCTATTTCATAGGTGGGTGGAGCTTATTTTACTGCTAAAGGTCTTAGCAATTTGTTGGCCAAGCTCAGAAGTGTTTTTTCTTTCAATACCTTTAAACTGACCCTCCCACCCCCGCTTTTAAAGCCAAGCAAACTTCTCCTTCAGGACATGCTAATTTTAGCCATCTTTTGCTGTAGCTGTCACAAAACCTTTTATGCTTAGAATGTGTATGAAAATGGAAATATGGATTTTTAAAAGCCTCACCTATTTCCGAAATGGCTGAATGAAATCTTGAATTTTCCAAGGGACAGGCTGGGGGAAATTACCTTTTTGGGCTGCATGGTTGCATGCATAGAAAATTTCAGATCAAAAGAAAAAGCTTTCAGAAAGGCAGGAACACCTGGAAACTGGGAATTATAATGGAAACCATTTTAAAGCATTATTGACAGCTTTTGCTGAGAGTGTAAGCTATTATACACACTCATATATAGTTATACATGTATATTTCTTATATGTATTTATACGTGTGTGTGTGTATGTATATATAAGAGTGTAAGTTATTAAGGCTGCACAATGCCTGTGACCTTATAATATTAGACCGGATCCTGCAAATTGATAATCATGAGCAAACTTGTTTCCTTCAGTGGGGTTATTCATGTGAGTAAAGTTTTGCACAATCCAGCCTTTAGTGAATAATTAAGATTATTTGCTCTTGAAATTAATTCCCAAAATAATGTATATTTAATTCAGGATTTAAAACATTTTCAGCAGTCGTGAATTCAATTTATTCAGTATAAATTCCTCCTTCTTAACTAGTGTTTATCTAGTCTTTGGAGCAATGTGCCAGCATAAAAAGCAGCAAACCTTATTACCTGGCTTTCAGTAACTCCAGCAGCATACAAAGAGCACTGAAGAGTACTTGGAGAGAAACAGAGAGGCATCCCACTTTAGTGGGGTTGATGTCACAGTCTGATTACGCCAGGTCAAATGAAAAGTGAAATTTAAACATCCTCATTGAATAGTGGCCATCTGTGCTGACTTTAGATCCAGATGTCACATTTCTTTTTAGCTTGAAAATAGAACTGTTTCAGGGTTTTACTTGTGGGAATGGGGGAAGGGAAATAATGCAGCATGTACGGAGAAGGCAGATGTGAAGTAGACAAAGATTTTTGAAAATAATTAGAAAAGATTGGATATTCTATTTTAGATTCTTCAGAGATTTGTTCCACCTGGTTTACAGTTACTACAAATGTTGAGACTATCTTTGAAATGTCAAATAACACAAGAAGTTTATGCCTTTAGTTTCTAAGCAAAGTACCGAAATAAAAACTATCCATTTTAATACAGTGCTCCTTCTACAGAACTAAAAAAGCTTAAAACTGTCACTAGTAAACCATTTTATTCTAACACATATGTCACATTTAAAGGGTATTTATCACATTGTAAAATCATTTTGGTATTATCAGCAGTGATCCATCTGACCAACACATATTAGAAAAAGTAATTGGTGAAAAAATATTAAATCATACTGCAAAAAAAACTTTCCGGGAGCCAGTTGATTATGCTATATAATTTGACTCCTTTAATAGCTATTATTAATTGAATATTAATGAATAGATATGTATTCATTTCCCTATACTTAGAACATACTGATACACTGATCCAAAGGGTGGTTCTATTTTCTCCCCCCCCACACACACACACATATTTTTGGAAAAAAGTGAGCATGGGTAAATGTCTAACCGTGTGTGTGTGTGAGAGAGAGAGAGAGAGAATATACATCTCTAATGGGAATTGTGGATATTTAGGCTATTCAGACTGACCTTCTCCTCTTTTTTCCTCATGGTAAGAATAAGCCCCACCAAGACACCTGTATGTTTACAAAGGTTAGGGCCAACTGAGTCAGTGGCAGTAGCTGCCTGAAGAGTGGGAAAGACCAAAGGTATGGAGCCAAATACCCCAGCTTAGCAGTGCTATGAAATTTGACTCTGAATCTAGATTCTGACTTTGAAAGTAGCCCATCTTGCTAACGTGATCAATCAGGCCTACAGATCTCAACATCCTTGAATGTTGGCATGTTTAGAATTGGGATCCAGATCTGAATTTTCCAGCTCCCATATCTGATTTCTTTTCCTTTTCTTTCTCAAAAATTGTAATTTTACAACTAGTATCGCTTAAGTGTTCTTAGTTGACATACTGCTTTCTGCTGTACTGTTCTTTGCTCAGTAGAGGGAATACAAATGTGCTAGTCCTGTCTAATATTTGTATGCCAGATTAAATTAAAATCAGCAGTCCTGGTATTCTAATGAGTTCTCTCTTTTTCACTTCTTCTTTTGTTGTGATTTGGTAACTTTGCACTGATGCTATGGTTTTGGGTTTTCTTTTTGTTTTCTTTTGTTTTAAATTGTCCTTAGAGCCTCTGTTGATTCAGGACTATGTTGCTGCAAAATCCTTCTAGGTATGTATGCCACTGAGTAGACCTACTTCTTCCATGCACTGCACAGAGTGTGTTTTGTCCAGGGTTTATCAAATTGTTATCAGTATTTTGTTAGATGGTGCTATCCGTACCAACCAGAGGACTTCATACAAAGGTAATTGATGTCCTCTGTAGCCACTACCATTTGCGATCATTACAGAGCCACTTAAAAGTTTAAGAGATCAATTCAAGTATCTCGAGTATGAAATCTTATAGATCTCAAGCATGCTAGAAGTAAAGTCTCTGTGCATTCAGAGAAACTCTTAATTAACTTCTTACATGCCCACTCCATTCTGCCAGAAATATTTAACATTCTGTACAAGCCTGTAAAGTATTCCAGTCTCAAGCCTGACTGGGACAAAACTGAAATATTAAATATTAGACAGTCATTCTTGCCTCCTCCCTCTGTAGCTTGATTAGGTAATATTCTTGTCTAATTGTGTATCTAGACATAAATGTTATTACATATCTACCCTATTTTACCTTAACCGCAAACCAAGCCTCGATACTATGATAGACTCCCTCATGAGCTGGAACCCATTTCCCTACAACTCTGACTGTGAATCAGTCAATTCCAAGTGGCAGTTCTCCCTAAATTCAACCATCTTCCCATTAACATTCACATTGTTCTACCCATGACATTTAAAAAACAAAACAGAAGTCAATATATCAGCTAGCTCATTCATATGGACAAAAACAACTCTCCATCTTGATCTCAGAAACACTAGGCTTGCCTCTAGGTAGCGACAGACAGGTAGTCCTGTCAAACTTTGGGCCACATCTCTTAAAAATGTAGCTGCAATGCATCATCTCAAACAAGTTACTCAGCTCAGGCCAGTGTAGTTGAAACAGTGTGTGGGTAAAATCTCCCTTAAAGACATACTTATAGATATCTAAAAGCTCCCTCCAGCTTGGATATATATACTGCAGCATATACACTGGATTAGAGCTTTGGCTCTGCTTCAGGCATCTCAACCTGTATGGTTATGTTAAGAAGTCTTGATAAGTCTAGGAACAATACACGCAAAACTAGAGGTTTGGCAAATGAACCAGGAGAAGGGATTTTCTCTCAGCTTTGCTTTTTCCCCACTATATATTGTTCTATGACATTGATTTCAGTAGCAGATGTAGGTGCTCAGGATGTGGCCTAGAGAACATAACGTAAGAATGGCCATACTGGGTCAAACCGAAGGTCCATCTAGCCCAGTATCCTGTCTTCCATCAGTGGCCAATGCCAACTACCACAGAGGGAATGAACAGAACAGGTAATCATCAAGTGATCCATCCCCTGTCGCTCATTCCCAGCTTCTAGCAAACGGAGCCTAGGGACACCGTCCCTGCCCATCCTGGCTAATAGCCACTGATGGACATATCCTCCATGAATCTGTCTAGTTTTTTTTAACCTTGTTATAGTCTTGGCTTTCACAACATCCTCTGGCAAAGAGTTCCACAGGTTGACTGTGCATTGTGTGAAGAAATACTTCCTTGTGTTTGTTTTAAACCTGCTGCCTATTAATTTCATTTGATGACCCCTAGTTCTTGTGTTATGAGAAGGAGTAAATAACACTTCCTTATTTACTTTCTCCACACCAGTCGTGATTTTATAGACCGTTAACATATCCCCCACTTAGTCGTCTCTTTTCCAAGCTGGAAAGTCCCAATCTTATTAACCTCTTCTCATACGGAAGCTGTTCCATACCCCTAATCATTTTTGTGGCCTTTTTTTTTAACCTTTTCCAATTCCAATATCTCTTTTTTGAGATAGGGTAACCACATCTGTACCCTGTGTTCAAGATGTGGGCATACCACAGATTTATATAGAGGCAATGTGATATTTTCTGTCTTATCTATTCCATTCTTAATTATTCCCATTAAGGATCAAGGATGGCTGTGATCTGCCACTTTGTAACTGTCACAGGAGGGCAACTGCACTTGTATTTCCCCTGAGTGGTTCAACAAAGGCACCCACTGTGAGGCTTCTGGCTCCCCTGCTGTTGCCTTTCTTGGGTGGAGACCTGCATCTCTCTCCCTCCTGACAGGGGTATCTCCAGGCTGAACAGTTCCTTGCCTTCACTGTGTTATGCCCATCAAAAGACAGTCTGCCTAAACAGACCTGCTTGCTTTCTTTCCGAAGACTAATAAGACTGAAATTGCCCCAGTTGTATGTTACAATACAGTTCTTTCTAAGCTAGCATATTTTATTTGTAAGATAAAAGTACTACAGAAAAAAACATATTAAAAACAATAAAAGAACCGACACACATGGTAATAAGCTCACCAGTGATCACCCCCACCATCTCCACAAGAGCTCTGGTTGGTATCAGTCCTTTCAAACCTTCCCTAAGGATTGGGGACTTCCATGGACTTGAAGTCCTGTCCATTTCCTGGATCAAAACAAAAGCCTGAAGTCAATTCACCACCAGGTTATGCACCTCAATGTCCTTTTTTGTCTGCTGGGCTCTAGAGAATCCATTTTGAACCTTTGAAGAGACTATGCATAGGTAATCAGCCAAACAATGGGTCCCCTTCCCAGGGCAAAGCTCCAAAGGACTGATAACTAGAAGAATTACATTAGTATACCCACTCCTAGAGAAGTTGCATACAATCTCACAATAACACATAAGCAAGTGAATTTTAATATAGTGAACTCCAAAGATACTAAACATAATTCAATGAGGTTTGACTTAAATCATAAGGGTTGGTACAGAATGTTAGAAGATGCTGTCATATGTCATCTGTCCTCACAAGATGTGTTAGAAACATGTTCCTAATGTTCCTAAGTAGAAGAGTCCACACTGATATGATCTGCTACTCTGAGCATAAAAGAATTACTTGACTGTTCAAAGAAGAACCATATTTTCCAAGGGGGGGGGGGGCTGCGCCATTTTAGGACAACGCTCTGCTGCACTAGCATCCATTTTAGAAAAAAAGAAAAATAAAAAAACTTGAACAAAACACCGCAATTATTTGGACTGAGGTTTCCCAAAAAGCAGGAGGCAAAAAGGCCCCATAGCATCTATTAAATTTACTGTATTTATGAAATGGTTACAGGGTGAGCTGTACTTTAGACCCCTTTTCATTCCACTCGAGTACATGCCTCATGTGACACACCTGACTTCTCTCATGGGTTGAACTACACAGTCCAACCACATTTAGACTGGATGGCTGGGTTGCAGCCCCCCTGTTCATCAGCCACGTTAAGTTGACAGTTCCAACTGGGTTTGGCACCTATAAATTTGGGAACCCATGACCAGCTGCTGATTAAACTGACTCAAAAACAGCTTCTTCAAAACAAGCAAGTATTCATTCACTCACAGGCACACAGCAAGCAGAGCAGAGGGATGAAACAACTAAAGGCCCAGGGGCCTTACTGAAATCTTAATCTTTCCTTGTGCGCTTTAGTTTGTTCCATTCAGCCCAGTGACCTCCACTTGTGGGTTGGGAGAAGCACGTTGTCCTGCTCCAGCATGCTTTCTGGGTTTCTGGGTGTGTCTCCTTGAATCCCAGTCAGTGCTCACTGACACCTCTGAGCAGTCCCCCCAGCAGCTCACTTGACCCCCCTTCTTCTTCTAAGCCTGGAGTAATTGAATGGGTTAGTATCCCCTTTGATAGGGGGCTCAAGTAGGAAAGAGTAAACCTTACCTGTGAAACTGGAGCCATGCAGGGGCATTCCCCTATTCATAACTCCCTGCATTGCTTCCTCAAGGACAGTTTATTCTCTGGACAGTTCTTGTCTTTGCCATTGTTTTATTTCCCTTCCTTCCTCCCTTCGCTCAGCTTCCTTTGATTTAACTCCTCACAGACAGGCACGATGATACAAACCAGATTAACTGAGATGCATATGATATTTGTAAAATATAATACACCTAGCTCCCTCAGTTTCCACAAGCTACAAGAAATATTTTAAGCATTTATAAAGGACTTTAACTGTGTCTGGATTTTAATTCAGGGATAATGTAAAGATGTTTTTTACTAGCTATAAATGTGTAAATCCATATTTATAAAATTTAACATATTTCATAGTAGTACATTTTATAAGCAGGTTATTTGAATAAATATGAACATTTACAATACAAAAATGACTACTTTAAAACTCGGCTCAGATTAGATTATGGATTTAAAAAAAACCCTGGCTCCTATGTAAAGACTATTTTATCCCTCAGTTACTCCAATTTCAGTCATTTAGCAGAGTCAGAGCTGTTTAGGTTTGGATTCTGAGAGATGTCTCAGACTTTAAGATCCTAAAGCCTATGATTTTCTTATTTATTCTGTATGAGAAACACAATCAAGAATTTAGGACCAAAATATGACTGACTTTAACACAGTTATAAGCTAAAAGTATTCCAATTTATGGTTTAGGGTGGGGATTTTCAAAAGTACCTAAGTGACTGAGGAGCATAAATCCCATTAAAATTCAGTGGAAACTCTGTTCCTAGTGACTGAGGTTCCTTTGAAAATCCCATCCTTAACATTTAATGGTGGGTTTTCTACAGCAAGATAACTAATGGCTTGTCTACACAAACAGTTAGGGTGTGGCCTGCTGTGCACTAATTGTCCATGTGGACCCGACTACCATGCATTGAAAGTTATGTAGTACACTTTGAAAGTAGAGCAGATCAAAGTACACTATGGAACGTTTTGTTTGAAGTAGCAAGGTTGATGTGGACAGTGCATGGCAGGCTAGTGTGCTGTACATTTACACTCTAGCTTGCTGTGCACTAATTGTTTGTATAAAGAAGACCTCAGCAATCTTGCTGTAAAATGCTAGAGAGGACAGGGCACAGGTAGTTTTTACCATGATATAGCTAGGCAATGTCATCGTTATTTCCCTTCTTCCCCTGCCCCCCTATAGTCCACTTCACCTTGATAAATTGCAGTGAAAACTACAGAGGAAATCCTTGTCTCCTAGGATTTTACAGAAAGCTAACTAATATGCAAACTAACTATGTCCTCACTGTAAAAAAAGCACCTTTTTTTGGCAGTGGGGACATAACCTAAGTTTCACAATCTTTAACAGCATTTTTGCTCCATTCCATGAGTAGCACTGTCACAGACTTTGTGTAGCTATGCTAGCCTTGTGTGGCACCTTGCTCCCCTTATTTCCGTGTGAAGCTGCTTAGAACCAGGGCACAATCGAACCCTTAAATCATCATCATCCTCATCATGTTCCCATTATGCCTCTGGCTTTTAGGGCAGCGATGAAGCTCCTCCACTCCTGTTTCTGGCAAGTCTGTTTCTGGCAAGTCTTTCAGTGGTTCCCCAGCTCTTGCCTCAGGTTTTTCAACTTGGCTTCCACAGCCATGTTGTTTTCGAGTGGCCTCATTTTTGTTTGCCTTCAGGTGTCCATCTTATTGCTACTCTGGTGATGAAATCAGTTTCCATCCGAAGCACATGGCCAGTCCTTCTCCAACGCCTCCTGGCAATGATGGTGCTAATATCCTCTTGGCTGCGCTGTGTCAATAGATCTTGGTTTCAGATTGTTCTGGCCAAAAGATACTTAGGATTTTTGTGAGGCAGGTTGTATGGAAGGAAGACAGTATGGACATGTCATACTGAAAGCCAAACCCTTAAATATTTGTAGTTAAATATTATGTTTTATAATCGCAATAAAATGATTTAGTTGGAGAATTATTAAGTATTATTTATGGGTCATATTGAAGTTCTGCTGTACAATCCTCCTTGAAGCCAATGGGGTTACACACATTTAACGAACAGCAAAATTTATGCTACAGAATATAACTAAATACAATAAAAGTCACACTCTGTCATGTCTGTTTTACTTAAAACTCTTCTAGAGACCATTATGCAGGTGCAAGTTTAAAACTATGGTATCAGAAAAAATGGGCAAAGTATATACCACATACCTGGAGCATTGGAGAAGATCAGAAAGAATATTCAGAGAGATGTGTGAGAAGAGAGATGAATAGAATCCTGAAAGTGTGTCTAGGTTAGTTGCAACAGGAATCTGAATCTTTTAAAAAAATATTAAAACACAACACTTTTCTATTTGCAGTTTTAGATACAAACTATTAGCTTGCATGTTTTTCCTATATTAACCAGTTAAAATAGATAGTGAACATTAATATTTTGGGAATTATACTAACTGTGTCATGATTATTTCATCCTAGCAGTAGATGGTTTGCAGGGAGTAAAGGGAGTGGTTGTATTTGTGATGACCCTTTTTCAACGATCATATCGCTATAACTTTAAACAAACTTTTACTCATTACATGAAGTGCTTGTTAATAATGGTTTATCATTCTCTGAATCACTGTCTGACTGATAATACAGTAATTGCCAAGGGAATTCCCGTACAGCCCTCCCAAGCAAAAGGCTGCAATTTCGTTAAACAAACAAAGAACAAGAATGTAAACAAATGTAAAGATGAAAATTTAACATTGTCTTTGCAGTAAAGGCTGGCTGTAGCTGCTTAACCTGAGCATTGTTTTCATGGGCAGACCCTAAGGTTAAAATGCCTACCCAGCCAGAGTTACCATCCAGACCTCCCAGGTCTGGATACACAGCTCAAACCAAATCACATTCCATCCCTGCAGAGAAGATTAGAGCCACCACGGGGACACTCTAGGCATAATCTTCTGGTGAGTGTTTTGGTCTCAGTTTACATGAATCCCATATTTCTAAGAGAGATTTAGCCAGTCCTACTTACCATCCCAGATAAAACAGATGAATAAATCTACCCTCCTACAAAGATTACGTCCACCCCCAAAGTTGCAGCATAATGTAGTGGAATCTGTGAAAACCAGAATGCAATTTTAGCTTGACCCAAACAGAAAAGAGAATGCAATGAACAGTCAACAACAATGCCAATACAATTTCCTGAGGATAAGAACTAATTACTTGGTCTAATCCCAGTCCCCCACCACATGAGTTAGTCAGAGGGAGGGAAAACCTTGCTGCAGCAGGAAGAGAGCCTCCTGAATGGTCCTTTGCTCCTCCTTCACTTTAGATAAGCTATTACCAGCAGGAGAGTGGGGTGGGGGGAGAGAAAACGTTTTGTAGTGGTAAACACCCATTTTTTCATGCTTTGTGTGTATAAAAAGATCTTCTATACTTTCCACAGTATGCATCCGATGAAGTGAGCTGTAGCTCACGAAAGCTTATGCTCAAATAAATTGGTTAGTCTCTAAGGTGCCACAAGTACTCCTTTTCTTTTTATCTCAACTAGAACCCTGGAATGAGTGTTGGAGGGTGGGTGGTGCTAAGGAAGAAACACTCTGCTGAAATATTGCAATCAGATGAAATGCATCAATCACTAGGGATGAATGATATAATGGCCACTGTAAGAGGTCATGGTGATAGGGTAATATTCAGATATCCAAATACAATATTATACTGTTTGTCACTCCTCTCCTTTTGAGAACTTCCTGCTTCTTCACCAGCTGTGAGTGACCTCTCTTTCTCTCTTGCCTGTCTTAGTGGGGTGGGATTAACCCTATGACCTGCAACCCATACCCTTTACCGTCTCCTCTTTGGGTCTTTCTCAACCTCCCCTTCCTCCATCAAGCTCTTACATCGTCTGATTTGGTGTGATTTCTTCCCCTCAGTTCTGTTACTACCATCACCCTCCTAGGTCATGGATTGAAGCACATTGCAGAAGCTCTTTTTAAGAAACAGTTGTATTTCTCTAGGTACTGCTCTGGACCCAAAGTTTCTTTGGGGATTTTTTGTATTGGGTAGGACTTTCATAGAAACCACTGACATAGACCAGGGTAACAAAGCAACAAGGCCAAGAAGCAGAAACTATGTTGTTCCATCAGTGAAAAACATTGACTTTATAATGACTCTTATTTTATTTATTTTGTAAACAGCATGTTCAGAATAAAGCCCGTTATGGTGACATGGTAATACATGCTGTCCACTGATTTAAAAAATAGAAACCTTGGAGATGAAAACATGGGTGTAAAGACACTTTGTTAGTACAAAGATTGATTCAGACCAACAAACTATCAGTTAATATTTTATAAATAGAGAACATGGAACTCCTATTCCGAGGAGCTTGAGGTGTTTGGACCCCTGAGCCTGCACAGAGTTCCAGTGAAGTCAATGAGGATTTTCAGAGTAGCAGAGATGGGACTGCACAGAGCTGCTTTTAGAATCAGGGCTTATATTGGTAGAAAATATGAAAATACTGCTCCAAAAAACTGTGCTCATTTAACAGTTTTTTGTGTAATGAGATTATCTTTTTATTCGTCTCATAACTGTTCTACTACTATGGTGACTTCTGTTAAAGGAAATTAATGAATTGTTTAGAAATATTAATTCCATTTGCAGTTTGGTGTCAAACTTTTGTGTGTTTTGTTGGCTAGTTGTTTTGCTTGTTAAGTCTTATTTGAGTTCCACATCTGGAAATATTGTGGGAGTGAGTAATCTACAGTTATTTTAATCTAATTCAGGCCATGTCTACACCAGCACTTATGCCGGCAAAACTTTTGTCGCTCGGGTGTGAAAAAACACTCCCTTGAGCGACATAAATGTTGCCAGCATAAGCACTCGGGTGCACAGCGCTATGTTGGTGGGAGATGTATCAGAACTGCTGTGTCACTGTAACCTTGTAAGTGCAGACATGGCCTCAGTATTAGGGCTACATCTCTCTTTAATTTCTTCCTTTTTTGGAACCTGTATATCATTGGACTACTGTGTGGAAATGACAGTTAATCACACATGTAAAGATTATTGAGCGAAAATAGAAAATCCCAGTGACTGACGCTCAAATCCTAATTTCCCTGTTTCATGGACCTCATTCTGATATCTTGCAGTCGACCCAGAAATTACTGAATTACATAACTACTCTATGTAATCCCTATAATAACAAAACGTTGAAACAGAGCTCTTTCATGTCATGATTGACCTTGAATCTTTCTTTTTTTCTTTGAGGATAACCCACCATATTGATATATTTCTGTTTTATACCCTATACTGATTTTTCTCCTCTATTATTTGTAGAGAAGTACAAAATCGGGGGATTGTCTCTGGTTTGGCAAAATCTCACTGGTGAGTTTTTGATTTTGCAAAACTCATGCTAGGGTAGTATAGAACAAGGTCCCCTTTTAGATGCGTGTAGGGTGTGGAAGTTGGAGGTTGGTGGGTACATGGTTCTAATTTTAGCTCATCTTTAGTATTTTGGTTCAGATGAAAAATTAAAATAAGCAATATATACTGCATAAAAAGATCACTTCAGCACTGCTGAAAAGAAAATTGGTTCTTTGCATTGCATGTAGCTGCCAACATCACATTGTTAGTGAGTATTGCTTTAATCAGTTGATTTTTTTTCTACACTTCATGTGTAATTGACATAATAACCAATAATAGCTCCAATTATATAAATACATGTTTAGGGGATTTTTATAATGCTTATTGTGGACTCTAACTATGCATATTTTGACACAATTGACTGTAATAGTGCCTTCAGAGCAGGAAGTCTATTGTTTCACAATATATCTGAGGACTTTTAATCCATACATTCTTGACTCTTTAGTATGCAAATTAGTGACACAATCCACCATAAACAGGGCTCTTTTGTAGCAGTTATGGTCCACCATGAAAGTATTTATGGCCTACTTGGAAGCTCTTTATCTGTCCAAATTTTTACTGCCAAGCTATAAACAACTGAAAACACTGACAGACTCTAAACTGTAGTGAAACTAATACAGTATGAAGAAAAGGAGTACTTGTGGCACCTTAGAGACTAACCAATTTATTTGAGCATGAGCTTTCATGAGCTACAGCTCACTTCATCGGATGCAGTGAGCTGTAACTCACGAAAGCTCATGCTCAAATAAATTGGTTAGTCTCTAAGGTGCCACAAGTACTCCTTTTCTTTTTGCGAATACAGACTAACACAGCTGTTACTCTGAAACATGTCATAATACAGTATGCATCACTAATGCAAAATTATCCTTCACGTGAACTATACCAGGATGATTTCATGTAATTAATATTATGTAAAACAGTTCAGTCTCCAAACCCTCTGACACAAGGTCTGATCTTTTCAAGTTAGGCTGACCTGAACTAACATAATTTTGCTGTTGAAATTTGTCTGGATTTACTTTAAACTGGATATGGCCCAAAATCCAAGTGATTTTGGGTCATATCCAATAAAATGGGACCTGTATATGAATTACTCTGAAAAACCAACACTATCCCCATGTTTTGCCTGTCTCTAGTCTGACTATAAATGCACACCTAAATTGGACCAACTGTGTCTTGACAGGGATTTTGGGTTCTATTTCTCAGGTCTGTCTGAGCTGCACTTGGTGTCAGTTCCAATGGGTATGCACAGGTGAGCATATGCTGCCTTTATGCCCCCAGTTTCTGTAATTTCTGGAAGCAACAAAATTAAAACAGCTTTAGGTTTTTTTATGTAGCTGTTTCACAGGACTGATGGCCTGCTAGCTCTATTCAATGCCTCTGATGGATAGCAGGCTTGTTCAACGCACTGGTGTTTTTAGAGATGCTCAGATATTATTATCCTGGGTTACGAGCACAGTATCAATCCCCAGATAGATTGATAAAGAATATTTCCTCCTTTCTCACAAGAAGCACTCAGGCCTAAGAACGTAAGTCAAATGTCTGCTTATGTCCTTCATGAGCTCAAGAGGCAGAATCTGACAATCAAGGATTTTGAAGAATTACCATGTGATTTAAATCACATGATGGTATGCAGTTAACCCATCCTGAAACTTTAAAATGCACCAGGAAATTTCACAGTGAGATTCAGGCAGTGGGCGGGGAAAGCGGGGGGAATCATGTTCACATGACAAGAATTTTGCAAGATACATTGCCTTTCCACATTAGCTCTGGGAACTCAAAAAAAAAAAAAAAGCGCGGGGGGATGGGGGCTGGGAAATATTGTATTTATGGTTTCACAAATATTTTACACAGCAACCCCGGCAACCTTGGGCTAAATAACATTCAAATTTCATAAATAAAAACATGATGCTTTATTATTTCCTATAATTTGTCTTTGTATATATATTTCTAGGGGTTTTATTTATTTATTTATTTCATAGATACGTAGAAAGCAAACATTTGCATCCTATTCCTTCATTTTTTTGTAAGTGAAATCTAATTTGTCATAATTTCTCAAAACATTGCAGGTTTTAAGGGTAATATTATTTATGATGTTCTTGTGACAGTAATTGTATGTTACAACACATAGGATTGAGAATTGGTTGGTGGGTTGCTGGAAAAGTGTCTAATGAATTTTCTCTTGATTTATTTTTGTCTTTAATATTCTCTCTGTCAAAGGAGAGAGAGGATTTGTGGGCTGTGATAATTTACTCTGATATAAGATGCAGCTAACTAAAACATTATCTGGCAGATTTGAACCTCAGGAACTTCCCACATCACAAACGGGTAGGTTGCTTGTATTAATACGATACGAAGGAACATATTTTATTACCCTTATTCAGGGATACTGTCATCAGAATTAATCTCATGCAATACTGACTTTGAGAGTCAGAATATATAATCAAATACCTTTCTAGTAAGGTACATATTGGAGAAATTGGAGGTCAAGATTATGTAACTTAACAGTTGACATTCATTGCTGGACATTTGTTTTAACCAGAGAAGTATCCTAACTGTACTTATAACATAAGGTTTTCAGAAACTGAATGTACAGATAAACTTAAAGGGATAGTGTAATGGAAATATGTCCTTTAGAGAAGAAATGCATTTTGCATCCATATGTACACTTTCTCCCAAAGTTCTGAAAAAGAAAATTGACTTTGTACCATTTTTAACTTACAAATACCTGGTTTATTGGCATGTCAAGACAAGAATGCTTCAATACACTACTTAAGCGTTTGTAATTTCTTTTTTGATTTTGCTCAAATACTTACTTATTATCCTTTTTTCTTAGTTTTCAAGGTCATCCTGCAAAAGAAAAAAGCCGTGTCTGTGCCCTTTTTGGCTTCTTTATGTTGATAAAAAGGCCTGAAAGGAGTTGGAGGGTTTGTTTGTATTTTTACATTAGAAATATATGACCTAATTTTCCGAAGTGCTGAGTAGCAGCAAACATCCTTGCAGGCAATGGGAGCTTCAGGAGTTCACCACTTTTGAAAATCAAACGAATGAGGTCTTGACTTCCCAGATTGTTTGCTGCAGAAGTAATGAGGCCATGACATCACCAAAGAAAAAGAAAAAAATTATAAGAGATCAAGGGGGTGTTAGTGACACTGCTTAAACTTTTTTTTACACCTATTTAATCAAAATTTAAAGTTTGACAATCTCTGGGGGCAAATCTTTGTTTCAACACTTCTGTCTCACAAGTGAAGGCTGAGAAAGCTCCCACACCAGTTCCAAAATAAATATCTTATCAACTGAATGGTGTCATGGAAATATTGACTACAAAATTCTGTGAAAATAGCCAACCCATAATAAATGGATTTCCATATAGTTCATTCCTAGATACATTACTAAGCTATGACAAGGAGTAGAGAAATCTCAGAAGAGATGTCTTTTAAAAGTCTGTCCTCTGTTAATAGTTTGGGCTTAGAAAAAACTCTTGAAAACCAGAAAGTAATGTATATAAATAATGCTTAAGATCAATTTTCTATCTTCGTATTGTTTTAAATAGCTATCAAACAGAAATAATGATAAATTATAGCATGTTGAATACTGCAACACAGTATTTACAAACATATACTCAAATTCTAAAATGTTGTGAAGGTTGACTCTGTTTCCCTCTGGTGAACAGGGATGGCGTGTGTAGTCCACAAATGTGTGGGAAATTTTTTTTAATGAATACCCATATTTCTGTGCAAAGCAGGATATCTGTCGGAGGATGAATGTATTCAATTTTAGGGTTTATCTAAAGTAGGGAAAATGTTCAATAATTACCCAGTATTGCTACCATTTGTTTAGCTCCTCTGGGGGGTTGTGAAGGAGGGAGAAGGGTTCTGAGCTTGGGAGAAGACAGGCTGAAACAGCAGGGGCTTCAAAGTAAGGGAGGGTTCTGTGAAGTGGGAATGTTGGCTAGGAAATAAGGGAAAGATTTCTGAGCCTGGGAGAGGGGGTGATTTTAAAAAAGAGTAAGGGAAAGGCTTCAGAACCTGCTTAGAATGGGGGAGTTAGCCCGTGTGGGATGGATTGGGAAAGTTCAGCTGACAGGAGATGACGGTTTTAACAGCCCTAAACATTTTCTCCATAAAGATACTCATTTAAATAAGTTTTGTGTTTAAAGGTCACAAATGTTGTAAAATTTCTGTATATCAATTTCTGTTAAAGTCTGTTATAATATCTGTGGTATGAGGGTGAGGAAGTGAGAGGCCAGGGTTAGCCACTGCACTAGAATTCCAATTTAAAGAAGGAAGCTTGGGTTTGGGAATGTGGTTGAGATGTTAGATAATAATTTGGTTTTGTTATTAGGATATTTAACCGACTCCAGGTTAGATTTGATTGAGTTTGGTGCACTTCTTTAGTTGAGATTTATAACCAAACAGACAGCCACCTCCTTAAAATCGTCTTTAGAATTTATAAAGATTGATTATTCTTAGCCTTAATCTGATATTGAAGTCACTGATTATTTAATTCCAACCCTATAAAAACTAACTTGATGATTTATTGATCTGACCCTGATTTGATTTTGATTTGATTGTTGTATTGCTTCAGTCTTAGCATTATTAATAATTGCTTATCTTTGGTGATGTGTGTTCATTATTTCATTTCTTAGTATCTTTTTCATTTTAAAAAAAAAATAAACTAAGTCACATTTTTTTGAATAAGCAACATGACCTGGATAGATGTCATCAGTCAGCCTACCAGTCTGACCAGCTCTGTCTAATTACCCTTTGGTTATCACATAGGAGAGTACCATTTATAGAAGCTTAGAGCAGAGAAAGCTAAGGAGGAGAAAGTGTGATTAATTTTTTCAAAGGCAGCATAGAGATCAAGAAAAGCAAGTGGAGAGAGGAACTCTTTAGACTTAGCTATGAAAAGGTCATTCAGAAAGTTCCTAAAAACATATCTGTAATTAATGTTTACATGTATGCCATTGAGAGTTTCTAAGACTAAGTACAGTGGGTACTTTATATTACAACTAATATACAACTAAATCCTTTTTTCCAAAGGAAAAAGACAAAATAATCTGTATAACTGTGCAGCAAAATGCCTATTGCTTCACTAATTATGGGACATAATCTTAGAGCTGTAGTTTTTGACGGCTAATATTAGCCCTTACTGAAAACCTGGAGTGAGACAAAGCACTATGCAGTGCTCTGGAATAGAGTCCCAGCTTCTGTTTTATGTAGTTTCAATATGAAGCCAACCCTTCGGTGTCACTGAGAACAAAGAACAATTAAATACAGATAAATACATTCCTTTCAGACTTGGAAAGGTTGCTCTTGATCACTAAAACCTTTGCAGCTATTGCAATTCCCTGTACCTATGCCTCACACAATGGGGCCTCAATCATGTTTGGTTTACTAGGTTGCTATCACAAGATAAATAATTACAATAATAATAACATATATGTAAGTAAAATTGTCAAAAGCAGCTGCTTAGAATTGGGTACCTAAATCTGCCTTTGGGCACACATCAATGGCCTGATTTTTTTCAAAAGTGCTTGTTTATTTTTTTAAAAAATAATGAAAAATAATAGGAATCAGATATTTATTTTCCTTTTTAAAATTAGATATAAGAAAAAATATGAATATCAATCCTTATTCTGGTGGAATAACTCATTGATGGAAGCTTCATTTTCACTTTTCATTCTCCCCAAAAAGAAATATTATCTTTCAAGTTGAGCATGTCCATTTCCTATGCACTAATTCTGATAGGAAAAAAAGGAAGCATTTAATTGAATTGATGCCTCAGCTGTTAATGGTATTTGTGCCGGTTTTCAATAGCTAATGGTAGAGTTAATGTAATTTGATTTCTGAGCAATTAAGCAGCACATTTAGGACCGACAAAATGATTAATTTGGATTTTTGTCAGCAAGCCAAAATAACGGTTAACACTTTTTTGTGAAATTCTAATGAAATATGGTTGTTTAATTAAAATTCAGTCTGGGGGTCTAAATAACTCAGGGAATTGGTAAAGGAATATGGTACCTTTCACCTTAAGACAAAAGCGATCATCGCAATCAGCACTAATTGACAGTGTTGGTGGCATTCACAGCAGGAAGACTAAGAACTAAATAGATCTGACTGAATTACCTTCTCATCCCAGAGCTAACCCCTCCCAACAGAACTGAGGCACATTGGCAAAGAGAACCAGGGATACTTTCATACCTCTCGCTTGTGCCCTATTTGACCTGTGGATGAACAGAGCTCTTCAGACTCCAGCACTCTTTAATGCACATTGAATTCACCCTAAAGTTTAGAAAAGGAAAGGCAGAACACAAAAGCAATGTGAAATTACAATAAAATATAAATATTGCACTATAAAGCATATTAGAAAAAATGTGTCTGTCTACGGGCAGGTCTATACTACTGCCTAAGTCGATGTAATGTATATAACTTGCTGCCCCTGAGCAATGCAAGTTTCATGCTATCCACATCAGCGCTGTCAGCGGGAGACACTCTCCCGCTGACATAGCTCCTGCTTCTTGCTGAGGTGGAGTAATTAGGTCAATGGGAGAGAGCTCCCCCATTGGCATAGGACGTCTTCACGAGAGGGGCTACAGTGGCGCAGCTGTGCCGATGTAGCACTGTATTGTAGACTTGCTGCTCCTCCTTTTACTGCTTTTAAGCCTCTCTGTGGTCTGAAGCAAAAGGAACTGACCATCAATTCTGCTCTTAGTGGCAAGAAACTATAGAAGTTGGCAACAAAGACTGGAGAAAACAGGATTTATGACTTACAGGCAGCAAGAAGGAACAACAACCAAAGACACAGATGGGTACCTGCAATATAGAGTAATTCAGTCTAGGATATTTTGCACTACTGTGTGTTTTAAACAGGCTTTGGAGGTAATTAAACCGAGTAAGAAATAAGAGAAAAGAAAGATAGACACTGGAGAGAGACATAGATTCATTATAGAAATATGTTTATGCATCTCAGAAAAATGTAAGCTGAATGCTGTTGAAGTTAGCAATGTGTCTCAGGGAGACACTTGACTAAGTGTTCCCCCTGCTGCAAAAACTCTCCCTCCTTTAGTTTATTTTTGCAATTTCCTAAAACGTAGTCTCCTCTTGAGACACTAATTTCTCTGAATAGATCTGCCTCCTTTCTGTTTTCTGAATCCTCCCCTGATGGTTCTTGTTTTTTCAGTTTCCTATCCAGTCTCCTTCTCCTGCAATCAGTGGCCCAGCAAGGGTGTAGGATTTTGTTTTGTTTTGTGACACCTCAGGTTCTAATCTTTTTTTCCCCAGTTTCTTTCCATCTTATTCTCCCTGGCACTATGCCAGTTAGCTTACCTCTGATTACTGCTTTGGCAGCTGCTCAGCTGCTCCCTCTGGAGCTGTCCTTATATCATTAAATCTAGTGTAAGTCTTGATTTCCCCTCCCACCGAGTTCCACTTCTATAACCAAGTCTTTTAACATCAGGTTAATCAGTTCGCAGAATATATGTCCAGAAAGGCCTGTCCATTCAGTTAACCTATTGAGAAACAGTAAGCTATTTGTTTAGGAATTCAAGGTTAACACCTGCATTTATAAAGAGCTACAGTGTTGGAGGATAGATTGCTCATCATTCTGCCCTTCCTGTTTTAATGACGGGGAAAAGAATTAACCTTGGGTTACTGTATTTAGCTTTCTTGAAGACAATGGGCCAGGTCCGCAGCAAGTATAAATCAACATAGCTGACTGACTTCATTGGACTTCAGTTACATCAGTGCAGGTATGCCAGTTTACACCAACTGAGGATCAATCAGGCCCAGTATTTCCAAAGGAGGATTGTCAGAATAGGTTTCTCACAAAGATATGCTTAAACATGGATTAAAGAAAATGTGCAAATTAAAATTATGGATTGGTTCCGTAATGCACAACAAAGTCATAAGGAAAATATCTGTGCTTTGGTTTTGATTGTTAGTCAAATTGTATTGTGGTGTTTGTGCCGACCCCAAACACCCAGCAACAACAGCTTCACTGCAGGGCTTGTATTTAACTGAATACAGTTCTGGGGAATTTAAAAATGGACCTTCAACGTCTAGAGGACTGCTGTTATGACACAGATTTGAAATAAGTACTTTGTGCAACAAGAATGTTAAATATTTGAAAAGTTAATTTGGGACAATGTGAAAAGAGCCCAAACCATCATAATTTGGGAGCCCAAATGCTATCTGCTGACAAACTTAATGAAGTCACCTGTTTGTTGATACAGATAATGTCAGCAGCTTATCAAAACACATTTGCATGTGGTGTGTTACAAGAAAGCTTGGACTCAATGAGACTATAATGTGTTCATATATTCCCCAGGCTGTGCTACCCAGAAGGGGCTGAGTTTGTTATATGGAAATCAGCGAGACACAGAGGGTCAGCTTCTTGAAGCTATCCTTTGCTCACCCTGTGCGCCTGAAGGATGGGGTTGGAGATGGCGAGAGGTAGCTTACATCCAGCATTGTACCCTCCTGATCCTTGGCCTGTTGAGTGCCTATCTGGTCCTGACGCACAACTTTGACCAGTCTAGTGGAGAGATGCATTCACTTATGGAAATATCTCCAAATGGAAATAGAGGCTCACTACTTGGTACATTTAAAATTGATGTTGGACCGGGTGACATTGTAATAATAGTATGACAGGAAGCAATCCTGTACGGGTAGTGACATGCACTACATGGATGTCCTAATAGGACTTTTCCATTTCTAGAACAAGTACCTCAGCTTTACTAAGTCCTCATTGCATCACTCTAGTGGCATAAAGAGAACTGGCAGCTGAGGATTCCCCAGTGTGAGGAACCTCTAATGGGAGCCGAGCCAGCTACATCAGCTCTACTTCACTTGGTCCCTGCTGCACACCCATCCCTCCCTCGGCGGTGAGTAGTGAATATGCCAGGGATCAGAGGAGATGTGGCTGCAGTGTATTATGATCTCCCAATGCATCGTGGCATAACAACCTCTTAAGGGCTATTATAAATGTATAGTAATTAATAGAAAACAGAAGCTAGGAATTGTAGAAAATTGTTGAGGGAAGCAAAAGGCGAAATTTATGACCAGTGTGGTTAAGGACAATATGAAGGAGTTTTTAAAGTATATTAAGAACAAAAGGAATCCTAAAAATTGTATTGGTCCATGAAAATGGTAGAATTGACTATAATTATACAGGAAAGTCAGAAGGGTTTAATAAACATGTTTGTTCTGAATTTGGGGGAGGAGGGATAAAACAGATGTAGTGATCTGTGATGTTGATCAAACACTTTTCATTCCAACAGTAACTTGGGAAGATGTGTAACAGCAGCTGCTAACGCTAGACATTTTTAAATCGGCCGATCCCTATAACTTGCATCCAAGAGTTTTAAAAGAACTGGCTAAGGAGTGTTTGGACTGTTAATTTGATTTTAAGCAAGTCTTGGAACTCTGGGGAAGGTCCAGAAGACTGGAAGAAAGCTAATTTTGTGCCAGTATTTAAAAAGGGTAAATAGGATGACCCAGGTAATTATAGGCCTGTCAGCCTGACATTTATCCTTGGAAAAATAATGGAACCATTGATACAGGACTCAATAAAGAATTAAAGGAGGGTAATATAATTAATGCCAATCAACATGGAAAACTGACCCATATCTTTTTATGAGATTACAAGTTTGGTTGATAGAGGTAATAGTGTTGATGTAATGTACTTAGACTTCTGTAAGATGTTTGACTTGGTAACACCTGATATTTTGATTAAGAACTAGAACAGTACAAAATTAACATGGCACACATTTAATAGATTTAAAAATGGCTAACTGATAGGTCTCAAAATGTAATTAAATGGAGCAATCATCTTCAACCAGGTATGTTTCTAGTGGGGTCACACAGGGATCAGTGCTTGACCCTACACTATTTAAAATTGTTCTCAATTACCTTAAAGAAAACCTTAAACAATTAGAGATAAATTTTGCCAGTAAAACAAAGATTGGGGGAATGGTAAATAATGAAGAGGACAGGTCACTGTTAAAGAGTGGTCTGGATCACAATGGTAAGCTGGGCGGAAGCAAACAATATGTGTTTTAATACAGGCAAATATAAAGTCATACATCTAGGAACAAAGGATGTGGGCCATATTTAGAGGTTGGAGAATCAGTTCTGGGGAGAAATGACTGAAAAGGATTTGCATGTCATGGTGGATAATTAGCTGAATATGAGCTCCCAATGTGATGCAGCATCCAAAAGGGCTAATGTGATCTTTGGATATGTGATTTGCTTAGATATATGGTGTAAATTGGGGACTCTTGAGTAAGATGTAGGAAGGTTATGTAACCTCTATGTTTGGCAGTGGTGTGACCACTATTGGAGTACAGTGTCCAGTTGTGGTGTCCACTGTTCAAGGAGGATGTTGATAAACTGGATAGGATTCTGGGAAGAGACACGAGAATGACTGAAATATTAGAAAACATGCCTTATAGTGAAAGGCTCCAGGGACTGAATCTCTTTAGCTTAGCAAAGCGAAGGTTTGAACACAGTCTATAAGTACCTACCTGGGCAACAAAAAATTTGATGAAAAAGTGCTCTTCAATCTAGTAGACGAAGGACGATCAAGCTCCAATGGTTGGAAGTTGAAGCGAGTCAAATTCAGCCTACAACTAAGGGTACATATTTGTAACTGTGAGGGTAATTAACCAGTGGAACTTACTAAGGGCTGTGTGTGCTTCCTCACTGGAAATTTTTAAAGCAGGAGTGGATGTTTTTATAAAAAAAAGTTGCCTAGTTCAAGCAGGACTTAATTCAGGGAAGTACTATGGCCTGTGTTATGAAGGAGGTCAGACTAGATGATCACAATTGACTCTTCCGGTTGTATAATTTATGAAATCAGTGAAATTTAGATCAATGAAACTAGTTGCCTAAGTTGTTCCAAAGCAAAACTGGCACCTGGCTGCCCACACTCAAAAACGCAGAGATTCCAAGCCCTGCTCTGCACATCTGAGGAGTCAGCTCTGTGTACAGTGGAAATACTTAAAGTGCATTAATTTCAGATTTAGTTGTGAATGCCTGTCAATGGAAGAAGTGAGGCTAGAACTCATGGTCTTCTGGCTTCCAGCTCACTGCATCTTCCTGTAGGACAAAACAGGTATTTTGATGGGAGGATCAGGAAGATGTGTTTTGTCTGTGTCCTGGCTGGAGGTCCAGTTTTGTGCTAATGTTACAGCTAGTGCAGTGTAGATTTACACCCTGGCTTGCTGTGCACTGAGTCTCCGTGTAGACAATATCACAGTCAACAAAGGAACTCAGAGGGAAACGGGAGGGGCGAGTGGTATCCTGTGCTGTACTGTCAGGATGCTCATTATATTGCTTGTGAGCAGAATATAAACCCTTTCCAGTGAAATGCAGCTTCATGGAAGTTTTTCTGAGGGGTACTGCCTGCCCACTTGGATATGGGAAAGCAAATTTGTTCAAATGAGAACTGCCCTGTCCCTCACACTGCCTCTCTTTGAGCACATACTCCCATTATACGTAAGGTTTATTCATAAGGGATGGGGGAACTGGGAAGAAACCCTCTGGTTACAATTAATTAGCAGCACATTACTGCCTAAATTTTCTGATTTAAGTGAGCAAATACAAAATAATGTACAATATCCACACATTAAGAATCAGGATTAAAGCTTTTAGGAAAAGATAATTTAATGATAAAGTTGTCATTTAAAATCTATAGTTTGAAAGTGTTTTAAATATTTTCAGCTGAAATACAGACAGAATGGAGAACTGATTCCACTGGGGCAAGAATGACAAACTTAATCTTTTCTACTTTGTTCAGTATAAATCAGCCATGCCAAAGTGCCCTGCAGAAAGTATGGGAGGCGGGTAGTAAACTCTGCTTGTTCCCTAATATTTTGTAGCTTTAGTGTTCTGAGCACGATCCAATTAAAGTCAATGGTGGCAGGAATGGGGCTAATAACCATCCAATTGTTACTTATTTAATTCATTTTGCCTAAAGCCTAGAACAGAGGCTCTTTCATCTGCTAGTGGAGTTATATCTCCAAATACTTACAAGTCATCTGAGAGCCAGACTTAGGACTTTCAAAGTCACAATTCCCTCCCTGGCTACTAGAGCTGAGCAAATAATGTTTTGTTTTGTTTGGTTTGGTTTGGTGGCTGAACTAAAAAATCAGGAAAACAAAATCATTTTGGGCTGACTCAAAGTGGAAATTTTAAATTTTTTCTCGCAAAAAAAACCCACCCAACATTTTCATTCCATTTTTGTGGGTTTTTTGTTGTTTTGTTTGTTTTTTTACAGTTTTAAAGCTATCTAAATGTTGAAACAAAATGTTTCAAATAGAAAAGATGAAACGTATTGTTTTTAAAACGTTGAAATGTTTTGACTTTCTGCTTTGGTCAAAACTATTCACCATATTTGATCCAAGTTCATGAGTAAGTTTAGTTGGCCCCAAACTGTCTTTTTGAGTGAATAAATTAGTCATCCAAAAATGTTGTCTTACTCTATTGGCTACCTTGTTGCTACGGGGGGGAAGTTGCATACTATCCAGAAATCTGAAGTTTGCAAAGTTGTAATGAGTGATTTTTTCTCAGTACTAATATATCACATCAAATAAAACAGGTTACCTATTAATACACCCATTAATAAGTCACAAAACAAGGACTGCAAAACATCTACAACCTACTGATTGTCAGAAAAGCAAAACAAACAAACAAAAGTGAAAGATAAGGAAGAAAATGTATTCCAGATTTTTGAGAAAGCTAGGTGGCAACGTATTTTGTCACATACAATAAATATTTTTATTATCTGAATAATAAACAACAATGATGTTGCTGTATTGGTCAGTTTCTAGCAGCACACACCAATGTAGATAATCAAAAAGATTTCACAGTCCACAGAAATGAACTAAATATGCAGCAGGCCCTGACTACTAGCCAGCTACAAGATGCGTTAAGTCTTGACCAACAAATTAGTTCCTGTTTGTTTGAACAATATTTAAAGATGAGGCAGCTAAACCCAATCTACTTTCTAGGCAAGCTCCAATTTGCTTAATTTTCAGCTCAGGGATCATTAAAAGAAAAAAAAAAAACTCCAGAAAACTACCAGCTGTTTAAAATACATATGGCAGATCTGACTCTAGTGCCTCTTTGGGGCCAGTTATCTAGGCTAAGATGACTACCCCAGACTTGGGAGTACAGTGGACTTCAGTACACAGTTACACCTCGCAAGAACAGGCTCGCAGACTCACCAGCTCAGGCACAGAGTCTGCCCCAAGAGCTAATGGTGTTTGACTGGCCCATCAAAAAGCAAACCCACTTAATTCCAGGGACATAATGGGGGAGGAACATGCTCAGAGGTGGGTGAAGGGGGCAAGTTAGGGTGGTTAGTTATTGGGATGGAAGAGCCTTGAAGCCCTCAGCTCACCGCATCCAATATCCTTCCATACCTCGTGCAAGCCTTCCACTCGAGGACCCCATTGTCCCCGAGCAAATTCTGCCTTCAGGCACATCATCCCCAGTCCTCCAGCCTCCGCTCCTTCATCTCCCCTCCTAAGCCCCATGCTTTCCCTGTCTTGCCCCCTGCTCCTCTAGCCTCCCTGCTCTGGCTTTCCCAGCCCTGTCCCCTCCACAGCCCCAGATGGCTCCTTTCTCCCTGCGGCCAGGCTGCAACCACTACCAGATGCTGCAGCTGTCTGTCTGCTGGTTCCAGCTTCATCCTCTGCATTGCTGCTGCTGCTGGCCCAGCTGAACGAAGAGCAAAGTGTGTGTGTGGGTGCTTCTGGGCCACATGCGGGGTGGGGAGTGATGTCAGAGTGAGGTGACCAGCACTGTGGGGAGCGGGGGTCACTCCAGCTCCTCAGCACTGGTCCAGATGTGTGAGATTTCAGAGGGTAGGTGTGAGTGTATGTGACGGGGTTCAAATGAGTGAATCTCACAATTCAGCCATGAAACTTGAAGTGCCTGTTGGTCTATAAAAGCAACAGATTGATTTCTCCCTCTGCACTGGCCCAGTTCTACTTGCCAGGATGTTGTAGGGGAAGATTAGTTTATTTTTAAGGTCAGAAGGGACCATTTTGATTTCCTGCATAACATAGGCCAAAGGACTTCACCCAGTAATTTCTGTCAAACTTGTAACGTCTGTTTGAGCTGGGGCATATATTATAGAAGACCCAAAACTCAACCAATGCCCACCCTTCTGGACGTGAAAGAAAGTACACCTGTACCCCGATATAACGCAACCCGATATAACATGGGTTCTCATACAACGCGGTAAAGCAGTGCTCTAAGGGGCGGGGCTGCTTTAATAACAGAAATGCTCGAGGCCAAAGCAAGTTCAATACAATGCGGTTTCACCTATAATGTGGTAAGATTTTTTGGCCCTTGGGAGACTAAAAATCTTACCACTTACCGGTGAAACCGTGTTATATCAAACTTGCTTTGATCCACCGGAGTGCGCAGCCCTGCCCCCCCCCCCGGAGCGCTGCTTTACCACGTTACATCCGGATTTGTGTTATATTGGGTCGTGTTATATCGGGGTCGAGGTGTAACAGTGTCTAAGAGGCAGCTTCCCTCTACCTTTTCAGAGCAGGGCGTTGTAGCTGTAGTGGGAAATTCGGGAAGTGCCTTATGGCCTGTTATTCTCCTGTATGGGTGCACTGTGAAAAGTGAGTAAAGATTGCTTTCAATATGCCATTTGTCTGCTCAAAAGTCTGTGAAGGACATTTTTCTGTGGGTTGCGTATGGCCATTAAGAAAGCTGGACTGTGTACAATCACTTGTACAATTAGGGGTAAGTCTTCTGAATTTTTGTAGTTGCTGGTGAGAGCCAGCTACTTGATATTGGTGGAGAAGGTAGTGTTGAAGTTTGATTTTTTTTTTTTTTGGGTAGTCTTTGGATGCCTTAACTTCATTTTCCTATGTTCAAATGTCTTCGTTTCTTTGACTTCAGTCAAATTACTCCACATATACTCTGATGAAACAGAGAATTTGGCCCAATGTAATCTCAGAATAAAACTGAAATGTCAATGAGAATTGCTTTAAATGGATATTGTCATTGGTGTATAGTAATACATATGATACTTCTTTTAGTTCTAACAATTTGCTGTGATTACAATACAATTCAATCCCTTGTATGCCGTTTCTAGTACTGAGTGCTCAGATGAGGAAAAGGCATAAGTTAATGCAATTATTTTCATTCCTAATTATGAATTTGTGTTCATGATATAGCACTTAATCTATCTTGTGTCATTTTAGAAATATTAAATATTACACATTTAAAATTGACTCCTTGAAGTTGGTAAAATAAGGAGAGAGATTGGTTAACCATCTCCACTTCTGAATGAGTCCATTCCTCTTTTTGTCCAAGGGTGTCTGAATGTTTGATGTCCTAACAACATTAATTTTACTGAAGTAAAATAAAAAAAAATGTCTGACCTCAATCCCAGTTCTCTATGTGGCCCTCTGACATTCTCTCTCTCTCTCTCCCCGCCACACCAAAGTTGGGAGGTGTCTTAAATTGGCCTCATATATTTTTCTGGTTTGTTTTTTGTGCTCCACTAAAAGTTGGTTAATAGGATCAATTGCAGAAGAGTGTTTCCCTTTAGTGGACACTCCCTCACTGCTTCTACTCTGTAGAGGAAACTGGTATTTGATGACCTTTTGCACCAGCAATTCTGTTTCCTGAAGCAGAAAATTAAGTTTTCTCTTTTTTACTGTGGAGAAACCAACGTGTCCCATAGTCATGCAAGACTGTCCTGACATACAAGCTGCAGAATGTGAAAACAGTGTGCCTTAGTAGCCAGGGCAGCAGAATCTGTATCAGAAATGGATGCAGTACTTCTGATTCTTATTCATACTAGGTCCCCTTTAAACTGGCCTGGCTGTGCTAAGAAGTCTTAAAGTGGGTATTCACTGACAGAGTGGTGTAGTGTGACCGTAGTGTAAATGAGACTCAGACCCCATATCTTCTCTTTCAGAACTGTATCTTGCAATAAATGTTCAGACTTCAGCAAGATTTCTGAATCTTACTAATACAAACCAGAATGGGGTCATGAAGTATGTTTACATAGCAAAACAAAAAACAAAACAAAAAACAGGGCAGCAAGTCTCAGAGCCAAGGACAAGTGACTTGGGCCCATGGTGCTTGCTCTACAGGGCTAAGGCTCGAACCTGGGCTCTTAGACCCTCCCCTGTTGCCAAGTACTAGAGCCCAGGCTGTAGCATGAGCCTAGATATCTACACTTGTATTTTTGGCTCTGCAGCACAAGCCCTGCAAGCCTAGGTCATTTGACTGGCTCAGAGTAGGGTGACCACGTTTTCAAAAGGCAAAAGCGGGACACATGCAAGAGACCCACCCCACTCCATGACCCTGCCCCCTGCTCCTCCTCCTCCTCCCGAGGCCCTGCCCCCTGGCCAGGCTGTAAGCCAGAGCCAGGCCATAGTAAGAGCTGCCCCAGGAGCCTGGGCTGCTGTGGGGAGCCCTGGACCGTCCACATACCCTGGGAAGGGTGCCAGGGTGCCTGAAAGCTGCCTCCTGCCCTTGGCATGGACCTCAGGGGGGAGGGGAGGAAGAGGAGGAGTAGGGGTGAAGACTCATGGAGAGGGAGGGGCTAAGGCCCACCTCATTCCCCCTGACACACACATCAGGAAGAGGCTGGTGCCTTCCCTGAGCCTCCAGCAGGGAATCCAGGACAAATGCTGTCCCAGAGTCGTTCAGACTGGTTTCGGGACTTGAAGTCAGCATTTCGGAACTGTTCCACCCAGTTTGGCATGGGTGGTCACCCTAGCTCTGAGACTTGCTGCCCTGGAATTGTTTTTGTTGTATAGATGTATAAGTAACCTCAGACATGACAAGTGTGAATATTATAAGCACAGGTGTAAAAATAAGACAGAATTTGTCCCCACAGGGTAAGTTTCAGCATGGAATGCAGAAAGTAGGGGCCTGATCTTCAGCTGGTATAAATGCATGTAGGGCTATCAACATCAACAGAGCGATGCAGATTGATACCAGCTGAAAATCTGGCTATAGTTGCTTAGAATTCTGACCAGTAAATTTCACAGGAGTGCTGCTTTGCCAGCAGCCCTCTTAATGAGGTTCCCAACCGTCACACTGCTCACATTATAATTATTTGTTTAATCTTCAGACTCTGTTGGGTGTTATCTTGCTAGTTCTCCCACTTTAGCCAGGTTATGCTCATCTGGATGAGCTATGAAATGCCTCGCTAGATCATGTTGGTTACTGCTTCTCTGGGCCCTGTATCTGCATGTGGAAATTCAGAAGTCCACTTATTTAAACTGTTAATATTAAAAATAATTCAATCTTACAGTGGATTAATCCACTCTGCCCAATGCATAGCTAATTCAAATTAGTTTGGGTTTTTTTCTCAGGTCTTTCTCGATGGAAACTTTATTCCTCCCATAACAGTCTTCACATTAAAATTTTCTTCCTGAAGTTTATTCAGCTCCTGTTGTATGTATGTTACCCAAACTGCTATTGTGCACATCCTCTAAGATCTGAGGCAGCCAAAAGTGGTTTCCTGTCCAATTAAATTTAGTATTTTGCCTATATGTCTCAAGTGAAAGACTGAAGCTATGTGTAAAAATTAGTCATAAGTACCATGTTCTAGTTTGTTCATCAGTGGATGGCACAGCCTTTCCTTTATCCTACTCATCCAAAGTTAATCAAAAAGAAAATGTTTAAATTAGGCTGGGTTTCAAAATGAATAATGTATACATTTTTTTCTGGCAGAAAATATGGAATAGTGAAAATCTAACCCTTTTTCTAGCCTGAACAAAAGTGCAAGGTAATCCAATCAAATGAATAGAAATGACACAGAGGAGCATTACACTCATATTAGAGATGCTTTGAATCTTGTTATTCATGCTCTGTTGTTGGCAGACGGCTTAATGTATTAAAACAGGCAAGAGAGCTTTGCAGGCCGTATGGCTTCATAGGAGTCCAAATGGAGACGGTTCAGGCAGTAGCTCATTGTAGTTTGAGGACTGACTGAGAGAAGAAAATGGCTCTGTGTCACACTGAATTAGCAAAGTACCAGTGCAATGCATAGACAAAGCTTAATGACAAACATTGTGCTGGCAGACTGAACGCTGGCTAACTTGTACAAAGCGTACAATACTTTTCCATTCTTTGGACTACATACTGTACAGGTGACATAGGTCTTTTTAACAAAGTCAGGCAGACTCAAAAAGAAGACAATAGTTACAAAAGCAAGGGGTATTGAAAGAGAGGAGAAAATTTGTTGTTGGGCTATTCCACTCACATTGTGGATTTCATATATAGTGGTCCAAACTTCTGCTCTGATGTACTTCCTGGATTTCTGTGTCAATGTATAAAATAATAATTTCTACATCTCTGTCCATAAGATAATAACAGATTATGTTACTGAGCCCTTTTAGAAAGCTTTTGGCTGTTTCTCAATGCCAGCCATATTTTGGACCGGAGCGTACGGGAAAAACAAGTCCCCCCACCCCTTTCCCCCGCTCATTTACGGAAAATTAATTCTCCTTCTTGCAGTCAGCCTGCTTTAATCATATTCAACAGTGGGGTCCTCTTCTTCAGAGTTCAAGCAAATTAATAGAGTTGGGGTCTCAAATTCTTTTCCTACGGCCTCGCCTTGATCCTGCCAGTGGAAAAATGTTCCTAATAGACTTGCTTCCCCAGTCTGCTGTGGCCACTTTTTGCTTCATGTTGTACGAAGTAGGCTTAAACCAGCTGGGGATTCCCGGCACAGAATTCCCCCATGGAGGTGGAATCTTCATGGGCATTGAGCGAGGGGACACAGTGTAGCTGCCTCCTACACCCGCTGCCCACCCCCACTCACCATAAGGGGAAGAATGGGGTATATCAGAGGTGGGGCTAGAGGGTTATTGGGGATGGGAGCAGGGGTAGCAGAGCTGAGCTGTACAATGCCTGACTCTCTGATGGGCTGAGGGACTTTACAGCAGCAGTGCCAACACCAAAAGTTAGTGCCTGGGCCTGGGCCAGGCAGTTGGAGTCAATATCTTGTGACCACCACCACTCTGCCTGGATTTAAAGGAGAATGAGGGCCAACAGTTCTCTTAAAAATGCATACCAAGGGCTGGAGGCAGTGTATACTCCATCGTGATGATTATTTCAGCTAACTAGCCAGATTCTGAGATACATCATCTACCAGAATAAGGCCTGATGTGTCAGTCTGTTCTCCAGAGTATTGAATCAAGAAATTGTAGAAATGTAGGGCTGGAAGGGACCTCAAGAAGTCATCTAATCTGTCCCCCAGTGCAGAGACAGGACCAAGTATAATCATAGAATCATAGAATATCAGGGTTGGAAGGGACCCCAGAAGGTCATCTAGTCCAACCCCCTGCTCAAAGCAGGACCAATTCCCAGTTAAATCATCCCAGCCAGGGCTTTGTCAAGCCTGACCTTAAAAACCTCTAAGGAAGGAGATTCTACCACCTCCCTAGGTAACGCATTCCAGTGTTTCACCACCCTCTTAGTGAAAAAGTTTTTCCTAATATCCAATCTAAACCTCCCCCACTGCAACTTGACTGGGCCATCACTGTCCTGTTTGTCTAACCCCTTCTTAAAGCCTCCAGTGATGAGGATTCCACAACACCTTTTCCAGTGCTTAACTAACCTTATAGATAGAGAGCTTTTCTTAATATCTAACCTGAATCTCCCATGCTGCAGATTAATCCAATTCCTTCTTTTCCTACCTGAAGAACAATTGATGACAACCTCTTTAAAACAGCTTTTAACATATTTGAAGACTGTTATTAGGTTCCTCCACCCCTCAGACTTCTTTTCTCAAGAATAACATGCTCAGTGTTTTTAAACTTTCCTCATAGGTCGTGTTTTCTAAGCCTTTTACTATTTTTGTTGCTCTCATCTGGATTCTTTTCAATTTGTCCACATGATTTTTTAAAGTGTAGTGCCCAAAACTGGACCCAATACTCCAACAGAGGCCTTACTTATGACAAGTAGAGCAGAACAATTACTTCCTTTGTCTTATGCATGACATTCTTGTTAATACACTCCAGAATATTTGCCTTTTTTGCAACTGCATCACATTATTCGCTCATATACAATTTGTGGTCCACTATAACTTTTTCAGCAGTCTACTGCCTAGTCAGTTATTCCCCATTTTTTGGTTGTGCTTTGTCCTCTTCACTTATCTTTATTGAATTTAATCTTGTTGATATAAATCAGACCAGTTCTCCAATTCATCAAGGTCGTTTTGAATTCTAATCCTGTTCTCTAGAGTGCTTGCAACCCCTCCCAGCTTGGCATCATTCGCACATTTTATCAGTGTACTTTCCACTCTATTGTCCAAGTCATTAATGAAAATACTGAATAGTACCAAACTCAAGAAACACCTCTGCAGGTCCCCAGTAGATATACCCTCCAACTTTGATAGTGAAACTTTGATAACCACTCTTTCAGTCTGGTTTTTCAACCAGCTGTGTAGACCATATTTTCCTAGTTTGCTTATGAGAATGTCATGTGGGACTATTTCAACACGTACTGTTTCCCCCCTACCCATTAGGCCAGTAATCCTGTCAAGGAAGTTAATTAGATTGACAAATTATATTTGTTCTTGACAGATCCATGTTGACTACTATTTGCCACCCTATTATCCTCTAAGTTCTTATAAATTGATTGATTAATAATTTGCTCCAGTATCATTCCAGGTATTGAAGCTGGTCTGAAATTTTCTCGGTCCAGTTTGTTCCTCTTTTTAGGATAGGTACTATGTTTGCCCTTCTTCAGTCCTGTGGGACCTCACCTGTCCTCCAGGACTCAGTTCTCAGAGATAATTGCTAATGGTTCAGAGATTGGTTCAGCTTGTTTTTAAGTACCCTAAAGTGAATTTTGTGAGACATGGAGGAAGGCTACTAATGGAGTTGTTCAGGGATCGGACTTGGGACAATTCTTATTCAATATTTTATTAAAAGCTTGGGATGAAAAGTAGGAGGGTGCCAGTGAAATTGATGATACAAAGTTGAGAGGCATCTTCAGTACAGAGGAGGATCAGAATATTATTCAGGAAGATCTGGATGACCCTGAAGACTGGAATTGCAGCAATGGGATGAAATTCAAAAGTATGAAATAGAAGGGCATGCATTTAGGTTCTAATAATAAGAATTTCTGCTGCAAGCTGGGGGCTGATCAGCTGGAAGCATCAGATGAGAGAGACCTAGATCTGTGGGTTGATTACAGGATGTCTATAAGCCACTAATGTGATGCAGCTATGAAGAAGGCAACTGCAATAGTAGGAAGCATTGGGTGAGGCATTTCCAGTAGAGATAGAGAAGTATCAATGCCATTGTACAAGGCAGTAGTAGGACCTCATTTGGAATACTTTTACAATTCTGCTCACCCACATTCAAGAAAGATGAATTCACACTGGAACAGGAGCAGAGAAGAGTAGCCGGATGATCAAGGGACTGGAGGGTGAACCTTACGAGAGTAGACTGGAAAAGCTTGTTGTGTTTAGTCTAGCAAAAGAAGGCTGAGAGGAATATGATTGCTCTCTATACATACATTGGTGGGTGAAGGGGGAGAAATATCAGGAAGGGTGATGAGCTGTTTAGGACAATGTTGGCAAAAGAACAAATGGATATAAACTGGCCACGAACAAATTCAGTCTGGAAATTAGAAGGTTTTTAAGCATCAGCGGGGTGAGTTTCTGGAACAACCTCCCAATGGGGGTGTGGAGGAAAACAACTTAGTTAGTTTCAAGAGAGAGCTGGACAAAATTCTGAGTGTAATTGTATGATGGAGTTGCTTATGATGGTAGGTCGCAGGGCTCAGCAGCCCAGGGGCTTACTTCCAGGTTGTTTTATGTTACTAACAGCTCATGCTTCAGGTTTTCAGCCAGCCACCTGAGGGGTCAGGAAGGGATTCCTTTTCCCCCACCACACACAATGTATTCTAGGAGGGTTTTTTATCCCCTTCCTCTGGAACATCAGGGATGGCATAGCTGGAGATGGGATGTTCGGCGGATAGAGCCAGGGCTCCGAAGTGGCACTGAGATTTCTCTCTCTCACACACACGTGCCTGACTGGCTGGTTTTAGCTGACATGCACAGACTGATCGCCATATGTGGAGTAGGAAAGAAATTTTCCCTCAGGTCAGACTGTCAGTGACCTTGGGTTCTTTTGCCTTTTCTGTAGGAGGTGGATGTGGGTCACTTGACATAATTGTCTGGGTATATCTCACTTAATCATTCTCCTCCCCCCCCCATTCCAGTGTCCTCAGGCTCTGCTGCATCTCAATGTAACAATATGAAAGTTCTAGCAGATGCTGGAGAGAACTGTTTGGAAGGGACACCTCTTATATAAGTGTCTGGGAAGCCATAGGGTGAAGAAGGCATTTTGCAAGCATCCACAATGAAGCTGGAGTTTGTCAATTCACCTTGTGTCAGACTGAGACCTTATATTGCAGATGATCCAGACTCAACGAAGCATAAAACATTCGGTCCCTTCTATTCTCTGCTGTGGCACATAATAGTCTAATCTCCTGTGGGCTGTGATACTTTGATCTAATTTCTGTTGTTGGATTTATAGTACAGGTGCTGGGTGGTATTGGTGGCCTGTGATATACAGGACGTCAATATATTGGGTGGTCCCTTCTGGCCTTAAACTCTATGACTATGACTTGAATACATATCATTTCACAAAATATTTTTCACCTGTTCTTTCCCTAGTCTGGCTTGTGTTTCTTTTCCCTTGTTGTTAATGTTACTTGGGTTAAGCATCTGGATGTAATTTACTTTTTTTGCTGAAGACAAGCAATATAGGGATTAAACATGTCAGTCTTCTTGATGTTGTCCGTAATTAGCTCTCCTTCCTTGCAACCTCAGAGACATTAGCCGATTTGATTGAGACAGACTGACCGTATGAATTCTGTGGGTTGTTGCCTCAGATGTATGGGGAGATGTCAGCAAACCTGTAAAGTGCTTGTAACCACTATGGCTTATTGCTAAAAGCAGCAAAGTCAGCAGCCTGTAAATTGGCCATTCAGCAGTCTCAGCTTGACCAAGGCAGGAGGGGAGGGAGTTTTGGGTACCACAGAAAGGGCAGCTTGACTCTGGGTTCTTCCTGATAAGAATTGTGTTGAAATTGCTGATACATACATTTTAGAAGAGTAGGATGTGCCCCAGGAATGCCTACTGGGGCCTCAAGGCTGCAAACTCTGGAAAAACCCACACCTGGTTAATCAATAATCAGAAGGAACCTCTTGCTTGACCATTGAAACTGCTTACTTAACAAATTTTCTTTAAGGGACATGTGATTCTATTACTTATGTGTAAATAAGGGGGCAAAGTTTGACGTAATTGGACTCTTCTGGACTCTCCCTCTGGAAACTTCTTGCAGTCCCCACCGGCAGACGGAAGATTTGGCTACTGAAAGCCTGCCGCTGCGTCACTCGAGAGCCACTCTCAGCTTCGTTAATTATCAAGGGTTGGGGGTGTTTTACTAGCCTTTTGCGGATGTGTGTAAGTGCTTGAGACTAAGTAAAGTTTAGCTTTAAGTGAAAGCTTTCTTGTGTTGGTTGTCCTGTTTGTGCCAGCCATCTATCAGTCTGACGTCTGGGTCTCCCCTGATTTATTTCCTGACACCACCTCGCACAGAGAAAAAGTTACCAAGAGTTTTGGGTTGAAAGAACCCTGGGTAACACAGATGGCTCAAGTCTTTACACAGATATCGCACTATGATACAATCAGAGTGCCACCTAAAACGGAAATATTATTAGGCAGTATATATTTGTTCATGGCTTTCTTCTCCGTAAGTAGAAGCCAAGGTATATTATAACAAGGGGACTTCCAAACACCAAACTTTTGTTTTATGCTCAGCTTCTAGTGACAAATAAAGTCAAATGATTTGAATAATTGCTTAATCTTTGAATAGTTTTGATATTTAACTGTTTTGACATCTCCTTTTTTCTATGCCTTATCCATGCTTCTGCAACACCAATCATTGTCTTACCCTGCCCTCAGCCAAAGCAAATCCTTCCTCTTCTCCAGTCTTTCCCTAGTCAATCATCACTCCCCATATTGAACCCCAATTAACTCTCTCCCAGTAGATTTCATGCTCTCTAATTCTTTGTGATCCCCCAGAATAAAAACTTCTTGTATTTGCTGATGAAATTCCATGATGGTGCATTTGTCCACTGAGGCTGAGACCCCTGACCAAAGGAAAGTGCTCTTTAAGGATTACTATAGAAATCCCTGCTATAGTAAAATCTTTTCTGAAACCTTATATGAAGCCTTAGGGGTAAAGATAAAGAGGGAAGGTGTACATTGCACCTTGGAGGTCCCTTGTCCTTAAATTATGGGACACAGTGAAGTAGAATAGTCATTAGTTAACTAGTAAACCACTTGATATTGCATATCTCTACAATGTCACCTGTTGTTTACATCTCTAAAATAAACAGACCAAGTCATTTTTAGTCCTTTATTTGATAAGCCTTCAGAAATCTCCTACTGTAGTAGCTCTTTTCTGAATTCAGCAATGTCCTTCTGAGAATGCAGTAACACAATAAACTAAACTAGAGACAAGATTCAGAGCACTGACAGAATCATTTATACAAGGCCACTTTGATATTTTCTGTGTTATTTTCTATCCCATTTATACTGCAACCTATTATCCTTCAGCTTGTCCTCCTTAAGTCTTCATCACCAGCCAGTGCTCCCTTCCTTGGCAAAAATACCAAACATGATTCTGCTCTGGGGACAACTGGTTAGACAACCACATTTTTTTATTATCAGCCCCTTATCTTCACTAGTTCCTTGTTCAAAATCATTACCTGTCAATCCATGCCCTCCGCATAAAATCATTCTAAATCAATCAGTACTTCATGTAGATAAATCATGACTCCATTTCTGCACTCCTTACTCCAGCAAAACTTCTAGTAGATTCACTGGGAATTTTGCATGAGTAAGGAGCACCCCAAACCCTATGTCCCTTGTTCACACACACATTCTTACAGGTGTGCCAAGGATTTTGAAAGAACGGAGTCTGTGCCCAGTTCTGGTTTTCCCTAGGGGAGGGCTTCCTGAATGTCGAAGAGGCTGTGTTGTTAGCTCTCCCACTTTGATTGTAGAGGTGAAAATGCTGAATTTTAACAAAGAGGAAATTTCTCCAAAATGTTCAGTAGTTATTGACATTAAGTAGATCTAAATTAAAACAAAAAAACAAAACAGAGACTTGTAAACTATCTGACTAAAATCCCTTCTCTCTGTTGCTCTGCTTTTGCTCTCTTGTCCATTGTGAAGGCATCATTTCACTCATTATTGTCTTTGTATCATCTTGTGAGGACTAGTGTCTTAGGATATTTGAAAATGGAAATAAATTATACATGAGTTCACCTTTTCTTGCTATTTTTTATATTTCAAAGAATTCGGTATTGATTAAAAGCTCTTTTTACTGTGAAGTGAGCTAGAAGCATATGTATTTTTGTAACTTATCAACAGGTGTATTTTTTTCATTTTACTTGACGTTAGGCAGGCAACACTAAAGATGCCCCAGTTATCCTAATAATTCCACTACCTAGCTTTAGAAAAAAATTAAAATTCAGCTTTCTCTCTTATATAGAAGTAATTCACACGCATACATTCTGCTTTTTAAAGTGATTATTTATTTACATATATTTGAGTAAAAAATCTGGTTCCAAAACACCAGAAAAAAAAATGTTTAAAAATAATGATCATAGTTATGTTGCACTTTTCATCTGAGGATTTCAAAATGCTTTACCAAAGTTAATTACATAAATTTCACAAACCAATCGTGTGATATGTTGGTGTTGTTGTTTTATACTGAGACACACAAAGTCTCCATGACTTTCCCAATTTCACACATTTAGTTGGAATATTGAGGATGGATTTCAGTAATTCTGAACCCTATTCTAACCACGAGACAAACAGCCTTAATACACAGCTCTTATAAACAGTAAAATACTCCTGGAACATGTGTATAATATATAGAAAATGATCAATACATAAGTAATAATGTAGATCCTTCTATCACTTTAATCACTTGAAAATGTGCATACATACAAATATATTAAACAGTAACTAGGGAGATAGTTCAATAAACATGTCAGCTCTGCTTCTGCACTGTGATGGCCAGTGGAAAATCAATTTCTGCTTTGTAGATGCCAGGTACATCTTGAACAGGGATCTTGGTGATTCCCACTAAAGAGTGAAAAAAGTGAGAGAGATGTCAAGGGAAAATATATGTTTAGATGAAAAATCAATTTTATTCATTTCAATTCCTCATTTTATGAATTTCATTACATCCAGTTCCATTTTAAAAATCCACTCTCTCAAATATAGCCAGTAATTGGTAAATGAAAGTTCAACTGGATTTAATAATTCATTCAGCTGGTCCTTCAAATATTTCAAGTTTTCTTCAATAAAATATAATAAAATTATGGAAGAAGATGGCATTAGTCTGGGTGAATTTAAACTCTTGTGTGAAAAGAATTTACTGAAGAAAAATTCATTCTCCATCTCTGTACATTACATAAACTCACATACTAAACTAATTCACTAAATACCCGTACCAGAACAAAGCAATTTACACTCATACAGTGCAATAGATACTTTTAGTCCAGGTGCTGATGATGATCAACTCCTCTGTCGGAATAACATACATCACAGCTCAACTTAGTACAGGGAAAATGCTACTGATTTCAGACATCAGACATGCACCACAGCTTGGACATCACTAATTGTCTTGATTTTTACAATTGAATATATTGGAGCATTGGCTTTTTTGCAGTAGGTTTAACATGACATTAATTCTTGACATTAACTATACTTTATCCTCCTAGTAATGAATTTTCATGCCTTTCACATTTGTAGTGGGATCTGTTCAGGGTGTTCTTTTGGAACACACAAACTCAAGATTGCTGCAAATGCTGGTTGCCCAGTGGGGTGGTCTATCCAGAGGAATTGTTGGTGGCCCACTGCACAAAGACAGGTTTTAAAATGCAGCTGTGCAGCAGAAGGCTGCAGAACTTCTCAGGGATAGATTGGGTTTTTAATAAGGGGGAGAGGAGCCTCATCTATGTAAATTCCCTGCCTCCTGCATGCTAAAAATACACGTGCCGATCTGGCACTCTTTTACATTATACCCTTCCCTCTGCAAGAACTCAGGCAATCTCTGGTATTTCTTAAAGCCCTACTGTCTGAAATAACCTTTCCACATAGCAGCCTGATTGTGAAGGGACTGAATACTTCCTGTTCTGTTTGTGTCAGGGGAAACATGGTAAAATTCTAATTCTGAGTCTACAAGGGGAAAGACTTCCTTGTATCCAATCAAGTACACAGAATCCTGGTAGGGAGTTTGCCTCTGGAGATCTGTGGAGACATTATCTTCTTCCATCACTATTTTAGTGGGGTAAGATAGGTAGGCCCTCTTCATATCCTTTTCAGATGGCTGTTAGAGTCACTCCTTTAGTCATATAGCCCCTTTTGAATGACTTCCCTGGATGACTGAAAAGGAGGAAATGGAACTGTTCCCTCAACAACTCCATATGTCTCCTCCCCCTATTTTCATGATCTCAATTACCAACAGAATGGGCAGAATATACAGCTTTCCCCACCAACCATGGGACAGACTTTCATTGTCACAGCATATCTGAACCAATATTATGTAGCTGTTCTTCAGGGGTACTTGTCTGCAGCTGTATAGTCCAAAAGAAATGAGAGGTGAATTATGCTTTAGATGCTTGTTATTTCCCTCTTTTTTTCTGTAGTTCTGAGTAGATGCCAAATTTATTCTGAGATTTGGCTGACTGTCTTACATATTAAGAGGTATTATAATTCACGATTGGGGAGGCTAATTATGATTTTCCATTTCTAAAGGAGATGACACATTTTTCCTATTCATTTTCTGAATTTATTTTATTTTACATGTGATTTGCCATCTGCTCCCACAGCAAAGAAGTGTAAAGATGAAAATTTTTTAAAAAAGTATAATCAGGAAAATATTGTTTTTGATGATAAATCATATGATGTTTAATAAAATCAAGATGAGAAAAATCATCCTATTATGAGCCACTGCAATTCATCTGCTACCTAGGCAATCATAACATGCTCTGTGTAAAATCAAACATCCTGATCTTGCAAACATTGCGCATGCTCTGTATTTGTTCTCTAGTGATTATTTTTTTGTTATTCCATCTTTTTTGTTATTCCATCTTTGGATTGAGAGCTCTTTGGGGTAGGAATAATGTACAACATGCAGGAACCTAGAAAAGAGGTCAACAGACCTGCTTGGCCACATTTGTAAAAAGAAGGTAAAATTGCATTCCAGTGACAATGAGGAAAATGTTGAGAATTAGGTCTGGTGGAAGCATAAGTGGATAGTGGATTTGGAATTTATTTACTGGGACAGGTGGAGGTTCTGTTGGGAGGAGGGACTTGTACCAAACTGATGTGGTTGGGGGGATGAAGGCTCATCTGGCTTGATTGGAGGGAGAGAGAATTCTGACTAAAGAGTTCTAGGTAGGGGTCAGGTAAATATTGAATTTCTAAAAAGCGCTTCCAAATCGTTTAAGGTTTGACCATTACTTAAGGATGTTGGTAGAAGTCTGGTGTCACTTTCTATATTATGAAGCCTGGAAAATGTGTGTTACAAGTGATGCAGGAAGAAAACAGCTGTTTGACAGAAACCTGTCATCTTAGATCAGGAAGCTTCAGAATAAAGCCAGTATATCACAAAGAAATGTGGGACATAGGAGACTGCCCGTTGTTTTAGTGGGAGCTCTCTGTATGGCAGGTTTTAGGTGATTAGCAGTGTTCTAAAATTCCTCTTGGCTAGGGTGAGTAAAATATAATTTGCATTTTCATTATCTTCAATTAAGAAGGCAAAGGACAGATAAATAGCTTTCTGTCTGCGTTGGTAAACTTTCATAGCAATTTGGCAAGGCTGGTTCCAGGATTTCAACATTAATACAAGAAAAAATAATTAAATATTAAGACTATAGCATAGTAGACATGCTTGTGGACAAGAATCCTAAAAGCACATTTTCCCAACATACTTATTCAACTGACTCAAATACAAGGAATGATCTGAAAGTCTTTGCACAGAATTATGCAGTGGAGACACACTGCCACACCACCAGCAAGTGTTCCACAGTCTAATCGTTTGAGAACCACTCCATTGCTCTTTCTGAAGGACGTCCAGACTAACCCTTTGAGTTTTCGCACACGCCTTCTTTTTGGGCCAATTTCCTGGTTTTATTTAGTCTAGTTTAGTATTATTAGAGATGACTTTCAGTACTGTCTACAAGAAATAGTTTAGCTTATTCCTGTATTATTTCATTTAGGAATGTGCCAATTTGCTACTAAATATTACATCTAAACAGTTTCCTTTAATAGTTGGGAATCTTTGTCATATAAAAGTTCAAACACTCTATGAAAAAATCCAATGGCCAGTTGAATTATTCTGAGGATGATAGCCTAAAAATATCACAGATGAATTGTTCATATCCTCCTTGACTTTCATATAATGCATCTGAAAAACTGCTTACTATACCTGTTCTGACTAATATTGAACTGATCTGAACTGATCTTGAACTGATATTGGTTAAAGCAGATCACTAGTTTGACTCTCCGAAGGGATTTTGGAGATATATCAATTTTTAGGAATTAATTCATGTTGGAAGACATTCTAACTATGTAAGTGATAAGCATTATTTATTATTACTATTATTTATTATTCATTATATATTATGAAAGGCCGTTTTCCCCCAAATATAGATGTTGGTCACAGGATCTATATGTTGTTGATCCATTCCAAATTGTAATGCATAGAAATGTCAGTGATTTGTTACATTTTGAAACAAATCTAATCCACCTACTTCTAGAAGGATGCTCATCGGTTGTAGGTGCTTTGGTAGTGTTTGAACTGATTCTGGGCTCGAGAGGCCAGATTATTATTTCATTTTGCTTGGGGTAAATCTGGAATGACTCCAGTGGTGACAATGGAATTACTCCAGATTTCCATCCATATAACTGAGGTTAGGAATCTGTCTTCAGGTCTGTATTTGTTGCTGTGGTGTATGTAACTTTGAAATGGTGGTGTAGGGGGGACTGATTCTTTACTGCTTTATACTTTGTGTAGTCATTTACATGTGCTACCACCAGCATGAGAGAATGGAGGATTCTGATTTGGTAGCAGATTTACACCTACTTTACACAGGTATAAAGGACTGCAAGGCAAAGATGATTCTGGTCCAGTATATTTAAAAGGGAGGGTGTGGGGGGGGTTGTGATTGCTGATCATGGTGAATATTGTTCACAAACCAGTACATATGAAATGTAAATACCCCCATTCTATTTCTACTTGAAGGTAATTCCTCTCAGATTTTGATAGTGCTCAAGAAGTAAGCACCATGGAGTTTACTCTTCCATCTTTTCATGTGTGTGCGCTCTCTTTTATTGCTTTCATATCTCTGTTGGAAATGTGTTTTACACTAACTGCATAAAAGCTCTGAATTGAAATTCACCAATACATTAGAACAACTCTATTTTGATTTTGTTTCCTCAACAGCCTTATTTTGCTATACATTTCATTTACTCTCCTATCTTCATCAAATCAGAACCCTCCATATCGTTATTAATAGCCATATTACCTCTTGTAATTTTTATTTTTACCAGAAAACTACATCTTTTTTTTTTTAAACTCTCTCACACCACTTTGGTTTTTATGGAATGTCATCCTCATTACCAGAATTCTTATGTTACTCCCATATTCAAAGATATTAAAAAGATAACATGTTGGAATAACTTTAATTTACAGTTAAAGTGCAGCTCACGGAGCCCCCCTCCCATTCTCCACCTACCATACTTGGGTAGGGGGGAAGCTCAGAGCTTCTGCCTTGCAGTGGGGTGCTGGGGTAGGGGCTTCTGCCCCGTGGGAAGGGAGTCTCGGGACTTCAGCCCTGTGAGGCATGCTTGCCAGGCTTGGGGCTTCAGCAGGAGCAGGGCTGAAACACGAGCCCCTGCAGGTGCGCCTTGGCTCTCGAATTTTTGAAGCTTGTTGTATTCAGCTCGGCAGGTCAGTAAGTTTGGCCACCCCCGACATAGTGAGAATTGTGAGGATTCCCTTCCTAACATAGTTTCCAGGAAACTCCGGAGACTTCCCTGGCTGAATACTGCCTTAGGCCATGGGGTCATGCTTGCGCCTCAGATTAGTGAAGAGCCACATGAAATGACAAACCCTTAATCTTACCTCACTTTTTTAGTGACTGAAATTTTGTGAATGCGAATAATGGTGGGAAGCATTTTGCTCCAAATTACAATTCTCTGGGGGTGCAACTGATGTCAGAGAGCAGCACTTAGACATCGAAACACCACCAATTGCAATTTCAAGTAAATATGGTGCAGAAATGGAAACCAGCGTTTTTAGGGACCCTGAGCACCTTCATTTCATGCTGAATTCATTAGCATTGTGGGTGCTCAGCACTTCTCTAAATCAACCCCCCTAAAAGTCTGGCCCTTTGTACATTTCATCACCCAGGACAGATATTGTTTATGAAGTTAGGCTTATTTTAGAAATGCAAAGTGCTTCACCTTACCAGAACTGCATTGTCACAAAAATCTTTTCATAGTGTGGTTCTATTCTATTCCATTCCATATAGGTTATCATACAGTGCTCATCACCATAGTGTATGAGTACCTTCCGTTGAGCACATCCATCATTTGTGTTTTGTTGTTTCATCCTCTTTCCTGGGAGAAGCATGTGCAGTGGAGTGTCTTGTTTGGTAGGGTTTTGTTTGTTTTTAAATATGCATGTAACTGTGTATTTATATTAGAGGAGTAAGGTCAAAGAAATGTGCCTTGCACTTGTAATAGAAGATGGCAAGGTTTGTCATGGTCCTTTGTTCTGGAAAAGTTAATTCCACAATCTTGGAGCAGCCCTTGAAAAAGTTCTGTCACCTGCACAGATTAGATTTATCTTTATTGTAGAGAGTTCCATTGTGCAAGAGGCACACATTAAAGTCGTATTTCAACATTTTAAAATATTCTTACCTCAGTGCTAGCTCGCCCACCAGAATTTTTAACTACTTGTATCATTATTACTCCTAGGATCTCAAAGTGGTTTTCAAATGTTAATCAATTTATCCTTACCACATCTGAAAGGTAAATATTGTTATCCCCTTTTTATAGATGGGGAAACTACGGTACAAATATTCAGAGACTTATCTAAAGAAACTCGGTAATCTAATATCAGAGCGTGGACAATGGAACTCAGAGCTCTGATCTCAGGCATATACTCAGATTATGCATCCTTAAAAATATATCTATTTTAATAATATAGATATTGTAATTAGTGTATTTATCTAGTTACCTTGATTCTTATTAAGATATACTGGGTGTCAGTTTTCTTGGGATCCTATGGAATGAAAGACTATTTTAAATTTAACAAACAGCCCATCATGGGTCAAACGAAAATATTTTTTAAATCTGCATCTTCTTTGGGCTTCTTCATCTCTATCCGAGTTTCAGCTTCTCCAAAACTGCATTATATGTACTATAAAAGGTAAATCCCTTTTACCAAATCAGAAAATGTGAGTTTATCAGACATCATATTAATTAACAGGCTGTGATGTGGGAAGGCGGGAGGGAGAGAGGAGTATCAGTAACATCCTGTCAAAATAAATCTTATTGTTATGGCAGGTGTCACCAGGTGTCACCATTACACATAGTCATAGAATCATAGAATAGAATCATAGAATATCAGGGTTGGAAGGGACCCCAGAAGGTCATCTAGTCCAACCCCCTGCTCAAAGCAGGACCAATTCCCAGTTAAATCATCCCAGCCAGGGCTTTGTCAAGCCTGACCTTAAAAACCTCTAAGGAAGGAGATTCTACCACCTCCCTAGGTAACTCATTCCAGTGTTTCACCACCCTCTTAGTGAAAAAGTTTTTCCTAATATCCAATCTAAACCTCCCCCACTGCAACTTGAGACCATTACTCCTCGTTCTGTCATCTGCTACCATTGAGAACAGTCTAGAGCCATCCTCTTTGGAACCCCCTTTCAGGTAGTTGAAAGCAGCTATCAAATCCCCCCTCATTCTTCTCTTCTGCAGGCTAAACAATCCCAGCTCCCTCAGCCTCTCCTCATAAGTCATGTGTTCCAGTCCCCTAATCATTTTTGTTGCCCTTCGCTGGACTCTCTCCAATTTATCCACATCCTTCTTGAAGTGTGGGGCCCAAAACTGGACACAGTACTCCAGATGAGGCCTCACCAATGTCGAATAGAGGGGAACGATCACGTCCCTCGATATGCTCGCTATGCCCCTACTTATACATCCCAAAATGCCATTGGCCTTCTTGGCAACAAGGGCACACTGCTGACTCATATCCAGCTTCTCGTCCACTGTCACCCCTAGGTCCTTTTCCGCAGAACTGCTGCCTAGCCATTCGGTCCCTAGTCTGTAGCTGTGCATTGGGTTCTTCCGTCCTAAGTGCAGGACCCTGCACTTATCCTTATTGAACCTCATCAGATTTCTTTTGGCCCAATCCTCCAATTTGTCTAGGTCCTTCTGTATCCTATCCCTGCCCTCCAGCGTATCTACCACTCCTCCCAGTCTTCAGAGTCTTATCCATAATGAGCAAATGTTTAGTTGTGGAGCGATATGCTGTGGTATTGCCAGTTTTGGTTATGCAAACTTCTGGGAAAAGGGAGCTGTGTGAGCAGCAGGAGAATTTGCTCTCTACTTTGGTCTCTAATTGAGACAGAATTGCATGGGAAGGGATCATTGGTGTTGGGCTAAGATTCCTGAAAGAAGATTGTCTGCATGCTGTTTGTGGCTATCTCTATTCCAGGATTGGTATGTATGTGTAAATAAAACAAGTTACATTTAGAATTATACTCACTCTGTATCACTGTGTTCTCTTCCACTGGGAAGCTGCTCCGTAATGCCCCAGAGATGTGCTACCACTCGGCAGAGGGGCAACAATATATTTAGATAGAGTGGATACACTTAGCCCTCCATCTTGCAAACACTTATGCAGATGAACCACATTGTTAATGCAAGGTTTCTTATATCATAAGAGATGGAAATATTGCTTAAAACAGTGGTCCGTATGAAAGTAGAACAAAAGGTTGTAATTTTGAACGCTAAGAAACATTTGAAGTCTAGAAAACCTGCCTTCTGGTGAGAGAGAAAAGAAGCTCAATCTAGTTAGTTTATCCAAGAAAAGGTTGAGGGGATGATCACAGTCTATAAGTACTTACAAGGGAGAAGATTTCTGACCTAGAGGTCTCTTTAATCTAGCAGACCAAGATCTACAATATTCAATAGCTGGAAGATGAAGATAGACAAAAACAGACTGAAAATAAGGTGCAAATTTTTAATGGTGAGGGTTCTCAACCACTGGAATAACTTACCTAGGGATGTGATAAATTCTCCATCCTGTGGAGTCTTTGACTCAAGATATGATGTCTTTCTAACAAATCCTAAATAAACACTTTAGCTCAGCCCAAAGTTATGGGCTTGATGTAAGCATTACTGGGTGAAATTCTATGTCTTGTGTTATGCAGCAGGTCACACTAAATGATCATAATGCTATGTTCTGTCCTTAAGATCTCTGAAGATAAGACAAAAAGAAAACAAAAATTACATCTCAGTGGTTATAGATTAATTGGAAACTGGGGCCTTCAGACTGATTGAGATTACCCCTGGCACTTGAAGAGGTATGAGAAGGCAACAGAAGGGAGAGAAAGAGAGAGAGACAGACAGACACACACACACACAGTCCCAATCCTTTCCTGAGCTTCCCTAGGGCCCGTGCAGCTGCACACTGTACCCTACTGAGGGCTGTACCTAAATGGCACAATCCAGTCCACTGTCATACTGTATGCAATCACCTGTTCCTCTGAGAGTCAGACTTTATGGAGGTGAATTAAAGATGTGCCTGTCTGCTTTTATGGATTTACAAGATTTTTTTAGGGTTACATTAATGGCTATTTTACATATAGTATTGCATAATCATGCTAAAAGCAGGCAGATGGTCTTTTGATGCAGTAGCTAGTTATCTCCACTACAGTTTATTCCATAACTTTTGTGGGATTGGTGTGTTTAAAAGTATGCAGTGGACTTGGTAATGCTTTAAGTTTGAACGGCTGAATCAATTGCATGGTACTGCTGTAGCACTGCCTGTTCATTCAGAGTATTTTATTTATATGGGTGGTAATTTTCATTATAATACAACAGGGGAAACCAGATCCTCAGCTGTTAGCGATTTAAGATACATTGATATAAGGCACTCTTAGTCCATAATAAGGGGCTCCAGACAAAGGGGTTGTTCTGATTTAACTAAATCAGTTTCTAAACTGATTTGGTTAAACTGATACAAATCTCTTGGGTGAATAAGGCCTAGGCCACCCATTATTTAGCACATCTGTTTTTAGTATATTAAGTATGCATTAACTCAAGGTTTTGGTGTGCTGAGGGAATGCAATTTGGATTACAGTTTAAATTCAGAACATCAATATTAAAAACTCATCCACAGCAGGGACGTCTCAATCCTGCAGTTGTTTACTTACTACCACGTGCTCTGCTTACTGAAGTGAATAACCCCATTGACTTTTCATGAGACTTGTCACAGTGTTAAACCTTTGCAAGACTAGACCCTAAAGTTGGACCATTTCAAATTGGTCACAATTAACACCACTTGATAGACAGGAGTAGTTAATGCAGTAGTTACTTAGATAATTTTAAGGTCAGGCTTGACAAAGCCCTGGGCTGGGATGATTTAGTTGGGGATTGGTCCTGCTTTGAGCAGGGGGTTGGACTAGATGAGCTTCTGAGGTCCCTTCCAACCCTGATATTCTATGAATGTTTCCATGAGTCTTTAGAATATCTCCACTTAATTTGTGTTTTACATAAACAATAGGCATTTTGGACGGGTATAAATATAAAAGCCTTTAAAAAGGTGATGAAACATTGATTAACAGATTAACAGGAGGAAAATAGAGGTAGTTGTTCAAACAGAAACTTCTAGGAAAAAAGGTTGTCTTCAAAGTTTCCACCCAAGTTTTTAAACAAATGCTCCAAACCTGCGGATTGGAATAATCAAAGGGATGTAATCATTTTTATTATGTGAGATGAGACCAGCCTGAAATCAGTTTGGCCTCCATAATAGTCAAGACTGAATGAGAGGATTTTTTTCAAGTGCTTTGTTTGGCTTGTTCAGTGAAAAGCTGTGTTGAATTTTTGCTTTCTTCTGACTCAGGTTTTTAGGAAACACTGCTGCTTGACAGTCACAAAGGTGCACTACTTTACATTGGCCTTTTCAAGTATGAATACCCTAATCAAACTCTTCCCAGGTTTTAAAGCTTTTTATATGAATATTTATTTATCTTGTAGTGTACACATTTTTTTTTAATTACAGGCTTTTTAGATTAGAGTTTGTCTCTAACGAGGTTGATAAGTAATGTGTTGGGTTTTTTTCATTTTTGCAAGGGGTTGCAAATGAGACTTTATTTTGCCAAGTTGATAGGTTATGTCAAAAGCAGAAAACTAAGGTGGAAATCAAAGTTATTACACCTCGATCACGGGCTAAGATTGGCCTATATTTTAATTCTTTATATTCTGTGATTTCAGTAGTACTAGAAATATACTAAAGTGGCTTTTCCCTACGTTTTTCCTACAGAAATCAAACTAATACATCATTTTTTCTATTAATATCACATTTACCTAAGACATATGACAGCTAATCCAAGGAGGTTCAAATGTGGATCAAGGTTTTCTGACATGTTTCAATATGAGGTGTGCAGCATGTGCACAATCAGTATGTAAAAGAAATGAGTTCCTACATGCTGTAAAACTTGCCCTAAGGACCATCCCCAATCGTGAAACCTTAGCAACTACCACTTAATTTAGCCTCCAGGCTTCCAGCAGTTTTCTGCTTGGATTGACTTTTAGTTGAACGTCATCTCTACTAGGCAACCATGTTTTGCCAGGCTCGGGAGTGGTTACTTGAGACAGGCTGTTATATAAATATTCCAGCACCCTGGCCCTGATTCAGCAAAGTGTGTAAGCACTTGCTCTGCTTTAAGTGCATCCTTAAATCCATCCCTATTCAGCAAGGCGCTTAGGTATGTGCTTAATTAACTATAATGATTACAGCACAGGCAGACCCATGAAAGTTCTTGTCTATGAAAATCATGGTTTCAGCTCGTCATCAGACAATGCAGCATGAGACATCATGTCATTCTTTTCAGGAAGGTAATGGATGTTATCACGCGTCCGACCAAGTGGTCATCATTGTTGGCTCAGACACCAACCCATTTTTTTATTGTATGAAAAAAACCCAAATTTACTCATCCTCGTTATTTCAGCCAAGATTTAGAAATATATTTTCCCCTCAAAGCATAAACCAACATTTGAATGGTATAGTGTGTCACACATCTGGTATGAGGGTGATTTGTAATATTTACAGAGACAAACTATAGTCAACTGTCTAAAAATATAGGAAGCAAAACCAAGTGGAAAATCTAATAACCAGGCACAGTGACTGGATTACATGAAAACCGTACTGGTGTTTTGCACATTGCCTAACAGTTATCTGATTTCAGTCAGTTTATATAATAATCTAATATCTACTAACGCTGTTAATGACGTTTTTTGGATGATATTTTTAAAAGTAAGTAATATAAAAACATACTATGATTTCTGCCCATAAGAGAGAAATTGTAATTAAACCATATTGTACTGGGTCCAATCTTGGTGGTTCAGGCCCACCTCTACGTTATCAATGTAAATGCTTCCTTTCTTCAAACACAGGACAAAATAACCTTTGAGCTTTAAGCTCATGGATAGGAACTTTGTAGCAAAACTTGGTTAGCTCGCTTTCAATTTATCTTAGTTTTTGTAGGAAAATGCTCACTCTTTGGAGCCCTGGGAGGGCAGTTAGACACAAAGGGGTTAATAGGGCAGAGTCTGTGCAGCGGGAGCCAGTCATTGGTATGGATAGGAGAGGGTTAGCTAAAGAATATTGGTGTAGCAGGAGCTGGATGTGCTTGGATTAATAGATCATTAGTGCAGCTGTGCAGGCCATAACAGGGTTACTGTGAATGCATGCATTCTATGTGTGAGCATCTAGTTTAGCTGGACACAAGAGGGGACCAGAAGTGTATGTTGGCCTATGGCCCAGTGATGGGTTAATCCAGCCCTACCCATGATGTGTAACAGGCTGAGTGGAAATGTTGGAAAGGAGAGGACAGAGATAATAAGGTGCTCTGTGCGGAGGAGATGGAAGAGAGACAAGTGCAGGATGGGCCGAAGAGGGAAAAGTGACAGTTGTGAGCTGCTCCCTCACCCAGATTGCCAGGCTGCCATTTCTGCATGAAGCTGGTGCAGTTTTAATTCATTTCTTTGTGTAAAGATAAATTCAGGGCTCTTCAATAGTCCAGATAGAATGTTGGAGGGGTTATTTTACTTGGGAACACATTTCATCATCTGCATTACTTAGCTGCACATTTCTGTGATATTTCAGGAGACATTGAGAGGAATTATTTGTGTGTGTACTTTGTGTCATTTGTTGTTGGCTCTCAGCTTTGGTGCTCAGCTGTTGGTGATGTAGAAAATTAATTAACAGTATTTTCAGCCCAGGCATTATGATAATAACAGATTTGGGGATGTGCCATCACCATCCGCCTGGCTCAGTAGACCATACAATCAATTGGTACTTTCTCCTTTGAATAGCCACATCATTGGCCTTCATATTTCGTGTTTTGATATTTTAGCATTGGCCTTGCGATGGGCAAGGCATAGGGGGATACAGCTGACTTTCATGAACTGAGGCAATCTGTTTGAAATATAGCCGGAAGAAAGGGAAAGGAGGGAAAACTTTCTTTTGTGGGAGCAATCCCTATTACAGTGGCATTCTTTGTACCCTCTAGCAAACAGGAAGGAAGGAATCAAATCAGTATTAGCCAGCTAGAGTGTGGGACCTTAAACCACAAATTCCTACCTATATTTGGTCTACCACTGGTGAAGAACTACAGTAGCTACCATATTATGTCCAGGAGGAATGTGGTCCTCCAGCACCCTCTCAAAACCAGAGCCATAACACCAAGATAGAAGGGACAGATATACAAAGACTTGAAATGAGACCTTGTGCAGCAGAGGCTTTGTTAGGGGATCTAATTGAAGAGAGGAAGAATTTGCTTCACATTTAAATTTCCTCAAAGTCCATGGAGCATTTGCAAATCAGAATTTGGATTTGGGCCCCTTCCCACCACAAACCGGAGCCGGGTTTTATGTAACAGCAATATTGATTATTTTACAATGCAGTGTCCAAAGCAGGCTTGGAGGTACTATACCAACCAAATAGCAAGACACCCTTTCCTGAGCAGCTTACAAGCTGAAATTAGACAAAGCACATTAAGGGAGTAACACGTTGAGGGGGAAGAGTTACAATTACAATAGGTGGCAATTCGCTTTGGCTATACACAGTACATAAAATTTTCTATCAAAGACATTGTTCCATATGTTAATGGCTCGAATTTTCGGGCCAGACCATCAGCTGGTTTAAATATGTACTCCACTGAAGTCAAAGAGGGGTATATGCTTTACAGCAGCCAATGATCTGGCACCAGAGTTTTTTGTGAGGAGCATGCTGTAGTGAAATGGGTGATTACGAGAGGTTAAAAAATATGGAGTGAAAAGAAATGGAGAGGGACAGGGAGGCAGAGATGCAGTGAAGCTATTTGGGTGGGAGGAAAGGAGTTGGACAAGATGAGGTTCATGATCAATACATGCAAATGAGGCTGAAAGTAGTGTGGGGAGGGGATCACAGGCTCATAGGGGGCCACCCTGGAAGTGTTCAGGGCCCAGTAGGGGAGAGCCCAGCTGAGCAGAGGAAGTCTTACTGGGGTCCAAATCAAATGTTATTGCTGTGTTTCAATTACGTTAGAAGAATGGGCTAAACTAGCCCTATAGGAATAGCCTAGTATTGCTTGTCAAACCAAAATTTCAGTCCTCGAATCACTTCATATACTCATAGAAATGTAGGCCTGGAAGGGACCTTGATAGGTCACCTAGTCCAGTCTCCTGCCCTGAGGCAGGACTAAGTATTATCCTCACTTTGCCTCGTGGCAATCCTGAAAGGAGTTTACAGACTAGCACACGTTGTAATAATTTTTGCCTGCAATGTTGGAGCTAGAATCCCAGTCTCTCTCTTGACAGTAAAGGACAAATCGACTGATGGGATTCAGTTGTGTTTAAAAATGTAGGAGGTTGTGAAAGCGAATACGTTCCAAATGTATGGGACTTCAGCGGCTGTTGTGTAAATAGGCAGCCTGCTGTGGCAGCTAGAATCTTAACATTTGCATATTTACTGCCTGGATCATATATTCAAGCCCTACTGCACTCCCGCTCATTCTCTTCCCCCCACCCCCGGAGGCATGCCTTTAGTTTAAAGTGCTTTTAAATATGTAATTGTATGGTGTGAAGTTTGTTACTGAATATGAAAGCATGGTATAAAAAGCACAAAAAATTAGGTTAGCAGCAGCAGAGGTGGGGCCTGATCCTGCATTGCTTGGGCAATTCTGAATAATGGCCATGAGAGTTCTGCAAAGAACGCAGGATCAGGCCTTTAGGGCTTCTAATAGAAATTAATAGAGGTAATGGAAAACACTGTATATTGATTGATTTGAGATGGCTACAAGGTGCTATGGAAGTCTCCAGCATGTGCAGCTCAACCATTGCTGTAAAAATTCCAGGGACAATTTATACTCTAGGAGGAATGGTCTGGAATCAGGAACTGCTTCATGACAGAGACAATATAGGGTTACACTACGGCTAATCCTTATGTGGGCTCCCAGGTGAGGGAAGAAAGGGAGTAAAGAACTCCTCTTTCCATTGCTTCCCTGAGTTGTGTGAGGTCTACCCAGAACTCCCTCCAGAGCCGTCAAAGGAGTGTCAACCTGATACTGAAAATTTTCCTCAAAGACATGTGGTCCCACAAATTGGCTGAGGAGGGGTAGAGAATAGGCCGAGTCATGGCTATTTCTTTGTCCCCTCATCTGTGCACCAGCAAGCAGAGCAGGCCAGCTATGTAAAGGGGAGTATGCTGCACCTCTGAAAGAGGGGAGGCAGTTTACTTCCCCCCAGCAGGGATTTCCAGGTAACAGTTTGCCTCTCTGAGACAAGCTGCCTTCAGTGTGGCCACTTGAGTGGTGCAGTGCCACACCCACTTCCCACCCTACCTCAGTGCGGGGCTGTGCTGGAGAGGCACAGTCTACCCACAGACTCTGAGCCACAGGGATATTTTCAGCTGTGTAAAATCATGTCTCACCTTCTGTTACATAACTGATACCAAAAGCCCTCTCACAGTGTAGGCCAGATTGACAGAGGTACATGAGACTCCAGAAGAGGTGTGGTCCATGTATGACAGGGCACCTCTGAAATCTCCTACCTATTTAAAGTCAATCATTTTTGCCAATGGAGAAAAAAATAGACATTTCGAAGCCTATAAATTAGAGATTATTAAAAAATGCACAAGTCATGCAATTTGTCTCCTGCAAATGTGGGAGGGCCCTTTACAAGAACATTTTCTAGCAAGCTGGAGTCTGGAATAGAACTCAGATCTTTGGAGGCCCAGTCCACAAGGCCATCTTTCCTCTGTTAATTTCTCTGCTGTAGAAATTCAGAGACTTTTTTAAATAGCAAAAGTATACATACATTTTTGGTCAGTTTATGTTTTGGTACACTTAGACGAGAACACTTCTTGGGGCTAAGATTAGCATTGTACCCATCACAAAAGTTTATGTATTCAAAAATCTGTTCACTTCAGTTCTTCTAGCCCCCTACCAAGATCCACACACTCTTCATCAGTCAGTCAAATTTTGTTACTTTCACAAATAAAATGTTGCTTTAAAAAATAAGACATGAAAACAAAGTATGAACCATTTTATATCCTGTAAGGGAGCAACAAAGACGTAGGTCATCTGGACATTTTCTATTTGATTTTTTTAATTAATATGTAATCACTTTACCAGTGTTCTCTTAAATCACACTTTATTGGACAATTTCCGAAGAAGATTACATTTTTATTATAGTAGTTTTATTCTATTGTACAGCAGCACCATGACGGCTTTAATGGGTAACAGCTATTATAGAGCTAAAGGGTGGCATATAAATAAAACTATTGTTGTCGTCATAATTGGGGCGTAATATATACTTGGATCTATTCACAGTGACTTTCCCATGTTAATGGGTGAAGAATGCTAAGAGGCATGGGATTTAGGCTTTTAAATCGGGAGTTGCAACAGCGAACGCAGCACCGCCTAAGCACCTTTAAAATCTGGGCCCAAGGGCTTTTTCCCATGTAACTGTAATAGGATGTTATTCAATGAGGGCTTGGGAGGAAAAAAAAGTCATTTTAACCCTATGGCTTCCTCACAGCCATCCCTTTCTCTTACTTGTTTTACTCATACCTGACCAAAAAACCATTAAATAAAATCAACATTTGCTAAAAATTGGAGTTATATGCTTTTCTTACTATAAGGTTAAATTGCCATATCTCAGATATCACTTTGAGGACACTATTGGCAAGTGCAAACTTTTTATTGGCAGCCCCTGTGTCTGGACTTGGTGCTATTAAGCAGTGTCTATTACCTAGGAAGATTATACTTAGCAAAATTATACATAGATTCCAAGGCCAGCATGGACCATTAAGACATCTAGTCTGACCTCCTGTGTAACCTAGGCCATAGAACTTCCCCAAAACAATTCCTAGAGCAGATCTTTTAGAAAAACATCTCATCTTGATTAAAAAATTGTCCGTGATGGAGATTCTACCACAAGCCTTAGTAAATTGTTGCAATGGTTAATTACCCTCACTGTCAAAAATGTATGCCTTATTTCCAGTCTGGTAGAGGACCAAGGGAACATGTAGCTCACAGATACAGTTAGGGATTAACTTATTAAAATACAGGTACAGCTATGGCAGGCATAATGTTTATTTGGTTTTCAAAACTACTAGAACTGTCGGATCAGGATATAGAGGAGATCCCTCTTCTCCTTCACGCTGTAACCTGGGAGTCACTGTTGCAAAGGGGACAGGAAGGATCATACTAGTCTCAGGGTAGTTTGTTTGCTGTCTGTAACTTTGCATAGTTAATAGGAGTGCCAAACCATTTACCTCAAATGACAGGGAATATGATTGATACAGTATCCTTCCGTGATTCTCTGGTGAACCATGTATTCTTTCTTGCTTTTCTGTAAACTGGATGTAAAGAGACTCCTGACACCACAGTGTGGTGTGCAGTGTTGTTGTAGCCATGTTGGGTTCTAGGATATTAGAGACAAGGTGGGAGAGGAAATATCGTTTAGTGGATCAGTTTCTGTTGGGGCGAGAGACAAGTGTCCCGCTCACACAGAGCTCTTCTTCCAGGGTCTCCACTGAGTACTGTTAGGGTCCTGAACTGAGGAGATTTTTTAAAATTAGACATTAGGATTTTGTTATATGAAACATTATGTACTTGTGTTGCTCTTTCTTTAAGGAAACTAGTTTTGATGAGGTATTGCAGACAAATATAAAGTCTATGCTACCAGAATACATTCTCATGGGGTGGAGAGGGGTTGATCAATAGACAGTGTCTTAATGTCATACTAATGTTCACCTTTTGCACCAGTGAGTTCTTTTGTATATGAAGAAAACAAAACAAATGATAACAAACCTAAGTGTTAGACTTTAATTTATCTAGCTACTGGCCCCCACAACCATATGTACAGCCAAGATGATATTTTAAACTGTAAGGTTGTGCACCAAGGTTAAGTACAAGCCTCCAGCAATGAAAGGAGGTGTGACAGCATGGAATTTTACTGTTCACAGCTGATAAAGACTTCAAATAATTTCTAAAGCTTATTTAAACCTCATAAAACATTGTTGGATAAACACACCTTTCTTAAATTCTACAATAGTGGACCCAGACAAAGTAGCTAGAACAAGAAGACATTTAAAAGAGCTACAGAAATTTTAAACTGACATAGGATACCAGCACAGGGACAAATAATTGGCACCTTTCCCAACTCAGGCTTGTCTTCACTGCAAGAGTTAGTGTAAGTTACTGCACACAAGCTAGCCTGGCTTGCATGAAAGTGACCACCACTGTGAAACAGCACTTGAGTGATACATAGTGAAACTCGCCTGCACATCTCCTTTGCATTAATAGCTGGTGGTTCAGAAACATTCCAGCTCCCGCACCCACCCACCTAGCTCAGGTTTAAAGTACCACTTTCTTCCAGCTTGAATTTTTTGTTTGTGGACAGGAGTCAGATTAGTGGCACACCCGAGTTATACCTTGAGCCCTATACTACAAACTTATGTTGGTATAACTACATTTTTTTTGTCTCTGAAATCACTGTTTCACTTCTACCTCTTTTGCTCTTCCTATGCCCTGATCTATACCACAAACTTTTGGCAGTGTAACTGTGGATTTTACACATCCCTGAGCGACGTAGTTATACCAAACTAATCCCTGGTGTAGACAGCACTAGGTTGGGAGAGCGTCTCCCAGCAATGTAGGTACTCCACCTCCCTGAAAGGCAGTAGCTATGTTGATAGGAGAAGCCCTCCTGCCTACACTGGTGGTTAGATCGGTATAACTACATTGCTCAGGGGTTGACTTTTCCACATCCGTGAGCAATGTAGTGACACCAACATAAGTTTGTAGGGTAGACCAGGCCCTAAGACGAGTAAAAGAGGTAGAGGGAAAACTGATTTCGAGACAAAGAACGCAGAGGAATTGTGTTTATTAGCAATGGCTCACTGTGTTTAGGGAGGAATGAAATCATTGGGAAAATTTACAGAGTAAAGTATTACGCGGCCTAAGCAGGCAGACTGTGGCTTTTTCTAATTAAAAATATTAAACACTGAAGGAAACCATGACAACACCTGTGAAAACTGAAACAGGCAAATTATTTGTTAAAGAAAAATATCACTGGATTCACAGAACTGGATTATGCACGCTTCCTTTTGTACCACGTGCTTAAAAAATGAAAAATTCCATCTACGTCGTATAGTCTGTATTATTTCATTGAATTTTAAAAGAAAGCTGTTTGAGTAATGACAGAGCTTGTTTGTTAACTGCTTCACTTATTCAACAATAGGCACAGGTCAGATGGAAAGCATCAGAGACCCTGAGCTGTGCAAGCCCTGGAAAGCTGCAGATGTTGGCTCTATGACAGTTCAGCTTTCAAAGGAAATGATGACTGCTATTTAGTGGCACTAAACAAAAACCAAAGCCATCCAAACACAATGGCTGGGTGTTCTGAGTGATGACAAAACTGATGCGCTGAGCTAACAAATAATAGTCACAAATGTATGTGGGGGGTGTGGGAGAAACACCACCTCTTCTGATTGCTGGTTGGTTAAGAGTGAGGCCTTCCGTCACATTAAAAAAAAAAAAAATTGAATCTTACTGTACCGGTCCTTCAGAGTGACTGGAGGTGATAAACCTTTGCCCATATTCCCCCCCAATCCCACACATTTTTTTAAAGTTCTCATTTTCCAGCCAGGAAGAAAGTGATGTCTATTGGGCTAGGTCTTATATAAAACTTTTCTTTGGCTGGTTAATATTCTGTAAGCAGAGGAAGGACATGCCCCTGATCTTGGTGGATGCACTGAGCATACATTTAATTTTTGATGATTTGTACATCTTTAAATATGTAAACTACAGCTGGGATATGTTAATGTTGCTTCTTGTCAGTATTATATGTTATTTCGCTGAAGGATTTCCACTGCACCTTGCTGACACTGGTGAGACAGAAAAGAAGATGCAGTAGTAGCCTGAGATTTGAGAGGCCGGGTTTCAGTTCCTTGCTGTGTCACTCTTGCTAGATGTTTGTGTACAGTGCTTAGCACAATGGGCCCCAAGTCTTGTTTGGGCCTTCTAGGTACCTCCTGTAAGATACATATAATATATTTACGGCAAGCTAAATGGGTCAGAGCTTGCATTCTGAATTTCTGCAGGGGTGCCCCAAAAGTAAGCTTTGACATTTGGATTCAGAAGATCTGAATCAAAATACCCTGCGCTGTGGTTTGGTTCCAGATATATTGTAATTTGCTATATTTTCACACAGATTTCAACTTGTATCAAATGATTTACAGCAATATTCAGCCAATGTCCCTTTTATCATCGTATGTCTTCTTTCAGAGGCCATCAGTGTTATTTTATAATAGCGGTGACAGATATAGATAACTGATGTTATAAAAGAATGGAGAATACAAATGCAGGCAGAGTTGTTAAGCAATGAGATGGTGGTTTAATAATAGTCACTCTGTGGAACTGTAACTTACATCAAATAAAGCACATAGATTAAAAACTCATCTCTTTTTGGTACTTGCAGTCTATAAATATACCTGCCAATCTTTTCTCCATGATGCGCTTCTTATTAAGCATGTGTGGGCACACTGCCTGTGTATTTTAAAAGTAAAGCATACCAGCAAACATGGACTTAGACACTATGGTGGACGAAAATAAGCAGTGAAAACATACTCTTTTCTTAAAACTCCTTTTCTTCAAATATTCTTGGATTGGTAGGGTTGCAAGAGCATAGAAAGGGCCAGATGGTGAATGGCTACAATGCAGGTATGCAAATTGGGAGGACATGAGGGGTTTTTTTTTGGTCTCCCTTCCCACACCCCAGAGGTATCATCCAGCATTTCAAGTACAAGGACTGATCCCTGGTAGTGTTTCTGCAGGCTCGTTACCGCAAATGGGTGGAGGGAGGAGAAGCAACAGTGCACTTTCCTACCGGGTGGTGGTGTGGCAGTCCTTTTGGATTTTGAGGCACAATGCCTTGCAGAGCTTCTGCTAGAGCCTCCAACATGAGCTGGGGTTGTAGGTACAATCTGGCCCTAAGGTTTCAACATCTGTTTTCGCTAACAATAAGAGTGTTTTTAATCTGAAGCTAAGTTGCCAGGTTTCCCATTAGAACTTTTTTTTTTTGTAAACTCACTTTCATGCTACCATCTCAGGCCATGCTTTTAATTTCAGTGTGGTATGTAGTTGTGAGAGCGATATGTATAAAGTGACTCAACATCTGTTCTACATGTGACTAGTACTGGAGACTTTAATCAGGACACACAAAATCTGAGAAATCCTCTTTGGGGTGTGCCACATGCTTTTTATTATTAATGTGATTCCTGAAGTCATGATTAATTACAAACATCTGATACCAAAGTGACCCATAACAAATGCATGCCTCCAAGAGCCTAAAGGCTTTATTGAAAGGACAATGCGGATGACTGTGTGACACCCCCCGCCCCCCCGGTGGTAGATGCACAAACTTAACCTTGTACAGTTCTGCTCTCAGGGGCTGGAAGAGAACCTGAAATACCAGATGGAGGTTTGAGTTCCAAAATGCAAAATTCCACAAAGAATGTCCAATACAGCTGACCCCCTTCTCGCTAGAACTACAAGGAATGGCAGGTGCCCATTCACCTTGCTAAGCGCTATGGGCTGCTCTCCACACCATTAAATGCTTTGAGGGGGTGAAGAGGCAAGCTTGTGCCAGCCTCCCCATACCTCTTTCATCTCTGTAGCCACCTGGGCCCAGATTCTCAAAGATATTTAGCCACCTCCCTCATGTGAGTTAGGCACCTAAATACCTTTGAGAATCTGGGCCTAAGTAACTAATCTGAGAGACAACAAACCTCATTATCCCTAGTAACTGTTTGCTAGAGTACTAATGGGGGTGCTTAGCAAACACCCTTGGGGTTATGATGTGTCATGACCCTGAGCTTAGTTACAAGATGGCTTCAGAAGGTGGGGGGAATATTTTCCCTTACCATCCTCCCCTATGGGGGAAAGGAATTGGCTCATCCTGTTCTCTGTAACATTTTAATAAAGTGTGGATAGGCAGCAGACATAGTGTTTGGCTTCCGGAAAAATCTGCTTGAGGAAGAAGCAGCGATCTTATTCATCATGAAGGTGTGGAATGAGAGGGGATTCCTAGGCAGACACTAACACACAGCGACGGGAGGAGGTGGACCACCAATCCTTCTGGCCAAAGGTGTTTTAGCTAAGTACTGATGCCTAGGACATAGGGTGAGGCATGTGGATGACTGGGCAGGAAGGGAAGCTCCTGGCTATGTAGCTGTATGACTCACTTCAGCTCATGGTCACAAATTCATTGTGAACATAGGCTAAGATTTGCATTTGCTTGAAAATAGTTTATTTCACTGAATGTTTTATAGGAATAAGGTGATAATTTTAACAATTAACACCATTTTTAGCTTCATGGCATACTTTGAAATAAAGTAATTTAGCAAGCTGGCTACAACTAATTTAGTTGTGCTGTTTGGTGCCATGGACACGTAGTTTAATCCACTGCAGTTATCTTGCAAAGACTGATATTTATAGGGTACTTCCTGAACATTTACACCTCTCCTTGATGTCAGGACCAGTCATATGTTTCTTTGTATCATTTTTACCATTATTTCTTTTCTTTCTTTTAACAAAATAATCTAAAATAATTTTGTTATTACCTGATTTATTAGGACTTACGAAGATGAGTGACAATCATAGAGCAGGCCAGGCAGCAGAATGTGGATTAATATAAAAGTTGCAAAGAGCTCTTTAAATTTTAGAGTTATTACTATTGCTATAGTTTCATTACAATCAGCTCTATTTTATATTATATTATTACAACCCCCATTGTTACAATCCACCTTTTGTTCTGTCAAATATTTTAAAACTTTTATTCCATTTTTGTTTATACCTAATGTTTATGAAGAAAAATCTTTTAAAATGTCTTTCAATTTAGATAAGTGAATGGGCTAGATCCCTATGTGGTGTAACTCAGTACATTTCCTTTGATTTAGGCCAGCTAAGGAGATGGCCCAATATATCCTACCCATAGAAGCCTGTATGTCATAAAGCGCTCTGAATATAAAACTGTCAGGCCACATTCATCTTTGGTGTAACCCCCACTGTAGTCAAGAGAGTTACACCAGTGATGAAGTTGACTACTTGTGCCTTGCCTTTCAATTACATGAAGGCTAACTCTTGTTATAACACAGCATCCTAACCTATCATTCAAAATGCTCAGCTGCAAAAAAAAGGGCATTGTAAAGAGTGAGCAATAACATAAGATGATTTTTAAAAGGTTATTTTAAATGGTATACTATTAACTAATCAAATCTGCATTTTAAATATCTGTTTTTAAAGATGAAATACGCTACCGCTAATGTTAAACATACAAAAAGAAGAGCATTTCCAAACATTAGCATACTTCTAGAATTAAACAAGTGGAAAAATAAAGATGCCATATGAGCAGTTGCAAGGTATGAAATGTGCACAGTGGCAGAATAGTAATTTTAGATTATTGCTCTTCCTCTAAATTCACTCATAGCTTGAACAGGATGGATTCTTTTCTTAGCAGAACCTTTTCTGACAGCTGCATAGATTTCCTCTGGCTTCTCTCTTTTAATCAGGGGCTTCTTTTCTGGAGCCTTCATCCTCCACATCACAACAGCATGTCGTGGGCCAGTAGGACTTTGAATTCTGATGATCTTAGTGGAGGCAATATAGGACATCTTCACTGTCTGCACCACAGCATTCATTAAGTTTTTGGCAGCCTGAATTAGTGAAGTGACACTATCCAACTGTAATGAGAAACATTGCTGTTAGCCTAGAAAATCAGTCTGGCTTTAATCACAATTTACACAGAAATAAACAACATTTTAAAAATAAGACTAACATAGTATAACCTGATTTCTTTGTTTCTGCCAGGAATGTTTGATCATTGTATTCATGTTGTTCCACTACTCAGATTTTACAGCTATAAAGTAATTTGGGATGCTGGAATATAAATGTCTGTGTAAAAATGTTTCTTTTTTAACATGAATTCATGATGGCTGTCTGCAATGTATCATTGCATTTAATATTGATGGTAAGGAGACTACCATACAGAAGACCAATGAAAGTGCTACATGTTGGTTCCTTACAAACCAGCACTAGACAAAATTCTCCAGTTGTTCCCACGGTATTTCAATGTCTCCCTTGCATGCTCCAGAGAAATGTAGGAATATTGTGACAAGTAAATGTATTCCACAGGAGTATGGTATCTTTTTTTTATTTTTTTTTAGGATTTTCAAAGGAGACTAGGAGTTAGGTGCACAACTCCCGTTGAAATTCAAAGGGAAATGCATGCCTAATTCCATGAGGTTTATTTAAGAGAGAAAGGCATCATGGGCTGTATAGGAAATAGAAAAGGACTAAGGAGACCTAAGTTCTATTTCCAGCTATGAAGTGTGTCCTTGGGGAAGTCATTTCACTCTTCTAACTCGGCGCCAGATTGGATGTTTTTCTAAAAAATATGCTCTAGTTCAAACATGAATTATTTGGGGGAAGTTCTATGGCCTTGTTCTGCGGGCGGTCAGACTAGATGAGCAGACTCGTCCCTTCATTCTGATATTACTTTCTGAAAATCCCAGCGAAAACAGGTAGAATGTACAGTATAACCCTTATCTTGTTGGCATATGTTGTTAACTCCCTGTATTTAAAGAACTTCTGCCATCCTCATGCAAATTTTAAAGTAAAGGAATCTTTGATTAATACTTGTGGGCACGATAATATAATAATTAAAAATTTGCTAATTAGGACAATCATGTCAGCGCTAACTAGCACATGTACGTGGCTGAGAAGTCCTAGGCTGTGTTGTGTTGCATTGCAGTTGCAAGTCAGGAAAGTTGTTACAGGCCAAACTGGGGACGACGACACATGTTTCTTGCTCTCTACCTTTTCCCCTGCAGAGCCAACACAGACCCAAGGTCTGTGAAAAACAGGGTGTGCAGAATTCCCTAGTGACCATGGTTGGGCCTTCCATAGCAGATCAGGGCACTTGAGGAGTTGTCCCAACATTTATAAAATACTGGACCAGGAGACGTGTCACCTGGTTAGGTGATATGTTTACAATTTCATTTCTTTTTATATGGGAAATAGTTTATAACAGAGCCAGCTAACAGCTGGACAATACCATATTTCATTTTGAGTGTGGTCCCCTTGCTGGTGTTAAAATTCTTTAGTATTTATTTCCCTTTAGTATTTTATTACAGAAAGATTCTTTCTGCCTTCAACTTAAGCTGTCTTTGCTGTTGTCATATTGAAACAGCGCCTTGGTAGGGGATACATATACTGTATAAATCAGATCAGTGACTTGAATGAGTAGCTTTTATCTTCAAGGAAGGAGCCACCATGTTCATATTTAATTGTAAGGCTGACAATTTCAATTTGGAACGGCATCTCCATTTTGAAAAACCTAAAGTAAAACTTGCTTTCATTTTTTACCCTCCAATTTACCTGCGTACTTATTATTTTTGAAGTTTGGTTGCTAGTGAGACAGCATGGCATATTGTGACAGACTCTTTATTGCAGAAACATTTAAGGAATAGAACATTTAACAATGTCCTAGTCAGATTGCCAAAATGGGAATAGCTTGAGTTTGAAAGTAATGCATAACAAGCTGCAAAGGGAAATATTTTATATTTTTCTTCATGACATATTGTGATAGAGGTTGATAGGATGGAGTTTGTTTCAGATTTTTCTTGTGCGTATGTTAGTGATGAGAAAACCTAAAAAGGTCTATATAAGAATTTAAAAAAATACCATTTTGGAAGACACACTTGAATGCACATCCTTTCTTCCTGATCAGACACATTTTTCTCCCTTCTCAAACTCCAAATAAAATCTCACCCATGGGGACATTCACCTTTAGTGTGGTCTCTGGTCTGAAGTTCTGTCTGGCTGCTCTATTAAAATTCCTTCAGCAGCAAGGCTTTCCTTGGTCCTTTTGAAATTTGAAGATTTGCCAACATGGATTTTAGCAAACGTAGGAGCCTCCAATCCCTCTCTCCCACGTTTATAGAGGAGAGTGTGTGTGTGTGTATAGGGCTTCGTAACCAAACCTGAATAATGGCTGGGTTCATTTGGGAAATGAATGAACACCTGAATCAGCTGAGCAAGCCCTATAATCACTAATTCATGATTTCTCTGTTTAAAAAAAAGTTTTTCTTCGCATGCTTGTTCATGTCAGTTCCAATCAGGTATGTGCACATGCACACTAGCCGGAAGATTTTTCCCGAGCAGCAACCATAGGATCAGCCTGGGTGCCCCTGGAGTCGTGCCTTCATGGCGCCCATATATAGCCCTGCTGACCCGCCACCCCTCAGTTCCTTCTTATCTCCAGTGACAGTAGCTGGAACTTCCCTTGCTCTTGCTCCGGCAAGTGATTTAGCAGTTCGATTTCTGTTGTCCGCACCGTGTTTATTCAGATTGTGTAGTTTAGTATAGTTAGTTAGTCAGTTGTAAGTTTCATTTAAAGGGGTTTTCCCCCATTTCTCTCCCTTATTTGTTGCCTCTGGGGTATGCCGCGATTCCCAGGCTTCAAGACTTGCAAGGACTGCGCGAAGCGCATGCCAAAAAGTGACCCTCCCACAGCTCTTGTTTACAGTATCTGGGTGAGGGTCACCAAAAAGACCGCTGTAAAATCTGTTGGGAACTCCCAACAAGAACCCTGAAAGAGACAGAGCTGTGGCTTAAAATTCTCTTCATGGAGGTAGCTGCAGTCAGACACTGGTGACTGCAGTCAGACACTGGTGCCGGGGATCCCACCATCAGCATGTCTTCTTCAGCGCGGAACACGCCAGCGCCCTCTTCAAGAGACCAGGTGCCAAAGAAAGACACAGCCCAAGGACTCCAGGCACCATCATGGAGCATCTCGGGGACACTCCATCCTTTGGCACCGGTCCCAATTGCCAGTGCAGAAGAAGAAGAGGATCGAAAGGGGCTGATCCCCTTTGTCTAGATCCAGACACCAGCCATCAGTGGCATCACAGTCGGGCCACGGCTCCGAGACTTGGAGCGCCAAACCCTTCGGAGAGCCTGCTGCTTCCTTCCACTCCTGAAGCGTTTGAGGCAGCACAGGACCTGCTCAGACTCACAGTGCCATTCTCGCCCCGAGACAGGAGAAGGCATCAGCACTGCAGGCTCCATCCCACACTGTGCTGTTAAAGGCAAAGCCAGCTATGATGTCACGCCGCTCATCGCCTCGGCAACCACAGATGCCAGGGCCTCCATCCAGGGAGCACAGTCAGTCCCTGGGCTCCCGATGCTCCACGTTGAGAGATGCAGCGCTGCCCTGGTCCTCATATTCCAAGTCGAACTCATACCGCTTTGACTATAGCAGGAGCAGAAGATCAAACTCAAGGCAGCATAGGAGGTCCCGGCTGATGCAGTGGGCCCCTCAATGGCAGAACCCAGCTCAGTGACCAAGGGGGGTTGGATGGTTTAAGGTTTCTGAGGGGAACAGTCAGGGGGCGGGAAGTGGGAGGGATGGATGGGGCGGGGGCCAGGCTGTTTGGAGAGGCACAGCCTTCCCTCTCCAGCCCTCCATGCAGTTTTGCAACCCCAGTGTGGCCCACCCCTGATCTATACACTCACCCACAATCTGACTCTCCGGTGTTGGACGCTGCTAACCAGTGAGAGAGACAAGGTTTCCAGGGCCCTTCCCCCAAGAATAGGGATGCAAAAAAACTGGACCTATTCGGTCAGAAGCTATACACCACAGGAGGACTGCAACTCCAAATTTCCAACCACCAGGCCGTCATCAGCAGGAAAGCCTACAATACCTGTTCAGTGGTGGCTAAGTTTACGGAGTTACTTCCCTCGGACTTCCGGGCTGAATTCTCGGCTTTGGTCAAGGAGGGGAGAGTGATCTCCAGGGCATCTCTGCAAGCAGCACTTGATGGGGCAGACACTGCCACTAGAGTCATGGCCATGGGTGTAGCCATGAGAAGGGGCTTGTGGCTCCAGGTCTTCCCTTTGAGGTCCAACAGACCATACAGGACCTGCCTTTCAAGGGTGAAACTCTGTTTTCAGAAAAGACAGACAAAAGGCTAAACAGCCTGAAGAACTCCAGAGCCCCTTCAGGTCCTTGGGCCTCTACACACCTTCCACTCAGCGGAAACACTTCTGGCCGCAGCCCACTCAGAGGTTCAGTCAGCAGAACCGCCAAGATGGCTACAGAAGGCAGAACAGAAACGGCAGAAGAAGGTCACGTCAACCTTCTGGCCAGAGCTTGGCACAATCGAAGCCTGCCTTTTCAAGGCCTGGTCAAGGACGGTGTACCACACCTGGAAATGGATTCACCCCACCTTACCTTCTTATCCTGACTCTCTCCTTTCTACCATGCATGGTCCCTTATTACCTCAGACTGATGGGTGCTCCGCTCGGTAGAGAGGGGATACCCCATCCAATTCTGTGCCCTCCCGCCCTTCTACTCCCCTTGCCCATTCCTCTTCAGGGACCCTTCTCACGAGCAACTCCTTATCCAGGAGGCGCAATCACCCCTATCTTTAAGGGCAGCGTAGGAGGTTCCTCAGGAGCCCAGGGGTGAGGGCTTTTATTCCTGGTATTTCCTAATACCAAAAGTCAAAGGCAGCCTCAGGCCCACCCTGGACCTGCGGGAAATCAACACTCTTATAAAGTAACTCAAGTTCCACATGGTCTCTCTGGCCTCCCCCATTGGATCCAGCAGACCGGTATGCCGCCCTCGACTTGAAGGATGCATACTTTCAGATCATTCAGCCCCACAGGAAGTACCTCAGGTTCATGGTGAACAACACCCACTACCAATTCACAGTTCTCCCATTCGGCCTGTCAGCAGCACCTTGGGTTTTCACCAAGTGCATGGCAGTCGTCGCTGCGTTTCTGCACAGGCACCAGGTTCAGGCGTTTCCTTACCTCGATGACTGGCTGATCAAGTGGAGGCTCAGGTCAAGTTTATCAGAGCCACCTTCATCAACCTGAGTCTCCTTTTAAATGAAGCAAAGTCCCCTCTGTCCCCCATCCAGAGGATAGTGTTTATAGGGGCAGTATTGGACTTGACCCAGGCCAGGATATACCCCCCGCAAAAGAGGTTTCAGGCCCTGACCGATACCATTCAAGGTCCTGAAGATGGTTTCGATTGTCCCAAGCTCTGGCCAGAAGGTTGATGTGACCTTCTTCTGCCGTTTCTGTTCTGCCTTCTGTAGCCATCTTGGCGGTTCTGCTGACTGGGTGGGCTGCGGCCAGAAGTGTCTCCGCTGAGTGGAAGGCACGTAGAGAATTGTGTTCAAGAAACTAAACTTTCATATTTAAAATAAAACAAAACTGAGATTTCTAGCCCTGCTAAACTTTTAAATGTAAACTGAGTATAAAATACAGTAGTGACTTTCTGAGTCTGCAGACAGCTTGTATCAGCAGCTCAGAGACATGCATCCCACTGCACTGTAAACTCTAGGATCCAAAGATTACAGGTTAAGGGTCAACTCCTCAGCTGGTACATTGGCACAGCATCATTGGCTTCAAGAATGTTGTACACAAATACAAATACCAGAACCTGTGCACCTCCCTGGTGAAGAAGCTAAATATTTAAACTACTATTAAGCCTGTTTAAATTAGTTGCTTTGGTGCATTTGTCACAGTTTAGGGAGACGGAAATCTCCATTGCATTTACTCTGCCATTGGCACCTCAGCACAGGCAACTTAATTTTAGCAGGTTTACTAATATGTCCCTTTAGGATATCAGTGTTATTTGCAGCATCCTAGTGTCAATAGTTTGGCTCAGTTTCCCTGAGGCACCTCACACCAATCTGGAAAATATGGAGTCTGAAAACAAAATTAATCATTTTTATCAATTGAACTTCAATGTCATGGAGAGATTTTTTTTAGGGGAGGCTTTATCTAATAAAAGTCAGGCCACAAATTTTACTTCATGCAGTTTGTCTATAGACACAGTAGCTTTTTTTTAAAAAAATATTGTTTAGTGCCCAGAACATGATACAATTTGGTGTAAATGTATTGTTCTACTATGAATGTACTATAATGTACTCAAGACCCATTTTCACTTGGATGCTTTTATCTCTCCCAAATAGAGTCTTCAAGGTCTCATTACATATCAGGGAAAACTGATGAAATGAGACTTGGCATAAACGGAAAATTGATAAAATATTTATTCATCATGCATTCAAGTTCATTTTATTTAGAGACGTAGCTGCACCCTCTTCAGTCTTTTGCAAGTGGATTCTAAAAATTACATATATATTTGTGTGTGTATATGCAAAGGTTGAAATTAGTCTTCACCTGAATACTGGTTTTGTTATTCCTGTATTTAACACACACCACGTATCATTTTTATATTCCAGTCTCAAAGTATAAATCAGAATACACAAAAAATCATGGAAGAATTTAGGAAGAGCATTGTTTATATTGAAGTCAACAGTGTAAACCTTTACTTTGCTGGTAAGCAATTATCAGTAGTTTGTTTTGGTTACATTGGGACTAGAGATAGGAAAATGATTATTTGATTGCATGGACTTCACACTTAGGTGAAGTAGGGCCAGGTCTGAGGATTAGAGCTAGGAAAATATTTTTGGCTGAAACCTTTGTTTGCTCCCAAAAATGCAGATTCAGATTGACCAAACTATTACGTATATTTGTGTCAATTTCACCAAATTCTTTCAGTCAAAGCCCTCCACCACCCCACAAAAAACCATCAGTGTTTCATGTCAACAATTTTGAAATTAAATGTTTTATTTTTCAGTTTGAAATTACTTTGTTTTGAAATTTAGTTTGATTATATTTTATTTTTGTAAAAGGTTTTAAAAGCTCAAACAAAATGAAATATTTCCTTGTACAGATGCCAGTAGAAAGTAACACATGCAGACACACATATATACCCCCTGAATTTGTTCAACATTCACCCACTGACCAGTATACTTCAAGCTCACTGAAGTGAAACTACTCCCCCCTCATGCACAGACTTGAAGTCCAACAATCAGGTATCAATCCGTATTAAATCTATGATCATATGTACATTATGTTAACAACAAGGAAAGAATTCAGGAACTTTTGTCTAAAAAGCACATGACATCTGCTGTAAACGTCAAAAACCTTTGCAAGTTTGTGCTATTTTGTACACATGTGGGATTTATTTTTATTTGGTAAGGAAAGATTTTGAGGAGTTCTGATAACTATCCACCATGTTATAATTTCATTCTCCAAACACAGACACACCCAAGTTCCTCATGAGGATTCGGACTATGCTGTAGATTCACGCTCTGGCTTGCTATGTAGTAACTTCCTCTTTAGCCATGGCCTAAGAAATACTGTTAGGGTTCCCTCCCCACTTTGAACTTTAGGGTACAGATATGGGGACCCGCATAAAAGACGCCCTAATCTTATTTTTACCGGCTTAGGTTAACTTTCCCAAGGCACAAATTTCGCCTTGTCCTTGAACAGTATGCTGCCACCACCAAGTGATTTAGACAAAGAACAGGGAAAGGACCACTTGGAGTTCCTATTTCCCCAAAATATCCCCCCAAGCCCTTACATTCCTTTTCCCGGGCGAGGCTTGAGAATAAACAAGATGAGCACAAACGAGCCTGGGATTTTTAAGACCCAATCAGATTCTTAAAAAAACCAGAACTTTATTAGAAGAACAAAAAAAGATAAGAGAACTCTGTAAGATCAGAATGGAAGATAATCTTACAGGCAGTCAGATTCAAAACATAGAGAATCCCTTTAGGCAAAACCTTAAGTTACAAAAAGACACAAAACCAGGAATACACATTTCCTCCAGCACAGTAAAAACAAAGAAAACCTAACTAGCTAGATGACTTTTACTAACTTTACAGGAGTTGGAGAGCTTGCATTCTTGATCTGTTGTGATCAAGCTTGTGATACCAGCAAAGGGATCACACAGACAGACACCCGCCCCCCCCAGATTTGAAAGTATCTTGTCTCCTCATTGGTCATTTTGGGCCAGGTGCCAGCCAGGTTACTTGAGCTTCTTAACCCTTTACAGGTAAAAGGACTTTATCTCTGGCCAGGAGGGATTTTATACCACTGTATACAGAAAGGTGGTCACCCTTCCCTTTATATTTATGGCAACTGTATATAGTTTGCTGTAGAGAACACTGAAAATATTATGTGCACGTATTACTAGATTATGTTCCTCTTCTTCAAATTGGAAACCTTTATTTTGTTTAATCTTTAATAAAATACATTTTGGGGTTTCGTTTGCCTTGTGAATGGGAATATGCTTCTAATTTTGCAGACAGCTAAAATCTCATTTTTGCTGCAAAGCTTAAGTGTATAAGATTTCTGAATTCCTGTTGTGGATTGACTGGAACCCTATTTGTTCATAGAGGTAGAAACTAAGAATAGTGAATCAAAAAATCTACTCTTTACTTACTATTTAAAACCTTTCAGAATAAAGGTCAATTGCTATTAATATTGTACAAAAATACAACCACTGGTTCAGTTACAGTGAATACATTGACAGAGGCTATTTTGCTGTGACACACTATCCTAATGAGATTATTTTTTGATAACTAACTTTGGAAGTAATAGGAATTCTATGTTGTTATATACAGCACCGAGCACCAGGCTATTTTTAAACTTAAGCTAAAGAAGTATTTAAGTTGTGCTTTCACTTTAAGCTTTGCTTTTCAAAAAAAATTGTCCATGTATGTTTGCTGTTGTCAATTGTCCTTTGGGGGTACTGTTGCAAAGGAAGTCATTGATTGATTATGTTTAAAGAGATAAGGTGGGTGAGGTAATATTTACCACAATCTGTAACCCACTAACCACCCTTTTTTGTCCTACAACTACAGGATGTTAACGGGCCACTTCACCTGGAGTTGTCCCTTAGAGTACTACTTACGCTAAACTATCGGTTCAATCATATATTTAGCTGTGACATTCTCAATATGTTTCCAAGACCTGAAGAAGAGCTCTGTGTAGCTTAAAAGCTCGTCCTTCTCTCACCAACAGAAGTTGGTCCAATAAAAGATATTACCTCACCCACCTTGTCTCTAATATCCCGAGACCAACACGGCTACAACAACACTGCAAACAAAAGGGTTTGATTCTGTATCTGTTCAAGTCAATGGGATCCTAAATTGAGAAGATTGGCAGGGAGTGGAGGATGTTTACAGAAATAATATCTGGTCCTGTTCAACGTTTATATGCAACCATTAGGTGAACCGGTCAGCTGACATGGACTCAAATGCCTGCAGTATGAAAACGATACACAGCTCTATCTGTTCTTCCCCACATACAACCACAAGAGCCCAGCGCTTGGAAGAGATCAGGACAGAAGAGATGCCGGTAGGCAGAGGCAAGCATTTGGAAGAATTTGCAACCACAGTGCAGTCTCCTTTGATTGAAGGTGAACATCCACAAATGGTCAATTCAGTCCATAGTTTAGGAGTACTCTTGGATTCCTCGCTGAAGTTGGGGTGGGGGTCTTACATAGCAAGATTCATGATAATACTTTCTACCATACCTAGCTGATTAGGAGACTCCACCTCATTAAGACTCAGGCCTCAGTCATGCATTGCCTCTTGGCTGTACACTTGGCCATGCAACCTTCAGCACTTAGGAAACTCCAGCTAGTACAGAATGCTGGAGCACATCTCACAGGCTTACACATAAAACCCATCCACCACTCTGTATGTTGGCTTCCCATAGAATTTTGAATTGAGTTCACGGTCAAAGTGCTGCATGGGCCAGGCCCAGGCTTTTTAAAGCTCCAGAATGCAGACTGTGGTCAACAAATATGCTCCTCTGGCACAAAAGAACTCTCAGTAATAAGAGTAAATCTGATCTGTGTGAGACATAGAACTTTCTCTGGGGCATTCTGAAACTGTGAAATGAATACCCACAAGAACTAAAGACCATCACAAACTTCCCTCTTGGGGGGTGGAAACACCATGTGACAGATGTGTGGTCATGTCCCATATTGCACTACTAGAAGGCACTCAGATACTATGGTGATGACTTGTGGTATAAATACCTATATATAGCAATAGACAAGCTCAATTTTTCATAATTATTATTAATGGTATCCAGGGTTGTGTGAAACATGATAAAGCCATTTTAAAAGCATGACAAAAAAGACATCTGCTACTTATTCAAAGAAACTCAGCTGAGGGGCTCCAATGACCGGGGAATATGTTGAAGGGAAAGGCAATAAATATGGAGCCAACAATCAGTATATTACTCAACACCTTGGTAAACAAACTTTTTTTTTTTGGCCAGTGGGGGAAAGATGGACTGAGACTAGAGTCAAGGGAAGAGCAAGATCCACACCCTAGGTTCCACCACAGAAAGAGGTCTGAGCACTCGTAGATTTAATTTAAGAGATTTTCCTAAACTGCAAGTGATGGCTGAGCACAAATTCCTAACAGGATGAGAGACAGGGTGGGTGAGGTGATATCTTCTATTGGACCAAAGCTATTAGCTCACCCACTTTAATATTTTTCAATACCCATTTTACATGCTTAATTACCACTTTGATTGAGTCAATATTTAGTCCTTCATTTACATCCCTGTAGGATTATGCTCTGAAGCAACTTTTCATTTGAGACAGTGTGTTTCTTTAAATAAATGAAATCAGAATCGAAGTGTACAAGAGAACATTATAATCTGTTTTTCTATCAAAGCCATTACTGTGGTATCTGAAGCATCTATGGCAGGCTGCACAGTAGAATGAAAAGTGCTGCAGAGCAGAGAAAGGAAGTGAGGAATAAGCAGAAGCTGTCCACATAAGTGAGACTGTTGAGAAGCTGCACATGTTTAAAATTGGCCTAAAGTCAAGACTCTGTAAATCAAGAACAGCAGTAAAACGGAATGACACCTGGAGTCTCCAGAAGTGCCCTCAGCCAAGCCTATCAATTAAACCTACACTGGCACTATGGCATGGTTTTATATTTTAATATAAAGGATATTTAATATAAATATTAAATATTAAAATATTTAATATAAATATATTCATATTTTACATATGAACCTTGCAAGATATGCTGAACACAGTATTGTAGCTGTGCTGGTCCCAGGATATTAGAGAGACAACAGAAGTTGGTCCCATTGTGTCTCTCTAAAAGTAGGCTGATGCAAAATTAGGTCAACATAAGCCACCTGGAATTGATCTAGTTGTGCATCTGTCTACACTCAAATTTTTCTCCTGCCAATGTAAGTGCCCTGTTATAGAGGCACAATAACACCACCACCCCAAAGCGATATTGAGCCACAGTTGATGTACTGAGGTCAACACAACATGCATGCAGGTAGACACTATGTTACTTATATCAACCCTAACTGTCCTCCAGCCCAACACTGATTGTTCTGATTGGACTTGTCATAGAACCTGGAAGTTCCTACCTCTTCAAGCCCAGCAAATTTTTGAAATACCTTTTCCTGATTGTCCAGCTTGGTGAGTGCATTTAGCAGTTCCCCATTGTTGTGCACAATTGCCCAGATGACCAGTCAGGCTACACATGCCAGATGCACACCAGCCTGGAGTAGACAGGAAATATTGGATCTCCTGGGCTGTGAGGAGAAGCAGATATGAACAGATTGCAGGGGAGATGCAGGAGCATAACAGGGACCAGCATCAGGGCCATGTGAAAGCGAAGGAACTGTGTCAGACATCTCAGACGGCCAGGGAGGCCAACAGTTAACCTGTGGTGTTGAGCCACAGACCTGCTGCTTTTACTAAGAGACCCCACCAGCACCCCACACACCACCACAGATACTTCAGTGAAGCACAAGCCACAGGCCCCGGCCTGAACAGTGAGGACCAGGGTGACGTGGGGGACATTAAACCAGGGATAAGCTATGCCAGAACCTGTTTGAGACTTCATTGCTATCCAGTCAGTCCCAGCAGTCGAGCATGAGTGAACCCAATGCAGGAGACAGATCTTCAGGTAAGCGTGTAAATTTATTTCCCATTACAGTGCAAGAAGAAGTAGCGATACAACTAAAAGAGCTAGCATTTTTATTTGCTTTTCATTCCCTGTAGAGTTAGACTAGGTGCAGTGGGGGCATGCAGACCAGTTTGTTTATGTACCCAGGGCTGTCCCTTGAAGACTTCTGAGAGATCTCAATGAAACTTGCAAGGAGGTGCTCTGCGACCCACTCCCAAGGGTTTCTGTGGATGGCAGCCTTCCATAGGACACTTTCCAGTGCCAGTCAATGATAACTTCAGCAGGCACCATGGCAGACTAGAAGCATATAGGCCTTCGGGAAGCAGCTGTGCTCTCTCTGCGATTGTTACCCTCAGGAGTGAGAGATCACCATCGCCTGTGGAAAATGGTGCCAGTATTCAGTACCAAACAATTTCTCTCACCCTGGTGGGCCATATTTACCATGACTGGTGCTGAGAGTGGCACCATGCATGAGCAATCCCAAGCAGAAATGCCAATGAGCATGTATTGTTTAAAACTTTAGGGGAGCTTTTCTAATAGCCTTTGTGTTTGGCTGTTCAAACGCAGCAGACAGCTGCTCACCCCAGCAGCAACTTTTCCCCTTTTGCTTTTCAGATATTATGCTGGACACAGCAGACAGCCATAACCATTGGGATATTTTTTCACAGAGATCCTATCCTGTGAGTAAACAATGCCAGCATTCCTTCAATCTGCCAAACACATATCCAACTGTCATTCTGCACCTGGTAGCTAATCTTTCCTTGGTGCTGTTGAGGTGGCCAGTGTGTGACTTCATGAGCCAGAGGCAGGCTGGGTCCTCCAGAGGTCACTATTGGCATTTCAACATCCCCAATGACAAACTACAGGTCAGGAAAGAAAGTTCCTGCTTGTAGCTTTCTGGACAGTCCTGTGTTCTTAGAGATGCAAGCATCGTGCACCTTCCCTAACAGCCAACAATGATGTTGGTGAGGCATCCCCAGTGATCCCCTAATGCTTGCATAACCATAGAAAATAGCCCTTTCTGTTGCTGTACTCTGTGGAAAGGTGATCTGGTGCCATCTATCACTCCACTGCAGTTCAGGAACCTCGCTGCTGCAAATCAATCCACTCTCTCCTCCACAGAGTCATAGCCCTGCACAGCATGAGACCATTAATGGCGCTGCACACTTGCATGATAACACCCCCAGAACAGATTTTCCAATGCCAGAATGATTTCCCACTGACTAATAGCTACCTGGTGTCGCAAGTGCAGCTCTCTTTTTAATGTCCTTGTGTAACCCACACACCTTCTGGGTGTGGTGTTCTGTCCCATCTAGTGGCACCAAGACCACTTAAAAAGAGAGCTAAAATGAGTCTGCTCTACAGTCTGCGCTACAGTTAACAGCCTGCTGGCTTTTAGCTCCTGTGGTAGAGGCTCATACACTAAGCTCCAGAGGTCCCAGGTTCGATCCCGCCCACCGACAACTGGGATCTGTTGGCATTATGCTTGCACTGGAGGGCTGGGATGAGGTTGGCACACAGATCTGGTAATGTGGCCTTGCACATCCAAAAATTCTACAGACAGTGCTCATCATCCCAAACCTGCATTATGATGCAATCCCACAAGTCAGTGCTCATGTCTCAGGCCCAGAAATGGTGCTCCACCATCTGAAGCTGCTCAGTGAATGCCACCACCAACTTTAAATTGGTTCTCACTGTGTCCCACAGCAATCTGTCGTGCAAAAAATCAGCATGGTTGACATGGATTTGGTTCTGCTTACAGCTGTCCAAATACCAGAGGATTGCGCGTCCTCTGATTGCAATGCGTATGACAACAGTGTAGAGCAGTGCAGGCTCCATGCTTCTGGGTGAACAGTGAGGAGTGCCATATGGGTTCATGGGATTTCTAAAAAAGGCACAAACATGATGGGATATAGAAGACATTATGGGATGGAGACAGTTGCATGCTGGAAAGTTGAGCCCGTGCTCCCAGTCACCCACGAGTCACTCATTTCTGCCCCACCATTCATTGCCAAAAACTTCCCAAAAATCAGCACACTGGATGGTGGTGGGTTGCACACTCAGATACCTACTCATGGTGGACAACACTGTGCATCGACACAAGCACTCCTGGTGAGCATATACAGCTCCAGTGCAAGGAGCCAAGTATACACATGCACAAATGATATACTATTTGGTAGTGGCTTTATGCTGACGTAATGTGCATCAACCAAAGTTTGTAGTGTAGACATGGCCACAGGAATGTTGGATATGGAGGGGAAGCCCGCGGCATAGGAGAGACCACCTCAAAATACTTACTTGCTCTTTTTTGTTCTGCTGTAAGATGTGCTAGTGAGAGTAATGTACATCTGTCTGTGTTCTCAGATGCCTGAGTAAGTAAGTAATCAAGTATTGATGATACTCTAACATATGAAAGGAATGATGCCAGAACTCCACCACGCTCACCAGCACCTCCTCAGACATAGTATTGCCAGAAACTAATATAATCCAACTGTTAGTCTGGTAGGTAAACTGAGGTGTCCTTAGATAAATTATGGAGTGTTGCTGACCATGTCTTCTTTTCCACTTCTCATTCTTAAACTTCTCATTTCATAAACTTCTCATTCTTAAACTTCTCATTTTCCACTTCTCATTCTTAGATTAGCTAGTTCTCAGATGGAAAAAAAATCAAAATAAATAACCCCACTCCAAATAGAGGTCTGACCCCAAAAATGGAGAACAGACAGACTTTCTATCAAGTCTGCTAGGAATTTGGACACTGATGATGATTTTATGTGGAAGGTGCACAGATACTATAGTGACCTTTAGATAAAAGGGCCAAATCCACTAGCCTAAGTGGTTGGGCTGGAAATGGGAAGATGGCTGCAGAGAGTACATCAACCAACAGGCTGAGGTAGCCCTTCACACCCTTCATAGCTTTCACTGCAGGGCATAGAGGCAGAGGATTCATATAGTAGTGGAACTACTGTCCCCACTCCCACAGTTTGTCTCTATGATACTCCCAAATGCAACTTGGGCATTCCCATTACTGGAAGGAAGAAGGACTTTGCTGAGGGGCTGCTCCACCTTGCATGTTTCTCCACCCAGATCTTTGGCCTTCACCTTGTACAGTAAAACCCTAGCAATTCTAATACCAGGAGGCCCACTTGCAGAGGCAGGATTTGCTTACATTTTTTTTAACCACTATTAAAAAAACCCCCCAGTGCAGTAGCTCAGTTATTTTTGAACAGTCATTGATTTTGTCTCCCTCTCAATTTATTAACAGCCCTGCTTGCTTTAGAGCCTTCCCCATCTGATGCATTTCAAGTTCTCATATTCCCCTCAAGATGAAATGAGTCCCTGCAGTCACTTTTAAACACTGGATCCAAAGAGTCTCCAGTTACACATACATTGGAACTACTCAAATAAGACAGCAAAGTGGATTTGGTGCTCCGTTTTTACTTGAAAATGATAGTTGAGCACAGCCTGTTTCAAATGCTCTCTCTACCCCAACAATAATAATTGGGGAGGAAATGACAATGGGAAAAATTATTAAGTTTTAAGCTGACACACCACCTGTGCTGTGCCAGGGCATTTTGTACTTTTATACTCTCACAACAGTAAGGACTAGCGATAACCATTAAGTACTGATAAGTATATAGTCCCTTACGACCAGATCATAAGCCCCTTGAAGAGACTGGAAGTCTTTCCATTGACTTCAGTGAGTTTTGGATCAGGACTTTATATTGTCAATTTCTCAGGGCCAGGGCTGCTTTTCTTTGTTTTTTGTACAGAGCCAAACACATCTGCGTTTAACAAAATACTTCATGAGTATTTGCAGGGATTTAATCCTTTAGTAGAATAGCAGCTAGGATTTCACTGCCCCTCGCCCTGATGCAGCAAAGCAGGTAGGCACATGCCCTTACTGGCTAGGGATAGATTTATGCATGTAATTAAGTGCTTTGCTGAACCAGGGCTTCTGGGATGTAATACAGCTGCATTCAAATGAACAGGAACAGAATTGAACCTGTTTTTTTCTCTTGGATTCATGAGTTACGTTGGGTTTGTTTTTAATATAATTTTTGTTGTTTATTTTGCATTTTAGAATGTTGAGGAAGAAAAGCAAGTGGCAATAGAAGGATACCCAATAAATATAGTATTACTTAATATCACTTGATATTTATATTACAACTGTGGGGGGTGGGGGAACTTTCCCGATGAGAGCACCCAGTGAAATGATGGGTAGAGGAGACAAGACCAGAAAAATTAAACAAAAATGCAGAGTTCTATCTTTCAAAGACAGTATTGCTTTGCAAATTGTCACAAATCCATCACTGACCGCAGTATTCAGAACTGCAAATTATGTATTAATTGTGATGTGGCTTAAAGCAACATTTTTTAAAAAAGAAAGAAAGAATGAAAAATAAAACACAGTTTCATTAATTTACAACCTAATTAAAATCCAACATTGCTTTCAAATAAAAAACTACCACGACATGCAGGATTACATTTCTGCAGTCTCCAAAGATTGAAATATGGTCATCAAATTCTCATCCAATATGACCCTCAACATAAACTACAAAAACTGATCCAATTTAAGGCTTGTCTAAGCAGACAAGAATTCATGTAACCTCTAGTTAAATTATAAAACAAATAAAAACAGCTCAGAGGTCCAGGTTTAAAAAACAAAATACTTCAGTCCCTGAAAATTTAACCAGTGCTTTCATGAAGACCACAGAGAAAATCATTGTTGCATTCTAGTAATTATTGGTTGTATACCTTTGTAGTTACGTTCTAATATGTATTTGTTTATATACCTTCAAGCATATGTGAGCATGGAGATATCAGAAAGGAATAAGTATTACTCAGATTAATCATTTCTTTGGGGCAGGGACCACTTTTGTTATGTGTTTGTACAGCACTGCGCACAGGTCCATGACAGATCCCTCCTGCTCTTAGGCACTACCTCAGCACAAATAATAATAGCACAATGAAAAAGGTTGTTTCTTCACTGATGGAATAATTTGAATACTCAGGGTCAGACTATTCTGCTAGGTGAGTTACTCTCTTGCAAGAGGACAGAAAATTCTACTAATTGGTGCTCAAAATCATAGCAATGGCTAATTTGTAGTTATCTACCCTAACCTGATGTCCCCAGGCTAATGCAGATCCAGAAATCTAATTAAGCACCAACTTCCCTTGTTCTCAGGGTTTTGTTTTGTTTTTTTACTCTCTTACTCTCACATTGCAACAGCCTGACTAGAACCTCCCCAGCCAATTCCTTATGAGCTGGGAACAACAGCTCCCAAATCAAAAAGTGAAAATATATAGAGAGATATCCATGGGATGAGAAAGATGCAGCACTGAGTGAACACACATTACCTCAAAATGGGTCTGATTTTCTAAACCAATTTTAGATCAGGGTCTCTCTATTTAAGTTAACTTAGTTACTTCAGTGTAACAGAATGAAGAATCAGGCCAATTGATATCTTTAAAGACACCAGGCCTGATTCTCCACTGCCTTGTATCATCTGTGATATTACACAGTTGTACAACGTGGGTGTAAAATGTTTTCTTTCTGATTTGATAGTATCTTTTACTCACTTTGCTTGGGTATAAATGACAACACAAGATATAAACCAGTGGGAAATAAAATAAGGACCTCAGGACTATGAGACTACATTTCACAAATGCTACAAATTCACTCCAAAATTTAAAATCTATAGTTGTATCTAGCACAGAAAGTATCTTCTGGACTCTTTTTACTTACAGCAGACATGATGAACTCTCCACCGAGATTCTGAATTTCTGCTTTAACTTGACTGCAGATTTTGAGCTGGTGACAATAGAGCTTGATCTGTTCCAGGTAAGCCAATACATCTTGTTTACATGATTGGTCTGGACACTACACATGAAAAAGAATAATGAATAAAACACTTTCTACAAATTCTTAATCACTTCAATTTTCAATTATTAAAGCTTAAGATTTAATCTTTTCTAAACTCTCAGCTCTCCAGCAGACCATGTTAATGTCCAAACTAGTGAATGTATTTCAAACGTGCATTCAAAATTTAGACCCAGACTTTTATCACATTCATGTTCCCTTTAGGAATGTTCATTGTAATTGCTCTCTAATGTAGTCTTGCTCTCACTGCTCTAAAGTTTGGTTATTTGCTAATTTTGTGAACCTTTTTAAACTCTGCAAACAAAGAGGTGCACAGTAATCCCAAACTTCATTGCATTCACCCATCCTTAATTCAAGACTACTGGAATTGCCTTAGCCATAGTTCTAGCTGAGTAGCTTTCACTAGTGCATGAAATTATTTATTCCTTCAGCACCTAAGAAGCTCTGCATTCATTTTTGCAGTATTACTTACCATTTATTGTGCAAGTTACATGGACTAATAACAATGGAAACCCACATTAATAGACGGTTATACTATAAGTGACTCTAGGTTATGGGCTTTATCCTGATGCCACTCAAGGCAATGACAAAATTCCCATTGACATTGCTGGGAGAAGGAGTAGGTCATAGTTGTGAACAATATCTCATGGCAAATTCTCGGGTTTTTATGGTGATGCTCATACTTTCTATGAAATCTTCTCTTTACTCATGACTTCAGAGGAGTGATGGAGTATACTTTGTGGGAAATCTCTCTCTGATGAAACAGACTATTCACATATGTCAAGGTTCCTTCCCCACTCTGAACTCTAGGGTACAGATGTGGGGACCTGCATGAAAACCCCCTAAGCTTATTTTTACCAGCTTAGGTTAAAACTTCCCCAAGGGACAAACCATTTTACCTTTTGCCCTTGGACTTTATTGCTGCCACCACCAAGCGTCTAACAAATATATATAACAGGGAAAGAGCCCGCTTGGAAACGTCTTCCCCCCCTAAATCCTCCCAAACCCTACACCCCCTTTCCTGGGGAAGGCTTGATAAAAATCCTCACCAATTTGCATAGGTGAACACAGACCCAAACCCTTGGATCTCAAGAACAATGAAAAAGCAATCAGGTTCTTAAAAGAAGAATTTTAATAGAAGAAAAAAAGTAAAAGAATCACCTCTGTAAAATCAGGATGGTAAATACCTTACAGGGTAATCAGATTCAAAACATAGAGAATCCCTCTAGACAAAACCTTAAGTTACAAAAAGACACAAAAACAGAAGTATACATTCCATTCAGCACAGCTTATTTTATCAGCCATTTAAACAAAACAGAATCTAACGCATATCTAGCTAGATTACTTACTAAGTTCTAAGACTCCATTCCTTTTCTGTTCCTGGCAAAAGCATCACACAGACAGAGAGAGCCTTTGTTTCTCCCCCCTCCAGCTTTGAAAGTATCTTGTCTCCTCATTGGTCATTTTGGTCAGGTGCCAGCGAGGTTATCCTAGCTTCTTAACCCTTTACAGGTGAAAGGGTTTTTCCTCTGGCCAGGAGGGATTTAAAGGTATTTACCCTTCCCTTTATATTTATGACAACATAGTATCGGATTCTCATTTACACTAAGGCTACTATTCACTGCTATGGCAGTGTGAAGGGGTTATTGAATCCCGATACACTGCCGGAGCAGTATGAAGTAGCCTTACTGTAAAGGCCAATACAGTCTTTGAGAGATTTGTTTGTAGTTTTTTTTTTTACTGTAGATACCATGAAAATATAGTCAGTTTCCTTTGATGGAACAGTGTGTCAATACTAGTATTTTTTTAAAAAAAGATACACTTCAACCAATTGTGGTAGGCCTGACCTTTTGCTGTTCATGGTATTCTTACTGTTAGAAAATACTGGTGATGTCAGTATCAGTAGAACATAAAGGCCCATCCAAGTTTCTGCTGTTGAAGAGAAATGACTCCAGTGTGTCTTCCACAATGATGCATGTTATACACAAAGATCCTTTGATATAAAATCCACAATAGGTAACACTATGAAGGAGCATCAGACTGCTTAATTCATGAGATACCTCGGGGAAAACCCTGGTCCTTCTAAAATCACTGGTACTTTTCCCAGTGAGGCCAGGATTCACTCCACAGGATTACAGAGCAGAATTTAAAATTCTATTTATGAATTAAAAAACTGTATGCTTGAGATTTAGAAAAAGAAAGCCAGGAACAATCACAAGTTAAAAAAGTGAATCACTGGCTTGTAAACCTGAGAGATTCAGCACTTCCTCCTAGATCTGGGGGAAAAAAAAGAAAAAGCAAATTTGGTACTGCTTTTTGGCCTCAATGCACATTGTAATTAATGAGTTTAACACTGCTATCACAGTACAATGTAGCCAGCTTGTGTAAACATTGTTTATTTCTTTAATTGCAGTTCCATAAAATCTGTCCTTCCAGTCATAAACAGCTGTAAGCATCAGGACTAACTGTATGGATATGAAATATTTTGACTGGAACCATCTATTCAGTCCTCTACAGTTTTTTGTAAAATGACCTGTGATATTTATTTCCACTTGGGCAGATCCCAGAGATGGGCAGATAGGACTTCAGTGTAATCTCTCATTGACTTCAAAGAGCAGTAAAATTGATCATATAAGTCTCCAGTGCAGAGGCAATGGTATTTAAAATCCAATGTATGTTTAAATAGGATGAACAGTGAGTGGCAAAATTTGCAGATGGCACCATATTATTAGGATAGGTAAAATTAGACAAGTATATTGTAAAGTCCAGAGACATAACGAAGCTAGAAAAATGGATAGCATGATATCAGTGTTGACCAATACACATTTGAAGGAATAATTTTAATTACTGATACACATTACTGAGTTCTAAAGTAACTGTAACCACTCTGAAAAAAGGCCTGGATCACTGTGGATAACTTAGCGGAAAGCTCTGCTAAGTGTGCCATGGAGGTAAAATAAAAAAAGGTTATAACATATAACAGGTTAGAAAATACCACTGAGAATATTATAATACCATTATATTATTTGTTAAGACTTCACCTTGAGTGTTCTGCTTTGCTCACCCCATCTGAAAACAATATATCAAATAGAAAGGTTCCAGAGATAGGCAACATATATGATGAGAAGCATGGAAAACTTCCATATAAGGAAAGATTGGAAACATTAGGTCTGTTCAGTGAGAAGATGAAAAGTTATGGGTATGGTAGAGATCTATACAATAATGAATTTCATGGAGAAGGCCATTAACCTTTTCTCATAATAGAATTAAAAATGGAGTAGCCAGTGAAACAAAGGCACCACATCCAAACGTGACAAATATTTTCCACAACTCAAACCTGTGGAAGTCATTACTAAATGATATGATTGAACCAAGAGCTCAATGGCATTCAAAAAATGATGAGACATTTATGTAGATAATCCGAGTTACATTAAACATGATAAAATGATACAAGGGACATAAACCCTCATGCTCAGGGATTAAGTAGCCAATTATTATTAACACATGTTAGAAAGCAAATTCCTTTCTGGGCAGGTTATTCCATTAGGGGTTTCCTACACATCCTTCTGAAGTATCTAGTATTGGCCACTATTACATACCAGACTAGATGGACCAATGGTCTGTTCTAGTATGGTAATTACTATGTTCCTAGCATTTATCATCCCAGAGAACAACTGCTAGTTACCAGTTTAATTTCTCACACTGAGAAATAAGTTTCAGTTAGATATAGTGGCAAATTATAAATGGGTTGATTAGAGAGACAAGAATAACAGCTCTGTGTAGCTTGAAAGCTTGTCTCTTTCACCAGCAGAAGTTGGTCGAGTAAAATATATTACTTCACCCCCCTTGTCTCTCTAATATCTTGAGAACAACACGGCTACAACAACACTGCAAACAAAAGGGTTTGATTCTGTACCTATTCAAGTCAATGGAATCCTAAATTCAACCAGAAGATTGGCAAGGAGTGGAGGAGGTTTACAGAAATAATATCTGTGTAAGATCCTCCACATGGTTTGAGGATGAGTTAGTTGTGAATACAGTGAAACCTATATTGAAAATCAAGGTGAAAAAGTAGTTCCATTAGCTGCTGGCAGAACGGTAACACAAAAGATCAATAAAAGTTATTCTGCAGGAAACTTTGACCATAAGTTTATTGGGTTTTGATTTTACTACTTTACCAAAGAAATAAATGTGACTTCCTTTGCACTTGAACTGAGTTTAGTGATGATTAATGCGATGTATCACAGTAGTAGTTTGCAGTATGTTCTCAGTAGATGTACATACATTCAAAATATTTGTTTAATGTAACATTTAACATTGCTGATTGTCTCTTATTTATCAGATAATCATTTTAAAGAATTTGTTGTTAATCTCATTTTTAGGACAGTTTGTTTATATGCATGTGTGACAGACCCAGACTAGTGGGGTACAGGAGTCTGGTCGAAGGCAAATATACTGGCCACTGGATGAATAGTTTTCTGTTCCCTGAGTGACCAGAGCAGGGGCTGCCCTAGAGCAATCAGGAACCTGCTAGAACCAATTAAGACAGGCACGTCAATTAAGACTCCTGAAGCCAATTAAGAACTTACTAGATTCAATTATGGCAGGCAGGCTAATCAGGACACCTGGTTTAAAAAGGACCTACCATCAGTTAGTGGGGGAGGGAATGCTGCTGGAGGACTGAAGAGTACAAGTGTGATCAGGCTTCAGGAGGAAGATCCTGCAGTGAGGATAAAGAAGGTGCTGGGGGAAGGCGATGGGGAAGTAGCCCAGTGAGTTATAGCTGTCACACAGCTGACACATGGGACATTGTAGACAGCTGCTATCCACAGGGCCTTGGGCTGAAACCCAGTGTAGAGGGTGGGCCTGAGTTCCCCTCATCCCCCCAATTCCTGATTGGACACAGGAGGAGTTGACCTGGTCTGTGACAAACACCAGAAGGGAAGGTCTGATTTGGAAAAGGGATCTGGCCTGTCCCCGACCCACTAGGTGGGACACAGAGATTGCGGGGATTGTTCTCCATTTCCCCCATGCTGGTCAGTGATGAGGTTTGCTGAGTGAATGGCAGGTTTGAGCCTCTAGCAGAAGCAGCCAAACTGAGGGCTGCCATGAACCTCTGAGGTGAGCAAATCCGCCAAAAAGTGCAGGACCCACTAAGGCAGAGGAGGAATTTTGTCACTGCGTGGCATTTGTATCTTGATGAGGAGATTTCCTAACTATTAATATAATGTTTGGCCTTAATTCTTTAATTTCTAGAGCACAACAATTATTTAAATTTGAATTTTATATAGTATTGTGGGCATCTTCAACGACGACTTTAACCTCTAGCACATTCAATAAAAAAGAGATGTACTGGCTACTCTATGTTGCCATATGACTTTCAGGTCACAAATTAGACAAGTGATTTTAGACAACTGATTTAGAACAATCTTATGTTAACTAAGTTTGCTAATTATTTCTTTGTGACTAATGTGTTTTTACATTGTTACTCTACTGAGTATGTTCAGAGTTGTTAACCCTGAATCACCTTAATAATAAAAATGGGTTGCAATGTGACTCAATTATGCCAATTGTACAGCACCGTCACATTTATTTAAAAAGAATAAGAGAAAAAGTGTAGTATTAAGTGAGGAACAGTACTACCAAAGGTATTGTTCAGATGGAGAACCTGTAAGATTCACTTAATGTAATTCATGGGAAATTTTTCCAGCTGAAAAACTACATGAACTAAAAGAGTTTCACAATTCTCAATTTTGATTCTCTGAAACCGCATGCAGCCTGAACCAAAATCATTCATTTGAAACTACTGTTCTTTATTAACTGCAAAAGGTCAAAGAGCTACAGCACTGATTCTTCATTACACAGCAATTGCTTATTTCAGCTTTTCTCTCACTTTTGAAGCTAGACAAAGGAAATAAACTAGGGGGTTTGGATACGGAAAACACTATCCTACATTACTGTTGTTCTCTTAACTGCAAAGGCAGTCAGACTAATATATTTGGGCTACAGGAGGATTGTGAATAGCAAAGTGATGTGGTCTAATTAAATGACAATAGATGTGATAACAAATAAAAGTGATTTAGTTATTCTCAGTTCAGGCTGCAGCTTTCTGAACTGCATAGGATGTGGTGAATAGAAACATAGTTGAGAGAAATATGTGCTCATAAATTCATGCTGATAACAATATTTTCAACAATTATTTAGTGTGCCAAAGGAGTAGACAGCATTTAGAGCTTTGTTGAAAAGAAAATAGGGAAAACAATTTAATGTTATTTAGAGCTTATTTTTGGTTCAACAGAGGAAAAATCCCTTCCGTACACACCTTTTGTTTTGCAGTACATAATTTAATCCTAATTTAAGATCCAGTTTTAAGCTACATATAAAATGATAACATTGTAGGTGAAATTATAAGACAAGTAGTAAAATGGTGGAAAAGAAAGTTATTTCACTGAAGCTTAGTTTTCTGTTATTAAACATCTTGACTGAAAAATAGTTTACAAGTCTTGTCTTTAGATTTGATGTCACATTTTACTCTGCAACGTATCTGTGACAGTCATTCTTAAACCCCAATATACAATTGCTAAAGAGAATCTTGAGAGAAAAAAGGAACCATGCTCTAGCGTAGTGCAGATGGTGAAAGGATGTATATGCTGAAAGAACTTCTGTCAAGACCCGAAAGAGGGATGACTCCTCTACCTTCCTACTTAATTGTTTCTCTGAACACAAGTGCACAAACTAATAATGTATACCTTTTGAAGTGTTTACTTAACTGGAGTCTTGAGAATAATGTGGCATAGGACAAGAAAGATGAACAATCTGCTGCTGTTACATATGTTGTATAATCAGAGGTGAAAGTAAGCTGGTACGGTACTGGCAGAGGGCAGCTTCCCCAGGCCAGCAATTTAAAAGGGCCCTGAGCCCCCAGCCGGAGCCCATGGCCCTTTAAATCTCCGTCAGAGCCTCAGGGCTCCCGTCTGCCACTATAGCTACTGCTACCATGAGGTTCCGGTGGTGATTTAAAGAGCCTGGGGCTCCTGGCCGCCACTATCACAGCCAGAGCCCCAGGCCCTTTAAATCACTGCCGGGACCCCGGGGTAGTGGTGGCGATTTAAAGGCCTGGGGATTTAAAGGCTCCGCCCCTTCGGCCTGAAGCCCTGCCCCTTCTGGTTAAGCCCTCTAAATCCCACCCCCCCAGCTCAAGACCCTGGTCCTGCATACCGGTAAGTCCTTTAAGTTACTTTCGCCGCTGCATATAAATAAATAAGAGCCACATGCTACACCATGAAGATACTCAAAACTGAGGGAAAGATGGGTAGTGTGTTAGAAAGTAGAAGAGCAGAGACTCTGGGCCATGTTTGCTTGGACATGTAAGACAGCCACAAAGTTGCTGCTTGATGGCCAGGATGGGGCGGTACTGGGAATCGAATGCCCCAGCTAGATAAGGACTAAGGACTGGCTCCTCCTGTGTGGTACGGTTGCATTACACTGCATTGCTTACTGGCACAATCTAGTCCTAAAGCCTGTTTCACTGGGGAAGATCACCTCAGTGAAGAGGTGGCACACAGCTAATGTAGGGTCTCTGCTTACTCACCTTCCATGCTGCCAGCTCAACAAGGAAAAGGGCACATGGCCTGGACACCTGTGAGCTATGCGGATGCTGGGATGTTTTTTTAAACTATCTGGGTCTGTTGTAATCCATCATAAATTAGAGCAACCCTCATGTTGTTCTAACACATCACTTTGGGACAGTCTTGCACAGAGCAGTACCAGGATCAGGGGAATGTAATGGCAAGCTCTCCGTCACTTTTACACATATTTGCTCTGTGTAATTGAATTTTAGGATCTGGCCCTAAAACTTTCCACCGGACTGCCACATAGATTGACTCCAGTCCAAACTGCATGAATTCCCCTTTTTCAGCACTATGCCCTGCAGAGGTGTCATAACGGACACCTGTCCTGGGCAGCCCACAGCACATAGTGGTGATTGCTAAAAGAAAGGGAAGCAAGGCTTGAAGACAGCACAGAGGAGCATCAGTCACATTCTATTTCTTAGAAACCACTGGTCTGAACATTCATGTTACATTCACCTAGTGTGATGTGAACCCTGTCTCGTTAGAATTAGAATGATATATATTCCCTGCGAGTACTCAAACCCCTAAGCACTATTCTTTAGACTAGCGGAGGGCAAAGCTTTGACTATACTGTAGAATATTTGTATAAAAGCCCATATGACTTCAATTGTTGTTGAAGACAATGGGGGGGTCTTCATAAATATGTTTTACCATGCAGCTAAAACTTTGCATTCTGTTTAGTTTAGCAACAGGAGTCGCACTTAGGTTTAGAGAACCAATACACACATTTGGGGGGGATTAAGGAAGGATCTAGAAAATCTGAGACCCAAAGATCCATGGGAGATGTGGTCAGTGCCAGAGAGTGAGGGAGAAAGAATAGGAAAGGCAGATCTAGACATGCTAGGCATACTTTTGCAAAGTGACCTTTTAGTTGGCTGGATTGAATCTGGGGCTGATTTAATCTTAATACACCTCTGCACCAAACCTTAAATGAAATACCTGGTTAGCAATCTGTCGCGCCAGCACATCCATCCTGGATCCAGACTCTGAAATCATCTTTGCTGCGTTGATCACATCAGATGTATTCTTCAGTGGGCCTCTGCCCCTTAAAATGAAACAAAGTTTATTTAATCATATAGCATATAGGAATATAGTACCCATGAAAAATAGGGAGGGAAAAAACTTTAAATAAAACAACTCATTCAGAATTAAAACCAAACCTTATTAGAGGTTCAATCAACATGATTTAATTTATGCCCCACAATCCTGTACTTCATCGCTTCAGCTGGAAGAGGAAGCATTAGAATAGTGTCACACAATATTACTACTTTTGGCCTGGTCAAAACACAATGTATTAGAAAATTTCACCAACAAAATCACTCAAACTAAAACCTTGAGTATATGACATTTCCAACCCAAAGAGGTTGGACTACTTTCAGATAAACATACAAAAGGTGTGGACATTTAGCCAAACCTCAGAATTAGAAATGAGCAAGTACGTGAAAAAATGTGATCATTTTCTCAAATAAAAAAATTGAATTTGCTTTCCCTGTGTTCAAATCACTTTTGCATTCACTTTCCATGAGTATTCAAGTGACTGAGTTCAGTGGAATGGTTGCAAAAGCACTGAATTTTAGGTAAATTTTGAAACAGTAAATGTGGGTATTTGCTCTGGAAACTTAATTCTAAGACTTATACTTATCCAATAAGGAAACAGAAACAATATAATATGAAATATGCTCCAGTAAAAACTCACCAATACAGATCAAGTTTCAGACATCAAATACTTTTGGTACTTCAAAAATAATCTACAGACTGACAATTAAACTCACAGATGATTTGAAGAACGATTTCAAATTTGAGACCCCTAAGATGCATGACAGGAATTTGCAAGGAGACTGCATTTTGTTATTATTATTATTTTATTATAGTGCCTATGAGCACCAGGACCTCGTTCTATGATGTACTAAACAAACACAGAAGAAAAAAGATAATCCCTGCCCCAAAATTAGTTCTTACACATTATTTGGTCAGACATTTTGAGGGTTACTTTTCTGTGAAGAGAAGTGTAATTATAAAGGTTGTGTGAGTTGCGTTTTTAAACTGTGTGACCTAAGTGCAAATTGTCCAAAAAAGACAAATTAGTAATAGCAGTAGTACTTAAAGCAGTTATTTGACACCCATCACCAGGATATCTGATCTTTATGTTATATCTCAGCATATTTAATATTGAAATATGGATGTTTCTTCAATTTAAAATAAACCTTATGTACTATTTCATTATTCTTCACGCAAATATCAAAATACACCATACAGAGTACCTAAGTGAAATGCACCTTATCAAAACAGACTTTGCTTTTCTACCAGTTTCATAGAAAGACATTTAATTTCATTGTTATCAAGCATCTATAGAGAACTTAAACATGTACAATGCTAGCTAGGCTTCTTAAAGGCAATGCATTAAATTTTAAAGTCTGCAACACTGGACAAAAGTTACCTTAATAATTGTACTTCAGAGTACAGATAATGGGAATAATATGCCATTTTGCTTAGAGGCACAGTTTTTAGTGTAATGAGCCAAATGAGCCAAACCATTGCAGTAATTTTTTTCATTTAGCCTCCAACATACTCATGCAAAAATCATATGCAGTAAAAATACCTAAATAGTGATGATAATACACTGTGACATATAATGATTAATCTCTTACTTGTGTTGTTAATTAAATGCATTGTTTGGCAAAGAACTACTTATTGATCCTTGAACAGAAATCGTATTTTACAAACTACAATTCCTTATTATTCCAAACTATCAAGACAATATCTGAAGAAAGCTACAATTACATAGATTTTTGAATTATTTCCATTGTACTGCTGTACAGAAAGCAATTTTATTATGGAAAAACTATTTAGTGATTTGATTTAAGTTATAAATGAAAAAATGCTGTAATTCAAAGAAAAAACAGAAAACAAGCAAATATGATCCCTTATGTAAAAGTCCCAATAATTTAAACTTTACCTTCATCTTTTAACCTTTATTTGCCTTTCCTGAATTTTCCCTTTGTTTCATGTTTGCACAAGTGGCCATTAAAGGCTATTTCTCCCCCCCGCCCCAAGTTTAGTTTGCTCGTCATTATTTTAGTTATCGTAGGGAAACATGCAGGGGCCACAATCAGGGCCAGTTACTGGGGTCTGTACAAACACAGGAAATCATGGTGTCTCTCCTGAAGAGCTTACAAGCCAATATAAGCTGAAAGATAAAAACTGAATGTAACTAACAGTGGGCGAGGAGGGAGAGCGAGGATAACAGTAGTCAATGACTGTTTCTTCGGCCATGTCTATGTTACCACTTTATGTCGGCAAAATTTATGTCACTCAAGCGGTAGTGTGCTCAGCGCTATGTCACTGGGAGAGCTTCTTCTGCCTCTCCTGCTGACATAGCTACTGCTGTTTGTTGGAGGTGGTTTAATTTTGTCAATGGGAGAGCTCTCTCCCGTCAGCATAGAGCAGCTACACAAGAGATCTTACAGTGGCGCAGCTGCATCGGTAGAGCTGTGCCCCTGTAAGCTCTATAGTGTAGACGTAGCCTCAGTTTTCTTTGGTAACTGCTCAGAATGTAAATCCACTGCCTCTCTGATCCTAAGGGAGATTGTGTGGAGAGGGGCAGCCATAGATGTATGAATTAGAAATTACCTTCTCTCTCTCATCTGTTCTCTCCTAGCATCTTGCTGTTGGGAATAAAGCAGTTCCACCCCAATAAGGCCTTCACTCACTTCTCTGTATCCTCTTACTACAAATGTGGTAGAGATATTTACCTTGACTGTACAAGTCAGCAGGGGAAAGGAAGCAGATGACTGTCCCACTGAGTAGCTAGTGGCAAGTGTTGATATTCCTCTGTACCAACATTCTCTAAGAACTGACATGTCACACTTCTGTGTATTGTGGAGGATGTTAGACATAGTCCATGACCCACAACTGGATTGCGAACCAAATGCTTAGGAATGGAATCCATGAATAAATAGTGACAATGCCAGAAGAAACCAGTGCAAATTGTAATGGGAGGGCACAAAATACTTCAGGCAGAAGTATACTTTTCTAAATAGGGAAAATAAAATACTTCTAAAATACTTTTCTACATAGGGAAAAATAGTTTATTCTACATCTTCTATCTTTGGGTAAATCAAACTTTTTAAAACATAAAATCAGGTTTCATTCCACTGGGAAAACTACATATAGTGGGCTCAGTTTCTGCCCTTTTGTTATCTCATCCATTAAACTCTTAAAAAATATTTGAGGTGTTACCCCTAATCCATGAGGTCATCATGGTTTAAGGTGAACTTTTTAGTGTTATAGTGATTGGTGAAACACCCACCTTTTATGTACTCCAGTGCACAGTACATTGCATTTTAATAAATGCACCTGTGCAGGTGCTGATTTGACTGGGCTCAAGATGATCTAATGCCAGAATAACTGACTCACAGTGCCACCCTCACCAATTAACTACTTGACACCAGTGAATCACAGTACCTAGGAAGGAAAAGACCTTTTAAATCATCTAATCCATTCCCCAGTAAGTGCAGGTCTCTAACAAGTTTTGAATTTACTAGGGTTTTGTCTGTCTAGTTTTAAAGGGTGACAAACCATTTCCCTTAGAAGATTGTGCCATGGAGTAATAAATCTCCCTGTCAGGAAGTTTTACCTGATATTTAGCCTACATTTTCTCTCTCAACTTCATTTCATTAGAACAAGTTCTTTTCTTATCCCTTGTACAAACTTAAATAAGGTTTGTCCTTTCTATGGCCAAATTCTGGAACCCTTATGCACTTTATGTTGACCTAGTGAATTCAGTGGGACTACTTGTGGAGAGAGGTACTATCCAAGGTGATAAGGATGGCAGAATCTGATCCTTAGCATTTACACACTTCAAGTATAAAAATCTGTTCTCATATTTTCTCTTACTTATCTCTTAGCTCAACTATACATATTTAACCCTCAGGACCTGTTCCCAAAAACACTAATGCATTTGCATAACTTTACACAAATGAGACATCCCTTTAAAGCCAATGGGACTACTTGTTTGTGGAAATGTAAACCCACACATAATCTGTGCATAATGGGACTGTAATCTTCCTGTGGTGTAACAATATGAGGCCACTGCACAGTGCAAACAGATCCAAATTCCACTTCCTTTTTTGTTACTATATCATATAGACATATATGACCTCTGTATTCACACCTTTCATATTATTGCAATATTTGTATAAAATATGCCTTGTGAGGTACCATTTGAATGCTAATACCATGCTAGTTATTAATATTGTAGAATCAATGAGTTAATGTTATATATGAGGTTATGAATTCCCTCTGTATGACATTACTGGAATATGTTTAAGACAAGACAGCCTAGGTCAGAGGTGGGCACACTATGGCCCCGCGGGATGGCCCTTGAGTTCTCGGTTTGGGAGACTAGCCCCCGGCCCCTCCCTGCTGTCCTCCCTTCCTCACAGCCTCAGCTAGCCGTGCCACCAGTGCTCTGGGCGACGGGGCTGCGAGCTCCTGCCGGGCAGCATGGTGGCATGGCTGGCTCCAGCCGGGCATGGTAAGAGAGCAGGGGGGTTGGATAAAGGGCAGGAGGTTCCGGGGGGAAGTCAGGGAACAGAGAGCGGGGAACGGGGGGGGAAGAGGGGGCGGGTTGGATAGGCATGGAAGTCCCAGGGGGCCTGGCAGGGGTTGGGAGTGTGGATAGGGGTCGGGGCAGTCAGGGAGCAGGGGGGGTTGGATAGGGGGTGGGGTCCTGGGAGGGGCGGTTGGGGCAGGGGATCCTGGGAGGGGGCGGTCAGGGAACAAGGAGCAGGGGGGGTTGGATGGGTGGGGGGCTCTGAGGGGGACAGTCAGGGGCGGGAAGTGGGAGGGGGTGGATAGGGGGTGAGAGCCAGGCTGTTTGGGGAGTCACAGCCTTTGCTACCCGGCTCTCCATATAGTTTTGGAACCCCGCTGTGGCCCTCAGGCCAAAAAGTTTGCCTATCCCTGGCCTAGGTAAAGGTGATAAACAGGTCTGTCCTACAGAAAAGAATGTGAGTTTACCTCAATATACACATTAGCAGTAAACAGAGCTATGGAGCTGAGCCAGCAGAGGTTATCCTGCACCTGACCTCCAGAGACAGAGAATTAACATGGCTCCTGCACCACACAGAACACTGAGTCCTCAGCAGGCCTTCCTGATTTGTAAGAGGGGAACAGAGAGAGAGAGAGAGAACATCTTTATCTTTCACCTTGGGAGACGGAAAAAAAAAACCCCATGCAATTTAAGCTCTGTAATAGGTCCTGGCCAAGCTGGCCAGGAGACTGTGGGTGAGAGAAACCATCTCAAATAAAAGCTGTATCTTGCTATATTAAGTTTTAGACTAAGCTTGTAATAATCTCTATTGTTATTTGTTTTCACTTGTTATTACGTAACCCATGCTGTTTTGTTAATAAATTTGTTTCCTTTTGATTATAAATCACTAGCACTGTGCAAATTCAGTAAAGTGTGTGCTTCTAGAAAGCTAACGGGTTGGAGTGTTTCACTGTCTCTGTAAAGGCAGAGAACCTAACACTTTCTCTGGGAGGCACCGGTCCCTGCAGTAGGATGATTTTTGCAGTGAATTCGGGACTGGAAAGGTCCTAAAGTCAGCCTGGAAGAGGTAACCAGGTTGGGCAAAGCCCTGCTTGTGGGCTGCTGGAAAGCTATTCAGGTCAAAGCTCTGGACCACAGCTACACAGCCACAAGACATCCAGGGTTACAAGGCAGATGGTGACCAAACCCCTCAGTGGCCTGGGTGAACCCAAAAATGTCACAGTCACCTGTCCAATTTGCTGGCTACTATCACCTCTAAGTCTCTTCTCACATTAGTGTTTTCCAGGTTTCTCCCTGGCATTTGGATTAGGCTTTTCCCCCCCCCCTAGGTGTTTTCCACGTGCAATCTCATTTTTCTATTTTCAATCTCTCTAGGTCCCTTTGCATATTTCTCTATCCTCAATTATCTTCAAAAGAAGGTCAAAATGTTCCCCTTACCAACTTTATTATGGCATTTACTGCAATTTGCTCCTCCTAGTGATTTCATTGTTCACAGCCTTCCAGTTCCATTACACCACTGGGCCACCCTGCCTCACAGTGTCGGGGCAGGGTTAGAGGGCCAAGATGGTGGGGAGATGCTGCAGTTTAGGACTACACCACAACTTCACAGCCAACAATACACAGTAAATGTCTTATGCTGACTCCTGGCATGGAAAGGCTAACATTTCCTTTTCATTTTAAAAATATGTATAATACTTGTTCACTGTTTGTTGAAAGAAGAAATTACCCTCATAGGCCTTAATCCTGCAGAGATTTACATATTGATTTCAGTGGGACTGCTCAAAGTATGTCTAGTATATATGAGAAAATGTGGTGTAGACAAGAATAGATCTGGGTCCCCAACAACATTTCCATGGGAGCTGTAGATTTGGTGAGTCACTGTTAACACAAATACAAGTTTCAAAACTAATATGAAGTTTTCTCTTAAGTAGCATAATTCACTCTGAACATCTTTCTGGGTATAGAATATATATGGATTTGGGTTTCCTTTGTTATTTCTTCCAGTTTTCGGAATGTCATCTAAAAGTTTACATATTTGTATCTGCAAATCCCAAACTCAGTATTATGCATGAAAAGGAGCCATACAAAGTGGCATATAGAAGATCTCTGCTGAAACTTTTGCTTCTTAAAAATAAATTGAATTTCTTTTTTATGGCTATCACTGATGTAAAAGATATTGACCTAAAACATATGAGAAAATAGATAATGTTAACCCTATAAAATGTACTCAGAGAGGAGCCATGAAAATGTATTTTAGGCAGTTCTGAGCAGAAGGCATCCAATGACTTAACACTACTTTCCAAAAATTTTCTTGTCCACTTTCCTGAGGAATATAAGAAGTTTTGTTGACAGACAAATGAAATATCATTAGTGTCTTCATTACCATCATCCTTAGGATAAGAGTGGGTGAATAGATTTTAATGCCTGGGCTGGTACATTTTCATGACAATTATTCAAGGCTATGTTAGCAATAGAGCTGACCAGAAGATGACACTTCCATTTTGCAGCTTCTTTTGAGGTTACAGAATTTGCTTTCCATCACCTGGAGGAGGTGGCAGAGTGAACCTGATACACCATACCCCGGTGGTGAGGGCACTGGCCTGGGATGTAGGAGATCCAGTTTTAAGTCTGTCTGCTTGATTCAGAGTCATCTGGGATGAAAAAAAATTGGTTCAAATTCAGACAGAGAGGAGACCTGAATCTGGCTCACTTACATTGCAGACCAGCATGCTAATATTTCAACCAGCTGTAGTTAGCAATTTATTGTCCAGGTATTTTATCTATACCATTTAATATAGCAGCTCTTATACGCAAAGAGAGCCTTTCCCTTAACTAACACACTTTGGCTTCTTGAAGCTTTTTTGAAAAAGGCAAAACAAATTACATTTTGTTATCATAGTAACACCATTGGGGGCAGAGGGTGTTTTTAATCAGGCTGAGTCTCCAAAAGGCATTTAGGAGACCTCATCAAATCTATCCTATAAGATTTGTGGGATTTGTACAGGTAAGAGATTTTTTTTGGGGAAAAATACAACCAAAACCCCCAAGAAGTATGTTTAGCTTAAGGCAAGAAAATACTAAAAGACAAAAACATTCTGTCACCAGTGGGTGAACGCTTTTCATGAAGTGATCACTCTGTATCTGACCTTTCAGTCCTCATCCTCAAAGGAAGACTGCCTCAAAAGACAAGCCTGGGGCTTATATACATTACTCCGGTAGACACTAAAAATCATGGACTGAACAAAGATACCGGATTTATGGCTTATTACAACAATCTGTAACCCACTAATCCCCTCTTTTTTGTCCTATTCATGGACCACTCTTCCTTGGATGGTCCCTTACAATATATGCTATCTACTTTTATGCTAAACAATCTTTTCCATCTTGCATTAGCTGTGAGGCTGGGAATACCTTTCCCAGACCTGAAGAAGAGCTCTGTGTGGCTTGAAAACTCATCTCTCCCACCAACAGAAGGTGGTCCAAAAAAAGATATTACTGCACCCACGTAGTCTCTTTAATATCCTGGGACCGACACAGCATATAAAAACAGCCAAGTAAGAGTTTAGATTTTTCCCTTTACACTAAATAGGCAAAAAAAGCCGAATTGACCTATTTATCTGTGTATGGAGAATTCTTCACACAGCTGTAATGTGACTGTGGGCAAAACAATATTAAAATAAAATACAATTTAACAAAAATCCATAACAATAATTAAATCCTTTAATACAACACTGTTTAGTTGATTGCGTATTGCCAAGTACTCTTAGTTAAAGCAATTTTCCTATCAGTGCTATTCTCTATCAATCAGTATAAATTCATATCACAAATGTCACTTTTCTTGTTTGCATAGTAAACACTAGCATTTTAATCTGTTTGAATAATCAAAGTGGTGCTTTCCGTGCCTTCTTGGTTGCAAAGATTTGAACGGCTTCCTGAAGGTCCACAGTCTGGGCCAGCTCATACTCTATTGAGATGGTTGCAACGCCGACCAGCCACTCCTGTGTCATTGTGGAGCGTAGGTGTGTTTTTATTAACTTCAGCTTGGAGAAGCTGCATTCTCCACTGGCAACTGTTACAGGAAGTGTTAGAAGTATGCACAAAGCAACAAAAGCATTTAGAAAGAGGGTGGTCATCTTATTTGTGCACATATATTCCAGAACAGCCTTTGGAGTTGATCCTGCTGAAATATATCTTGAAAGTGCTTTCAGTTCTCACCTAAATCACTGACATCAATATCGCGCATGCCATCATAAGTCAACGCTGTCTCTAGTGCTCTGCATTGCTGGTGTAGGTCTTCTTCAGGTATAGTGAGAGTTTTGGAATATCATACAACATCCCAAATATACTGCTGTGTTCCTTGAGCTGCATGAAACGTTCAACTGACTGTATTGCACAATCTAGCACCTAGTTAAAGAATTCAACTTTGAATTATTGTTTGGGGTCTCTTATGGGATTATCCCGTGCCTCGTAATCAAAATGTCTTCTTCTTCGGTGACTCTTGTATTCTTGAATGGGTGGGAAAATAGCCTTGTCCAGTTGTTCCATTGCTCCAGATATATCAAGGTCAACACCTTGGAGTCTCTTGCTTACAACATTTATTTCAAACAGGATGTCATGCCACAACACTAAGCCACACAGAAATTTGAAGTTATGTATGTTTCTGGAGATTCCATTTCCCTCTGCCACTGTTCTCCCATGAACAGTTCCTGTCCTAGCACTATCCTCCATAATGGCAACTGTGGCATCATCTATCTTCCCCCTTTGGTGTTTGATAGGGTTTATCGCCTCCACTCGACTTTCCCATTTTGTGGCACTCAGTGGTTTCAGTGTCAGAGAGGATGTTCCCAGATGTTGCTTCAAAATTTGCCATCGATGAGTTGATGCTGAGAAAAATACATAGATGCTTTGAATTATATTAAAAAATTCAGCAGCCTCACTAGAAGCTGATGCTGCATCACTGACCACCAAGTTCAATGAATGAGAACTGCATGGGACAAAAAAAAACCTCGAGGGTTTAACTCTCGCATCAGTGTCTGCACTCCTCTGTTCTTTCCTCTCACGTTGGCACCATTATCGTAACCCTGACCTCTCATGTCAGCTATGGCAATTCCCATATCTTCCAGCTTTTTAAGAAGCACATTTGTCATACCAGCTCCTGTAGTATCATCAATGTCAATAAATTCTAGAAAATGCTCTGACACTCACCGTTGTAGGGACATTTTCACTAGGTTCTGTTGTTGTTACAAAATGCACAGTTAAAGTCATTTGTTCCATATGGCTGATGTCAGGTGTGCAGTCCAGAAGAACAGAGTAATATCTTGCTGACTTCAGATCTGCCAGAATCTTCTGTTTGACTTTTGTTGCCCATGACTGTATGATCTCATTTTGAATTGTTTTTCCAAGGTAGTGGTGTGTGTACATTTCTTGGGTGGTGACTCTTCTTAGATGCTCCTGGAGTACAGCATCAAACTCAGCCATCAGCTCCACAATTTTAAGGAAGTTCCCATTGTTTGGCACATACAGCTGATCTGAAGCGCCATACAGTGCTAGGTTTTGGGTAGCAAGTATTCTCACAATGGCAATGAGCCTTTTCAGAACATTTTGCCAGTAAAGAGACTGATACAATCTTCTTGATGCTGATCATCTGTGGTGGCCTTTAACCTTAGTCTCATCTCAAGCTCTTTCCACCTATGGAATGCTCTCTGGTGATCTGTTGCCTTCTCATGCCAGATTTCTAGCCAGATTTTTCCAGTCCTTTGTTCCTGTGGAACCCAATGTGGTTGGAACATTAGACTGGAAGACTTTGCAATGAAAACAGCATGCAGCATTCTGGGTTTTTGAGTACATAAGCCATGGCCTCTCCACTTTGTGGAGAGTCCACAGTCCTGGATCATCTAGACTTAAGGAACTAAACTCAGCAGCAGCTGTTTCTTGCACCTCCACCACACTCTTCTCTGATCTACACTTTTCTTCAGGAATGTGCACGGTTACATGCATTTGAGATGGAGATATGGATGCTGCAGTAGCTGCCAGGTCACCTGCACTCTGACTAACTGGAAGATCAGCCATCTCCTCACTACTCACATGTTCTTTGGGGCCAGAAGGCTCACCGTGAACATTCGTGTCTATGCATCTCAGGAGAGCTCCTTCCTGCTTAGATAGGAAAGCTTCCTTTGCTTGCTTTCTTTTTCTGAATGCTGCCCCAGAGGGGCGTTTTCTTCTTTCACTCATGACTGCTGTTCTGTGCCAGCTAAAGTGGCTCTCAATACTCAGTTGAAGGGGACAAACAAGCAGACTGGTAGCAGGGCCTGAGTGAGGGAAGATATCAGCGTCTTAAGGGCCTAACTGGCTCCAATTCTTCAGTTGACTGCCTGTTCTTCTCCAGTGCGTTCAGGGAAGCAGCAGGACACAGGAAGCTCCCTGAGAAGCTATTGTTAATCAGTCCAGGCTCCTGGGGGCTGTTAGAGAGGTACATAAGAGGCTCCTCCTCCTCTCTCTCCCTGCAGCTCCTGCTGCTTTCTGTTATTTCTTCTCACCTTTTCTCCTGCCTGCCATGTCTCTTGTGCCCTCCTTCCTCCAGCCCAGTACTCCACCATCTCTGCGCATCTAGAGCAGAGAGAATACATATGCACCAGCAGCAGATACAATTTGGGTCCTAGTGGCGTCCACCCCCACAGTCTGGCACCTGAGGCAGCTGCCTTAGTTCGCCTCATGGTAAGGCCCAGCCCTGTACCATAGGAGCCTCCTAGGAGCTATTACACTGGTGAGGATAACCAGTGTGCACTGGCCATGATCATTCTCACCTCTAGACTTCCCCTTCTGCCAGGAAGGGCAAGAGCCAGGTGGTATTCCCTTACACAAGGAAATACATTTTAAAACAGATTGGTGCTCCTTTTGTGCCACAAAGATAATTTAGCATTGGGTGTGACCTGGCTCCAAATGTTACAAGATTAAGTAAAGCGAACAACAAACTTTAGATACCTAGACCTGTGGTATCAGTCAGGGATGTTTATGTTTCAGTGGTATCTTCCTAAATAGTTCTAGAACAGGTAAATAGAACTTGTATTTACAACCAGTCCACAGAACTGAAGCTCTGAAGGCTGGAGCTCCTCCTTTCTGTTTTTGTTCCTCTCTATTTCTGATTTTTTAAAAATATTCTGAGGTGGCACCGAGCATTCTCTCTGATGTTTGGATGGCTGGTTCTTGCTCACATGCTGATTGCCACATGTGGGGCTGGGAAAGTATCCTCCCTCCCACCCCCAGGTCCGGTTGGCAGTGACCTTGGGGGGGTTTCACCTTCCTGCTCAGAGTGTGGGTATGAGTCACTTGACAGGATTATCTGGGTATTTCTCACTTAATCATTTCCCTGTCACTGTGGGAGCCTTAGGCACTGGTGCACCTTGGTACCGCCTATTCTCTGCCAGTGCAGATTCTAATCTCCTGTGGGCTGTAATACTTTGGTCTAATTTCAATTGTTGGGCTTTGTATACAGGTGCTGGGAGGAGGTGGCAGCCTTTGATATACAGGAAGTCAGAACAGATGATCTGGTGGTCCCTTCCAGCCTTAAACTCTGTAACAATATTTTAAACAACAGATGTGCTGTACTTGGAGAAAGTAGTATTCAGCCTTGATTAAGACATTTTGAAGACAAGGTACTAGAAACAATTTAATTATATTTCAACCCAAAAGAACCACAGCCAAACAAGAAATCAAGTTATATTAACTAGATTTACTAATGTGACAAATCTACTTCAGAAAGTGATGGGAACAAGAAAAAGATGTAAATGATAAAGAAGATATCAGACAAAGAAATAGCCTCTAATGGATTTCATATCCTCTAATTCTTGGGCATAAGGGAAACCAAAGAGGTGGCAATTTCATAATCCAAAAGGAAACACGCACAAACCTGAGTCTGAGATCAGAGGTCTCTACGGATTAATTCTTCTTAGAGAGGAAACTGGCAATCGTGAACTAGAAGATGTGATATGAGGCTAACCACTTGATTCACTAAGTGGATGAAAATAGTACAGATAAAGTTATATGCCCAAATAACTGTAATTCTACATTTATGGGCCAGACAGCTAATCTAGCATTTCTGAAATCATAACTTTGATTTATTTTGTATGAGACTAACCACAATCTTGCTAATCAGATGATTATAACAATTGCAAAAAAAGTCAGACTAATGATTTCAGTTTGCTTTTAAATGTGGCGTAGTTCATATAATAAAATCAGAGGTACCTTTCAGACAGACAATTAGATCCCTTTGCCAGTGATTGATTGTACTTAAAAACTGTCATGAAAGAAATGGTTGTCTAACTAGATCAGGGTTAAAATTCATTAGCCAAAAAAAGGGGGAACGACTGGATCATCCCTGCTAAAATTGACCTGGGCATAGATGAAGACTTTGATTTTGTACTTCAACAAGTAACTACTTTTCATTGGAAAAATAGTCAACTCCTAAATTAAAACAACATAACTGATCTCATTATATATCTGATCTGTTAATTAGGTGGTCAATCAGTCTTGACTTTTATGCTTCCCTTACCACTGTGCACAATGTTCCCTCTAATATTTACATCCATGTGCGGAATGAATTTTGTTAAGTGCATCAATATGGAGATGATGTGTGGCGGGGGTGGAGCCGAGGGGGTCCGAATGTGGGATGGGCTGGGGCAGAGGGTTGGAATGTGTGTTGGGGGGGTGAGGGCTCTGGGGTGGGGCCAGGGATGAGGGGTTTAGGGTGCAGGACAGGGCTCATGGTTAGGGCAGAGGGTGGGGTGCAGGGGGGTGAGGGCTCTGGCAGTTCAGGCTGCCCCTGGTCTGTGCCAGGGAGAGAGGATTCCCCCCAGTCCTCTCTCGCCACAGCAGCTCTGGGGCTGGGGAAAGGCACCTCTCCCTGCCTGCACAGCCCTTGATAGCCTGCTGCGCAGCTGCACAGCTTAGAGGGAACTCGGACTGTGCAGTGTGTAGGGAAGTGAAATCTGATGAAAAACTGTGATGGGTGGGAAACCATATGGATATGAAATGTGACAATGTGGAGTTTTCCCACTCCACTGTCACCTTTGCAAATATCCATAGGCCAATGGGTCATATTCCATGGTCTTTATTATTAGGGAAATCAGACTAGATCATCATCACACTATGCCACTTTAAAAGGGGAAATGAAAAGGACCCAGGGAGTTATAGACCAGACAGTCTAACTTCAGTACCTGGAAAGACACTGGAACAAATTATTAAACAATCAATTTGTAAGCACTTAGACCAGAGGCTGGCAACCTTTCAGAAATGGTGTGCTGAGTCTTCATTTATTCACTCTAATTTAAGGTTTCACGTGCCAGTAATACCTTCTAAAAATGTCAAAATGTATCTTTCTAGAAGTCTAATATATAACTAAACTATTATTGTAGGTAAAGTAAATAAGGTTTTTCAAATGTTTAAGAAGATTCATTTAAAATTAAATTAAAATGCAGATCTTATCAGTTTAGTGTGATCCTTGCCCTTGCTTTTCCTTGCTGAGTTTTCCAGTGTCTGGCACATATTTGGATACTTTAAGCTGCACACAGGCTTCTGAGTGATCAGTTGTTAACCGGCTCCAGGAGGGACAGAGACACATTTCATGTGTGAAAATACTTGTTCACACAGGTATGTGGATCCAAATGCTGAAAGCATTCCAATGCAATTTTCTTCAGTTAAATTTCACTGGCAGGGACATCCAGCTGGTCAGAACAGAGGCCCCAGGATCTCTCTCGGTAGCTTCAAGTGCACTCCGCAGATCTCCAAACTTTGATGCCCACAATTCTGAGCTTTTTAACTGAATGAGCTGCATTTTGAAATCTTCAACACCCATCCACTGATATACAGACAAATCCAAGTCGCTTCCATTGAACTTTTCAGGTTTAATTAGAAAAGAAAGCATTGGGCCAAATCGCTTGAAATCTGTCAGAAAATTCTGATTCCAGTTCTTGCATGTACATTCTAATCTCAATGTCAAACTCAGTGTGCTGTTCTATGTGGCGGGATAGTGATGTAAGCAGCAAATCAGGACTTAAAAAAAAATCCCAGTACAGTGGTGCTGGAAAAATTTTTAAGGTGGGGGTGCTGAGCTGTGCCCCCTCTTGTCCCTGTCTGCACCCCTCACTGCCCCAGGCTGGGGCCAGTGGGCCACAGCTGGGAGTGGCTGCAGAGCCCTGGGCCGATGGCCAGGACCCCAGGCCAGCAGCGGAGCCCCCGAGACCGGTGGCCGGGACCTGGGCAGTGTGAGTGCCACTGAAAATCTGCTCGTGTGCCGCCTTGGCACGCATGCCATAGGTTGCCTACCCCTGGCCTAGAGGATAATAAGCCAATAAGAAACTGTCAATATGGATTCATCAAGAACAAATCATGCCAAACCACATGACTTACTCCTTTGGCAGGAAGAAAAGGAGTACTTGTGGCACCTTAGAGACTAACCAATTTGTTTGAGCATGAGCTTTCGTGAGCTACAGCTCACTTCATCGGATGCATACCGTGGAAACTGCAGAAGACATTATATACACACAGAGACCATGAAACAATACCTCCTCCCACCCCACTGTCCTGCTGGTAATAGCTTATCTTTCAAAGTGATCATCAAGTTGGGCCATTTCCAGCACAAATCCAGGTTTTCTCACCCTCCGTCCCCCACACACAAACTCACTCTCCTGCTGGTAATAGCCCATCCAAAGTGACCACTCTTTTCACAATGTGTATGATAATCAAGGTGGGTCATTTCCAGCACAAATCCAGGTTCTCACCCCCCCCCCACCCCCATACACACACAAACTCACTTCTGCTGGTAATAGCTCATCCAAACCTATCCTTTGGCAGGGTTACTGGCTATTGGACGGGGGCAAAACTGTAGATATGGTAGATCTTGATTTTAGTAACGCTTCTGACACAGTCTCATAAGAAGACTGGGGAAAATGTGTTCTAAATTAAGTTACTATAGGTAGGTTCACAACTAAGAGTGTTATCAAAGGTTTGCCATCAAACTGGGAGGATGTAGTGGTGTCCCATAGGGGTCTGACTTGGGTCTGGTACTATTTAATATTTACATTAATGACTTGGATAATGGGGTGGAGAGAATGCTTATAAAATTTGTGTATGACACTGAGCCGTGAGGGATTTCAAGCACTTTGGAGGGCAAGATTAGATTTCAAAAGGACCTTGACAAATTGGAGAACTTGTCTGAAATAAACAAGATGTTATTCAGTACAGACAAGTGAAAAGAACTGCACTTAGGAAGGAAAAAAAATCAAATGCACAAATTTAAAATGGAGGATATCTGGCTAGGTATTAGTACTGCTGAAAAGGATCTGGGGTTATAGTGGATCAAAAATTGAATATGAGCCAACAATGAAATGCAGTTGTGAAAAAGTCTAACATTATTCTGGAGTGTATCAACAGAAGTGTCATATGAAAGACATGGGAGGTAACTGTCCCACTTTACTCTGCACCGGTGATACCTGAGCTAGAGTACTGTGTCCAGTTTTGGGAGCCACACTTTAAGAAAGATATGGACAAACTGGAGTGAATCCAGAGGAGAGCAAAAAAAAGTTTAGAAAATATGACCTATGAGGAAAATGTAGGAAACAACTGAGGAGGGGACGGGACATGATAATAGTCTTCAAATATGCTAAAGGCTGTTGCACAGAGGATGGTGATCAATTGCTCTTCATTTGCACAGAAGGTTGGACAAGAAGTAATTGGCTTAATCTGCAGCCAGAGAGATTTAAGGTTAGATATTAGGAAAAAAACTTTCTAACTATAAGGATTGTTAAACTCTGAAAGAGACTTTCAAGGTTTGTTGTGAAATCCCAGTTATTGGAAGTTTTAAGACCAAATTAGACAAAAACCTGTCAGGGAGAGTACATGCAAATTTGGTCCTGCTTCAGCACATGGGGATGAACTACATGACATCTTGAGGTCACTTCCAGCCCCACATTTCTAAGATCATAATGATCACTTCTGGATTCAAAATCTGATATAGAAAAAGTGGCGAGGCTAATTCATAAGGGGTGGAGCTGCACTATGTAGAATGTTCTGTATGCACCATAAGTAGAAAACCACACAGAATAAGAAATTTAGTTAATGCTGTCAGTGCAGATGTAAGAGGCATAAACTGTGATTCCCCTGGGAATAGACTCAGAGTAGCTAAGGGTCATTTTTTTTTGTTTTTCTCTACAACCATAAGGGTTACATCTTTATTTATTTTAATGAAATCTGAGATACTTACCTAATCGCATACCTTCGCAAGCTGGGACTTGAAGAAAAAAACCAGATATTGTGAGACACATGATAAAATAATGAGAATTGGGAAAACTATGTATTGATCTCATGGGCTAGGGTTACGACTGTGCCAGAAACAGAGCTTGGAGCTTTCTTGTTATTTTGTTCCTATTTTGTTTTTACACCACAGGGGATCTTATGGGCCTATGAATTTCTTGCTTCTCTCTCTCTCCTCTTTTTTCAAATAGTGTAACTACAGTCATAATATAAATATTTCACCCACCTCCATTATAATACTCCTTATTTACGTGTGTTTACCTCAGCCAAAGCATACACTCCAGAATGAGTCATAGCATGCAAGTTTTTACTCATCATAGGCTAAGGAGCTAACTCATGAAGTCAAAAGTAGTTTAGTACTTGGGCACGTGAGGAATGGCCTTTCATCTCATATGTTATTGATGTAGTTGTGACCAGTGGGGGGAGGGGCAAAGAGGAAGTGTCCTAGAACTAAAAGCCCTTTGATTCAAAAGAAGAAATCAATCACAGAGCATCTTTTGTGAAGGAACCTCAACTATGGACATCAGCCTTTTTATAATAGAATTTTATACTGAAAATCATTTATACAAATTCTGGGAACCCTTGATAGGTACTTTTAACTGTAAATAAATACATGAAATCCCTCTTTGTTTGAAGGTAATTGCACTCTCTCAAAATCATCCCGCTCAGTTCTAGTAATTCATGTATACATGTTTGTAAATAAAAACGCTATGAAATAAAAATGATTTTACTGAAAAATAGTTATGTAACTAGGCACTGGGAAGGCTGTATGTAGGCTGATGGGATATAGAAATACAAAAATATGACAGCTCAGAGCCTCCTTATAGTGCTCTGCAAATAATTCAGCAACAAGAACCAGTAGTTCTCAGAGCATTGTGACATTAAATTTGACTCTGCCTCATCACTGTAGGATTCACTGGTGCTACTTGTAGATTATTCCAAAACCACTTTCCAATGTTTTATTTTCCTGACCAGTTCAATTGATAGCAAAACAACAGAACACACACACACGAAATAAAGAAAAATGTGCATTTCTTGGATGTTTCTTTGCCATCAATTCAACTGTGATCAGAGACACCAAAACTGGTTAAGAAAAGCACCACAGAGACAGCATCAAAATGCAAAGAGACAAGGAAAGAAAATATATTAATAAATGTAAAACCCAACATCCAGGAAGAAGAAATAAAAAACAGAGTTACAAAATGGAGGCAGTTGTAACCTAACAGCTACAACTATTACATTAAAGTTACTATATTTTCACTGTGAATTCTCTATTCTTCTAATAGAACTTTTCCATGTAATGAAGCGCTCTGTTTGCCTCAGGGAGGGCATGCAATAGCAGGATTGGGAGGTTGGCAAAGTAAGGGGGTCCATAAGGGGCTGCCACCTTAAGAGGCAGCTGTGACAAAGTTCCTCCTCTGCCTTGGTGAGTCCTGCACTTTTTTGGCAGATTTGTTCACCTCAGAGGTTCACGGCAGCCCTCAGTTTGGCCCCTTCTGCTAGAGGCTCAAACCTGCTATTCACTCAGCTAACCTCATCACTGGCCAGCATAGGGGAAACAGAACAATCCCTGCAGTTTCTGTGTCCCACCTAGTGGGTCAGTGACAGGCCAGATCCCTTTCCAGATTAGACCTTCCCTTCTGGTGTTTCTCACAGACCAGATCAACTCCTCCTGTGCCTGACCAGGAGTTGGAAGGGATGGAGGGGAACCCAGGCCCACCCTCTACACTGGGTTCCAGCCCAGGTCCCTGTGGATAGCAGCTGTCTATAATGTTCCCTGTATCAGATGTGTGACAGCTACAACTCCCTGGGCTACTTCCCCATGGCCTTCCCCCAGCACCTTCTTTATCCTCACTGCAGGATCTTCCTCCTGAAGCCTGATCACACTTGTACTCTTCAGTCATCCAGCAGCACGCCTTCTCGCACCCTGCACACCCCACTAACTGATGGTAGGTCCTTTTTAAACCAGGTGTCCTGATTAGCCTGCCTGCCATAATTGATTCTAGTAGGTTCTTAATTGGCTCCAGGTGTCTTATTTAGCTTGCCTGTCTTAGTTGGTTCTAGCAGTTTCCTGATTGCTCTAGGGCAGCCCCTGCTCTGGTTACTTAGGGAACAGAAAACTATTCATCCAGTGGCCAGTATATTTGCCTTCGACCAGACTCCTGTACCCCACTAGTCTGGGTCTGTCACACAGCCCACAGTTTGAAAATGTTGAAAACCACTGCTGTACAGAAAAACAAGTGATCGGCTGTAGATGGAAAATGGAAGTAAACAAAATTAACTTTTCGGAAAGAGTTTAAATTTCAGTCAGTGGAGTCACTACGGGAATTTATCAGTGTACTTTCCTCCTAGATAAAAATGAATTTAGCAATTGTAATGTAGCAAAATCAAACAAACAAATTGCAGGATATGTAATGTAATTAACACATTTTGTAGCAGAAGAACAAGAACTTACAAAAATTTACATTTTGTGTCAGATATGTACCTAGAACATCTGTTATCTCATTGTGACAGGTGTTTATTAATATGGGTATCTAGTCATATTGCTAAGTTGCTAATGGCTCAGTAATTTATCTTCCAAATACTGTATGAGTCTGATTAAAACAATTATCAAAATATTTCAAAAGCATTATTCATTTGCGGATGTATTGCCCATGGGAAAATGCCCTGGCTCTGCACTATTTTATGTTTCAAAGACCAATATAGAAATGTATCATTTCAATGTTTGCAATGAAGCAAGCTTGGTTTAATAGATAACCTGTATCGTAGCATTATTTGGCCACAGAGAGAATGCAAGCATTCTCTAGTGTGGTTATTAGAACACACATCTATGAGGTGGGAAACCCAGGATCCAGTCCCCGCTATACCAGTGGCTTTTTAAAAACTCTGTGTCCACAGCGGAACAACTTCATCAGGGAAGACTGATTTGTAACAGGGGTTCTTTGAGATGTGCAGTCTATATCTGTATTCCACTAGGGGTATGCATGTACTCCAGGCACTTGAGACTGGAGGATTCTTTTAAGCAGTGCCCGTTGGTTCATGTCTGCGCCCCTTCCCTCCCTGTGCTCTGTACTAAGATTATAATGGGAGGGGTAGACTGACTGCCTCTCCAGTTCCTTCTCTACCATGAATCCAGCCATGATTCAAAGCAGATGGGAAGGCGGATGGGTCATGGAACACACATACAGTCAAAAAACTCCAGTTACAAAAAGGTAAGTAAGTTTCCTGTATTCTTAGAGTGCTAGTCCCTATGTGTATTCCACTGTAGGTGACTGGTGAGCAGTATTCAGAGAGGAGGTGGGTACAAGGATGCAGATGGCATAGCTGCTTGTAGAATTGCAGCCTCAACGGATGTGTCAGAAGAAGAGTCTTGGACCAACGCATAATGTCTTGTGAATGTGTGGAAAGAACTACACGTAGCTGACCTGCAAATGTCAAGCGGGGTACTTATTGAAGTGATGCCACTTAGATCCCTTCTGTAGTTGTAGAGTGAGCCTTAGCCCAAGTAGGGGAGGAAGATGTGCCAACTGATAACAGAAAAGGGTACTGCCAGAGATCCACCTAGAGATTCTCTGAGAGGATATAGCTTGACCTCAGACTTGTTCTGCTATGGCAACAAACAGTCTTGGTAATTTTCTGATCAGTTTCATTCTCCGCAGGTAAAATTCCAGTACTCATCGCACTTTGAGGGAATGGAGTCTCCTCTCCGCACCAGAGGTGTGAGGCAAAAAACACAGGCAAATGAATTCATTGACTGTATTATGTGGAATTCTGAAACTATTTTAGGAGTGAATTTCAGATGTAGTTGTTGCGAGACTTTGTCCTTATGGAATATTATGTATGGTGGATCAGTTGTCAGGGCCCCAAGTTCACCTATCTTTCTGGCCAAGGTGATGGCAATGAAGAAGGCAAATAATCAAAAGGTTAGACATGGAACAGGTGGCTAACAGTTCAAGGGGTGACTTAGTGAGTGCTGAAAGCATTGAATTAAGGTCCCAGGAAGTGTTGGATTCTTTACTGTTGGAAAGTTTCGGATCCAACCTTTTAAAAACCTGGCTGTTAATGAGTAAGTAAAGATGGAGTACAAAAGACTGTAAGAACGGCCATTCTGGGCCAGACCAATGGGCCATCTAATACTGTATCCTGTCTTCCAACAGGGGCCAATATCAGCTGCTTCAGAGAGAATGAACAGAAGAGGCAATCATCAAGTTATCATTCCCCTATAGTCCATTCCCAACTTCTGACAGTCAAAGGTTATTGACACCCAGACCATGGGGTGGCATCATGGGCTGTTTTAGCTAATAGCCATTGATGGACCTATCCTCCACGAGTAACCATCCAATGGTGGGTGACACGTGCTGACTGCATCCAGGTGAACCCCCAGTGAACTGAGAGATAGACCTGTCATCTTGAGAGTAAGAAGATACAATAGTCTAAAATAGTGGGAATATCCACTGTCTCAGGAGATATATGATTTTGCTTGGCCCAGACACAGAGATGTTTCCACTTGGCGAGGTAACATTTTCTGGTCCTTTCTGCTATTCAGAATGGTTTGCATGGCTTGAGAGCAGGAAGGTTCTAGACTTGATGTCCATCCAAATACTAAACTGTCAGATTAAGCACCTCAGGTTGGGATGCTTGACTCTGCCATTCTCTTTGGTAAAGAGATTCAGAAAGGACTGCATGGTGACTGGTGGACTGAATGACATTTGTAGGTAGCTTAGGAACCAGAAGTGTGTGGGCCATTTGTGGGCCATGGGGATGACTTGTACCCTCTTCTGTCAAATCTTCTAAAAAACATGAGATAGTAGCAGAATAGTAGAGAAGGCATAGCTCAAGGGATATGACCAAAGAAGTAGAAAACCATCACCTCTGGAGTGCTTTCCTTGAGCTCCATGGGAGCAGTAAATGTTGCATTTTTTCTTTGTCTGGGAGGCAAACAGGTCCCAAGCAGGGGTTCCCCATTGAAACTTCTGTTCACTACTGAATCGTGTAACTCCCACTTGTGATTGATGGTGAAATGTCTACTGAGGCTATATGCCTATGAATTCTGGATTCCTGGAAAGTACACTGCCGATGTGGTTCTTGATACACCAGTTTCACAAGGTGACCACTTCTATGCACAGGGGCATGGATCCTGCTCCTCCCTGCTTGTTTACATAGAATACAGTTGTTTTATTGTCTGGCATAGGATGAGTTGTAGAGAGGCTTTGCAAGTCTCTCAGACTGCCCAGAATTCTAGAAGATTGATGTGTTTTCTGGTCTCTCAGGGCATCCAAGTGCCCTGTGCTGTGTAACTGTCCATGGGGACTCCCCAGCCTATTGGGGAGGCATTCGTAATGATCCTCTTCTCAGATATGGAGGATAGGAAAGGAACCCACATACAGATTTGTCCAGAATATTTCCAAAAAGTTAGTGAGGCCCTCAGCCTGGTGGGAATTGTCACTATAGTATTCATGCTCGGCTTCTTTGCCAAGCATGCAGGAAGCAGAGATGAAGTCTATCAGGTTGCTCATGGTGTGAAATCTTTCCATTGTGAGATAAGCTCTTGCCTTGATGGAGTCTAAGGTTGCATCTATAAATTTTATAGTCTGCATTGGTGTCAGAATACACTTTCCAAATTCAGAGACTCTTAAGGTTAATAGAATATGAAGCAGCAACAAGGTTGATGCAAATTGTTCTTGACATGTTCTGCCAAGAAGAAGTCAATTGTCTAAAAAATGGTGAAACTGCTTTGTCTGAACTGTGCTGCTACTCCTTTGATGTAGATCCTAAATGTGGCCAAATGGAAGCACTCTGTATGAATACTAGTCAGAATTCACCATAAACCTTAGATGAATATTGATGTAAACTTGTATCTTTCATATCAAGAGCTGTGAACTATGTGTTCTTTTCTAGGAATTGTATTATTGATGTCAGTGTAAACACCCAAAATGTTAGTTTGTGAATAAAAACAGTAACACAGGTGAAGAATGGGTCTCCACCCTCCCTTCTGGCTGTACTACTGAATTTCTCTTCCTACCCCACTCCCAAAACCCTCTTCCCCATCCTTCTTCATGGATTAGTCTCATAAGGAGATATTCTACACACACACACACACATCTCCAGGGACTATTTATGAGAGCATTCCCTGCTGTCCTGGTGAGACCCTGACAGAAGGTCCATGGGTCTGAATTCTCTCCTTCTTGAGTCAGACCTTGCAGCAAAAAGTGAACTCCTCGCTGTTTCTGGCTGGTGTCCACAGGGTGTCCCCCAGCCTGGTTCATCATAGCCTTTTCCATGAGGGGCTTTTTAAGTTGCAACTCCCACACCTGTCACATCCAGCTATGGAAGGAGCAAGAAATACTACACCTGGTGGAGATATACACTTCCCTGAGGTAGTAAAGGCAGGTGGTTGTTACTGATGGAGAAGGAGCAGGGAGAGGAACCACCATTTTTAAAGCTCAGTGTTCTGGCCGTAGTCTGATTCCCATATCGGTATACAGGGGAGGGTCCCCTGGGGTGGAGAACACTAACTACACTCTTCAAACGATTCATACTATGTATACTATATAGATAAAACTTCGAAAGATTCACAGGTTGAAGACAAGGCTGAAAAGAATGGAGACAATCCAGCCACTGGAGGTTCTGACTCAGGCCATCCACAGTAAGAAGGAACTGGAGAGGTGGTTGGTCTGCCCCACTCCTTATTCACTCAGTATGGAGAACAAGGAGGGCAGGGGTGCAGATGCAGGCCCGACCCATGGACACTACTTGCAAGAATCCTCCATCACAGGCACATGTGTACACACAGTGGAATATACAGAGGGACCAACACTTGAAGAAGAACCAGGGATCTACCTCACCCCAAACGAATATTCTAACCAATGGACTAAAAATTATGAAGGAGGTCTTCTCCTTGTGCTCCCCCTCTCCCTGTGTAAACTTGTCTATGGGGCCCAATCTTATAGGCAAGATCTGAGCATGCTTACCAAATGGGCCCACAGGTGAGTTAGGTGAAGGAACACCTAATTCTCCCAGTTTATGCATTGGTCTGGGGCTTAGGTATCCAGATGCCTGGCGTGGGGCTGCAGTGCACGTGTGCACAGGCAGAAACACAGAGAGCTAGGGAATATTTATTGCAAAAATTTAGGCACAGAGCGAGTTTAGGTATCTGTCCTACGGAGTACTGGGGCAGCTGAACTTGGGTTTTGTTAATTCAGTCAGGCCTGATTCTGGGATTTAGGCACCTAAAGTGGCAGTTAGGCACTTACATCCTTTTGTGAATCAAGCCCATTGCATCCAGAAATTCTAGTACACTCCCACCATCCTTGTCCTGGGTAAGCCAACTCATCCACTCCTTTTGCTAATGTACAGCCAGTAGGATAAATATAATTATTGGCAGATTTGTTAGCAGATGGACATCAATGTTACAATTTTCCCATACCAGGTGGGCAATGGAGGAGGGAATCATTTTTCTGAAAATACCACTGGAAAAAAATCCAGTAAATAACTCCCCCAAACTCATGAATATTTTATGAAGTGAAATATAAAATATGCACAGCATCACTCGGCTCTTGCAATTGATTCTTAGCGGGTGGACCTCTGTGCCTGCATGGAGTCAATTGCAGGGCCAATGCCTACGTGATTCATGTTATAAGCACATTTATTATTCAAAAACACAAAGACACTCATTGTCCAGAATGAAAATCATGCAGTTCTCTCAGTAACCACAAGAACACAACAATCAAATCTCCAGTGTAATAAGTAGTGACCATAGAATATCAGGATTGGAAGGGACCTCAGGAGGTCATCTAGTCCAACCCCCTGCTCAAAGCAGGGCCAATCCCCAATTTTTGCCCCAGATCCCTAAATGGCCCCCTCAAGGATTGAACTCACAACCCTGGGTTTAGCAGGCCAATGCTCAAACCACTGAGCTATCCCTAGTGGTGTAGACCACTCTTCTGTTGGCCTTAGATACTGATACATTTTTACCAACTCATTTGTGTATTCAGCATCTAAGCTATTAATACATCTATTAAGAAGTATTGCCCAAACTGAATTTACTAAAAGCATGCTCCTGAGATGCTGAGCTGACTAATTTTGAAAATACACCTAAAATAGAATTCTGAATTCATCTGTCCTGCCTGGCTCACATAAGAATCAGACAGATTTTGCGTGCAGAGACTGCTCATTCCTATTCCCTGGTCCTTTAAAGAGGCAAGGAGGAAGCAGAACCATGCTCCTGCACTGTTCCACATAGTGGGAGTGGTGAGCAGGGAGATTTTGCCGTATCCCATAAAGAGACATAATAGTAGGTATGCTCCCTCAGCTCACCTGGGAGTTCAGGGAACCAGAAAACTTCCTGGCATTGCCCACTGGATAGTGATGCTTTATACCAGCAGTTCTCAAACTGTGGCTCAGGCCCCCAAAGTGGGTCTGGACCCTGTTTTAATGTGGCTTAGACTTGCTGGGGCCTGGGACTGAAACCAAAGCCAAGGACTTCAGTCCTGGGCAGCAAGGCTCAGGTTGGGCTTCAGCTTTGGTCCCCTGGCCTGAGGCAGTGGGGCTTGGGCTTTGGCTTTGGTCCCCCAACCTGGGGCAGAAGGGCTTGGGTGAGTTCAGGATTTGGTCCTCCCTGCTGTGGTTGTGTAGTAATTTATATTGTCAGAAGGGGGTCATAGTGCAATGAAGTTTGAGAACCCCTGCTCTATGCCATTTTTGAACTCTGTGGCTAGGCCTGAGGGACATGAACTAGTTCACTGACAGCATGGAAACTGCAGTATCTCATATGGCATCACCAGTCTCAGTTTAAAGGTACCTGAGGCTCTCTGAAAGTGTTGTCTTGAAAACCAAATTCAATCTAAATCATCCAGCTGCTTTAGTTTGAAGTAAGACCATTGCAGAGCCGAGAGACTGGTGTTGCCATATTCAGTGACCTTCAGCAAATCTTTTGAGTAATATCAGTGAGAAGTTGTGTGTGTGTGTGTGTGTTTGTGTGTGTATATATATATATATATATATATATATATGCTGAAATGTACTTATGAATACGTCAAGGAGAAGTAATTTTAACCATAGGAAGTCTCAGTGGTAGCATTACTTAAATGGCTGTCTTTTAAAATTACACAGTTTAATATTTTAAAATGCTAGACAAACAGAAGAAAACTAACTTCAGATCACTGGAAAAAGAATACATAATACCAGCATGTAAAAAAACTGTTTTAGACAAGGTCTGAATTGTATCTACCTCAATGTTTCTGCCTCATTTTGTATACATGTATTTGACTTTTCAGTGCTTTGAAAAATAATCTAGTCAAATATATTGTCATTTACAATGTCTAAGTCGCACAGGAAAGCAGACATCCCTCCACCCACATTCCCCATCCCCCCTCCAGTTTTTATTTTGTGAACTTCAATGTCACTCTGAACTATAAAATATTTATATGAACATAACACATATTTGAGAAGGGAATTTAAAACACTAAAAACATTAGGCTCCAATTTCAGTCTGTGAATGAAAACTCAGTATTGCTGACTGCAAGCATTCACATATCATGAAATTTCCTTAACTTCATTAGATTTTTTTTAAAAAATGGGTTCATCTTCTAGTTTTTGAGCCTGTAGGATTCACATTTTCAAGCTTTTATCCACAGCCATGAAAACTAACAACTTATTTATTTTTTTAAAACCAAAGGTAAGATTCTCTCACAGTAACTAAGGCTTTAAGTAGAACATGAAACATTTTAAGACTCACAGTAGAACTGCAAGAGCTGGCAGCAGTGAAAGCTTTAAATATTCTAAAAAGCTAAAAGAGAAGTAATGAAAATATCAAGGTTCTTATTGTGCTTATTAGGCAACAATAATAGAATTATCTTGAAACCTATTGGAAAAGGTGAATTGAGTGGCATCATTAGTTATTTGTTAAGCAGAGTATGGCTACTGATTAGAAATCAGCTGTCTTTGGATGCTGGAAAGAGGGTATTGGGTGGAACTGTATAAGGCTTAGGGGGTTGTTTGTAGAATCTACAGACTTCTGTTTTATATGAAGCTGGTTAGCTCATTTTATAGTCTTCACACTGTTGAATTCACTACTGTCAAGAAACAGATTTCTCCAATCTTGAAACAGGAATTGGATCCAGAGAGAGGCTCTTCTGCTGCAGAATGCCCAGCAGGTGGAAGATTTCTTCCCATACATTTCTGCAGGAGCTCACCCAGTCACTGCTTAGCTGCAGAGATTGTGTACAGGATGTGGGCCTTTTATAGGACAATCTATTGTTTTAGGCTCTCTGACTGCTGCCTCAGGATGACAATACTGAATCAGTTACATTCATTTCATGTTTGAAAGGTTTTCTTCACAACCATAATTGCTGGTTCCACAGAAACTAGTATGTAAGGCCCCCTTCACAGGGAAAGTTACTTACTTGCCATTAGCACCTGGATTTGTTTCTCTTCGCTATATTGAGATGAGAGAATAAGAAAAGAAGCTTGACACTGACTCTCTGGTGTAGAAGATACTTTGAAATTATCCTTTAGGAGTTGAGAATTAGAGAGCTATCCTTGGGGAATATTCCTGTTAAATACAAGATGCAAAAAAATGCAAGTTGCTGGGCTTGCAATATGCTATTTTTCTACATATTTTTCACCAGTACTAAACTACACTTTATTCTCAGCACTAGAATTACAGCTGCAGTCTGTTTCTTTGGCTGCAGGCTGGACTTACAATTGAAGGGAACTTTCAGAAATAAGTTACTGCTTTGTCAGGACATACAGTACAGATAACTTGCTGTTCATTTAAGTTGTATAAATCCTTACGGCTGCTAGATCTAAGGTCAATGTTCTATTCCAGGTCTTGAGAATTTCCCTCTTTCCAAATTTATAACCCCACTTTATTGAGGAGGAAAAAAACAGCTTTTATGCCAGTTAAGCAATACCTGAAGGATACATATATTTTTATAATGAAGTCTTCACTGCCTGAGCATTTGTAGGGGCTGTGCTTTGGTTTAGGCTTGGTTTGAAAGGCAACTCTTCCGCATCTGGGACTGTCAATGCAACAGAAGGATTTAGTCAACTGAACACTGCGCAAGCTGACTCTGAAATGGAAACTGTGGAGGTGGACTCTGTAAGAACAAATGTATAAGCGGGAAGGATGGCCTTATGGTAAAAGCACCGCTGTGGGACTCAAGTCATCTGGTTCAATTCCTGTCTCTGCTACAAATTTCCTACGTGACCTTGGAGGCACAAAAAAAGACTAAATGATTTGGCCACTTCCCAGATGTAATATTTGCATAATAGTACTTCCTTTCTCCCACACTTTGTCTGTCTTATCTAATTTAATTGTAAACTCTTCTGGGCAAGGGCTGCCTCTTACTATGTTTGTACAGTGCCTAGAATAAAGGGGGCCCAGTCTTGGTTGAGGCTTCTAATCAATAAGAGATACTACCTTATATCTGTGAGGTAGGTTTTTAATGACAGGATTTCTTTTTTTTCCACAGGACACTTTAATTCTATGTTGCCTATCTCACCAGTTTCAGAGGGGAAAAAAAACATTGACCAATGATTATTCCTATAAATGATAGGTGTGATCTCAAATGTCAAGTGTAACAAAGTTGATGACCTCTAGTTCAAATAGTGCTGACTAACAGAATATTAGTGGTTAAAGATTTCTAGGATAATATATGTCTATGGACCTAATGAGACCCTCCACCTACCATAAATACTGGGGAGATCTTATTTGGATGGATCTCATCTGAGGGTGTGGTAGGGCAAGGGTGCCACTTTTGTTCATCAATCCTCCTAGAGGCCTACACTGGCTCTTCAGAGCTGTGGGCAACAGAGCAGCCAGTTTCCAGCCAAGAATTACTCTCAGAAATAATTTGATAAATTGTTCTGAACAATTGTTTTGGAAAAAAAAAATTACAATGTATTTGAAGACCACATGAGAACAGAAGTAGTGAAATTCATCAAAAAATTATTTATTCTCTATTATTCACCCAGGTTTAACTATAATCAGAGATGTGATGCTGATAAACCAAGTGCCAGCTCTGGCCAAGACTGTAGGTTTTAGCTAAGAACTGACAAATTCATGGCTAGAAACCCAACCAGCTCACCTGTATGTTAATTTTGTACAATATAGGTATTAGTCTTACAAGAATATATTTAGTATCTAGACTCTATGAAATGCTTGTAAATTGCTGCATGAATTAATCTCACCTGTAATGTTTGTTTTCCATGTTATAACTTTCCATGTTATTGCTTTATAACTTTGAAAATGGTTGTTCTGAACTTGTAAACCCAGGCACCGGGAATTGTCCCCCACCACAGCCCATCCAGGAGGACTCTCAAAAATTAAGTGGACCACCATAAGACAAAAGCTTTGTGAGTTGCTCCATTCACCTTGCAAAAGGCCTCCTCCAATCTGGCTGAATGATGGGAAAAGGACAAAAAAAATTTTGAAAAAAATGTTCATCTCTCACAAGGCTAGAGAAATTAAACTAAGGCAGAGATCCCTAGGTGTTACCCCAGAATCTGCCTGAAAGACATTTTGAACTGACAGATTACCACATCTCTATCATCTTTAGGAACCATAGATGGTAAATCATTTGTGTGTATATGTTTGCTTGCTTTAACCTGTAAATAGCTCCCATTCCTTTTTCCTAGTTAATAAAACTTTAGATAGTTTATTACAGGATTGGCAACAGGCATTGTCTTTGGTGTAAGACCTAGGGTGCCAACTGATCTGGGGGAAGTGAGTTGTCTCTTGGGACTGGAAGCAACCATGAATATTTTGATATTTTTGGGGGTAAGTGACCATTTATCACTAAGTTGAGCTAGCCTAGGTGGCAAGATAAACTGGAGAGTCTAAGGGGCTGGTCTGTGACTCAGTGTTAAGACCGGTATAGTGATCCAGGAATTCACATTTGTTTCTGGCTTGGTGAAATCTAATTATAGAACATACCACCAGTTTAGGGTGTCTGCCCTGTTTCTGACAGTCTGTCCTGAGGAATGCACTCACAGCCGTGAGCCACTCCAGGCAGACTGACAAGAAGACTAATGCGGCCTTTAGAATTTCACTAACCTTTAAAACAAAAACTTTAAAGAGGATCTCCTGTAAACAGAGTGAACTGAAAGCCAAGAACTGCAATCATTTGCTCTGATGTACACTAAGCATTTGCAAACCTCCCGGGAATGTGAGAGACTATGAATCTTTGGCATTAGGGAAAAACTGAAGAAAAAAATGACTGACTCCTATTCACTCCTATTTGTAGGTACATGTGGAAAATGTTTACTGTATTAGTATTAAAACACATGTTTTTATCATCAGTTATCTATGACCAGCTTAACGAAGCAGTAATACTGATGACGGTCCATATGGCATTAATAAATGCATAAACAAGAAAACAAACAGTTTATGTTTGAGTAAAAAGCAAACTACTCATGAAAATGTCATCTATTTTCTGGTTAGCCAAGAGATTTGATTTTACAGCAGCAATGTTGTACTTAACAGATATCACAGGACCATCCATTACACAACACACCAAATACAGAAGACTTCTCAACCACTGAATTAAGAAGGCTTCTTTCACGGTGAACCACATGCTGCATCAGAGAAATAACTCATCCAATATGCAGAACAACAATTCACTTAGGAAAAGTCCAGACTGAGACTTCAGTTAGGAAAACTGTTTGGAAGATGAAACGTAATTCAGAATGAGTGGACAATGGTTTTCTTAGTTTAGACCTCAGGATATAGTGAAAAGAGTCACTCAAGGAATGAAGAGAAAGAACATTGGGAGTCACTGGAAAAAAGATGGAAGCTGCAGTAGGAGTGGGAAGATCCACAGGACTGCTCAAGAAGTTTCAGAGGAATGGACAGAAACTGGAAAGGGTGTGAGAGTCACCAGAAAATCACAGGGAGTTGCTGGGAAAAAGCATTTATATTAGAGATATAAGGGAGAGGCTAGAAAATATTTATTCAAAAGTTATATTTTGCATGACTTAAGTGGTCTCATAAACAATAGAGCAAATTAGTTTGGTTTGAGGTGATCTCTCTGGGTTGTCCAAGTTTTTGGACAAAGCATACGAGGGGAAAGGTTTTAAATTTATTTCCCCATGAACTTGGGCCGGCACTAAAACACAGAGAATGCTGGTTACATTAGGAAGGGGAAACAGTGTGGGACTATTCTAGTCAAACTGAAGGATCTGATCATGTCTGAAGATACTGCACTCTCTTTCTGACATTGAATCTACACAACCTCAACCCCACTAACTACATTCTCTTCCTTTGCCTGGACCCTTCCATTCAGGTGCATTGGGGCACATGGAACCTCCCTGAAGCTGTCTGCACACAGGCTCCCCACATCCCCTCTCTCCCAACCATAGAGTGGAACTGTACTATGTTGCTGGATTCGGGGCCTTCTCTGTCCACAGGGGGATTTTCAAAAGCAACTGGGAATTTTGGTTCCCCCAGTTTTGGGTGCCCAACCAGTGATACCTTAAAAGGGTCTTATAATTGGGTGCCACTCTGTGTTGGGAAGAAAAGTCCCCCTTCCCCTTGAGATTAGAGTTGGATTGGATATTGTGGCCTGGCTGTGGGCACCATGCTAGTCGGGTGCGAGGACGGGATTTTTGGTGCTGGGTAGAGTTTTTTCCATAGCTGCCAGCTGGGCCCAGGCACTGCAGTTTTTTTGCCTCCCTCTCAGCAGCGCAGGGGACCCAATGGGTAAGTGAGGCTGTACAATTCATTTTGTTGCTACTTTCAGGTGCCCGGTGGGGGGCGAGGTGGGGAGTCTGCTTTCCTGATAACTGGAAGCAGATGAGGAGAGAGGATTTCCTGGGGAATGGGGTTGGGGCTCCTAAAGTTGGGAACAGTGGGGAAATAACCTCTCTGACCCACCCTTTTAACCCTCTTGTGAGGGAAGGGTGAAGGGATCCCAGCAACAGTGCTAGGACCAGGTTAAGAGGGGAAGGGGACAGAGGCGGATGGCAGCCTTCAACCAGGTGGTACAGACTACAAAGGAAAGATGACTGCATTGCAAGCGTTATTGCTGGATAGTACCCAGATGTGTTACTTAGTAAAGTCAGCTAAGTCACATTCCTGGTGTCTTATTTTTCTTCCTGACATGTCCTGGACAATGTAATCTAAGCATATGCTTAAGTGCTTTGCTGAATAGGTATGGTCTTAAACTTATGGCCAAGGATTTTGCTAACTTACTTTGGAGGGAAGAGTTACAAGAGGAAGCATTTTCCCTCTTCTTTAGTTTGTTTCTGTGGGAGGTATGGATTGGCCATTCTTATGAATCATGGCTTGAGCAAAATGAAAAATAGGTCTGGCACTGTGTCCTAAAAGTGGCAATGTTCAGGCCAATTCTGATTTCCTCAGACATGGAATTCCAGAGCTAAGGACATTCCACAAAGAATGCCCTGTCCCTAACTATTTTACCCTTGGACCCATTAACGATGATGCCTCTCTGATCAGAGCTGTCAAAGAGAGGTAGTCTCTAATACAGTTAGGTCATGACTTATTAAGGCCTTTGAAGATTAGGTTCAAGACCTTGAAATGGAGCCAGGGTCCAGCACTGGTGTAAAATATTCTTCACATTCTATCTTACATAATAGGCAGGCTGATAAGTAATAGATTGCTGCACCTGACTCACTAAGATGTGTCAGCAAAACAACACTGCTTCTCTATGCAGACTACTACAACCTGATATCTTCTGCCATATTTGTTAATGTTTTCAATGATGAAGAAATATACTTAAATTTGATAAACCACCCTACTTAAGAAGATACAAGGGACTGCTCAGGTGAATGTGGCAACAGAGAATTTTAGATTGTGGGTAAGACAAATGAGAATCAGTTATGACACAAGGGTTGGTTTTTTTTTGTTCTTTGTTTTAAACACTTTGACCAGTTACAAATGTAAATTACTCAGAACACTGTATAATGAATTAAAAATAAAGTTGTCAAACTGTAGATTCCATTTTTCATTGGTGAAAGAATCTACGGTAGTTAGAAAAAGCAAGGGATTATATCCACAAACCAGACAGATGCAAAGACCAATAACAATGTAGGTATTAATAAACACTTGTGTGTGTGTGTGTCGGTGTGTATTTAACAATAAAGAGTAAGACTTTTATAACTCAAGTGGCAAACAGGCCTTGCAAGCAAAAAATGATAACTCCACCAGTGAACTTCTTGGTGTTTTGGGGCAATTTATAATCCAATTATGCATTTTATTACAATTAATAGTCTCTCATAGTAGTACTAAAACTTAGGAAACTGTCAGATAAAAAGCTAAACCATAAAATTAATTTTGTTAGAACATGGCATCGTCCTCTCTGTGTCTGAAAAATCTTCTAGTATAGTTCATAAAAGAGGATATCACAAGTTACACATGCCTAGCTATCAATGTACAAGTTACAAATGTACAATAATTAAATTTTCTAGTATTGCAGCTGTATATTTGTTCTTTGAAATGTGTAAGTTATAAAGATCATAAGACTGTTCTTTTCTGCTAACTCAGAATGATTGTTTCTTTCTCAGTGTTTTCAGATCAAAATGGCAATTTTTTTTAGAACATGCATCACAGAGTCTTACATGATTCCTGAAATTCAAGAAGACAGGAAAATTGAAACTAAGTTTAAATCTGTAGAGTATATGATTAGGTCATTTAGTACAACTATGGGATGTTACTAGAGACAAACATTTTGATATTTTTGCCGGTATTCTCACAAGAAACTACTGTTTTTAATCTGATCTGCCTACACAAAGCTGAGCAATCTATGCAAAAATTATTGTAAAGCCATTACATTGGAAATACAATTTCCAGTTGACCATATTTGCAAACTTTTTTGTGTTTATCATAAATATTCAAGTTTTACTAGCATGAATTCTTTAAAAAGGTAAGTTTTAATGCCAGTAATCAAATGCTCATATAAATGCTCATATGAGCATTTATATTCTAAATTGTTTAGCTCCATAAGAGACGAGTGAATTTCACATGGTAAACTGTGAATTTTACATATGAATATGCTATTTGCTCTATTGTTGGTTAATAACAAATCATCAACATCAGGAATGGAAATAATGCAATCTGATTTACAGAGCAGGCCTACTTTAATATTAAAGTTAGATTCATATTTAAAGAAAACCAGACGCCTGGCAACTCTAGTGTGATTTCTAAAGTGGACTAACATGCTGTGCTCTACCTTCCCCATATACAATCTGCTGGCACGCTCTAAAAGATACCTAGTTTGTGTAACCTTAGTCCTGCCTTGCAAACTAGATACTTCATAGGATCCTGCTACACTGCATGCTTCTTTCAGCAGTGTGTTGAGTATAGCTCCCCTGGCATGGATAGAAATAGCACTGTAGCCGGTGAGGCGTGGCTTAGGCAAGTAAAGACCCACCTAAAGGGTGCTCTCTTCTCTTCTTGCCCAGGCCATGCCTCTCTGTCTACACACTGCTATTTTTAGCATCCCCACGGCGGGAGCCCTTCCACCACCACAGTGCAAGACTCCAGTGGTATGTAGTGTACACACAGTTTATAGAGCATGCCAACAGGGCTGTATGGGGCAAGTAAAGCACCCCACATCAGAGAGTCTTTGATAAACCCAGGGTTGTGAGTTCAATCCTTGAGGGGACCATTTAGGGATCTGGGGGAAAAATTGGGGATTGGTCCTGCTTTGAGCAAGGGGGCTGGACTAGATGACCTCCTGAGGTCCCTTCAACCCTGATATCCTATGATTCAGAGTCTTACAAATTACAGTCTCTGGTGCACTTTGCTGCCCCAGAAACAAGCCCTTAGTCACAGACATTCAACAAATAAGCGAGTAGGAAAAGGAAAGAGGTGGAAATAGGAAATGTTTGTTATTTGCTATAGGAAATATTCTGAAGGAAGTACTGGTTGCTCTTTTACTGAGATGGAAGTCTTTTAAAAAAATCTTTTTAAAGTGCTTCCATGCATAATATATTGCTCTTTTTTTTATGTATGCTATTTGTTCACCTGTATACGAACTATTACTCACACATGTCATTATAAGCAGTGTACTTACAATATCTGGAAATAGCAAACTCCAAGGGGGTAATTACATAAAATGGAATACATTTTTCTGGCCTTAAATGTATAAACACATTTTCAGAAATGGAATATGCAGCTGTACTAATAATGAGAGACATTTTGTTTCGCAAGTTATACAACTAAGAGGCATTTTGTTTCATAAAAGAAATAGGATTGATGAGCGGCTTTGCACAGTACAGCAGTAAATTAGCAACAACAACAACAACATTGTGCAAAGAATAATTAAGCATCACAATTTTAAAAGTGAAAAAAAAACATTCTGGACCAATTTTTTAGCAATGGCCTTATTTTCACAGGAGCAATAGAACATCCATATTTTTGCCCTGGCAGTGAAATCAGTGCAAATATAACTACTAAAGGACGGCAGGCTGAAATTCTAGTCTTATATCTAAAATTTAAGATTTGATTTTTTTGCCCCCTTTTCTTTGTCACTCCATCTCCCAATGACTCCTCTTGAACAGACCTACCTGAAATCCTCTCCTTTTAAGACACTGTTTGCTAACATCTCTGCAAGAATGCACCCTCTGTGAAGCTTGCATATGCTTCTTTATTACAGGTTACTCTTTCTGAGAGGTAGAGAAAAATACTTTATAGCCTGGTGATTAAGGCACTCATCTGGGTGGTAGAAGATGTGGATTTATATTTTCTCTCTGTCTGATTCAGCAGAGGGATTTGAATCCATATCTCCTCTACCTCCCAGGTGAACGGCTTAATCACCAGGCTATAGAGTCATTCTTGTTTTCTCTCTCTTTTGCCTAATGAATATTTATACCACATGAAACAGCTTCAAAAGGAGAGATTGAGAGCAACCCACCCCAAATTAACCTATAGCCTGGTGACTATGGTGCTCACCTGGCTAAAGGAGATCTGAGTTTAAGCCTCTGCTCCAGAATTAGTATGACCAGATGTCCCTATTTTATGGGAACAGTCCCAATATTTGAGGATTTTTCTTATATAGGCGCCTATAACACCCCCCCACCACCACCCCAATCCTATCCCATCCTGATTTCTCACACTTGCTGTCTGGTCACCCTATCCAGAATGGAGATTCAAACCTGGGTCTCCAGCACCCCAGGCAAGTTCCTGAACCACTGAGATACAGGGGGAAAGAGGCACATGTGGTTTTCTGACCCTGACCTAAAATATACAGGGGAGTCAAATTCATGAATAGCTTCAGGTTGACCAAAACTGCATATTTTGGTAAATAAACTATTCATCTGAAAAATTTCACCTAGCTTTAGTCACATTACAGTATTTAGAGACATCACAGTGTTTCCCAGTGTAGTGACCTTTTATATCACTTTTATATATTTTGTCATTGCAAAATGAGCAGCATGTAGGGGGAAGAAGCAGGCTGGATGTAAAAAGGAGAGCTAAGTACCCAAAAACATCATTATTAGTATAGTAAAGAAAACACTGAATAATATTAAGGATTTTTGACAAAATAATATTGTATAATAGTTTACTAGAGTTTCAACAAGAATTTTTAAAATAAAGGCTGGAGTAGAAATATTAAATGGGAAGGATGACAAGACCTGGCAGAAGCATAGATTATTATGTTTTATTTTATCAAGGGACTAAATTTGACCCATTAAACTAAACTAAAAATGTAGTATTTTTATTTGCAGTTATGTACTTGGAAAGAAATGGAAGGTGCACAAATACACAGAAAGGTTCTTTATTTCAAAATTGTAAAAACATAGCTGTGAATTCTCCACACTTCCAAGAGCAAAGAGGAAGAAGAAAGAATAGGAGAGAGGTTAAATGCATATTACATGTATATAAAATGTACAGACAAATACATATTATTTATATAAATACACACACACACACATATATCCAAATTGTGGCTGGGCCAAGTGGGAAAGTTCAAGGAGGGAAATTTAACTTTCTCCAACGTGATTCCTTGCAAAGGGGCCAGACACAATCCCAACGCTTGTTCTCCCTTAATGCAAGGAGTGGTGGAACCTGTCAGAACAGAAGCATTAGACTCTCCAAAAGGTCTGGCTCATGGCTGCCCCCTCGTTCTACACTAGAGAAAATGGCAGAGAGGGTGTAATCCTGTGGTGGTATAGCTCTGCTCTAGCATGAGCTTCGCAGGGCCTCCAGAGCTCCTCACACTAAGTTAGCCAGAATACATATGAGGATTCCCAGTGCTGCATCCTCTGTGGGATGTGGCTAATAAACCATAACATAGCCCACAGATATCCATTTTTGATCTTCCTTCCTAAAAGATGTGAACACAACAGTCCAAAGAAAGGATCAGGAGTGAGGGAAGGGAGAGAAGAGGAATTTGTCCAACATCAGTGAGTTCTTGTTGTATTCTGAATTATGAAAAAGTTAATTGATATCCATTGGTGAAACTGAGGAGATTGCCACAGCCATAAAAGAGTTTTGTTTCATATGATGCAGTCTTTTTTTTCCCAAAAAATTTTTACAAGGAAGCACAAGGGGCTGGGTAGCTGGGAAAAATGGAGAAAAAGTGCAGAATATAGAGGTTACTAATTGGATTTCGGAAAAAAGGTTTAATAATGGAATTTGGTTAAAGCAAACAGTACTGATGATAAGAAAGGTACACAAAAGAGCATGAGGGATTGAAAGATTGAGGAACGTAAAATGCAGATTCAAAACAAAACAAAGCCAACTTTAGAAATGAACTTACTGATAATAAGCCCCAACAGATAACCTATGCAACCTAATATAACCACTGAGATTATATCCTTGAATAGTAAACTAGTCCTCTTATGAGTTAAATCCATGTGCTCATGGTAGTTATACATAGATTAGTCATATTCATCCATAGTAGTGTTGCTAAGGAAACAAAATAGGGTTGACTGCATTACTTTTTCTACAGCCGTTCACTCTACTGGTGCATGGCCATTTAACAGGCCTTGTTTATCTGCAAAAAGGCAAACATTTTATGAGATCATATTCATCATCCTTCTCACCTAACCTCCGCATTACGGCGTGTCGCTTAGCTGTTGAGACCAAACCTACCTATTCACACATTTCGAGAGGAAATTTTGATTTACAATTCCTTATTGAGAGAGACAAGGGAGGTGCAGCAATATCTTTCATTAGACCGCCTTCTGTTGACGAGAGAGACAAAATTTCAGGCTAGACTGAGCTCTTCAGGTGCAGTAGAGGAGCTCTGTGTAGCTCAAAAACTTGTCTCTCTCACCAACAGAAGTTGGCCTAATAAAAGATATTACCTCATCCCCTCTGTCTCCCCAATATCCTGGCACCAACATGGTTACAACAATACTGTATACAAGACTGAGAGAGACAGATCATAATAAGCAATGGTTACAAAAACTGGGAAAGTAGGAAAAAAGACAGAACTCGGGTTACCAGAATAAGAGTACACAGTCACTTTGGTTATTACTGTGTGCTGGCTCATGAGGGTTTCATTACTGAAGCATTCAGAACATAATAGAGCATTCATGGTAGGTACTGGCCAGTGCTTTACAGAGAGAGAACACAACTTGTGCTCCATAATATGGTGTCTATGGAGATCTATCATAAAACCTACCATTCTGGCTTCACTGTGCATGTCAAACTCACCTACATTGCTATAACTATACAGCCTTAAAGATTTCTGAATATCTCAGCACCCCAACTGTCTGTGTTTTAAATTATTTTCCCCTGTATTACCTTGCATTTTCCAGGCTGTAACACATTTTGATATTTTATTCAAATATTTATAATTATGTTAAATCATTTTCTATTATTTATCTGCTCTCATTAGTGTTAACAATCCTTTCCAATTTAGTATTGTCTGCACAGCTCTCATCCCAAGCAAATTATAGTTTATTTTTCAAGTATGATATTTTGAATTTGTTATTGTGGATCGAATGCTCTTCTAGAGCATATTACACACACTCTCTCTCTCTCACTCTCACACACACACTTTCCTTTATCCATTAATTTCATTAAGTAGTCCTTTTATGCGTTAGATGTTTACAGATTTTTGCCAAATAAGATGGGTTTTACAGAAGTGATTTTAACAGAAATGAGACTAGAGGTAAGCGGCTACATCTGGATTAAGGTTAGGGCTGCAGTTAAGATTGGGCATAAAGATGAGCTAGGATTAGGAATTTGGGTTCGGATTAGACTAGGAATAAAATTAAGGTTTACATCTGGGCCAATGTTTGGGCTAGAGTTAGAGTTTGTGCAGAGTTTGTGGTCATGGTAAGAATTAGATTTAGGGTTACCCTAAGGACTATAGTTGCAGTAATGTCTAAGACTAGGATTCTTCAAGAGACAATCTCCCTAGGTTTACTTTTGAACAAACAACAGGCATTGCCTTTTTTTCCAGTCTTTTATACTGGGTCAACCTCAGTATTAACAGCATTTTATTAACAAATTTCAATTGTCAAGAGTAAATGTGAGATGGGTCATATGGACAGGTTGCAGATATTTATATATCCTTTTAAATTGTGTGTTACATTATTTCAACTAGGAATCCCTACATATATCTTAAGCAAACCTATACACGCAGTTTTTATCCATTCAAATTGTGATGCGGTAAAATTCACCCACCATACTCACCAAACTAAATCAATGGGATTCATACAGTGAACAATGTGGAAGATGGAATCCACTCCTGACCCTCAGGCAGGGCAGGGAAGTGGGCAGCTCTGCAGCCCATCTACAGACACTATTGCAGACTCTGGCATGGAATAACTGCCATGGCACCTATGCAGGCCACATACAGAGGTTCACAGTTACTGGATTGGGTTCTCTAGGGCCCATCCACAAACCCCTCTTTCTTAGGGGTACATGCTCTGCATAGAGAGTGTCACATACACCTTGTACATGGCAGGCTGCAGGTCTGCTACTATCAGGTCAGGCTTCTGTATCAGAGATGGACTGAGTACAGAGCTTCTTTCTCAGAGAGATACTCCAGAGATGTCTTCTATAAGATCCTTTAATGTATTGCCAGGTAAGGCTGAAATTAGTTTAAATAAGGTATGTTACACATCGCCACCTAGTGGCTGAATACTATAATACAGTTTCAGAGTAGCAGCCGTGTTAGGCTGTATCCGCAAAAAGAAAAGGAGTACTTGTGGCACCTTAGAGACTAACACATTTATTTGAGGATAAGCTTTCGTGAGCTACAGCATGCATCCGATGAAGTGAGCTGTAGCTCACGAAAGCTTATGCTTAAATAAATGTGTTAGTCTCTAAGGTGCCACAAGTACTCCTTTTCATAATACAGTTTAGCATTCCATTGCATCTCCCCCTTTACACTCTACATTCCTACCATTTACAAAACATACACTATCACACAGTCTTTGAATTTCAGAACAGATCAGCCTGTTAAGGGTCTCTGAATCATACCGGTTTCCTAATTACATGATCTGAATGCATCATAACTTGGTCATCTGGCTGACCATTCATTGCAATGACTCATTGTGATCAGTTTGGAATCTTTGAATTTTCTCCTTCTTCTGCATCTGCAACCTGTAGAGTTTGCTCTGTTGATTGTTGTTTCTGAGGAACAAACTGTAGATGTCTATGGTTTCTGCTGAACTCTCCACTGTTGGTCTTGATCATGTATGATCAGGGCACTAAATTCTTGTTATGTACAACAGCTGAAGCTGTCAATCCTTTTTTTCCATCCTCTTTGGCACAAATACAGTCACCAGTTTCTAGACCTGGCAGTTCTCCAACGGAGTGATGTCTGTTGTACAGTGTTCATAAGCTTTTTTTGATTTTTTTATCCAATGTGGCTACTTTCTTCATATGTGGCTACTTTGGAGATAGGTTCCTTTCCAAAGTTGGAATAGCTGCTCTGAGTAGTCTTCCCACCAGGAGTTGTACTGGATTATATCCAATAGCTGCTATCGGTGTTGATCTGTAGCTCAGAAGAGCAAGGAATGGATCTTCCTCTGGTAGGGTTTTCTTGGCTGTCTGTACAGCTCTCTCAGCCCTTCCATTGGCTTGCAAGTAATGTGATTCTGCTAGTAATATGATCAAAAATCATATTTCATTCAGAATGACTCAAATTCGGCTGCAGTGATTTGTGGTCAATTTTCTACCGCCAGTTGTTCTGGAATACCAAAATAGGCAAAAGTGCACTTCAGTTTCTTGTTAAAATTGCGACATGTTATGTCTTTCCAGTACATTGTTTCTAAATACTTTCAAAAAAATAGTTCACTACGACCAGGTAATGAAGTCTTCTGAATTGGCATACATCTGCAGTTGGTCTTCTCCAAGGTCTGTCTGATAGAGGTGTTGTTATTAAAGGTTCTTTGTGTTGGTCTGTTAGCTCTGCAGTATTCACATGCAGATACTTTATTGTTTATGTATTTGCTCATCCTGGCCACGATAACAGCTGGTTGGTCTCTTCAGGGCATTCTGTTAATCCTTGATGACCTTCATGGATAAGATTTAGGATTTCTCCTCTCATTTTCTTCAGAATTATGATGCAGTCACCTTTAATCATGATCCTCTTAGTTGTCCATCTACCAGACAGTAGTCTCTTGTCACTACCTCAATGTTCTTTATACACATAGCCCAGCTGACCCTAACATATCTGGGAGATGTTGTGTTCTTCCATTGAAGACCCATATGTTAAAATATTGTCCATGAAAACTACAACTCCATTTGTATTTCTTAACAACTCTGCCATCTTTCTTTGAAAAATTTCAAGTACACTGGTAATCCCAAAAGGTAATCTTCAAAAACAAAATTTCCCAAATAGTGATAAATATAGTCAGTTTAGCACTTTAAAGGAATTTTCCAAATGCACTCAAGGTATCCAGCTTGGAGAATACTGTAACTCCTTTCACTTTGGGGAGGAAGTCATCCAATGTTGGGAGGATACATTTTTCTCTCACAACTGCTTCATTAAGTCTTTTAGATCCATACAGATAAGTATTTTTTCTATATTTCTTAGTAATTGGTCTCACTGGGGCATACCATGCTATTAGATCAGATATTTTCTCAATTATGCCAATCCTCTCTATTCTCTTTAATCCTGTACCTCTTCATGAAGTAACGGGATAGGAATCCTGCAAAGTGTATGTATACCATATGGTTCAACGTGGTCTCTCTGAAGATTATTTATACTGGCTCTACTTTCAAAAGTTGAATATCACCAAATATTCCATTGCGTTCTTCCACTTTTTTCAGTAGGTTCATCATGACTGCAACACTGAGGCTGAGAAGAGTGTTGGTCTTTGATCACATACGCTTTGTATACATAGCTTTTGTCTTCATAATCGTGTCTATGTTAAACTGGCTCATGCAGTTCAGAATATCTCTAGGGATAATCATAGAATCATAGGATGAGAAGGGACCTCAAGAGGCCATCTAGTCTGGTCCCCTGCACTCATGACAGGACTGAGTATTTTCTAGCCCATCCCTGACAGGTGTTTGTCTAACCTGCTCTTAAAAATGTCCAATGATGGAGATTCCACAATCTCTCCAGGCTGTGTCAAATTATTTCAGCTGTGGGGGCAGGGGGGTAGAAGGTGATTGTAAGTCCCTTTGGAGATGACAGGTTGCAGAAACAGAAGGAAAGAAGTAGCAAAGGTTGCAAACAGACGGAACAAAGCAACAAAGGTTGCAGGATCGATCTCATCAACATGCCACTCTTCAATGCCCCCAGAGAACTAATGTTTTGATAGACCTACAGAACGGACAGACCAGAAGCAGTATTTTGCAAGATTTCGAATTGCTGCAAAACTTTATAAGGAAACTGAAGATATACTGGTATCCTCTTTAATTTATGCTATGGGGAAGCAGGCAGAGCAAACCTTTTACCTTTATTGAAGACAGTCACAAAGATGACTATGAAAGAGTTTTGGCTATGTTTGATGCATAATTTATAGCATTCCTCTGAGCACACAATCAGATGCTGGCCTCCCTTAATGCAGTGGAACTCTTGCATGTAGACCCCCTGTGTTGCTTTCATTCATGGGTGAACTTTCCACATGGCAAACTGGATTTAAACATTAAGGGTTGGGGTCCCCCTAGCCATAGTAATCTTAACCTTGATCCTGCAGGGCTTCCCTCCCCACCTAAAAAGTGAGCCCTGTTTTACTATTATCCCAATCTGAATTCATTAAAAATCAGAGTGTAGTGTTCCCTACTAGCAATTCCTCAGTCAAACATATATCCTTTTATTTCAGCAAAAAGAAACTTCTCTTCACACATTGATAAATATCTTCCTGACTGAAAGTCTGCTGGGGGGAAAAACGGATCTCATTTACTCTAAAGCTTTGAAAAGATCAATAAAAAAAAAGAGTAATTTTTCATGGGGCCTTTTTAGCCAACCAGAAGTGAAATTTGAATATTTTTTTCCAGAATGTTATTAAAACTATTGCAGTAGATAGGCCAATTTCTTACTATGTACGGAAAGACAACCAATAGAAGGAAGAAAGCACAATAATGACTGACCTAAATTATGAAATAATGTTCCCCTCAAAAATGAAAGCTATATTATTCCTAGGTTCTCTACAGTGGTTCTAATACACATGTAAAATGATAGGGTACGAAAAAGAAACAAACAAAAGAACTTCTGGAGCTGTGTGTGTGTGTGTACACCCACACACCACACCCTTGTGTACACTCACTCTCTCCCCAGGGGGAACATTCTGCCTGCCGTAGGAGAAGCATGTATAACCCACTGGCGAGAATGTGTTAGAGGTCTCCCTCTATGCCGATCCACAGAGGATGCAAGTTGTTAAAGAGGACCCTAATTCAATCCCTGTTCTGTGGAGCCTGGCCATCACATGTACACACTGCTACACTTTTTCATTCCTCACATTTATACCAGTCCTCCCCAGATATGTGTGTGTGTGTGTGTGTGTATCAATCACACACATGGGACTGCCATCCAGTGAGTAATATGCTGCATTTTGTAAAGGGGCATAGCAACAGGCTCACCGCCCCTGACTGTCAGGATCTGCCAGTAGACAAAATGTTTCTTCTGGAGTACATCTCCACACTTCTCCTAATGCAGGTATGTGCTTTAAAAGTACAATTCAACCCTACGTCTGGGGACAAGAGAGTGAAAGAAAACAATTATAAAAAGGCATTGAAAAGTCCCTTACCAATTGTCATAACTTTGGAATGGTCAGAATTGTCTGGACTCAAGAAGTGAGTTATTTCCTTATTGGAAGAGAAATGAGTTGACATAGGACATAGAATCAGTAACGTATCCAAGCCTATTTATTTGCAACTTATTCAGTTCCCTCAGAATATGGCTTTGAGAAAAAATATTACTTGAAAAAGCAGAGCACATCTGTGAATCAGAATCAAGGCATTGTTCTGAGAGCAAAGGACAGGTTCAGTGTAGCAGTGTTAAGGCCACACCTCCTTCCCTCTGGCAATGTCCCACATTCGGTGCCAGGTGTATGTCAGCTCTTAGTTATCCAAGATGCCTATTGTGGAGAGAGACCGTGAGAGGGACAGAGAAAGGGAGAGAGAACGCCAAGAGCATTGGGCCTCGTGCAAAATTTGAGGCCTGAACCAAAGGCTATAAAACAAAGTCAGACCATGTATTAAAGCAAATGCTTACAAGTTCACTGACCAGTATATGAACACGGCAAAGTTGTTGCTAATGCACTAGGCACTAAATATTTACATAAATATATTCCAGCAAGTAGAATATACATCCCAATCTAGTACAAGATAAGATGATTTGACAAAATAATTAATAGGAATGTTTTGCCCAAGATATCAGCCCAAAGGGAGGTAACAAAGATGTCATGAAATACATAAGGTAGTGTATCAGTTGTGTATTCCAGTTGTTTGAGTCAGTCTATAGAGGTCAGGGTACCCTGCCTTAGCCCTTTGTGTGGCCAGAAACTACCACTCCTTGCCAGGGGGCACTCATGTTAGCGTACCTGTAACCATGGAGCTAGGGTGCTAGGACTGTGCCTCGAGGGCAATAAACCTAGGAAAGTGCTTTGTCACCAAACCGTGCCAGTGGTCTTTCTTTATGAGTAGCATCCAGGCCTGCTGAATTAACATGCTGCACTATCTACATTGGTGCTCCAAGAGCAGAAGCACTGAGCATTACTGCATTACAGCATTACCGAGGCAACAGCCTTCCAGCACTTAACCACACTGGGTGGTACTATCAAGGTCTGCTAAGCCAGCTATCTGTGCAGAGCTGAACAGAACACTGAAAGAACACACACACACAAACCCACTGACGCACCTCTTATGCAAAGGGAATCCCCAAGTATCATAGAATCATAGAATCATAGAATATCAGGGTTGGAAGGGACCCCAGAAGGTCATCTAGTCCAACCCCCTGCTCAAAGCAGGACCAATTCCCAGTTAAATCATCCCAGCCAGGGCTTTGTCAAGCCTGACCTTAAAAACCTCTAAGGAAGGAGATTCTACCACCTCCCTAGGTAACGCATTCCAGTGTTTCACCACCCTCTTAGTGAAAAAGTTTTTCCTAATATCCAATCTAAACCTCCCCCACTGCAACTTGAGTATAAGTTGCTGTATAAGCTTGATTTCCAGTTGCTTTGCACTGGCAGAGCGGGGCATATGAGCCAGATGGTAGTGGATCTGGCTCAATAACTGCAAATAACTAAATTGCTGTTAATTTGTTTGCTTGTGCTCAGACCTTTTTGGATATAAGAGGTGGGGTGTAGCATGTTTCTTAGTATTTCTGAGAGTCTCTGGAATACAAGTGATTTCTGATCTGGTGCTGTAGTTGTAGGGCCTGAGAGTAAAGAAATACTATTTTTTCCACTAAAAATTTTGTTTCCAGTTACTGAACTGCCATCCTTTCAGATTTTAATGTTATCTTTCTGAGTTTTATGCTCCAACCCATTTTCAGTGGTAATGGTTTTTATGGGAATAAGCACCAAAAGAGCAACATCTGATGATGTTGGACACCAAATGTGGCTCACACTGAAATCAATGAGAGCCATACAGAGAAACTGGGAAAAGATCAATCAAGATTAATGGAGCCTATTTCTAAATCCGTTAATTCATGTATTTTGGTGAGAGAGATGCAGCATGAGAGTTTTTAATTGTGAAAGTGTATGACATATCTCCATCTTTACAGTACATCTTTTTATTTTATAGAAGTGTAATATATCATTATGCAAGATATGCTCATAAAATAAAGTTAAAAAGCATTGAGTTTCAGGAATTCCAAATTATGAAGAATTTGAGAACTGCTGGCATGAGGAAATATAGAAACTGTCTTTCCACAGGAACAAGCTTGGGGCCAGATCCTCAGCTGGTGTAAATTGGTTCAGCTTTGTTGACCCCAATGAAACTAAATCAAGTTACATCAGGTAAGGATCTAGCCCCTGGTGCCTTAAATTTTCCCCTTGCCTTACAGGAAAGGATTGTCTTTTTTTAAAGGAACCCAGTGGTATCTGATGGTATTCACCCCATATAGGGCATGAAGTTCCCAGGAGAAATGGTGGAACATTTGACATATCCACAAGTATTTTATTAATAAACACACATAACAAACAATGAACCTCCCCTTGATATCATTGTGCCTAATGAGCGTTAATATACATATAGTCAATGCAAGACAGAATAGAATTCTAAAACAGAGACTGTTTCATGTAGTAGTGTGATCAGTTACTAACAACACCAGAGAGAAATGCCTACCTTTAAAACTGTCTGCAGTACGGCAGAATGTTTTTATACTATATAATACAGCATAACATATACTGCAAAGAGCTAAGGTAACTCAATGTAAGTAATCAAAAGAAATGTGAAGTTAGATATGTATCAGTCCAAGTGTCTACTTCCTTGTCATTTGCAATGTACAGTACATGTTGTATGCATGTCTGCTGTGTACTGTATGTTTGACAGCATGCTATGGTACACGTTGCAAAAGACTAGAGAACTTAAATTACTTTACATCAGTTTATTCCTTTCACTGAAAGCAAGCAAGAAAGAAAAGAAGTTAAAATGCTAAGAGGATCAACTGGATCAACATCCCTGAGTGAAATGTGGGAAAAAATAAATCAAAATGAGGACAGAGATAGGCATCATGTTTTTTCTTTCAAGGATAAACAGAGTGCAAAACTTTGAACATCCCTTCTGGTGTTTCAGCTTTTCACATCTAATTCTTTAAACCTCCATTATATCAGCTTTGCCAATTAGTTTTATAAAGATTTTGTCACCTGCCATTGTAAACTCCTAGGATTTCTCATTTTACCAATGTGACAATGGCCCCTAACACTTATAAATATTGAAGATCATTTTCCGCATAATTACCTTGTGAAGTCTGTCATCTCCATCATAATCACACACATCCTCTTAGCCAAAACTATGATGTCATTGCTGGTGTCATCCCATATTTCAATCTCTGCATCAAGCTTCCTTTTGACTTTCTTGAAGTCAGCCACTTGCTCAGCTATCTTTTCTTTTTCAGCCTCTGGCAGCTGAGTCATCTTAGCCTGAAACATAAGATAATTTGATTTGCAAAATGCACGTCTGTTTCTAAGAGTAATTTCTTTTTGGCAAAATCACTGGACATTACTAAATATATGTTTTAAATATACATGGGCCCGAACCAACACCTCCAATCTGAACACCTTTCAATTTCATAACTGGGCCTTATCTCTAGAACAATATGAAGTGAAATTCTGAAATGTAATACTCCTGAATTTTGAGTAGATCCAAATCAAATTCATGCTTTGAAGTTCAAGTCCATCTCCAATACTCACCTTCTAACCAAAGATGACGCCTCTTATTTTTTAACGGTAATCATCAATTGTCTTTGGAACTTTTCTGCAGGGATTCTAACAATGGGAAAAGTCAACTTCCATTCTATGGTCAGTTCTCATCTCCATTAAGAAATTCATGATGAGAAGCATATCAGAATCGCCAGTCAGCTCAAATAACAAAACTCTGAGCGCAAGCTACATCTAAAAGGACTAAAATATTAATTATTGTACCTATGAGAATAATAGTAAAAAAATCCCATCAAACCCACATATGCAGAACTCTGAAGATGCTGATGTCTTCTTGAATATGAAGGTGATCTGGGTGAATGCAGAAACAAATTGCTAATCATTCTTGTAAATAAAGCCCACTATTCTGCTTTGCCCTAGTTTGTGGCCCTTTTTACTCATTTTTTCTGCAAACTTTTACGCAAATGATTTTTTCTTCACCAGAATATTCAAACACAAAAGCATCCTGAATACCAACATATAGCGCCCTGCCAAATTCACAGCCATGAAAAACATGTCACAGATTGTGAAATCTGGTCTCCACCCATAAAATCTGGTCTTTTCTGTGCTTTTACCTTATACTATACAGATTTCACGGGGGGGGAGGGGGGGGCAAAGAGACCAGCGTTTCTCAAATTGGGGTTCCTGACCCAAAAGGGAGTTGCAGGGGGGTCGCAAAGTTATTTTAGGGGGGTCACGGTATTGCCACCCTTATTTCTGTGGTGCCTTGAGAGATGGATGACCAGAGAGCGTCGGCTATTGGCCAGGCACCCAGATTGGAAGGCAGCGCCCTGCCAGCATCAGCACAGAAGTAACTGTGGCAATACCATGCCATGCCACCCTTGCTGCTGCCTTCAGAGCTAGACAGCCAGAGAGTGGCGACTTCTGACTGAGGGCCCAGCTCTGCAGGCAGCAGCGCAGACGTAAAGGTGGCAACCACCATACTGTGCCATCCTTATTTCTGCACTATTGCTGGCGGTGGCTCTGCCTTCGGAACTGGGCTTCCAGCCAGCAGCCACCGCTCTCCCCTGCCCAGCTCTGAAGGCAGCACCGCCGCCAGCAACAGCGCAGAAGTAAGGGTAGCAGTACCGCAAGCCTCCCCCCCCCCATAACCTTGTGACTCCCCGCCCCACTTCCTGTTCGGGTCAGGATCCCTACAACTACAACACTGTGAAATTTAAGATTTAAATAGCTGAAATCATGAAATTTATGATTTTTTTAAATCCTATGACCATGACATTAACCAAAATGGACCGTGAATTTGGTAGGGCGCTACTAATATATATCTATGATTGTATTCACACCAGAAATGCACTTGCAGCTATTTTGAAAGCTATTTGTGGTTCAAAGCTGGACAGGGCCCTGTAAAACTGAGTTGGAGGAAGCTCTACTATTCAATTCTTCCTCCCCCCCCCCCATTTAACTGGTTCTGCCACCAGAATTTCTTCTCACTGAGAGAGAACGTGTGCACATGCTACCGTATGGATGTACTGTGATACTCATCTATGTCACACTCATAATGTGATACTCATCTGACCAAATTAACTATTTTTGCTCTTGTAGGCTTCGTTTCCATCCTTAGTTTTTGAAAGATGTGGGGACATCCTTTTATACAAAGCAAGGCCCAGCAACTCAAATCTAGAGCCCTGCAAGTAGCAAGAAAAGCAGAAACCACAGCATTGTTATCCTCATCATACATTGCTACACAAACTAATCAGAAGCCACAAACCATATTACAGGATTCCCTCATAAACTTAGACCAGCGGCAGAAAAGTATCATCATCACAGAGAGCGGAAGTCATAGCTGCCAGTTGCTCCAGGAGCTCTTTTCTGCTTAGCTTCAGTCCCAGTGTGGTCTAGTAACTTAGGCAAGTATGTTGGTCTTTTCAACAGCAAAGTACAGAGGCTCAAGGGAATACAAAGCAATTTTTCCACATGCAGCAAAAGAAATGAAGGATGAAGAAATGCATCGGAAAATGGAGATTCTCCCACCCACCCCTTTTGTCGATTATACATGCATACAGAGATGCAGATGAAAAGAATTGTAACATAATTAAGCTCAATAACAATAAAACAGTGGGTAAAGAGAAATAATTATGACATGCTGCCTGGCCCTAGTACCACTTGCCTACTATTGAGACCAATACTCATACTCTATCTCATCCATTATCTTTGTGGTCCTAACACTGGATGAATCCACTTGGAGCTTAGAGACAATGAGGACAAGCCAAAAGTCCTCCAGACTGTTTCAAAAGGAACACTCTCCACAATCTGATCTGCCACATCCTCCTCCGAGAGAAGTACAGTAGCAGGTTTGGATCAGGCCCCTGCAAATGCACACAGCCATCAAGCCAATAAACTTATGCTCCCATTTGTTAATGTCTCTATCTGCCTGAGGAGGTAAGCGGCAATGGCCTCTTTAAATCCTGGGTCCATGAACAAAAAAAAGCCAAAAGTATAATGTCCTTGAGTATGTATTCATCTGAGGCAACACACAGCACTTTTGAGGGCAGTTCTAGACCTTTGTTGTCGTTTGCCTGATCATACCATGCAGAGAGTTCACATTTTTCTCCAATAGAAAGATCAGTGGAATGCACTGGCTAATATTAGAGTCATCGCTACTGATGAACCTCAGGGCAACTGTCAAAGGCCCTCAGAATGTCACAATATTCTTATATGAAATAAAGTTGTATGAGAGATGGAAAATATACCACAGTTGCCCATTTTTCAGAGTAGCAGCCGTGTTAGTCTGTATTCGCAAAAAGAAAAGGAGTACTTGTGGCACCTTAGAGACCAACACATTTATCTGAGCATAAGCTTTCGTGAGCTACAGCTCACTTCATCGGATGCAGTTGCCCATGTTACCTCTGTAGCTAGAGAGCTTAGGCATTGAGACAATCAAATAAAAAAATACACACAGAGAGCTGACTGCGCCTACGTGCAATTAGGATTGTGCAACTACATACAAATTACTGAGTGTGAATGTGACAGGAGAAAAAATGGATAAAAAGCCGCTAGTGAATATGACTTATGTGTCTTTCTTCCGAAATCATGAAGGAGTCCAGTCTTTTAAAATAAGGGATACATATACACAGCAAAATGTAATCCTCTTTCTTGTTGAAAAGAGTAAAAGAAAAGGTTTAAATGTCCTAGAATTCTCCACACTGGCTTGCCACCTGCCATTTCTCTCTCTCTCTCTCTCTCTCCCTAAAATGCTCCCCAACCTTCATCTTAAGAACTGAGATCCAATAATTCATTTAGGCCCTTATCCTATTTAGAAAAAATTAATTAATCCGATCAGGATTTAAAAAAAAAAACCAGACACTAGCATGTGACTTAGGTAACCAGATTAATGCCTTGAGCAGCAAATCATAAATATTGCATACTCAAATAAACAGTCTTGGGGCTCTGGCTGGGCAGAGGAATAACCATCATATACTTGATTGCAGGATGGGGCCAGAGTGAGTAGTTCACAAACAATCCATTTAGGGTTGCCAATTTTTGTTGGATGTTTTCCTGGAGGTTTCATCACATGACATCATCTTTAATTAAAGATTAATCTTTAATTCCTGGAGACTCCTGGACAAATCTGGAGTGTTGGCAACCCTAAATCCATTGGCTAGAAGTGTTCCAGACAAAGCATTTAATCAGATACAAATTGAGAATAAATATGTACAAATGACTGTGTGCTGACAATTTGAAAACAGAAAAGGGGGCTAAATGTTGTGAGGGAACCCAGCTGGCAGTTTTAGTCCAGTAGGGTTTATCTTGTAGGATGGGGAAGGTGTCGGGGTATGTTTTTATATCTGGGCCATTGAGTCTGAACACAAGGGATCTATGTTGATTCCCCATGTTCCTGTATTTAACTTTTACAGTATGGAAAATTCTGAGCATTTTATATATTTAAATGGTGACTTAAATCTTTAAAGGTTTCTTTTGTTCCTGAAGGGATATTAAGGTATGTCCTACAGCCATCACCACACCCAGAAATATAGCGTAAACTCCTTTTAGAGAATTCTCTGGAAAAGGGATTCTTAGATTGCTTGAACTGCTCAATATCCTGTGAGAGAAAGACTGCCACTCCTATAGTTGTTTCATTAAAATAAATCTTGATTTGATTGCATTTGGTTGATTTCATTTTTAACATCTTCTGGTAACGCAGAGTGCTGGCAGTTAGAAGCTTTTAAGGGCTACCCCCCACCCCCCTTATGAGCAAGATTGTCAGTTAGCAATCTGCCCCAAGTAACATTCAGCATGTAATTGAACTGGCCCAGGAGCACAGCAGGGAACTGACTGTAACTCAGAGTCACAATGTGACCCCAGGTTCCACCTTGCTTCACAGGGAAAATAACCTACCATGAGTCAGTATCAGAAGTAGATTACCTCCCCTGCCCTGCTGACTCAGCAATACTTGCTGGAGCATTAGGAAGAGGTAAAGCCAAGGACCCGTCCACTTCCCAGCTCCAGAAGGAGGGGGAAGTAGTGGCACTGTGCTATTCCCCCCACTCTTCCCCTGGGTTTCAAGCCAGTGCAAACATTCCAAATGTGTCCAGTGTCACCTGAAAATTAACATCTATGGAATTTGTTAAAAAATATGTAAGGTGAAAAGTTACCTTACTTATGTGGGACTCACAAAAATATTGAAAATGTGCTCCCCACACATATTATTCTAAAATACATTTTAAATAAAAAGTCATTAATCTGATAAATGATGAATATTGGCTGCAAGATCTGAAGTTTGTAGTACCAGAAAACCCCATAAACTGCTATGGATTGCGTCACGAAGTGATTTTTTTTTTCCTTATCAGAAAATACTGCATTTCATTTCCACCAGAAAATGCAGGACAACTTACATCAACTAAATAGGAATAATTTTAACGACATCTGTCAGAATGAAGGAAACACAAATGCAGACATGGTTCAGTTACCAGTCTGATGAAAAGAAATCTACAGCTATGTTGAGTAAGTTATTTAAAATTGTGCAGATTAGTTTAGCTGGAACAGAAAGCAGGCTTCCTCCAATCTTGAATTCTGGTTATTCTATCCAACTTCAGTGAGTTTTATCCAACTTCAGTAAAAAATTGAATTCAGTACAAAATAGATACCACAGATGCAGACATTTAGAGAGTTCCTCAGTTTTAAAGCCAACGACTCAGACGCTTACATCCCAAACTGGCAATAGATATGGAAGGCAGCTACTATTGGTATTTCTCACTAGCATAGATCCTTGCTGTTCATAAATCATAGAATCATAGAATATCAGGGTTGGAAGGGACCTCAGGAGGTCATCTAGTCCAACCCCCTGCTCAAAGCAGGACCAATCCCCAATTAAATCATCCCAGCCAGGGCTTTGTCAAGCCTGACCTTAAAAACTTCTAAGGAAGGAGATTCTACCACCTCCCTAGGTAACGCATTCCAGTGTTTCACCACCCTCCTAGTGAAAAACTTTTTCCTAATATCCAACCTAAACCTCCCCCACTGCAACTTGAGACCATTACTCCTTGTCCTGTCCTCTTCTACCACTGAGAATAGTCTAGAACCATCCTCTCTGGAACCACCTCTCAGGTAGTTGAAAGCAGCTATCAAATCCCCCCTCATTCTTCTCTTCTGCAGACTAAACAATCCCAGTTCCCTCAGCCTCTCCTCATAACTCATTTGTTCCAGTCCCCAAATAATTTTTATTGCCCTCCGCTGGACGCTTTCCAATTTTTCCACATCCTTCTTGTAGTGTGGGGCCCAAAACTGGACACAGTACTCCAGATGAGACCTCACCAATGTCAAATAGAGGGGGACGATCACGTCCCTCGATCTGCTCGCTATGCCCCTACTTATACATCCCAAAATGCCATTGGCCTTCTTGGCAACAAGGGCACACTGCTGACTCATATCCAGCTTCTCGTCCACTGTCACCCCTAGGTCCTTTTCCGCAGAACTGCTGCCTAGCCATTCGGTCCCTAGTCTGTAGCTGTGCATTGGGTTCTTCCGTCCTAAGTGCAGGACCTTGCACTTATCCTTATTGAATCTCATCAGATTTATTTTGGCCCAATCCTCCAATTTGTCTAGGTCCCTCTGTATCCTATCCCTCCCCTCCAGCGTATCTACCACTCCTCCCAGTTTAGTATCATCCGCAAATTTGCTGAGGGTGCAATCCACACCATCCTCCAGATCATTTATGAAGATATTGAACAAAACCGGCCCCAGGACTGACCCCTGGGGCACTCCACTTGACACCAGCTGCCAACTAGACATGGAGCAATTGATCACTACCCGTTGAGCCCGACAATCTAGCCAAACTTTCTACCCACCTTATAGTGCATTCATCCAGCCCATACTTCTTTAACTTGCTGACAAGAATACTGTGGGAGACCGTGTCAAAAGCTTTGCTAAAGTCAAGAAACAATACATCCACTGCTTTCCCTTCATCCACAGAACCAGTAATCTCATCATAGAAGGCAATTAGATTAGTCAGGCATGACCTTCCCTTAGTGAATCCATGCTGACTGTTCCTGATCACTTTCCTCTCATGTAAGTGCTTCAGCATTGATTCTTTGAGGACCTGCTCCATGATTTTTCCGGGGACTGAGGCGAGGCTGACTGGCCTGTAGTTCCCAGGATCCTCCTTCTTCCCTTTTTTTAAAGATTTAAATCATATAATGTAGCCAGGCATTGGAGTTCTTGACCTCTCAGGGAGTCTCCCTGATGTCTATTCTATAGAATTGGAAACTCTTAACTACAAGTCAAAACAAAAATTTCTGTACTGTCAATTGAGCCAGTATTTTAAATGATAAATTGATTATCAAAGTGTCAATTGGAAATCATTTTTAAAATATACCATATTCAGACCAGAAATTAGATTATCTCCAAAAGATGGGGAAGTGGTACTCTCACCATGCTCTCACTTATAACACTTTGGTTTCTTAATTGTTTTATAAGTTTATGGACTCAGCCCAACACGCCAGGTCTACATTATCACAGCCAAAATGGGAAAATACTCCAGCCATTGGATACAGTATGCATGTTTATCAGGTATAAAAACCATTCCAAGATAAGGAAAGACAGTTGTATGAGTTACCCTTCCCTTCAGAATTAAAGTAACTCAAACACTGATTTTAAAGAGAACAATATGACTTCTGCAGGCTGGCTGGCCTTGATGTGAATAATTTTTTAACTGAATCAGCTGAAAACAGTGAAGGACCAAATAGTCCCATGCATACTGAGAACATCATTACCAAAATGATGTGTTGGATGCCTGCATGCCAAACCCATTACAAAATAATTTCTTTTACATTATTTCTGGGTAAGGTTTTTGCATAGGAATCAGATTCTTGCAAAAAATTACCCTGAAATTCTCTGTGAAATTATTACAGCCAGTCAAAAACTCAAATCAATGAGCTGGACACTCTGGCGTATGCAAGCCATTTTGCATTGCTCCACTGGCACAAAGCACTTTTAAGCATGAATTCAGCTATTAAAAGGGTAGATGAGACGCACCATAGATGCTCCCGTGCTCCCTCCCGTGCCTGTGACCAGTACAGAGGGGCATATCCAGCCTAGTCCTGTTATGATCCCTGGCTGCCATAAAGGTTTCTCAGAACCATTGGAAGTCAGCGTAACTGGAGCAGCCTTTAGGTGACTGGACTAATGCCAGGATGACCCAAAGCTTGTGGATACAAAAGGCAGGCTTAAAGCCAATTTTGCATCACTTTCCTAAACTGTACCGAGCACTCCTTCAGCTGCAGCCGAGGATCTAAGTCAATATCATCATAGGTTGAAAAAACAAGTGGTTCTTAGACTATTATAAAAATAATTAAAAGAAAAGAATATTGTCCTGGAGGTGTTACTGGAAAGCAAGCAGCAGGACAGGCACTCTACACAGATACCCTGAGGTCCAAGAATCCTTGCAGAACTTTGGCCTCCATGGTTCTGAGCTCATAGATCCCTTTCATCCCACTACTAACCTTCCCTTCTCTCAAAGTGAATGATGTGGTGTAGCTATTGCATAGTCACTCACATTTAAGTAATGGATCTATCTTCTAATATGGTGACAGTTATTACAAAACTGTGGTTACACTGCAATTACAATATAATTACACTGTGGTTATTCTTGTTTATAACAAATTACCACTAATTCATATAACTGGAAGGTTAAGAAGGTGGCTGAATTACTTATATTATCCTTTTGGTTTTATAAGTAATTCATGTACTTTTGGAATCCACATACATGACGTAGATTTTATTTACACTGTGATTACTCTGTCACACAGTTAATTTTCCTAGTTATATGAATTACTAGCAATTATAGGTTTCATAAAGCATATCCATGGTGTAATTACAGGCACCAAATTAGAAAGTGTAACTGACAATTTTATGTAGTATTTTCAATGTTTGTTTTAAAATGTAAAAAAGCATGAAACTGACCAAATATACGGGCAGATCAAAATCATGATAAGATCTTTGTAACTGAGGAACTTGGTGTTTGTTTGTGACTGGGGAGCTCTACTAACTGAAAATAATGCAAGAAATTAAATGGAAAGAAAGGAGAGCAAGGGGTAAAGAGGGAAAAGGGATCAAAAGCAGGAGAGTACTGTCCATTTGACATAGCAAATATGTAACTATCATATTTCTTATCTTCTATCAGCTGATGGAGAGGTCTAACACTCCCAGCCCACAGTTTTAATAATGTTTGAGTCTAGGAATGGAGAGCCATGTTTAGCAACCATAAAAAAGAGGAGATTTTAATAGGAGAACCATGAGGTATGATGTTTTGCTTGTGCATTCAGAGTAACGTTTTCCAAGTGGAATATGACAATTTATTCACTGGAACGAAGTGACCAAGGAAAATCATAAAATGCTATCCCGCTGACCTTGATTTTTCTTTAAGCTCTCTGATACTGCACTGAAAACATATGTAGCAACAAACCCAAAATTACATCCACAGCTTTTTAAGTGTGGTGTTGTCAAGGTTCCTCCCCTACTCTGAACTCTAGGGTACAGATGTGGGGACCGGCATGAAAACCTCCTAAGCTTACTTTTACCAGCTTAGGTTAAAACTTCCCCAAGGTAGAAATTAATTTTACCCTTTGTCTTTGGAATATCCACTGCCACCACCAAACTCTAACTGGGTTTACTGGGAAACGTAGTTTGGACACGTCTTACCCCCCAAAATCCTCCCAACCCTTGCACCCCACTTCCTGGGAAAGGTTTGGTAAAAATCCTCACCAATTTGCATAGGTGACCACAGACCCAAACCTTGGATCTGAGAACAATGAAAAAGCATTCAGTTTTCTTACAAGAAGACTTTTAATAGAAACAGAAGTAGACAGAAGTAAAGGAATCACCCCTGTAAAATCAGGATGGTAGAAACCTTACAGGGTAATTAGATTCAAAACATAGAGAATCCCTCTAGGCAAAACCTTATGTTACAAAAAAGACACACAGACAGAAATAGTCATTCTATTCAGCACAATTCTTTTCTCAGCCATTTAAAGAAATCATAATCTAACACATACCTAGCTAGATTACTTACTAAAGTTCTAAGACTCTATTCCTGGTCAATCCCCAGCAAAAGCAGCATATAGACAGACACACAGACCCTTTGTTTCTCTCCCTCCTCCCAGCTTTTGAAAGTATCTTGTCTCCTCATTGGTCATTTTGGTCAGGTGCCAGCGAGGTTACCTTTAGCTTCTTAACCCTTTACAGGTGAGAGATTTTTCCTCTGGCCAGGAGGGATTTTAAAGGGGTTTACCCTTCCTTTATATTTATGACAGGTGTGATTTTGCATCGAGATACAATGTAAAGGTAAATGTGAAATAACGATTTAAATTTAAAATCTGCTGTGATGAAAGTGCAGATTTATTTTGCCCAACAAATGAAAGCAAGTTTTTATTACTTCCATAACAAGCACAAATAGTTGCAAACTTCTTCACTACAGTAAAAAGATAATGGTGTTAGTAAGTTGAGAGTGGTGATGGGGAACCATCTTGCTCACATTTTGGTTCTTTTACAAAAGAAAATATTTTTTTAAAATAAAACTCAGTTAAATATATTGGTTAGCCTGTTTTTCTGTGATATTTGGGTAACTTCAAAGAGGGTATTATCTGCTGACTTCTGAGAGGTTTAGCCTTATTGTTATCCACCTCATTAGTCATAATACTAGGGATGGGCAAACTGGCATATGACAAATAAAACTAGGCTTTCATTGAATCTGACCATCTTTAAGTTTCAGATCAGTTTGGTGTCATAGATTCACACAGTGTATGACTACTTTCCAAAGCCATTGCTTTTCAGGACACAGCGTGTAATCTGTACTTTAATTCATGCAGATCAGAGGACAGCAATTCCATTTTGTGGCAACTTTTGAAGTTTCACAATTTGTTTTCACTCCTCTGTGGAAAAAAACCCAAACCTTTCAAATGTTTTCTCAAAAACATGTGTGTCCATAGCTTAGTGGTTAGGGTGTTGCCCTGGGATATGGGAGATTCAAGTCCCTGGTCTCCCTGACTCAGAGCAGAGTTTTTTATCCCAGGTCATTCTATATCGTGCATAGCAGGATCTCCCATATCCCAGCCCAGTACCCTAGCCTCCCATCAATAGAGTCAGTCTCTCTCTCTCTCTCTGATGAAAATTCTGTGGAAAGTGGTTCATCTGTGCAAAACACTTCAGTAAAACCAAATATTTAGGCAAAAAAGTTCTAACCAGCTCTAATTGTAAGTTACATTCTTTCTTCCTAGATGTATGACCATAAATTTGGCTGCATTCAAATGTAGGTTTTTCAGATATGCACAGCTTACCAAGTACACAGGTATGTATTTGGTAAAGGTTACTAACACAGATATGTGTTTTGTATGCAAGACTCTAGTGAATATTTTTCTGAGCATAGTACACAGTGTGGCAAGGGATTGCTCTTATAACAGATAACAAAAGTCCTGTCCGCTATCTCTTAATTAAAAGTCTTATTTTTTCTAGTATGTGTACAGCCATAAGGTTTTTTGACAAAGAAATACTACATAGAAATCTGAAGATTCAAGAATTCATAGAAGAAAGAGTACAGAGTGTATTTTCATCGGTTGTAACTAGAGTCAGAGGGGAGGGATGGTTATTGACTGGGCACTAGGGGAACACAGAACATGGGTAGTTATGCTGGAAGCAAAATGGACAGAGCAGCACACAGCTTTTAATAAAGTTCCCCTTGTTCAACATAATGTGCAGTTAGCTTCACTCTTTGCTAATAAAACATGGTGGCAGAATCTGAGTTTTGAGTTCTTTTAAGTGCAGGAGCTGACAGCATGAGCAATGCAACTTGTTCTGTAGCCTCCCCAGTGGACTTTGCAGGCACAGTCTTAGCCCAGCAATGGACCTGGTAGAAGGAGGAGTTCGAGCTATACACAGACTTGGCCATACAGGAGAACAACAACAGCTGGAAAGTAAAACAGTATTTTTTACTTTACTGGAAACAAGGCACCACCTCACCACTGCCTCAATCCTCACAGCAGTCATAGGAGACCTATTGCCTCCCAAAGTGGAATAAAACTATGGAATGAAACATAGTTTTCATTACAGACCACTCCAAAGGGGAGGGGACAGACCCCTGAGACATACTGACTGCTACCTGTAATTCTGGGGACTTGACAGACTCCTTAATTTGGGACGAGGATACTCTGCAGCAGTTAGGATCACCACCTACAGGAGCAGCTGTTCCAGGAAGGTGATCTTGAATTAGACAGATGCTTAGACATGTGGCATGCAGCAGAAGCCTCAAGAGAAAGGATGAAAGTCACAAGAGGCACAACTCCCCCAGAATTATATCCAGTGAGACTACAGCAAAGGAGACAGGTGGTCAGGCTTCCATATCCATAGTAAGATGCATTTAATGTGGGAGCCAGCAAGAGCAGGAAAAGAAGAAGTGCCGCACACTTGGACAGCTTTACAAGGAATGTGGCAAGTTGAACCATTTCCCCTTTGTAAGCATGTTGAGTTTTCTGCTTCTTGCAATATCATCTTAAATATCTATTTTGGGGGTCTTTTTACAGTGACAGAATCTCTCTCAACATGTAATAATTAATTTCCTTTAAAACTCTGTGTCAAAAGTGTTTTGTGTGTTGGAACAAAACTGAATATTTTGACAGTCCCAGAAGATGGGTATGAAGATTGGTACATTCTGAATTCATTTTGCTGGTAATTACTGGAGTGTAAAAAAGTATCTGAATATTAGAGTATTAAAAAAATTGGTGGGGGAAGTATTTTTCCCATCTCTTTTTAGCTTTCCCCACTTTTTCCATTGCAGAGGTAGACGGAATACAAATGGAGAGAAAGTAGCAGTTTTCCCACTTTTTAAAAAAAATCAAAATTTTTCATTTTGAAATTTCATAGAAAATGAAAAAGCCAAAAATGTCATCATTGACAAAATACTGTTTCTCAATAAAATAACTTAAAATTGAATTTTTTTGACCAGCCCTAATGAGTATATTCCACTGAAATTTGGTTTAAATGATGAGGGGAGGGGAAAAAAAAACAACCAATGTGAGAATAACAGAAAGTTTAAAATAAGTAACCATCACAGTATTTTAACCTGAACCTCCTTCATGTCCCTGTGTGTTCATGACATCGATTACGGATTCCATTCTTGCACCACTTTACACATTACTTTTTAACTTAGCACACTCTGTTTATCTAATTTTAGCCATCTCCCTTATACTGCCCTGCTAATGTGATTCAGCCCTATCCTGGAGGAGACTTACTTCAGGAGTGAGAAGTTAGTTTAGCTTCCATGCCACCATTGCCCATTCTTTCAACTGCTGAGCTCACCAAGATGGATTCCAGTAAGTGACAACTTTTGTACTATTTATGATGTAGGCAGGTATCCAGCCACAAAGAATCAGATTGAGGTCACCAAACTCATTTTGCACAGGAAACTGAACAGCTACCACATAATAGCACCCTTTAAAAATGCCAAGCCTGGGCGAGATTTTAAACCCGAAGATGAAAGGCTACATATCACATTGCTAATGCCCTGAGCCATCCAATAACTCCAGTCCCTTCCTTTACTGAAATTATGAGAACATATGAATTATGCAGGGAAATGTGATACTGCTGATGAATCATTGTTCTTGATAGGGATTATTGTGCTCTGTATTAAACATTAAAGCCACTATTAGCAGAAGTACTTAAAATTACAGAAGAAAGTTATTGGCACTATGCCCTGAATTCTTGTCATTACGCTTTCAAGATTCTGTGTTGCTTCTGGCAAAATTAAACCTATGACAGGTTTTTGGGTTTTTTTAATGACTTTTTTTACTTATGAAGATACCAAAATCTTCCCATTAACACAGTTGGGCCAAAAAAAAAAAAGCTAATCTAAATGAAAATAACAATGTATGTTTTATATAAAGAATGTTTTAGATAATTCTTTGTTACCTGAATATGAATAGTTGACATATTTAATGATAAATTGATTTCTATTGTTGCTATTGCTTTGTGTGTCAAAACGTGATGCAAGTACCTTTAGATTTTGTCATTGAATTACACAATGTTTTCTGTTGTTGTCGTCACCATCATCTCTGTTGCATTTGGTAAATGTTTAATGGAATTCTGGTCCAGGTTGGATTTTTTTAAGCTTTTTGTATGAATAAAAATCTTATAAATGCTTGTCTATTTTTCCTTTATTACAGTTACATAATAGTAATTTAAAAGATGAATACAAACTTTAATTTAAAAAGAATGTGTAAACCTTAAATAGGCACAATTCTTTACATTGAATGTAGATCTCACATGTGAAACAAGCTAACAAATAAAAAGTTTATGGATTTTCTCATTCACAATATTGCACACAATGCGTTAACTTTTCATTGGCTCCCAATGGCTGTGCAAACAAAACAAAGGACAAATTCATATAGAGAGACAGGTGGACTCTGGAGCACCCTATCTGAATGCATTCAAGAAGAAAGCAGTGTAAAAGAAACTCTGAGACTAAGAGTGGGCATGGAGTTACCTGAGAGAAAGCATAACTTTTGCTTCAGTCTTTTGTAAAATGATTTCTGTGTGCACTGAAACACTGCATTTTTGATGTGAATAAAATCACAATTTTTAAATTAAATTAGGTACTTTTATCTTCCCTAGCCTCTTCATAACAGATGTTTAAATATGAGTGTTCTCTTTGTCATTATATATATGACATAATTAGTCTCAGTATCTGATCATGATGGCATGCATTTCTTCCAAAAAAATGACTGCAAGGCACTGAGAATTTTCATTCAGATAACCATAGATCTATAAGAAGACAACTTTGTGCCTGGTGGACCAGATGCTCATGTGAAATGGACTGGCATAGTTCCATTGACTTCAGTGAAGCTGTACCAATCTACACCAGCTCAGGATCTGGCCCCATGTCTTTCATTCAAGGGTGTAAAATTGTTTTTACAAACATTTAATGGTTATTATTTTCTGTAATTTCTCAAAGATCTTAAAACATTTTACCAAGTTAAATTAAACCTCAGAAAAACCTGTTGAGGTACTTGTGAGTATTGCTCCACTCATTTCACAGATAGGTGAGCGAAGGGAAAGAGGAGTGCAATAACTTTCCAAAGGCCACATAACGAGTCTGTGACAGAGTCAGGAATATAATCCAGAAGTCAATACCCAGTCCCCTGCTCTCAACACTAAACTCCACTCTCTCCTCCTGGTTTCTGAAAGAGTTACAAATAATAACTAATACCATTTATAAGGTCTCCATATCTATCAAGGATGAGAAATGAAAGACATAATTTTGACCTTATTAGAGCTTTTCGCTGTAGTGATGTCTATCCCTACTCTGAATACTCTGCATCGTGCACTGTTTGCTAGTGAATATGCAGCTTCAGTCACAGTGGCTGATGTATAGCAGATTTTTTCCTACCCTATTGATTAAATACAACATGATTAATAGAGAAGTGAAATAAGACAGGTAATTTCAAAGGGGCCTGCTTGCTGGTGGAAACACACAGACTGGCATGGAGGAATTTACATAAAATAAATCATTGCTCTCTTGAATGCACAAGTCAAGTCAGGACTGCTGTTATGCTCAAGGACAACTGATTTTGAGACTAATATGTACATATAAAACAAATTCTCAATGTGGAAATATCAGTCAGAAAGAGATCAAAGAGTAAGCAAAAGCTACTCTGAACTCATGTAATGGAGTCCTTATAACGCAATCACTGCACTGTAAACTGTCTTTTAAAGATACAGGTTAGAGATACAGTGTTTGTCAATAGTCTCTGGGTAGGTCTATATTGCAGTTATGGGATGTGATTGCAGCTCCAGTAGACATACCTGAGCTAGGTTGCTTGGGTGGGCCCCAGAGCAGTGAAACCACAGGAGCCTGTGCATTAGCATGAGCTGTAAAAGCTCGCCTGGGCAATTTACTCATGTGCCTAGCCTGGGCTGGAGCATGAGCTGCTGCAGCTTCACTGCTCTGGGACCCGAGCTAGCTTTAATCTATGTCTACTCAAGTGGCAATCACAGCCTGCAATAGACATACCTTCTGATTTGTAGCTAGGCTTAGATATTTGGTTGCTTCTTTCTTATACAGGTAAACATCAAGTGTAAGGAGGGTCAATAAATAAAAGATTTTGTGTACTGGTCTTCTCCCCTCTCAGTTCACATTTTTTTCTCCACACCCTTAATTTAGAATAACTGAAGCTTGCTACACAATTTTTGTGACAGTCTTTGTTGTTCCACACTATAGTATAAAGTTTGATTTAATACCACTCCATGGGAGATGGCTTTTGCATTATTTGGGGCATTTGTTTTTAAAAAATGAAAGATATGCTGGAAGGAGTGTGGCAATTTTTCAGAAATTAATGACTAACCCTATAAAGAGACCTACTTCACACCTAGACTCTGTCGGGTCTGAGTGCAGTAACGCATCCCAAACCAATAAACCTCAACTATTTCTCATATTTGTGACTTATTGACAACTGGACGTTTTTAAACATTTATTTAAAAATGCTTATGTCAAGATTTATGTTAGCCTGAGACCTTCAAGGACTGGTCTGAGGTATTTTGTTTGTTTGTTTTGTTAACAGACAAAACATGTGGATAGTATTTTAGAGAATGACCTTGCTTTCCTTAGCTACAATAGAATTTTTTAGCTTGTAATAGGGAGGAAGTATGGTAAATATTTCTAGGCATAATTTAGATTGAAAAGGGCAGCTGTTATATCTTACTTGCCAACTGTATTTATTGAGTAATAACTTTGTAGGAGATAATCTTTCACACAGTAGTTACATTTCTCACACTATGGTTTAAGAATCAATTGATAATTAATTATCGTGTAACTGAACCTGGGGAATTAAGCCATTTTGGTCCCGCAATGTTGCTTTCCAAAAAACAAGCAAAACCATACTATTTAGATGAAGGGCACCTTGTAGTGATTTGCCAAGGGCTACATAATATTGCATGCTGCTGCCCTGATAAAGGATTTGGTCAAACTGAAATTAGCCTTGGTCAGTTAAAAAGCAGAGATTGTTGAGGCTGAAGACCCTGGTGATGGGAGCTGAAGTCACTCCCTAGCGCCTTCGCACCAAACAGAAACTGAAGAGATTTTTAGATCCAGACAGAAAGTATGGCTCGGGGGTGTGCCCGGATGGAACGCCTACTCAAGTGTTATGAAAATTTGTGTTAAGGGGATGAGTTTTCTCTTGCTTCACCCCCCACACCCCAAAATAAAGAAAAAAAGAAAAAAAAAGAAAGGTTCAAGATCTTAAAATTTTACTAAAATGAAAATCAATATTTCAAGGGGAGTAAAATCACATTGAACAAACTGGCCAAAATTTTCATGTGTATTTTCCTGAAAAGCTTTTTCTCCAACTTTATCCAGTTCTCTCAATGAGACCTAGGCAAAATGGTACCATTTATTAGGCACTGGTATTCTACTTAGAAAGAAAAAATACATCCAATAACACTGCAATTCTTTTTTAAAAAGTGTCAGTTTAACTTTTTTCACCACAGGCCTAGTAAATACTTTCCTAGATTAACAATAGTTTTCTAATTTTTAAAGGTAGATTTGCAGTCAGTTATCCACTATACCTGAATTAATTCAAACAATTCCTAGTAAATTTGTATGACAACTATGATTATTAACTCTTTATGACTATATTGTGAAACACTTACAGTTGGACTACTTGTGAATGAGAGTAATCTAATCCTTAATTATCACATTTAAGAGCTTGACTTGACCGCATGCTGCCCCAAAAGTTTATTTTTTAAATTTATTTTAAAAATTATTCATTTATAATTAAAGCTGGTCAAAAACAATGTATTAAAAATTTTGTGGAAAATGCAGTATTTTTTGTTTTGTTTTTTGTTTCTTGTTTCATTCAAAATTTTCACTGATTTTTTATGTTTATAAAAAGGCTAAATATTTTTGATTATCAAAAACAAAAAAATAAAAACACTGCTGGAAAATGTAAATTTTCTTGTGAAATCCATTTTTAAATTACGGAAAGGTTTCATAACTATTTTTACTAGATCTATTTATTATTTCTGTTATAATAGTATTATATTAGTTGTCGAAGAACTTACTCCTTCCTCAGGAAGTAATCCCATTATGCACACATTGGTGCAGCTAAGCCTGTAACCAAGTCCTTTTTGTGCTGCAGGGCTGTTTTTGTTCTATATAGAAGTCATATTTTGGATACAGTGCATCACAAACTTAAAGCACAAATAAAACCGGAATGCCAAAATACATGGTTAACCGAACCTTGGTTAGGCAAACTCAAAGATTATTAAACTTTAGCAAGTTGAATTCTACATAGGTATGTGTTTATGTGTAAGAAGTTGCCTGGCTGGTTTAAATCTTCAAAGGATATTTACAACTTAATCAGGTCTGTCTTTGTCACTTAAATACATATATATTTCAGTTCTAAGTCCCATGCATATTTTCAAAAATGTATTAAGAGGGCAACAACATTCTGATGATTCACTTCCTGACATAAAATTGCTTCGCAGGAACAGCAATACAATAGGTTAGGGTTTTTTTGTTACCTTCTCCAAACTGCTTTTTATTAAACTAGTCTGATACATACCCTGTCAGTTTTCCCTTCAGTTTGAACACTGGTACGACTGTGTGCATCGTAGTCTTCTTCAAGGTCCGATATATCTTCCAATTCCTCTGGCGTCTAAGAGAAAAGTATGACAAAAATGATGTTATTCCATTTTATAGTTAGCAACTGTAATATTAGAAAACATCAAAAATATAAGAAAAGGAGTACTTGTGGTACCTTAGAGACTAACCAATTTATTTGAGCATGAGCTGTAGCTCACGAAAGCTCATGCTCAAATAAATTGGTTAGTCTCTAAGGTGCCACAAGTACACTTTTCTTTTTGCGAATACAGACTAACACGGCTGTTACTCTGAAACCTATCAAAAATATATTAAACCTGTCCTAAGTGTCCACTTAAAAGACCAACAGAGCTGTGCTATTAGTAAATGTTAAAAAAAAATAGTCTGAAAAAAATTGGATTATATCATAATAGCCATTTTATGGTCGTGGGTTCTATTTTGGAGAAGACATTTAGTAAACTGTCTGTGTTTACATGTATTCTAGTCTGGCATTATTGCTACTAGAAAGAATATATTACAGGGAACCCCTATATGATCAGAGATGGATGAGATTTAGCCAGCATTTTCATTAATAAAAAGTAAAAATTTTAATTTCTCTTCACTTCAAAGAAATAACTATGCCATCCACCCATTGCTACACAAGGAGGAGAGGAATTGCCATACTGGATCAGACCAGTGGCCCATCTAGCCCAGTAACCTGTCAGTAACAGTGTCCACATGAGGTACTTAAGAGGAAGGTAGACTATTGTGAAATAACTTGCCCAAAGAGGAAGTTTCTTCCTAACCCCCCCATCAATTAGTGCTTGGCTTATGCCCAGAAACATCAGGGTTTGTATCATTTATTTTTCTTTTAAAAAAAGTTATTATCCTATCTAATGTAACTCTGAATGTTCTCATTATCTAACTAAATGTCCAACCCCTTTTTGAATCCTATTGAACTTTTGGCCTCAGAGATACCAAGTGCCATGGGTTAATTATGCACTGTGACAAAGAGCATTTCTTTTTATCAGTTTTGAATTTGTTGTCTTTTGGTTTTATTGAATGTCTCCTAGTTACTGCATTATGAGAAAGGGCAAATAGGAGACCTCAATTTGCCATTTCTAGAGGATTCATTTTGTATATCGCTACAGATTCCCTCTTACTCTTCTCACCTGTAGTCTAAATAGGCCCAATATTTTAAATTTCTTTTCACTGGGAAGCCTTTTCATGTATCTAAAAATTTTTGTTGCCTATATTTGAACTCCTGTATTTCTACCATATCCTTTTGTAGATGGAGTGGCCAGAACTGAACAGAATATTGCATGTAAGAGTGTAGCTTTGAGTGCGTATATGTGTATATATATATATAAAAATAACATTACCTTTTAATAATTTTTTAAACTATTGGTGGACCCTGAGAAGCAGTTTTTATAGCAGAGATATCCACAATGCACACCCAAGTCTTTTTCCTGAGTGAAAAAGAGTTCATTCTAGCTATGTTACACTCTTAATGGTCACGCTTGCACTAATATCTGAGTACCTCGCAAGCTTTAATTTATTTATCCTCTTAACACACCTGTGAGGTAGGGAAGTATGATTATTCCTATTTTACAGATGGGGAACTGGGGGCACAGACAGGCTAAGTGTCACAGAGGAAGTCTGTAACAGATCTGGAAACTGAACTCAAGTCTCCTGAGTGGCAGGCTAGCACCTCAACCACTGGACCAATCTTCCTCTCATTGTAGAGCCCACCAATGTATATAGGTAATTCAGATTCATCCCTCAGCCAGCAACCACTCAATGGGACAGTAACGCACAGCCCCTCTGTAATGCCAAGAAACAGGTTCCACAGGAGTTATGTGCAGTGAAGAGTAAGTTTAGACTGGGCTATTGGGTAACAAAGCATTTGCTTGCAGAATTATGTGGCTGCACAATTGCTTCTTCCCTGCCCCCTCAGTCGTACACTATGCAAGCACACTCTCCCCTGCCCTGGCTCCTTAAAATGTCACCTCAAGGACTTCCCAAATTGTCTGTAAAACATCAAGCTCTTTTGTACAAAGCAGGGAACTAGAAATCCTCCTCTTGTTCCGTGTGACTCTGCTTCTGTGCTAGTGTTGGAAGTAGGGGTGCTGGGAATGCTGCTGCCGCACCCCAGGCTTGAAGTGGTTTCCATCTTTTACAGGGTTTACAGTTTGGTTCAATGGCTCTCAGCACCCCCATTATACAAATTGTTCCAGCACCACCGGCAGTTTACAGCTGTTGTATGTGCTGGGAAAGAATGTGATTTCCCTTCCCTCTCTCCTTTCTCAAAATGCCCCCCAAATTCTCTCCCTGTGTTCTCAATATCCTCACCCCTGAAAATACAGGGGATGCTCAGAACTAGAGTTCTGATTTCGGCCCATCTTTAGTGCAAAAACAGATTGCTCCTGCTCAGAGCTGTCATTTTGTAGAGTGATGTAAAAATCCCAAATTTGGAACTGATTTGGACACATCAGTTTCTGAGCAACAGTAATTACAATGCTCACCTCCACATGGTAGTAGCCATTTTATATATGTCCCAGATCCCTTAAACTCCCACTGTGGCTCTCTCTCTCTCCCTCCACTCAGTCTCCTGCTCTGAAGACCCCTACTTTTCTCCCTTTGTCCTTTTACTCAATCCTTTGTTTACTACCCAGGTAACTCAGGCCATGTGCATAAATCCTGAATTATACCCCAAATAATCCAGCAAATAAAACAATATGGATGTGGCTGCAGAAAAACTCTAAAAAACAAAAAAACAAATGATAAGTTTTGCTGTTTTATGGTACCAGTCCAAAGAAACCATGTAAGCAAATAAAAACATGAAATTCATGTGATTGTGAAGTGTACAGGATTAGACATTGGCTGTGAAAATGAGCTGGAGAGCACTGTAATTATAGAAAAGAGATTTCTGTTGGTGCACTCCAATTTACATTAATAAAAACAGAGACTCTGGGACAATGCACATTATGTGCATATATCTGGGACATCCACATCTATGGACGATATATCCATTATGAAGAGATTAATACAACTGTAAGAGTACTTGCCTGAACTAACTCTATAGTTTCAGTCAGAAAGAAATATTGGTATTTTTTGTATGTATAGATCAAGCACTACCCTAAAATTTAATCTTTGTCAGATGCCCAAAATGAACTACACAAAGGAATGAATTTCATCCAATATACAAAACAATGTTTCTAGGAGATAAGTTACCTGGATCTAGTATAGAGTTTGATACCAGTAAATTGCAAGCTTTGGAAAACGTGTCCAGATATAATAATTAAACAATATTTACAGCCTCTACTATGTATGATCAACTGTTCAGGCAAATATGATTGTAAAGCCTACAACATTTAAGACTCTTCATTTGTAAAATAAATAAATAAAATATGAATGGTTACAGTGAGCCAGAACGCTCGGAGGATTGGTAATATGTTGTGAAGTCTTTTAGCTTTAGGCCACAGGTTAGACTTCTGTATAAGTTAATAATAACTAAAAGTTGTTACCATCTAAAAGCTGTTTGACAGCCCACAGTGTGAACTAAGTCAGATTCTTAGTGGACATATCTCCGTTCAAGAAAAACCGCCAGCACTAGAGTTAGAACTAATTGAGACCCTAGTAGGCAGTCTAGGTAAAGAGGCCAAGAATTGAAGAGCATAAAAAACAAACTACCATTTAGCTCCCCAAAATTACATTGGCTGGCATAAAGACAGGCAGAAGTCAATCCTAGAGCTGTACGAATAACTGATTTTTTGGTTTGCTGGAAGTTCTGAAAAATTGAAAATAGTTCATTTTCAGTTGATTTGAAACTATATTTTTAATTTGTCTTTGGTGAGTCAAAATGTAAAAAAATAACGTTTTTCATTGAATGAAATGTTTCGTTTTCATTTCAAGCTTTTACAAACTTTTTAAATAAAACTGAAGGAAATTTCAAAATGACAAGTTTCAAATGGAAAAATTAAAATGTTTCCATTTCAAAAATGTACAAACAATGGCTTTTTTATTTTTAATGGTTTTTTTTCCAACCATAACAATGACAAAAAGTGGACATGAATTCAGAAAATGTTATGGTGGATCCAAATCTGCATTTTCTGCCAAAAAAACACATTTGGCCAAAAATTTTTATCTAGATCAAGTCAGTCCTCATCTAGTTTTAAGGTTCATAACAACCAAACAGGGCTAGAAATAATTCTCCCATTCCAAAATTATGAGACTTGTGTTTCTTCTAGTAAAACACAAGATATTGGACCTTACATTTACTACATTAAGTATAGAAAGCTATTGTAAATAATTTTGAGATTTTTCTAAACATTAGTTAATTTTTTTTCTCCACCTCTGACGACTGTACAATTGGACTCATGGTAGAAAGGCAGCATGGCTTTATAAGTGAAAGAAATAAAAATGTACCTATAAAAATGTTTGAAAGTCAAACATTTCCCAAATAGTTTTTCTGTAAAATATATGGAAATAGCAGAATACTTGGTTGTGTGGTATAACGGTTTTACTGGCATGAACTTGAAATGGTCTCATTACTCACAAGCGAGCTATTTAGATCATCCCAAATGACTTTTAGTAAAGCCTTTAAAACACACCAAACCATCATGTATTCTCTACATGCCACACATTTTACAGAAAGACTATTTCAGAAATATTTGAGAGAGTTTTTCAAAATTTTATGGGTGCTATTTTTCATTTTTCTCTATAGCCAAACTTACTTAGTATCATAAGCCTAAGTGTAGAGGCCTTGGAGGGTGAAGGGTAGAGGAAATGACATTTATTTAAGAAATCTCTAAATAAAATATACCCTGAAAAAGGTTTTCTATATATTATAATATCACACTTCAGATCCATTCAGCACCTTGGGACACATGAGGACGTAGAAGCAAAAGACTGTAATCACTGAAAGGAGAAGGGAAGATTCCTAGCTTTCACAGATTTATAGATACTAAGGTCAGAAGGGACCATTATGATCATCTAGTCCGACTTCCTGCACAACGCAGTCCACAGAATCTCACCCACCCACTCCTGTGAAAAACCTCTCATCTATGTCTGAGCTATTGAAGTCTTCAAATTGTGGTTTAAAGACTTCAAGGAGCAGAGAATCCTCCAGCAAGTGACCCATGCCCCATGCTACAGAGGAAGGCAAAAAACCTCCAGGGCCTCTTCCAATCTGCCCTGGAGGAAAATTCCTTCCCAACACCAAATATGGCAATCAGCTAAATCCTGAGCATATGGGCAAGATTCACCAGCCAGATACCCAGGAAAAGAATTTTCTGTAGTAACTCAGATCCCACCCCATCTAACATCCCATCACAGGCCATTGGGCCTATTTACCATGAATAGTTAAAGATCAATTAATTACCAAAATCACGTTATCCCATCATACCATCTCCTCCATAAACTTATTGAGTTTAATCTTAAAGCCAGATAGGTATTTTGCTCCCACTTCTTCCCTTGGAAGGCTTTCCAAAACTTCACTCCTCTGATGGTTAGAAACCTTCATCTAATTTCAAGTCTAAACGTCCCAATGACCAGTTTATATCCATTTGTTCTTGTGTCCACATTGGTATTGAGCTTAAATAATTCCTCTCCCTCTCCGGTATTTATCCCTCGGATATATTTATAGAGAGCAATCACATCTCCCCTCAACCTTCTTTTAGTTCGGCTAAACAAGCCAAGCTCCTTGAGTCTCCTTTCATAAGACAGGTTTTCCATTCCTCGGATCATCCTAGTAGCCCTTCTCTGTACCTGTTCCAGTTTGAATTCATCCTTCTGAAACATGGGAGACCAGGACTGCACACAGTATTCCAGGTGAGGTCTCACCAGTGCCTTGTATAACGGTACTAAAACTTCCTTATCTCTACTGGAAATACCTCGCCTGATACTTTCCAAGACCGCATTAGCTTTTTTCACAGCCATATCACATTGGCAGCTCATAGTCATCCTATGATCAACCAATACTCCAAGGTCCTTCTCCTCCTCCGTTACTTCTAATTGATGCGTCCCCAGCTTATAACTAAAATTCTTGTTATTAATCCCTAAATGCATAACCTTACACTTCTCACTATTAAATTTCATCCTATTACTATTACTCCAGTTTACAAGGTCATCCAAATCTTCCTGTATGATTTCCTGGTCCTTCTCTAAATTGGCAATACCTCCCAGCTTTGTATCATCCGCAAACTTTATTAGCACACTCCCACTTTTTGTGCCGAGGTCAGTAATAAAAAGATTAAATAAGATTGGTCCCAGAACTGATCCCTGAGGAACTCCACTGGTAACCTCCCTCCAGCCTGACAGTTCACCTTTCAGTAGGACCCGCTGTAGTCTCCCTGTTAACCAATTCCTTATCCACCTTTCAATTTTCATATTGATCCCCATCTTCTCCAATTTAACTAATAATTCCCCATGTGCCACGGTATCAAATGCCTTACTGAAATCTCGGTAAATTAGATCCACTGCATTTCCTCTGTCTAAAAGATCTGTTACTTTCTCAAAGAAGGAGATCAGGTTGGTTTGGCAAGATCTATCTTTTGTAAAACCATGTTGTATTTTGTCCCAATTACCATTGACCTCAATGTCCTTAACTACTTTCTCCTACAAAAATTTTTCCAAGACCGATAGTTATCCGGATCACTTTTTTTTCCTTTCTTAAAAATAGGAATTATGTTAGCAATTCTCCAACCATACGGTACAACCGCTGAGTTTACAGATTCATTAAAAATTCTTGCTAATGGGCTTGCAATTTCATGTGCCAATTCCTTTAATATTCTTGGATGAAGATTATCTGGGCCCCCCGATTTAGTCCCATTAAGCTGTTTGAGTTTCGCTTCTACCTCAGATATGGTAATATCTACCTCCATATCCTCGTTCCCATTTGTCATGCTACCATTATCCCTAAGATCCTCTTTAGCCTTATTAAGACTGAGGCAAAGTATTTGTTTAGATATTGGGCCATGCCTAGATTACCCTTGACCTCCACTCCATCCTCAGTGTTTAGCAGTCCCACTTCTTTCTTTGTTTGGCTGTAGAACCTTTACAATTGGTTTTAATTCCCTTTGCAAGGTCCAACTCTACTTGACTTTTAGCCTGTCTCACTTTATCCCTACATGTTCTGACCTCAACAAGGTAGCTTTCCTTGCTGATCCCTCCCATCTTCCATGCTTTCTGCTTTTTCTTAATCACCTCTCTGAGATGCTTGCTCATCCAGCTTGGTCTACAACTCCTGCCTATGATTTTTTTCCCCTTTCTTGGGATGCAGGCTTCTGATAGCTTCTGCAGCTTTGATTTAAAGTAATCCCAGGCCTCCTCTGCCTTTAGATCCATAAATTCTTCAGTCCAATCCACTTCCCTAACTAATTTCCTTAATTTTTGAAAGTCAGTCCTTTTGAAATCAAAAACCCTAGTTGCAGATTTATTTTTGTTAATCCTTCCATTCAGTTTGGTCACTGATAGAATGATAGAAGCTTTGTAACTGGATCCAGCCTCAGGTTCTCTTGTGTGTCTGAGGAACACTGGATGACCCCACTAGCACTGGATTTTGTCCAGGAACCATATTTGTCCTGGCATAAATATCAGCCTTCAGGCTGATCTAATTTATTCTGTCAACAGACACCAGCAGCCCTTCCAACAGCTGGGATCAGCTGGGCATAAAGATTCACTGGTCCGAGCTCCCTTTTTCATAGCCAAAGGACACTCTGTAACAGCTCTGTGCCACTCAAAGATTATTCCTCTGCACAAGCCAGTTCCTCCAGTGTCCAGACTACATTGTCTGTCTATTTTGTTAGACTGAAAGGAACACAGAGGAGGGACCGGGTCTTCCTCTATGTTTTGGGCACATCAAAAAACAGGGATGGTGTTTAATAAACAACACACAATATTAACGTCCTAATTTCCAACAGTTGAAGTTATGTTTAGGCCATTTAGATGGTGTTAATTTCTCATAGGGAGGGAAATGGGAGATGTCTTCACAGCATTCTTTCCTAAGCCAAAAAATGTCAAGGAGATATATCAGTTTTGCCAAAGTTTTTGTGCGGGCTGGGGAAGAGAGAGAGAGAAAGACTCTTTTACACACAATAGCTTGTGGTTAGGGCACTAGTCTGGGGGAGACTTGGGTACAAGTCCCTTCTCCGCTGAGTCAGAGTGATCTGGAATGAACTGTTTATCAGGCAGATGGGCAGGGACTTGAACCTATGTGTTTGTTCACCTCCCAGACCAATTCCCTAACCATCAAGCCACACCCACATGCCTTTCCAAATTTGAAAAAACCTCAAGTTTCAATCCAAAAATGGACATTTTGACACTATTCCATTTTTGCAAAAAGTTTAAAAGGTTTTAGTTTTGTTCCAGTGCAGAAACAAATGTTCAAAATCTTGAAAGTTGCCACGAAATGGAATTGTCGTTCTCCCATCAGCTCTACTCAACACCATTAGTCAGCAGCAACTTCTCTTTCTTCCCCAAGCCCATAAGGGGTCAAACAATGTAGTTAACAGCAGAAAAATTGCCCTTCGGTATTCAGTTCTGATTTATGTCACAAACTCTTGTTATGTCAAGACACAAAGTCCATCCCCAGCCAGGTGTCTAGATTTCCAACTGGAGTTTCCCTGTCTTGGGTTTATGTCCGGATAAAAGACAGTGCTCACAGCCACGTACCACGTGTCAAAAGAACTACTGCCTTTATTACAAGCAGTTGTATGACAATGAACATATGCAAGTATTCTGCCCAAGTATTTTTAGTAGTTTATTTTTTAGTATTTTAGTAATAGGTTTTAAGAGCAGCTTTAATCATGCACTCCGAGTCACCTGTGCCACATGAGACATTCTTGAGTAAGGAAATTCATAAGCATCACTATTTCCAATTTAAGAATTCCTACTTTTTTCTGTGAACAAAATGTTTGGAACAGTTTATAGGAAATGTATTTTCTGAGTTTACACCAATATTTTTCAATATAGAAATAATAAGTTGCTATTACATTGAGCTAGTCAAACAGTGTTTCAGAAAATAATAAATTTTTCAACCAATTGTAATACCATTGTCATAAACATACAGCTAAGGGTATCATAAAATCCCTCCTTACCCGTAAAGGGTTAAGAAGCTCAGGTAACTTGGTTGGCACCTGACCAAAAGGACCAATAAGGGAAGAAGATACTTTCAAATCTGTGGGGGAAGGTTTTTGCTTTGTTCTCTTTGTTGGTTCTCTCCGGGTCAGCGAGGAATCAGGACAGGGAAAATACATCTCCCAGAGCCCTACTTGAACTTAGCATCTAGATTACAAAAATTGTAAGTAAAGCAAGGAAATGTGTTAGTTTATCTTTTGTTTTAGCTTGTGAATTTTTCCTGTGCTAGAGGGAGGTTTATCCCTGGTTTTTGTAACTTTTAAGTTTTGCCTAGAGGGAAATCCTCTGTGTTTTGAATCTGATTGTCCTGTAAAATTACCTTCCATCCTGATTTTACAGAGGTGCTTCTTTTACTTTTTGCCTTTATAATAAAGTTCTGTTTTTTAAGAATCTGATTGGGTTTTTAGTGTCCTACAAACCCAAGGGTCTGGTTTGTGCCCACCTTGTTTATTTTTCAAGCCTCCCCAGGAAAGGGGGTGTAGGCTTTGGGGGATATTTTGTTGGAACAGGAACTCCAAGTGGTCCTTTCCCTGATTCTTTGTCTAAATCACTTGTTGGTGGCAGCATACCTCAGTCCAAGGACAAATAGAGATTTGTGCCTTGGGGAAGTTTTTAGCCTAAGCTGGTAGAAATAAGTTTAGGGAGTCTTTCATGCGGGTCCCCACATCTGTACCCTAGAGTTCAGAGTTGGGAGAGAACACTGACAACCATCTTTAACTTTTTGGAGTTTAGAAATTGAAGGTTTAGGTAAACTATAAAAAAAAACATTTACAGTTGTACAGCTCTCCTATAATATTTTACCCTCAGCAATCAGATTGAGAAACTGCTGAATTTTGACAGTTTATCTGTTAAAATTTTCCATCTATTCCATCAAAGATGCATCCAAAATATGTCCCTGTCTATTTAGGAGTATTATGACAGTATTACTGCTGAAGTGCTGTACAAGTAATAAGAATGCATTTTCCCTTCCAGACTTGAGTAGAATGAGATTACCATTGCATTCTCACTGTTTTTCCTCATGAGACATTTCACCCAGGCTGAAGGCTATAAATTATTATTATATTCATAGCCAAGTCCAGTACTGATGCATTTTACAACTTGCTGACATTATGCTCGCTCTAAGGTGCAACAGTAAGTCAGTCATACCTCACCCAGATGAATTGCGACCCTGAGCTAAGCTTTGGATTCGATTCTATGAAATGAAAGGCCCCTTCTGATGACATATCCCCTATATTTGATTTACTAGTAGCATCTTAGGTAAAATAATGAATACAAATATGTTTGACTTTAGAATTCAGATATTTGCATACCTTTAGTATTTCCAGGTTATCTTTCTAAAAAACTGATAAATCTGCAACTTTGTTTATTTGGTTTTTAATCCAAGAATACAGAACGAAGAGTTTGGCTGCTTTTTAGCAGTGTTATTCAGGAATTCATTTTAATACACACAAAAAATCCAAACAATTGTCCATTCAGCTTTTTCCAAAAGCATCTATTAAGCCATCAGAACTGTAATAAGGGGCCACAACTAAAAAAAACCCACCAAAAATAAAAGACCAAAAAACCCCAAGGAAATTTAGAGTGAAGGTTAAATTTCAAGGTAGGCATTGTCTTAAATTTGCCATAATGTATAAACAAATAGACACTGTCAAGGTTCCTCCCCCACTCTGAACTCTAGGGTACACATGTGGGGACCTGCATGAAAAACCTCCTAAGCTTATCTTTACCAGCTTAGGTCAAAACTTCCCCAAGGTACGAAATATTCCACCCATTGTCCTTGGATTGGCCGCTACCACCACCAAACTAATACTGGTTACTGGGGAAGAGCTGTTTGGATGCGTCTTTCCCCCCAAAATACTTCCCAAAACCTTGCACCCCACTTCCTGGACAAGGTTTGGTAAAAAGCCTCACCAATTTGCCTAGGTGACTACAGACCCAGACCCTTGGATCTTAAGAACAATGAACAATCCTCCCAACACTTGCACCCCCCCTTTCCTGGGAAATGTTGGATAAAAAGCCTCACCAATTTGCATAGGTGACCACAGACCCAAACCCTTGGATCTGAGACCAATGAACAAGCATTCAGTTTTCTTACAAGAAGACTTTTAATAAAAAATAGAAGTAAATAGAAATAAAGAAATCCCCCCTGTAAAATCAGGATGGTAGATATCTTACAGGGTAATTAGATTCAAAAACATAGAGAACCCCTCTAGGCAAAACCTTAAGTTACAAAAAAGATACACAGACAGAAATAGTTATTCTATTCAGCACAATTCTTTTCTCAGCCATTTAAAGAAATCATAATCTAACACATACCTAGCTAGATTACTTACTAAAAGTTCTAAGACTCCATTCCTGGTCTATCCCCGGCAGAAACCAGCATATAGACAGACACACAGACCCTTTGTTTCTCTCCCTCCTCCCAGCTTTTGAAAGTATCTTGTCTCCTCATTGGTCATTTTGGTCAGGTGCCAGCGAGGTTACCTTTAGCTTCTTAACCCTTTACAGGTGAGAGGAGCTTTCCCCGGCCAGGAGGGATTTCAAAGGGGTTTACCCTTCCCTTTATATTTATGACAGACACAATGGTGTAACTGAAGGAAGATATATCAGCCTAATATGTAGCTTTGAATTTAGCTATGACCCTCAACTCTAAGCCTTTTTTAAAATTTGTATGTGTGGTTTAATTTTTTCTGGTTTCTTGGTTTCTGCAACTGGAGTCAGAGGACTCGTGTTTCCCAGAAGGACTATTATTGAGGGGATACTAGGAAAACAGGGAATGCAGGGAGTTAGGCTGGAACCAACACAGTCACATGGACTATTACTTGTGAATAAACTTAAAGCTTAGCACAGCAAAAAAAATTACAAACTTGGTATGCTGTATTAAAAAAAAATGCTCTGTCAATCTGTTTCTTCACTTGTTCAACTTAACCTGTGCTCAGGCTCTCTTTGCTAATCAAACACTCCTTTACAAGTAATTGTTTTTCAAAATAAATGTTAAAATATGGTAGAGTAACAGCTCATTAGGCATCATTGAGCAAGATTCTGATCCCAATTGAACCAGTGCAAATGTGGAGTAACTGCACTGCAATGAATAGGCTTACTCCACAGTTACTCTGATGTCATTCGAATCTGGTCCACTACATTCTACTTTGAAAACACCAATGCAAAGAGACTACTTTAATTTATTTGTTCTATTCTGGATATTTGGTTAAGGGACAGAGTTTAACACATTTAGTCATGTTATGAAGCATCTCACTCCACAAGAGATCCCATTAACCACAGCGGAACTACTCTTGGAGTAAGTTACTGTTCAGTGTGAGTTAATGGTGTCAGAATCTGGCCCTAGACAATCATGTAGGGAACACATATTTGACATATTACTTACCAGCCATTCTTGACTTGCAGCACCACTTTTTAAACCTGAATTATATTAATACTTACTGCCAAGCACTGTGTTTATACATAGGTGTGGGAGAAGGAGGAAACACATAGACCATATTTGTCTAAAACTGCTTTAAAACATAGTGATAAAATGTTGGTGAACTACTTCTAATTTATTAAAAGTGGCTGTGATAAAAGTCATGATAGATACACAGTGGCAAAATATTAACAGTTAAAGTCAGTTATAAACAGGAAAAGTTAATTTTCTTAGCCATAAAGAAGGGAGGATGATCAAATCCCTTTCACGACACCTCCAAGCAGTGACATCCCCAAGGCTGACAAAATGAAGCAAGAGGTGACAGCTGGAGAGAAAGGCCTGGAGGCAATCCATCACCCACTGTCTTCTAAGCTACGTGGATTTTGTTGGAGGCCTCCTCCTTGCTCCATTTTTCTCCTGTCCATGGGGCTTGTTGGGGCCTCCACTGCATAGAGGTAGTACTAACTCTACATGTCACTTTCCGGTTATTGCAAGAGTCGCGTAGAATTTTTTTTTTCTGCTGAAAATTTTAACTTTTGCTGAAAACCAAAAGTATGCAACCCAATCTTTTTTGTCCAAAAATTGCTAAAAAACAAACAAATTTCAAGTTACTCGTTTTCTGATGAAAAAAATGAAAAATGTTCAAGGAAACAGATGTTCTGAAAACTTTTATTTAAATTGAAACCCCATTTTTCACTGAAACAAATGTTGACAGAACATTTTTAAGTACCCCTAGTTATTCCTTATCAATAATGTACCTCCACTGTGCCCCTCTTTGCTTTTACCAGCAACACACCATGACAGCTGAGAGACAAACATGCCCAGCTCCTCAAAGGAACCTGACTCCGATTGATTCCAATAGAAATTAGAGTTCCTGAATACCTTTAAAGATCTGGCCCTCAGTGCAAGTCTCCTTTTCCTCCCTGCTGTCTCTGTTTCTTCTCCAGCTGTATTGCACTGAGGGGTACAGCAGGGCCCAGGGAATTTATTAAAAGAAAGTGTGAGGGAAAGAAGAAGAGATGGAGCTCTGAGCAGATAGTTGGAGCTATCCTTCAGAGAAGGAATTGAGGAGGAAATTCTGCCTCTTTCCTGACCCAAATAACAGCGACATTAGGACAAATATATGAATGTCAGTTAGTATCAGTGACACACCTGGCGAATATGGGACTGCATCTAGCTGCCTACAGCTTTGCTATCCACATCTCTAAACCTTAGAACTCTACTATGGAACTACTAAACTGGATCAGAAGTGGCTCTCTCCTACACATCATTCAAAGTGCCCAGCAACTCTTTCAGAACCTCCTTCTATGCTACAAAGGACCTAGGAGTCCCTTTTCTTACACCAGCTATTTTTACTCATTTTCAGCAATACCACTGACCACATTTTTCACTGTGTATAATTTAGACACGCAATTTACCATGAGGAAAAAAATCTACTATACATGATCAGCACATGAGTTTTAGAACTGTCACTTCACAAGCAGTTTCCTTAAGGGCAAGCCATAGCACTTCTCCTGATTCACAACTATTTCCATCCCAAGTTTGACCTTTAAGCCCCAGTTCTTCATCAATGGCCTTCATTTGAACAGGCCAACTATACTATATATGTATATGAATATAAAAAAACCAGGAAAAGTGTATTTTCCCCCATCTCAATTTACTTTGCATTATTCAATAATTAAGTGGTTTTCTCTTTCATTTTTCAAAATAATTCGCCTTTGCTCACCACTTTTCCCTGGAAAAAGTTAACGGGTCAAGAGGGAGGGTAACAGCCAGGTTGGAGCACAGAATGGCCTTATGTTCAAGTCTTGAACCCTCTCCTGGATCTAATTCTGCTACAGGTAGAAAATCTATCCTAATCTGGTGCAGATTAGTTTAAAAACTTTACAGCATTAATCTGCACTTTTTATATTAAATGGAAAAAAAATAGGCAGTGTGTCATTTTGTAAAAGAACAGCTTTGCAGCGTTTCACCTCCATCATCTACACTATACTGCATGTCTTCTTTGCTGGGCTGACATACACTTGCTCCATCAAGTGGGAAGCTAATTTAGAAATATGATTCAGAATGAAAATGCTGTTTAGAAGTTTAACACTCATAGTGACAAACCAAATCAGTTGACTTTTAAATTTTTACCAGCAATTACATGAATGGAGAATACTACAGAAATTACAGTGTATTTTCTTTTTTATACTTGCTCCTCCCAAATCATTGCTGAAAAAAATGAAACCAGGCAAGTACCAACCAATTAGGTCCCCAGTTGTGGATTAACAATGTGAACTCATGAAAAAAAAATCTCCTTGAGAAATATACAAACTACAAAACGTGTATGCATGTGCTTAATTTTATTCACATGAGTAATACTATTGACTTCAATTGAACTACTCATATGTGTAACAGTTAAGCACCTGTGTGCTTGCAGCATTGATGCTTTGATCATAACTGTGACTGAATTCTTGGTTTATAAAATATTTAAGTACCTGATCCTGCATTGCTTAGAGGCAATGGTCCATTGAATAAGGCACTGTTCTGGACCTCAATAGACCTGGAATCTGTTCCCAGCTCTTGTCACTGATCTGCTGTGTGACTCTGGACAAGTCACTCTGCCTCTCTGTGCCTCTGTTTTCCCCTCCCTATCTTTGTCTGTCTTGTTTATTTAAAGCCTGATTGGCAGAATTGCTGAACACCCATAATTCCAATGGAAATGAATGGGAGCCGCAGTTGCCCATCATACTGAAAATCAAGCCCTTAAATTGTAAGTTCTTCAGAGCATTGTTATCTCTTACTATGTGCTTGCACACTCCTAGCATAATGATTTCCCTGAGATCAGATCAGGTTTTAAATTCCACCACTGGTGAGGCCTATAACTACACCCCAATGAAGAAATCAGCCTGATTTTTCAGTCCACATCTTCTATTTCCTCTCACACGTCAATCAATTCAGCATCCTTTAAATCATTAATAGAGAGCGATTCATTTGGAACGTTTTGGCTAGATGCAAAACAGAGAATTAAAAAAAACCATCAATTTTTGCAAACATTGTTTGGCCTCTAGAAATCCTTTCCCCCCCATATGCTTTTACAAGCTCGCATCAAAAGAATTATATCTTTGGGTTATGTGTGATCAAATGATCTAACGCAGGTTGAAAATCTTGATTCCTCATGTGATATGTTTTATGAAAGGGTAATTTGGACCACATTAGGGAAATTTATCTGAATATCCTTCTTAAAATGTGCTTATTTAGCAAAAATAAATGAGTTTGGTTCATCAGTGAAATGTCTTTTGAAGCATGGCCAGTCACTGACAAAAAGACTTTATTTTTCCTCACCAGTCTCAAATTCCTTGCTAGGCTTTAATTCTGGGTTGTCCATTTTAGCTGGTATAGATTCATTGTCCTTCATTAATACAATGATAATCTCCTCCAACTCTGACAAAGTATTCTCTACATCTTACTCAAAATTCAGTATGTTGACATTTTCCCAAAACAGCTTCAATTCTGTTATCTGTATTTAAAAAGACGATCCGCACTGAATCAAATTTTTCATCTAGTAAATCAGGACTCTGAGACATACCTTCCTTCTCTGTACAAAACAGATGCTTCATGGGTGGCGAAGGAAGCAAGATTCCATCCAGATATTTCCAAAGCCCAGAGCATGATTTGAAATCTCTTTTTGCACAGGTCCGTTTCTCTTTAAACATATTACTTTACTTTCTTACCAAGAAGGAATATGTCAGCAAACTCACAATTTCTAGGTAAGTTTAGTGCTCACCCTCACCCCTACCTATCAAAAAAGAGCAAACCACAGTCTGAAGGCCTGATAAACTCTCTACACCAAAAACACATCTTACAGGATATTTATCTATAAAGAGTAACATGTAAGGTGTCTAGAGAAAGCTCATAACTTGTCACGATTCATAATCATTGTGAGATGGATGTACGCTTAATATATATGGAATAATGTATTTGTAATGAAAGTGTGATTTATGGAGTTGGAGTAGAAATTAGTCACTAGGAGGTAATGTGTCTGGGTGATGACCCATTCAAGCAAGATGGAGTTGTCACCCCTCCCTAGTAGTTGGCAAGGTTCTTCAAGGTTCTTTTGTCTACCCTTGCCACATCCCAGAGCAGTTAATGAAAAACCATCAAAGACAACTGTCAACAATCAAAACCATTGGAGGTGAAAAGGAATGTTATAGCAGGAAGGAGATTTCCCTGGCTATGAATAAAGACAAAAGACTGTTTTAGTATAACAGTGTAGGGAAAGGCACTCCATATCCATTCACTGAGTAAACTCCTTAAGGATTAGGGTGCTTTCATGAACGTTTGGATCCTGATCGTTGTGAAACCAGCTAGTTCTGCAACAGATTGAGGCTTTGGGGTGAAAGCCTATTTTATTAGATAGGAAAGGTAACTACTGGTAAGTGTAGACCCAGGTTCACCTTTCATGATTTTGTTGTGTGTTGTAACCAGTTGTTTCCATCACTTTCTCTCAATTCTAGTTAAGTCTTTATTCTTTCTTAAATAAACCTACTTTTGTTTTATTAAAAGTGCTCACAAGTGCTGTGTGGTTTACAGGCGTGGTGGTTTAAGGTAAAACTGATAAATTGGGGTACACTACACATTTGGGTTCAGATGATCTGGAATTTCTGTGACTAGCCAGTATGAGTTGATGGATATCACAGAGGAACGATTCAAAGGGACTCAGGGATTGGGGTGCACCTATCGTTCACTTGCAAATCAAAGTTAGGGTTGGCATAGCCCAGAGGAGAGTGCTTGAGTGGCTGAAAGGCTGGTGGTGTCAGGGAGCTGACCCCAGATACCACAAGAAAGACTCCCTTGTGGTGGAGACAGGGGTAACCCGGGCACAGTCCTGGGTGCCCCACAAACTGTTACAACGTACTTTTCTTCTAGTGAGTGCAATTTCCTTTAATTTTAGCTTTAATACCCGCAGTGCCATAACTGTGAGAACAGGTGTGTTCCTTTATAGGTATAATGGCCTGTAGAACAGTGGTTCTCAAAGCAGGTCCGCCACTTGTTCAGGAAAAGCCCCTGGCGTGCTGGACCGGTTTGTTTACCTGCCCTTCCCACAGCCCCCATTGGCTTGGAGCGGCAAACCGCGGCCAGTGGGAGCCGCAATCAGCCAAACCTGCGGGTGCGGCAGGTAAACAAACCAGTCCGGAGCGCCAGGGGCTTTCCCTGAACAAGCGGCGGACCGGCTTTGAGAACCACTGCTGTAGAACACTGTACTAAATGCTCTGGCTGAGATTGTTCCAGTAATTTATACTTTGTGAGCTACACATAAACAGGTTCAGGGACTATTTACTCCCTTGCACAACCAGTATTTTAGGGCCCAGTTCAGGAAAGCACATTCTTAAATTCCTTAAACACATGCTTAAGTGCTTTGCTGAATCAGGGTTTTAGGCTCTCTGAATGTTGTCTGGGTCTATAAAGAGACTACTATCATATTTCTGGTGGATATTCCTGAATTATTTTGAAAATCATGGGGGAGATAATCAGCAGCAGCAGCAATGCTTAAAAACAAGTAGAATTTTATACAGCATATATTTTTACTGGACTACTGTAGCAGACCATGGGCTGCATTCAGCTTAAACCAGCAGAGGAATCTAAGAATAGAATTTCTGTTACTAGGATGCAGCAGCAGCAGTAGCTTCTCTTGTCCGCTGGGATGCAGTGCTGTCAAAAAAGTGGATTGTTTTGGCCAGCAGGGGGCATGGCCAAGAACACAAGGCAACGATCAGGGCAACTTCTGTTGCCTTGACTCCTATGTAGCCCCAATCACAATATAAGCTGCCCTCTCAAGGTAGAAAACCACCAAGGCAGGGCGATTAGCTGGCACAGGGAGGTGGATATTGTGCCTTTCTTTCTGCCACCATGGGTTAATTTAGCCCCACACTGATTCCTACATGTCTTTCACTAGTGCCCATATAATGTTATTTAAATGCCAGTCAGTCAGTTTTGACCTCTGGAACATTCATCATTTAATTAATCAAATTTTAAGCATATTTTGATGTTTGCAAGATAAAACACAAATCATATTATACCCTGCACTAAAACTGAATTAAAATTAAAACCATATAAGTTTAAGCATGATTGTACAGAACATCTCTGAACATTTGGTCCAGAAACAACATTAGGCATCAGGAATCAGAAAAAAACGGACATAAAAATTAAGTTGTAAAAATAAGCCTACTCCTGCATTCCCAGTGTATCCTGCATACATCATCAATAAATAACCATTCTTAAAATAGGTGTGAGTTTGTGGGCCTCACACTAGAAGCAATGATATCTTAAACAGGAACAAGATACAAAGACTCATGGAATCTGCTACCACCTTGGGAATGGCTAGCTACTCCGTTACTTACTTTGTTTGTAAAGCTTGTGGACTCATGCCTCCCTCACCAACTTGCATACGATTCTGTCATGTCTTTCAAGGAGTTCCTGCAGAATATTCAGCTGTCCAAAAGTACTTTGGGCGCCGATTGTGACAGTCTGACAACTCAATTGTATTTTCCCAGCTGGATTGCTATTTACCAGTCTGATATCCTAATTTTGTAACTTTTACATAAGTGTCCCAACACCATGAAGGAAGAGCTTATTTCAGCACACAAACGCACAGTGTTTCAAGCCTCCGGGCTTCAAACCGGCTCTTTACCACAAGCCTCTTAAATAAATCCTTTTTAACATAGAGCAGACAAAATTAGCCAGGCAGTCACAAACTCCCCCACAACTATAACATTTTGTTCCATCTATGTACAATCTAGTTAAATTATCAACAAGACGAGGTTTCCATGCATGGGTAACACCCACTGCTATCCTTCCCTCATAATCCTATCCTCAACTTTTTCTAATTATTGCTGAGGTACAGACCTCTCAGTTTTAGCACATGTTCTTCACACAAACTAACATTTGCTAATCCTGTATTACTTAGCCTTTTATTATAACTTTATAATTATAGACAGGAATATTTCACTCCTAATTTTTAATGATCAGGAGGGTCCAAGTCATTCAACATGAATCCACCCCCACTTTGTCATTCTGTAACCAATAATTATTTAACTGAGTACTCCATGTCAGCTGCCAGTTCAGGTGGAACTAAACACTCCATTAAGCCCATTACTGGGGAAACCAACATTCATGTCACAAATCCGTAACTTGGCTCTGAAACAAGACACTGATAAGCTTTTATTATCAGAGTAGATTTTCCACATAAAATAATATTTCAAACAGATGAAATCTTAAATTTTCTCATTACAGTCTTTGCTATTTCTGTATGTCAGAGGGACCTCGAGTGGTGAATCTAGCTTTAATAAAACAAAGTCAACCAAAGAAAAGCTTGATTGTTAATTAAAAGTGTTATTCATCCATCCCCAAACTGGAAAGCATATAACCAAAGTCTTTAAAAAAACACAACAGGTTTCACAGGCGGGGTTTCCATATGCAGTCTTTTCCCTGGTTTAGTCACAGCACACGAGGTTTAACTGCTTACAGTTCCAGTACTGTATACTGTTCTCAACTGGTCAGACTATTCTGATTTTAGTTCATAAGGTAGCAATTCTAGTTCATAAATTTCAGCCTTACCAGCACACATAAAGCTCCCATTTTTTTCATAATGAAAGAATAATGTACTACAATTATATTAATTTAGTTATACTTAAAAGAATGTACAAAAGTTACTATAATTACTGCGCAGCATCCGACGAAGTGGGTATTCACCCACGAAAGCTTATGCTCCAATACGCCTGTTAGTCTATAAGGTGCCCCAGGACTCTTTGCTGCTTTTATAATTACTGTACTTCAGAAAATTGATTCAATTTTATTTGTAAAATTTTTCACAAGCTCATTTTGGATGGTTTCAAATCCTGAAATTTCAGGAAACATGAAATGTCAAAGTTTCTTCCCTTCCCCTCCCATCGCCCTGACATATCAGCTTGGGTAATTCACTTCTGGGGTGCACTTTCTCCTTTGCAAAATTGTTCACTAAGTGCCATGCCAGACATCTTTGGAAGTCTGAGATGGTGAGTGAGAGGAGGAATAGAGAGACCAAACACAAAAGTGTTATATGGAGAGGGAGAGAGAGAGAGAGCGCACGCAGACAAAAATAGACAAAAAGATAGAAGAATGAATAGCAGTGTGGTAAGCAGACAAGCATGATCCCTAGGATATTGTGACAATTTGGGGAATCTATCTATCTATGTATAATTAATGAATCCTGTTGGAAAGTATGAATTGTCTGTATGTTTAAGTCCTTATGATTATCTTAACTGTATTCTTCCCTCATACTCCTTGTGGTAGGGAGATAAAGAGAGGTGTCTGAGTCTGTCTCTGAGTAGGACAGTCATTAAAGTCTATCAACAACTAAACAGATCTTGCCTGAAGAGAATAATGGGATGGATGCATCCTAAGATAAACCAGTTTTCTTCAGCTAGTCTGCAGAGAGGTAGGGTTTTAAGGAGTAGAAAATTCCCAGAAGGGGACAAAGATACAAGAGTATGTGTTTCATAAAAACACACACTGAGAAGCTGAGGAGGGACTCAGAGAGGGACAAAAAGGGCGGAGGTTTTTTGAGCAAGATAGAACATTTTTGACTGCTGGGCCAATTGGAGCTGACAAACACTGACTGCAAGGGTCAGAGAAGGTCCCTGTGCTGGAGAAATGGAGTTGGGAGCTGGATTGAAATCCTGAAAGGACACTGATCTAAATCCCAAAGAATGCTCAAGAGTGCTGAGGAAACTGAGGCAGGGAATGGTATACAGGTGTTTATTGTTTTTCCTGGATCTGTATAAGAACTCTTGAACTATCTAAAGTAAACAGTGATTATTTTAGAAATCTTTCTGCAAAATTTATATCTATTTGACTCCACTATCATGTGTCCCTGAAATGGTAAACCAGAGTGCCCACAAGATTAGAGCTGGTTGGAAATTTTCCAACTGAGTATAAGACCAGAAGTTGGACACAAGCTTCATAGACTGACTAATGCAATTTCTAGCATGATGGCAAGATATCTCAATAGAGGAGATCATGAAAGTCAGTAGCATACCACTGAAGCCAACTGAAGTCCTCATTCAGCAAGGTACTTAAGGATGCATCTAATTTTAAGCAGGTGAATAGTCCCACGGGCTTCCCTGAGACCTCACAATCTCAGTAGTCTTTCGCCAAAGGCAGCTTTAGAATATGGCCTGTGGGAGAGCAGAATAACTTATGCTCCTCTGGTAAAACAGGCATGAAACCTGATCTACCTTCTGACTCCCATAAGTCACACTGATCGGGCAATGTGGGTGAAGCTTGTGCCTACTGCCATTGTTATTCTGTGTGTAAACAGAGAACTTCACAGTCTTTAATTCTGTCACGAACACTGATTTTTTTTAAAATTTGAAACTAAGAAAATATCACTCTGCGGGACAGCAACAGGGATTTGTGCTACGAACTGGGTGAACCTGCATTTTAAATCAAACTATGTACAGTCTGAGAGACATCTTACAGTACTTTTAGTTATGTGGAATTGTGAAGGACACACTGGAGCGCCTCATCTGTAATTCAGTCAATCAAACGGTCAGTGCTGGTACTGATTCCATAGAAAATTGTATCTCCTGTATTTGTGTAGCTTAATACATGACATAGGTCAATGCAATGGCACTTACCAGAAAGAACGAGATAATTCAAGCCAATGAAATAGCAAGTTGAAGGAAGAATATAACATGAAACATCTGAAAACTTGACATGGACCATTTTGTTTGAGTTGTTTAAATACAATTAAACATAAATCGAATAGAAGCAATTATACATTATGTGACTTTGTAAGCATTGTTCTCTATCATTACTTTGTAAAAGCAAAAATAAATTGTTACACAAAATCAAGTAGCACATTGCTAGAGAACACATGCCATCAGCCTGAGAGTACTACTTCAATGACATTTTCCTTTTGAGGTATGCAAGTGTTCTTTTTCTACTAGGACCATAAATTTAAATACAAATTAGAGCTATATAGGAGTTACATTTAATTCTAATTAGATAATGAAAGTCCTGTCAAATAGATGCAAAACCAGGCAATAATCATTATGCTTGTTTTTCATTATTGTAGCATATTGTTAATTTCCTCTCCGAAATATTATTGCTTGAAATTACAGAATGGGATTTACAGTGCTTTAGGTAAAATAAAAATACATACTTTCTTATAGCTGGGAACAGAATAGAAAAATAACTGGTAATAAATTACTGATCCATATAGTAACCTCACTGTTGACAAGTTGAAGAGTGATTGTGCAAACAGCATTTGCATTCATGCAAAAGAGTTTTTGTCAGATTTGAATGCAGATCAGAAACCCAGTAAAGTATTAAATAATTCAGTCACGCAGCACCTTAAGTAAAACATAGGTGTAATCATAGATTTGATTGAAAATCATCTTTTCTTACTTTTACAGAATTACCTGTATGCAAAACACAAATTCATTCAGCATTGTTATTAAAAGCTTATTCTGTATTTATTTAATGTCATACATAATCATATATTATAGCAAATTACATACAACAGATACCTGGATAACTTAAGTATCTTGGTCAAGCTGCACTGAATGAAGCAGGGGTACTGTGGAAAAAACAGTATATGTCCATTTAATTAAAGACTTTCTAATAATGCATATGCACAATGGGGCTAAATAAAGATTGCACAGGAACCTCAATTTTGGCATTTCCTAACTTTTTAGTGTTTGACTTTTGCAACCGTAATGTTCTTTTCATATAGGATTTTCTAAATGTAATTTAACTATAGACCGAGACAAGACGAACATGGAGGAGCAGCTTGGACAGAAGTGAAGTCAACTTAGAGTGAAAAGCAAAGTGGTTCTGGGGAGGGATTTAAGGGAGAAGAGTGAGGATGCATGCTGCATTAGAAAAGGGATCTGGTTCCAAATGCAGGGAAAAGCATGAAAAAATGCATGAAAGTCAAAATGGTTGGAGAAGAAAAAAGAAATAGTGTGTGAAGAGTGGGCAAAGCACAATGGGGCAATATGAGGAACAAATGGAGATGGTGAGGATGGGAGGTGTGCTGAACTTTACAATAATGAGAAATTTGAACTTTATTTAGAAGTCTCCAGGGAGCCAGTGAAAGGGGTAGAGTGCATGGAGGGGCAAGGAACATAACCAGAGTGGAAGGGGAGGAAGATTATCTTAATGGCCAAACACGAATAGACAGAAGAAAGGGAAAATCAATGAAGAGGAGGCAGGAGGAATTAACAGTATTTCAAGGGAGAGATAGGTACGGCATGAACCAGAATTTTGGCATTGAGGATGGAGACTAGTTTAGAAATATTACAGAGTAAGAAGTAACAAGGTCTACTTAGTGTCTGGATGTAAGGACTGAAGGAAAGGGAGAGTCAAAGACAGCCTCAGGTGGAAGCTTATATAATGAGTTCTCAACGATGATGGAGAAAGGAGAGAGTTAAGGGGAGTTAGGAGGAAAGCTGCGTTTAGTTTAACCATTTTTAGGTTAGCCATAATTTAAGGAAGCAGTGAGACTTCCATGAGCAAACATTAAAGGGAAGAAAAGATGTGAATCTGAGCAGAAGGGCACGGAAGGAGCAAGTGTTGAGATTCTACCCATCAGACTCCATTTCATTAAGAAAATAAGTTTCTTCCCAAGAATTTATAATGTATTTTGATTACTAAGATGTTTTCTGACTACATGAAGCGTCACCTGCACTCGCACCAACTCATGTCTCCTCCCTGGTATTTGGGCTTCTCCCCTGTCCTGTAGCCACTTGCAAGACACCTTAATGGGAGAGGACAGTTCTGTCCATTGGACAGATCATGCATAGAAGTTAGGCCCTCAAAATCCTTACCCTTTTAGCACCTCTCTAGAGGCTGAAGGATTCTCTCCCTCTTCTGAGGCAATGTGTGTGAAATAACTCAATACAACAGTAATCTTCTTAGAACAGAATCAGAATATCAGGGTTGGAAGGGACCTCAGGAGGTCATCTAGTCCAACCCCCTGCTCAAAGCAGGACCAATCCCCAACTAAATCATCCCAGCCAGGGCTTTGTCAAGCCTGACCTTAAAAACTTCTAAGGAAGGAGATTCCACCACCTCCCGAGGTAACGCATTCCAGTGTTTCACCACCCACCTAGGAAAAAGTTTTTCCTAATATCAAACCTAAACCTCCCCAACTGCAACTTGAGACCATTACTCCTTGTTCTGTCATCAGCTACCACTGAGAACAGTCTAGATCCATCCTCTTTGGAACCCCCTTTCAGGTAGCTGAAAGCAGCTATCAAATCCCCCCCTCATTCTTCTCCTCTGCAGACTAAACAATCCCAGTTCCCTCAGCCTCTCCTCATAACTCATGTGTTCCAGCCTCCTAATCATTTTTGTTGCCCTCCGCTGGACTCTTTCCAATTTTTCCACATCTTCCTGTAATGTGGGACCCAAAACTGGACACAGTACTCCAGATGAGGCCTCACCAATGTCAAATAAAGGGGAAAGATCACGTCCCTCAATCTGCTGGCAATGCCCCTACATATACATCCCAAAATGCCATTGGCCTTCTTGGCAACAAGGGCACACTGTTGACTCAAAACAACTCACCGTTGTTCTTAAAAACAAAAACAAGAAAATGACAGTTAAACAAAAGAAATGGTTTATATAAGATATTTCATCTGAATGCTCTGCAAAGCCCAGTAGGATAGGTACCCATCAGGTACCAAGAAGAAAAGAAAATCTATACTCCTCTAAAAATCATCTCTATTATCTGATTGTTTTCTAATCAAACCTGACAGCCTTTCCCTGCTGTATCTTCCCTAGCCCTCACCCTATCTACTTATCAAGTCCCAGGTGATAGAGTTCATTAGTGTATCAGTGTGAGGATAAGTAGTATATCAAGACCCAAAACAGATTTGAACTAAAAGAGGATATCTTTTATTCTGGTACCTGTTCACCTACACAAATAATCTGCCTCCATCTGTAAAAACTGAGTTACTACAGAGAATTCTTTCCCAGGTATATTGCCTGCATGCTAACGGTCTAACTGATCACCATATTTGGGGTCGGGAAGGAATTTTCCCCCAGGTCAGATTGGCAGAGAGGCTGGGGATTTTCGCCTTCGTCTGCAGCATGAGGCACGGGTCACTTGCAGGTTTAAACTAGTGTAAATTGTTGATTCTCTGTAACTTGAAGTCTTTAAACCATGATTTCAGGACTTCAGTAACACAGCCAGAGGTTAGGGGTCTATTACAGGAGTGGGTGAGTGAAGTTCCGTGGCCTGCAATGTGCAGGAGGTCAGACTAGATGATCATGGTGGCCTCTTCTGCCCTTAAAATCTATGAATCTATGAACTTCCTCACTCTTCCCCCACCCCACTGAAGCATGCTCAGGACAGTCTTAGGGTTTCTAACAGTAAACGGCTATCTTCACATTGGCCACCAAGAGGCAATAAGTATAACAAAAATACTTACAACATTCCACTCCTCCCCCTTTAAATTATTGGTAATAATTAACTTAAAAATATGATTATAGCAACAAAACAAAACATCCTAACTAAGAGGTTGGGGTAGACTACCCTAATCCTCAGGCTGTCACAGAAAATTATTCTGCCCTCTCGAGTTTGGGAAATCTTCTGGAACAGCTCAGTGAAAACACCTGTGTCCCTTGATCAGCAGCAGATGCAGAAGAGCTTTTCTGATAAATGTCTCTGTAAGCTAAACTTCCAAGTCTGCTACAGAGTTGGTACAGGGTCCTAAGCAAGTCCGCTATTTCTGGATATAGCAACTGGGTGGACTAATTACTCCACAACACCTGCTACATCAACAGCCAATTGAGAGTTCTCTACGGATAACTCCTCATGGTACTATAGATTAACCTGATTGCGATGTCTATGAATGTGCCTCTCATCTGGTAACTCAATAACCCGAGAAAGTGGTCATATGAGTGTTACATTGCAATTTGATCACCAGTGAGGGCCAGTGAGGAAATTAAGATCATATACTGCATTACCTACATCTAAAGTTTGTGGTGATGCCTGTACATCATAATTTAACTTTTGTGCTGCCTGATTTTCCCTCTCTTTATCAGCTTCATCAGGGTGTAAAGAGTCCACATGAGTTCTTAGTTTCCTTACCATTAAGAGTACTAAGACCTTCCCTGAACAGTTCCGTTTTTCAAGAATTGCTTCTATGCTTAGTGTATAGACATGGTTCATATCTTCCCACTCAAGTTTTAATAGCTTTAACCAGTTTCACCCCATGAGACTGGGGCCATTCCCCTTCACTACTACTAAAGATAAAGCATAGCTTCTGGTACTGGTATCCCACCTCCATGTTGACTGTCTCTTTCACTGGAACTTATTCTCCTGCATCTCTGTGTAACACCACCTTTGCCACTGCCAACTGTGGCTACAACTGGTGATAAGTAGCCTCACTGATTATAGACAGAGAAGCTCTTGAATGAGTCTCCATTATTATTCTTTGTCCATTGCCACATTCCCTCGCAGTCAGTTCTCCTTTTGGCTTCTGCTAGTAATATTAAATGTAGTATATGAGTCCTCAGCTTTTGGCTGCTTTTCTTCCTCTGAAGTCTGGTGAGCCTCTTTCTTGTGACTCACACTTTCCCTTCCATGTGTCTGTTTCTTTACAGCATGCATTTGAAAGATGATCTCACTTCCAGCAAACTCAGCACTCCATATCCTTGTATGGGCAGGAGATACGGACATGCTTCTCCCCCCATTTAAAGCATCTGTTGTGTTCTTAAGGAGGTACCTCTGTTTACTTCCTTATTTGCTTGGTGTGGAATGCTGGACAGTTTGTGTATGGTGCCTCGTATTCTTTGGCTGTCTACATGTTGCTTTGTGCTACCCTGTAAATACAAAGCATCATGTGCAGCTATTTCAATGTCTTGTGCTATTTCCAGAGGGTTTTTAAAAAACTAAAGTGGACTCACCAACAGTTGTATCTAAATTCTTTCATCACTGATACCACAGACAAGTCTAACCCATTGCATGGCATTTAATTTAACTCCAAAACAAAATATTTCTGGTACAAAACCGTCATGGACATTCCATATTGGTGGGAAAAAAATTTAAATGTAAAAGGTAGCGCAATCTCTGATGGCATGACGTTATGAGGGTGCGTGACAACTTTAACCAGGATTTGGCACTGGGTTTTTCAGGTGCCACCAAACGACTAATAAAGGATATGTTTTTGCTGCACAAACAATCAATAAAATGACACATTTCTTGTTATCATTCTCTACATCATTTGCAATGAAATACTCAGTCTCCCTGAGTACTGAATCCAGTCCTCCTCTTCTGCATCATGCTCTTATCTTCCCATATGTAGCCATTTTTCTTTACAATTAAAAAAAGGCTAACTTACTCACAGTGTATGCAACTTGTTGGTTGTTGTTTTCAGTTTATTCTAATCACTAATGACATATATTTAAATCCAAAATGCATCTGAACTGAAAAGGAAGATCTTTTATTCTGGTACGGGTTCACCTAGACAGCTATTCAGCCTCCATCTTGAAAAAATTCCTCACTCTAACCTTACAACCCGCTGAAGCATGCTCAGTATAGCCTTTGAGCTTCTAAAATGAAATAGCTATTCTCATATTGGCCACCAGGTGGCAATAAGTGTAACAATAATTACAGATTACATCAATAGTTCCCCAAAGGAGTCTTGATTAGGAGTAAAAAGAAAAGGAGTACTTGTGGCACCTTAGAGACTAACCAATTTATTTGAGCGTGAGCTTTCGTGAGCTACAGCTTACTTCATCGGATGCATACCGTGGAAACTGCAGCAGACTTTATATACACACAGAGATCATAAAACAATACCTCCTCCCACCCCACTCTCCTGCTGGTAATAGCTTATCTAAAGTGATCATCAAGTTGGGCCATTTCCAGCACAAATCCAGGTTCTCTCACCCTCCACCCCCCACACACACACAAATTCACTCTCCTGCTGGTAATAGCCCATCCAAAGTGACAACTCTCTACACAATGTGCATGATAATCAAGGTGCGCCATTTCCTGCACAAATCCAGGTTCTCTCACCCCCTCACCCCCCTCCAAAAAACACACACACAAACTCACTCTCCTGCTGGTAATAGCTCATCCAAAGTGACCACTCTCCCTACAATGTGCATGATAATCAAGGTGGGCCATTTCCAACACAAATCCAGGTTTTCTCACCCCCCCCACCCCCATACACACACAAACTCACTCTCCTGCTGGTAATAAGACTAATTTAGGCTAGGGTTACTACCTTATATAAACAAACTTTCCCTTCTTCCCTTTAACTACATAGTTTAATATACTTTTTTTAAAAAAAAAATCCATTTTAACTGATATAATAATCAGACATATGTATTACAAAAATCAGCTAGGATCTTCAAAGAAGCATTACCTTAAACTCCTTGGAAAACCCCAGCCCTTATGTTTTACAGAAAATAATTCTCATGCTACATAAGAATCAGATATATGAAAGTGACTCTAAAAAGAGAAGGTAAATGAAATAAAGAGGTGAGAAGAAAAGGGGGAAAAAGGAGAGAGGGAAAGGTACAGAGGGTACAAATGTACAGTCCTCGTGTACATTTGTACCCTCTTTACATTTCCCTCTTTCCTTTTTCCCCCTTTTCTTCTCCCCTCTTTATTTCATTTACCTGTACAACATGTACAACACAGTTATAGCTCCTATGCAACATTTTAATTATTCTTCTGAGGACACTAACCATATTTATTCACTGAAAGCTAAACTCTGATTTACACAGGTTGCACAGCCCTAGATAGCAACTTCAATTTGCTCTTTCCTTTCCATTTCGGCAGGATGATATTTTTGACAATTAATGCTCTGAAGATTCTTTTTTTCTGGACAGTAGATATATCCCTTAGTTCTCATCATATCCCAGAATAAATAGAAAAGGAGCACGAGGAATATCACAGACTAAAATCCAATTAAATAAGGTAATAACTACTTGCCAGAAATACTGAACTAACTGGCAAGCCTACAGCTCGGTCTGAGTAAACCATTCTATTCCCCCATTTTTCCAGTTCATTGTTCATTTTCTAGAATGTAAAATATCAGAAGTTTTTTTGTTGTTGTTGACAAACCACAGCATAAAATGTAACATAGCTTTAATTACATCAGTGCAGAGCCATGTGTGAGTTTTTCTACTTACACAACAGCATAACAGATTGGAAGTATTTTCTGTTTTATAGAGGCACCAGAACAACTCCACACATAATGAAGAAATGCAACATCTGATAGGAGGATACTTTTATTAGGGAAAACCAATTCTTTCATTCGGCTGTTTTCTGTTAACAGTTGGAAGGCCAAAGGGTGAGTCACCTTGATTCCGCTCAGTGGGGCTTCCTATGAATAACAAGAACACAACAAGGCAACCCTGTGGATGGAGAGGACGCAAGATGTGTGGCATGGCCTTATTAAAGCAGTGGAGTGGGCAAAGGAAAAAGTGTTGCTCCACCCATGGAAACGATGGCTTCTCTTGTTTACAAGAGATGTTTGCACTGGCACAGCTATAGCACCTGATGGCCTGTGACTGAGGAGATAGGGGCCTATTCCCAGGCTAGACAAGGCTTTAGGGACAAGTTGACCCCATTTTAAACAACAAACTACTGTAGTCCTAGAAAAAAGACTCCTATTGTTTTGTTCTGGATTGAAATTACATACAGGACTTCATTGCTGCTCTTTGTTTACTAAATGTTAATTAAACCTGACAGCTATCCTTTCATAAATCTAGTGTAAAGAGATATTAATTCATACCTGGCAAAGCAAGTCTTTGGCACCAGTGAAGCCTATGGCCACAGGGTTGTAGATTTATGGTGGTATCCCCAGACTGTTTTGAGGCTATGCCAGAGGGGATAGACCCACACATGGTGATAAGGCTGCCATATGTGCAACCAGGACACGGTTATCTGTCTTTAGTTCATCTGTCCCTTATTAAACAACTTACACCCTGACTATATTATTATTATTATTATTATTTATATTACCTTAATGCTTAGGAGCTCTCTTCATGGACCACTGCTGGGTACTGTACAAAAAGAACAGTGTGATGGGGTGAACTCACCCCGCACAGGATGTAGAAGCCGCCACGTCCCTACCAGGCATGTTCCAGGCGTAGCACCAATATGAGAGGGAGCAGTCCAGCTCAATCTGGGCTGACTGCTGGAGAGGAAAGACACTCCTTGCCGGCTCTGACCCAGGAGCACTTGGAACCCCAGACCACAGAAGCCAGAGGCGCTGAGACCCAAGCGGATGTCCAAGCACCTGTGGATGCCCCAGTGAGATCTGAGCTACAGGGAGTTGCACCAGCTGAGGAACCCAGAGATCCCAAAGATGCACAGACCACCCCTATGAGTATCATGGTAGGGAGTAGACTGGGAGGCGGGATTAGCCACTGACCTCATGATACTCAGTGTGTTGTGGATGGATCCCTGCTGACTCAGTGGCAGGCCCCTTGCTACTGACAGGACCCTGGGCTGGGAGCCAGTGGAGCATGGAGGGTCCAGGTCCCCCTACCCTGGCTGCTCTCCCTCCCCCTGTGGCAGCCTACACACCCCAACTGGCTGCTAGGCCATACAGCCCCACCCTGGAGGACAACTCTATTGACTTGGGCTGTTAGACCCCCCTACCCTACAGACACGGGGTATTTCTATTGAATCTGACTGATAGGCCACACTGCCTTACAAAACAGGGTAACTCTATGGACACTGGCTGCTAGGCCCCACTGCCCTATGAACCTCGGATATCTCTATGGGCTCTGGCTGCTAGACCTCACCGTCCTGCAAAGAAGGGTTACCCCACTGACATGGGTCATGAGACTCTACCGCCCTGCGGATCAGGGCAACTCTATTGACTTTAGCCCCTAGGTCTCACTGTCTACAGACAGAGGGCAGCTCGAAGGATGGGGTGAACTCACCCTGCACTGGACGGGGTCTTCCCACCCCATCACAAACAGAAAGACTGTCCCTGCCCCAAAGAGCATAAGCACAGCTCAGTAGCGAGAGAGGCAATATGCTTAGTGGAATAAACATGAGTGTGAGAGCAAAGAACTCAAGCTCTGTATCTGACATTGATTACTGTGACCCTGTTCAGTACACTTTCTGCTTTAGTTTCCTTGTCTTTGTCAGTGGGTTGACAGTTACTCATCTACCTCATAAACATGTTGTGGAAGTAACTAATGAGTTGATCTTTGTAATGTGCTATAGATGTATTAATGTTATCCTTAGGGACAGAGATTATCTTTTGAAACATTTTGAAGTGTTGAAAACACTATGCGTTCACCAGGAGAAGCAACCAGGCTCCACTTCTTCTGCAGCAGAGAAGGCTGGCAGCCAAAGGTTCCTATCCTCCGACTTTTGTCTAAAATCAGTCAGTAAAAATTGGGGGCCCCTCAGAGAACATTACTGCTGGTTTTGTGCATAGTGACGTGATCACAGTGGACAACAACTGGCTAAGCCTGTGGAGGTGGTATAACAGAAGATCCTAAATGTTTGCAGCCCCATTCTAGAGCACAAAGGCTGGCTGTTTGTCAACTACAGTGTGCCACAGAGATATGGTTTTTTGGGTGGTAACATGAAAGTAGACTTCATATTTTTCTCTATGTGAGTAAACCTTGTCCTATAATACTATGTATCTAATACACAGTATTACAAGGCTTTAATGATCACCACCAGGCATAAGGAAGCATTCTTTCCCCCTTTATTCAGAGTATTGTGCAATTGGTTAGATACATTATAATGTCAAAGTACAGGCTAGTTTCTGGAGACAGGATAACAGACTAGGTGGACTTGATGAATCTGATTTAGAATATCATGTTAATATGACTACTGTAATTTCCTAATAACTACTGTATTTGCTATGCTGAGCAACAAGAGGGCCTCAAAAAAACTAATAGCTTAGTTACATCAAAGCAATGGTGCTGTAAAGATATACTTTCAATGTAATCAATCCATTAGATGTTGTATAATACTCCCTTGCTATACACACACCTTATTTTACTGCTGATATATGGTGCCTTCATTAATACAGAATAATGACGCATCTCTTTTAAAGAACACCGTTCTCGGTTCCAGGGGCATTCAACTAATTAGAAGGATAGCAACTGGTTTGTCAACCACTGAAGAAATCATTTCAAGTAGCCAGCACTTAAAATTACAGTCTTCCTTTTATCATATCCTGTGGATTATATTTTTATTGTCCAAAGGGCTTGTTTCCATGGTTTCTTTTTCTTTTGAACCATTTTCCTTGCTATTACCTATCCTTCTTGATGCTCAGATCTGACTTTGTTAGCTCTATATTCCCACTTGCTCTGTGACTTAAAAGTATGATTCAAAGGAAACTGCAGTAAAAAGTGGTCATCATGGGGTTAACAGGGTTACCCAGGTAGTAAGGGATGGAGCCATGCTGATCCCTTTACAAAAGAAATATTCAGCTTCCAAATCAGTAAATAGCATGAAAAAAGTACATAGGTGGCCATAACTGTTAAATAACAGTTAAATACCCTTACACAGTGCATTAAAGCTTTTTAAAAGGTCTCTCTCTATAAAAAGAAATCCAAACTACTACTATCACTTAGAAAAATTATCTATTTAAACCTTCTTGTTTTCTCCTTGTTTTGCTGGTGGATCAGAGAAAACCCTTAAGCTATCGGGATCAGATTCTGCTCTCAGTGTGTAATCAAAATAATGCCCCTCACTACCATGTTGTTGTTCCAGGTCTACACAGAATCATATCACATAGTTAATTTCTTTTTCTAATATCATTATAGCTTCGAAGTATATTGTGTAAGCGTGGCGTCATTAATCTGTTATGTGATCTTACAATGTAGTTGTGCTAAAAGCAATATAAAGAGGCCTCTAACCCACGTAATTATCCCCCAACAAATATACAGTGAGGCAGTCTATGTTTAGATTGTATTTTTTAATTTATGGGATAGGTGCCCAGAGCTCTGGATGGGCACCTACAGATGTATTTTAAAATAATAAAAGATAAATAAACTAACTTGGATGCAGATGTCTAGGGAATGGGGGGAGATGGAGACATGGGATCCTAAATTTGTTAGGATCTCTTCTTGAAAAGTTTGGACCTTTTTAAAGAAAGAGTAACAACTGACCTTTATCCATACCACTGTGTTAGCTCTGAGAGCCCCATAGTATATACAGCTAAATGACTGTTGTCAAAAGTCACATTTTGAAAAGAAACAGATGGTGTCTGCATCAGAGAACATGCCTTCCACATTATAGTCAGTGTGGAGCTCAGATGGCACTACGGTGAAAATCCTCACTCGGTCCTTTTGGACAGATGTCAAGGATCACTGAATTGGTAGCTAATTTGTCACGGGCAATAGGGAAGATGATCCTGTATTTGAGAAGGATGAACTTTTGTGTTGGGGTGATAACTAGGGTGACCAGGTGTCTGGTTTTCGACGAGAACACCCGGTCGAAAAGGGACCCTGGCGGCTCTGGCTAGCATCGCCGACCGGGACGTTGAAAGTCTGGTCGGCAGTGCTGCAGGTCTAAGGCAGGCTAGTCCCTACCTGTCCTGGCTGGCACTGCTCTGTGCCCTGGAAGCAGCCAGCAGGTCCGGCTCCTAGGCGGGGGGGGGGGCACGGGGCGCCACGTGCTGCCCCCGCCCCAAGTGCCAACTCCGCACTTCCATTGTCCAGGAACTGGTGCCTGTGGGCAAGAGCGGCGCTTGGAGCCTCCTTGCCTCCCCGCCTAGGACCCGGACCTGCTGACCGCTTCCAGGGCGAACTCAACGTCATTCCAGGACAGGCTGGCAGTCTGCCTTAGCCTCTCCACTGCGCCGCTGACCGGGAGCCGCACGAGGTAAGCCCACGCCCCAACCCCAGCCCTGAGCCCCTCCAAACCCAGAGCAGCCCACTGCACCACAACCCCTCATACCCGGCCCCACCCCAGAGCTTGCACCTCCAGTCCAGAGCCTTCAGCCACCCTGCATCCCAACCCCCTGTCCCAGCCCAGAGCCCGCTCCCAAACCCTGAACCCCTCATCCGCAGCCCCAGCCCAGAGCCCTCACCCACTCTGCAGTATTATCCAATTTCCAAGTAAGTTGTACAAGTTTAAGTAGTACACAATGGTAAAGTGTATGAGCAGCTTTTTCTGTATACATTATGTTGGTTCAACTGTCTGATCTAGTAACCCCAGAGCTAAGAGACTTAGTGGTAAGCCATATAGTAATTTGCTGTTGCAAAGCCTTTAATTCACAGCCTTGCCTTATGCCTAAGGCTGTATAGCTTGGGCAGGGGACAATGCAGAGTTGCCAGAATGGATAACTGCCCTTTTATACTGTAACGGATACAGTACATAGTTGACTACTTCAGCATTGGTCAATGTATCAGCATTTGAGGTCATTCCCTGTTTTTGTCTATACAAATCCATATAGCTCTTTTTAGAAATAGTTTCCCATTAACAGACTCTCCAAACTAGTAACCTAAGAAGGCTGAGTTAAGATAACATTTTTGAACAGAGGAAAAAAATGAAAATGGATTTCAGAGTTTGTGCTGGTTGTAACCAGCTGTGTGTAAACAGCAAACAAAGGTGGGTGTATTATTTATAGTGTCTTTTATTTGTATGCACTGTGTGAAATAGTCTTCTTACATAAATGTGATAAAGAAATCAGCAGATTTTATAGTTTATCCTTGACATTCTCCCAAATTGCTTCTTACAATTCTATTTTCACTGTGTTAATAATACAAACACTTAGAATATTTTTCCTTTTCTTTTAGCATTCATGAAATCTAGTGTATGTAGTGACAACTAGTTAACCCATGTTTAATTTTCCCATATGAGAGGACACCTTTTCTGAAGGTTTCAGCAGTAGTCAATCCTACCACACAGAAGAAGCAAATGTAAATCATAAATATTTATTAATCTGAATAAAAAACCATCTGCACACTGATTTTTTTTTAACTAAATCTGATTGTGTTATTCTTTGGGATTATTTTTGGTAAGCAGCTTGTCACATTAAATTATTGTTCATTGCGCAGTATAAATACAGTCTCCCTTATGAGTCCAATAAAGAGTAAAATGATCCCATCACAAACCAACACAGAGACAAGAGTGTGTGGGAGCAAGCAGCTGCCATAGTCATATGGGATGGAGAGACCAGTTTAGAGCACATATTACTTGCATTACATGGCATTGCATTAGTATGTAGGAACTTTAGTCATGGACCAGAACCCCATTGTGCTAGGCACTGTACAAAGAACATACAGATAGTCCCTGCTCCAAAGAGCTTACATTCCAAGTATAAAACCAGAGACAATGGATAGATATATACAGATGGGGGGAGTATTAGGAAACAATGAGACAATATTGGTCACCATGATATAGACAGCAATGTCAGTGCATCAGCTGTCTAATTGTGATGAAGGTTTTTGTAGGCCTCATGGAAAAGGAGAATTTTATGAAGGGATCTGAAGGAGGATAATGAGGTAACTCTGTATATGTATAGAAGGAGTTCCACTCAAGCATGAAGGGCATCAGGGAAGAAATCATGAAGGTGCTTGTGTGAAAATGTAAAAATTGGGTATTAGAGGCTGGCATCATGGGCTGATTGGAGGTGGGAGATGAAATCTCAATAATGAATCATGATATGTAGGGTGTGGATAGGTTGTGAAGGGCCTTGAAAGTGAAGACACATAGATTGTTTGATGCAATGAACAATGGGGAGTCAGTAGAGGGATGCAAAGAGAGGGATGATATGATCAAAGTGATAGGCTAGGAGAATGACTGTTGCAGCACTATTCAGCATGGATATGAGCAGGGCAAGCTTGCATTTGTCAAGATATGTCAAGGATGTTGCAGAAATTCAGGCGTGAGATGATGACTGCACAAGAGTTTTAACTGCATAGATGGATAGGAAAAATCAGATCTTTAGAGAGTTATGTAAAAAGGATCAGCAAGATTGAGATACAGCCTGGATGTGAGACTCAAGAGAGAGATCTGAGTTTAAGCTGATGCCCAGGTTACAGGCTCAAGTGACAGGCAGGATGGTGGTATTGTCCACAGTGATTGAAAAAAGAGGAGGCAGGGCAGTGTTTGGAGGCAGGAGAGAGGAGAATCAAGCTCAACATTGCTGAAACAGAGCTCTTAAATCTGATGGCTAGACATCCATGAGGTGACTGAGAAACACAAGCTGAGCTTTTAGTTTGGATGGAAGGAGACTGGTCTGGAGCAGAGATGCAGATCTATGAATTATCAGGATAGAGATGGTAGTTAAATTTGTGTCTGTGGATGAGACTATCCAGAGATAAGATGTACAGGGAGAAGAGAAGGGGATGAAAGACAGCAGCCTGCAGACCCAAACCTCCCTCCCCAATCCTTGAAAGTTGGAGTGAAGATGAGGAGGATCTTTATAAGGATATGCTGAAGGAGCAATTAGAAGAGAACCAGAAGAGGACAGTTGTGGAAGCCAAGGGAGGACAAGATTTCCAGAAGAGCATGACTGACGGTAAGAAAGGAATCTGACAAGCCAAGGAGGATTAGAACATAGTACTGGTTTTGAGCTTTGGCTAGGAAGAAATCATTAGAGACTTTGGTGACAGCCATTTCAGTGGAGTGTTAGGAGCCGAAGCTGGATTGGAGATGGTCTAGGATGGAATTGTAGGAGAGGAACTCCAGATAGTGAGTGTTGACAGCATGTTAATTAGTTTAAAGATGAAAGTGAGATGGAAGATGGGGCAGTGGTTGGAGAAGCAAGCGGGTTTAGTTTATTTTAGTATTGGAGACACTAAAGCATGCTTGTATTGTGAGAAGGACATACAGGAGAGTGAGATTAAGGAGAAGAGATAGATAGGCAATGAGAGAAGGAAGGAAAGAGATCTGGAGATGGGATAGGGTCACTGAAGCAAGTGGAAGGGGTAGAGGAAGAGAGAAGATAATCTTCTGCTTCTATCACTAGGAAAAAGTTTAGAATTGTAGAAGGGAAAGAGAACACGAGCCTAGGGGAGGAGGAAGGTCATGTTGTATTTTGTCCAATTTTCCCTTTGACGAAAAAGATGAGTTATTATGAAGAAAGAGAAGTGGAGGCTGGTAGAGAGGAAGGTTTGAAGAATGAGTCAAAGGTGTGAAAAGGTGGCCTGGACTGAGGACATGGGATTCAGTTAAGTTGGAGAATAAGAATTGTTTTATCTAGGAAGACTGCAGAAGTGAAGGAGAAGAGAATGAATGTGTAGCAGATGAAGTCAGCTTGATCACAGTATTATTGCTATGCAGCATGTGATCAGAGTGGAGAAAAAGGATGATGAAGAGCCATGGCTGGGAGCTTGCAGTCTGTCCTTGTGATGGGGGACAGGGGGGAAACAGTAGAGGCTGGAGGAGAGATTCAACAAAAATATCAATGGAAGAAAGGCAGGGAGGAGAGAGTTGAGAGCAGATGAGAAATCTTCAGTGCTGATGGGCTAGAGTGAAAAAGGTTGAGAGACAGGGCATGAGGGAGGGGATGGATGAGAGATTGTGAAAGAGACCAGTTGATGGTTGGAGAGAGAGAACTCAGCAGAAAGCAATGATCAAAGACCAAGTCATGTGAACAGCCCTTTTGGTAAGTGTGAGAGTTGAACCAGGGTTGCATGTCAAATGAAGACATCAATGCAAGAAAATGTGAAGCTAAGGGGTGAGTGACATTATAAAGGAGAGGATGACAGAGCCAGGAATCAAAATCAGAAAGGAAGCTTAATGGAGAGGAGTTGAAGGACAGTAGATAACATCATGTAGGTGGAGAAGGGGAAAAGTGAAATGCAGTGAATATAACTTATCTGTACATCCATATAAAATCATGTGAGAAAAAAAAGTCTGCAATCCAGGTGGCTCCATAGCCCTCTTCCTTCCATGCTCTTGCACAGCTATTTCAACCAATGGACATTACTAAATCATGGTAGACCATGAGGAAACCAAGGCAGGGCCATGGAGTTGAGAACCTCCTCTAAAGGCTGGTAAAAACAGCAGGTGAGCTGTCTGACAGTGTGGCTGGAAGTGGGGGAGGGGAGTGTTTTTAGTCTTCTTTTTTGGTAAACTGAATACAGAATTGATGAATAGAAGTGTATGATTACAATCCAGTCCGAATAAAAGTAGCATGTAGCTGCACTGCCCAGAAAAAGGGCAAGAACCAGAGCGTGACTCAGTCACTAAAGGCATACTTACAGCATGGGGCACTCTATTCTGCGAAACAGTGATTTGGGTGCTGTGGTGGATAATCTGCTGAGCATGAGCTCCCAGTGCGATGATATGGTCCAAGGGCCTAATGCAGTCCTTGGATCCACTGCTGGAATATTGTGTCCAGTTCTAGTGTTCACAGTTTAAGAAGGATGTTGATAAATTGCACAGGGTTTAAAGAACCATGATTAAATTATTAGAAAACATGCTTTATAGTGACAGACTCAAGGAACTCAATCTATCAAAGAGAAGGTTACGGGGTTACGATCACAATTTGTAAATATCTATATGGGAAACAAATATTTGGAAGTGGGCTCTTCAAATCCAGCAGAAAAAAAGCATAACAATCCAATGGCTAGAAATTGGAGCTAGACAAATTCAGATGGGAAAAAAAAGGTATAAATTTTTAACAATGAGGGTAATTAACCATTAGACCAATTTACCAAGGGACCATGGTGGATTCTTCATCACTGGCCACTTTTAAATGATGACTGGATGTTCTTCTAAAAGATATGTTCTGGAACTATTTTAGTGGAGTTCACAGGAGGTCAGACTAGATGACATAAGAAATGCCTGGAATTGATCCTGCAAGGTGCTGAGTAGTCTGGCCCCAATCCAACAAAGCACTTAAGCACAAGAATATTCCCACTGAGTTCAGTGGGGGCTGGATACTCAGCACGTTGTAGGACTGTGCCCACCGTGAATAATGCAGTAAAATTTAGTGCTTGCAAACGCATGTGTAAAGATTTTATTTGACATTTGCATATATTTTAATTCAGTTATGTATTGATTCTGCAAAGATTTACCCATGTGCTCAATGTTATGCTCTGTACATAGTCCTCTTCAGTAAGACTACTCAAAGTGTATAAATTCAGCATATGTGTTTTTCCAGGATCAGGGCTCAAACTTCAGGCAGAAAAACCTACAAAACTAGGATTTCATAAAAGGATCTTCTCTGGTGAACTCTTAATGGAGACTGAAATTATTTCAACCAATTCAACCTGAAATTATTCAAAAAAACAGAACAAAAGAAGCAAAGGGAAAATGTTTCTCAAAATGTAGCCTCCATAGAAATAATGCCCTGTGCTGAATGGAACATGTCACAGGATGGAAAGCAAGCACTGACTGAGGAAATGATGGAGCAAATTCAGTTAGCTGTAATATTTCCAGGACAAAAATTGACACAGTCAAAGTTGGAAAGACCAAACAATATGGAAATAATTCAATGGAGATAAACAGAAAGCACAACAAATAGTGACTGCATACAAAAACTATGGGTCTGATTCTGGAAATACCTCTGAATCAAACTGTGAACTACTTATTCCCACTGGTGAGCAGTTATTTATGTGAGTAGGCCCAATTAAGTCAATGGGACTGGACATATAAGTAGTTACTCTTCACTGGGAGTAAAGGGTTTGCAATCTGGCCCAATGTGAGTATGAAGCACATTCTCATATACTAAAGCATTCTTTAAGAAAAAGATAGATACCATTCTTGAGAGAAGGAGAGATACCAGATGTGCCCCAAGCAATAAAAGTCCCATGGATTCCAACTCCAAAGGCCTGTCAGCTCCTGGTGCTCCCTGACCTGCTTAGACTACATGTTGAAGGTTACTCATTTTTTATAGGAAAAAAATGACAACATGCCACTGAGTTCTAAGCTCAGCAACACAAGCCCAAAGAAATAGTCTGAAAGAGTTCTTAAAAATCTTTGTGAAAGACCAGGTCAACAACTTTTCCCCAAGCCAACCGTCAGGTAATATATAGGGGGAAAGGACTGATCTTCCAGGACCTGAAACTCTTATTTCCTTTGAAGTCTACAAAATAACATGACAATGGTCAGGCTGCTGATGTGCTGAGATCACTGGCTGTCATACTGACAAATACTGTTGCATTATTTCCTTGTACTTCCCATCTGTCTGTATCCATCTGTTTCCTCGTGTCTTCTACTTACATTGTAAGCTCTTTGGGTCCAGGACTGTCTTTTTGTTCTGTCTTTGTATAGCACTTAGCACAATACAGTCCTGATCCATGATTGGGGCTCCTATGTGCTACTGTAATAATATTTATTCATCATGGTATTTGCAACACATGTGCTTTCTTGAGATTAACAATAACTCATCCAAAAGTTCTGGAAGACAGGTTGTGAATATCAGCAAGAGCAAGGTTTATTTACAGAAATATTTGAATAGCTTTCTGCTGTTTTCATGCAGCAATAAAAATAGGGATAACACTACTTATTGACCCAAATGTATATTTAGCTTGTTAGGCCCTTTCCTACAATACAAGGAAAATGTGAAAATAAGTTCTAAATTTTTGTGAAATTCTGTGGAGATAGAATCAATGGATGAGGTATTTAATCACTACACTATGGTGAGATAAATGGACAGTATTAAAGCAGGATAAAACTATTTACTGATGAAAATTCCATAATTTAGTTAATGTAAAAGTTACTCGGAAAAGGGGAAAGACAGATTAGTGCCTTTTTCGCTTCCTTATGTATAAAGGTCTGGAGGATTCAGATTTTAAAAAGGCAACTTTTTTTTTTTGCTTTAAAAATACCAGAAATGCAAAGTCTGGTCTCACCTGCTTTTGCTGGAGAACCAGCTAGGAGTCTCAGAAATGTGAAATGGGATCTCTTAACCCTGAAAGGATCAGAGTTGTTGAAGCTTTAATAAAAAGAGATTTTCTGTTATGCATTATCAAAAATCAAACAAAAATCCCCCACCAAAATCATTTAAAACAGTCTGAATAAAAATCACTTCCCTTCTCAATCAAATTTCATTAGCTTGGTACATGTGATGTCCTAATCCACTAGTTATCTATCTGTAGTGTCTGAAAGGAATGTGGAATTCTAAATGCACAAGAGAAGCAGAAGGAAAAAACTTTTCAAAGATCATAAAAAAAAGCAAAAATGTCAAGCAATTTTTTATTCCCCCTTTACAGGTCACCTTTAAGGCCAGACTAAGCAGAACATTAGAAAAAGTACTGTAGGGAACAATTCCGCACTTCAGATGTGACACACTAGATTACTTAAATCTTTTCTATTCATAATTTCTAGGATACTAAAAATACATTCTGATAGTAATAACATTAATGAACTAATTGCAACTATTCCCAACAAAATACTATAGGACAAAGACCTTTTGTATTTAATTCATTTTTTTGTCCTTTTAACAACCAACTTCTCACATTATATTCCTATGATGGATGACTAGTACTTTGCTGCGAATCAAAAACAGAAAACTGCTGAATTATTTTGACTTTAAAAATATATTGATTTTTAAATTAAAATAGAAGTTAAACAAAATAAATGAGATCTCTTTGTGGTGAGCTAGCACCCTTATTACATTTTAACCAGGCAAACAGAAAGGCTGCTTTTGAAAATGTGTCCCTCCACATCTGTAATTGTATTCTTAATCTTTTCTCCTTGATACCAGACCTCAGATCACTGAAACTACAATGGCATACTAAAATATTTTTCTAAGTTTTCTTTATCCAAACTTTTTCCTCACATTTTGTTTTATTTTTCCCCAGCTTTAAATTTCAAAGGTTAGTTTCACATCAGCTGTTACCTACAACTGATAATACTTCAAAATACCCAAGATTAAAAGTAAAAATGGTTTACATTCACATGGAAAAATTATTGTACTCATTAAAAATAAATAAATTCTGGCAGCTCTTTTACAGCATGGCGGGGAGGAGAACACATTGACATTAATTATGGGACGTATCATGGTTTAAGATACACACACCCATGCAGAGACTTAGAGGGGAGTAGGACTAGGTCCAGGTGCACATTGTTAAGCTTCCACTGAGGAGGTTGAGGCCTGGGAGTTTACTGACACATTGCAAGATATAAGTGATGATAATCTATAGATTACTACCTCCTAAAGCAACTGGGGGAGCAGGGAAAGATGTCTTGCTAAAGCATGATTCCTTTCCTGCTTCTCTGTTGGCACTGTTACACACTGCCTCTTAGGTAGGGCAGAGTGCAGCAGCACAAGGGATGTTAGCTGTACATCTCTCATTGACTTTAATAGGAGATGTATGGCTAAAACAGCTCAGTGATCAGGATATGCTTTATGCTTCAGGAGGCTTAACAACATTGGCTGCTCTCAGGGAAATTTCCTATAGCACTCCTTAATTCTCATCTGCTGTTCATACCACATGTGAACTACTAAAACAGAATTGTATTGTCTTCTGGAAATCAGCTTTGGGTGCTACTTCACAATTTGTTCAAACTTCTACCCCAAATCTTTTTTCATGATCGAGTTCTCTTTTGAGGCATACAGTATCTGACTCAGTCGATGTTTGTGATATATCTGTGTAACCCCCCTTTCTTCTCTGGGTTACTCAGGAACAGGCAACACTCACCTGTGTGCCTGATGTTGACATTAAAGGAGATCCTGAGTATCCTAGTGGTGATGTTGGATAGGTGGGAATCCTCTATCCACACCTCTGCTGCAGTCCCTTTACTCCTAAATGAAGTTAAAATTGGTGGTGCCTTCACCTGGCTGGCCCTTGTACACACTCAGTGGCATGCCTTGGGAACCTCCAGAAACAAGGCCATTCAGATAGTAATAATACTAATAATAACCTGTGGTATGGGTCTAACTCAAATACCAATTATAAATAATATACATCCAATATACTTAAATTAGAGCTAACACTCATTTTTTTAACAATTTAAGAAACGGGGTATAACAGACTAAGATTAAATGTCACTACTAATTTAAATCCACAGGGGCAGTTAAATAAAATCAATTAACAAACATAATATACTAATATAGTAATAAATTAAACTTATGCAACTGGCATTTACACTGCCACCATTCACCATACCCCGCAGTGTACACTCCTCTGGATTTCAGAGGCCTAGACATTTGCTTGCATGGGTGCGCTTGATGATCTGAAGCTGGAGACAGCTCTCCATTGGCTGCGTGCACCAGTCCAGCCAAGGCAACAAGCCATACAACCCGTCTGAAATTGGAGTTGGCTCCACCAAATGCCAGCAGCTCTGAGGTCTGCTTTGATGGGAAGATCACTAACTCTCCTCAGACTCAGTCTCTCTGCTGTGCCCCTTCCCTTGCAAGTACTTTTCCAAACAATGGTGGGGGTTACTCACAGTTCCCTCACTGCAGGCCCACCTCAGTCAGTTCTAGGCACAGCAATAGTCTATGCTCTGACTTCAATGAAGCCATCAACAGCCTCTGAGGCTCCTTCCTCGATCAAAGCCCCGCAGGCTCTCAGCAGCAGCTTCTGGCTTCCTAGCAGCAGCTCCTGGCATGGGCAGAGCTCCACAGCAGCAATCACACTCCTTTTCCCAGTGCAGTCCATCACCTGCTCTCCCTGCATGAGGAAGTCTCTCCCTCTTTCCCCAAGGCATCATGGGAGTTGTAGTCTCTGAGGCTAGATTGCTGCACACAAGGCTTTTCCCCTAGAACACTCCCAATAATGTTCAGAGGACCCTCTAGTAAAGGGTCCCTACATCTGCTCTTGCTGGTAAGGAGATATAGCAACAATAATTTATATTTCTGGCTTTCTGTAATTGTGCTACTGGTTTTTAACAAGCAGGCTAGAAACTGTTCTTTAAAAGCAGTATATCTCCCCACTGCTGTTTCATGGGAAAGGATTAGATTTTTTCTTCTTCTCAATTGTATAATATTTGCTCTGTTCCTGTTTCAACTGGGATTTAAAATGCCAAATACCCCAGCTAGGCCATGATGAAAATGTATATCACTGTTCTGCAACCTACACAGTTCTCATTCATCTTAAAAGGGGTTCCCCTCCCATCCCCCCACCCCATCTGAAATTCTCCTTATAGAGGTTTTAGGGACATTTTATTGTGTGTTTTAAAAATAAATACAATATTGGATATAAAATTGGAGAAAATGCCTCTCTAGAAAATATTTTTTCAATGTTAGTATTTTGCAAATATCATAAACTGTGGGATTTTGTTTTGGTTGTGTTTCATTTCATTAAAGTAGGTAGTAAAGAGTTACATGTGTGTGCTGGAAATATGTTCCTAAAATATGGTCAGACCAAGCAATCTGAGTAGAGCAGATAAACAGGTTTGTCCTAGACAAAGGAATGTAGATTCACCAGTCTGCCAGGGTCAAGCTTTGTAAACCAGAGACAAACAAGATAATCAAACCAACAAAAAGAGCTAATTCACAAGAGGATGAAGAAGACAGTATGGAGGATGGGTGAGCTCCCAGAGGATTAGAGAAGGGCAAACATAGTACCTATCTTTAAAAAAGGGGAAAGGAGGACCTAGGGAATTACAGGGAAGTAAATTTAAGTCTGATATCCCAATAGATGGTCGAAAAAATATTAAACAAGAATTTCAAACCTGGAGGATAAGGTGATAAGTAATAGACAACATGGATTTGTCAAGAGCAAATCATGGAAAACCAATCTAACTTTTTTCGTTGAGGGTTACTGGCCTAGTCGATGGGGAAAAAGTAGATGTGATGTATCTGGTCTTTAGTAAGGTTTCTGACAGAGTCCTACATGACATTCTCATAAGCAAACTAGGGAAATACGGTCTAGACGAAACTATTATAAGAGGGTGGGTGCACAGCTGGTTAAAAAACGATACTCATTCAAAAAGTAATTGTCAATGGTTCACTGTCATACTTGGAGGATGAGACAGAGGTCTGGCTTCGGTCCAATACTAGTCAAGATTTTCATTAAATGACTTGGATGGTGGAGTGGAGAGTATGCTTATAAAATTTGAGGATGATACCAAGCTTGGAAGGGTTGCAAGCATTTTGGAGGAAAGGATTAGAATTAAGAATTATCTTGATAAACTAGAGAATTGGTCAGGAATTGAAATATGACATTCAGTAAAGACAAGTGCAAAGAACTACATGTAGGAAGGAAAAGGCAAATGTACAAATACTAGGCAGCAGTACTGCAGAAAATAATTTGGAGATTATAATGGATTATAAATTAAATATGAGTGATCAGAGTGATGCTGCCATGAGAAAAGGCAAACATAATTCTGGGATGTATTAGCAGAAGTATCGTATGTAAGACAAGGGAGGTAACTGCTCCACTCTAGATGACATTGGTCAGGCCTTAAGCTGGAGACTGTGTCCAGTTTTGGGCACCAAGCTTTAGGAAAGCTGTGGACAAACTGGAAAGAGTCTAGAGAAGCACAACAAAAATAAGATGTTCAGAAACATGACTTACAAAGAAAGGTTGAATGAATCGGGCATGTTTATTCTAGAGAAGAGAAGGATGTGGGGGGTGGGGACATTAGTCTTCAAATATGTAAAAGGCTGTTATAAAGACAAGACAATCAACTTAATCTGAAGCAGTGGAGATTCGGGTTAAACTAAAAAAAAACTAACCACAACTATCCTTATACTGTACTTAAAAAGTTGTTTTTAAGCACTGGAATAGACTTCCAAGGGAGGTTTTTGGATTCTCATCGTTAGAAGTTTTAAGAACAGGTTAGACAAACACCTGTCAGGGTTGGTCTATGCATAATCAATCCTACCTTGACACAGAGGAATAAACTGGATTACTTCTTGAGATCTATTCCAACCCCACATTTTTATGATTCTATGGCAGTTAGTGTCATTAAATTGTGTCCTGGAGGACACAATTTAATAAAGGTTTGTATAGACACATACCAATCCATCACACCTATCATTTGTTGTAAAAGTGGTACTCACTGCCTTAGTCCAGTATATAAGAGGTAGTATAATATGAAATCTCTCTTCACCCTCACCATCATAATAGAACATACAGAGACAACTAGCCATGAGACATAAAGGAAGACCAGTCAGAGGAGAAGCCATTAACCTATAAATGAATTCATTGTGATGTGTAGGGGAGAAGGTATTGAAGACAGAAGTAAACAAAGTCACTCGGGCTGTGTCTGGTCCCTGCATAGGTTCACAAGAGACGAGTGCACAAGGAGCATATGTGAGGCATTGCTAGTACTGATGTTACTCTCCCAAAAGGGTGGGACTTCACCAGAACTCCTGGAGGCAGTTACCTAAATTCCCCCTCACAATGAGGTCCCTTAACACTTCTCCAGCACAACAAAGAGGGCTTAAATGGCCCTGACAGAATACCTCTGTCATGATGGGGTGAAAGTGTTCTGACTACTTCATTCCATCACCAAATGAGAAGACAGCAACACAAAATCTAGACTGTTGTGCATACTGAAGGCACAATACCTTCAGAAGCTCATGCTCGGGCAAGAAAACTCTGCACCTCTCCTGCTAGGCACTGTGTCTTAATACTACTACAATTTAGAACATTCTAAGAATTTACACAGTGATGAAACAAATAATCCAAACGCATATGGGATAGATTGTCAGCTGGCATAAATTGTCATAGCTCCATTGAAGTCAATAGCGATATGACAATTTATACCAGCTGAGGAACTACACCATATAATTTAATATAGAACACCGAAAACTGAAAAATAGAACATTACACATCCGATAAAATGTAATAATTATATTTCTGATGTAGCATTCTGTAAGCTTATTCAAAAATAAATCTATGCAAAGGTTAGTTTCAAATATATTCTATAGGAGGTTTTTTTTTTCATAGAGGATAGAATTCAGGCTTTGAGAGAAAGCCAAGCAACACAGCAGCCAAGGAAACAGAAAAAAAGAGAGACCAGCAATGCAAAAGCTTACACTAATCACTAACTGGAAAAAAAAAACAAATGGAAGTATTACATGGGGCTCAGAAAAATGACCTTAAGCTCTATGCCTTGCTAACCCAGTACTATAATAATAATTACAGAATGGAAGCTCTCTTTAATAGCTTTCAGAGTATAAAAGTTTCCAAGTAAACAGATTTCAGAGTAGCAGCCGTGTTAGGCTGTATCCACAAAAAAGAAAAGGAGGACTTGTGGCACCTTAGAGACTAACAAATTTATTTGAGCATAAGCTTTTGTGAGCTACAGCTCACTTCATCAGATGCATTCAGTGGAAAATACAGTGGGGAGATTTATATACACAGAGAACATGAAACAATGGGTGTTACCATATACACTGTAAGGAGAGTGATCACTTAAGATGAGCTAATACCAGCAGGAGAGCGGGGGACCGGGGTGGGAACCTTTTGTAGTGATAATCAATGTGGGCCATTTCCAGCAGTTGACAAGAACGTCTGAGGAACAGTGGTGGTGGCGGCGGGGGAGGGGGGAGGAATATACATGGGGAAATAGTTTTACTTTGTGTAATGACCCATCCACTCCCAGTCTCTATTCAAGCCTAAGTTAATTGTATCCAGTTTGCAAATTAATTCCAATTCAGCAGTCTCTCGTTGGAGTCTGTTTTTGAAGTCTTTTTGTTGTAATATTGTGACTTTTAGGTCTGTAATCGAGTGACCAGAGAGATTGAAGTGTTCTCCGACTGGTTTATGAATGTTATAATTCTTGACATCTGATTTGTGTCCATTTATTCTTTTGCGTAGAGACTGTCCAGTTTGACCAATGTACATGGCAGAGGGGTATTGCTGGCACATGATGGCATATAGCACATTGGTAGATGTGCAGGTGAACGAGCCTCTGATAGTGTGGCTGATGTGATTAGGCCCTATGATGGTGTCTCCTGAATAGATATGTGGGCACAGTTGGCAACGGGCTTTGTTGCAAAGATAGGTTTCTGGGTTAGTGGTTCTGTTGTGTGGTATGAGGTTGCTGGTGAGTATTTGCTTCAGGTTGGGGGGCTGTCTGTAAGCAAGGACTGGCCTGTCTCCCAAGATCTGTGAGAGTGATGGGTCGTCCTTCAGGATAGGTTGTAGATCCTTGATGATGCACTGGAGAAGTTTTAGTTGGGGGCTGAAGGTGATGGCTAGTGGCGTTCTGTTATTTTCTTTGTTGGGCCTGTCCTGTAGTAGGTGACTTCTGGGTACTCTTCTGGCTCTGTCAATCTGTTTCATCACTTCAGCAGGTGGGTACTGTAGTTGTAAGAATGCTTGATAGAGATCTTGTAGGTGTTTGTCTCTGTCTGAGGGGTTGGAGCAAATGCGGTTGTATCGTAGAGGTTGGCTGTAGACAATGGATCGTGTGGTGTGATCTGGGTGAAAGCTGGAGGCATGTAGGTAGGAATAGCGGTCAGTAGGTTTCCGGTATAAGGTGGTGTTTATGTCACCATCACTTATTAGCACGGTAGTGTCCAGGAAGTGGATCTCTTGTGTGGACTGGTCCAGGCTGAGGTTGATGGTGGGATGGAAATTGTTGAAATCCTGGTGGAATTCTTCAAGGGCTTCTTTTCCATGGGTCCAGATGACAAAGATATCATCAATGTAGCGCAAGTAGAGTGGGGCATTAGGGGACGAGAGCTTGAGGAAGCGTTGTTCTAAGTCAGCCATAAAAATGTTGGCATACTGTGGGGCCATGCGGGTACCCATAGTAGTGCCGCTGGTTTGAAGGTATACATTGTCCCCATATGTGAAATAGTTATGGGTGAGGACAAAGTCACAAAGTTCAGCCACCAGGTTTGCCGTGACATTATCGGGGATACTGTTCCTGACGGCTTGTAGTCCATCTTTGTGTGGAATGCTGGTGTAGAGGGCTTCTACATCCATAGTGGCCAGGATGGTGTTTTCAGGAAGATCACCGATGGACTGTAGTTTCCTCAGGAAGTCAGTGGTGTCTCGAAGATAGCTGGGAGTGCTGGGAGTGTAGGGCCTGAGGAGGGAGTCTACATGGCCAGACAATCCTGCTGTCAGGGTGCCAATGCCTGAGATGATGGGGCGTCCAGGATTTCCAGGTTTATGGATCTTGTGTAGCAGATAGAATACCCCTGGTCGGGGTTCCAGGGGTGTATCTGTGCGGATTTGTTCTTGTGCTTTTTCAGGGAGTTTCTTGAGCAAATGGTGTAGTTTCTTTTGGTAACCCTCTTTGGGATCAGATGGCTTGTAGAAAGTGGTGTTGGAGAGCTGCCTAGCAGCCTCTTGTTCATATTCCAACCTATTCATGATGACGACAGCACCTCCTTTGTCAGCCTTTTTGATTATGATGTCAGAGTTTTTTCTGAGGCTGTGGATGGCATTGTGTTCTGCACGGCTGAGGTAAGGGGGCAAGTGATGCTGCTTTTCCACAATTTCAGCCTGTGCACGTCGGCGGAAGCATTCTATGTAGAAGTCCAGTCTGTTGTTTCAACCTTCAGGAGGAGTCCACCCAGAATCCTTCTTTTTGTAGTGTTGGTAGGAATGTCTCTGTGGATTAGTATGTTGTTCAGAGGTGTGTTGGAAATATTCCTTGAGTCGGAGACTGCTGAATTGGAATTAATTTGCAAACTGGATACAATTAACTTAGGCTTGAATAGAGACTGGGAGTGGATGGGTCATTACACAAAGTAAAACTATTTCCCCATGTTTATTCTGCCCCCCTCACCCCCACTGTTCCTCAGACGTTCTTGTCAACTGCTGGAAATGGCCCACATTGATTATCACTACAAAAGCTTTTCTTCCCCACCGCCCCCCGCCTGCTCTCCTGCTGGTATTAGCTCATCTTAAGTGATCACTCTCCTTACAGTGTGTATGATAACACCCATTGTTTCATGTTTTCTGTGTATATAAATTTCCCCACTGTATTTTCCACTGAATGCATCTGATGAAGTGAGCTGTAGCTCACGAAAGCTTATGCTCAAATACATTTGTTAGTCTCTAAGGTGCCACAAGTACTCCTTTTCTTTTTACCAAGTAAACAGAGGTTATTTCTAGGCTTTGGCTGTAAATTTAAAGGACTCAAAATAATGGAAAAGTGTAAAGGGACAGACCAGCTCAGTAGCAGGAAGAAGTTTCTAGAATAAATGTGGCAGCTAGAGATGAAACCATTGTGTTTTTTTGTTGGGAACAATCCATCATACAAAAGCATCAAAGGGACAGTTTTAAGTGAGCAATACACAACACAGCAATATACTAGATCAGACCAAAGTGAAGTAAATAACAGGTAGAAAAACTGACAGACAATCCTTAGCTTTACAAGGGAAGTAAACATCTTAAATGTTCTTACTAGAGTTGTCAATTACCCGCAGTTAACTCACGTGATTAACTTGAAAAAATTAATCGCGATTAATCGCACTGTTAAAAAATAAAATACCATTTGACATTTATTAAATATTTTGGGATGTTTTTCTATGTTTTCAAATATATTGATTTCTATTACAACACAGAATACAAAGTGTACAGTGCTCACTTTATATTATTTTATTACAAATATTCGTACTGTAAAAATGATAAACAAAAGAAATAGTATTTTTCAATTAACCTCATACAAGCACTGTAGTGCAATCTTTTTATCCTGATAATGTAACTTACAAATGCACATTTTTTTGTTACATAACTGCTCTCAAAAACAAAACAATGTAAAACTTTAGAGCCTACAAGTCCACTCAGTCCTATTTCTTGTTCAGCCAATCTCTAAGACAAACAAGTTTGCTTACATTTAAAGGAGATGCTGCTGCCTGCTTCTTATTTACAATGTCACCTGAAAGTGAGAACAGCATTTGCATGGCACTTTTGTAGCTGGCGTTGCAAGATATTTATGTGCCAGATATGCTAAATATTCATATGCCCCTTCATGCATCAGCCACCATTCCAGAGCACATGCTTCTATGCTGATGATGCTCGTTAAAAAATAATGCCTTAATTAAATTTGTGACTGAACTCCTTGCGGGAGAACTGTATGTCTTCAGCTCTGTTACACATGCATTCTGCCATATATTTCATGTTATAGCAGTCTCAGGTGATGACCCAGCACATGTTCGTTTTAAGAACACTTTTACATCAGATCTGACAAAATGCAAAGAAGATACCAATATGAGATTTCTAAAAGTAGCTACAGGACTCAACCCAAGGTTTAAGAATCAGAAGTGCCTTCCAAAATCTGAGAGGGACCATGTGCGGAGCATACTTTCACAAGTCTTAAAAGAGCAACACTCAGATGCAGAAACTATAGAATCCGAACCACCGAAAAAGCAAATCAACCTTCTGCTGGTGGCATCTGACTCAGATGATGAAAATAAACATACAGTGGTCTGCACTGCTTTGGATCATTATCGAGCAGAACCCATTATCAGCATGGATGCATTTCCTATGGAATGGTGGTTGAAGATGAGGGGACATATGAATCTTTAGCGCATCTGGCACATAAATTTGTGATGCTGGCTACAACAGTGCCATGCAAACTCATGTTCTCACTTTCAGGTGACATTGTAAACAAGAAGCAGGCAGCATTATCTCCTGTAAATTGTAACCAAATTTGGTTGTCTGAGTGATTGGCTGAAGTAGGACTGAGTGTACTTGTAAACTCTAAAGTTTTACATTGTTTTATTTTTCAATGCAGTTATTTTTGTACATAATTCTACATTTGTAAATTCAACTTTCATGATAAAGAGATTGCACTACAGTACTTGTATGAGGTGAATTGAAAAATACTATTTCTTTTGTTTTTACAGTGCAAATATTTGTAATAAAAATAAATATAAAGGGAGCACTATACACTTTGTATTCTGTATTGTAATTGAAACTAATATATTTGAAAACATAGAAAACATCCAAAATATTTAAATAAATGGTATTCCATTATTGTTTAACAACGCAATTAATTTTTTGAAGTCAGTTAACAGCCCTACTTCTTACCCAATTACCGGACTATATGCTTACATAATGTAAAGGCTGGCCAGTATTCCACTGTACTGAAATTAATTATAGAATCTCAGCAGATCCTCAGGTGGCATTTCATTGAAGTCAATGGATTTACATCACCAATTTACACCAGCTAAGGATTGGCCATCTGGGCTCAATCTCGACATATCAGGGCATCATCCAGTCCAATAATGTGTCATAACAACTTGATGTTATTAAAGAAGTGGAAAGCATTAAAGAATGTGCTTAGAATAGAGAATACCAATGGCAGGGATTTGATTTATAAATGTCACTCACCGAGCAAGCAATGTAGAGAGTGATAATACTGGTGAGAGAGAGAGAGAGAAAGCTACTACAAAGAGAGGTTACTCAATCTGTGCAGTAACTGTAGTTCTTAGAGATGTGTCCCCCTATGGCTGCTCCGTTTCTGGTGCACATGTGCCCTATGCGACTGTGACTGGATATTTACATTAGGAGTTGTTAAGAGTATTAGTGTCAATGTAGGATCCAGGCCTGTAGTTTCACCTGAGATAGCACTTCAAGTTCTGCTTGCCTGTTTGGTTTTTGATATATGTACATTTTTACTAATATGTATGAACAAAGGGATTATTACTGAGGACAGAAACAGACACTGTAAATGTTGCTTTTGCCTAAGCCAGATGGGTTTGTTAGTATAATGAGAATAGATCAGTGTTAAAGTGTTACTGGGCAGGGTGGGAGTGTAATATATGAGTGCACACTTGAAGACTGCCTCAACTCCATATTTTAAGGCAAGGTCAAGCAACCAGTTGGGAGGGGCAAGAGGGAATTGGGGGGCGGGGGAAGGTAAACTCTAAAAGACCAAAGAAATGCCTGCCCCTGACTGGAGCAAAACCGCACTCCTTACCCCTCCCATGGGGTACAAAAGGGGTGGGAATGAAGATCCCAGCCCTAAGGTCCCCCAAAACGGAATATGACCATAAGTTGTAAGGGGTGGGACTATGGGTGTGCATTTCAGGTATAATTATTCCTGCTGAGGATGAGGGAGTGGGAACACTGGAAAACAAGGCTCTGCGGTGTCACAGTTATGGAACACGGTTGCTGGAAACTAACGCCAATAAACATTGCATTGTCCACACCTCAGACTTCTGGTCTTCTGCTTTCTTTCTGTGTGACAAGAACCAAGGGGGAAGGTTAAGGGAAAGCCCTCTAACAAGCAGCTTCTGTTAGGCTTATGCATGCATTGCTGATATCCTCATGCCCTACACCAAGGCTATAGCAGGCTGCATAGGCAAATGTCCTCAGTTCCTTCTCCACTGCGTTTCAGAAAGGTAGTGGAGCACCAATAGGGGAACACAACTCAAAGAACTACATTTACTGCAGAGGGTGAGTAACCTCTCTCTTCTTCAAGTAGTGTCCCTATGGGTGCTCCACTTCAGGTGATTTCCCCCTCCTCCCTCTCCCCCCGAGCAGTATCCCCGTAAGGAGAAGGGAGTTTTGGAATTGAGTCCAGCACAGAGGAAAGAACTGCATTGTCAACAGCCTAATCAACTCTAGAGGCATCAGCTAAGGAATAGTGCCTGGAGAAGGTATGTATCAAAGACCATGCAGCAGCTCTGCAGATCTCAGATACTGGTATATTTTTAAGTAGAGCCATAAATGTATTTTGACCTTCTCAAGTGAGCTGACATGCCTGCAGGGGCTGGAATGCTGGCAACACTATAATGAGCTTTAGTATACCCCAATATCCATTTTGAAAGTCTTTGAGTAGAAGTAGCAGAGCCTTTAGTTCTGTCTGCAAACAAAACAGGCTAGGAGCATTACAAAATAATTTAGTCCTTGCCTTCCATCTTGATAATGCCCTCCTGACATCTACAATATGGACGGTGATCTCCAGGTTGGAATTATGTGGTTTTTGGAAAGAAAACTAGTAGGTAAGTTATCTGATTCAGAAGACACTTAAGGAAGAAACCTGGGGTGTGGTCATAAGGAAACATTGTCCTTGTAGAATACTGAGAAAGGAGGGTCTGCCATTAAGATCCGAATCTCTCCAACTCTGTGGGCTGATTTAATAGCCATTAAGAAGGCAGTTTTCAGTAAGGAGCAGATAGCCATCAGTGCAAAAGGAAATTTAATGAGACTTTTAATAACCAAATTAAGGTCCCAAACTGGGATGGGGACTTTTACCACTGGTAAGAGATTACCCAGACATTTCATGAACCTTACAGTTGTATGATTAGCAAACAGCAAAAACCCCGTAACAGTGGTAAGAAAAGCTGTTAAGGCAGCCAAATGAACCTTGAGAGAACTAAGTGATAGTCCCATTTTCTTTAGTTGCAGCAGGTATTCCAGAACAAGAGGAACCAAGGCAGGGGACAGCATTCTGGAATTCACACCACTGACTAACTCATCTCCACCTTTGAAGGTAAGTATTTCTGGTAGAATCTTTTTACCATTTAATAGTATCTGTTGTACCTCTGCAGAATAGACCTACTCTAACCCTGTGAACAATTGAGAAGCCATGCCTGGAGATTGGAATGCAGCAGTTGACTGGCCCCTTGGTAGGGGAGCTGAGGAGTTACTGAAAGATTTATCATTGGACAAAGAGACAGGCAAAACAGGTAAGGAAGCTATACCTGCCTTGATCACACCAGGGCTATTAGGATAACTCTGGTCTTATCCTGTCTGATTTTGTTTATGACTTTGAGAATCAGAGGCATCAAGGGAAATTAATAAAATAGCTTCTTTGGCCAGGTGAGGAAGAAAGGTCATAATTCCTTGAGATACCAAATTTCCCTTTGAACAGAATAGATGGCATTTTCTATTCATAGCTGTGGCAAAGAGGTCCACTTCTAAAAATCCCCACATCTGAAATAGGCTGACGAGAACCTGGGACTCTAACTCCCATTCATAGTCTTGGGGGAAAGACACCTGCTGAGAGCATTGGCTGTGACATTTTGCCTGCATGAGGGGATACATTGCTGAAATTCTTTTATACATCAGTTCCATAATTTTATTGCTTTGGTGCTGAGGGAAGGGGATCTCGTGCCTCTCTGCCAACTGATATAGAACATGCAGGCCACATTGTCTGTCATGACTTTAATAGACCTGCATTTGATGAGAGGCAGAAAATGAAGGGCAGACATTTCTGACTGCTCTGAGCTCCAACAGGATGACATGGAGGGTGGATTCTTGGGATGACCATCTACCCTGTCCTGCTAGAGATTTGAGCATAGCACCCCTACCCCATCCTAACAGATGTGACTGTGGTTATGGTTACCACTGGCATTGGTTGGAGGAAGTTGACATCCACCCCTACATTGTGATGAACCTTCCATTGGCCTACTGATTGTCTGACTGGTTGAAGAACTGACACCTGTTTGTCTAGGCTGTGTGTTTGGTGAGTGAACTGATCTGAGCTAGCCAAGGAAACAGCAAAGGTATAATCTTGCATGTTCTCTCACAAAAGGGCAAGCCACCAGGTGACCTAGAAGCTGAATCCAGTTTTGACTGAAGTCTGGGGCATCCCTTGACTAGTTCTGACAAGGTCCAATAGCATGAGGAATCTGCCCATGGGAAGGAAGGGCCTGCATGCCAAGGAATCCAGGGATGCCCCTATAAATTATATGTTCTACATGGGAATCTGTGTGGATTTTCCCACGTTCAACTGAAGACTGAAGAGTCCAAGAACAGAGAAAATGCTTTCTGTGTGGTAGACAACATTTAGAGGTATGACTGACCTTTGAACAAACAATGTTGCGGTACAAGAATACTACGATCACCTGACAATGCTGGTGTGAGGGGGCAACGCTGCTACAGATTGCAGCCCTTGTCGGCGCCCCTCCATGCCTGCTTGAGGCTTGCAGTTGGAGGCAGCAACACCCAAACTACACCCATGTTAAAAAGGAGGGGCATGCCCCCATCCAACCCAGTTATGGCACTAATGGCCCCCCCTTCTACAAAGGTTTTGGTGACCTTGCCCCGAGCGCTGCCCCTCCCTGGCTCCAGGCCCAGCGCTCGGGGACTAAAGGGGCCTTGAGCTGGCTGCGGGTGGTGGGGGAGACCATGGGATGCTGAGCAGTCACCATGCACAAGGCCATCCCTGCAACCCCAATAAAGTGATGATCCCCCATTCCATGAAACCCTCATTTCTGCGCTGTCCAGCTCTGCAGGCAGCACCTCCATTAGCAGTAGCACAGAAGTAAGAAAGACAATACCATGACCCCCCTACAATAGCCTTGTGACTCCCCCACAACCCTCTTTTGGGTCAGGACGCCCATGGTTATAACACTGGGTTTTCAGATGTAAATATCTGAAACCATGAAATTGACCATTTTTAAAATTCTAGGACTGTGAAATTGAGCAAAATAGACCATTAATTTGGTAGGGCTCTAAATATGACCACTGAGGACCATGGGGGGGGGTGGCATTCGGGGTTGCTCCCACCAGGAGTGATGAGGTCCCTGGACATCTCCCTGTCTCTTCGAGAAAGGGGGATTCACATATGGATACACAGGAGAACCCTGAACAGAGACTGATGATAATGAAAGGAGGCCTCCATTGTCCTCTTCTTCCTCTAATGGGGGAAGCTATGAACAAAAAGGAAGGGGATGGTCCTGGAGTTGTATAAAAGAGTCAAGTAGTTCTTGGTAATGAGAGATGCTTGGTACCTTCCAGCAACAGAGCCACATGTACTGTTAGATTTTCCTGTCTATCTGGTACTGAAGGAGCCTTTTGCCTCTATGGTACTGAGCCTCAGTGATGAAGTTTGAGGCTGTTGACCTGGTTGCGGGAGTGAGCTCTTTTTGAGGTGAGTACCTTAAGAGGCAAATTGGGGGTCCTCTTCTTATGATCTTTAGAGGCGGTGTTTAAGACGTCTCCCTTTCTAGGAGATGGTTGCGCTAAAGTCAAAAAGGCACTAGCCCCCCCCCCAGGGACAGATACAGTGGGAGTGCGGGGCAGTAGGTGTTCTCCTAACCTGGCTCCAAAGCAGGGCAAAGAGAGAGCTCTATCATTAAAAGTCACAGCTTGATTTCCTAGTTCTTCCATGACCTGGAGTTGAGGACTAAACAGAAGTTGCACTTCTGTGGGACGTGCCACTCTCCCAGGCAGCAAACATACTTACAGTGTGTCACTGACTGGGATAGGCTGGAAATCACAGGGGGGATTTCCACCAAGGAAATAACACAATCTTTCAATCATCAGTAATTAACTATTACTGCTAACTAACCTAAGTAGAATGTGTGCGTCTCAACTGCTGGCTGAGTTCAATGCGGACAAGCTAAGCTCCCCGTCAAAGCCAAGATGGTTGTGAGGGCACATTGCCCCACAGCCTGATATATAGCCTTGGTGAGGGGCATGAGGATATCAGCAGTGCATGCACAGACTGAATGGACAGACACTGCTAATGAAAATCTTGGATCAAAGGCACGTGGGGCACATGCACACCTGAAGTGGAGCGCCCATAGGAGCATTACTTGAAGAACCATAATATCCAAATGAAATCAAATAAAATATATTTGTGACATTCTATACCTTGGGGGAGTGTCCTGTAACCCCCATAGTCCTCATTTATATATAATTGTGATATTGCATAGGAAGCAGGCCATGTGATCTGCTGAAAGTCACTGTTCTATCAAAATATGTATGTCATTAATGCATATGAAATTATGAGAATTGTGTTGCATGGTTGTCACTAAAATATGCTGTGGGTTTGGGAGGTGCCCAGATACTAGCTCTCCAGAGACAATGACAAGGGAGGTAACCAACACACAGGTGGGTGCTCAGACATAACCAGCCACTGTCCAGCAAGGGAGTTACAATTCAATGACTCACCTGCAGAAGGCCACACGAGGGGAATTGCTCAACCTTGCCTAGGGACTCAGCAATGTCTACCAGACATGCCCGGACTTGTGTTCTGCAAGCACATGGACTAAGGTTATAAAACAGAACACAGTAGCCACATGCTGGGCCTTTCTCCTGCCCCCGCCTATCTTGCAAGCAGTAAAGACACTCAGAAGACTGAAGACTCCAACAGAGGAGACTGGCCCAGGTTTAAGGGACAAACCCATATATTATAAACTACAACTACAAACTACAATATCCAGAAAAACTGCTTAATCTAGATGTTAACCCTATTAGACTGGGTGAGAGTTTAGAGTGCATGCTTATATTTCATTTTATTTTGGTAACTAACTCTGATTTTTTGCCTATCACTTAGATTTTAAGTGATTATATCTTTTGTAGTCAATAAATTTGTTTAACTGTTTATCATTATCAGTGAGTTGGCCTGAAGTGTTTGGTAAGGGTGTTGCTCAGGTTTGCAAAGACTGGTGTATATCCACTTTCCATTGACAAAGTGGTGAATCAATTACTAAATTTGCACTGCTTGTCTTCAGTGCTGTGCCTATTTTTGGATATCTGATATTGGAACCTTTTTTTTTGTCTTGTCAAATCTGCAGTGAAAGTGTTCTTAAATCAAACAACATACGCTGGGTCATCATCAGAGCTACAATAACACAAAATATGTGGCAGAATGTAGGAGAAACCATGGATCAGGAGACAATACAATATTCCAAGGAGTACAGCCATAAATGTAATTAAAGCATTTTTTTTTAAAAAGCATCATCAGCATGGAAGCATGTCCTCTGGAATGGTGGTCGAAGCATGAAGAGGCATACAAATGTTTAGCATATCTGGCACGTAAATATCTTGCAACGCCAGCTACAAAAGTGCCATGTGAATGCTGTTCTCACTTTCAGGTGACATCCTTGGTGTCACTCCACTAAGTCAACTGAATTAGGGCATGTCTACACTTACCTCCAAAGCAATCGATCCAGCGGGGGTCGATTTATCGCGTCTAGTGAAGACGCAATAAATCGACTGCCGAGTGCTCTCCCATCGACTCCGGTACTCCACCGGAGCGAGAAGCATAGGCGAAGTCGACGGGGGAGCGGCAGCAGTCGGCCTACCGTAGTGAAGACACTGCGATAAGTAGGTCTAAGTATGTCGACTTCAGCTACGTTATTCACGTAGCTGAAGTTGCGTAATTTAGATTGATTCCCCCCCCCCCCCGCCAGTGTAGACCACGTCTTATAAACTAATGACAAGAGTAACTTAAGGCTAGTGAGCCATGTGCACCCTGGTTTAAAAGTACTGGTGAATACCTCCTATTTATGTTGTTCATGCAGCAGTGTCTGTCCTACTCCTCTGTGCTTTCCACACACTTTTGACTTTGTATTTCATATCACCTCTCTCCATTCTCGAGTACAGTCCCTGGCAGCATTCTCTCATCCAGATGGTATCTATGTCACTTTTGTAGATGTTCAAAATATTACATCTTTTGAGTTTCACATCAAACAAAATGGAGCACAGATAACAGGCCAGAATCTGCTCACCTTATTCACAAACAGTTCCATGATCCAAAACTCAACTCTCTGTTTTCACTTTGAACCCATATGCTGTTTTTGAAGAGCCAATGTCCCACTTCATATTCAAGTAAAATCTTAATTCCATATTATGTCTAATCAATAGCTTTAGGCACACTAAAAATAGCCTTAGAATAATGTATTTCAGCATTTGCATCAGCAAAACCAATGCTGTTATACCCAAAAAGAACAATGTGGACAAGTATTTATTTCCAGCAACTGAACAGATGCAGAGCAACTGTGTAACCCTACCAAACTCCTTTAATGATGCCAGATCAGTCTAAGATATATTTTGTTACTCAGAATTCCTTTCTTGACAATACTTAGATTTAAGAGAGTGTTGATCAAATGCACTAGCTAAATGGTCAGATCTACATAACAGAGCCAAAGCTGGTGAGTAGCAAATACAAGTAAAATACATTTACAGTTGACTGATTGTATTATTTTAGTTTCATTCCATGTGGCACTGAAAGGTCTAAGAGGTAAAAAAAATCGTGGTAAAGACCACATGACACATGAATGGACTATGTAACAATGAGCCACCTTGTCCTGACACCATAACACTTGAGGGCTCATTCTAGACTAGTATGGACACCCATTTCTCACCTATGCCTCATTTATAGACACCAACCACCATTTGTGGGTCATCTGAGCACCTTTGGATCAATTATCTCCAGATATTATCATCTCCTCCTCTGAGTTTAGCCTCTAGGCACCAGCCCATATTAGACATGTTGTGGAGCTGCAGTGTCCCAAAGGAGTTCCTGGAGTTCCCAAGCATGAAACAGGAGACTACCCAGTGACCCACTCCTAAAACTGGTGCAATATGCTCTCCTAATTGCCTACAGTTGCCTCTGTTGGCCAGCAGGAAATACAGAGTAGGGTTACATTCCAGCAGCCTACCAACTCAGCCAAACTTCACTCTGCCCTCTTGTTACACCATGAAAGGAAAACAAAACAAAAAAAAAACCCAGCCCTAAATCTTAATGTCAACCCCTACACCTTTAAACATCAATTTAATCTGAAACCACACACACACACAAAAATACGTCAATCATAGGTGCCTTAATTGCATTTTTTTTACCATAACATGTTTGGATTTCTTTTAACCGTAACCTCATCTCTGGATTTCCTGGGTTTTGAAGTAATTACAACTTACTTCTTTGTAATGGTTTTTATCCTTACATTACTGATGCCCTCAACCTTAACTCCATTTTAACATAATTGTGTGTCTTGGAACTACTAATATTCATTATTAGTTATTATAGTTTACAGACATTTCAGATATAAATCATAGCTAGCCACCTATTATCAAATGCCAGAACTTTCAGCGTGTCTGTATAGTGCCATAAAGGGGCCACTTTTCTGGCTTTGTTCTGTATCCTGAAAGCACTGAAATGATTAGAAGTCTGTTTCCATACTCCACCAAACTAATATCTGTTTTGACTGTTAGACTGGATCCCTTTCTAGAGTGATCAAGTATAGCACGAGTGTCAGGTGAACTTTTTTTGACTGAAAAAACAGATTCAGGTTGGCTGAAACATTTCATTAATCGGTGTCACTTCTGGTTAATTGTTTTGGTCAGAAAAAACACTTGGAAAAAAGTGTTAAAATAGTTCATTTTGATATTTTCCAAATAAAACATTTCAAATTTTTGGGCTAGATGTATGGGGGACTTAGCTCCCATTGATAAAAATGAGGAGGAGGAGGTGCTACTGGCACATACTCTATCCCCCAATACTTAACAGCCCAGTGATTAGAGCACTCAGCTGAGATACAGGAGACCCAGATTCAAACCCTGTTCCCCCCATAGTATAGTGCATTGCTGAACTACTATTTGACAATAAGCTTCTTTCCAGTGTTTTTGAGGCTATACCTGCACGGCTGGAGTGAGTGTTTTTACACATCTGAAGTGAAGCTTTAACTTTGAAACACTGAGTTAATAATGGGATCTGGCAGGGTTTTGCAGATAAGAACTACTTTTTAAAATATTCTCTCTCTAATTACATGCTTGAAATGGTTCCTGTGGAGCTGATCTGCAGAGCTTCTGCTTTGATGTTGAAAAGAACTCTGAATTGGTGTCCTTGTTCATTTACATCTTCCAATTATATTTTGATCAACAATTCCTTCCCTCATTTTAGTACTGAAATCCCATGTAATCAGAAGCACGTTGTTCTTTGGCACAATATCAATGAGCTCCTACAGTTTGCTATAGAACACTCTAAATTTCCTCATGTTGGCTGCTATGGTTACTGCAGATGCTTGAATAAGTCAGATTTACTAAAGCTCCTTATAGGTAGACTGAAATAAGCCTGGCATTGAATGGACTGTCTCTCATTAGGAATACAAACGCATCCTTACTCAAAATAAATGCCATGCTTTACTCTTGATTTGGCAGCATACACCACTAAATGTTCCTTGGGGAGGGGGAAGTGTCGGCTGTCATTCCAGTGAACCTTTAAAAAGCTTCTCACATCACTCTTTGCATGGTGGAGCTCATGAAGTCGAAAAGTCCAGATGTCCTATTTCATGACAATCTTTTCTTGATCTCCTGAGCTTTTGTTAGGACTTTGTTATTGCTTGCTTACTGGTGACCATTCAAATGCAGTTGAGTCCACTGGTAGTGATGTCTATTTTTCATGTGCACGCACAGACACACTTTGTTATAAAAGGAATTTCATTATAAATGACAGAGGTTGTAATAAAAGGACTACAAGTTTACCCTAATTGTGTGCTCAACTCTAAAAAGGGAGTAAATTCATAAGATGTCAGAATAACAAAAAATATCAATAGGAAAAGATGCTAGTGAGAGAGAGAGACAGGCCGAATTATTCCAAACAAAAAGGACTACTGATATAACTTCAGGGACTGTTTTAAGATAATGCTTGGTAAACAACAAAAGTGTGGAACCAGAAATCAGAATTCATGTGCTGGAAATTAGACTGATTAGGAGACAAAAATAATGAGAGGATGGACTATTCTACCCAACACTTCGGGTGTTCTTAAAAAGAAAAGATGTTGGTAACGAATTAGCAGCTGTCCGCCAACAATGCCTGCAGTGAGCTTTACCATCCGGGCTGCTACCACCCTGGTCTCTTGCGACTACTCTTCTCTTCTTCATCCTACTCTTGAGAGTAGTCCTGCCCAGTCTGGGCCTGGACACAAATGACACTGTCATCTCCCGCAACTCCAGCTAAATCCCAAATATTACCTGAGATGTGAGATTTCATCTCCCTCCTACCCCCAGTGTCTCTTCTTCCGTCCCTCACCTCATGTATTTTCTTTCCTAGCTCTCTCCTTTTGCCTTCTGTTTCATAAGAGTCAGGTTAGTCAGCCCAGACTGGATATTTTGCCACACTTCTGTGAGCCTCTGACTGGAGACTTAGGTGCTGGAACTAGGGGTGCTGCTGTAGCCCCTGGCTTGAAGCGGTTCCCATCGTAACAGGTTTTACAGTTCGGTTAAATGGCTCTTAGCACCTTCACCATAAAAACTGTTCCAGCACCCCTGACTGGAGAGGCAACTATAAGCAATGCCCTAAATAGCCCAATGCCAGTTCAAGTTTGCCAGGTTTTGGAGCGGCTGATAAGACCACTGCTGGAAAAACACAGGCCCAGCATGTGAGGTTGCAATTAAGTGAACATCAGAGACAAAAACTGCTTTATCTATCATTGTTCTTTTCTCGCCCTCTTTTTTGTGTCTTTGTCTTGTTTTGTCTTTTAGGAAACAAGATCAGACTTAACAGCAACTACAGCCACTCCAGCACATCTCAATTGTATCTTCTCCCCACCTCCAAAAAACGGACAGCTATTATCATTTAAGAGACATTACATAAGGGCCTTTTTCCTTCTAAAAACTCTCTCCAACGAAAGGGAACAAGGTTGTTAAAATGAAAGTTTTACTTAGTACTTGACATTTCAAATGTCTTAACTGTTTTTCCTTGGGTTTTTTGTATCTCTAATAAAAGGTTGAAAAGGATTTTTAATGGTGTTTGATATCATACTAAGCAGGCTGAGGACTCTAAACCTCGTTTAAAATGCTTTCATGATGGACAATTTCAGAGTAATGGTAACATCTTTGGCTCTTTTGGCCCATATATTCCATCCAAGTTAATGCAACAGCTACCTTCCAACAGACCTCACCTAAAAATGTTCACTTTGGCCCCATCACCACAAGTGGAGTTAATACAACCATCTCTTCACTTCCACGGTTCTGGTTCTGACCTTTTAGAATTATACTCGTGTCTATTCAAGTAACCCAGAATCAAAGCACCAGCATAGTCTGGAACTATGCAAATCTGGATCTGAACTTTGTGGCAATAGTACCTTATTTAGCTCTAAAGTCTTGTGAATGTTCCTTGGTGTCCCAATTCCTCAATAATGTTATTAATGAACAGTCAAGGTATGAATGAAGAGACTTACCCGAATCATCATGACTGAACATCTGATGTCATGAATTGTATCATAGACCTTCTTTGAGATGTCCACAAATTGACTGTCATCAAACTTATGCATTGTGTTCCTGCTTAAACCCTCCAGTGCAATATTGACTTGAGTATCAAACTCTGGAATCACTGTAAAATTTAAAAAGTTATAATAAATGAAAAAATAAAGAGGGAATCAATTTGTGGAATGAAAACTTTTAAAAATAAAGTTAATACGTGAAAACAATAAAATGACCATCAATGGAAACAATTTTTGTCATTTGTGACTTTGGTGTTTGGGTGACGACAGAGAAGAGAAAGGAGATAGAGAGGGGAGGTGGAAGGAGGTAATACAGAAATATAGGAAAGGAGAAGACAGAACACCATACCCCAATATTCATTTTTGCACAAAGCACACAGTACAGGCAAACACAAATTAATATCAAACTGACTTGAAGTGAAAAACATTTTAATTAGCTTGGACAAACTGAAAGTATTTCTATTCATTTCATAATATTTCATTTTAATTTTTCCAGTGAAAAACTCAACACATTTTGGCAAAACTGAATTTTCTCCACAGAAAATTTAAATTTTGCAAAAACTGCAATTTTCCATCAAAAACACATTTTTGATGGACAATTCCTGAGCAACTCTAGACATAACCTAAGGAATGGGAGACATTCCAACTTTCTGATCCTTCTTCATTCTGGCATCTGAGCAAAACACTCATTTGGTTGGCTGGTTTTTTGCCTATTTCTTTTTCTGAAAATATATATCAATGGAAAGCCAAAGTCCACCTGGGTTACTGAGGTCTGGTCTACACTAGGAGCAGGGATCGATCTAAGTTACGCAACTTCAGCTACGTGAATAACGTAGCTGAAATCGATGTACTTAGCTCCACTCACCGCAGTGTCTTCACTGCGGCAGTCGACAGCTGACGCTCCCCCATCAACTCCGCCTGTGCATCTCGCTCCGGGGGAGTACTGGAGTTGACGGGAGAGCGCTTGGTGGTCAATTTATCGCGTCTAGAGTAGAATACCTGTCGATCCTGCAGGTAACATAGACAAGCCCCCAGTGTGTGAAAAGCAACCACTTGAGAGCAACATTGCCTGTGTTTTAACTGCTAAATAATTTGAGGTATATACGTCCTGAAGTATATGATCAGTCATGACATACCGTGTTGATTGGTAGTGTATATTACTCTGCCTCAGTAATGACTTCATGATCTAACCCCCAACCCCTCATTTTTCATGGGGCTTTCAAAATATGTTAATAGCTATAAAACAGATCTTCAAATCTGCACTTTAATTAAAGCAGCCTTGCTGCTTCAGAGATCAATCATGTTCCCAGTGAAGATGATAACTGTTTCCTTATGGCCTGATTTTCAGAAGTAGTGAACACCTGTAGCTCCACATATAGTCAGTGGGAGTTGCAAGGCTTAGCCATACCTTAAAATCAGGTCCTTTGTCTACATTTTATAAGGGAATACCAATGACTTCTAAAAACAAGGATGTTCAGAACCTTTTATTCCTGAATTATTTTTAACCTACTGGAAGACTTTGTGTAAAGCATAAATTTCTTCAAATGAATTTTAAGTAAAAGATCAGACAGATTAATTACTCATACAACTTTTTAAGAAACCCTAATCTATACAAGCTATAGTAATGGTGAGTCAATCAGTGTAGCATTCTATGCAGTTTTTCAAGGTTCACATAATAGTCTGTGTGAGTGCTTTTAAAACGTTATTTCATGCTGTACTTAACTATAGAGTCAAGGATAGTAAGAAAAGATTATGTTTGACCCACTTGATAACAGTGGTAACTCAGCCATTCATAGAAAAGGCAGTCTTAATATTAATCAAATACATGAAAAAACCCTGTCAAACTGACTTTTCACCAAACTTTCTATACAGAGGAATGCCACTCCAAATAAATAAAAACTTTCCTTTCCCACTCCTCACCTTTCTCTGAAACTGACAGCAAGATATGAAGGTGGTTTTCACCAGTGATCAGATTTAATAGTTAACAGGGTGCTAAGCTTTAATTTAACACAACCTCAAACTTGTATTTTTAAAAAAGGAATCTAAATGGCTTGTCATAATTTAAGAACAGAAATTGATAGTTTCAGTTAGCCAAAGTTATACAAAGCTGCTTATGAGTTGGTAAATAAAATAATGGGAAGTAGGGTCGTTTTGAACTAGTCACCAGATACATTGATTATGTGAAGTTCAATACTCAGCTCAGTCACTCAGAACAGAGTAATCTAAAGGTAATGTAAAAGGTTTCAGAGAGCTCCAGGAATTTCTACAATGTTTTCAGGGGCCTGCCTGGGGCAGCATTCCCCTTAGTTACTATATCTGTATCTCCTTGACTGCAGCACCATGGAATCATTTAACTCCCCTTACCTCTGTCTGGTGCATTCTCAATGACTGATAACTGCCTACTACCCATAGCTCAGTTTCAGAAAGAACTTACCTACATTCCTCCAGCTTCCATCCAGGACACATCACACAATCCATTGTCTAAAGCCAAGCCCTAAGATACAACTGTATTTGTTCCAATCCCTCAGACAGAGACAAACACCTACAAGATCTTTATCAAGCATTTTTAAAACTACAGTACCCACCTGGGAAAGTGAGGAAACAGTTTGACAGAGCGAGATGGGTACCCAGAAGTCACCTACTACAGGACAGGCCCAAAAACGAAAAACAACACAACACCACTGGCCATCACGTACAGCCCCCAGCTAAAACCGCTCAAGCACATCATCAATGATCTACAACCTATCCTGGAAAATGATCCCCCGTGCTCACAGACCTTCGGGGGCAGGCCAGTCCTCGCTTACAGGCAACCCCCCTCAACCTGAAGCAAGTACTCACCAGCAACTACACACCACACCACAGAAACCAATCTCAGTAACAAACCCCGTTGCCTACTCTGGCCCCATATCTACTCTAGCGACACCATCAGAGGACCCAACATCATCAGCCACTCCATCAGGAGCTCATTCACCTGCACATCTACTAATGTAATCATAGAATCATAGAAGATTAGGGTTTGAAGGGACCGCAGGAGGTCATCTAATCCAACCCCCTGCTCAAAGCAGGACCAATCCCCAACTAAATCAAAATATATATATGCCATCATGTGCCAGCAATGCCCCTCTGCCATGTACCTTGGCCAAACCGGGAGTCTCTATGTAAAAGAATAAATTGACACAAATCAGACGTCAGGAATGGTAACATACAAAAGCCAATAGGAGAACACTTCTTTCTCCCTGGACATTCAATAACAGATTTAAAAGTAGCCATCCTTCAATAAAAATACTTCAAAAACAGACTTAAAAGAGAAACTGCAGATCTACAATTCATTTGCAAATTTAATACAACTAATTTGGGCTTGAATAGGGACTGGGAGTGGCTGACTCACTACAAAAGCAATTTTCCCTCTCTTGGTATTGACACCTCCTCATCAATTATTGGGAGTGGACCACATCCACCCTGACTGAATTGGCCTTGTCAACACTAGTTCTCTACTTGTAAGGTAACTCCCATCTCTTCATGTGCCAGTATATTTATGCCTGTATCTGTAATTTTCGCTCCATGCATCTGAAGAAGTGGGGTTTTTACCCACGAAACCTTATGCCCAAATAAATCCGTTAGTCTTTAACGTGCCACTGGACTCCTCATTGTTTTTCTATATCTCAGATACATTTGAGCAAGGACCATGTAATAATGTCTGCTCCATTCCTTTTTTATTTAGCAGTCTAAAAACATGTCAATTCATACATCAATTACTCAGTCATTTAGCTGCTATTCACTGAATATGCAAAAGATTTCCCTGTCTAAACAAACCAAATTGCTGAGGTTCCCAGTGACAGTTAAAAAATGGAATCCCAAATATTCTGTATTTTCAGTAAGAATGGAACTAACAAAGAACAACAAGAGTTAAGTTATATCATGCAATAATGTTAAAATCTAAAAATCCAATGTTGGGACAGATTTTCCTATTTCAGTTTATAAATATACTATAAGATATGAATGAAGTGTATGACAAAAATTGCCAAGTTCATTTATCCATTTAGCCAATACAGTAGTAAACAAAAAGAGGCGAATGAGTATTTCACACTTGACTTCCTTAGACATAGTGCACCTGAAACCCAATCAGACACAACTGATGTCCCAGAAATAGTACCAAAATGCACAGTTAGTTAAACTACATTTTAAACAGGTTTCAGGCTGAAAAATTGCCAGTTGCAAAATTCCCAATTTAAAGCACAGGGCCAGAGAAGTGAAACCTCTAGACAAAAAATTATATTGGTTCCTCTGAAGTCAGCTAGGATGAAAACTGATGGAACTGAGCTAAAGTTGAGCCAAAGTTTTAAAAAAATAAGAGGGAAAAGCTAGACCCACCCCCAAGCAGGCTGATTTACAAAAATATTGAACACCCAGCAGCAACTAATGCAGTGTTATAACCCCCTTTCTGTCAAAATAAATCTTATAAGCATATGCTTTATAGCTTTCAAGGCTAGAAGGGGAGACTGTAACCATTTAGTCTGACCTTCTGTCTATAAACACAAGCCACAGAACTTCCCCAAAATAATTTCTTTATGCACTAGAGCATAACCGATAAATTTGAGCCTTGTGAGATCTTTAACTAATAATGTGATGGGAGCATTCACAAATTATATAACAGTTGAGGAAACAGCACCATTTTGGTCAGATATATGGACTTACTTCAGTGCAAGGTGAGTATGCCCAGCACAACCTCAACAGTTTAAGCCCTTAATGACCAAAGAGAGAGTGAAAATGACAAAGCCAGGTTCTTAGGTCTTTGTAATTTATCATCAACAAGCTAAATATCTAGAGAATAATTTCGTAGTAAGTTAAATGCAATAGAATGTCCCATATATTGAATTTTGGAGCCATAAGTGGAAAAAAATATTAACATGATAAATGGTATCTGGAGCATCAGGTTTCTGCATCACTAATGACATGCAAACTAATTTACGAAACTACCATACCAAGCATATTCCTCAGGGTCTTTACCCTTTTAACATTAAGATGTTAAGAGATGGAAGCAATATTACAGGAACTCAAGAATACCCTCTCTTCTAGAGATACAGAAAACATCTTAAACCAAAGTCCAAACAACAAATCCTGGAACTTTATAATAGTCACCCAAAATCAACTGGACCAGGGGTTTCAAATCTTTAAGAGGATATGATCCCTTATTTGGTGTAAATAAAGATAGCTGATGTCTTAAAATAAATTTTGGTTAAGCATCCATTATTGTGCGTATTGTGAACTACTAGTTTCAGTTAAAGAATGATCTGATATTGAAATAAGTAAAATCACTGCACTTGAAGTAAACTCATTTAGAGGGTGGGTGACAAAATTAATCTATGCTAGGGAGAGAATTACAAGCATAGATATCAAAATAAATTATAATAAAAAGGATGCCACAAAAGTACTGTATGAGTTAAAAGACAGTCCCAGAACAGGTTTCTCTATTAGTGGCTGTCCAAAAGTTTGTCGTCCCCCACAAATACAAAATGGCTTTTCCATTAAAAGGAAACTTTAGTTTAAAAAAAATCAATTTTCATTTAAAATGCTCAGATTTTTATCAGCAAAGTGAAAAAAAATTCCTTCTACTTGACAAAATGCTGAAAAATTTCTAAAAAAAATCACTGATTTTTTTGGGAGGGGGGTGTGATGGTGAGAAAGGAAATAATTTCTTTACTATCACTAGTAACTGTGTTATTACATCTACAGACCCTCAGGCTACCATCTAATGCCTCTGATTAAAAATATTAAATTCAACTTTGAGTATAACATAGGCATGTGATAAAGTACATGACCTGCACAAATATAAACTGAAAAAAAGTTAATTATTGGGCAAGGCCAACTTCTGTTGGTTGAAGAGAGAAGCTTTAAAGCCACACAGAGCTCTTCTTCGGACCTCAAAAAAGTAACCAGAGTGTCACAGTTAAATACAAGTTGGGACAGATTGTTAAGCATGAGGGGTTAACATATTGCAAGAAACAACTTAAAATGACGTGGCCAATTAACAGGTAACAAATTGTTGTAATGAACCATAAAACCTGCGTTTCTGTTAAGAACACAATTTTTAGAGTCTTGCAAAGTTATGGATCAAGAGAAGTTGGTCCAGTAAAAGTCCACCCACCTTGTCTATCTCATATCCTGGGACCAACAGGGCTGCACCACAACTACCAAACAAAATTACTATTAGAGGCATAAATATTGAAAGGAAAAGAATCAGAGCCCAAAGATTCAGACAAAACTGTAGGTGCCTTTTAAGTTCTGATATCACATAATGTTAAAAGGAATGGAAATGAGATACAAAATAAAATGGCCATACTATATTGGCCATTCAAGGCTGACTGATGAAGCAGCCACCTGGCTCATGCACTCTCTTTAATTTAGAATGTTCAAGATAATTTAAAATCTATTTCTTGTGCAAATGCAACCTTCAGTTAAAGAGAATTTAAAAAGAACTCTTTTGTGCTTTAATAAATAATTATGGCTTTCATTCTCTGTTAAAGAGCCAGTCATTTGAGGGTACCATAGTCAAATGCTGTTGAAGCTAATTGGAAAAGGTTCTTAGAATATACAGTTTCAAATGAAAACACTGAAAGCACCACATACATTTTGAAGAGGACAGAATATAAACAGAATATACATCAAACAATATTCTTTAATGCAGGGGCACTGAAACATGGGAGGGATCAGGGGGCCATGGCTCCATCACTTTTTACTGGCTGTAAGGGCAAGTGACAGGGGGTGGGAGGCAGAGAGGAGCAAGTTGGTACCGGGGGCTCAGGGAGAAGGGGTAGGGCCATGGTTTGGAAGCCCATGGCTCCCCACTTTTAGGGAGCTTTGGCAGCTCCTCTTTTAAGGGCTCTAAAAACTGTAGTCCCAGATTTCTAATTAATGTAGGTATGCTGAGTTCCTTATCTGATATTTAAATCTTCTGAATATCAGTTTTACTTTCAATGGAAAAAAACCACTTCAGTATGACTATTCTTTCTATCTATAATGTTTCCATAACATGAATGAAGCCCAAGAGAAATCAATGCATACCCTATTCTAACTACATGTTTCCTAATGGAAAACTGAGATTGATCCAATTGCTGTGGCTATGAGAGAATATAAGAACAGCCATACTGGGTCAGACCAAAGGTCCATCTAGCCCAGTAGCCTGTGTTCTGACAATGGCCAATGTCAGCTGCCCCAGAGGAAATGAACAGAACAGGTAATCATAAAGTGATTCATTCCTTGTCGCTCATTCCCAGCTTCTGGCAAACAGAGGCTAGGGACACCATCTCTGCCCCTCCTGGCTAATAGCCATTGATGGACCTATCCTCCATGAATTTATATAGTTCTTTTTTGAACCCTGTTATAGTCTTGTTCTTCACAACATCCTCTGGTAAAGAGTTCCACAGGTTGACTGTGTGTTCTGTGAAGAAATACCTCATTTCGTTTGTTTTAAATCTGCTGCCTATTAACCTCATTTGGTGACCCCTAGTTCTTGTGTTATGAGGAGTAAACACTTCCTAATTTACTTTCTCCACACCAGTCATGATTTTATAGACACCCCCCCTCCGTTTTTCTTCTCTTTTCCAAGCTGAGAGCACCTTCGCATTGTCAGTATATTTTAATCTAGTGTAATTTTTAACAGCAGTATCTACTGTACTAAAGGTTCTGTTACTAATTTGCCATGAGTTTCAAAATATTGAGTTTTATATAAAATCAGGGATCTAAGGTTCAATTTTCTAAACCCAGTTGTAACATTTAATTATGATCCTTGATCATTAAGTCATTTTACATAACAGGAATCTTTCTCCTTACGATGAAAACTCAAGGTATTTTGAGCCAAGCAATAGATTTTAAATCTCAAATTTTTCCATATTCTTTTGCTTTTTAAAATATTTTGAAAAATGAGATTCTAATTTCTCACTCTCTGTTCACTATCCCTTCCAAACCTTTATTGACCTTTGAGGACATGATCCAAAAATCCACTCAAGTCACTGGAAGTCTTACACTGATTTCAATGGGCTTTGAATCAGGCTCCGATTGAGGTTGTATAGTCACCTGTACAGACACTCTTTTCTTAACCTATGTATTATATAATTTTAACATTAGCTTTATTAAATGCCATGTTATTTATAACTCCATAATCTGTATCTTCAAATACCAAGGTTCTATCTTTGTTGCTACTATTTCTTAGATTACATTTTTAAGAGAGGTCTCTGCTCATTGCTCTGTGTTTTTAAATAAAAACGTATCCCTTTAAAACTCTTTATCCCCATAATAAATGAAGATAATAAAGTATTTTCAAATTGTTCACTCAACTCAAGAATTTGATGAGGATGGTGCGGTGTGAGGGGGGCAAGGGAAGGAATTAACAAGTCTATTTTTCCACCTTGTCATCTGTATTAGACTAAGGAACCACTCAGTTCCAACCAAGAGATGACCAGTGCCCTCAGACTCTGCCTTTTGGCTATCCAGATATGCGTTTCAGGAGACACTCCAGATGTTCTTATCTAACTGTAATGGGTGGGTTCAATTTAATCCAATGTAATGGGGAAAGACAGGTCTCATGGGTACTGAGGCTTCTGCTTCGCCTCCTGAGGTAAATGCTCCAGACAGGCAGAAATGCAGCAGCACTATTTATTCTGAGAGCATGTGTAAGTTAAGGCTAGAAAGGTAAGGGAGATATCATTGGTAAAAGACTACGGAATCATAACTTCAGTGGCATCACGCTCTGCAGCATGGCGGGAAAGGGAATTCACTGCCTGCCCCTTCTCCTATCTTCAGGTCCTCTGATAGTATTATCAAAATTTTCACCAATGCTGTCAAAAATGGGTCAAGTTGGGTATCATGCAAAAGCGCTTTCTCCCATTTACACAATGATACTAAACAAGACAAACCTAGAACAATTATGTAGGTAAAGCCAACAAAATGTTTAAAAATCAACTCTTTGCATACATGCATTTGCTTACTTGAAGGACTGATTTGGATGTGCATGGTAGTTCACAAATAGCTGGCAGGATCAGTCCATCCTCTAGGATCCACACATGCTAGATAGGGGATGGTAGTTTTGGATATACTTGATCATCCCAGAGCCAGTCCGTTGCTTGATAATTTGCGATCTTGATAGCAGGTATAAACGCACCCCAGGTCAGTGGCAATTTTTCCTGTGTTTGCTTTTTGGAAAACATCAACCAGCCTAGCTTTGCAAGTGTTAATGTTGGCCTTCAAATGGTAAACTCAGCATATGACTCCAGTGCATCTTTGACCTCATAACTGCCTGTCTCAGCCATTCTGAGCACCTTCAAGGTGGGTCTTGGAGGATGGACTGTTCACACCAGTTATGTCTGAAATACCTACCTTGTATGGAGATACGACCGTGGCGTACACAGGATCAGCATGACAAAGTGATGGAGTCCTATACAGAGATGGCACTGAGGATGGCTTTGATGAATAAATGTTTTCAGTCTTACACGTCAAGGCTAACTTCTCTGGGATTAAACAAGGTAATTTTTTTTTAAATATAAGTAAGGCATTTCTATGTTAAGTATAATTAATTTTGTTTTATTTTTAAACATTTTCTTGAATATTTCTACATAATCATTCCAGGTTTGTTGGGTTTGATACTATTGTGCTTGGGGAGAAAGGGCTTTTGAATGCTACCCAACTTGGTTAATTTGTGATGACATTGTATTATCAAACTTTCCGCCAACTGGTGGACCTGGAGCTGGGAGCTGGGGAGGGCATCAAGTCCGCCCACCACACTGCAGAGGGGGACACCACTGAAATTAGGATTCTGGAGATTTTAGAAATCAAATGACATGACCCTTATCTTTATATCACTCACTTGCCCGCAGAATGAGGTTTTACTACATTGTGCTCCCAGACTAATTGTTATCATTTATGGTATCTCAAAGAGCTCAATCTTCAAATAGTTCAATCTATTTAACTTAGCAAAGGTTAAGGCGTGACCTGATTACAGCCTAAGTAATAAGTATCTACATGAGGAATAAATATTTAATAATAGACTCTTCAATGTAGCAGAGAAAGGTATAATATGATTCAATGGCTGAAAGTAAGTTGAAGCTAGACAAACTCAGACTGGAAATAAGGTGTAAATGTTTAACGGCAAGTAATTAACCACTGGAACATTTTACCAAATTTTACCAATGGTCCTGGTGGATTCTCCATCACTGACATTTTTTTAAATGGATGCTTTTCAAAAAGGAAGCTCTAGGAATTATTTTGGGGCAGTTCTACAGCCTGTGTTATACAAGAGGTCTGATTAGACCAGAGGTGGGCAAACCTTTTGACTTGAGGGCCACATTGGGTTTCCAAAACTGTATGGAGGGTTAGGGGTGGCTGTGTCTTCCCAAACAGCCAGGTGTGGCCCTGCCCCCCGCCTCCTACCCAACCTCACTACTTCTTGCCCCCTGATGGCTCCCCCGGGATTCCTGCCCCAACCACCACCCCTGTTCCCTGTCCCCTGATGACCCCCCTGGGACCCTGCCCCATCCAACTCCCCTGTTCCCCACCCTCTGACCCCCCAATCCCTGACCACACCCCCAAACTTCCCTGCCCTCTATACAACCCCCCCGCTCTCTGCCCCCTTACTGCAGTGTCTGGAGCACCAGTGGCTGGCGGCGCTGCACCTGTGCCACCCAGAGCAGAGGGTCAGGTTGCAGCTCTGCAACTGCGCTGCCTGGCTGCCCAGAGTGTGGCACGGTGTGCTGAGGGGGAGGGCGAACAGCAGGGAAGAGGCTGGGAACTAGCCTCTTGGGGCAGGAGCTCAGGGGCCAGGCAGGAGGGTCCTGCGGGCCGGATGTGGCCCACGGGCCATAGTTTGCCCACCTGTGGACTAGACAATCACAATGGTTTCTTCTGGCCATAGGCTCTACTATTAATTGAATCTCAACTTTTATTATTCTTGTCTTTGTGCTTTCACTTTTCTCTGTTGATATCAGCATTTGGGGTTTGTTTGGTATATATTAAGATAGAATTTTAATTAGTATTTTTAATATCTGCCTCCACTCTGCACATCAGTAAGATTGACTAGCACTACATTACTGTGGTACTTCCATTCTGGATAACACTTTCCATTACATTACCCCCTTTCAAGTTAGCTGAACTGTTGCAGCTTTCCAGTTCCACCAAAATATTAAAATGTTCATTTTTATTTCAAAAATATTAGTTACTCTTGGTTTATAATCTTGATTTTAGTTTTCCTTGGAGAATTACACTAGCTGTGATTTAAAAAATAAAAGGTCAGCATTTGTTAGTCTTTACATATAGAATGATAACTGAGATGCTACAGTTTTCCCTTTTGTCAGGGCAGAAAATAAGTCTGGTAATTGTGCACTACTAGTATCCTTTGGGAAATGAATTTTATGAATGCATTCTGTGTATCATCTCATGGTATGTTAAAAGAATAGCCTCCGAAACTAAGAAATCGGCATTGGCCAGCTCATTGGATTTGAAATACAATGGGGGTATTCTGGCACAGACTTGAGCAGCGGGCTATTTATAATGGGGCAGGAGTCCCGGGGGAGCCATCAGGGGGCAAGAAGTAGTGAGGTTGGGTAGGAGGCGGGGGGCAGGGCCACACCTGGCTGTTTGGGAAGACACAGCCGCCCCTAACCGGCCCTCCATACAGTTTTGGAAACACAAATAGTTCATACACCTTCATTAGATGCATTTAAAAATAGACCAAAATAATTATAGAATTAGTGCAGAGGAAGACAACCATGGTATCTTATGCCATTCAGTTCAACCCTGTGCAAGCAGTACTTTCAAACCCTAATCTATGTTTTTTTTGTAACTAGGACACGCAATACAATAAATAAAAAAGGATTAAATAGTTCCTAAATTTTCTTACAGACACTTAATTTCAAGCTTGCTAATATTTATGTAATTAAATGTCACTTAACATTTTATCACACTATGATATCAAACAGCTTGTGAGGACTTACATAAGTAAGGACTAGAAGTTTTCTCATTTTGTGCCTTTGATATCTCTTTTACATCTTAAAATATTATTGTTCATATTTAATCACAGATTCTGTAATAACAAGTGTAACGGTTACCATCAGGAAGGCTGATTAATACTTTTTTTTGTTTTTTTTAATTGAAGCTGTGAAGGCATAAAATACTTTGCTTCATCTTCATCTGCATTCTTAAACATGGAGCAGAGTGTGACATAAAAGATCACAAAACATCCTGTTGGGGTTTTTCCCCCATTCTTGATTATGTAGAAGAAAAAGAACTATAAATGATTTTTGTTGTATTAATTTAGCATCTCATGCTAAAGTTTCTGTGTATGGAAAGCTTAACCTAACAGAAACAATGAAACTGTGTACAAACAATCAAGGTCACTTGTACTCTTTCGCATGGCAGACAAATTATGCAGCAAGTTCCCCATAGTTATGCAGTAAGACCCAGCAGAGAGAAAGATCACTTTGTACCACCTCTTCCTATTGTTTGCTGCCAAAAACGTCTTCTCTCCTTTTCAGACATACACTAGCCCAACAGATTATAAACCCTCTGCTCCCCAGACTGTTGTAACTTGCAGGAGATGTAAGATTCCATAATTCCCTAGTATATGTGTGGCAGCAGAAATTGCTTGTGGGGGTGGATGGTGGTAGTTCTCTTGACAGCAGGGCTGTGAAAGGGCTGGTTCGCCCCCGCCCCCCAGGGGAAAACAACTCAGTGTTCCTCCCACCAGGTTTTATTAATGTTTATCTTCCCTCCCTTCCCTATTTTTAACTTTTTCCACTCTTAACATAACCTCTCTCTGAGAGAGGTTTTCTTCATACTAAAACCATTATGCTCTAGTTTCACTTTAAATTACAATTTATTCTAAAAAGTCGAGATGTGATGAGAATACCAAGGTTCTTACTATGCCTATTAGGAAGTAATTAGAAAACTACAGAACTACGAGGAAGCCTAGAGAAGATGGGGATGAGAAGAAATGATGATTGGTGAGAGACATAGCTGGCCCTCCTGATTATCACTACAAAAGCTTTTTTTCTTCTGCTGATAATAGCTCACCTTAATTGATCACTCTCGTTATAGTGTGTATGGCAACACCCATTTTTTCATGTTCTCTGTGTATATATATAAAACCCACTTTATTGGATGCATGCAGTGGAAAAATATATCTTCCTACTGTATTTTCCACTGCATGCATCCAATGAAGTGGGTTTTAGCCCACGGAAGCTTATGCTCAAATAAATTTGTTAGTCTCTAAGATGCCACAAGTACTCCTTGTTCTTTTTATCCCAAATCTGTATTTTCAAATTTGTTACATCAAAATCATGCATAGTTTTGAAAGTAAATTCACAGAAGACAGGACATTAAATTCAAAATGTAAAATGTTGTAAGATTTACACTTCAGCCCAACGACTTCAGCATCTTTCAAATCAGTTTGGTCAAAATGTTGTAATTGGCAACATTCCATAAAAGCATGTAAGTTGGTGATAGCGTTTTGATACACAAGGACTGATGCAAAACAGTGGTAAGCCTCAGTAGTTAGCACACTGAAGATTTGATTATTCTATTCTTGTGTTTTTACTTACAGATTTGTATGCATTTCATTTTAAACAATGACTGCCTTATTATGGTTGAGACATACACATGCTGAGAAGTGAATCACAGAGTATGCACTTTCATTTCAGTTCATAAAACCCTCTTGATATTTCTTTTTATTTTTCCCTTTTTAATGTCCTCCCAGACCCCCAAGAAATAAAGAAAAATTTTCCAGGTGGGGGAAATGATAACATCTCTTTCCTGAGAGTTGAGTCTCTAGGGTCCCCAGAAAGGGGGCTGCAACTGGGAACTCTTAATGTTAAACCTGAGTTCTATGTTTCATTCTATTCTTCAAGCTGCCAGCATTTTCTTTAGACTACTCTAGCCTCCTATGAACCAAGCCAAATAACTAGCCACTTATAAGGAGCAAAAGAGATTTATGCAGGAAGATAACAAAAGAAAGAATTATGCAGCCATTTGCACAGACCTATATCACCAAAAGACTGATCCAATCTCCACTGTAGTGAATAGAAGACTTTCCATTGACATCAATGGAAGCTGAATCAGATCTCTAGTACACATTCATACCTAGAATTCTGTCATGGGCGATATGTAGTTCAGGTAAGTACCATGAATCATTATAACTAAAATCAATTACCTTTCTTTTTGTAACATTAAACTGATTATGCATTGTTATGTAACCCAGGAAAGGGCTTCACTCTTCTGATGATTGTTAGTGGGATCTTTGAACTTTATGGACAGTCCCTAAACTTTAAAATTGTGTAGCTGCAAGAATAGTCTTTCTATGGAGCAGCCATTTTATTTGATTCACCTGATTCACGGAGAGGATCTGTGAACAGAAAAGAAAACAGCTTCTCATTATGTTGGGGGAGAGGGGAAGAGAGAGAAAAGAAAAGGAAAGGCACAAGCTTGGAACCCAAAGAAACTCTGTGAAACTGGATTGTTTCTAATGAATATTGTGTTATGTCTTGCTTAAGCTAGGGAGCTAAGAATTAACTAGTGGAAAAAAATCCCTAAAGCAGCCAAACTCCTATACGCATTATCACATGTTGTTTATTGTTAATTGTATGTTTAATGTGGTAATTCCTATGAACACTTAAGGGCCAGTATATAAAGATGATTTGATGAGAGTTGAATCATTTTGTTATTTAAAAACAGATATAATGGTAATTGACCATTTTCAACAAAAAAAAAATTGAAATCATATTCAGAGAAATGAAGCTGAAAAAATATGTTAAGGACTTATGTGCCACGCATTATTCTAGCTGTGAAAGTTGATTTGGAGGTCAAATATAATAATGCTATAAATACAAGATTGTTGTAGATTTACTGGAATCCTGAATACTTACTGCCACCCTGCACTGTACTGTACAGACTGGGTTTGTTTGGTGTTTAGGGGTTTTGTACCAGGACAGGAAAAAGAGAACACTGCCATCACCAAAGAATGGATCTCGTATCACTTATGCCCATGTGTTACTCCAGGAAGATTGGCTGATCTACCACAGAGACATTTGTCAGATATTACACTGCCCCAACCCTGACCTTTTGAGATAGGACTTTGGGGGCACAGAGACTTGATCTTTTTGCTCCAAATAGTTTGAACCCATTACACACATTTATATGATTATACATATAATCGTATGTAGTCCAGCAGGGGACTGGACTAGATGACTTCTCAAGGTCCCTTCCAGTTCTATGATTCTATGTAATGGGTTCAATGGCTTTAACATGCAGTCAGGGATAAGGCTCTCTTTGTGCTAGGCACTATAGGAAAAACAAAACAAAAATACAGTCCTTGTCCTAAGGAGTGTACAAATTAAGTATGACCTTATAGTCTGAGTACTAGAAGTTTGGATGAGGTTCTTATGTGAATGGAAAATGCTTTGAATAAAATCCGTATATCACTGGATGCTGAAATTCTAATATATTTCATTAAGAGCATCTGTGCAGTCATAGTGCCATTTAACATAACTGTGTATTTCCCCTTCCAACCTGTAACAGGAAAATAGCGGCAGGAAGTTCCAGTCTCACCTATTTCCAACTTAATCAAAGTAGAAAATGTCAAAAGCTAAAAATATAGGATTCAAAACCGGATCAATCCAACCCATACAACCCTAGACTATTCCAATCACATAAATAGTTTATCCCATAGCAAATAAAGGCTGGGAAATTACGGGGAAAAATGATTTTTTAAAAATTATGAATAGTGTAACATAATAAATGGTTTCAGAGTAACAGCCGTGTTAGTCTGTATTCGCAAAAAGAAAAGGAGTACTTGTGGCACCTTAGAGACTAACCAATTTATTTGAGCATAAGCTTTCGTGAGCTACAGCTCACTTCATCGGATGCATACTGTGGAAAGTGTAGAAGATCTTTTTATATACACACAAAGCATGAAAAAATACCTCCTCCCACCCCACTCTCCTGCTGGTAATACCTTATCTAAAGTGATCACTCTCCTTACAATGTGTATGATAATCAAGTTGGGCCATTTCCAGCACAAATCCAGGGTTTAACAAGAACGTCTGAGGAAGGAGTGGTGGTTTGGAAAACAAGGGGAAATAGGTTACCTTGCATAATGACTTAGCCACTCCCAGTCTCTATTAAAGCCTAAGTTAATTGTATCCAATTTGCAAATGAATTCCAATTCAGCAGTCTCTCGCTGGAGTCTGGATTTGAAGTTTTTCTGTTGTAATATCGCTACTTTCATGTCTGTAATCGTGTGACCAGAGAGATTGAAGTGTTCTCCGACTGGTTTATGAATGTTATAATTCTTGACATCTGATTTGTGTCCATTTATTCTTTTGCGTAGAGACTGTCCAGTTTGACCAATGTACATGGCAGAGGGGCATTGCTGGCACATGATGGCATATATCACACTGGTGGATGTGCAGGTGAACGAGCCTCTGATAGTGTGGCTGATGTGATTAGGCCCTATGATGGTGTCTCCTGAATAGATATGTGGGCACAGTTGGCAACGGGCTTTGTTGCAAGGATAGGTTCCTGGGTTACTGGTTCTGTTGTGTGGTATGTGGTTGCTGGTGAGTATTTGCTGCAGGTTGGGGGGCTGTCTGTAGGCAAGGACTGGCCTGTCTCCCAAGATTTGTGAGAGTGATGGGTCATCCTTCAGGATAGGTTGTAGATCCTCAATAATGCGTTGGAGGGGTTTTAGTTGGGGGCTGAAGGTGACGGCTAGTGGCGTTCTGTTATTTTCTTTGTTAGGCCTGTCCTGTAGTAGGTGACTTCTGGGAACTCTTCTGGCTCTATCAATCTGTTTCTTCACTTCCGCAGGTGGGTATTGTAGTTGTAAGAATGCTTGATAGAGATCTTGTAGGTGTTTGTCTCTGTCTGAGGGGTTGAAGCAAATGTGGTTGTATTGCAGAGCATGGCTGTAGACAATGGATCATGTGGTGTGGAGGCATGTAGGTAGGAATAGCGGTCAGTAGGTTTCTGGTATAGGGTGGTGTTTATGTGACCATCGTTTATTAGCACTGTAGTGTCCAGGAAGTGGATCTCTTGTGTGGACTGGTCCAGGCTGAGGTTGATGGTGGGATGGAAATTGTTGAAATCATGGTGGAATTCCTCAAGGGCTTCTTTTCAATGGGTCCAGATGATGAAGATGTCATCAATATAGCGCAAGTAGAGTAGGGGCGTTAGGGGACAAGAGCTGAGGAAGCGTTGTTCTAAGTCAGCCATAAAAATGTTGTCATACTGTGGGGCCATGCGGGTATCGATAGCAGTGCCGCTGATTTGAAGGTATACATTGTCCCCAAATGTGAAATAGTTATGGGTGAGGACAAAGTTCAGCCGCCGGTTTGCCGTGACATCATCGGGGATAGTGTTCCTGACGACTTGTAGTCCATCTTTGTGTGGAATGTTGGTGTAGAGGGCTTCTACACCATATGCGATCATGTGCCAGCAATGCCCCTCTGCTTTGTACATTGGTCAAACTGGACAGTCTCTACGCAAAAGAATAAATGGACACAAATCAGATGTCAAGAATTATAACATTCATAAACCAGTCAGAGAACACTTCAATCTCTCTGGTCACACGATTACAGACATGAAAGTAGCGATATTACAACAGAAAAACTTCAAATCCAGACTCCAGCGAGAGACTGCTGAATTGGAATTCATTTGCAAATTGGATACAAGTAACTTAGGTTTGAATAGAGACTGGGAGTGGCTAAGTCATTATGCAAGGTAACCTATTTCCCCTTGTTTTCCAACCCCACCCCCTTCCTCAGACATTCTTGTTAAACCCTGGATTTGTGCTGGAAATGGCCCACCTTGGTTATCATACACATTGTAAGGAGAGTGATCACTTTAGATAAGGTATTACCAGCAGGAGAGTGGGGTGGGGGGAGGTATTTTTTCATGCTTTGTGTGTATAAAAAGATCTTCTACACTTTCCACAGTATGCATCCGATGAAGTGAGCTATAGCTCACGAAAGCTTATGCTCAAATAAATTGGTTAGTCTCTAAGGTGCCACAAGTACTCCTTTTCTTTATAATAAATGGTGTTAGTTTAGTTATGCCAGATCATCCCATGATTGAACCAACACTCAGACACTATTATTAACATATTTTGGGGGATTCTCTGAATCAGTGATATAAAATGTAGAGGTTGTGAGAAAGTAATAACATTTGTAAACAAAAGCAAAAAAATCCTGCACAATTATCTCCTTTAGTTTATGTTTGAAAGATTACATTTTTAGAGTCTTAGATGGGCTTGATTCAAAGCCTTTCCCTATCATTTTTAACCTTTAAAGAAGCACATAATATATGATGGTTCTGGAAAATTGCAAGATCTTTATTTGCATTTACAAGGATTCAAATGATAAAAACTCTTCTGAGTAACAGGAAAGAGGATTATTGGGTTGCAATAATCCGAGAAAGGATCTTCCTAAAATCTTTGCAGATTATCCTATCTAACAAACTCCTATTTAGGGCCTGACTCTGCTCTCAGACTACATCAGTTGCACTCCAGAGGAGCTCTATTGACTTTTTCCAGCTTTCTGTCAGTGTAGGTGAAAGCAGCATCTGGCCCTTCATAAAAGCCCAATATTTCAATTTCTTTGGATTTTTAGAAATTTTGTAGTAGGCGACATATGGCAAGCTTCTGCTTATTTTTAAAACAAGAGGATGACGGAGCTGGTTAGTTACAAATGTAAATGTGAAACTAATAGCAAAATTTACACCTAAAAGGAACAAAACCATCAGTGGACAAACACAAAAACTCTCTGGATTTTGTTTCATGAAAAGTCACTCCACATTTTTTTTTTTTAATTTTAAGGCCAGATTCTCATACTCTTATTCAGAATGAGTGGCAATTTACACTGTGAGTGGACTCATGATTCGAAGAGTGTTGATACATTTAATCAGATTTATACTAAATCATAATGTTTGTTTTAAAAAGACAAAGAACTTAAGAAAAAATTTTGGGGCTAGATCCTCAGATGGTGTACATCAGCCTCACTTTACTGAAGTCAATAGATCTATCCCAGTTTATGCTAGCTGGGGATTTAGTTCCCTGGATTTAAATTAAATTGCCTTGACAAAATACACTGTCAACAATGGGGGTAACTGGAAAACATTTTGCATTATGTTTGTTTGGGGGGAAATTAGTTTTTGCCAGTGTAGTAAATGGCAGTTATTTGGGGCCAAGGATCATACTCTTCCATGCTGAATTTTATAGTAAATGGTTGGTTTAGATATGGATATGTTCTTTTCCTTTTATTTTTAATGTTTGCAGAGGATCATGTTATAATAATATTTGTCACACTGTAATAAGTCTATGCCTTTTTCAGGCAACTCAATGCAACAGATCTCAAAAAACAGCTACCGTTAACATTGCTAACATGTTGCCTTTCTTTAAAAGCCGAGCCATGGGCCATCTAGGGAATTACACCCAGCATGACTCACTGTGGTTCAGCTGAAAATGAGAGTATCTAATTAAACAGACAAAACTGCGATGTTTGGATAAATGCGCCCTTCCAGGGTCAAACGATCTAAGTTTATGGAAGGAAAAGTGTGCCTCTCTAACCTGCTACAGGTCTCTGAAACTATTAATAAAAGATGAATGGAAACAAAACAGATTATTAAGAAAAATAAGTTGCCACAGGGTTAGGGGCCAAGGTTTGTCATGGATTAAAAAATTGTGATAGGAAAGATTTGTAGATAAAAGCATTTCCACTGAGCAGAAAGGAGTGCAGTGTTCCAGAGATCAGCAAGGGTGAAACCTGTTATTTAAAAAAATACTTTTATATTTAAGAATCACCTCAGCATTGAAAGGAGGTGGTATGCCCACTTCCCAGCTGTTCGTCTCAGCTTACATCCATGAGTGCAAATATGCTTCTGTTCACAGAAGCAGCAAGATGCCTGGATATTTAAATTAATATTGTGCTTAACATGGGAACCTTTTAGAAAAGGTAAATAAGATACAGAGGTGGTGGCAGCATTGTAATAAATGTGAGATTGTAATAAACATCAGATCGAGTTAGACACTTTGGGGAACTGGGCAGCACAAAGGTAAATAAGATTTAACTTGTCTGTGTTTAAGGTCATGTGTACTGACAAATATAGTCAAAACATCTCAGATATGTAGAGGAAAAAGATGCAGGAGTTTTCATGGATAGTTCAAATATTATGTGAAGGCAGCATACAGCAGCAATATGAAAAGCAAATAAACAGAATGATGGGGCGCATCTGAAAACATCATAAAAACAAAATATATATGGGCAGATTCTGTGACACTGTGTCTCCTGAGACGTAACACAGAAGCAACATGCCAGGTGGAAAGGAGATGGGGGTGGGGGAGCAGAGGCCCCAAGGTGACTTTAAGTCACCTTTGTGTCCTCTCACTTTTGGACTGCTGCATGAGAGAGTCTCTGGCACAAATCAGAGCCGCTACTTACAACAAACTAAAAATGGCTGTGTAATAGACCAGAAGCTCCACAGAGCTCTGAGCACCATGGACACTGCCTCCTCCGACCTGCCTTCCTCACAGATCTCTTACACTGTGGCCAGCAAGGAGGGTAGTGTAGGGTTGATTATGCTGGCCCTATGCTCTTCCTGCACTGGGGAACTCTCCCCTGACCCATGATGGCTCCAGCAATATCACTATGTGTTGCCAAAGCTGCATATACATGACAGAGCAGATACCAGAACTGGCCCTGGAGTGTGTTACATAGATATAATGATCAGTGGTACTTTCTACTTTCATATTTAGTTTTAGTCATGCCATGTAAAGAAATATGTAGTAGGGCAGATTAAAAATGGCCCAGAGAAAGGATATGAAGGTTAAAGGTATGGTAGTACTTGAGCAGGATGGCAGCTTGAAAAACAGTAGTATTTAGCTTGAAAAGAGGGCACCTTTTGTTAGCAGGAAAAAAATCCTGTCTCATTATCTATGTTATGCTAGAACTCTGTCTCTCATACATTTTGCTCTGTTGTTCATTCCGAACACAAATTTGAACATAAGCTAAATTGCAGCACTCTGAAGGTATTTGTAATCTCTCTTTCCTCACTCAGTCATCAAATAAGATTCAACTGAAGTTGTCCACACCAACCCATAGCAGTTTTACATTTCTATAAGTAAATTAAAAGAAAATAGTTAGTTGACAAGTAAATCTTCATTCTGCATAGTTAAAGTCCCTGTTATGTTTTATGTATAACAAAATGTAGGTTTATGTTATGTTTATGTATAACATGTAGGTGTGAAGACCTCTGGTTTTTATGCACAGCCCACCTTGTGGAAACTCACTCAGCCAGATATTCCTTCTGGGACTCTTGGGATATTTACACAATATGAGCAAGTAGTTCTTACATCCTTTAAAGGCTGCACTCTTCACTCACCCGACCCTGTGTTTACAGACCTACATAGACCAATTTATTTATATAGCTATTCCTGATGAACTCGGCATTGTGGTCTGATCTGTACTCACCCCATTCCACCCAGGATGGCTAGTACTTGGGTTGGCACTGTTCAACAAGTGGCACTCACCACCAGAGTACCCCTCATGCCAGGACACCATATTGCATGGGTTCTTTTACTCTAGCACCCCTACTGCATGTTCTGGTTCTGTAGCAGTCTGCACCTTCCATGGCCCAGTTCTTCTGCCAGATCACCTTTCAAGTTCATTCCCCTTCTAGGTACAGAAAAGGCCAAATAGAAATAAAGTCTAATGGCCTTTATGCCAGGCCTCTGGCCCCCCTCTGGGACTATTCAGTCTTTCCCTCTTTCAGTCCTGAGGCTTCTACTGTCCACTCTTGCTGGGGAAGGAACCCGGGCCCACCCTCTCCTCCGGCTTCCAGCCCAGGGACCTGGGATAGCCAGCTAAGGGCAGCTCCTTACAATCCCATGTCACTTCCCTGAGTTGCTCCTACCTTATCCTTGTTCATCAGCATCTCTCACAGGGCTGTGGACTCCACTATACCCACTCTGGGGTTCTGTTTCTTTGTACAGCTTCTTTCTAGCCAGCTACTGAGGCGCTTCCTCCAGGCCCCACGCAGCCTCTAGCAGCAGACCTTCTCTGCCTGAGCTGCTGCCTTTTATGCTAGCTGTTGCTAATTGGCTGCTTAGTCACAGCTGGAAAAGTAATTGCTCCATCTTTTAACTCTTTCCTGGCTCTCACACTGTGGGGTCCATCACACACCTCCCCCATTGAGTCCTGAATATTACAAAGCTGTCAAGCTAAGGAGCCATGTATTCTGCATGGGGTCACAAGACATTGTCCATTAGGCACTAAAAGGTTGCAGTGGCACCATGAAGTTCAAAGGGTCTGTCCCTAAATTTGAAGAGACCCCAAGCAGTGAAGCCACAGTGGCAGCACCAGTGTGGGGGAAGTAGCGGGTCTGAAAAGGACTCAACAGTCTCAGGTCGGGTTTGGGTTGGCTGTGCCTCGTTCAGGTCGGGGTCAGGCTTTAAAAATAGGCCTGAGCAAACCTCTTGCCTGCAGCTTCCATGGCTTCGCCCTCCAGCCAGGTCAGTTTTCAAGTTCAGTCTCCTTCCCGCGATATCAGAAAAGTCTAAGAAAGAAAACCCTAATGGCCTTTATGCCAGGCCTTTGCCTCCGCCCCCCGGGGGCTATTCAGGCTTTCCCTCTTTTGGTCCCGAGGCTTGTCCTGTCCCCTCTTGCTAGGGAAGGGGAAAGGACACAGGCCCACTCTTTCATCTGGCTTTCAGCCCAGGGACCATATGTTTGGCAGCTAAAGGAGATTGTTTACAATCCCATACTCCCATACTGGTTCCCTGAGCTGCTCTGACCATTTCCCAGTTTGTCAGCATCTACCACAGAGCTGGAGATCCGTCTCCTTGTGAGGCTTTTTCTTAGCCCATAATTGAGGACCTTCCTCAGGGCCACTCCTCCATGCCTGCAGCCCTTCTCTGCCTGAGCTTCAGCCTTTTACGCCAGCTGTTGCTAACTGGACCCTTAGGGTAGGTCTTCCCTGTAATTAGAAACTGCAGTTGGCCCGCATCAGCTAACTCAGCCTTGTGGGGCTCGGGCTAAGGGGCAGTTTAACTGCACTGTACACATTTGGGCTTGGGCTGGAGCTCAAGTTCTAGGACCCTGCGAGGTGGGAGGGTCCCAGAGCTCGGGCTGCAGCTTGAGTCCAAATGTCTACACGGCAACTAAACAGCCCCTTAGCATGATCCCCAGGATCCCAAGTCAGCTGGCACAGACTAGAGCAGGTTGTCTAGTTGCAGTGTAGACATACCCTTTGTGGCAGCAGCAGGAGTCATTGGTCGGTCTATTAACTCTTTCATGCCTGTCAAAGTGTGAAGCCTATATACCCCAACACTCACAGACAAGGAGTGTTGCATCCAGGGAGTACAAGTACTATAATTGCAGCTGCTACCCTGAGTAGAGTTACAAAGTTAGAAAAGACTCTTTGCACCTTTCTGCCCATTGGCCCCGATTCAGGAAAACGTTGCTAAACTGTTGAGAACATGCTTTGAACTGTTTTCCTGAATAGGGATGGACTTAGGCATGTGCTTAAATGTTTTCTTCAAGCTGGACCTCAGCCTTCATCTATCCCCAAACACATAAACACTCATACAAGTAGTCCACATATTCCACTATATGAAACCTATCAAACCACCCACAAAACATGTTAATTCTCTCAAAATTAACTATAACTCTTCTGTGTAATCACAGTAGTGAAGTTACAAGATAACAGATCAGATGTTGGGGGAGTTTGTGCTTTTAGTTTTATTTTCCACTTTCAATAGCCTCAAATTTCACGAGAACAATAATGTTCCAATATGAAGGTAAGTGAAAGTTAAACAGCTTAGTCCAGACTATTACAGTGGCATTTTCAAAGGCAGTGAAGTCATGGAGCAGAGTTAGGCCAAGGCTAAATGCTTTTGAAAATCCCACAATACAATGTTAATTAGGTAGTTTACTTTACAGTAAGGCTTCAGTCCTCAATCCCAGTGAAGTCAGTGGCAAAACTCCTATTCCTTTCAAAAGGCACATGAATGGGTCTTAAACATGCAGAGCCTTACTTTACCATAACACATCAGACCCCCATAAATGGCCCTGCTTTACATTTTTCATTATTCATCCATTTGTACTTGCAGTTTCTAATACTATTGTTTATTTCCAAAGGGGAAACATGGCATGTTCTTGATTACCATTTGCATACCAGGACATTCTTTATGAAGTTCATAAAAGACAAAGGCAACAGAATTTAAGAGCAAAAAACCCTGACTTTCATTTTTATTTGGATCCCAGAGAATTCATTTTGACACATCTGCCTGAAGCATATCTTTTGCAAATACAAAAATGGAAAACATTAAGTTTTCCTAAATAAGGTTTCCTACTGGAGGCTGAACTTCTTTGCAAAGCATGGCAAGAAATGAGGCCCGCTGTTCAGCACTATTAAGCAGTGAGTCTCTGCTCTCCTAAACATCAAACATACTGGGCACAGGAGCCAATACTATACTTTAAATGGAGTCTCGATTCTTTTCAGGTGGCTTCATCTTTTCCGGGACTAATTCATAACTGAACTGATTGTTGTTGTTGTTGTTAAAATATATCCAGATTCATTCCTTTGTAGAAGCTATAGGTGGCATAATATTGATTATGCTTGATCCTGCTCCCTTTTGCAGAGCAAGGTGCCAAAAGGCTCAGGAAAAAGATGGAGGCCCTATGGAGCACAGCCATCTTATTCTGGATAGTTATCTGCACCAACCTAATGGCAGTGGGAAATCCTTGCCTAGTATAGAGCCAGATATTGACTCTACAAAACCCCTCTTGGCTTAGGTGACTGTTACAGGTTGGTGCAATTTACAGCAGACCTGAGATTGCTCTAAATCAGCCTCAGAGCTGAACTGGCTCCTCGCTGTCCCCAAAATAGGGAAGATGTGGAAAAGGAAGGTGACATAAAGCTACTTTTTCACCCCAACCTTTAGGACCCTGACTACAGTTCTGGAAAACCAGAGGACGGAGCCCTCGAAGTAAAATATTTCCTCAATTGTAGAAGTAGGTCAGCTAGCTTTCAAGGTTATCCTCAGCCTTTTAAGCTCCAGACCATTAAGTTGAATATCCAAAAGGACAGGTCCTTTCTTCAAGAGATCCTCGTAAATAAAGATTCACCATGGACTAAAGACTGATGCTCTCAACAACTGAAAGAACCCAGGATGCCATAGTTTGTAAAGGATGGCTATGTTCTTCAAGCCTTCCCTTGCTAGAATGGGGAAGTTTGGAAAGGTGTGTGGACATGTGTTTGACCAAAGATAAGAGAAAACTACAGTTCTCCAGGGTTGACTCTTCCAGTGACTGGAGCAAGGCTGTTGAATTTAGTTGTTGCCCCGAGCAGCAACAAGATTATCTTGTGAAAGGAACTACATCTTTGATATATGAATGAATGTTTTTCAAATGATTCTTCAGGTAAAATAGCCCCACAACCATGGAACAAACTCCCACAGGAAATCAAAATGAGTCCAAATAGCATCACTGTTAGTGTGCCTCAAGGCATAGCTTTCTGAACTAACATTAACCCAATCAACTATGGCATAGGAGACCCAGCACAGAAAGAATCAACCACTTAGTGCTGAGAGGGGAATACCTGAAAGGCTCCCAACAGGGGAGAGCCAGGAAAGCCTATAACTGTCTCTGTAACAAAGGCAACAAAAAGGGATTCAGACTGAACCACTTCCTGCATACACGGGGAGTCTCAACTCCAAATTTCTTCAGACTTCTCCCTCCATCTGCTACATTGATTCTCAAGAGCTATTAGTTTTTTCTGGATTGGTGGTTGCTTTGATGTATGAAAAATGAGAATTAAAAATTATTTAAACTGCTTCATATACAGATTTTGGTGAACACTGATTCCCTTGCTGGTGATGCTATTCAATGGATAAAAACATACATACGGTATAACCCAACTCTGGCTGATATCCACTGTAACTTTAAAAATATACAAATAACATATAAATCTGTTTTAGAGGGTTTGTTTGTTTGTTTGTTTACTTTCTACAGCTGTTTGAAGACCGTGAAAGAACCACCCAAGCTAGGATACCAGATAAAGATATCCTTGTTGCATTTTTTTTCTTCTGCTACAAGTATAAGGTTAAAGGTTGCTAAAGGTAGCAACCCATAAATGGCAATACTCTTATCAATATAAGTGTGTGTTTGTACATCCAGGAAGCTTCAGCCGCATTAAAAATATCAAATTACAATGAAGCACAATATGGAAAAAATATAATATCCTTTTGCTGTCTCTTTAGAGCTTCCAGATTTGGTACATATTCTCAATTAAACTTAAGAAAAGGTTCTATTCAAATCTCTCAAGGGATTTGTGCACACCCTGTAGATCTGCCAACAATAAGGTATTTATTACTCATGTCTGCCTATGGAGAACTACAAAATATCAACTTTGCAGCGCTAATGATCTATTTTAATGGATTTTAAAATATTTTGTATCTTACTAAACGTGAATTTTGTTCACCTAATGCAATATAAACTTTGCATCTCGCATAGTAAAAGACGTGTTTCCCCTGAGCATTTTATACAATACCTTAAATAGTAAAATACTATTGTTACTACACAGGCCAGCAAAACACCATGGGTTTATCTCTATTTAGGTTAATTACACACACTGTATTTTATCACCCATTCAAACAGGCAGCATTCTTTGCGGCAACAAGAGATGTAATATTTGCAATATGCCCATAGTCTCTGTACAATATTTAAGCCATATATTAAGTTTACAACATTATATGAGCTAAGCATAAGTTCTTGGCACTGTACTCACTATGCACTAAAATCATCTTGAATTAGTGAAACACTTTTCAAACCATAGCTTCTTGAACTTTTTTGAGACAAACCAACAAAACTCTTCCTTTTGCTAAACTTCAGTGTTGTATGATCAGTTGTCATATGTACATTCCTGGATGGACTATGTAAAGTATATTTGTGTCTGCCACGTATTTATTCCCTCAAGGTGCTGAGCTACAGAGGATGCACCTTTAGCTCATTTGACATAAACCTTTGATTTTCGAGCTGAAAGTCATTACATATTATTGTCCTGTTTGATAGCCCTGAATGGCAAGTGGAATCTTGAAAACGACACTGACGAATTCCCTGAGCTGGTCATTTCCAGTAATTTTAACATGCAGGTGGGATTTCCCTAGCCAAATGAACATCATTCAGCCAAGTAAGAATTTTTAATTAGTGGCATAAGACTGAAAGCTACTTCCCTGATTTTAGGTAAGGTGATGATTTAGTCGCAGCCCGTGACCTGTATATGACTTATATTAAAAACACCCACGATTAATTCTTGGAGGGGTGCACTGGGGCCACTGTGGGGGGCTTCGGGAGGGAGTGTGCTGATGGGGGGGGTGCGCCGAGGGCCAGCCCGGGAGTGGTTGGGCAAGGAAACTGGGACCTGCGAGGGAATGGAGGCTGGGAGTCAGTGGGGGCTGAGAAACAGGAGGCTGGCAGGGAAACAGTGAAATCTTCTGAGGCATTACAGGACTGAGGATACCCGGACTGGCCAGACAAGGAGACTGGGACAAGGAACCCAACGTTACAGGAAGCAGTGAGAAGGTAAACAGATTTGACCAGGAGCTGGGTTGTGGAGAGAATTGGGATTGGCTGTGCAGAGACTGGGACAAGGGGCCGGGTTAGGAGGGAGGCTGGGTCCGGATGCTGGGGAGGAGTGAATACCATCTGGTCTTGGTGACTTATTACTGTTTAATGTATCAAGATGTTCCAAATCATCGCTACAGGCACCTCAATCTGGGTTAGTTAGTCTTTAGTGTGTAATATATATATATATATATAGTACTCCTTTAATTAAAAAGAATTATCATTAGAAGCAAAATCATTACTAGAGTTCTGACAGGAGTACTAAAACTCAACCACTTACAAATGAATGTTACCTAAGACAACTCAGTGGACATTTGTAGAGTTTGTGCTATTGAGGGCAAAAATAGACCAAAAAATAGACCCTGCAAACAAATTAAGACAAGTATCTGACACCGTCAAACTAATTCCGTTTAAAGACACCGCCAGAGGATACTTCTAGTGTATCATGAGTGGAATCCGTGGATACGCTAGATTTTTGATTTATAAGCATAGGTTTTAAGGTCCAATAGGCATAGGGAAGAAAAAATTTGGAATAATGCATATAATCAGTGAACATTGGAAGGCAACACCTTGCAAATAAATGCTCGGGTAATTAGGTTGGGAGATTTAATGATAAATTGACAGCTATAATTTGCATTCATAATTAATCAAATCCTTTCCAAAAATACTCTTTGGTTTCATTTCTATTATAGTTAGAAGCTGTCATTAGAAATATTCATGGTTTTGTGTAAACAGTGATGTTCCAGGATGCACACTTGTTGTACATGTGCTGTTACAAATATGTTGGTGCAACAGCTATGAACATTTTTGTAATGAACGCAGGTGAAATTTACCTGTTCTCAGGCATACTTCTGAAACTTGGATATGCCCAAGTTTGTGAAGATGTTTGTGATCCTTTTAGGTAAAAGTAGGCTGAATTTCAGACTAATTCTCTCCCTCTTCATCTTCACAGGGCCAGGAAGGGATTTATTGTTTCAAGTAGAGACCATAGTAGATTCAGCAGTTTCATATACCTTCAGTTCCAAAACACAGTTTAGGCTGAGTGAAACTTTGGAGGAAATGTTGGGAATAGGAAAAACTCACAGGAGATGGCTATAAGTGAGCACAAAGATTAAATGACCCTTTCAGTCCCATAAATATGCCTCTTTTCATAAAGGGCCACATCACCCGCTTGCACAGAAATGTTCACATGGGCAGAGAGAGCAGAACATACAGTTAATCTTGCAGTCTTCTAAAAAGAGTTCCCTGAAAGGTTTTTGCTCACTTGGAGCTGGCTAAGGTGAGGTCTCACATCTCTTATGGAGCCTGGAAATCTAACTATGAGGGACCCCCTTAGAATCTGCAGGAGTTGTAATGCCAGTGACCAGTTCCCCCTGAGCCTGAGTAACAGATCTGGTGAGGACTTAACAGGAGTAAGTACCAAAAGCAGCATTTATGCCAGCTAGAATATCCACTGGATGAACAAGGAATGGTAATGTTGTCTAGCAACTACTATACTCTTTCATCTTCACCCCCAAAACCCAGCAAAGCTACTTCCATGTCAAGCCTCAGAGGAAGTCATTTATTAGGTAGCAATGGGGACAGAGATGGTGCCATAGATGTGGCATTCCTCTGTTATAGATGGGGAGGGTGAGTTGTGCCTACATAGCATCTGTCTATCTTAGCATCACAGGGCCAGATTTTCAAAAGAACTCAGGGCCACAGTTCCAAATGCTCGGCACCTACAATTGGGCCAGATTTTCAAAAGTGCTCAGTACCCAACAGCTCCCATTGTGATGGTAACAGACAGATTTTCACCCAATATGTTGAGCTCTTTGGAAAATCTGTCCACTTATTTTGGTTGCTACATGGAAATTGAGCCATTCTGAAAATCTGGTTTTGATTATAGGTGCTGGATTCTTTTAAAATCTGAAACTAAGTGAAATAGTGGAAGGGATACTCTTGCCCAATGTTCCCAGCATGCATTTAGCCCACAGAAGACAGATCCCACCCAAGCTGGGAAAACTTCGGAAACAACTTTAATTTTGAAAAAATTAGATGCTTTGTTTTCATGAGATACATGTTACAAATGGCAAAAACATAAAGAGACTGAATGGTCTCTGGTAAAACCTAAATTAGGAAAAAAGGTCATTCTAGTTTTTTAGTGCCATGTCCATTACAGTAAATAACTTGCAATAACTGAAATAACAATTTCATCAAGGAAAGGTATGTTTCATGGTAGACTGTAGACATTTAAAGGTAAGCAGGAGAAAAAATACGGTGTGATACACAAAATAAAACACTGAAATTCTTAATTATACTTAAATACCAGTGAAAACACATCACTGTCAGCTGCAAAACAGATCTCTTCCAAATGGTGCCAGCCAAATATTGAGTATAAACTTAAGATGATTCAAGTAACACTAAATATAAGATCTACTTGTCAATTCTGTACATTTTCTACACCATCTGTGTTGCTGTATATTATCTCCCAAAGTTCATTGCTGTACCTTGTAATATTTATTAAGCAAAGGGAACGAGAAGTCTCCTTAAGGATCTGATGCACAGCACAGTGAAGTCATTCCATTGACTTCCACAGGCTTTGAATCAAGTGCTACATTACGAAGATTGAGAACTAATGTGCATAACAGAAACTTCTCGTAACTGAAATGTCAATATAGATGGACAAACTACAAAGGAAAGAGGGAGAACAGAAGGAAGAGGTGGATGAGCAGCTCTATATAGTAATGGTGTTTACAAAGCAAGGAAGTGAACATCTGAAGTCAGTGGAGAGCTATTAATTTGCTCAGAATTAAGCATGTGCTTGGTTGCTTTGCTGGGCTGGGGGCAGAGTGCTATAGAAACATGGGGACCTTCCTGTTATAAAGAAGATGGTGATCAATTGTTCTCCATGTCTGCTGAAGGTAGGACAGGAACTAATGGGCTTACTCTGCAGCAGGGGAGATTTAGGTGAGATATTAGGGAAAACATACTAACTATAAAGGTAATTTAGTTCTGGAATAGGCTTCCAAGGGACGTTGTAAAATCCCCATCCTTAAAGGTTTCTAAGAAGGGATGGTCTAGGTTTATTTGGTCCTGCCTTGGTGCAGAAGGATGGACTCTCAAGGTCCCTTTCAGTCCTATATGTCTATGATTCCATGCTTCTGTAGAGGGTAGGTCAAGTTTACCACTGAGTATGGGCTTTACAATATTTGTTGATGGGTTGTTGTGGTTTTTTTAATTTTATTTCTGTGTAGTTGTTAGAAATGATTAGCTCACAAGATAAAACAAATACTTTCCATTTTTAGAGACCAAGGTCAGTGACAAGTACTAAATGGTTACAATGAGAGGTCTGCCAATAGATCAGTTAAGTAATGCTAAGCAGGCATAAGTAGCAGAGAAAGACCCTTTTGAAAAGATACCAGATGAAGTTCAGAAAGAAAAGGGTAGAGTGAGGTCAGTAATCAAGGAGTTGTGAACGTTTCTGGAGAACTGTCCCTTCCCTTTGGGGTTGACTCTGATTTGTCCTGCTTAAAAGTAGGGCAGGGATGGAAGTGGCTCCCTGCTGATTTCATAGAGCATTGTCCTCTTGGTTAATTAATATTACAAAGTAGAATCACAATAATACAAGGACTTTCTGTAAATCAGACATTTTACACTAGAGGAGACTCAGAAAATCTACAGTACCCCATTGTTGAGTTATAATTTCAGTAGGACTTTTAGTTAAATTTTTATTCTCTTTCAGTCCAGCCATAATCAACATATCTTCAGAATTTCTGTAACATCCATTGCTGGAGTATCCACGCATGGAAAAAAGAACATTATATCTGCAAATTGATAATCTAAAGAAGACTGTATAGTGGATTGTGCTCTTCCAAGATTCTTGGAAGCCCTGCTTCAGTTTTATTTGGTTAGTTTATTGGTCATCTTGCCTAAAGTTATTGTGGGCAAGTTTTAGCAGATAGGTGGGTCTTAAAGCACATTCTAATGAAGGTCAGACTTTGTCTAATTCTAATCACCTGTTAGCGTTTTTCACTGTCAAACTCCCTCAGCAACCTTATTGCCAATTCTTAAAGGCCTCATCCTGTTAACTGCATTGCCCCAAGGAAGCACAAATGTCTTGGTAGGTCATAGATGGGGAAACAAACTCTTAGATATTCCTAAGACTGAGACAAAAGCCTTGAATTGGCACTGGACGTTACTTGGAGCTAATGGAAGGCAGAGAGCATTGGAATGATGTGCTCAGAGTGGCTCATCTTGCTAAAGAGCCAGACTTGTCCTGCGCAATCGGGAGTCTCTGTGTTGTTGCTGCAAAAATGCTGTAGGGACATGAAAGAACTATGAATCACTGAGATTATCTTCAACTGAGAGGGGAGACAACTCCTAGCAAGCTGAAGATGGAAGGCATTTCTTGCCACTGTCACTATATGGTCATCCAAGCTTACTTATGACAGAAGCAGAACCTTAGAACTTCAAACCACTGTGACAAATGAGGGGCAGACCACCTTGAAACATTTCCCACTCCCCACCAGCATCTCTCTGGTCTGTCTTTTGTGAAATCTTTGTGAGGGTGCTTGTTGCATCACTTCGAAAGTAGATATAAAGCTGGATGTCATCAATGTATTGTGGCATCTCAACCACACTAAGTGCTCTCATAGATGACAGAAGAGAAGGAAGAACAGGATAGAGAGACTGTGTGAGTGAGGGTTAGTTTCCCCTCATCATTCTCTAGGTCCTTTTTGAGAGGAATGAAACAAAAAATTGTTCTTCATTTTCTCCAGCTCTGCCATATAAGGGGTTAGGTCATTAACACTTTCTAATCTATTGTGTTGAAAACTGTTAAAATTTTGAGTGAATAAGCTCTTACCCTCATACTTGGGCTCCTGTGTTCTTGTGTTTGGCACTAATTTAAATAGCCTTTTTGCAGAAGGTTTGCCATCATCTGCATCTTTTTAACTCCCTTCAGAATTTTATATTCACTGGTGAGTTTTTTTCTAAGCTACTATCTTCCAAAGAGTAGTGTCTCTAAGCTTTTTGAATGCTTAAAGATCCTCTAGTGGATGTGTGATGTCAGCTGCCTTTTGATACATAATATTTCCATAATATCCTTTCCAAAATGAGCAGGAAAGTGTACAGATTTCCAAATGTGCTTTCACTCATCCTGTATACAGAACAAAAATAATTTCCTCTGTCTTCTATTTTATACCTCAGGTTATATATCAGTGTTTTCTTTTATTTTATTACCGCTATTTAGCTCTGTGCCAAAGATTTGAGAGTTTTACTCTGTCCAGATACCTTTCTTGCTAGTACTGTGAACCACAGCTCTTCCTCTCACTTTTATTTACTTTTTATTCTAGTGTCTGTATATTTGTCTATATTCTGTTACACACTGTAGGGCATTTATTTTCTCTTATTTCTACTTTATACAAGTTATTCTTAACTGTATCACACTTTCTATTTACAGTGCTTCTCTATCCCAGTTTTGCAAAACCAAAACATTTTGTCATCACTCAAAATATTCCTTCTTTCAGGAGAGTCAGGTGTAAAGTGAACAAAATCAGTACTAACACTGTTACCACAAAGGGGGTGCTGCTATGTACAGACATGCAGTTGTCATCTTCGGCACAGTGAACATTGATGCACATAAAGTGAATATTGATTTTTTTCCACCAGGTTTGTGAAAAAGGTGGTGGTGGTGGTGGGAAATCATTGTTTCTGCTTCCAAGTGCTGTGCAAAACTTCCCAGATCTACGCAGGGTACAGTCAGGGTTAAAATAAAGGGTAATGGGGAAAGCATCTCTTGGCAGAGATGGGGGTTTCTCCAATTTTCTGAAACCTTCAAACAAACTTGGTCCAGACGACAGCTGAAGACTAAAGTTGTTTTTATTTTATCTAAATCAGTCCATCTATAACTGTCTCTAGGAATGCTAACATCCTAACAGAGCTTCTTTACAAAACTGACTGAAAATTAGAACCGGACTAATGCACATATGATTCTGACAGGTGTGTCTGGAGAGGAAAGAAACTATTGGCACCATCCCCTGAAAGAGTTGCCAGTAAAAAGCCAGATCTGGATCCTTTAGCATGATGGGTTGAGAGCTACAGGGGTTTCCCCAGCTAATCTAATCCTATGGACCCTTAGTCTACATATAATTTGCATATACACAGTTATTGGCCCCATCTCTCAGGAAGGACCACAAAATGGTAGGTGAATAGTCCAAGACCTGTAATCATGCTGTTCAATCCGCTCTTTCCATAGATTTTGAAGTAAAAAGTAGTGAATATTTTTTTAAATTCTAATTCGCAGTAAATACTTGGCCAATTGGCCCTAGTACATTTACAGTAAGTATACTTTTACAGTCAAAATACCGTATAATAAAATCCTTGTCTGCCTCAAACATCCACCCACCAGTAAATAACAATCCAAAGAATACTCTTCAAATCCTGCCCAAAAAATCTTCAACCTCCTATGAAGTGATTACATTAGTGGCATGCTAAGCCCAGCTTTGTTGCTAGGAAGGAACTCCTTCAGCGAAGGAAACTTCTCTACAAGAGGAGGAGAAACAGAGGGGGTGATTAAATGTAAGGGATGCTGATTGTGCTGTACACACTGTGCACAACACACTTCAAATGGTGACTAACTGCCAATAGACATAAAAGTGATTGTCAGTTAGATTTAGTTACTTTCACTTTTCTGCAGCCAGAACGGAAGGCTGAAAAAAGTTCCAGGATAGTCTTTTTAATGTGGGTCAGAATTTACAAAACCTGGCCACAGTAGTAGCTGTGTCTAACCCCTGGTACAGAAAGAATGCTGTGTTTCTCAAAGGTTTTGATGTACCAGGCCTAAGAAAGACAACAACTCACGTACAATGGATGAAGATTTGTAATATCAAATAAAAATGGCCTCTCTCCACAAACTATCAAGAGCAGAATCTCTGTAGGCTTTCCTAGGCACAAATGCTTCCATGGAAATAATTGCCAGCAAAGATTAATATGAGAGGACAACAAAAGCAAAATACAAGTAAACACAAGAACGGGTATGTTGCTGTTTAGAAGTCATTTGGACTACTGCTGTGAATCCTGTGAATGGGCTCTTGGAAAAATAAACATAGCCTTAAGAGCAAACTTTATAACAAACAATTCTGCAGAAAAATGGATACAGTACCAAAGGCCTAAAACATTTATCCCTGCATCTACCTTAATGTATCTCATTAAATCAAACAGATTGATTGTACAGGGTGTATTGGAGTGCTTCAGCTCCTTCGTGCTATGTTTTTGTACTTTTGTATTTCAGATAAGTTCTCTCCACCAGCACTTTGGACACTTGCACAGCCCCAGAGAGGTATTTGCACTTCTTTATAAAAATACTAAAACTGTTAGCACTAAATATTGTTTAAAAAGTAAACACACACACTAAAGATGGTACAAGAAGCTCTGTGGATTTTGAATTGTTTTAAGAATTGTACAAAACTAGGTGTTTTTATGTTTGTAAAACTGTATACAGTCACGAAATGGAGTGTGAATCTAAATTTTAAAAGTTTTTAATTATCCAATGAAAATATGAAGCCTCTAATAAAAACGTGTCTTAAGAACATAAGAATGGCCCTACTGGGTCAGACCAAAGGTCCATCTAGCCCAGTATCCTGTCTTCCAACAGTGGCCAGTGCCAGGTGCCCCAAAGGGAATGAACAGTCAACTGTAGATTCCAAATCATCTTTTGAGTTCTTTGCAACTTACAGTGGACATTGGCTGAGTTTTGGACATTGCTCTGATAGGATGTGCTGCCACCAACTCAGAAAGGGTAGTGATAGGACTGAATGTAAAGATTCCTGACAGCCTCTAACAGAAGGATATTGGACTCCCTGGTTGCTAAACCCTTCCAAGGACTACAGAGAGGGAATGTTCTCCCAGATTTCCATCCAGTAGAACAAAATTAAAAGAGAGAGAGGATTGCTAGTATTTTATAAGGTTTTCTGTAGATCTACTCAAAGAGGTTTTAAATGAGTTCATAGAACCATAGAATATCAGGGTTGGAAGAGACCTCAGGAGGTCATCTAGTCCAACCCCCTGCTCAAACCAGGATCAATCCCCAATTTTTGCCCCAGATCCCTAAATGGCCCCCTCAGGGATTGAACTCAAAACCCTGGGTTTAGCAGGCCAACACTCAAACCACTGAGCTATCCCTCCCCCTCTGTGGAGTGAAATGAGCCCATTGATTTTACTGTGAAATAGAATATCTACTCTCATAACAATAATTTGTATATTGTCCTACATACAAATGTGTTTCCTTGGCTAACACTGTAAATAGTGTTCCTGCTTTTTTTTGTACACCTAGTATGTTAGCATAAAGTAATAAATATTTCTATTCACCTTACCCTTGTGTCTGATTATTCATAGTTATTCAGACAGTATTAATAACAGGGAAAAGATGGGCCTAACAGTGATCTGCCATCGGAAACATGCTTCATTTGCACTAGATATAGAGGAAGCAGAGAGATCACTACATTGCCCTGGGTAATTTATGCAAACTAAATTAGCAGCCAATGGCAGCATAAATACAAATAACTCTAAGTAAAAGCCCACCTGGTTATTGGCTGGTTTTTGCTTGAAGGACCCCACAATGACAATGCTTATTGGGGCAAATTCTGAGTGATTTTGAGCACCTGCCATTTCCACTGAAGTCAAAGTGAGAAAACAACCTCTCAGGATTTCATATTTGTTCACTGAAGAATGTACAAATAATGATAACAATGAAAAATGTATGTTCCTTCTTTTCACTCTTACTGAATAATTTAGGGATATTGGATTCTGATGTTCAATATATTACAAAGAAATTCAGACTCATGACACTGTGCCCAACGTGCCTTGACACAAACCACATTTTCCAACAAAAAAGGCTGTTTTTCTTCCTGTCTGTCTTAGATACACCAATTTAGGGATATATTCCGTCACTACAGTGCAACAGAACAGAAATCAGTGTCAGTTCCCACAGTGTTTAAACACTACCCATCCGCAAGGAGGAAGGGCTGAGATTGCACCAGAAAACAGACGGCTGTGCTTCTCTATAGCTCATTTATTCGGTTATTTGTCTTTGTTGTTTCATTTAAGAGGTAATGAGAAAGGTGTGTTGTTCTACAATTTCTTAGGCTTTCTCCTCATCAAAATGTCAGAGGGAAAACAAAGGCTATGTTTATTTCAAGCTCTATACATCATCATACCCACTTTTTGCAACTTCTTGGGACCTCAGTCTACTCCTGTTCCCAATGTATGCAGCTCCAACTTGGACCTATTTGAGCTGACTGACTCTAAGAATGAGCTCATAAAAAATGTCCCTCATTTCTTGAATGTACACTAAGTGAATGTCAGTCAAGCTTAACACATTGAAGACTTGTTTAGGAAACTCTGCTGATGGATGTAGGCTTTAGACATCAACATTTATATAATTAAAGGTTATATTCTAAAGCAGTCTGCACTCACCAGAAAACTGGATAAGGGCAATTTGGTAAGAGGTTGGCTCTTGAAATCAAATCTAGTCAAAGAACACACAAGTCCTGGGAGTTCCTTTTTGATTTGGTGTCTTTTATAGAAGACAAAGGCTTTTCCGTTTAAAAGGTAGATATTAAGGATCCAGTTTACATCCAACAGACTTACAGTGTCCCAATGAAGTGATGATAGAAATAGGGGGAAGGAGGAAAGGCTGAACATTCAATTTACTTTCCCCTTATGAAACTTTGCTCACCACAACAGCATGTGATGGCCCCTTTGTCTGGCTGATTGGGACAAAAAATGCTGTTACCCTGTAAGGGCTCTCTCTGCAATTGATTGCAGAGGGGCAAGATTTACCTGGGCAGGGCAAGGAGGAACAGGAAGTTGCTGGACCAGGTTGGGGTAGGAAGGTACACTGCCCTTCCCAATGACTTTGGTAGGGTATTTATAACCCAGGCAGTTCCAGAGAAGCCCTATCTCACTGGGATCAGGCTGCCAATACTCCTCATCACATCCATGGAATCAGAGTAGAACTGGGCTTCTTTATGATCTGCTGTGCATGTTAAGCTAATTGCCCTCTTTCCCTGGAGGCTGGTAAGGATTTTTTTTCCCTTGCTGCCAGATTGGCTGAGGCAGTGTAGGTTCTTTCACCTTCTCCACAGTGGGTCAGGGACCTGGTGGGGTGGGCAGAGAGGTTAAGTTAAAATGTAATGACTCAGTAATGTAAAACATGTAGCAGACATCCAGTGCAGGTACTCATTACAGAAGGGATATGGTGATCAGATAAAATGGATTAGAAGAGGATTTCGAGGAAAGCATCTATTAAGGAAGATGGGGAAGGGAGTTCAGGGCTCCTAGTATCTGCGACAGCGTGGAGCCAACCCCCACCCACTTCCATTTCAGTCCCCTTAACCCTTATATGAGGTGTTGGGCGGCAGAGTCCCAGCAATAGGCCCAGGTTGGAAAGTGAGAGGGCTGGCAGCAGCTCCCCAAACAGGTGGGAATGGTTAAGGAAATAATGATGACCTGCACTGTACACTATATTGCCAGGTACACCCAGATATTTTGGGTGAATAAAGCTGCAGCCTAATTAAACCAGATCCATTGCCTCCTGCTTTTCTTCCAGCATGGCCGGACAAATTATGGAATTTTGTAAGCCTCAAAGGCACCATGTAGGGTAAAATACTTTGTACATTTGTTTTTCATCAATCTTAAATCAGCCTTTAAAGTAGATACTGTAGAAAGTGTTGTGCAACAAAGCAATTTAAATCCTTTTATCAATACGGTGGCTTCATCTTCTATTCTTTGACAGGCCCAGCTGAGGACCATATATAAAGGAATTAATAATATATTCTCTCCACTGGATGCACAGGGATCAGACTTTGCATAGCAAAGGAGAGGTGGATATTTAACCATAGTTAATATTCTCTTTTCATTTCATATAACCATAGATACAACGTGTGATCACAAAAGGGATTGTTCTTCTCTTTTTGAAAAACTTTCAACTTTCCTGTAACTAAAAGGTGCTCCTGCTACACTTGGAGCTCATATTGCTAAGAACTAAAAATATACTTGTTGCTAACACTAAGGGCTTCATTTATACTGCACACAGATTATAAAAGCAAACCGGGGATATCAATGACTTTGTCACGAATATGTTTAAGAAATACGAGGCAGCTGGCAGAACACGGCTAAAAATTGTTGCTTCACTCGTCACAAGCTGGCTAGATGGTGTCACTTGGATTTATATAAAAAATGGTGAAAAGGATTTCTGGTAGGCTAACAATATTTTTATAAAGATTCAATTTTTAAAGTTGTATGCTGTAATCACAAAAAGATACTGTGTTTGTTGAGAGGAGATAACAGAACCCAACACAAAGTTGGTGTTAACTCATTAGATCATGGAGTTATTCTATTTTAAATCAGTAGCACAAACAGCGTATAACAGAAAAGTAATTAAATTGGTTTTAAATCCAGACTTACCAGTATTTGTCAGATATTGAACATTTTTCATCACTCCTCCAGTGTAAACCCCAGACTCATAACTATCCATTTCACCAGAGACAACATGAGCCACCCTTGCAGCACGCCCTCGGATGGCACCGGCTGCACGGTCTAAATCATCAGCAGCCTGTTCTCTCAGTGCAAGGATGCACTTGTTTACATCCTCCAGAATGTGGCCTTCTGTGAACAAAATAATAGCTACTTTTTAGATTTGATTCCTTTAGCTGTGATTCCACTCAGACAAAGTCCAACAATGAGTTCATACTTTCTTGCCAATTCGGAGATAGTGCACAACACTTACTTAGGCATAAGACTCCAGCTTTTCCTTCTCTTGTGACACCTGATACTTTTCATTTGATATGGTTAAAACTGTTCATTGACATTCCAGTAGTATTCCCCCTTTCAGCTGTATGTGCAATACGGTTCCATTTGCTGAGATAGCAATGCAGTAAGGAGTCAGGAATAGTTACAAAGGCCCAAATCTTCAAAGGCATTTAGGAGCCTAACTCCCATCGAAATAAATGGACGTTAAGCATCTAAATACCATTGAGGGTCTGGACCTAAATGTCTAAAATCATGAAGGTGTCCTGTGTAAACGTCTATGGCAAAGTGCTTTATAAAGAGATAAATTGTGTATCTATAAGAATTGCCATAACTGAATTAATCTTTTCCATGTTCATGGAAATAGGACCATCAGCTTTAAACAATATCTATGCTGATGACTTACAAAATTCTCTGCAGGCTAAGCATATCTGGCTATTTCTCCATATTTTCCTATATTGCTTTATAACAATAATAAAACTGAACTCCCTATTTTGCCTTCCAAACTTTTTCCCCTTCCTACTTCCACTAATAGCCTAGGTGTCCATTTTTGATTCCTTCCTCTGCTTCTCCTTCCACATGCATGCTAGTACCAAAGCTTGCTATTTCATTCTCCATAAAATATCCAATCTATCAAGAAAAAAAACACAAAACCATTTTTGCACTTCCATGAGTTTGTCCCTGAGATCTCATCTCAATTGATCATCTCCATTTCCTGCTAGGTTAAATATGTTCGGTCTTCAAACAAGATAATGAGTCACCTTGGTTATAATCATGTCTTCTGTGATGAGACTGTGAAATGCTTATTTGGTTAGACACTTAGCAGATGCTTCTTTAACTACCAGATGTTTCCTTAACTCACTTCACAAAATGTTGATGGGTCCTCATGAATGTTAAATATCAACTATATGTGAAAGGTAGCAATTACCGTGCTGTATACTTATTTTTGTAGTGTTATGGAGTGATTATCCTATTTTATTGTGTCTACTTACCCTTTTTGTTATATGCTGATTTTGTATGTTTTTATTTTGTTTGAGCCTTTTACTGGGATGGTCGTCTTCACCCCCAAGCCATTATTTGGTTCAAACCTTAATGCCAAAGGAATTTTTTGACTTTCAAAGGGGCTGTGTATATTTCTGCACTGTATCCTCTATCTTTAGAAACCCGTCCCTAAGTATTTAATTCTTTGTGCCATGGATTCCAAGCTTCTTGGAAATGTATATATTATATAGAGGGATATATTATTATCTATACAGATGTGTAATCTAATACCTGATTACAGTATGGGAAACAGCTACCCTCCTTGACAGTTTCAATTTATATCATTAATTATGTTTATTGTACCAAGGTATATTTATGTTTTATAGACAACTTTTGATTCTAATCTAAAAATAATGATACAATTAGAGAAGGGGGTGACTTGCAAAGCTCTTCATACAGAAAAGTAAGACTTTTTCTTTTTTAATTCAAGGGCCTCAAAGCTCGCACCTGCCAATTAAGACACTGATTCAGCAAGGTGCTTAAGCATATGGCTAACTTTAAGCATGATAGTAGTCTCACTGACTCCAGTGGAAATACTCATGTGCATAATGGTAAGTATGTGCTTAACTAATGTACTTAATTGGGGCATTGAAGAAATAGATGATTACTCATGATGGGAAAAATGTCTACTAGAAATAAACGGTTCTTAAAAGTCACAGGTAACATGTTTATTGACCTTTTACCCTAGAAGTTTCTTTCATATACATCTTGTTATTGAATTACCTCATTTCATACACAGACCTAAAATGAGCCTTGTTTCTCCGCTCAGATGTATTGTAAAATAACATCAGTAAGAGAGGATGTGAAGAAAACAGATTTTGGTAACACCATTAAGAGTGCCATCAAGAACAGATAGTCTCCTACGCTACACAATAAAACCATCCAGTTCCTACACCCCACATGCTAATACTGGATGTATGTTGTTGAACACTACATAAAGAATATGTCAGTATTCATTTAAACCTTGTATTATTACATGATTATAAAAAGGGAATTATGTCTATAGTCATTTAGAAACCCAAAAGAACATACCAGACAAAACCCACCAGTGTATAATCACAAAGCATTTAACTGAATACAATGCAGAAACTCCTCAAACATTAAGGACCATCACAAACCTCACCACAATCCACTCCAAGTGCAAGCCACATTTCTTTGACCTTGCCTTCTCCTCTAATATAAACAAAAAGCAAATCGATATAATAAACATCCTACCAAAAGAAGACACTCCACTTCACACACTTCTCCGGGGAAAGGATGACAGAACACACACGTGACAGATGTCAGTCATGTCACTTAATGCAGTATGTTGATAACTGAGGTATAAGTACTTATATAGAATAGAACAGAAACACAAAGAGGACCAGGGAATGTGAAAGGATGTCAATTCGAAAAAGAAAGCAAACTTAAATATAGAGGACAAAAAATACAATTAGAAAAACTGTCCTTCAGGATCATTAGATTACTAATCACTAATGTCAATTACATTTTACAACACAATAATTTCTGAAGAAAAAAGCATTAACAATTTAAACAGGACAAATATTTTCTTAGATATGCATTTTCAGAAGGTTCATTCTGTTGCCTGAGACATTAATTTCAACATTGCACATAGAAAACAATAATTTAAGTTTATATTTCTTTTGGTTTTACCTTAGGATGCACAAATAATTGATTGGACTGGCAGCTTCTACTTGACATTAATTTTCTCTCTCTCAAGCAAATGGTTTCAAGGTGTCAGCATTTAAAAAACACACACACAAAAGCTAAAAAATGAACAAAAAATGTTTCTGAAAGTGAATGTCTATTAATTAAACATTTGGCAGATGGGAGGGATCAGTTTAATTGACGGTTGAAGGTTTTTTAGCTTACACTAGAATGGATCATCAACTGTCTGGGTAAGAGCTTTATAGCAATATTAAGCCTCCAAGGATATTTATAACCCCTGGGAGAAAACTGAAGGAATTTGCTCCCATTCATTTTAAACTAGGATTGTCAATTAATCACAGTTAACTCACGCAATTAACTCAAAAAAATTAATCTTGATTAATCGCACTGTTAAACAATAGAATACAAATAGAAATTTATTAAATATTTTTGAGGTTTTTCTACATTTTCAAATATATCTATTTTGGTTACAACACAGAATGATGTGTACAGTGCTCACTTTATATTATTTTTATTACAAATATTTGCACTGTAAAATGATAAACAAAAAAAATAGTAGTTTTCAATTCACCTCATTCAAGTACTGTAGTGCAATTTCTTTATCATGAAAGTGCAACTTACAAATTCATTTTTTTTGTTACATAACTGCACTCAAAAATAAAACAATGTAAAACTTTAGAGCCTACAAGTCCATTCAGTCCAACTTCTTGTTCAGCCATCACTTAAGAGAAACAAGTTTGTTTACATTTATGGGAGATAATGCTTCCCACTTCTTAATTATAATGTCACCTGAAAGTGAGAACAGGCATTCGTATGGCACTGTTGTAGCTGGCATTGCAAGATATTTATGTTCCAGATGCGCTAAAGATTCATACGTCTCTTCATGCTTTGGCCATAGTTCCAGAGGACATACTTCCATGCTGATGATGCTTGTTAAAAAAATAATGCATTAATTAAATTTGTGACTGAACTCCTTGTGGGGAGAATTGTATGTCTCCTGCTCTCTTTTACCCACATTCTGCCATATATTTCATGTTTTAGCTGTCTTGGATGATGACCTAGCACATGTTGTTAGTTTTAAGAACACTTTCACTGCAAATTTGACAAAATGCAATGAAGATACCAATGTGAGATTTCTAAAGATAGCTACAGAACTCAATCCAAGGTTTAAGAATCTGAAGTGCCTTCCAAAATCTGAGAGGGATGAGGTGTGCTGTATGCTTTCAGAAGCCTTACAAGAGCAACACTCTGATGCAGAAATTACAGAACCCAAGCCACCAAAAAAGAAAATCAATCTTCTGCTGGTGGCATCTGACTCAGTTGATGAAAATGAACATGCATCAGTACGCACTGCTTTGGATCGTTATCGAGCAGAACCCGTCATCAGCATGGACACATGTCCTCTGGAATGGTGGTTGAAGCATAAGGGGCATATGAATCTTTGGTGCATCTGGCACGTAAATATCTTGTGATGCTGGCTACAACAGTGCCATGCGAACACCTGTTCTCACTTTCAGGTGACATTGTAAACAAGAAGAGGGCAGCATTATCCTCTGCAAATGTAAACAAACTTGTTTGTCTGAGCAATTGGCTGAAAAAGAAGTAGGACCGAGTGGACTTGCAAGCTCTAAAGTTTTACATTGTTTTATTTTTGAATGCAGTTTTTTGTATATAATTCTACACTTGTAAGTTCAACTTTCATGATAAAGAGATTGCACTACAGTACTTGTATTAGGTGAACTGAAAAATACGATTTCTTTTGCTTTTTACAGTGCAAATATTTGTAATAAAAATATAAAGTGAGCACTGTACACTTTGTAGTCTGTGTTGTATTGAAATCAATATATTTGAAAATTTAGAAAACATCAAAAATATTTAAATAAATGGTATTCTATTATGTTTAATAGAGTGATTAATCATCACGATTAGTTTTTTTAATCGCTTGACGGCCCTATTTTAAACCACTTATAATAAATGTTGGAGGATCTGGGAGGTTAGCAGTTTGATCATCAACTTTTTGCCCTCATTTACGCCTGTGGATTCCCAATGAAGTTAAAGGAATTGCATGGATGTAACTGAGAGCAATATTTGATCCTGTCTGTCCTGGTTAAAATAATCAACTTCAGTCTAAGATATTCAGACCCAGAACTTCAGCAGGTATAAACCGGTTTAGCTCCATTGAAGCTATGCCAGTGTATACCTGCTGAAGATCTGGTCCTTCATGTCAGAACCTGAGCCAAAGTCTATTGAAGTCATTGGGAAGATTCCCAATTATTTCAATGGGCTTTGGATCAGGCCCGTACAGTCACAATTGTGGAAGAAGGGGAGATTAGTGCTTCAGATCTCAGCTTCATAGTTTATCATCTACCCAACTTAGGCAGACAGTACCTCACAACGCTCACATGTCCATTCATGAGTTATATAAAACTCTCAGCAGCCTGCATTGCACCAACATGTTATCTTTTCTTCCCATTAATACTCAATTAACAAAGCTCTATAGCACGGCCCTGTAGCTTACTCTCACCCTTAATATGACATTATTTGATCTGCTTTGCTCCTTATTTTATTTTTTTTTAAATGGACATATTTATCTGTGTCTTTTTTAAGTAAATTTTCCTATATTACTTCAATTTCAACAGGTGACCCACAATTTTAAATGCTGCTAAAGAAAAAGCATTCATACATAGACCAAATCTAACCACATCATTATCCCTGTTTGGTTTAGTAAGACACCACTAATCCATAATGGGAAATTGGTGTCCACACGATAATCCCCTCTCTTCGTGGCTGTATGCAGTGCGTTCCCTGGAAGAGATGTTCCATCTCCTAGCCAACTGAATGTAGAAACCAAATTTTATCCCCTGCTCGGAACTAAACTTGGAAAAGGCTTGCCACCAGATCCCTTCCAAAGCTGTAAAAACATATTGAGCATAAAGTAACACTGAACTGCACTGAATAGCAAACTAACTATTCTTTAACAGGCTACTTAAAACATAATCCTATGAGGGTTCTACCCTAAAGAATTCCTCCCCAGAAGGAACAAAAGAACACCATGAGAGAAAGGAATGTTGCTTTCTTTGGGGGCAGTGACTGACTAGTACAAAAGCCAGGTGGCCATTCAGACAAAGGAAATTGCCAGATTCCTATTCTCAAACACAGTCAATGTCCACTAATCCTCACAAATAGGACCGTACCAGCACTTAAGAAGTATCTTGAGAAGGGAGCGAGAAAAAAGGAAAAAAAGATACTCTCCTGGCACTATATACAACAGAGGTAAGGATATTAATATAAGGGCAAAGGATGGGGAATAAACTGCATTTTACCCCCTCGCGACAAGAGATATCTGCTGAGGTCGATATATCTAATCTCCAGTGCCTACTGAAGTCTGTGTACCTTGGACAGGGAGTTGCTTTGCAGAGTTCCTCATAAAATGAATAGGGTTGTTTGGCACAAGATGTCAAACTTAGCTTAGTAAATTGTGCTTCGATTTCCTCTGGAGGTCATAAACCTTTGGTTCTGATATACATGTTATAAGTCATCTGGTAATATGAGTTTTTGACACTTTCCTTTGACTACCGGATCATGCAGAATTATTGATCTTCTGAAACCCATGGTGTATTCATATAGGTTTGACATCTCATCTGGCATATAACTGGAAAAATATAGGGGAGCTAGTTGGAAAAAATGCTCCTTTATATGCTTTGACCTTGTCTTTTTCTTCATTTTTTCTGAGGAAGAATATCCATCATGGTCTCACAGAATTTGGGAGGAAAACTCCTTTCTTGATTCTTCTCTCCCCAGTCCCCTGGCTAAGATATAGGGAATTTCCTTCCTTAGCTCATACAGAACTGGAGAAGGAGAATTCTGCCTTTTCTGTTTCTTTGATTTGCTCGTTAGATTTTGAACAATGTGACAATATGGGGCAGCTGGGCCCTGAGGTCCCATTTCCATGAAAGGGTAACAGATAAAGTGTGTGCCTAGGAAGCGTGCCAGAGAGGCCAAAGAAAGAGACAGTCCTGGAGCCAACCCAGACCAAGGGAAGATTAAGTGCAAATGGGTGCAGCATGGTAGGATCCAAACCCAGCAGCCAGGTGAATGTCCTGCGGGTGAGCTTTACCAGCATTGTGACAAGGAATCCATTTGGAAAGCTGTTTGGACGGGGATTCTACAGTGCAAAAGAAATAGCTGTCCTTCAGAGCATGGAGAGAGGCTTGTGCCACACGTTAAATACATCAAACAGCCAAGTTGATTGCTTGGCCTTTTTCAGCATGTTTGGCGTTTTGAGGAGCAGAGTTGCTTAGAGAGCTGGTAAATAAGTTAGGTAGGTAGGGTCTACAAACTAACAAGTTACATTCCCACTGACAGAAAAGTAAGGATTCAATTTTCCTTTCTACTTGATCTTCATAAAGGAAGGTCTGAAGATTGCAATTTTATTGCTTTTGGTGAGAAATGACTTAGTCTTGATCAGGCAAAATAAATCTGTTTTCTGCCCGCTCCCCTCCCCATAGCTAGGAAATGGAAAGCTTATAGTTGACGTACTTAATTTTGTATTCTAAAAACAAGATCTAGCTAAGAAATTGTCTGGGTTCACAAAAATATTTATAAAAAACTAGGAGAGTTTTAGGATTTATTAATTCTTTAGTCTAAACTGCAAAAAAATCAGTTTTCTTACAAAATAGTTTATCTGAGTTATGGGTGGGGCAATGGACATTAATGAGATATGGAGCCAGGGATATATAATGAGGTATAGAACTTTTAGTTTCATAATCAGTTGAAATCTGGTCCAAGTCTGTGGTGAGGAAAAAGCTGTTACAATCTGACAAGCTTTCCAGTTGTCTATGGGAAACAGTGGACTCACTCCAGTTCCTAATTAATATTTTAAAAACAATACACAGCAGACACCCTTGTTGATAATCTCAGGGGCAAGACCAGGGAATGAAGACTTGCTCGGTCCTTCAGGTCAGGGCTGAAGAGTATTTAGGAAGCTTGCATCACTTCTGCTTGTGCAATACTTTTTCTGTGGGTAAAGAGAGGGCTTCAGTCTGTTCAGCACTTCCAGGGATACCAAATTCACTTTGTAAATGGAAAGTCTATTTCCCTCTGCTACATTAGCAGTTTGTGACTGCAGATTTCTTTATATAATTTTTTAAATCTCTTTTACAATGTTAATAACGGTGCATACCCTATTATGTTAAATGCCAGCTATTTTAGAGATGTCAATAAAATATTGTCAGAGGATAATGGCCATCTGCCGCTCTTAGATAATTGCTCAGGTGAAGATGCTCATCCCATGGTAACATTCTATTAGAACAGCTTTATGTCTTCTATACCAAACAACAGACGTAAATGTGATAAGTCTGTCTGATGCAGTAAAATTTGTCCTCTATGCCTTTGTTGAACAGCAGGTAAAAACTGTCATTTGATCAGCAAAAGCGGGTTTGGGATAGAAACCTCACAGAAACTCCACACAAATACGATAAACTCTTACCTGTGATTAACTCATGATTTTTCTTCGTGGTAGAATTGATACACATGCACCTTGCATAACATTTACATATGTATTCAAAGTTTCACATATGAATATTTTCACTCCAAGTGAAAATCTGTACATTACTCATTCTCTGGATCAGCTGTCCAGTGATCTGACTGGTTGGTTGATAATAAAAGATATGAAGGTTAAATACAATAGGGTGGCAAGGACTTAATATCTCTGTATAGTACAGATATGAAATTCACTGAGTATAAGGCTATGCTGTACAGAAAGCAACGAATACATAAATGAGTAAGATGTTACCATAATGCCAAAGATAGCAGGAAATTCAGAAACAAAACAAAGCAAAAACAAACACCTGATATGGGAAAAAAGAGATAATGAGCTAAAAGAGAACAATATTTGAAATTAGGACAATGAAGCCGAAAAGGCTTTAAGTGTGTGCAAAGAGTTGGCAGTCTCTAAGACAGAGAAACAGTTCAGATGTTCATACACAGCAGAGGCTGTTTAATACTTGGTTTGAGCTCCTAAAGAAAGGCAAGAGAAATCTTGAAGCAATGAGAAAAGACCAGCTGGCTCATCAAGTTATTCTCCTTTTAGTACTAAACATCCCCTGTCATGCCATCTACACAAACTATCTTGAACAAATTCAGTGTTATCATCTCAGCAATCTTGCCTGGAAGGCCATTCTTCGCATTTAAGCATCTCTGCATGAAAAACAGATTCACAACATCTGTTCTGATATTGTCTTACTTTAATTTTTGTTTTGTTGCTTTTTCCAATCATCTTTATTAGCCTGAACATAGTAATTTCACTGATCCTTATTTCACTGTCTATTTTTTTTAGATCAGAAGTCAATATAGCACAAGAACCAGGCAGACTGTAGATGGAGAGCATCTATTAGTTGATTAATCTTAAGAGTCAATAAAATAAATTATGGATGTGTTCCACGATACTTCACATGAATCAGTGGTGTGAATGGCAATCACTTAAAAATCAACATTTTTATCTATCTCATCATCAATATTTCCCTTTTATTTAATTTTAACAACATATCCTAGAGATTGAATGAGTGGACAGGCTGCTTATCATTCAACAAAAATGCATAAAGTATACATTCACAAATTGGTACCTGTGTAAAATTATACCAATCACATACATAAGTTTCAATCTATAATGAAAAGATTCTGTCTTCCTTTCTTTTCCCTTTCATTTTGTTTCCTCCTTGGTCCTCTTTGATTGATGTATCTGCTGTGCTAGGCCTCCATTTACAAAAGGAGAAAGCAAATCCTGAACTGCACAATTGACTTTAATGTATTACTTCCTATATTAGGAATGCATACTCCAGCAAAGTATTTATACTGTCTGACAGTGAGTGAAGGTTTACTTTTTTTAAAGGTGCCCATGCTATTAGTCCTGACTTTGTCATCCCCTTTCTTAGTTGCTTTGTATATATTTCTTTGGGACCCTGATTCTCCCCTGTGCAATCACATATTACATATTTATATAGATGACAGATTGTGAAGTACACTTACCATAACTGGTAAGGACCTGTATGTGGAAAACATCAAAGAGTTATTGTTGTGATTTTACAAGCATAAAAGTAAGGAAATTGAAAATTAGGGCTCACTTACATGCAATTACTTCAGTATATATATTTCTATATATAAAAAAGTAAACTTACTGTTGGGCAAAAAAGTAGTTAACCTGGAATTAAGATTTTCATTAAGACTGCATCTTCCATCCCACTTTTATATTCTAATCCAGAATATGGTAAATTCAATGGGTCTGTCCCTACATGCACTTGGATTCTATTAGAACTTCTCTGAAACAATGCTAGGGGCACCTCTGTGCTTGTTTCTCCTCTGCTGCATTTTAATTTCCAAATGACCCACAGACCCAATCACTATTTTAGCCGGTAGAGTACCATAGAGGGACAAAATTCATTTTTTTTATTTTTCAAAACACCACTTTTATGAAGCTAAATTCAGAAGATTTGCCAAGCTTATTGGTAATAAACATTTGGGCAGACAAGTCAGACTGAAAAAGTGCTTGCAGGCAAACAGAGCTCTCTTTCTCATGCCATTATTGACTATTAAGATTCTAATAAAGCATTATCTGAGCTTCATATGGTATATCAAAGTCACACTGGCTGATCATAATGATGTTTTCTACAAACAAGCCTGACTGCAAAAGTGCTGGTAGGCAAACAAAAGTAGGCTGCTATTCTCACAACTGTGTAAATGTTAATTTTCATGGGGGCTGTTCATTCGCTTTCCATTATTTTGAGGGAATCTGCAAACACTTACAAAGTATTTCAAACTCCAGCTGCTATTAAAATATGATTGATAAAATAGGGACATTCACAAACCATCCTGGCATATTTTTATGCAGATGGCAAAACAGACGGTGATTTTGGTTTGCCAGCCTTAGCCAGTCTTCTTTATTTGGTTTCTTTTATGAAAACCATGAAAAAAGATGATATGGCAAAATGAACAAGGGTGATGCAAATCTCGTTCCCATTTATCAGAACTGCCCTCTTCCCTCCACCAACAGTTCACAGAGAGTAGGCTGGCAGTTCAGATAAATGGTTCCAATAATGACACACTACTACTTAGATGTTTGGTAGGCTTGTAGTTCACACATCAGCCTGTATCATGGGAACTACAAAATAGCGCACAGGAATTCCCATGATGGAGGATCCTGCTCAGAATGGTGTTGCAGGCAAACAGAGTGGTACCCTGGGAGCACTTTCCACTGGTGCAATTTCCATATGTAAATAAGCCCTATGACTTGTATGAATATATTGTAAAAGAGGTGGTATTTGTCACCTGAGATGGCAGACTTTGAGATATTTAAAGTTATCATGTATGAACATGTTGTATGCCTTCTGAAACAGATCAAGACAAGGAGCCTGATCCTCAGCTGATGTAAATTGGTATAGCTCCAATGAAATAAATTGAGATCCTCAGATTGACAGTAGTTGAAGATCTGGCCCATTATAATTTATGTACAGATTACCTATGCAAGATATTCATAGAATCATAGAATATCAGGGTTGGAAGGGACCTCTGGAGGTCATCTAGTTCAACCCCCTGCTCAAAGCAGGACCAATCCCCAACTAAATCATCCCAGCCAGGACTTTGTCAAGCCTGACCTTAAAAACTTCTAAGGAAGGAGATTCCACCACCTCCCGAGGTAATGCATTCCAGTGTTTCACCACCCTCCTAGTGAAAAAGGTTTTCCTAATATCCAACCTAAACCTCCCCCACTGCAACTTGAGACCATTACACCTTGTTCTGTCATCTGCTACCACTGAGAACAGTCTAGAGCCATCCACTTTGGAACCCCCTTTCAGGTAGCTGAAAGCAGCTATCAAATCCCCCCTCGTTCTTCTCTTCCGCAGACTAAACAATCCCAGTTCCCTCAGCCTCTGCTCATAACTCATTTGTTCCAGTCCCCAAATAATTTTTGTTGCCCTCCGCTGGACGCTTTCCAATTTTTCCACATCCTTCTTGTAGTGTGGGGCCCAAAACTGGACACAGTACTCCAGATGAGGCCTCACCAATGTCGAATAGAGGGGAACGATCACGTCCCTCGATCTGCTGGCAATGCCCCTACTTATACATCCCAAAATGCCTTTGGCCTTCTTGGCAACGATGGCACACTGTTGACTCATTCCTCCAATTCCTACTTCCTCTTGCAGTAGGGGCACACTGGGATCACAAAGGTATATTGCAGCTGTTGGACTGAAGTACCTCCCATACAGCTATCCAGCACACAGCCTGCAACTCAGGTTGGACACTGAGTTCATGAATTTTGCCCTGGATGTTTTCTTCCAATATACTAAGGATCCTCAACTTGGTCAAGAATAATTGTATGTCCTATTCAGCTGCTGAAGATTCTGAAGAGTATACTGTTTAATAATAATTACAAAAATCTCATTAATGTCCCGTGGCTTGTTATTAAGTTCACCAGCAGGGAGCTTAATACAGAGTATTACATTCAGTGATGTGCTTTAGCACATACTGTATATCTGCTGTCTGCTCAAGTTGGGAAGGAAGAAGAGTTAACCATATGTGAATATTGGCACCTTGCTGGCTAGGTTTCATTTATATAAATGTATGCTAGAAAATGGATAACTACAGCAAATACACCAAAAGCAGCTGCCACTTAGACTTCAAGCTCCATAGCAAAGCATATAGGAGCCTGAAAATCTGCACTCTGTACCAAAGGACCAACTTTTTTTGAAATTATTTGTACCAATAACCAAAAGAGGTTTCTGTTACTATTAACTGTATTTATTCAAATAGCAATTTTTAAAGCACCTATATATGTAAGCAGGCCTTATTACAAAAGCTAATCAAACAAGTTATAAGATGCTCCACAGTAACATTAAAAACTACTGCTATGGCTGCATCTAGAAATACATCAGCAACCAAGCTTTTAGGAGATTAAAAAAAACAACGCAAAGCTAAATCAAATAAATGTCTCTTGCCTCATACTCTAAAGGCTGCCAGAACTGGGCTCTATCAGACTGATGAGGAACTGAATTCCAAATGCTGTGGTCCTCAAATAAGAGAGCTGTGCAGAGGAGAGCAAGCGCGAGTATGGCTATGTGAATTGGGAATAACTTTGCTAGCTCCAAGTACAGATGTAGACCTAGTTTATGGGCAGGGCTCCTTGAGAGTCCAACAGATAGGTTCTGAGGGGATGGGCGGACTCAGCCTGTCTTTAGGTACACCCCTTTCCCGGTTAGCACTGTCCCTACTTTTTTATTTGTCTTGTCTTCCACCGCACACCAGCACAAGGAAAGTTGCCACTGAAAACTCCTCCATCTCCTCAGCAGACTTTTCACTTTGGGGCAACTCTGTTACAGTTCAAAATGGCATCACACAATTTAAACCCTGTGTAAATGTAACCTAGTGGGGTTGATTCTCACTTCCGGTAAGGCACCTTTAAAATGTCACAGCGGTCTAACATGGCCTCAGAGTAAAAGAGAGTAAAGCTGAATGGTTTGTTTTTTTTTACCTTCCCACTCTAACACTGTTCCTTCAGAAATAGTTAAACAATTATTTTATATGCTTCTATTTAGATTTATTAGATTAATTTAGATATACGTATTGTCAGAAAGTATGCCATGGTATATTTCTAATGTAGTTATCATCAAGCCAAAAAAATATGTTTTGAGTGGTGACATGATTTCCCCCTCACCCCCATCTATAGCTATGCTACAAGTGAGCCAATGATCAGCACTGTGTGTGGCATAATCATTTGAAAACTTGTCATATGGACTGAGGGGAAAATGTAATAATGTCAACCAGACCTTTGAACACGGAGGGAAAACTAATTATATAGATATTTATAGATAAGCAAGCCAGAAATCTGATTCATCTTGTTAGGCATCATCTGAGTACTTACAATATGTTGTGCAATTTGTTTTAAGTTACTTGAAATGTTCTGATTGCTATCTTAATGCTTGCGACGGTCCGAACTAATTTGAAACATGAGCCCAACCATCCACTAGAACTTAATGCCACAGATACTTACAGACTGATACTTGACCTTAAGTTTTATTGCATATGGACATTATTAATCAAGTGTTATTTAATACAATGTAAGCTACAATTACTTAATAAGGTTAAAGAAAGAAGGGTGGGTGATCTGAGCTTTCCAAACAAGCCAGCTCAGATCCTTTAAACCCCTGACTAAATGTGAATTTTTCTATATCTGAAAGTAAATCGATTATATTAATACATGAATTTTATTTAAAATACATATTTTTGTAAATATTAATAGGGGACACCTTCCCACCCAGAGTCTTGAACTCAAAGATCATGCACCAAAAAAACCCAGCAGATGAGCCTTTGATTTCAGAAAAAAATATGACATCCTGATTGAAGTTTGTGCAATACTTCAGTGACAACAACACACCCTTAACTATGGGATTTAGAGGAGATAATTCACTTCTGCAGAAAAAAGAAGGCTCTCTAAAGAGAGGGAAAAATCCATGAGTTTCTTCCACTGGAGAAATAGAATATGCTGATAAGATTTGCTGCTCATCCAAGAACCAGGGGGTTCAATTCCCCCAATCAGTGAAGGCGCTGATGCACCCAGCTCACATGACTCTACACAGGCTCCAGAGCCTCCTGCATCCTTTGGTTCTCAGACCACATGGGATCACCTGACTGATTCTCTTTTCATGGAAACATATCTAAAGAGTGCCACACTGCCTGGGACTCCTACACAAGCAGTTTCCTCTGGAAAACACCTTCAAAGAGAGATTCCCCTGCATGGTTGGGTTCTGTGCAGAAACTAATAAAACCTGGGGCTGCATGATGTTTTTACACAAATTATGTGTTGGATCGAAGGGAGTCAGGTGGAATATGCACACATTCTTCCAGGTCCTCCACCTCTGCAGTATCCTGGGGAGGAAAGAACGGTGCCGTAAAGACCATTATTTCCACTCCTACACTGTTCTGCACAGGCTAGTGAGATCTGTGGACAGAGGGTCCCGTCCACACACTGATCTGACCACATCAAGTAATTTAAAATAGTACATTGAACTAAGATTGAATTAAATTGCATTTAATATACCAGAATTTTGACATTCATATCACAAGCTTATTTTATACTTTTAAAGCCTCATTCTTTATTACTGGATCAGTGTAACAAGTCCACTTTTATCCTCCTATATGGGCTGATACAAAGCCCACTAAAGTCAATGGAAAGACGCTCTCTGACTTCAGTGAGCCTTGCATCAGGTCCCTAAATACTCTTATGCTTTCATTCACTAGACACCATCACAGTCTCTTGTAAGTGGTTACTAACTGAAATTAAAGATGGTACAGGTTTACCCACAATGACCCAGTTTAGCACAAACATGAGATTGTTCATATTGTTATGACAGATGTTTTAAATTGATACCATTAAAATGTAATATTTGCTGCTCTTCAGGGAATGCAGTACCCTGCTATCTCCTCTTTCAAAGAGCAAGAAACTAGAAAGAAAAGTAACTCGAGTTACTGCACGAAACGTTAGGGTGTTGAGTATTGAGCTGTTATTTTAATAGTGCTCATTATACCTACAGTATGTACTAGTTATATGACAGCAGATTAAGGTAGTTGATATAGTAACTATTCATTCAGTCAGCTGGAGGAGGAGGGGATGGGCTTTCATGCCAATTGATCAGATACATCTGAAGGACCACATTCATCAAACAACCTTATTCCTATCATAAAACCTTAGACAGCTGTTACCACTAGACACATTATACAGATGGAAAGACCCCCAAGTAACAATGCCTTAGAGAGAATCATGGGCATGTTGACATCTGCACAAAGCCATCTCCAATTTGTCACAGTTAATGCTGCTTAATCATGGTACAGAATGAACTTGGGATGAATGGCAAGAGAAGTGTTTCTGAGCATTAAAAAAGCTGTCAGAGAAATACCTGTTCTGAAATATTTTGAACCTAAGACCATGGTAAAGGCAACCTCACATGGGTTGGTGTTTAGCAGGATGATCACTCACTAAATCACCAGTGAACTAAGCATTGTTCTCGCTCTCTGATCTCTGTTGCTGAGTTCCCCCTCTCTGATCATCACATGTGCTCTTCAAAATCGGCTATAAGTCCTCCCACCCACACACGCTGTCAGATTGCCTTTCACAGTCAATACCCAGGCTATTCAGATCTCATTCGCTATCGATGTTCATCTAAGACAAGCCCATGGTGCTAGCTTCTACTCCTCACTTGTAATTTTTTTTTAAACACCTTTGTGCTTCTTCCTATGCTGTCCCACGTGCTCAGGGTGTTCCTCCCGTAAATATCCACAAAGTTACCTTGTTATCCACCTTCAAATCCCTCTGCTAAACTCACCTTTGCCTTGATGACTACATAAAACTTGACAATGGTTAGGCTGCTAGTATGCAGAGACTGATGCCTATCATGCTGACCAATATTTTCTCATTGTTTACTTGTAATTTCTCATCTATCTGTAACCATCAGGTGTGTCTTGTCATATAATTGACTTGTAAGGCCTGTTGGGGTAGAGACCATTTTTTTGTTCTGTTTGTATAGTGCCTACCATACTGGGGTCCTGGGTCTACAACCAGAGCTCCTAGGTGCTATGTTAATAACAGCAACAGTAATTAATAAAACAAGAACTATTAAGTGCTTACTGAAAAAAAAACAATCTCTATTGTTTTTGATTGCGAGTTTCACTCATTAATATGCTTGTGCCTAGAAATCAGACAAGGCTATAAAACTTTGAAAGCCATATTACATACCATTACATACAGGAGAGCAGTGATGGAAGGGAAGGGGAGATCTAGTGGCTTTAGAAAAGAAATTTTTGAAGGAGAGATATGGGAAAATCTAGGTGAGAGTGAAAAATCTTGATTGGGAAATGCAAGTTCTCAGAGAATTGGGGAAAGATTTTTTTCTAAGGACAAATATAACTTTTATTTTAAAACTACACAAGAGATAGAAACAATTTATTATAGAACCGAGTAGTGATTCCATTTGTGTGTTCACTTAATTTGTCTTAAAGACATTTCCCAGAGTATCTAAGGGCTTGTCTACCTGGCACAGCAATGTACGCTAAAGGGATGTGATTTCTAAAGTGCACCAGCATGCTGTGTACTAACTTGTCCATGTAGACCCTGCCTGCATGCACTAGAAGTTCCCTAGTGCACATTAACATAGTGCTGTTTCAAACTGCTGTTTTGAAATTGCATTACATTAACACACATACAGTAGGAAACTTTCAGCTTGCACCAGCAGGGTCTGCCTGGGGCACTGAATGAGCAATTATGTCCCTGTGCTTTAGAAATCATACCCCTCTAATGTGTGTTGCTGTACCATGTAGACAAGCCCTAAAATTCTGTAGAATCCATGGAAAAGGAGGATTAAACCGGTTCTATAGAATTGGGGTAAAACTTTCAAAAGCACCTAAATGACTTGGGGAACTAAGTCTCATTGATATTCAGTAGAACTTAAGCACTTTTGAAAAATTTACTGTTTGCCTCCACCCCAACAGAATTCCAGTGATCTTAACTTTAGCTCACCCCAAAAATGGCACCTTCCAGATATAGTTCTTACTATGCCTTGGACAAAATATGTGATAATCAGTCTTTAGAACATGCGATGATCAAAAACCTAGAACAAAGATCACATCATCAAACAACAGAGAATGTAACTGGAAATGATGGAGGATCCATTTACTCAAAATGTACAAAGTTTTCAATAACCTCAGTGTGACAATTCAACATTTCGGATGTCAATACTTCACAGCAATAAACAGAGGGTTTGTGTGGGATAAAGGTAAACTTAGGTCTAATATGAGCGATGCATTTAGTATTAATGGTACACAGTTAAGCAGTACAGTCTGTTTCCAGATACTGATTTAGTGTGGTGAGGGACAGATGATACCTAGAGAATTAGAATCCTTCTTTTGGCAGGAACAAGTGGCATGGAAAGAGCTGCATAAGCCATGTTACCTACTCCCTATTCATATCCCATTTGACTGCTATCCAGAATCTGTCAGAAGTTCAAGTGAACAGGGTAACAAACAATTCTTCCTGCTGCCTACATCTTCTGGCAACTAATTAGTGGTGCAACAATTACTCAGAAGTAATCAAAACATATAAGCCACACCAGGTAAAAATAGGCAGTTGGTTATTTAGTAACTTATTCATTATTAAGTGCCAGAAAAATATTGTAAATTGTCATATTAGCTTTAACTTTGGTTAATCAACTTGTTTTTACCATGTATTGTGTTCTTGGTGCACGACTAACTTATTCTTGAAATCCTGTCATTTTGATATCATGGAATCTTTAAACTCTTACCATACAACTGAAAATGAATGAATCAGCATCAGCATGACACAAAGTGGCTCTGACACAGAGCTAATTCTGTGGGCTGGATGTTTTCTATTAAAATCTATCCACAAGACCTGCCTGAAGATCTAGTAACAATACATTTATGATTGGGAGCTCAGTTTGGATCCTTAATTCAATCCTGAGCTAAGATTTCGGCATGCAAGTGAGTCAGCACACAGACCCTGAGAGAAAAGTTCACCTCAATTTCCTCAAACATAACCCCATTTTAACCAACAGAATGGCCCTGATGGGTCCCAGAGTGAGTAATGTCCATCTGACTTTGGTGGGAATGGTAGGTTAGCATGATTTAGGGTGAACCTCAAAGGTTTGCAATCCATATTCATCCAAATTTCAATGTTCCCAATTTTTTGCAAACCTTATAATTTATTTTTTTTACACAGAGTTTGCAATTCTTGTTCATCTAATTCATGCTTATCCAAAGCTTATGTAAGTTCACAAAACTGCTTAGTTTGGAACTTCTTAAAAGGTTTCTAGAATTTCTGCTTTTGGAACTAACAAGGAACAACAAGGAACTGATTTTCTTCTTGTACTTTAGTATTTCCAGTTCCAGACCCTTCTGGAAAGATGGTCAGGGGTGGGAGGGGGAAGAGAAACAATTCTATGAACTTTTCAGAACCTTAGAAAACATTTGATTTGAGTTTGGTCTAAAAATGAAAGGTGGTTTCCGGGGAGGGAGGGGACCTTTCCCCCCGAACCAGTTTGCCAAGCTCTAGTACAAAACTACGATATATCAATTGTGACAAAGCTCTGTCCTTGTCTCCGTGGGTCCCGCGTTTCCTGGTGGATTTCGCTACCCTCAGAGGCTCACTGTGACCCTCCACGTAACCCTTCTCTCTCTAGAGACAAGGGTCACAGTCTACTGAGCCATTTTCATCATAAGCCAGCAGGGAAAGTGAGGAGAAGCTATCCTCCCTTGCACAGTCTCTGTTGTCTCCCAGTCTCAGTGATTAATCGGGGGGAGGGGGTTTGCAAAGGGGGGAGCCTGGGTCCACCCTCTACTCCAGGCTCTAGCCCAGGGACCCTAATAGTATCAGCTATGGTAGCTGACCTTTTAGAAACATGACATGTACAAGTCCCTGGGCTACTTACCCACAGCAGCCCGCTACTTCCTCAAGCTCCACTTCACCCTTAGCTCAGGGCCTCCTTCCTTGTGCCTGATATGGTGTGTGCTGCTCAGTCTCTCCAACAGCACAACTTCCTCCCACAGATCCTGACATGCACACCCACCTGATTAACTGGGAGGCTTTCAACTAGCTTCAGCCAGCCCCTGATTGGCTTCAGGTGTCCCAATCAACCTAGTGTCCTCCCTGCCTTCTGGGAAGTTCTTAAATGGCCCCAGCTGTCTTAATTGACCTTGAGCAGCTGCCATTTAATTTATCCTGGTACCAGGGATTTGTTTAGCCTGGAGCTAATATATCTATCTCCCACTACTTTTCTTATAGCCATCTGGCCTTGCCCCATCACATAATGTATTTCAAAGTAGTACAGTAGATGACGCGTATTAGCAACCCTCAGCTGCCAGAAAAAAGTTGCTGTTATCCAGCAGTTACTGATAAACGGAAGGCAGATTTGCAAGGCAGCAACTAGGAAAGAAAGCACTGGAACATGCCTGCCCTGGCTGCAGCCCTGCAAACCTGCCTGTGGTTGCATATACATAATACCAACTTGTAACCAAGAAATCTTCAGCCTTCCACACTCATGGCTCTTGAGGTGAACTGAAATCTTGAATGTTTAAAAGGATATGAAAGAATATTAATTGTATTGTCATTTTGTACCATGTCACTATGTGCTACCAGAGCCTAACAAAGGAAACAAAAATTGAAAATGATTTTTTTCACTTGTTGCTTTAGTTTAATAAATAATGTTAAGTAAAAGATTACAAATGCAATGCCTTTGGAAAACCTTTTCAATTACAGGAAAGGCTATGCATTTTGGCTCATATAAATTATAACCTTCAGTATAATGCAGCAACTACTACATTACCAAAGGGCATCCATCCAGCAAATCCCGATTCCAGCTAACACCATCATCTTAGCAAAATCATTCAGTGGCTCAGAGCCCGGCAACCTCTCTCTCTCTCTCTTTTTTTTTAATATGCTACTTTAATAATATTAATTTGCTGTTTTAGATGTGGGAGTAGTTACATAAAATCCCCTTTGTAGTTTGTATATAAGAAACAGGACACAGCTGAAGTGAACAATGAAAAATTCCAAACCTAAACATATAATTTAATAATTGGTCTTATTTCATATGAGCAAAAATATTGATTTATACCAACAGACTGCTTAGAGGGAACTAATCAAAATTACTTGTTTTCAAATGATGTAAACTACATATTAGTCTAATCTTGAACTCAATCATTTTCTATACAGCTTTTGATTCATGGTAATGAACACACAAAAGGAAGTTGGCTCTGAATTGCTCCAGTGTCATTCCCAAGTAACTCAGTTGAAATCCATGGAGTTAATTGCACTGTTGTAATTAAACAGGATTTGGCCCAATATTTTTAAAATAATTATTGTAGCAGAAAAAATATTTATGATATAATTCAAAACAACATTTAAGTCTAATTTTATATTAAAGAAATAAGGACATGAAGAAAAATATTTAGAAAAACTGTATGTGGCTGTGTATCAAGCATAAACCAAATAATTTAAAACAAAATCTCTTCAGGACAGTCTCTCTTGCTCTGTACTTACTTTTCTGATGTTTTTTGTTGCTTTTAAACATATTTGTGATCTGTGTTGAGCAGAAATGACAAATTTGTGGCTTATAGCCAATCTAATCTAACAAACTGATCTATGCCCTGAGAGTGCTGTCTAATTGTGAATGATGCTCTGGATCACTTTTATTCTTTTAGTCAGTGGCTCCCAACCAGTGGGTCATGATTCATTTTTGGGTCACTATCTAGTTCTAGCAGGATCATGAGCAGGTAGAAATTCTAAAAATACTTTAATGCAAAACAAAATGTGTATGAAAAATGTACTTTATCTGATTGCCACATCTACCCTCATGTTGTATGAAGAAAATACTCTCTAAAACCTCCTCACTTAGGGAATAATCATTTAAAGTGTGTGCACGCACACAAAAATACTTATACAATTGATTATACTTTGTCAACTTAAGTTTATTTTAGAAATATAAAAAATATAAAAATAAAACAATGTTATTATTTTCCAAAGCAAAAAATTAAAGGCCAGCTTTTGATACCTTTATTTACATTACCAGTGGGACTCTTTGCTGAGTAAGGTAATATTCAACAGTATCAAGGAGAATCATGACCAGGCCTAAATTATTCCACACTAGAGTATGGGATAGGTCTCAAATCCAGAGCATATCCAAATCTCCCTATATTTGGCATTCCATATGTTGGCAGCAATTTAAAGCACATCTGGTATGGATATTTATGGTTTTCTACCTGTGACTGTTATACGAAGGGTCAGCACAGTAGAAAGGTTATTGTGATTCTGTAAGGATGGAGTTCCAGGATCTGGGATATAAAGAGAGATGGGACAGCATTTGAAGTGTGTTTCCTAAAAAAACTCAGCTAAATTTAGAAATTACTTTAAGTGTATTGGAGTTGGACAATATACCATAGCTACGTGAAAAATTAAATGTCACAGTGAATATCCTAGATCAGTGGTTCCCAAACTTATTCCGCCGCTTGTGCAGGGAAAGCCCCTGGCGGGCCGGGCTGGTTTGTTTATGTGCCGCGACCGCAGGTTTGGCCGATTGTGGCTACCAGTGGCCGCAGTTCGCTGCTCCAAACCAATGGGAGCTGCTAGAAGAGGCGCGGGCCGAGGGACGTACTGGCCACCGCTTCCAGCAACTCCCATTGGCCTAGAGCAGTGAACCATGGCCACTGGGAGCCTTGATCAGCTGAAGCTGTGGACGCGGAAGGTAAACAAACCAGCCTGGCCCACCAGGGGCTTTTCCTGCACAAGCGGCGGAACAAATTTGGGAACCACTGTCTTAGATGATACATTATAAGAAGCTCATTTTAAAGTATGTGATAGGGTAGAAAATGTCTGATGGACAGTGCATAGATACAGATTGACTGTTTCAAGAAACGAAGTATTCATTGTGTGTGTGTGTGTGTGTGTGTGTGTGTGTGTAGCTGACAACCTCTCTTGGTCAGCATATTGATACATTGAACAATAGGGGATCAGTTAACTGGTTCAACCACTGTTACTGCCATACCTCCCATTTTCCTCTAGTTTGTATGGATCAGAGCTATACAAGGAGAAATCAGATATGCTGCAGGCAATGTGTGTACCAGGGAGCTAGAGAAAACAGAAACAGCATTATAAAAAAAGAGCTGGATGAACCAAGGATCAGAAAGGGTAAGGCACTAGCAAGTATCTGTAGGAAGGGAATGGATGCACTTATGATAAAGGAGAGTAAAGTAATAGAGGGAGATGTATGAAGGAGGATTAGGGACTCTGTCCATGTCTGAGGATGACACACTATATACTGCTATTGTTTTTAAGAAGCTCAGCTACAGGGAGTAACCTAGAACTAAATGTTTCAAAGGACCTTTTTGAAAATAAGAACAGGGTGATGGAGAAACAAGGGTCTGAAAAGAAATGACAGTTTCTCACTTAAGAGATTGGATTCCTGTGTGTACTGAGTCAAAGCCGCTTATGTTAGTGACAGAAACATTGAGACTTTTTACTTCTGATAGCAGAGAACCTTAAATATCCTAAATCCTACACTGCCAATATTGCACCTGATCTGAAGGAACCCCTGATATTTCATTCCTGCACCCCTGAACCCTCCAACTCTGTCAAATCACTGCAGTCCTGGTCTGCAGTTTCATTTGCGGAAGTATGCAAATTAACTGGAGAGAGTGAGTGATGACTGGCAGAATTATCTCTGATGCCACAATACTCCCCTCCCTGCAGCACCAAATGGGCCCCGTGTGGAAATCTGACTTGTCCAGTGTTCTGGTTTTCTGATCATCACCAAAAATCAATGGGATACTTCCCACTCATGTCCAAATTACTCCGTAAACCTTTGGAATTGATTGTACATAGTCTTCAAAAATTTCTGCGTTACAGACAGAGAAATGCCATTCAGTTGAGCATGAAGCCTGATTTTGCTCAATCAATAATATCTCCAAACCTTCCAAACATTAGATCTATTACACTGTGGAATAGTCTCCTAGGAGCAGTTGTGGAGGCCCTGTCACATGGGACATTTGGACCTAGCCTAGTCAAAGAAAAATATATATTGATTAGGGCTGTCAAGCGATTAAACAAATTCATAGAATCATAGAACATCAGAGTTGGAAGGGAACTCTGGAGGTCATCTAGTTCAACCCCCTGCCCAGAGCAGGACCAATCCCCAACTAAATAATCCTAGCCAGGACTTTGTCAAGCCTGACCTTAAAAACTTCTAAGGAAGGGGATTCCACCACCGCCCTAGGTAACGCATTCCAGTGTTTCACCACCCTCCTAGTGAAAAAGTTTTTCCTAATATCCAACCTAAATCTCCCCCACTGCAACTTGAGACCATTACTCCTTGTCCTGTCATCTGCTATCACTGAGAATAGTCTAGATCCATCCTCTTTGGATCCACCTTTCAGGTAGTTAAAAGCAACTATCAAATCCCCCCCATTCTTCTCTTCCGTAGACTAAACAATCCCAGTTCCCCCAGCCTCTCCTCATAAGTCATGTGTTCCAGATCCCTAATCATTTTTGTTGCCCTTTGCTGGACTCTCTCCAATTTTTCCACATCCTTCTTGTAGTGTGGGGCCCAAAACTGGACACAGTACTCCAGATGAGGCCTCACCAATGTCGAATAGAGGGGAACGATCATGTCCCTCGATGTGCTCACTATGCCCCTACTTATACATCCCAAAATGCCATTGGCCTTCTTGGCAACAAGGGCACACTGCTGACTCATATCCAGCTTCTCGTCCACTGTCACCCCTAGGTCCTTTTCCGCAGAACTGCTGCCTAGCCATTCGGTCCCTAGTCTGTAGCTGTGCATTGGGTTCTTCCGTCCTAAGTGCAGGACCCTGCACTTACCCTTATTGAACCTCATCAGATTTCTTTTGGCCCAATCCTCCAATTTGTCTAGGTCCTTCTGTATCCTATCCCTCCCCTCCAGCGTATCTACCACTCCTCCCAGTTTAGTATCATCCGCAAATTTGCTGAGAGTGCAATCCACACCATCCTCCAGATCATTAATGAAGATGTTGAACAAAACCGGCCCCAGGACTGACCCTTGGGGCACTCCGCTAGATACCGGCTGCCAACTAGACATGGAACCATTGATCACTACCCGTTGAGCCCGACAATCTAGCCAACTTTCTACCCACCTTGTAGCGTATCCATCCAGCCCATACGTCTTTAACTTGCTGACAAGAATACTGTGGGAGACCGTGTCAAAAGCTTTGCTAAAGTCAAGGAATAACACGTCCACTGCTTTCCCTTCATCCACAGAACCAGTTATCTCATCAGAGAAGGCAATTAGATTAGTCAGGCATGACTTGCCCTTGGTGAATCCATGCTGACTCTTCCTGATCACTTTCCTCTCACCTAAGTGCTTCAGAATTGATTCCTTGGGGACCTGCTCCATGATTTTTCCGGGGACTGAGGTAAGGCTGACTGGCCTATAGTTTCCAGGATCCTCCTTCTTCCCTTTTTTAAAGATTGGCACTACATTAGCCTTTTTCCAGTCTTCCGGGACTTCCCTGGATCGCCATGAGTTTTGAAAGGTAATGACCAATGGCTCTGCAATCACATCCGCCAATTCCTTTAGCACTCTCAGAATGCAATGCATCCGGCCCCATGGACTTCTGCACGTCCAGCTTTTCTAAATAGTCCCGAACCACTTCTTTCTTCACAGAGGGCTGGCCATCTCCTCCCCATGCTGTGCTGCCCAGTGCAGTAGTTTGGGAGCTCACCTTGTTCGTGAAGACAGAGGCAAAAAAAGCATTGAGAACAGTAGCTTTTTCCACATCCTCTGTCACTAGGTTGCCTCCCTCATTCAGTAAGGGGCCCACACTTTCCTTGGCTTTCTTCTTGTTGCCAACATACCTGAAGAAACCCTTCTTGTTACTCTTAACATCTCTCGCTAGCTGCAACACCAGGTGTGATTTAGACTTCCTGATTTCACTCCTACATGCCCGAGCAATATTTTTATACTCATCCCTGGTCATTTGTCCAATCTTCCACTTCTTGTAAGCCTCTTTTTTGTGTTTAAGATCAGCAAGGATTTCACTGTTAAGCCAAGCTGGTCGCCTGCCATATTTAATCACAATTAATCATGCTGTTAACCATAACAGAATACAATTTATTTAAATATTTTTGTATGTTTTCTACATTTTCAAATATATTGATTTCAATTACAACACAGAATACAAAGTGTACAGTGCTTACTTTATATTTATTTTTTATTACAAATATTTGCACTGTAAAAATGATAAACAAAAGAAATAGTATTTTTCAGTTCACCTCATACAAGTATTGTAGTGCAATCTCTTTATCGTAAAAGTGCAACTTACAAATGTAGATACTATTTTTGTTACATAACTGCACTCAAATCCAAAACAATGTAAAACTTTAGAGCCTACAAGTCCACTCAGTCCTACTTCTTGTTCAGCCAATCGCTAAGACAAACAAGTTTGCACTAAAGATTGATAGAGCAGGAGACATACAATTTTCTTCCCAGAAGTTCAGTCACAAATGTTAATTAATGCATTATTTTTAATGAGCATCATTATCATGGAAGCATGTCCTCTGGCATGGTGGCCAAAGCATGAAATGGCATACGAATATTTAGATATCTGGCACGTATATACCTTGCAACACCATCTACAAAAGTGCGATGCAAACTCCTGTTCTCACTTTCTGGTGACATTGTAAATAAGAAGCGGGCAGCATTATCTCCCGTAAATGTAAACAAACTTGTTTGTCTTAGCAATTAGCTGAACAAGAAGTAGGACTGAATGGACTTGTAGGCTCTAAAGTTTTACATTGTTTTGGTTTTGAGTGCAGTTATGAAACAAAAATAGTACCTACATTTGTAAGTTGCACTTTCACGATAAAGAGATTGCACTACAATATTTGTATGAGGTGAACTGAAAAATACTATTTCTTTTATCATTTTCACAGTGCAAATATTTGTAATAAAAATAATATAAAGTAAGCACTGTGCACTTCATATTCTCTGTTGTAATTTAAATCAATATATTTGAAAATGTGGAAAAATATCCACAAATATTTAATATATTTCAATTGGTATTCTATTGTTCATCAGTGCGATTAAAGCTGTGATTAATCATGATTATTTTTTGAGTTAATCATGTGAATTAACTGGGATTAATCAATAGCCCTAATATTGATACATTAGGAAGGACAAATCCCACATTGGTAAGGAGTTGGGATATATGTATTAATAGGTGTTTTAATCTCTGATTTCTATGATTCTGTGAAAATCTGTCCCCCATTTAACTAATGAATAGACTGCAGAATTCATCAGTTGCTCTCTTCCTTCCTTCCCATTAAAGGCCAGAATCTGACTGGGAATGAAGAGAAAACGGATCCTACCCCCACTTACCCACCCTCCATGCAAAGGTCAGCCATAATTATAGCTCCCTCCCAACACCCCCTTTGGAGGTACAAAGCAGATCTGTCTGGATATGCAAGGGAGACCACACTACCCATCCTAAGGGTTGGCGCAGTAAGCATGTTCCATCCCCATCCTGCCCCATGCCTGGAAGCTCAGGCAGAATGGGGCTGCTTGCAAAGAAGGGCTGTGCCTAACAGATACAAGTGAGCTCTACAATTGCTGGAAGGTGGGAGAGGAAGCAGATGCAATTTTGATGGGTGCTAGGAAGGGGACAAATATCACTGAAAGGCAGAACAGAAGCAAGTTCTAAAGAGAGGCACTTATGTGCCACACAATCACATTACTGTAACACACCTTGCTTCTTTAGGATCATCAGGTGTATCCTCTAAGTATTTTGCAGTTTTAAATGTAGTATTTTGTATGTTAATCATATTTATCTGACTTCCTACACCACAGTGGACTATTAAAGAACGCCTCTTTGCTCTGATTGTGGGCTCTTAATAATAATCAAGGATTATATCTGTAGCACTGTTTTTTAAAAGGTACAGAGCCAAACTCTTTGCTGGTGTTAACTGGGACAACCCCACTGAGGTCACTGGAGAGCTGCAAATTTACACCAGCAGAGAATTTGGTCCATTCGCTCCTACTTTCCAGGGGGGCACTGTATCCCTTTGCAAATATAGCAAATGCCTTCTGAGTTACCTCCAGCTGCTCTCTCACGCTATCCTGTTTTCTACTGCTCTCCATTTTCTTAATACTTTCCATGTATTAAAAACTAGTTTTTATGGTATATGAGTTTCTAATATCAGACTATTTCTGATCTAAGATTGCTGTGTCTACTGACTTCCATTATGATTGGAAAAAACCCTCTAACCATCTACCTTTATTATAAGGGATATATTGCTAGGTGCCTACATGGAGGATTAGTAGGCTCTAGAGACAAATTTCAAGCCTGTTCCAAAGGAGAATTTTAGAAAACTATTAGCACTTTGTCGGCAGTTCAGCCTTTTACTTTGCTTCCATTTCAGCATCTTCTCAACTCCATTCAAGGGGAAAGGAACCTGACATTTTCCTAATTCTCATTTGTCAGTTGTTAGTCAGTCATACAGCACTCAGCAGTTATAGCAAGGTCAATGCTGAGTCATCCATTCTCCCCTTAGCAGTGCTATCTGATTCATGGCAACTCTTCAGTTAAAAGTTTATTCCCGTCCACCTACACCTGAGACAGTCTGCATGTCCGTTAGCCCTACCACAGAATTTCCTCAACAGTCCAGGCTGAATACATTTATTCATTCTGAACAGTCTCAACCCTCTCCCAGTCTAATTTCTATTAAGTGTAGACTTTGCAGTGTCACCTATAAAAAATGTTGTGTTGACATAAACTTTATTTTTTGCACTATATTGAAAGCACCATATTGTCCATCAGTCTACAAGCTTCCACATCTCCAGGCTTGTTACTCTATATTTAGCAGTGGAGATGGTTTGGGCTGCAGGAGTTTTAATTAACAAACAAAAGAAAAATTAAAAGAAAGGGAATAAAGCATAAATAATAAGTTCTCAGGAGAAAAGCAAATGTATATTGCTGAGCGAAACTCACATGGGATTTTTTTTTCTTTTCTTCTTTTATATAAATTCACACCTTAGCGGATGTATGCAAATATAACTATCTACAATTTCACCCACTAGCGAGGGTGGCAGGGAACATATTACTGAGCCATGTGCTAACAGAATAATCAGAACGATGGATCTTAGACAACTTCTGCATATATTGAAAGACTACCTATAAAATAACGATACATACACACTTTGTGTTAGATTTAACAGGTATTGCTTTTTAACAAATTAAAATTTTTAGAGTTAGACATTCATGTTACACATACATTTATCATCCATCACAGACTGCACCCTTAATTCTGCCCCCTCAATCTAGCCTTGTCCACAAACCCCTCTACCAAACTAATAATAATAATAGTTGTGGACGGTAGCTAAAGCAGTGTGTTCTTTGCAAGGTGGTAGTTTGCTGCAGGTGATGATGGAAAGCTAACATCCCTAAAGGAGTAGAGTTATGCATAACATTTCTGACAAATGCCCCAAAACACAGAAATGAAAATTTAAGCCATTTACAATACACACCCTTCACTTCTACAGCCAAAAGCCCACACTTGACTCTCACCAAACCTACCATACTCTACAGCAGAGGTTCTAAACCTGACTGGGGGCACAGAATGTATTCTGGGGGTGGGGAGCATGAGAAGCGTTGGTGGAGGGAAACATACTGAGCACATTTTACCCCCAGAAATGAATAACTAGCAAAGCTGATTCCTCCAGACCCATCAGGTCTTCAGATGGTGCTCTGCATTGACTCTAGAGGACACTGTGCATTTTGCCAGATTTCTGTTAAGCTTGCATAGAATTACACAAAGTCATTGCCGTATGTACGTTAATCCATTTGCATTTGCTACGACGCAGTGTGCACATTTGATTGTAAGCATTGACCGCAATTGCAGTTTTGCTCTTCTAACAATGGATTGTTGGCTCATTCATGCAACAGAAAAAATGGCTCCATTTGAATGTTTGAATTACTGTTTTTAACATTTAGTTAGAGTTGCATGTTGATTTTTTTAATCAATATTTGTATGTATGTGGCGGGGGCATAAACTGCTACACACACACAAAGAAGGGGGGCATGATCAAATCTGTTTGATAACCACTGCACTACATACCACTCACTGCAATGTTAACTCTGCCCCTTTAGGGATGTTAGCCTTCCATCCCCACCTGTAGCAATCTACGACAAGGACCAAAATATAAAGAGGAGCCATGGTGTGTATGACCCTGAAGTGGAGAATAAAGAAATTGAATTTGATGCTGATGGCACGGGGAAGCCAGTAAAAGGATTAGAAAGGGTCTGGATGCGGCTACAGTGGAGGGTAAGGTAGATTTTTGACAGACTGAAACCCAGGGATGTGATGTGGGAGGCCAGAGAGGAGAAGGCTGCAACAGTTAAATTAATGAAGATCTAGGCAAGGATATTTACAGTGGAATGGATAATGGATGGATTTTGGAGAGGCATCCCTTAACACAAATGGCATATCACAGAACAACCTATTAAAGAAACTTCATTTTCAAGGAGACAGATGTTAAGAGACAGGCTTCTGCTCAGAAGTGAAAACAGTACTCTCAGAAAACAAAACAAAAGTTTCTGTTCCTGCAACAGAAGCCAAAAGACAATAACAGGTTTTGAGAAATGTTTAAAGCAGCTTATCTCCTCTGCAAGTTTAGATATATCGAGCAAGAAGTGTGCATTCTACACGTCTAAATCTGAATGAGACAACAAAAAAACAATCACAGGTCCTGCCAATCCTAGACACATTCAGCATTGCTAATGCTTGTTTTACTAAAAATACTGGTATAAGTTATGTTAAGCTATAGACTAGATCATTTAAAAATATGTTTTTTGTCTGTCTTTTGTTAAAAGATAGCAGCCGGGGTAGACTATTTTCTACATGACTGGAATTCTAATTTGAATTTTCAATATGTATAACAGTTTAGAGTCAGGAGAGGTGAATATATAACTATTAATGTAAGAAAGTTTTGACAATTTTTTTTCCCTCACACACATTCAAATGTTAACAACAACTACTTTGATTAAAGGATGTAAAATAACTAAAAAAAAAATCAACAATAGAAAATGAATACCCCCAGATGTGTTTCTGCCATACCCTCCTCAGTTTTGAATATATATAGCTCATAAAAAGAGAAAGCAATGGTAAAATAAGAAGGAAAAAGACAGAATACTTTACCAAAAAAAGAAACCCACCAAAATTACAACCTACCAACAAAAACAAAATTACAACCTACAATTAAAACTAGTCTCTCCTGGGAATATATGCATCAGTTGCCTTAGTATATTCAATTTACTGATTTCATTCTAAAAAAAATCTCACATTACCATGATAAGTAGATGCATCTCTCTTTTACATTAATGTCATTGAGTTATAAAGATTAATACCCACATTTTCCTTGTGTAAATTAGCTAACCGAAACCAATAGCTTGCAATGGATTCTCTGTTATTTGAGAACTACAGCTATACCAGGGCTATGAACAATGTTATAATTATTTATAATATATGATAATCACAGTGACTTTTTAAAAATATAATTCATTAATTGCATTCTTTACTTTGCAAATAGCTTGTATCTATTTGAATTTACTTGGATTTGGATGTCCTCTTGGCTTGTTCATTAAACTCCTAAATTTTTTAAGAGCTTCTGTTTTTTAAGGGGGGAATGGGGTTAGAGATGAATTAACACTGACGTAGTAAATTCACTTTAGTAATAAAAATAAAACAAGACAAATAGAAAAATTCTCCAAGTTTATGAACATAAGGAAACGGAAGAAGAAAGTCCAAAAAAGTCATAGAAAAAAATGCCAATATTTAGTGGGTTTAGAAAAATATGGCTCATTCAGTAATCCCATTCTTCTTTAGTGCTTTACTAATATTTATAATTGTTTTTTAATAAATCAGTACCAAATTAGTTTCTTTTTTTATTTCCTGTGGGTACAAAACATTGATTCACTTTTCCTAGTTTCCTTTCTCACTCTGTCACAAGGTCAAGATACCTTCTTTATTCTGTGGACATCAACATATTTTTTTTAAAATAAAGGATTACATTCAGAATGAGAGCAAGTCGTTAATTTTGTTCTAAGTGTCATGTTTCATTTCAACTACCCCAGTTGTGGGGTAGGAAAGACTGATACCCCCCAGAGCCCTAGGTTGGACATGGGGTGACCTCTGGTAAGCTTTTAGTATGTATGTAGGTTCATTCATTGTTTTTATATGGCTTTCCCTGTAATGCTTTTACCTTAACAATAAATGCAATTTCCTTTGTAAAGGCTGGCTGGTAACTGCTGTGTATGGTTATAGCCCCTGGAGAGAGGTTAACCACAGGTGCTGGATTCCAGTCATACTTACTAAGGAAATCATCCGATGAAGTGAGCTGTAGCTCACGAAAGCTCATGCTCAAATAAATTGGTTAGTCTCTAAGGTGCCACAAGCACTCCTTTTCTTTTTGCAAAGACAGACTAACACGGCTGTTACTCTGAAACCTGGATTATTGAGATTCTTATGGAAGGACAAGACACAAAGTAAGTTATCTAATTTTAATGACGATACGGAGGAATACAGATTAAAATGTGACAATGATGATCCTTATTTTAGCTCACCTATGCCACTTTTGTTCCAAGCTTTCCTGGTCCCCTCAACCCACCACAGCAACTCCACCCAATTCCCTCTGCATGAGCTAATGATATTTGAGCATTAGAATTCAAGATTACACCCATGCTCTATGTTCTAAAGTTTTCTTACAAACAGATTTGAACTACAATTTTTCACCCTTGTTGAAAACAATATGGTGTCAGCTCTTATGTACTTAAGGGATACACTTGAACTGGTTTGCACAGAAAAAACAAAACAAAACACATGACATAATATTTTGCACTATGTATTTAAGATGGAGTTTAATAATAATATATAAGACAATAGGAATCTTCCCAAATAAACAGCTGATATGGTCAGACAGAGAACTCTATTCAGCAAAGCACTGAAGCACAGGCTTAACTTTGACTTCAATGGGACGTAAGTGCGTGTGCTTGTGGGCCTGATTATAAACATGTGCTTATGGGCCTGATTATAAACTCCTCTGGGAGTTAGGTATCTAAATACCTTTACAAATCTGGGTCTAAGTGCCTTGATGAAAGTGGTACCTAAAGAAGCTGCTCTAAACATTGTTTACCATAACTATAAGAATTTTTGCAAAGTCACTGGAGAAATGTTTATTTACTTACGAGCCTATGCTTACATATCATTAGTAGTTAAGCTACAGTATCTGCTTTTACTTAGTGTGAAGAATTATGAATAATGCACCTGTGCTCAGCCAGATGGCATAATACACACTAAAAGAATAGAGCTTCTATTCTTTCAAAGCTAGTTTCCCAAAGATTTATGAAAGTTTTTTTCCTATTAATATAGCAATCTTTAACTTATGTTCTACTTGTCAAAAATTTTTGAAAGCTATTTGAAGCGTGCCATTTAAATTAGATATAAGTATCTAATTAGGCCAAAAAATGTTCAATAAATTCAAAAGGCAAATTTTAAATTTAAAAAGCAGATTTCACACCAGGAGATACAGAGTTGAACACTTTAACACATTAGAAAATGGACTCCGTTTTTCCTCACATTAACATGGATAGTGCTAGACATAAAGTTTTTGGGACCACTTCAGCAGAAAATCCCTATGTATTCCTGAGCTCTGTAAGCCATGGAAAGGCTCTGATGCTGGTTCCAGAACAGGCTGATCAATCCAGGTAACATTGCTGACCTTCTACAGAGGGCAAAATAATACCAGGCTGTACATGTCTATGCCAGGGAGATGAGAAGTTACTTGGAGGAGAATCGTTCATCAAATAAGCTACACGCTCTATTCTGCAATTATTTATGCTAGACCCAGTCCTAAAACAATTGCTGAGATTGTGCCACCTGTGTGAGCAAGATAAGTAGTGCTGGCATGCTGCTAAGCAGGGCTACCCTTCTTTGTTCAGTACCCTACTTTGACCAAGCATAACTAGGTATTTACATTGAAGCACATTTCCCCCATGTTCCAAAAGCCTCAGAGCCAGACTTACAAAGGTATTTAGGTGCCTAACGATCACAGACAGGTGCTTAGTGGGGTTTTAAAAAGTGTCTAAGTTAGGTTCCTGACTCCCATTGAAAAGCCCTCCCCTCCCAGAAGAACTATACAAATCATTTTTCACATACAGTGAAACTGGTAATTTTTGGTTTTTCACCAGATTTATTAAATTACAAAAATAAGAAACACCTTTGAGAAGATTTTACAGAAGTCAGAAGAAAATGTAATTTAATGAAACTTTTGCAAATTATGGTGATTTTGTAAAGTCAAACAAAATGTCACACTACAATTTTGCAAAATGAGTAATATTTCATTAATTCAATCATCAACAAATCCCACAAATTTTACCCAGTTTTGATTTGATAATAGGCTAATGAGTTATTAATAATTCAGTGGTCAAATGCAGATTGCAAATGTTTTGCTCCATGTCTGTAAAGGAGTAAAAACACTACAGCAAGAGCACAGAAGAGTATGTGACTCTAACAGCTTAAAACTGCAATGTCCTCTCATATTTTTCTAAGTCAATTTATTGTGGGTTTTGGTAAATAAGCTTTCTTGCATTAATAAACCAATATTATTGTTTCATAAGCTCTATCCAGCTCTAAATCCCCTCTGCACCGGTTAGCCTAGGAAGTCTGCTGCAATGCAAAGACATACAGGCTGTTCCACAAGGAAAGTCCTCCTTCCTTGCAGCAAAGTCACAGCATGCTAGCACATGCTATGACCTCTTGAACAAAATCTTCCTGTCAGATAGAAATGGCAATAAATTTTAAAAGATCATATGCCCTAGTTAAACATCATCTCTCTAGTTAAATTCGGAGTGAATTTAAGCCAAGAAGAAGAAGGGAGGAACATTGGGTTAAGTATTTCCCCTCCTACTGCAAAACAACAGGAGGGAGGTGGAGGCACGAAAGTCTCAGTAGTTTTATACAGGAGAGGTCACACACCTCTCACAGTCATCCTACAGCTATAATGATCAGTGGGAGAGATCCTTTCACCCAACACAAAGTTGCTGTTTTTTAAAAGAAACAAACCACCAGCTCAGTAATTTCTGCTATCCTTCCACCTTTAATGAAACCGCATAGGAGTTTATATACCTATAGATTGAGGAACACTATTGCAGGTATTTATAAATGTAGTGCTCCCTCTCCACCCGGTTACCTTCTTTAATGCCAATCTGCTTACAGGTTTTGATGGGCAGGTCTGGGTTCTTCTGAATCCTGCCACCCACTCAGCAGGGTGTAGCTTCTTTATTTTTCCCTATGAATTTATTTGGCGGTGCCTCCCGTCCCACACTTGCTCCTTCCTGGCAGGGTCACCAGGGCAGCATGAGAGGAAAATTCTAACCACAGGGTAATGTCCACTTACTTGCCAGATAGTTGGAGGCTCCCAAGAAATAACAAAAACACATACAATATATTCAACACAGTAATTATATGGAACAGGAGACAAATGTAACATAACAGGGTAAAACACTATTCTTAGGCCCACGCTGATAATACCCATGACTTCCTCCAGTCACATGACTGATGTGGCAAATGTAAGATCAGTGTCCCGTTGGTACACGTACTTTGTTGGGGCCCTTGATGACCTATGACCATGATATCTTCTCTGCAGTGCTTTAGCAGTATGGCTGACTCGGTTCAGTACAACCCAAAAGACTCACAAGTGGGAGGAGGAGGTGGTAAGTCCCTCCACAGGTTTAATATGCAGCAGGTTATAAAATCCCCAAACCCTTACTCCCTGGCTTGAGGACACAGTTCAGGGAGTAGGGGGTCCCCAAAATAATTTCCCTGATTAACTAACTAAAAGATGGTGCACTCATAAACTCTATGAATGCTCCTTAGGTTCAGAGATAACTCTGGACTCCTCGGTCACTGCAGAGGGGCTGATCTCTGCTGGCAAGGATCCTCTTCAGGCAGGAGTCAGGCTGCTTCTGGTCCCAGGATTTCCCCTCACCACAAATGGGTGCAGGGTTCAAGGTGCAGATTACACAACTATACAGTACTAAAATCCAAACTGTATTCTCCTACCCCAGTATCCACACACACACACAGCAGGCAGTAGCCCTGGACTAGCAGCCAGAGCAGAGCTGACCATGTGGTGACTGGTCTTACCTAGAGAGCTGGAGGGCTAACTCAGCCTGGCTGGATTTCTTGGGCAGGATTATACATAATTTTGAAAGAAAGAAAGAAAAAAGAAAAAGACAGAAAGAACACATGCACTGGAATCCATGGCCTTCATCCTCAGGTCTGGCTTCCCTGATCCCCATGGCAACAAGAGGTTAGTTTTGGACCCCCATGTAGCTTTTTCTACACAATGCAAGGATTTTTCTACAGGGAGAATCACCAGCTGACCAAGTATGCTAGTTTTCCAACCCCTTTGTGTTGATGAAGGGGCCCAGTGGAGTAAGAATGTGGCCAGGGATCTGGCTCCATGCTCCTGCACAAACTTGAGACTGCTTACCATTGGCTAAGTCTAGCAACTGCAGGAGGTCATGAGCCATTTAAATGACCCTTCCTTAACTCAGGAACCACACTTACTTAGATCTAGCACCAGTGGAAATTCTAGCAGATTCCATTTTCTTTTTCCTGTGGTCTCTGTTCATTTCTACTCGAGGACAAGTAGCCCCAGGAATGAAGAGGTTTGTGTTCTGAAGTGGTTTTAAATGAACTAACTATAAATAATATTCTTCTGTAAGGGACAAATCGAGCCTGCACAACTACTAGTACTGGGGATGTTATAGTTCTCTTGCATAAGTGTGTGTGAGCTGTTCAGGAACATGGACATGGAGCTCAGCTCTCCAGGAGCCTGTGTAGGAGCGCACAAGTGGTGGGTGAAGGCAGGATACAGGTGGGCAAGGAAACGTGAGAACAGAGCAAGATTAATCACTGCTAAATGGATCCAACTGGTCTCTCCAACTCTACCCTTTATCAGGGACACGTTACAGGGTATTCAGCCTTTGGGCTACAATAACCTCTATGAAGAACCTTGGCACCTGCACCTCAGGGTTGAGGGTTTGGGGAGGAAGAGCTTGTCTTTGCATCTTCCCAGCTATTTGGACTCTGTGTTGGACTAATGATTTGATCCTAAAAGCTGGAAACTGTAGCTATTCCTCAGCATCTTTTTCAATTCCTAATATATTATCACAGTAAATTGCAATGGTCATTAAGCATCTTGCACAATTTAGGATACTGTATTTTTAGGCCCCAGTTCACAAAAAAAGATTTAGCAGGTTAGGTGCTTCGCTTCCATTAAATTTTCCATTTAAGTCAGTGAGCAGAATTTATATGCACTTTATTATAGAAACATAAAATGCACATATCAGCATGAAGATTTGCTTGCAGATATCAAAGTCTGGAATGTATTTCATTTTTTGCTGAACATATTCAATTATTTAGAAATATTTAAAGTGTCAGGGGGTTTCATTTCTCACAGTTATTTTCCAAGAACTTGTGGGAACTCTGAAAATACAGTTTCACTAAAGTGTTCTTTTCTTAGATCGCATAAATGCTGATATACTGTATCCTGGGGAATTCGTATTTCTCATTGCATAGAGATAGGACGTAGGATCACAGGCATTACTATTACAGAACGACCAACCTTTTCAGTGAAGTAAATGCATTTGCTATGTATGGAGCCTGAAAGTGAAATGCTGTACAGTACAGTCACACCTGGCTGGGCTGTGCTGTGCTTGGGTTTCCTTTATATCTATGGATCTGAAAGATTTCATTATCAGCTAGATATGTAATATGTGCTATATGATGAGGGATTATATAATTTATAAATACACACACACACACACTCAATAAAATGGTTTCATGAACAGATAAGGATTAACTATCTAGCCACTTCTTTGTGGAACAACCAACTTGGAATAATCAGCTGCAGAATGGACTTTATTCTATGTGAAATACAGGAACTGTACACACATTATATGTGCAGAAAGTGATTACATCACCCAGGAAAAGCAAGGCTGGGATTAAATATCCCATTTAAGGAAATGGTGAAAAAACAACAGCAGAAAGAATCAGAGCTCAGGGAAGGAATTTAGCTCAACAGCCCTAATTCAGCTGGGCATTTAAGCATATGCTTAAATCCATCCCTATTCCAGGACACATGCTTAAAGTTAAGCCTGTGCTGAAATGGAACTTAAACATCTTCTTCAAATTAGGGATGTGATTAAATATTATCATGAATGATGATGGGTTGTTGATTCTAGGCATATGCGAGAGTTAATCTTCTAGATAGTCTCAAGTATAGCTGTTGTAGGAACCCAATATATCAATGTTTCCCTAGCTGCTGTGGATTTACCAGTATATCATTTTTCTTACTTTGGGGCCAATCCATAACTTTTGTTTCGTATAGAATAATACACACAAATATAGTTTTAAAAAGTTGAAATGTTAGATAATGTTATTTTTACTGCATGAAATATACTGTGCAAGATCAACTAATGCATCCCAAATTTAAAAAAAAAACCCTCTGAACTCTAGTGCAATATCTTTTCTGTCAGGATCGATACAACATAATTTTTAATAAAAAAAATTATTCAAACAGGATACTGTCAAGGCACGTGGAACTTCATGTTACAGACCCAAGAACTTTAAGACAATTCATATTTTATCCCTTTTCTAAATTAAACTCCGTAATGCCACTTGATGAGCCACTATGTGCCAATAGAGTGCTATGTTGATTAAAAAATTAGCTAATACTTAAAATAATGTATTTGTAAAGTAGAAGTGTCATAGAATTTCTGAAATAGGGCCATCTCCATGATTCTCTTCCATGGCACAATAGAAATACAATGTGAACAGATACTGCTGCTGCTGGTGATTTCAAGGTGAAGATTACAAAAGCTGGAGATAGAGCACCATTCCTGAACTGTCCTACAAATTTACTATTGCTTGGTGGGGAAATGCCCCTGGTGACATCCTTAAAAAATACCCTATCCCCAAAGAGAAGCAACACAAGTAAAAATTATCTCAATAAAATTATTTTGCCAGGAGAGTGGGGAACTTTCTGTCTCCAAGCACAAAATTAGGTCGGCTCCATCAATGTCCTAGTGCCAAGAAGAGTGTGGTTTACTCATGAGAATTCTACTTCCAGCAGGTTACAATTTCTATAGTGAATGTGTTGTTCCCAAAGGGATTAGGAACCTTTTTAAGGCAGTGGTTATCCAAGCTAACTCTCTTTATAACAGAGTGGATCTACCCATTCAATAAATAACCACTTACAATGATTTCAAACTACTGTAATTCCATTGACAACAGTGAAACTCCTCCTGCTTTACACTGCTGCATGATCCAAATTGGTCCCAATGACTGGCATGGGGAACTGTGGCTGCACTCACCAAGATAGTTTTAGGCTTGGCACAATGTGCACTAACAGTAAGAAAATAGTTACATTTTGCTCAGACATACTGGGTCAAATTATGCCTTTATGCTCTAGCAACTCTGTTGACTTAAATGGAGCTGCAGAGGTGTCAGAGGTGGAAGAATATGGCCCATATGTCAGAAATGAGATAACTAGTTTGTATCCTCTGTTTAGATGCTGAATACTCTTATTAATGCAATAAATACAGTTTATTAATATTGAATATGTCTTTAGTGAATACTATTTTAAAAGTACATTTTTCATGACCAGATATTTCTATCCTGGAGATACAAAATGGAAATGTGGAACTAGTACAGTACCTCTAGTCATTTAGGAAGCATTTGAAATATATCTTAGCATGAATGTGAAGAGTGAAAAAGAGTGAAAAAGCTATACAAACAGTCTGGGGAAGCATATTATTTTAGTAGCTGTTTTCTTTGTATTTGTTTCTTTGACCAAACAGGTCTGCAGCCTAATTTACACATTTTGATAAGGGAACTCAAATTTGGGGGCCCAATTCATTGTTACTTTACACCTTGTGTAGTCATTTACATCAGTGCAAATGAGGTCAAAACAATTCCACTCCCATCAGGTAGCTTTGCACTGACCTTGTTCTGGTGTGCATGATTACACAAGGTACATGGCAATGGTAAATCAGACCCAGCAGTGCTCAGGCATCACAAAGCAAAAATCAAATCTGGCTAAACACCCATGGGAAAATTCTTTCCAAAAGGGAATTTTCCGGTGACACAGAGATGTAGGAATAGCTATTCCACTTCCTTCTCCCCTAGCATAGGGGTTGTGGCTACACTGTCTGGGTGCTAGAATCCCTGTGCCTGGCTGCTAGAACAACTTAGCTGGGCTTTTGGCATCCCATGTAAGATAAAGTAACTCAAGCATTGCTCTATATTGAAATTATTGGACAAATTGATAACATGAACCAATACAGTTCTCTATAAAGGAAACGCTTAGGCCTGGTAATTTTTATTTAAGTAATGAGAACAACCAGTTAACTTTCATGAACACAGTATATCAAATCTTCCTAATAGTATTTTGTAAATCTGACATCAGGATGGTAGGCTCAAATTTACCCAGCTGTAATTAAAAGAATTTATCACCAACTGGAAACTTGTGGCTACTTGTTTTATACAAAAATCCAACAAGTGACTAAGCGCATGCCCGAAAAGACTGGCAAATTCCTTAAACACACCTCACTGAGAAACTGGTTGCCAAAACAAGGATTTGGCTCTAGTAACAGTCATGAGTACACTGGCATTTCAATATACATTCTTTATACCTTGCTGTGGCTTTGGTTTTGTGTAAGTACCACATTTAGACCCTTCTGAGGTACATGACATTTTTATTTATTTATTTATTTATTTATTTTAGTGAGGGCAAGGAAAGGGCTTGTTAGCTGAGTAAAGTATTTGGACATCCATTTTCCGTTGGCTTTTTAAACACCCACAAAAATAATTGTATTTAAGAACAGACTGTGCACTAATCAGCAATTTGTTTTTAAAAACGCGTAAGACATCCTGAGCCTATCTGAAAATGTTTCTGAATTCCAATAAGAAAATGTCTTTATAGTCACAAAACCTAGAAGATTACACTTCAAATGCCATATTGCATCTTGCCCAAGCATGGAATGAGAAGAAGGGTGCTGTGTTGAGACATAATACATGAAGGCTATAGAATTATAGAATCATAGAATATCAGGGTTGGAAGGGACCTCAGGAGGTCATCTAGTCCAACCCCGTCATAAATATAAAGGGAAGGGTAAACCCCTTTAAAATCCCTCATGGCCAGAGGAAAAATCCTCTCACCTGTAAAGGGTTAAGAAGCTAAAGGTAACCTCGCTGGCACCTGACCAAAATGACCAATGAGGAGACAAGACACTTTCAAAAGCTGGGAGGAGGGAGAGAAACAAAGGGTCTTTGTCTGTCGGTATGCTGCTTTTGCCAGGGATAGACCAGGAATGGAGTCTTAGAACTTTTTAGTAAGTAATCTAGCTAGGTATGTGTTAGATTATGATTTCTTTAAATGGCTGAGAAAAGAATTGTGCTGAATAGAATAACTATTTCTGTCTGTGTGTCTTTTTTGTAACTTAAGGTTTTGCCTAGAAGGATTCTCTATGTTTTGAATCTAATTACCCTGTAAGGTATCTACCATCCTGATTTTACAGAGGTGATTTCTTTACTTCAATTTACTTCTATTTCTATTAAAAGTCTTCTTGTAAGAAAACTGAATGCTTTTTCATTGTTCTCAGATCCAAAGGTTTGGGTCTGTGGTCACCTGTGCAAATTGGTGAGGATTTTTACCAAACCTTTCCCAGTAAGTGGGCTGCAAGGGTTGGGAGGATTTTGGGGGGAAAGACGTGTCCAAACTATGTTTCCCAGTAAACCCAGTTAGAGTTTGATGGTGGCAGTGGATATTCCAAGGACAAAGGATAAAATTAATTTGTACCTTGGGGAAGTTTTAACCTAAGCTGGAAAAAGTACGCTTAGGAGGTTTTCATGCAGGTCCCCACATCTGTACCTTAGAGTTCAGAGTGGGGGAGGAACCTTGACAAACCCCCTGTTCAAAGCAGGACCAATCCCCAACTAAATCATCCCAGCCAGGGCTTTCTCAACCCTGACCTTAAAAACTTCTAAGGAAGGAGATTCCACCACCTCCCTAGGTAACGCATTCCAGTGTTTCACCACCCTCCTAGTGAAAAAAGTTTTCCTAATATCCAACCTAAACCTCCCCCACTGCAACTTGAGACCATTACTCCTCGTTCTGTCATCTGCTACCACTGAGAACAGTCTAGATCCATCCTCTTTGGAACCCCCTTTCAGGTAGTTGAAAGCAGCTATCATATCCCCCCTCATTCTTCTCTTCCACAGACTAAACAATCCCAGTTCCCTCAGCCTCTCCTCACAAGTCATGTGTTCCAGTCCCCTAATCATTTTGGTTGCCCTCCGCTGGACTCTTTCCAATTTTTCCACATCCTTCTTGTAGTGTGGGGCCCAAAACTGGACACAGTACTCCAGATGAGGCCTCACCAATGTCGAATAGAGGGGAACGATCATGTCCCTCGATCTGCTGGCAATGCCTCTACTTATACATCCCAAAATGCCATTGGCCTTCTTGGCAACAAGGGCACACTGCTGACTCACATCCAGCTTCTCGTCCACTGTAACCCCTAGGTCCTTTTCTGCAGAACTGCTGCCTAGCCATTCGGCCCCTAGTCTGTAGAGGTGCATTGGATTCTTCCGTCCTAAGTGCAGGACTCTGCACTTGTCCTTGTTGAACATCATCAGATTTCTTTTGGCCCAATCCTCCAATTTGTCTAGGGCCCTCTGTATCCTATCCCTACCCTCCAGCATATCTACCACTCCTCCCAGTTTAGTGTCGTCTGCAAACTTGCTGAGGGTGCAATCCACACCATCCTCCAGATCATTTATGAAGATATTGAACAAAACCGGCCCCAGGACTGACCCTTGGGGCACTCCACTTGATACCGGCTGCCAACTAGCCATGGAGCCATTGATCACTACCTGTTGAGCCCGACAATCTAGCCAACTTTCTATCCACCTTATAGTCCATTCATCCAGCCCATACTTCTTTAACTTGCTGACAAGAATACTGTGGGAGACCGTGTCAAAAGCTTTGCTAAAGTCAAGGAACAACACATCCACTGCTTTCCCCTCATCCACAGAGCCAGTTATCTAGTCATAGAAGGCAATTAGATTAGTCGGGCATGACTTGCCCTTGGTGAATCCATGCTGACTCTTCCTGATCACTTTCCTCTCCTCTAAGTGCTTCAGAATTGATTCCTTGAGGACCTGCTCCATGATTTTTCCAGGGACTGAGGTGAGGCTGACTGGCCTGTAGTTCCCAGGATCCTCCTTCTTCCCTTTTTTGAAGATGGGCACTACATTAGCTATTAAGAATATTAATTATAATCCTTACTCAGACTAATCTCCCACTGGTTTCCTGTTGGATTCTAGGGAAGTGAGAATATACTTAATTCCATTTTTTTTAAATGAAGAACAGGGAAGTTAAAATAAAAAAATCAGATTCTGAAAAATAATATACCTGATACAGCAAGAAAATCATCAATGCTTGTAATGTCATCCACAGCTTCAGTAAGAACATGTATGCGATTCTCCCATGTGCTCTTATATATTTCCATGCTGTTTTTTACCACCTGGCTTTTTGGTCTGGCAGCAAGAGCTAAAGCTGCGTTAATAACCTGCAGAAAATAAAATTATATTCTTGACTTCATCTGAAATAACTAAAATGCATAACAGATTCTAAGGCAGTATTTCTGTTTTCTGAGCATTGAAGATATTCATCCTTTCATTATATTCAAAGGAGGAATACTTGTAAAATATTGTACATATTAACCTTCCTGTTAACTGAATTAGAGTTCAGTTGTAATTTTAATTGAATAGGACTACAAAATATTCTTTAATTGGAGAATTCATGACATAAACAATTCTGTTTAGTAACATGAAATCTATTTTTGTCAGTATAAAATAGTTTCAAAATATTTTTACGTACAATCCCACTTTATTAGGTACGAATACGCTTTTACTACGTAATACATAATTAGAAAGATGTATAAGGTCACTGCAGTTTGGGGTTTATAAACCCTTAAGAGTAGCACCTATCATACTGTAAATTACTTTCACTGAAGGGATACTTTAACACCCTAAAGCTTTCAAGCATAGACATGGTATAGGGAGGTGTATACCAGTACAAGATATCATATTATCCCTGCTATGTATTCATCAAATGAAGAAAAAAAAAACAGAACACCAAACAAAAGACACTTGAAGAATTAAACAACAAAATAATTAATCATATCCTACATCTCAGTGTAATATCTAGTCTGGCAAGGTAGATTAGGAGAAAAACATACAAATTAGAAAGAATTCACAACTCTGCTCCACTGTGATCGAGTGGTTATAGCCGAGCAGTTCCTGGTTCTAAATTCAGCTGAAATGCCTTCTCATTATATGATCTTAAGGAAGCCTCTTGACCTTATGCTGGAGTGTACCCAGGGGAGTAATAAAGAAAAATTGCACTAAAGCTGATAGACTCTTTCCCTGTTTTAAGTGTTTTAAAATATTTCTTCCCTAGACACAAAAAGCATATAAAACTTAAATTAAAAATACATAGTAAATGTATATCATCATCAACTTTTGCAGGAGGAGGGAAAAAACACACAGAATCCTGAACTTAGTTCCTGGCAAACAAAAAGTTTCTCATTTCACATCGTATCCAATAACTTCAATTAAGTTACTGAATCAGGACCAGCTGGAGGATAGCTGCTTCATCACAGGCAAAGCTGAGCCTGACTTCCCTTGATGGACCAGCCAGCATGTGACAAGGAATACATTGGTTAAGGAATAAAATAGAAAACTATGCTATAATAGATGAACTATGAACAACTTTATTACTAATATATATGACCTACTGTACTAACCTACAGTATAGCAGTGCTACATTGTACATTAGGGAGGCAATCTTAAATAATACCCAATAAATGAATAAATATGTTAAAAGACCTGTTTCATTGTACATGAAGGAAAAGCAATCAAGAGGTCTCCATGCTATTCAAATTACTACTGAACCATTCTGTAGATTTCCAATAAAAATCTCCCTACCTTGACTTTTCACTAGTGTAAGTTAAATTCTACCAAAAATTGCTGAATATAAAAAAGGGACTCTTATTGATGTGAATTCACCCTCTCCCCTTGGTTTTTGGCTTACTAATTCCACAATTATATTACCTGTTTACATTATATTTTAAGCTCATTGACACAGGGACATTTGCCTTTCTATATATCAGTGTTGCGCCATCAACAGCTAACAAACAATATGTGTTTATTAAACTTTTCAAATTTAGAGAAACATAGTTATACAATTTTTAAAAGGGCAACTGATTTAACTCTGATGAAATGTAAGAACAATGTACTAAGGGAAAGAATGCCAAAAACCTAGCAGTTACAGTACAAAAGTCTTCAGATCTGAATGTTTTTGTTTAAAAGCATCATGCCCTATGTTTTCAACAAAAAATATCTGCCAATAATTAATTGCTTGATTTCCAGTTAAGATGACATGGACTCTTCACAGAAAAAAAAAACTTTACTGAAGCTAAACCTGGTGATTTTATTATTAAAGCAGCCCTTGAAATAATTACAAAAAATGTAGTTTCCTTGCATGTAGTGCTGTACAGATTAGTCATTCAGCATGTAAAGAAAACTCTTGATTTCATGCAACTTTCTTTAAACAAAAACATTGACTTTAGAAATGATAGGTTGTTGTCACAACCTTCTCTGATGCCAAACAAGGACTGCCCAAGCCAGGTCCAGCTGGGTCCTCAGTTGACTTAAGCTTTTCCCTTTTTGACTATTAATTAATTTTGCACTAAAGACACATCTAATCTCTTTCCATATTTAACATATCATTACAAAAAATACTCTTCACAGTGAGTTATATGCTCATTTGATCCACACTGCTGGTCCCCAGAATCTAGAGGTAAAGAGATTATGTGTTTAAGGGACTGACAATGGCTACTATTTCTACTAACATGATCCTATCCATAAAACAGGGCAGATTTTTTACATGTCATTCACATTTGAATTGTGAGAACCCCAAACCCAGCTCCCAACCCTCATTTTACTATCTGTATTATTGTGAGGAAATGCATTTCATTTAATTCTAAGTTAATGAAGTCTTTTTGTGGTGTTGTTATATATTATATATATTAGAGCAGACATTCTCAAAATCTGGGTTCATGACCACCTTGCCCTTCTCATATGACCAAATGGGAAGGGGGACACGTTGCAAGATCTCATCACATTTAGGAGGGAGGGCTTCTCAGTATTGAAAAGGTGAAGTACCATTTTTTTAGCACTAGCTAACTCCTAGAACAGTGCTAGAGGGGAAAGTGAGTAAGCTAGCTATAAAATTATCCACATTTAATATTTAGAATATAATAATGTCACAGAAATAACATTGGTAATTTAGATTAAAGGTTGCTCTAATGCATCTTTTCACATAATTGCAAACACTAAAAAAAGAAGTAAATCATCAGTCACATTCACAGCCAACATAATGCCAATCTCCACGCATAATGACAAAAATAAAAAAGGAATCCTACAAAAAGTGGAAACAGACAAATTGCTAAGGATAAGTACAAAATAATAGCACAAGCAGTTAGGGACAAAATCAGAAGGGCTAAGGCACATAAATGAGTTACATCTAATTAGAGATATAAAAGGCAATAAAGAAGAGGTTCTTTAAATACATTAAGAACAAGAGAAAGGTTCACTATTTAGTGGGGAAGGAGAGCTAATTATGGACCAACACCAAGGCTAAAGTGTTTAATGCTTACTTTGCCTCAGTCTTCATTTAAAAAGTCAGTTGTGACTAGATGCTTACACAATTTATATTAACAACAAAGTGGAAGGAATATAAGACAGAATAGGGAAAGAACTGGTTAAAGAATATTTAGATAATTTACATGTATTCAAGGAGCAAGAGCCTGATGAAATTCAACCTATGGTACTTAAAAGAATTAGCTGAAGATATCTCAGAACCATTAGTGATTATCTTCAAAAAATCATGGTGACAGGGAAGGTCCCAGAAGGCTGAAGAAAGATAAACATAGTACCTGCCTTTAAAAAGAGGAACAAAGAGGACCTGGGGAATTATAGATCAGTCAGCCTCACTTTGATACCTGGAAAAATACTGGAACAAAGTATTAACCAATTTGTAAGCACCTAAAGCATAACATGGTGATAAACGATAGCCACCATAGATTTTTCAAGAAAAATCATGCCAAACCAACCTAATTTCCTTCTTTGACAGGTGTGACAAAGTTCCTGCTCTACCTTGGTGGGTCTCGCGCTTATTGGCGGATTTGCTCTCCTTGGAGCGTCACGGCAGCCCTCAGCTTGGCCGTTTTTTTCTGAATTCACAGTCCAGGTCGACTCCTCCTGTGTCTGACCAGAAGTTGTGAGGATATGGGGGGAACCCGGGCCCGCCCTCTACTCCGGGTTCCAGCCCAGGGCCCTGTGGAATGCAGCTGCCTAGAGTGCCTCCTGGAACAGCTGTGCGACAGCTACAACTCCCTGGGCTACTTCCCCATGGCCTCCTCCCAACACCTTCTTTATCCTCACCATAGGACCTTCCTCCTGGTGTCTCATAAGGTTTGTACACCTCAGTCCTCCAAGAGTCTACGTTCTCACTCTCAGCTCCTAGTGCCTCTTGCTCCCAGCTCCTCACACGCACACCACAAACTGAAGCGAGCTCCTTTTTAAAACCCAGGTGCCCTGATCAGCCTGCCTTAATTGATTCTAACAGCTTATTGATTGGCTGCAGGTGTTCTAATCAGCCTGTCTTAATTGTCTCCAGAAGGTTCCTGATTGTTCTGGAACCTTCCCTGTTACCTTACCCAGGAAAAAGGGACCTACTTAGCCTGGGGCTAATATATCTGCCTTCTATTACTCTCCTGTAGCCGTCTGGCCTGACCCTGTCATACAGGGTTACTGAACTGAATGGGGGAAAGCAGTAGAGATTATATATCCTGCTTTTAATAAGTCTTTTGATACAGTCCTCCATGACATTCTCATAAGCAAACTAGGGAAACGCAGTCTAAATTAAATTACTATAACATGGATACAAAACTGGTTGAAAGACCATACTTAAGGAGTAGTAACCAATGGTTCGCTGTCAAACCAGGACACGTTTAGAAAGGTCCCATAGGGGTCTGTCCTGAGTCTAGAACTATTCAAAATATTTTGTTTAATATCCTGCATTATGGAGTAGAGAGCATGCTTATAAAATCTGCAGATTACACCAAACTGCAGATGATACCAAGATGAGCTTGCTAGCGCTTTGAAGAACAAGATTACAATTCAAAACAATCTTGACAAATTGGAGAAATTGAATGAAATCAACAAGAAGAAATTCAATAAAGAGAAATGTAAAATATATTTAGGAACAAAAAATCAAATGCACAAATAAAAATGGGGAATTAGTAGTATTGCTGAAAAGGATGTGGGGGTTATAGTGGATCACAGACTGAATGTGTGTCAACAAAGTGATGCAGTTGCCAAAAAAAAAAAAAGAGGCTAACATAATTCTGGAGCGTATTAACAGGTGTATTGTATGTCAGACCCGGGAGGGACTTGTCCTGTTCTACTCGGCACTGAGAAGGTCTCAGCTGAAGTAACTTGTCCAGTTTTGGGCACCACACTTTAAGAAAGATATGGACAAACTGGAGAGAGCCTGGAAGAGAGCAAAGAAATGATAGAAGGTTTAGAAAACCTGACCTATAATGAAAGGTTTAAAAATTGGGCATGGTTAGTCTTGAGAAAAGAATCCTGAGAGGGGATGTGATAACATCTTTAAATATGTTAAGGGCTGTTATAAAGAGGACTCTGATCAATTGTTCTCCATATCCACTAAAGGCAGGACAAGAAGTAATCAGCTTAATCAGCAGCAAAGGAGATTTAGGTTAAATATTAGGATTTTTTTTAACTTTAAGGAAAATGAAGTACTCGAATAGGCTTCCAAGGGAGGTTATGAAATCCCCATCATTGAAGGTTTTTAGGAACAAACACTTGTCAGGGATGGTCTTGTACTTGGCCCTGTGTCAGCTTGGGGACGATGGACTATAACACTTCTCATGATCCCTTCCAACCCAACATTTCTATGATTCTATAAGCCCACGACCATCACAACACTCAAGTATATACTGTCAACCCTGCATACAGTTTTAATTTGCAACATCAGATTTTAGTTAATGTAGGGTCTCATCCTTTATTAGTATTTTGATATTCCATTGCTATTAAGTCTTCTTAAATGAGTTCATGGGTATTCAGGTCGCAAAACATTTAAATCTCCATTATGATGCACAGGCTCTAGTGAAGGCACTGCACCACAGCCATTCCCCCCCCCCCACAGTTAAGGTGGAACATTTATGGTTATTAGGATTCATTTTTATAAAGATAAGTGCTCAGCATTTCCATCAGTTATTGTATTACCTTTGGCACTAAACATGCACTTTAAGTAAATACTTCATGGTAGACATGACAGACACAGAATAGCACATTATCCTAACACCAGCCTTAACCATCTTCTATTTCCGCAGGAAATTAAATATGTTCCCTTGCCTGTATCTTTATTATGATTAAAAGATTACTCTTCCTTAGGAGAAGCAGACTGATTCCTCTTGATACCTAATGTTATGTATTTTTTAAGGCTTAAGATCTACTAAAAGTGCTCTCAGAGAATAAAGTCTCTTAGATGTAGCATGGGTACTCTGGCCCATATGACATTTTCAATTATTTTATTAGAACATCTCTCAGCATCTGTGTCAAAAGACTTGTTTACTAAGTATATATGCTTGTTTGGAGTTACTTCAGCAGTCAGAATAAAGCACAGTTATTTGAAAAAGAACACCTTACTTTAAAGTTATAGATCACAACCCATAGCCTATGACTATAGCATGTGACTTAGAGGCAGACAGTTCTTTTACACAGGTTACTTCTTAACAGGGACAGGAAAATGCCAACATTTGCCCCCCGTCCCCCTCTTCCCCTGCAATGGAATTGGGAAGGATTTCCACACACTAAACTTGTATATCTAAGGTTATTCAGCCTCTGACTTAACCCATCTGGCTGCAGAGGCTGTACATATGATCTTGCCCATCTCTGTCTCCATAGAACCGAGAATTTACCAAGGGAAAACCTGATATATTAAAATGTATTTTTAAATCTTATAAAAAACTGAACATTGTTTTCTGTTATGTACCCTCATTATGGGGTTGGAACAAGATTAATGTCACAGTCTATTATTTCATTTGTGCAGTCCATAATGATGGGTATCATTGCTTATATGATTCATCCTACTGAACCCTAGGCAAACTTTTCATTAGTACATAATGCATTATGATAAGGATCAAAGACATTCAGTAAAAATCCCAAGCAAGAAAATAAAAACGAGGAATAGTACATATTATGAGCCATTTTATATTGAATCCCTATAAGATTGCCAAGATTATATGAAGAAACTGTACAATTTGGACAACGAAAGGATAATATTAGTATAGCCAAAACAATGGGGGACTGGAAGAGAATTGAAAAGTGTGGAGGGGAGTGGCAAATGAAGAAAAGTGCCCAATCAACCCCAGTGACATATATATCACAAGCAGAGCCTCTTCCACCTGAGAAGGGAGAAGAGCAAAAGACTGACAAAGTCTGTGAGGGAGCTCACCATACAGACCAGATTTATTTGGGAAGCATGGTGATACTAGAATACTGGGTACTAAAGAAAACCACAAGAGAATAAAGTAATATAATACACCAATAAATGTTCCTGTGTACAGTGGGAATGTTACCTTTGGCATTTCCAAATAAATACCAGCCCCTTACTAGCACTTGTGTATGTCACACTTATTATAGGCAGGGCTATAGTAGCACATGCTATTATTAAGGCTGCGAGTCTGTCACGGAGGTCACGGATTCCACGACTTTCCATGACCTCCGTGACTTCTGCAGCATCTGGTGCTGGCTCAGGAGCTACCTGAGCCGGGCAGCCCCTGGGTCAGCAGCAGCAGCAGTTTGGGTGTGTGGGAGGGGGCTCAGGGTTAGGGGCAGGAGGTTGGGGAGTGCAGGGGAGGGGCGCTTAGCATGCTGTTGGAGGATACCCAGATCCCACTGGCATGGCCCCCTGCAGCTCTTAGGCAACAAAGGGGAAGAGAGTCTCCGTGCCGCGCACTTCCTGGGCCCGCAGGCCCTGCCCCCGCAGCTCCCATTGGCTGAGGCAGCCGGCACTTGTGGTGGGAGCATTGGAGTCCCTGCCCTGGCCTCTGCCTCCACTGCCTAGGAGCTGTAGGGACACAGAGCTGGGTAGGAAGCTCCTGCCAGCCCTGCCAACCCCCTAGCCCCCAGTACCAGCTGGGGTCCCAGGTCACCTCCCCCAGCACCCACGGCACCCCTGGACCGCTCCCCGCCACCCCGAGCACCCATGGCCCCTGCCCAAGTTTTAGTCAGGGTGGTATTTTTAGTAAAAGTCATGGACAGGTCACGGGCCCATGAATTTTTGTTTACGGCCTGTGACCTGTCCATGACTTTTACTAAAAATACTCGTGACTAAAACATAGCCTTAGCTATTTTTAATGTTGCCCAACACTTCCCATAAGAAGACCCTGTTTTCAGTTGCTATTAATGTTGACAAACTTTCATTTTTTGTGCTGCAATTTTCCATGCCAGAGGTCTGCCTCGGGTTGATCTCTGGGGTGGAAATTTCAATCAAAACAATTCAGTTGTTTTTGAGAGCAAGGCTAGGGAAAATACATGTTGGCCACATTAAAAAAGTTTATTTAGTACTCCATGCTTTTGAGCAGGGACTTGAAATTTGGTAGTCGGATGGGCCTTCTGTCAGAGATATGCCTTTTTGCGACCCTGTGGAAATCTACCCAAACGTGGCCAAGTTCTAAGCCTCTGACAAGTCAGTTTCTACTTGCTCAATGGAGACTTTAGGTTTTAGGAGCTAAATTACCCCAAAGACTGCACCTTATTGGGCATGCTCCAGCTTGGGGTTATGCAGGATTTCCCCTGCAACTGGATTTCTGTGCTGCTGTGGGCTGGTCTAGGTCTGAGTACCTGAACTGAGAGCAGGGAAATTTTCTCTCCAGCACTCTCAGTGACCTGGCCTCAGGGAATGTGGTGCAGAAAGCTGCATGATTCAAATGCACAGGGGATAAGAGTCAGAGCTAAGGGAAGCAAGGGAATTCAATTAGGATGAGCCTGGGGGACAATTAGGACAAGGAGTCTGGGGGACAGGGAACAGACTCATAGTTGTGGGTGGTGGGGGAGATTAAGCTAGGAGACTCAGACAGGGAGCCGGTGAGGGAAATGGAAGGAAGGGGCTAGTAGGTTGGGGAAGCCTGAGACTGGAAGAGGAGTGAAAAGAAGAATGAGTAGGATGGAGAGAAGGGGAGGCAGAACTGATGAGTAGCTGTGGTGTAGGAGAACTGGGACTGGCTGGGAAAATAGACTGGGAGAAGGAGCTGTGGAGGACATACTGAAATTAAACGATGAGCCAAAGAAAGGAGACCTGGAGCCAGTGGGGATGGGGAATGTGAACAAGGAGGTGACAGGAGGCCAGGGTGGGGGATGGATAGTTGTATGAGAAGCTGGGAGGGAACTGGGAACAACTGGCCAAGGAGCTGGGCAGTGGGAGGGAACTGAAAATGGCTGGGGAAGGTGACAAAGTGGCACTAGTGAGTGATAGACTCGGATGAGGAGATAGGAGACTGGGGCTGGGATGAATTGCCTGATGAGTGGAGATTGGCACTGGATACATGAAGAGAATGGGACTGGGACAAAGAGCCAGGAGTGGGGAACAGACAGGTCTGGGACTGGGACAGGCACAGGGTGGAGCAGACAGGGCAGAAGGGGCTATGCTTGTGGGGAATGAGCAATAGAGTCTGTTTATGCTAGTGTGCACTCCTCTCCGATGGGACCCAAGATTTCTGAGTGTCTCCATCCCTCTGCTATTACCAAATATTTGTGAAATCCACTGGCAAAGTGTCCTCTTGTGCTGGACCATACAGATGATGACCACTGCTATTGCTATCAATTATTCCATTAGCTCAAGTGGCAGAGGTCAGTGTAGTGGCATCAAAGGCACCAATCTTGCTGCTGACCAATGTGGGTGTTATGATGCCACAAGATGGAATTTCTGGGTTTTTTTTTTCAGATTATTCTTTTAATAATCTATTAAATTACATGTACAAAACTACATAAAACCTATTATTAAGGTTGCATAGCCAAGTGCTCAAAAGTCAGGCAGTGCTGAAATTAAGGTTGCCTGTGTAAATTAATTCAGCCCCCTTGTGTCTTTGCATTATGATACAGTTGTTTAATTACATAATCACATACTATAGAGTCATAGAGTTTAAGGCTGCAAGGGACTACCAGATAATCTAATCTGACCCCTGCACATCACATGCCCCCAGCACCTCCACACTAACCCAACAACTGAAATTAGACTAAAGTATTACACTGCACAGGAGACTGGACTATCGTGTGCCACAGAGAGAGAATAGGAGGGACTGACACACACCAATGCCGAAGGCCCCACACAATGATAGGGAAATAATTAAATAAAATATATCCAGATAATCTGCAAGGTCACTGTCCTCCCGACCACACAATGGTGATCAATTAGACCCTGAGCATGTGAACAAGAACCAGCCAGCCTGGCACCTGAGAGACAATGCTTAGTGCCACCTCAGAGCCCTGGCCCAACCCCACCTAAAGTCCCATCTCCAGATGTGGCCTTCTCTGATGCTTCAGAGGAAGGAGACCAAAAAAAAAAAAAACAACAACAACCCAGAATTCATTGGAAGGAGGAGGAAGATCCTTTCCTGATTCCTGGTGGTGACCACCTGAAATCCTGAAGCATGAGCTTTCAAGAACATAAGACATAAACCAGCAGTGAGCTCTAGAGCTGCTGAGATCCACCCAGTCATAAGCAACTTGTCATACAATTGCACTCATAAATTTGTGCAGCTCTTTCTTAAAATTAATTAAATTGTTTGCCCCCACAACTTCTACTCAGAGGTTGTTCCAGAACCTCACTCTTCTAATGCTTAGAAATCACCTTATTTCCAGCATGAATTTGTTCATGGCCAGTTTATATCCATTTGTTCTTGTACTAACATTGTCTTCTATCTTAAATAGCTTGTCATCTTTCCTGGTGTTTACCCCTCTCTCCCCCCCAGCCTTAGCCTTCTTTTTGCTAAACTAAACAAGCCAAACTCTTCCAGTCTCCTCTCATATGCCCTCCATTCCCCTGATCACCCTAGATGTCTTCTCTGCATCTGTTCCAGTTTGAATTAATCTTTCTTGAACATGTATGACCAGAATTATACACAGTATTCCAAATGATGCCGTACCAGTGCCTCATACTGAGGTATTAATATTTCTCTCTCTCTAATGGAAATGCCTCTCTTGACACATCCTAGGACATTTGTCTTTTTCACCACATAATGGCTCATAGTCATCCTGGAGTCAATCCATACACCCTAGTCTCTTCTCCTCTGCTGCTTCCAGCTGATGAGCACCCAGGTTGCAGCAGAAATTCTTATTAGACATTGCACTATGTACAATTGAATTTCATCCCATTTTGTCACTCCAGTCTTGAAGGTCATCCAGATCTTTCTTTATAATATTCCAACTCTCTTCTGTATTGATAACACTTCCCGACTTTGTATCATCGCCAAATTTCATCAGCATACTCCTACTTTTTGCGCCAAGGTCATTAATAAAAATATTGAATAAGATTAGTCCAAAGACCAATCTTTGAGTAACTCCACTGGTAACCTCCATCCAGTCTAATAATTCACCTTTCAGCACAACCCTTTGCCTTCCCCCCTTAGCCAGTTCCTTATCCACCTTGCAATTCTTGTACTGATCCCATCTTCCCTAATTTAACTATTAATTTTCAGTGTGGTAGTGTATTAAATACTTTACTGAAGTCCAAATTTATAAGATCTCATGCATTGCCCTTATCTAAAAAATGAGTTATTTTCTCAGAGATGGAAATCAGGTTGATTTTAACTTTGGTAAACCCATGATGTATTACATCCTCTTTAGCATTTACCTCTGTGAATTTAATACTTTTATTTATTTATTTATTTACAATTTTTTCAAAAGCCTCGCCTACTACTTAGGTCAGACTAACAGGTCTGTAATTGCCCAGATCACTATTTTCCCCTTTAAACACAGGTAAGACATTATGTTTTCATTCAGAGCACAGGATGGACCTGCTCTGGGGATGAATCAGGGTGGTGGAGTTCAAAAGGCTGTTGTATGTAGGATCCCTACCTCATTTGTTACAGAAGTTGGAAGCTGTGTATTGAATGGGGCAGGGGATTACAGAAAAATAAAGGATGGTCTTTTGGTTAAAGCAGTTGAATGCTGCCCTGGACAACTGAATTCTTTCCCTGTTGGTGCCAGAGAGTTCCTACGTGATACTGAGCAAGTCACTTAAATCAAACTTTTCATAGGGTTCACCAATGGTGTGTTCCTCATTTTCTGGGTGCTTGTTGAGGATAATACCACCCCACATCTTACTGGGGTGTTGTGAAGATTAATTCATTAATGTTTGTGAACTCTCATATACTACAGTGATGAGCACCATTCAAAAGCCCATGAGGAAATTAATACGCCTGCCCTCAGAGAAGGGATTGAGTAGTCTGCATGGCTTAGGGCCACACATTGAACAATGAGGAAAAAACAAAATATTGAATAGCTTCTCATTAAGTAGGAACCATCCATCATCCTAGGCACTGAATGATCCTGTGGGAAAACCAGTATGTGGTCATGTAATAAAGATTGTATCATACTGCAAACACACAAGGCTGACAATAAAGATGATATGGGCCACCTTAATTCTGGCATTTCGTAACTTTTGAGTGCTTGACTTTGTAACGTTAATAATGTTATTTTAACATAGGTCATGTTTGTTTTGATTTTGCATATATTTAACATTTATATTAAAAATGGCAGCATTCAAAGACCCCCCAATCAGGATGAGAGTTCTATTGTGACAGGAGCTGTATTGGAAAGCACAATCCCTGTATAGTACACTGGATGAGGGAAACTTATGTTTAAGTCTCTAGTTGTGCAGTGCCTACAAATAAATCATACTGCACATTGACCCAGAGAATTTGTCACAGAACTAAAAGTATACAAAATATCTGAAGCAAAAATACTGGACTCTTCCCTTAACAGATTTAGTTTCTTTCTAAACTATTTCCACTCTTGATCCATGAAACAGCTTTTGAAGTGCCAGACTGCCAAGGACTAGAAGCAGCTCATACAATAAGACTTTAACATTTGATTTTCCTTTAGCACACAATTCAGTGACCCATAAGAAAACAAAGTGAAAGAACAGGCTATATTATTCACCTAATATCTGTCATACAATCTGCCTTGAGCAATCCTGCTTCATTCCTCTGAAAATCCTGTTCAGAAACTACATGTGCAATTTGGACAGTGGCACAACTGCTTAGCCTAGGAGTTGACTCTAAGGTTGTCTGATTATGTTCTTGGAAAAGGAATTCCACAGCTGCATCCCTGGAGGCATGTCCAGTACCTAAATGGGTATTTTGGCCTTGGATGCACAGTGAGGAGAGGACATGGCTGCTGTCATTTTGGCATCTGGACCAACCTCTGCTGACATTGTCAGTATATTTTATTTTTGTCTATGACCAAAACAATGCATCTTCAGCTTTTATAATAAGTAATAATAATAATAATAATACTGTCTTCACTCTTCCAATTTGTAGCTGTCTTTCCTTTGTTTTTGGCAGCAGTTGAACCTCAAATCTAATCTACAAATTGAGTTAGTTCTGCTTCTTACTTTTATGACACAAATATTTTAAATATAATACCTAACTTTTAATGCATTCTTTCATGTTGTCTCTTTCAATTCTACAGTTGTGGATTCTTTGTTTTTCCTTTTGACAAACAAAAGGGAATGTTTTTCTAAATGACACACCTAAAGTGATGCAATAACGGAAACAAGTCTACACAGGATGTACAGCCCATCTTATATAGCTTTAATATTGTGTACACATACAACAACTTTAGCATATCCAAACATACTGCTACCCAGGATATCCACAGACTTGTACAATGATCAAGTTATAGAATATGGGACACATGAAATGCAACCACATAAGAGATAGCCATCAGTTGGGGGGAGGTATATGAATACAATACACATTACCATTGCCACTCTGGGCTTGACATAGAGTTGTTACAACAAACTTTGCCCTTTTCCACCTCACCAAAACAATGGCCTGGATTTCTGCCTCCCACAGAAATCAGCATGGAAAGGAAATTTCTCCAGGATCCCCCGATAGCATTTCCATAAAATCATTCTATGTGGTTTGGCTCCTGCAGAACGTATAGGGGTTCTACCTTCAATTCCTCTGGATACTAGAGATCAACAGGACCCCTTGTGTCTTGGCAGCTGCTCTAGCACATCCTTGCTTGTAGGCAACTGCCAGGGTCTCATGATCCAGTGTCATTTACCAGAACCTCCAGCAAATTGTAATTTGCAAGCATGTAGGGAGCACTGGGCTGTATTACCTTATATGCACAGGTCCACACTGGGCTTGGAAGGGAATGATACGTGTCTGCCCAGTCATTCCCATCTTGCCCTAGGCCTGCTTTTTCCTTACATTTGAATCCTGCAGCTATAGGGTTCTCTCAGACAGACGAAGCAGCACCATGTCAAAGCTATGTGCAGAGGGATGCAGATCAGAAGGATGATCAGTCCAAAAAAAATGGAAAATGTGTAAGTTAATGAGGAAGAGTTGCTAATTTTTTGCTCCATTGGTTTTAAATATTGCAACAACTAGCAAGAGAGAGACCATTTTAGAGTGCTTTAGTTTGTATTTTTGCCCACTTCCACTTTCAGAAACTTGGAAAGAATTCCTGGAATAATTATGGAGGCATTGCTAAATTCTATACAATAGTTAAAGCCATGTTGAGATTTGCAGTTAAAATAAGGTTAAAAGAGGGAAAAGCAGTGGTTCCCTGCTTTTGTTCTCCGGAAGGACCAGCTATGGATCACCAGGGACTCAGTCACAGCAGAACTCCTTGCACAGTCTAGAGATGTACAGCTCTTAAACTAAGTTTAGAGGCCACTAGAGATGGGCGATCCTTGTGCAAACCTTTCAAACAATTTTTAGAGAGGTTCACAAACTAGCTGGAGTTTTCAAACTATTTTTTTCCTTTTCAGTTTAAGTAAATTTTTCCCCACAAAGGATGATTCCATTCAAAAACTAACCAAGCAAGCAATTTCTAAGTAGAGGGAAGCCCCTGCTATGTGTTAAGGAGAAAAGAAACACCCCATAAAACAAGACTGATACAAATGGCTTCCCTATACACACTTGGCAAAATTCTGCAATGACTTACATGGGTTGTAAAAGTCACTTGTCAAGTACAACATGACAAGAAAAGAACTGTAAGTCATGAAAGTTATCTAATTTGTGCCAATAAATGCAAGGTGTGAGGTGCAAAGTGAGTGTAAATTGATAAACATAAAGGGCTCAGCATTTCTTTTAATGGAAGTCCTTCAACTGAGTGCAGGGCTAAAATGCTCCACACCTGGGGAAGCACCAGAGGAAAATCTGCCTGAGCTCAATTCTTACTTTTCCATATCTCCACCATATAATTTTGCCCATTGCATTTATTTTTTCATTTGAGTTCTCTCTCTCTCCTCTTTCTGTTTTCTTTGTACTGGTTCTCTATATCTTTTCCCAACACTGCCCAGTCTCCAACCCATTTTTCTATTTACTTTCCCTTGTTTTTTCTCTCTATCCTTCATTCCCCTAGCCCACAGTCTCTCCTAATAATATTTAAAATATTTAAATCAATGCACAATGTTCAAGTGAGCTTGTCATTAAGCAAAAAGAATTTGCCAATCTATGGTGCCAAGTAGGAAAAACATTCTATTGTGTCTTCTCCATTTAATTACTAAATGCTGGGCAATAGTTTCTTCTTTTTAAGTGCTGATTTGGTGCATTTGGAAGAGTTATGTTCTAAAAATCTTAAGCATACTACACGTTGATCACATGTGAATTTCCTCTTATGGTTATATTCTAACTGAATTTCAAAATTGTGTCAAGGTTCCTCCCCCACTCTGAACTCTAGGGTACAGATGTGGGGACCTGCATGAAAAACCTCCTAAGCTTATCTTTACCAGCTTAGGTCAAAACTTCCCCAAGGTACAAAATATTCCACCCGTCGTCCTTGGATTGGCCGCTACCACCACCAAACTAATACTGGTTACTGGGGAAGAGCTGTTTGGACGCGTCTTTCCCCCCAAAATACTTCCCAAAACCTTGCACCCCACTTCCTGGACAAGGTTTGGTAAAAAGCCTCACCAATTTGCCTAGGTGACTACAGACCCAGACCCTTGGATCTTAAGAAAAATGAATAATCCTCCCAACACTTGCACCCCCCCTTTCCTGGGAAATGTTGGATAAAAAGCCTCACCAATTTGCATAGGTGACCACAAACCCAAACCCTTGGATCTGAGAACAATGAAAAAGCATTCAATTTCTTACAAGAAGACTTTTAATAAAAATAGAAGTAAATAGAAATAAAGAAATTCCCCCTATAAAATCAGGATGGTAGATATCTTACAGGGTAATTAGATTCAAAAACATAGAGAATCCCTCTAGGCAAAACCTTAAGTTACAAAAAAGATACACAGACAGAAATAGTTATTCTATTCAGCACAATTCTTTTCTCAGCCATTTAAAGAAATCATAATCTAACACATACCTAGCTAGATTACTTACTAAAAGTTCTAAGACTCCATTCCTGGTCTATCCCCGACAAAGACAGACTATAGACAGACACACAGACCCTTTGTTTCTCTCCCTCCTCCCAGCTTTTGAAAGTATCTTGTCTCCTCATTGGTCATTTTGGTCAGCTGCCAGCGAGGTTACCTTTAGCTTCTTAACCCTTTACAGGTGAGAGGAGCTTTCCCCTGGCCAGGAGGGATTTCAAAGGGGTTTACCCTTCCCTTTATATTTATGACAGTTATATTCTAACTGAATTTCAAAATTACCATTGGCAATGGCACCCATGAGTATCAAAAATCACATCAGTCAAATTGTTTTGAAAGAAAAATAATTAGTGATTCTAGCATATAAGTCTCAAAAACTAGGGGTTTTTTTAGGAAGATGGAGCCCAGAAATTAGCATGAATGAATATAAAGTTACACTATGAGTCCTAAAAACTTAACCAAGAAACTGAAGAAAATTCCCAGGCAATCTCTGTACATGCTGGAAGATCTCCCTTCCCCCACCCCTCTTCCCCCCCCCCATCCCATAAGAGATTTGTACTTCCTGCCACTGTTGAAATTAAGTCTAAATCTTGCTGCCAGAATGTGTGATCAGGAGACCTTTGGCGGTTAAGATGAAGGAATAATCCTCTTTAGGCAACACAGATGCAGCAAATCTATTCTGCTGTTGCTACTCTAGCTTCAGGGCTAGAATAGCTTCTCTGGCATTGAAGGGGGATAAGTGTGTTTGTTCTGTATAAGCGTGTTTAGTCTGTATAGTAACATATCCAAAAATCCTGACATTGGGCTCTGACTATAAATTCCTACGGTGCAAGGGTGCACAGAAAGTCCCCATGCAGCTGAGCTCTGTGGATTTGCAAGGTCTGCAAATCCTGCTCCCCACCATCAGGGCAGTAATGCATTCATTCTACAATGGGTGAACCTTAGACCAGGAGGGGCACGATGTATTCCTAAGAGCAGAGAATGCTTAGGAAAGTAACATAGATATGGACATTACATGATAAACTCCATATTCCTGTTCAGCATTTGATCTTTTAGCATCGGATAGGTTGTTCATTTTGAAGAAGCAGAAGAGGGAGGGGAGCAGAAACAAGTCTGTTTACTAAGCAATTTTAGAATTTCTTACTTACAGTGCATGTTGTAATTTCCATAGGACCAAATAATGTCTACAGTGGTCAGATCACAGACTGGCATTCTGCACTGCATATACAGAGGTGCTCACTAGTTTCCAGTTACTCCCTGATGTGTTAATAAATACCAAGGACACAAGATATCAACATCTTCAGGAGAATGGAAATATTATTGCTCCATTTCCTTTCATATACTAATTATACAGTAGTTTTTTCTCTCCCCCAACTCCCTTTTCCATTGAGCCTCCATAAGTTAAGATTTAGCAGCACTCATCATTTGTCATGCTTAAGTCAGTATCATGTGATCAATTTTCCAAGCCAGGGACTCAGTGCTCCATCTCAATAATTCTTAGGTTACATTGATACAGTTTTCATTCACTATGCTGACCAACCACTTAAGTTATAAAATGTGTCTGTCAAGAGGGAAACACTGTAAATGTCACTTCAGTGCAAACACTTCTGTCCAAGCCTCCAATAAATTATTATTCTGAGAGTCAAATTCTATTTCCATTTGTGTCCAGGAGGGCCTTTTCTTCTTGCTGTCCTTTTTTCCCCTTTGTGCCTTCCTTGTTTGGTAGATTTCTTCACCAGAGTCTGACAGGCTCTGTCAGAAATAATGACTGGACTTACCACAACATGTCTCAATACATAGTGATAAAGTGAAATTTCTAGCAAATCAAATATAATAAAAATGTGAATTGGTTTGGAAAGTTTGATCAAAATTTGTTAAGCTATGTTGTTATAATTTTATTTAACAAGTGAATTTAGGACTCAAGACAGACACCAGGTTCACATCCCTGAAGGATGAAGTCCTCAGATCTTCACTAAAGAAAAGGTACAGCCCAGGCAGCAGGAGGGCTGGCTTTCCCATCGCTGCCCCACATTTTTGTCTCAACTCTCTCCAGGGATCGCTATGATAGATGCAAAGGCACAGATTTTTAGGCCAAATGGGACCACTATGATCACATAGTCTGAGCTTCTGAATAACACAAGCCATAGAATTTCACCCAGTAATTCTTTTATGAAGCGTAATTACTTGACATTGCACTAGGTCACATCTTTCAAAGAGACATACAATCTTGATTTAAAGTTTTCAGGTGATGGAGAATTCACTACATCCCCCAGGGAAAATTATTCAAATGGTTAGTTACACTTGCCATTAAAAATATGAGCCTTACTTCCAGTTTGAATTTGTCTAGTTTCAACAAGTTTATTTGACAAGATCTATTTTCCATATAATAATGTTGATTGCCATTAATGAAATTGCCACCGTTGAGCTGTTGATTGGTTGAGTCTAATATCAGCCATTACATTATTTTCCCTGGGAACTATGTCAAGCTAACAGGCCCATAAATTACACAGATCATCCTGTTTACACTTTTAAAATGTTGACTAGACATTAGCCCTCAAACTGTCTCACTATCCAAGATAAATTAGCAGCAGAGATCCAGCAAGGTCCTTTGCATGGATGTGTTAGTAGTTTTAATTCCATGGTCATTCAAGTCTTGGCCTCTCCACTAAGATTGTCAACAAAAGGAACTATTTAGTGTCATTCACAGTGACAGTTGCTGTGTTGTGCACATTCAGTGGAAAATACAGTGGGGAGATTTATATACATAGAGAACATGAAACAATGGGTGTTACCATACACACTGTAAGGAGAGGGATCAGGTAAGGTGAGCTATTACCAGCAGCAGAGCCGGGGGGGGGGGGGCCTTTTGTAGTGACTACAAAAGGTCTTTTCCCCCACTCTCCTACTCGTAATAGCTCACCGTAAGTGATCCCCCTCATTACAGTGTGTATGGTAACACCCATTGTTTCATGTTCTCTGTGTATATAAACCTCCTCACTGTATTTTCCACTGAATGCATCCGATGAAGTGAGCTGTAGCTCACGAAAGCTCATGCTCAAATAAATTGGTTAGTCTCTAAGGTGCCACAAGTACTCCTTTTCTTTTTGCGAATACAGTTAAAGGATTTTGAAAATACGATGAGACACATGTATGGTACATTAATATTCTGAAGTTTAACACAATTCATAAATGGGTAGGATATCCACATATACACAAGTAAGCACTATGACAGGGTCATGCCAGATGGCTTCAGGAGAGTGATAGAAGGTAGATATATTAGCTGCAGATTAAGCAGGTCCGTTTTCCCTGAGTAAGATAATGGGCTGTTCGAGAACAATCAGGAAGTTTCTGGAACCAATTAAGGCAGGCTAATTAGGACACCTGGAGCCAATTAAGAAGCTACCACAATCAATTAGGACAGGCAGGCTAATCAGGGCATCTGGTTTTAAAAAGGACCTCACTTCAGTTAGTGAGGAGCTGGGAGCAAGAGGTGCAAGAAGCTGAGAGTGAGTAGGCGTACTGCTGGAGGACTGCAAAGTACAAGCATTACCAGAATCGGGGGAAGGTCCTGTGGTGAGGATAAAGAAGGTGTTGCAAGAAGGCCATGGGGAAGTAGCCCACAGAGTTGTAGCTGTCATGCAGCTGTTACAAGAGACACTGTAGACAGTTGCAATCCACGGGGCCCTGGGCTGGAACCTGGAGTAGAGGGTGGGCCCGGGTTCCCCCCATCCCCCTCAACTCCGCATTTGAGACAAGAGGAGGTGACTTGGACTGTGGGTCCCACCAGAGGGGAAGGTCCCTGACCTATCCCCCAACCCACTAGGTGGGTCAGCAGAGAGTGTGCGGATTGTTCTCCTCCCTTTTCCCATGCTGGCCAGTGATGAGGTTAGCTGAGTGAATGGCAGGTTTGAGCCACTTGCAAAAGTGGCCAAACTGAGGGCTGCCGTGAATCTCTGAGGTGAGCAAATCCGCGAATAACTGCAGGATCCACCGAGGCAGAGGAGGAACTTTGTCACAGCACATATACTGAAGAATGTAAAAATCACATATTTAATTAGATACACCTGCATGTATTTTTAAAAAATTCTGATCATCATGGGACACTGGCATATTTAAATGTGCAATCAGAAAAGTAAATAGATATATGATCATGCAAATAAATGGAGGTAACTTTTTAAAAAAAAATCCCCTAAAAAAAATTGGTGCAAAAATTATTACTTAGTGACTTTGTATATTTGCATTAAACTGAAAACTACATGGCTAGATATCAGACTCTTAGAGCCACAGGCCTGGCTGGGCTGAGACTACCAGCCTTTGTCCTCTCCATCTCACTCCAACTGCCATATATGGCATAAATTGAACTTTCGTAGGAGTAGCCCCAGAGGAGCTGAATGGTAGTGGAGATACAGGGCCACAGGGGGGAGGGAGTTGCAGGGCCACATGGTGATGGGGGAGGAGGTGCAGAGTTACATAGGGACAGGGGAGTGGCTGGGTGGGGGCACAGGAAGGGAGTACAGGGACACATAGGCACAGGGGAGAGGCTGGTGGGGGCACAGAGACACATGGAAAAAAGGGGAGTGTCTGGGAGGAGATACAGAGTCACATGGGGACAGCAGGAGGGGTGCACAGCCATATGGGGATGAGGGGAGTGGGTGTCTGAGGGGGGTGGAGGGACACATGGACAGGGGGTGCAAGGACACATGGGGGTGCAGAAACACATGGGGACAGAGACAGATGTGCCTGACTGAACAGAGAGGCTAGGGGTCAGCCAGGGTCTGCATGGGGAAAGCTCCCTAACAATCCCTTCCTGCTCCCCCCAAAAGACCTGTTCCATACTTTTCTTACCCATACCTAACAACCCTCTAAGTTCACACCCAGGCACCTTCCCAGCAAATAAAATCTCTCCCCCTTAGCTCCTCTGTTATCTCTGACTCCCCCAAAACTTTACACTGATTCAGAGGGGCACAGGAAATACAGTTTTGTATTGTAGTTTGAATGAATTATTACTCAGAATTCTGTATTAATATGACTAGTAAGGAATCTATTTGTCAAAAAACATTTCCTGAATCTTTTTTGTTATCTGTATTGTTACAGACATACTTGCTAAGAGGTATTTTGACATAAATGTCAAAAAATAATTGAAACTAGTGTGATTATATTGTGTTATTTTGACAAATAAAATATGCAAAATTTTTAATTTTTTGGCATAGAATTCCTCCTGAAGTAACTATGTAGACAAAACAATGAGTAGTCCGGTGGCACCTTGAAGACTAACAGATTTATTTGGGCATAAGCTTTCATGGGTAAAAACCCCACTTCTTCAGTTGCATTGAGTGAAAATTACAGATACAGGCATAGATATACTGTCACATGAAGAGGAGGGAGTTACCTTACAAGTGGGAAAAGGATGGTACAGAGGAAAAAGCACAGTAAACTATCTAAACTCCTATATGCCACAGGAGGCTACAAAAGTTGCCTTAACTCACCCAACAATATTGTTAATCTATCCAACCACACACTTAGCTAGGCAGAGGAGTCTGTCCTATCTTGGGGACTCTCTTTCTGCTCCCCCACCCCCATGCACATGATACAGTTCTGTGGTGATCTGGAAGCCTACTTTCACCATGTCCAACTCAAGGAATATTTTCAACACACCACTTAACAGCACACTGACCCACAGGAACCCTCCTACTAACACTACAAGAAGAAGAATTCTGCATGGACTCCTCCCGATGGTCAAAATGACAGACTGGACTTCTATACAGAGTGCTTATGTAGACGTGCACAGGCTGAAATTGTGAACAAACAGCATCACTTGCCCCATAACCTCAGCTGTACAGAACACAACGCCATTCACAGCCTCAGAAACAACTCTGACATTATAATCAAAGGGGCTGACAAAGAAGGTGTTGTAGTCATCATGAACAGGTCATATTATGAACAGGAGGCTGCCAGTTAACTCTCCAACGCCACATTCTACATTCCACTATCCTCCGATGCCACTGAGGAGTACAAAAAGAAACTACACTATCTACTCAACAAACTCCCTGCTACTACACGGGAACAAATCTACACAGACACACCCCTAGAGCCTTGACAAGGGGTATTCTATCTGCTACCCAACATCCATAAACCTGGACGCCCCATCATCTCAGGCATTGGCACTCTTACAGCAAGATTATCTGGCTATTTGGACTCTCTCCTCAGACCCTATGCTATCAGCACTCCTACCTGTGTTCGGGACACCACCGACTTCCTGAGGAAACTACAATGCATTGGTGATCTTCCTGAAAACACCATCCTGGCCACAATGGATGTAGAAGCTCTTTACACCAATATTCCACATGAGGATGGACTTCAAGCATTCAGGAACAGTATCTCTGATGAGGCCACAGCACACCTGGTGGCTGAGCTTGGTAATTTTGTCCTCACCCACAAGTCAGCAGCACAGCTATGGGTACTTGCATGGCCCCACAGTATGCCCACATTTTTATGGCAAACTTAGAACAATGCTTCCTCAGCTCTTGTTCAAACTTAGAACAATGCTTCCTCAGCCCCTAGAACCTCTCCTCTACTTGTGCTACATTGATGACATCTTCATTATGTGGACCCATGGGAAGGAGGCCCTTGAAGAATTCCACCTGGATTTCAACAATTTCCATCTCACCATCAACCTCAGCCTGGACCAGTCCACACAAGAGATCCACTTCCTGGACACTACAGTGCAAATAAGTGGCGGTCACATAAACACCACCCTACACAGGAAATCTGCTGACCGCTATTCTTACCTACATGCCTCCAGATTCCATCCAGGACACATCACACGATCCATTGTCTACAGCCAACCTCTACGATACAACCTCATTTGCTCCATTCCCTCAGACAGAGACAAACACTTACAAGATCTTTATCAAGCATTCTTAAAACTACAATACCCACCTGGGGAAGTGAGGAAACAGACTGACAGAGCGAGATGGGTACCCACAAGTCACCTACTACAGGACAGGCCCGACAAGGAAAACAACACACCACCACTGGCCATCATGTACAGCCCCCAGATAAAAACTCTCTGGCATATCATCAATGATCTTCAACCTATCCTGGAAAACGATCCCTCACTCTCACAGACCTTGGAAGGCAAGCCAGTCCTCACTTACAGACAGCCCCCGCAACCTGAAGCAAATACTCACCAGCAACTACACACCACACCACAGAAACACTAACCCAGGAACCAATCCCTGTAACAAACCCCGTTGCCTACTCTGTCCCCATATCTACTCTAGTGACACCATCAGAGGGCCCAACCACATCAGCCACAACATCAGGAGCTCAGTCACCTGCACATCTACTAATGTGATATATGCCATCATGTGCTAGCAATACCCCTCTGCCATGTACATTGGCCAAACTGGACAGTCTCTATGTAAAAGAATAAATCGACACAAATTTAGACATCAGGAATGGTAAAACACAAAAGCCAATAGGAGAACACTTCAGTCTCCCTGGATATTTAATCACAGATTTAAAAGTAGCCATCCTTCAAAAAAAAAAACTTCATAAACAGACTTCAAAGAGAAACTTCAGAGCTACAGTTCATTTGCAAATTTAACACCATTAATTTGGGATTGAACAGGAACTGGGAGTGGCTGGCTCACTACAAAAGCAATTTCCCCTTTCTTGGTATTGACACCTCCTCATCAATTATTGGGAGTGGACCACATCCACCCTGACTGAATTGGCCTTGTGATCACTGGTTCTCCACTTGTAAGGTAACTCCCTCCTCTTCATGTGACAGTATATTTATGCCTGTATCTGTAATTTTCACTCCATGCATCTGAAGAAGTGGGTTTTTACCCACAAAAGCTTATGCCCAAATCAATCTGTTAGTCTTTATGATGCCACCAAACTCCTCATTGTTTTTGTGGATACAGACTAACATGGCTACCCCTCTGATACTTGACACTATGTAGACCAGTCCGCAGAAAAAGATATGCAATTCAGTTACTGCCATCATGTGTGCAGAGCTGGGGTGTCTTTTGAAGGAAGCTTAAATAATCATACAAAAAGACCTACCTATCTAATACTAAGATAGATAGATAAATAGATAGCAAACAGTAACTTATATTTGAACCAAGCTTAGCAGCAGCTCAGCCAAGGGACACTCCTTTTGGCTCACCTGGCAGAGCTGCTCCTGCTGCTTTCTACAGACACAATGATCCCAGTTCAAGTTTATGTTGCAGCAATGTGCGGGATGCACGCACAGCAAGTTCAGTTACCAAATGGGGACTCTGCACATCAGCAGTTGGCAGACATAATAGCCGGAGATGTAGCAATTTAAAAAGACTGCTTCAGTTCTTAAAGTGTGTAAATGCCAGCAAATCTGGCAGTCTAATTTATGTGCTGAGCTAGCACATCTAAAATCTTTAATACATAATAGGAAAATACGGACCCCAACAATTCTACCAACCATTTTCCCCTTATTAAATTATGATTAGCGTTGTATACTTAACTTGTATATATAGATAAGAGATTTTATTAGAAAGTCATACCTGTCATTCCTTAATAATTAACATGCATGATGCAGGAGGTTTAGTGTGTGATCTTTTTACCTCTGGAGTCCATGGTGCAAATATTTTCTTAAAGTCGAAATAAATGTGTTGATTTTATATTAGCCCCAGTTTATTCACATAATGTGACTAAAGCCCATTCTGGGTTTTGTTTTTTCTTGGATCTCACTACAAACAGGGTTTGTCGAGGTCAGTCCTTAGAGGGGAGACCTAAATCCTACACAAAGTGATGCTGACCATTCAGAAGATGGCTTTCTTCACATTGTGAACATGGAGAATTATTCTGGAGTAGCTATTCCTGATTAACTCCCATGTGTGTGGGATTAACTATCCATGTGTGGATACTCTTATTCTGCTTTCAAGTCACACCCTATTTTAATCTAGATTAATTTTCATGTGTAGACAAAATCAGTATTAAACTAATAAACCAGTAAGGAAAGGAACTGTACTGCTTGGGACAATACTTTCTCAACGAGATATAAAATCAAAGTCCAAACCACTTGTGGTCTATTTCTGAATAGTAGAGGCATTAACCAAACTCTTCTGGCCACATCTCACCATAACTAATTACGTTCCATCTACTTAAATATTAACTCCAACACAGACCCCTTCTGTGACCTTGGACAAGTCACTTCCTTTCTCTACCTCACTTTCCGCATTTGTAAAATCTTATCTGATCCTCTCACTTATCTACTCCCCAGTACTGTTGTGAAGATTAACTAGATAATGTTTGTAAAGTGCTTTGAAAAAGAAAAGTTATTATATAAATACTAAGTCTTGATAAAGGGACACCATCAACTTGAAATCATATTTTTATCTGAAGATTGGGTACCTACTGGTGTTACAAATAACTATTGAAGAATACCACTGAAAGAGTAAGCATTTTTTCAGTGTTCACTTTGCCAGCACTTTCTGCAAAATTTTGTTTATGCTCACTTGAACTTTCCATCTTATTTATTAGGACGATGACATAACCTACACGCTGCACTGGGAAGCTCACATGTATGTTCTTCCCTAGGCTCTGCAAGAAAATATTTACCAGTAAAAGCAGCAACAAAGCTGAATCTGAAATGGGAAAGGTAACAGATGGTAAATAGGAGGATAAGTGGGAATATTTGGTGCTGTTGCTCTGCCCTCTGACCCTAGCAAACCTTCTAAACAACAGCAGAAGTGCAGAAAAATCCTTATGATTTTTAAAGAAACTTTAAAAAAAAATCAGGACATTCTATTTAAAGGGGGCGTTAAGCAAAAATCTATTTTTGTAATTAATCAATTTTTTAAAATATCACATTGACCGTTTCCTTTTTAATTTTATTAATGTTTTTATTTGCATGCAATAGTCTTCATTTTTTGCCCTGAACTCTTATGTACAGCTAAACAGCAGTGAAATTCCACTGCATTTCAAAAGTGCATGAAGCAATTCCTATATACTTATCTCTGAACCATTAGCAATCTTGGCAACATTGCCAACTGTCTTTGACAACTCATGGAGAATGGGTGAGGACAACAGAAGGGCAAATGTAGTACCGATCTTTAAAATGGGAAACAAAATAGACCTGGGGAATTATAGACTGGTCAGCCTAAGTTCGATACCTGGAAAGATATTGGAAAAAAATACTAAAGAAATCAAATGGAAGCACCTAGAGGCTAACAGGGTGAAAAGCAAGAGCCAACATAGATTTCTCAAGAACAAATCATGCCAGACCAACCTAATTTTCTTCTTTGACAGGGTGACTGGCCTAGTGTGGAAGCAGTAGACATGATAATCTTGATTTTAGTAAGGATTTTGACACAGTCCCACATGACATTCTCAAAAGTAAACTGGGGAAATGTAACCTACATGAAATTACTATAAAGTGGGAGCTCAACTAGTTGAAAAACCATACTCAAAGATTAGTTATTAATAGTTCACAGTACAACTGGGGTGACATATATAGTGGGGATTTGCAGGGGTCTGTCCTGGGTCTGGTGCTATTCGATATTTTCATCAAATGTCTTGGATAATGGAGTGGAGAGTAAAAAAATCTGCAGATGACACCAAGCGGAAAGGGTTTGCAAACACTTTGAAGAACAGGATTAGAATTCAAAAGTACCTTGATAATTTGGAGAATTGGTCTGAAATCAACAAGATGCAATTCAATAAAGACAATTGCAAAGTATTACATTTAAGAAAGAAAAATTAAATGTGCAAATACAAAATAGGGAATTAACTGTCTATGCAGTAGTACTGAGAAAAGGATCTGAGGGTTTAAGTGGATGACAAATTGCATATGAGCCAACAAGTGATGGAGTTGCCAAAAAAACCTAATATCATTCTGGGGTGTATTAACAGGACTGTTGAATATACCCACTCATGGGAAGTAATTGTCCTGCTCTACTCAGCACTGTTGAGGCCTCAGCTGGAGTTGTGTATCCAGTTCAGGGTACCACACACTTTACAAAATATGTGGACAAATTGGACAGCATCCAGAGGAGAGCCACAAAAATTATAAAAGATTTAGAAAACATGACCTATGAGAAAAGCTTTAAAAAAAAACTGGGCATGTTTTAGTCTTGAGAAAAGACGACTGAGGGCGGAATCTGATAACAGTCTTTAAATAAGTTAATAGCTGTTATAAAGACGATGGTGATCAATTGTTCTCCATGTCCACTGAAGGCAGAAAAGCAGTAAGGAAGAACTAGATCTGATATTAGAAAAAAATGTGTAACTCTAAGGATAGTTAAGCACTGGAATAGTTTACCAAGGAAAGCAGTGGAATCCCTGTCTTCGGAAGTTTTAAAGATCAGGTTAGAAAAACGTCTGTCAGGGACGGTGAAGGTTTAGTTGGTCCTACTTTAGTGCATGGGGGCTGGAACGGTCTCAAGGTCCCTTCTATCCTTATTTTTCTATGATTCTATGCTTAACAAAACTTAATTTTAAAAGTATCAAGGCTGTTTAACAGTGAAATCTACCCCAATGCAAATCTTTAGCTGCAAGGAAATGACAAGTTTTGGGACACCTTTTAACCAATACACTAATGCCTCCAACACCTTTGATGGAGGGACACACTACACACAACATAGTAATCTCCCTCATATTATAAATGAAAAACTTTAATCTCAGCAACATTAGAAAATATTCATGCCTAACTACATGCACAGGATAAGGATGAAAGGTGTTATGCGGTCATAATTAAAGTTTTCCATTAAAAAAATGTAAAAATTCTTGACACATTCATTGAATAAAATGTAAGCCCAATCAGAAATTCCAGCAATAAAACAGAAATGATGATACAGTGATCCTAAAATAGTAAATAAAACAGTTAAAAGATATTATGGAACAATATCCAGATCTGAAGGTGCTGTCTGAGATCAATTTCATGACACTTCTGTGAAAATATCTTTTAAAAGAAAAAAAGTAAAATTGAGTTAGAGACTCCAGTAAATATAGATTAAATAAACAAAGTGATTGAAGAATTTCCCTCAAATAAGAACTTCAGAAGCTGCTATGTGAGGTTTAAAAAAAATTAAATATAGATTTGCTGGCTTTGCTCTTACTAGTCACCTTTAATTACGTTTTGATGAAAGGTCAATTACCAGAGTACATGAACGTGATATATATAAACCTATTGCAAAATCCAACAAAGACCCTCTTAATACACCCAGTTATAGGCAGATTTTCACTTCTTAATGTGATTGCAAGATATTGTGCAAGAGGCTTGCAAACAAATGACAAATATATAGGCATAATAATCACTCAAAAACAAATGAGGTTTTTTTTAAAAGCCAACGATATTAGAAATTTTATTGATCTGATCCTTCCGCCTAGAAATGAACTGAAGCCATGCTTGGCTTTATCTCTTAATGCCTAGAAAGTATTGATGGTGATGAGTGGAAATACATTTTTATTTATGAGTGGGAAAAAGTTTGTGTGTATTTTATTAAAATGATCCATACTCTACCTTAACACACTAGCATCCATATTCCCATATTCTAATATTGCAAATCAGTTTAAATTCATGGGAGACACAAGGCAAGGTTTTCCCCTTTCACCATTGTTTATTCTAGTCAATCTTTTTTGCAGCTACAACACAAAATACCACAAATCCAGTGTAATAGGAGGTCAGAGCAAGGGTGAGAAAATTAATTTATGTTTAATTGGGTCTAACACACTTGGCCACACTAAGGCTGAGGAGAAGGGCTTGAGCAGTATTGAGTCTGGAAAGCCCTGCCACTCAGGCACCACTGAGCAGGGTCCTGGGGAAAAGACTAGTATAAAGGAAGCTTCAGCAGCTCCATGCAAGAGGGGAAAGACAGGGGCCATTTTGAGGAGCAGTTGCTGCTTTTATTGAAACAACAAGGAGTCCGGTGGCACCTTAAAGACTAACAGATTTATTTGAGCATAAGCTTTCGTGGGTAAAATACCCTCTTCTTCAGATGCATGGAGTGAAAATTACAGATGCAGTCATAAATTTACTGACACATGAAGAGGAGGGAGTTACCTCACAAGTGCAGAACCAGTGTTGACAGGGCCAATTCGATCAGGGTGGATGCAGTCCACTCCCAGTAACAGATGAGGAGGTGTCAATTCCAGGAGAGGCAAAGCTGCTTCTGTAATGAGCCAGCCACTCCCAGTCCCTATTTTTTAAAATATCACATTGACCGTTTCCTTTTTAATTTTATTAACGTTTTTATTTGCATGCAATAGTCTTCATTTTTTGCCCTGAACTCTTATGTACAGCTAAACAGCAGTGAAATTCCACTGCATTTCAAAAGTGCGTGAAGCAATTCCTATATACTTATCTCTGAACCATTAGCTACGCACGGCTCATGCGGCACCTCCTGCTCTCGGACACCATCCAATGGTCCAGGGACATCTACATCGAACACATCACCGTCCACCGACAGTACCAGGAAGTGTGAGCCGGTACGACATCGTGCATCAACTATGGGAAAGGGACTGAGAGACTTTTCCCATTGGACCGTAGGAACTGGAACCATAAACTCACTGAAAATTAAATCCCACCAAATGAGGGTAGATCCATCCCCATCATCATATCCACTCATTATACTCCACACCTGAACATAGCCATTATATGCATAACTTACCCCCATAACTCAATGTCTGTACTTTGACCCGTTAAACTTTTACCCCCAATCGGGGAGACTGCAGATTATGTAATCCTTACTCCACAGCTCCTAAACCGAATTTCACACCCCTTGATAATCTGTACCTTATTCCCTGATAACCAGAAACTTCTATGCCTAAACTCTGTACCGTTTTCTTTTTATTTCAACATTATCTTAATAAAATTATTAGGTGTGTTTTGCCAGTATTGTTATACTTGCAAACTTCTAGGTTTAGAGTAAGCCTAAAAGACAATTCCTGTCTGAAGGAATTTACAATCTCAGGTCCTGATCTTGAAAGTTCAGTATAGGCATTCCCCATTGCCTGCATGGAGCCCCCTTTATGTCAGTTAAAGTATTAGTATACTGAAATTACAGTGTGTAACAGATGCATGTAACTTAACCTTCTGTCGACAGGATTTTTTTCTAGTTACTTGTATCCAAGTATAACCTCAGTCTAATTACAGTGTATTATGTATATCATGTATAAAACTGAGAGGTACTAATACTAATGATACTTTTCAGAGTAACAGCCATGTTAGTCTGTATTCGCACTGTAGGAGAGTGGTCACTTTGGATAAGCTATTACCAGCAGGAGAGTGAGTTTGTGTGTGTGGTTTTTGGAGGGGGGTGAGGGGGTGAGAGAACCTGGATTTGTGCAGGAAATGGCCCACCTTGATTATCATACACATTGTGAAGAGAGTGGTCACTTTGGATGGGCTATTACCAGCAGGAGAGTGAGTTGGGGGGGGGGGGGCGGAGGGTGAGAAAACCTGGATTTGTGCTGGAAATGGCCCAACTTGATGATCACTTTAGATAAGCTATTACCAGCAGGAGAGTGAGTTTGTGTGTGTATGGGGATGGGGGGGTGAGAAAACCTGGATTTGTGCTGGAAATGGCCCACCTTGATTAACATGCACATTGTAGGGAGAGTGGTCACTTTGGATAAGCTATTACCAGCAGGAGAGTGAGTTTGTGTGTGTGGTTTTTGGAGGGGGGTGAGGGAGTGAGAGAACCTGGATTTGTGCAGGAAATGGCCCACCTTGATTATCATACACATTGTGAAGAGAGTGGTCACTTTGGATGGGCTATTACCAGCAGGAGAGTGAGTTCGGGGGGGGGGGGGGCGGAGGGTGAGAAAACCTGGATTTGTGCTGGAAATGGCCCAACTTGATGATCACTTTAGATAAGCTATTACCAGCAGGACAGCGCGGTGGGAGGAGGTATTGTTTCATGATCTCTGTGTGTATATAATGTCTTCTGCAGTTTCCACGGTATGCATCCGATGAAGTGAGCTGTAGCTCACGAAAGCTCATGCTCAAATAAATTGGTTAGTCTCTAAGGTGCCACAAGTACTCCTTTTCTTTTTACTAATGATACTAATGCTAAAACCATTCATTCATGCAGTTAACCATCCAGTCATATGAATTGTAAGAGGATGGATTTTTTTTAAAAAAAATCAGGTTTTCTTCAATTTTTTAAAATCTAAATTAAATACTTTGTTTTTTAAATAAATCTATTTAAAATTAAATTTGAAACTATGGCAATATATGATGAGACCTAAACTTAATGTAATTTATTACAATCATTCACATTAAATACAAATATTAATATTAAGCAGCACATGTTTATTGCTGAAGTTTTAAAAAGTGTCAAACCACTAAGCTGCTTGTTTTCCTCTTCCAATTTATAAATAGAAACTAAGTGTGAAAGAATGAGATCTACTAGTTCTAAAAACTTGAAGAACAAGGTTACCAAAAACAATCAGTTCAATTTACTATCTACTGATAATACTTCCTTTGTTTAATAAGTTACTTTAAATGCAAAACATGTTTTGATACTTTCCCCCTTATATATCCTTCACATTTAAGATAGTTTTATTTAACTAATAAAAAGAAAAGGAGTACTTGTGGCACCTTAGAGACTAACCAATTTATTTGAGCATGAGCTTTCGTGAGCTACAGCTTTCCACAGTATGCATCCAATGAAGTGAGCTGTAGCTCATGAAAGCTCATGCTCAAATAAATTGGTTAGTCTCTAAGGTGCCACAAGTACTCCTTTTCTTTTTGCAAATACAGACTAACACGGCTGTTACTCTGAAACTTAACTAATAAAGATGTTTTTGCATATTTTAATTGAATTCAATTTCTATCCCAATGGAGCTAGCTAAATCAGAAATAAAAAATTAATCACTTAGTAAATAATACATCATTCACCACTTTCTATTGAAATATGAATAAATGTATATTTAGCTACATAATTGGTTAAATATATTTGTACATAGTGTACCATCCTGGTTAGCAAAAATAAGTACCAAATTCAGTATAAAAGCTATATATAGCTGCAAATCAACATGTTTTAATGGTTACTTATCTATGAGAATCAACTTTTCTTTAAGAAAATAACTAAAAATTACAAGTGCAAAATAAGATTCAAATTTATTATTTAAATCCAGGTTTCCTGCTTCCTGGATTAAATCATGATTAAAATTGGTTATTTCAATCACCTTGATTTAAATCAATCCATCCTGAGTAGTGACAATTACAGGTACTAAAAACTCACCACAGTATAGCTATGTTTTAATTGCATTGTAACTATAGTGCAGTTACAATCCCTGAATAAGGTATAATCTAAAAGTAAAGAGAGATCTAGTTTAATTTAGATCTTAAACTAGACCAGCAATAAAATGCTCAAACAAAATTCAGGCAAATGTGCTAGAAACAAATACAGTATACATTGGGGGGCTTGAATACTGTAAGTGTAATGTAGTACTGTTATGCAAGATTAGTTTTTCCAGTAAAGATATCTAAATCTAGCCGTTTCCTCACATGTTTGTCAATGGGGTTTACAGCTATAAAACTGGCAGACTGTCTTCACCTTTTGATAATTCCCCAGTGATATCCCTTAAGATTGTGCTCATTGCTGATTTGAATATCATCATTATACTTTTCTAAGTGCTTTATGCGCACACTTATGGAGTATTCTATGAGGAAAAATATCAAGAAGTGAAGATAACAACGAGCTGTCAGACTGCTGAGAAAAGGACTAGTCACTAAATGGACATCCAGGAAGATTAAGGAGATTTAGGAGGGGTGGGAGAGTGGAGCTGCAAGATCATCATTAGTAAAAGCATCTGGAAAACAGAATGGGGCCAGGTTTCAGAGTGGTAGCTATGTTAGTCTGTACCAGCAAAAACAACGAGGATTCCTTGTGGCACCTTAGAGGCTAACAAATTTATCTGGGCATAAGCTTTCATGGGCTAGAACCCACTTCATCAGGAGCACTCATTTTATGGAATACAATCCCATAGGGTAGGAAAGAGCCAGCTGCCAGTGGTAAATCTACCATTTAGGTCACTTGTCAGAAAAATTAGTATATAAAATCCAACTGAAATACATTCATCTTTATTCCAATTCTGTGCAGCACTTGGACGAGATTACAACGTTGCATTTTGATCTTCCAAAATAAATGTGCCTGAGCAGTCAATTATTCCAGTGCACTAGACTGTGCAGTGTGCTTTCCAGTAGAGGCGCGGTTGTGATAATTGGGCCTACAAATTTACTCTAATTGTGAGTTCAACTGTAAAAAGTGAATATAAATTCATGAGATGTCACAATTACCTATAGCAACAAATGTTGATGGGAAATGGTGCAAAAGTGAGACAGAAAAACTGCACTAATACAAACAAAATGGCCTACTGATATAATTCCAGGACTATGTTGAGATCATGCCTGGTAAACAAGATGAGTGTGGAACTGGAAATTAATTAACCAAAACTGGTGTGTTGGAAATTAGGCCTAATTGTTGAACAAAATATTGAGGGGAAGGTCTATTTCACCCATCAGTCCTCCTCAAAAAGAGATTTTGGGGAGAAAAAATATTGACTGGAATGAGCCTCACCATCATGGCTGCCACTCCCACCATTTCCTTTGACCCCAGACTATCTTTGTCTGAATCCTGAGAGACGTTCTGACCCGATGACACTGCCACCTCACCCAGCTCCAGCTAAATCCTGCATACTACCAAGGATGTGAGACTTTGTCTCTTCCCCCCACCCTAATGTACCTTTTTTCTTTCCTAACTTATTTCTCCTCTATCCTCCCTCTCCCCGATTTTTTTCTTCTGTTTAATGCTGTCTGACCAAGATAGCATATTTTGCAACATTGCTGTGAGCCTGTGATTAGGAAGAGGCATTATGGTGTCCTGTTCCTTCAAATGTTTGGTCACTCTGTGCTACCCCTTTGCCAGTGAAAAGACTCAGTTTAGTTTTGGTTTTAGTTTTACTACCAGAACAATAAAATCTCCATAGCAGAGATGCTGTGCTTAAATCACTTCCCGCTGTGAGTATATCATTCTCTGTTGTGTCCAAACATAACATATTGGTGATGAGGAATTTATACTCCACATGTATCCTGTGCTTCCGCTGCTTGAACAAAGAAGAAATATTATTTGCTTACTTTTTTTTTATAAAAAGGAAAAAAGTTCACCTAGTGGCACAAGATGGCAGACTGCTGTTTTTGCTGTAAAGGATAGTAAGAGCCAGCCAGCAAAAGAGGGGAGGGAGTTAACTAAAAATGTAATGAAGAAAGAGGCTGCTGTACTGCAAACAGAGCAGTGAGGGGAGAACAGCTATTTTTCTCAAGCAAGATAGGCAGACGGTCTATAACCTGTACTCAGGGTCTACCAACAGCAGAGGAAGCCCAAGGAGAGGGAAGATTCTGCAGTCTGCAATGTAAACACAGAGCTAGCAGAAGGAGATCAAGCACAAATATTGCACAGTTAAAAAATAAAGCTTCTTTGTGGAAGAGAAAATATTCAGGAGGGGACAAAGTTAACAGGAGAGAAGTTAAATGGCAACTTTTGTGGGCAATATTGGTGAATTTGATGAAAACAACAAATCTTGGTGGTTTTCCTGAAACATTTTGAGCAATTTGTAGCTTGCAATTCCATTCCAGAGGGACAAACCTTGCTGACCATGTTAGGTCCAAAGCCATATGGACTATTTCATGACCTATTATCTCTAACTGTGCCTGGAATACCTCGTATCCTGCAGTTACTGGAGCAACTTCAGGATAAGAGGTATTTTCTCCTACCCCATTGAGGATATCAGAACGATATCAGCTCCATCAGTGACACATGGAAGTGGAGAGTTGGTAATACAGTTCATTGCTCCTGTAAGGAAGTTGTCAGAGCATTGTCAGTTGGGACAAATATTAAGTGATACCTTGCATGACCGGTTTGTCTCTGGACTATTCAATGACCAGATAGGAAAGAATTTATGGACTGTATCAGTGCTTACATTCAGTAAGGCTACTGAAATAGCTATTGAAGAATTCTCTGCAATGTAGAGTGGACCAAGAAGTTCACCTCTTGAATCAGTGACACAGAGGATCACGGGAACATAAGGAACTTCTGTGCAGCCATTGTGCACAGACCACACATGCTGGGAAGGATTGCTGGGCATACTAGGTTATTCGGAGGAAGTGCCGGGAGAAAGGACACATTGCTGTGACTTGTCACACAGTTCAACAACCCACCACGCAATAACCATCCATCCAAGAAGACACCTGTAAAGACAGATGCTAAGAAATGACAGACACGGGGAATTCATAATGTCAAAAAAGACAACAGCTCTAGTGAGACTGATCATGACCTAGTACTGCATGTGTTATCAGAAGCTGAAGCCAGAGATGGCATCTAGGTCACACCCTTGATTGAGGTAGTTCATAGAAGAATGAAACTTTATACTGAAGCTGCCATTCACTGATTTCTGCATCTACCTACCACCACAATTTATCACAAGTTCATCTGGAAGAAACCTCCAAGGGTTTGAAGACTTGTACTGGAGAAAAGTTAGTCCCAAAAGGGACACTCCAGATGAAAGTTCAACTGGATGGACATATGTTCTTTCAATCATATACAAAGTTAAAATGTATGCACCATTATTTGGCAGAACTTGGCTTGAGAAGCTCAAGGTGAATTGGACCAAGAGCAAGTGAATCAAGACAGCACCTCAAAACCTTCAAGAAACACTGGACAGACACTCCAAAGATTTTGAAAAATAACTTGGACAGATGAGCAACATGTCAGTGAAACTCTCTGTTAAGTCTGACAGCCAGCTGAAATATTGCAAGCACAGAGTTGTGCTTTATGCTCAGAAGCCTCTGGTGGAAGCTTATTTAGACCATTTAGTAAACATTTGAATCTTGTCACAGGTTTCGAACAGATCATGGGCTATACCCATCATACCAGTGATCAAGAAGGATGGCTCCATCCAAATTTGTGGAAATTTCAAAGTGACACTGAATCCAGTTATATGTGCAGATTCACTACCTAGTACTGAAAATATGTTTGCAACTCTTAGTGGAGGACAGTGTTTCAGTAAATTGAATTTGCTCAGTTTATACCTACAAATGGAGATTGAGCTGGCATCTCACAATCAGTATGCAAAAAGACTTATTTTGCTACAACAGGTTGCCTTTCAGTATCACATTGGCACCCTGCTGTGTTCCAGAAATCCATGGATGAAATTCTGAAGGGACTGAAGGGAGTTCAGAACTATTTCGACAACATTCTTTTTACAGGAAAGGATCAAGAGAATCATTTTTGAAATTTGGACGCTGTCTTGCAATGTTTGGAAGCCCTTGGACAGAGTACTTTGAGACAAATATGGGTTTTTCATGCCTTCAGTTGAATGCCTTGGACAAGTAATTGATGCCACAGGCTTACAGAAATTGCAAGGGAAAGAGAAGGCAGTTTGTCAAGCATCTTCATCAAAGAACATTTCATAGCTACATTCATTCTTAGCGCTACTTTACCACTATGGTAAATTTCAAACCAATATGGCAACAGTATTGGCACATTTACATTAACTGTGATAAGCAAAGTAAAAATGGAAATGGACTAAACAGTGTGAATGTGCATTTGGGGAAGCAAAAAAAACCTACTGACCTCAGTCAACAATTTGATACCTCACTATGATCGCAACTTTTTTGACTTGTGATGTTTCACTATAGGAAGTGGATGCAGTTCTTTCTGACATTTTTCCTGATGGCAGAGAGAAACCAATTACCTTCATTTTAAAAACACTCATCACCACTGAGTTGAACTATATATAAATAGAGCAAGAAGCTCTCAGCATTATATTCAGAATTCGGAAGTTCCAAACCTATCTGTATGGTAGACATCTTACCTTGTTGATGGATCATCACCCATTAATTTTAGGTTTTGGACTGAAACATGGAGTTTCAACATTAGCTGCTGCTTGGATGCGATAATGGGCATTCCTGTACTACTCAATTCCATAAAGGGACTCAACACTGCAATGCTGATGGACTGTCACTCCTGCCATGCCCAAGCTCCCATTAACCCAAAGTGTTATCTCAATTTGATGGATACCCATCACCAGCACATATATCAATGAAGGAACTTCTAAGGATGATGTCTCTCTCTTGTGTTAGGACAGGTACTATGTTGTATAATGTTGGATCATAAGAATCCCCAGTTCATATAGTTCATGTCACATTAATGTGAATTATCTGTGGCTCAAGGTTGCAGCTTATGGGGAATGCAAGTCATCATTCCAAATCACTTCAACCTCTGGTTTTGGATGCTCTTCATGAAGGTATTTTTGGCACTATACAGATGAAGGCCACCTCAAGTCATGTCTGGTAGCTGGGGTTGAACAAAGACATTGAGAGGACGGCAAAGTGCTGTACTATGTGTCAGCAAATTCAGCATGATCCCGGCCCGGCTCATCTACATGTTTGGTTATGGCCTCTAACTCCTTGGACATATATCCAAGTTGTATATTTGCCATACCATTAGAAGGTGTATATTTTGGTCATAGTCAATGCCCATTCAAATGGCCAGAAGTTTTTAGAATGACTTCTACTACAGCTACCAAGACTACTGGACATCTTTGTACCTTGTTTAGCCAATTTGGTTTTCCATTATAGTTGGTGAGTGTCAATGGATCTCAGTTCTATTCAGTAGGATTTCAGATGTTTCTAGCTTCAATGGAATTCATATCATATTCTCTGCTCCATACCATCCTGCTACAAACAGACTTTGTACAGACACTTAAACAGGTCTTAAGAGCTAACCAATCTATTTTGAGTCATCAGTAGAATTTGGAAAGTTTCTTTTTGGTCTACAGGAATAAACCACATGCTACTTTCACCTGCAACTCTTTTCTTGAAGCAATCTTTGCATACCTGCTGGGTCTGCTACATTCTGATGTTGCCTCACAGGTAGCCAAATTCCAAGCTATGTAATTTGATTGACATGGAACCTGTCATTATTCTTTTCAAGTAGAAGACTTTGTGTGGACTTGTAACTACAGTTGTAGAGTAAAACGGGTACCTGGAGAACTTGTAAAATACATGGCGGTGGTTTTATTCATGGTGAAACTATCCAACGGTACTTTATGGAAATGGCATATGTATCGGTTGCAGCCTTGACAAGTACTGCAGTCCAGGGATGTTCCAGTAGGATTTTCTGTTCCTCTAATCGAACCTCATTCTGTTACAACTCCTAATTTTGATTACTTGGTGGTAGAAATGTGGGTATCAGATCCAGTTGATTCCTTATCAGTGTTTTTTTCCTGTTGTGGAGGACACTGCCTCACCATCATCACCACATTATTCCAATAGAGGCAAAAGCCAGTGGTTGGCCTGAACTGGTAAATTGTTTAGTGAGTTGCTATTCCAGGGCAACATTTATGAGTCTTGCAATTTATGAGTCTGCTGTAGTCAACCTACAACATTTAGTTGGATTATATACTGTTTTATGTTAGCCATTTAATGATAATGTATATATGTTTGGAAAGTATTTTAAAGGAGGATGGAGGAATGTGATGTCTTGTCACTTTAAATGTTTGGTTGCTCTGTACTGCCCCCTCCCAGTGAAAAGCCTCACTTTGGTTTTGTTTCAGTTTTGCTGCCAGAACAATAAAGTCTCCATGGCAGAGAGCTGTGCTTAAATCAGTTCCCTCTGTGTCCATCTCGTTCTCTGCTGGGTCCAAATATAAGAGGTAGCTAAAAGCAATGTTCTGAACAGCCTGGTGCTGGTACAAGTTTGCCAGGACTTGGAGTGGCTGATATGACAATGTGCTGTGTTTTTCCAGCAGTGAGGTTGAAGTGAGAGTCAATGCCAGAGACAAAAGTTGCATTTTCTATCTTTGCTGTTCTTTTCTCTCCCCTTGTGTGTGTCTGTCTTGTTGAGTCTTTGTAGGCAATGGGATTGCACTTTAGCATTAACAGCAGCAGTAATAGTTCCAGCCCATTTCAACTAACTTCTTTTACCACCCCACCCCCCCGGCAAAAGACTGTATTACCATCTTTTATAACATCTACAAGACTATCAGACAAGGGGGTATTCCTTCTCAAAACTTTCTCCAGCTAAAGAGAAGGGGAACAAAGGATGTTGTTAAAATGTAAACCTTATTTAATACTTTACATTTAAAAATGCTTTACTGTTTTTCTGTACCTTTAATAAAAAGATGTAAAAGATTGTAATGGTATGCTTGCGATAATACTAAGCAATCTGAGATCTCTGTGTGCAGGAACCTTGTTGAACAGTAAATGGGTTACGCTGATATCTTTGGGCCCCTATAGTCCATCTAAATTAATACAACAGTGCCCAGAGTTCCAACCAAGCCAGTTTGTCAAGATTGTCATTGTAACATGCTGTTGGGGATACCTAGAGCTGTGAACCACCATGTTACCTCTCTGCCTCAGTAAAAGTGAAAGTTGCTGGTGATTAGATGGTGTGTCAGCTTACTGCCAGATCAGTAATTTTTTTTCACCAGCAAACTTCTCAAGGCTCTCCTGGCCCAGACCTTACCTAGCATGTAACAGTCAGTGAACTCCAGTCCCTGGGCTCCCCAGAAATGTTCCTCTACAATGCGCAGCCTCTACCACTGTGCATTCACAGAAGATATTAACTTTGTTACTCTTTTATAGAATCAGGACCTCAGAGTTTATTAATTTAACAGAGTTAAATACACACTTCACTTCAAATATAGCATTGAGTTGATTATAGTAAAAATAAAACAAGTTTACTAACAAAAGACCACAGATTAAGTGATAAGAAAGAGAGATAAAGGTTGAGAGCGTTACAAGCAAATAAAAGTGAAAACACACATCTAAAACTATAAATAATAATGTCATGGCAAACCTGGTGGCTGACCTTTGTGACTTTGTCTTCACCCACAACTATTTCACATTTGGGAACAATATATACCTTCAAGTCAGCGGCACTGCTATGGGTACCTGCATGGCCCCACAGTATGCCAACATTTTTATGGCTGACTTAGAACAACGCTTCCTCAGCTCTCGTCCCCTAACGCCCTTACTCTACTTGCGCTACATTGATGACATCTTCATCATCTGGACCCATGGAAAAGAAGCCCTTGAGGAATTCCACCGTGATTTCAACAATTTCCATCCCACCATCAACCTCAGCCTAGACCAATCCACACAAGCAGTCCATTTCCTGGACACTACTGTGCTAATAAGCGATGGTCATAACCACCACCCTATACCGGAAACCTATGGACCACTATACTTACCTACATGTCTCCAGCTTCCATCCAGGACACACCACATGATCCATGTCTACAGCCAAGCTCTAAGATACAACCACATTTGCTCCAATCCCTCAGACAGAGACAAACACCTACAAGATCTCTCTCAAGCATTCTTAAAACTACAATACCCACCTGCTGAAGTGAAGAAACAGATTGACAGAGCCAGAAGAGTACCCAGAAGTCACTTACTACAGGACAGGCCCAACAAAGAAAATAACAGAAAGCCACTAGCTGTCACCTTCAGCCCCCAACTAAAACCTCTCCAGCACATCATGAAAGATTTACAAGCTATCCTGAAAAATGATCCATCACTCTCACAGATCTTGGGAGACAGACCAGTCCTCACTTACAGACAGCCCCCCAACCTGAAGCAAATACTCACCAGCAACCACACAACAAAACCACTAACCCAGGAACCTGTCCTTGCAACGAAGCTCAATGCCAACTCTGTCCACATATTTATTCAAGTGACACCATCATAGGACCTAATCACATTAGCCACTCCATCAGGGGCTTGTTCACCTGCACATTTACCAATGAGATACATACCAACATGTGCCAGCAATGCCCCTGTGCCATGTACATTGGCTAAACCGGACAGTCTCTACGCAAAAGAATAAATGGACCCAAATCTGACATCAGGAATCATAACATTCAAAAACTGGTAGGAGAACACTTCAACCTCTCTGGCCACTCAGTAAAAGATTTAAGGGTGGCAATTTTGCAACAGAAAAGCTTCAAAAACAGACTCCAACGAGAAACTGCTGAGCTTGAATTAATATGCAAACTAGATACCATTATCTTGGGTTTGAATAGGGACTGGGAGTGGCTGGGTCATTACACATATTGAATCTATTTCCCTATGTTAAGTATCCTCACATCTTCTTGTCAACTGTCTAAATGGGCCATCTTGATTATCACTACAAAAGTTTTTTTCCTCCTGCTGATAATAGCTCAACTTAATTAATTAGCCTCTTACAGTTTGTATGGCAACTTCCACCTTCTCTGTATGTATTGTGACAGGGTCAGGCCAGATGGCTACAGGAGCGTGATAGAAGGCAGATATATTAGCCCCAGTTTAAGTAGGTCCCTTTCCCCTGGGTAAGGTAACAGGGAAGGCTCCAGAACAATCAGGAACTTTCTGGAAACAATTAAGGCAGACAGGCTGATTAGAACACCTGCAGCCAATCAAGAAGATGCCAGAATCAATTAAGACAGGCAGGCTAATCAGGGCACCTGGGTTTAAAAAGGAGCTCACTTCAGTTTGTGATGTGCGTGCGAGGAGCTGGGACCAAGAAGCTGAGAGTGAGAAGGCGTACAACTAGAAGACTGAGAAGTACAAGCATTATCAGACATCAGGAGGTCCTGTGGTGAGAATAAAGAAGGTGTTGGGAGGAGGCCATGGGGAAGTAGTCCAGGGAGTTGTAGCTGTCATGCAGCTGTTACAGGAGTCACTGTAGACAGCTGAAATCCACAGGGCCCTGGGCTGGAACCTGGAGTAGAGGGCGGGCCCAGGTTCCCCCCATCCCGCCAACTCCCTACTTGATACCGGAGGAGTTGACCTGGACTGTGGCTTCCACCAGAGGGGAAGGTGTCTGGCCTGTTCCCCAATCCACTAGGTGGATCAGCAGAGACTGCGGGGATTGTTCTTCTTCCTTTTCCCCATGCTGGCCAGTGATAAGGCTAACTGAGTGAACGGCCGATTTGAGCCACGAAAGTGGCCGAACTGAGGGCTACCGTGAACCTCTGAGGCGAGCAAATCCACGAATAAGCACAGGACCCACCAAGGCAGAGGAGGAACTTTGTCACAGTATCTCTCTCTCTATATATATATATCTATATCTATCTTCTTACTATATGTTCCATTCTGTGCATCCAATGAAGTGAGCTGTAGCACACGAAAGCTTATGCTCTAATAAATTTGTTAGTCTCTAAGGTGCCACAAGTACTCCTGTTCTTTTTATAAAACTTAAATCTAGCAAGATACAGTCTTTGTTCAAGATTATTTCTTTTACCACAATCTCCTTTTCCAGCTTTTTACTAGTCAACCTGGCCAGGACCCATCACAGAGATCAAATCACTTGGTGCCTTTGTCTCCTAAGGTGAAGGATAAAATCAAATTTCTCTCTCTCTCTGTTCCTTATGTCACCAAAGAGATTGCTTTGTCTTACAAGTCAAGAAGGTCTCCTGGGGATTCAGCTGCTAGTGTTTCTCTGGGGTGCATGAGAACCTCTCTCTCTCAAGTTCAGGAACAAAATAACTTCCACTCATTTAGCTTGATAGCTTTGTTTACTGTTAATATGTACATTGAGGTAAATCCACATTCCTTTTTCTAGGACACACCTGTTTATCACCGTTGCCTAGCCTAGGCTTTCTGGTCTTAAACATATTCTAGCAACAACATACAGAGGGAATTAATAACTTCACCTATAAAATTAACATATGCATTTTACAACTATATTAATAACCAGTGAGTCATTAGCTTTCATGTGATACCTCACAAGGCATTTTTGTATAAATATTGAAGCAGTGCGTAACATGTGCATACAGAGTTTGCCTTGGATCATAGTCATATTAGTACTTCTCTGGATACCCCCATTGGTTTCAGCAGAATTTAAGGTTTGGGGTTTTTTTTGGGAAGGCATCTATCAAGATGTCTCCAATTAAATTAAGCAAGCTGTGACCAAAACCAATGGAAGTCCTATTTACATATGAATCAGCAAAGGGATGGGAAGTCCACAGGGAGAGAAGAACAGGAGGTCAGCCTGAGAACAAAAACAGTACTTTTGGGAATATATAAGGAGAGATCAAAAGCTTTTTTTTGGCATGCATCACTTGAAGGACTAAAGAGGCCAGAGCTCTTGAGATTGCAGAAAGATGGGCCCTTCCACCAAGGGGACTGAAGTCTCTGGAAATTGATTATAGGTCAGAAACCATAACCGTTTCTATCCTTTATTCCTTCTGCTTGGTATCAGTTAACCTATTACTTTTGTTTAATAAACTTCTTTTACTTTTTACTATAATCCAGTCCTTTGATTAAAATAGTGTTTGTTAACTCCAGAAAGGTGATAAGCTATTGATGTATTATTACTTTAAAGGGACTAGTGAACGTAATATCTTTTCCAAGTGTACCAGTATAGGGCTGGACATGTCAGGGCAGATGGGTTTAGGGAAATTCAGGACTAGGAGTAGGCTTGGAATCACTCCTGCATAAGGTAGGTAACTAGGTAATAGAGACTAAAATAGGGATGACGACCTGTTGTAGGCAGGCTGCTGTTGTCTGAATGCTGAACCAGAGCACTCAGACACTCAAAGGACTGTATGTTTGTCTGCTAGTTGTTGGTGTCCAGGCTGTGAGCCTCAGCAGCACAGCATTTAAGGCACCCAGGGTTACTCTGGTCTGGATCACCACAGAACACGACAAACATACTGTTACAAATGAGAACTGATGCAGTGCTGAGTCCTCAGATAGGGAGGATGAAACAAAAGCACTAAAGGTAAGTGCTAGTACTCCCAATATTTCCCACTCTTCAAAGCAGACAAATCAGCCAGGCTTTCCACATGTAACAATTTGGTGGCGTTAGGAGGAGTGGCTACATATCTGTTCCATGCCCAGATACTGGGCTGACAGTGGGGAGAGGAAAATTGTCTGCATCCCTTCTCTCACCATTCTTCTTAGATATTCCATTCAAAGTCCTATTTACCCAAGATTTGCATAGCGAGTTCAGAATTTGGTACAAAGAGGCATAAATTTGGTATTAAGAGGTACTAAGTGTGATTTTTTCTTTATCAATGTGATTCTGAACCCTAATGATAACAGATACATTATTAAATTGAACAGCAGTGGAATAGTTGATGCTGTTTATCAGAAACATCCAAATATTATGGTATTGTGGTGGAGCTTTATTCCCACTACTTCTTCCCCCTGTCTGCCTGCCTTCTGACTTCTATGGATTCGAAAGTGGCATAAGAAGGGCTACAGGACAAAAGCCTGCACTTCACTGAACAGTATGGTGAGCACATGGGATTGATGGGCACTCTCAAATTTGTTTCAAATTAATAAGTCCTGAGGCAGTTATGAAGAATTTCAATGCCCAGTCTAAACCTTTGACCTGAAGGTGACACTGTCAGTTGGGAAGATGGTCAACACCAGAATCACTTCATTTTCCGTATCAGAAGTCAGTCTAGGGTGGTTGAGGAGTAAAGGGCCCAGACCACCGTGATTCTAAGTATAAAGGATTATGATGGAATCTAGGAATTCATAGGAATCTGGGAATTATGGGCCAAATTCAGTGCAACATCTTTCTCAGAGAGACGCTACCCATTTGCCTGTAGACAAAGGTATCAGTTTCTAGGCAGCAGTCTTCAGGCTGGCCAGAATGTTTTAGTAGATTAAAAAATGTGCAGTGTTTCTTAGGGCTGGTCTACACTACTGCTTAAGTCGATGTAACTTACATCACTCAAGAGTGTGAAAAAGACATACCCCTGAGTGATGTAAGTTATAGCGACCTAAGCACTGTCCACACCGGTGCTAGGCTGGCAGGAGATGATGTCCCACTGACACAGCTTCTGCCTCTCGCAGAGGTGGAGTAATTATGCGGAGGAAAGAGCGCTCTCCCATCAGCTTAGCACATCTTCACTGGATGTGCTACTGTGGTACAAGTGCATCGGTGCAGCTGCACTGATGTAGCACCTTACCATCCTGCCTTGCCCAATATCAGAATGAATTAATTTCCCTTACTCAAGAACTAACTTCCGTCAGACATTAGTGTCATTTAGTGCTCATTTAACAAGACCCTGAGTCTAATGGGCACAAATACATGCTGGCTTATAGACAGTCGGTCTCATTACCTCAGAAGGGGGGCTCCAAAAATGAGGGTGCAAAAAGCAACAATGGAGCAGAGGTCTCGAAGGAACTTTTGACTCTGTAGAAGAAGGAAGCTGTCAATTTGATACTAAAGAGTGTGTAGTGGGTACCCAAACACACACAGTTTCTGTCCTTCTGGCTGGGCTGGGACTTGGCGGTGGGCAGAAACCAGCAGTTCTCTTGTCCTGAGATGAGTCTCTCTTTTCTTGGTCTGTCATTTTCCCTGAAGTCCTAAAAGGCAGTGCTCAGGGCCCTTAGTACTTTGGGTCAGCAGCAGGAAATGGGTCTTGCAAGATGAGCCAAGAGCTCTGTTTGTGCCGTTTGTTCTCCTCCCTGTCTCTTTCCCAAACTTCAATGCTGCCTCTCAACATCCCTTTTCTCCTCCTTCCCTTTGGCAAAAGTCATTGGCTTTGGCCTGGTTGAAAAAGGTCTCTTGGTGAGACCTAGTTATATTCTAAAGAGGTGAGTTCTCATTGTTATAGCAGTTTAGAGTCAAACACAGTGCTGCCATTTTGAGGGACATTTTTGATCTTGGATTCACTATTACAAGAGGTATTGCATTTTATATGCCCCTTTGGCTCTGCAGGGGATGAGTTGGGCTCACTAACAAATGATAAAATGCAAGTAAATTCCTGAGCCCTGTAAGTAGAATTGTCTAAGATCAACCAGAGTACTTTCCTCCCTGGGAGCAAAGGCTTCTCCCGTTGCCCTAACCCTTCCTTTTAAGGGACTATCTCCTTAACAAAGGCCATATGTCAGCCCCTTCCATGGGATTAACAACTTGGGTTTGGCAGGTACTTTCCCTCCTTTCCAAGGAAGCTTATTAACTCTTTCCTCTCCTGGCTGGTGTCAGGGTACATACACCATAATCACAAGTCCACTACTCAGAAACATATAACTTCTGTACGAGGACATTAAATGAATGAGTGGATCATTGCTTCTTGTATACGAAAAGCCTGCTTGACACACACCCCATTCAAAAACAACATGTAAATTATGTCCTCAGGTGAACTAGTGCCTGTCTTAACTGTATATGCAAAGGCTCTTCCTCTAAATGGCATAAATTGCTTAATTCTTCCCATTTGTTTAGAATATTTTCACATCTCTGGGAAACAACTGTTATGTTTGTTTTCATTTCAGGCAAATAGAAGCACATAAAATAAAAATGCAATCACAGTAAAATTCCCTAATTATATGCATTAGTCCTGAATAAAGCAAATGTCAAGGGCATAATTTGGCCATAATATAAATGATGATTGACTACCAGGGCTGACTACAGAATATAGCTTTAGGTAAAGCATCTGCCTCCAACTATTAACAGGAAAGGAGATGGAGAGGGTTCTGCTTGTAACTAACAACACTTATGGGCAAACTATAAGATCTAACAGTTAAATAATTGATACAAATTAGTTTTATCACTAATGCTACAATTATATTTGGTTTCATAAATACATGGGATAACATGGCTTCATAAAACATTGATGCACAATTTACTTGAACAAGCATAATATACTCTATAGCACATCCTTTGAGGGTCAGACACGGGAATCGGGGCTAAAATACCTGATTAGCACAGATATTTGGTAACTATACCAACACATTACCCAGGGGCAATGCCAATTACTTGACATCAGAAAGAGGCTGGATTGAATGTTTAAAATATGAGGAAATAACTTAGCAGCAGCAGCTGAGGTTTGGACTAAGTAATGTGCTATGCATCAGATTCAGTTTTAATGTCACAGAATGAAGGGGTGGGGAAAATATATACAAATATGTGAGACAGAGGTTGGAGAATTACTCATGCTTTCAATATCAATTGTTCTCTCTCTGGAAAAAGATTTAGGAATCAGATTGGACAAGCTCGGTGGAAACATCCTCTGAATGCACATAGGTGGTTTAAAAACAGATGTTAGGTTGCAGTAAGAAAGAGATTAAGAATAACACTGAAAGTATTATAATGCCATTATATAAACCACTGGTATTCCGTCAACTGGAATACTATGTTCTAATTCTGGTCAGCACATCTCATAACAGGATATAGCGAAATTTTAAAAGGTCAGATGATGAGCAGTGAAAATGGTCAGAGGCCTGGAAAGAATGCCATTGAAGAGAGATTAATAAAAAGTAGGACTGTATAGTTTAGAAAGCAGGAGAAAAGATATGTGACATATACAATAATGAGTGATATAGAGAAGTGCAGGTGGGTGCTCCTATTTACTCTCTCATTCTGTATAAGAACAAGGGAACAAAATAAGCCTGAGTTCTAGTCCTCTAGTTCCAATGACTATTCAAGTATTTTTTACAAAGTCAAACACTTTCAACACTTGCACTTCCTTCTGTAAATAGCACTAAAAACATGAATTGAGTCCACTTGGATAGTGTTAAAGTAAGGGGAAATACATTGTCTGGCAGAACTAGTAAAAAAAATCTGTTACTCATATATTGAAGGATCTTCCCTGAAACCCACTGTACAGACTTGTCCACTGATGCACATATAGATCATGTACACACATAATTCACATTCTGAATTAAAGAAAAAAGGCCAATTCAATCCATACTGTATATTTATCTGCAGTCAAACTGATATAGGCACATTAGCATGGTATGTTATTGCTGGTAAAATTGTTTTTATTTCAACTTCATTAGTATTTTTTGGACTCACTGATATCCCAGCAGAGCATTCTGCACCATGTTTCATATATTTATAAATATAGAATTACATATAGGATATAGAGACAAAGATGACATGGACTCCAGTACAAGGTTGTGTACCTCTAGCGGAATATTCAGAACAATGTCATAAAAATGATGAATACAAAAGAGAGAATGATTTTTGAAATGGTGACAATTATATATATACCTTATGATTTATATGGAATAAATCTGAATATCAGACCCCTGAACATGAATCTGAATGTCAGATGTATGCATAACACTATCCAGAACCTAATTCGTTATGAGAACATCCCTCCCAGCAATCTGAGTCTGCCTGGGTGATAATTCTGCCCTTGAGACATGGATCAAGCCTTGCTGGCAGCACATATATTCTTCCCTTTTTAAACATCTGACTGGTTACAGAGGCTAATGCCAACTTAGCGTGACTACAGTAATCTCACACTTTAGTTTAAAATTCACTTTGCATTTTCCTAGCCAAAGTGGGAGAGGACTAAGATAAGTGGCATCATAAGAAATATACCTGAATTATTAGCAGTGACGTTCAAATTATAAATGGCTGGAGCATGGCAAATAAAAAGATTAGCTAGCTAAATTGCCAATAAGGTAATGGCTGGAAGTGATAACTCATTTTGCCATACTATTTTTGAGCATCAATATAAATATGCATTTTCATCAGATTCAGAACATCTCTCAAGAATATAGCATTGCACATCAAATTCCAAGGAAATGAAAATCTGCTTGAAATAATGCTTTGCTTAAATAATGTTTAGGAGTTGGATCAAGCTTTTTTAGTTTGTACAGAATAAGTATAGTGTTCCAAGATCCTACTGATCGATGTTAATGCCCAATTATCTAATAGATACAGGGATAGGGCACACTCCAAACTGGTGTTGCAATTGCACCTTCTGTTTGATAGCAACATTGTTATTTTGAGATCTTTTGTACACAATGCTACATTGTTCCTGACATTTGGTTTGGAACTTAGTATGGCAGAATGGACAAGACAGGAAGATTGCCCACTATACTCTGTGAGCCATGTAATATGTTTAATCACTGTACAAATACTATAATGTAATGTTATAGAAGCTGCTTTCAGATGTCATTATTCCTCATATGTCTCTTATGAAGTTTTAGAGTAACCTTTCCAATAAGAAAGCATGAAAACACAGCAAGGGTAATCATCTGCAGCCATGAATATGATGCACTTTTACGGCAATCATCTTAAGGCCCAGTTTTGAAAACTGGAGGTGGATATGCCTGCAAAACAAAACATATACACATATTTTTGTATGCACATATGCATATATAAATATCATATGCACTTGTATGCCTAATCACCTGAATTGTATGTGTGTAAATGTGGGTATTGTGCACATAAATGTGTGTTCATCCGGGTATGTTCATTTTTTGTGGGCACAGGTCAGACGCTTTTTTCAAATCTGGCACTAAATGATTAAGTCAGTCCAACAGAAACTCTGAAATATTCTAATTATGAGCTTTAACTAGGGATGATTTCCTACATACTTTCAAATTTTATTTCACATCTGCTGCAGAAAACTCTGGCATTATTCTCTCTCATTTCACACCTCTTTCACTTCCAGACATGCTACTGAGCATATAAACTGCACATGTAGGGTGAGGATACACATGCCCAGTCAACCACAGTAAATGGACAATTTAATTTTAAAGGACTGTTTTTAATGGATCCAGCGTTTGTAATAAGCCTAATACAGAGGCAGATAGAAGTAGAAAACTTGTCTCAACCTAGATCCAGGATTTTGGTTCAGTTCCAGCTTTAAGTAATATAACACGTATTGCGATATAGTTTACAGTTATACACTTAGTTTACAGCTATCCTTTACATTTTAAAAACAATGCATTAAATTTAGACAGTGCCCAAGGTGCCTTCTACTTTTCTAGATAGTGTGGGAAGGGCTGCACTGCAACCAGAGCCCCCAGTAACAATTCTGTGTAAATCAGATTAATTCCATCTTAGAGGTGCCTGGGTAGCGCACACTGACATAGCCACTACACTATTCCTTTAAGGGCCTCTGCACCTGGCCAGATCAGCTAGCTCACCCACACACCTTGAAGCAGTACATTCTATGCCCCCATACTCACTCAGTAGGTCTACACTGCATCTGGGAGTGAGCCTCTCAGCCTGGGCAGTCAAACTCGTGTAACCAGAGCTCACACTAGTGCTCTAAAAGTAGCTATGTAGATGCTGTGGCTCAGGCTGGAACTCGGGCTCTCAGGCCTTGGGACAGAGTGGAGCTTGAGACCCTCAGCATCAAAGAAACATTTACACAGTTACTTTTAGCATGCTAAAAGCCCCAGTAACATAAATATGCCTAACCGTGCTGGGAGGCTCATTTCCAGACACTGTGGTTGGTCCCTGTGCCAGAGGAGTGCAGGAGGAGAGAAAGGCTTCTTGCACCTTTCCTGCTCTGCATATCCGCACAAGAGCCAGCTACATTTTGCCCCTAACTAACTAATCTCACAAACCCACATGAGGTAGGTAAATTGTTAGTGTTACAGATAAGGAAACTAAAACATAAAAGTTAAGGTAAACATTGTCAAAAGCAGCCTCTGATTTTGGATGCCTCCATGTTTGGGTGCCCGAGGTTAAGACATACAGAGTGATATCCTGACCCCACTGAAGTTAATGGGAGTTTTTCCATCAGCTTCAGTGGGGTCAGAATTTTACCCACTATGCCTAATTTTCAGAAGTGATGAGCACCTACAACTCCAGCTGAAGTCAATGGGGACTCCAAAATTGAGGCTCTCAAATTAAGAGACCACTTTTGAAAATGTTAGCATGAGTGACCTGCCCAAGACCAGGCAGCAAAGATGGGCTCATATTTTAGTAGTGCAGGGGGTCCGTCTCTTGCTTTATCTAATAGAACACACTTCCCGTCAATATACGCTATTTAAATTCCTTTCAGTGTAATTGCTACACCCATTCTCGGCTTTTTACTCCTGCCCATCTTTCCTCTTTTGAAAGCCATACAAAAACAAATCTCACAGGAGTCTTTCTATCATTTTGTTGTCATGCCCTGTTCCAAACTTTCCTATTGTATGGCCATCTTCCACTGTCAACTGAGCAGTTTTTGTATTACAAGTCTCTTAATAATTATGTTATGCTGTGTTATTTTCCCTTTCTAGCACTCTGCTCCAGAACTGTCCACAAATAAAAAAATAAAATTTTCCGTGAAAGTGGTAAATTTAGAAATGGGATGATAATTAATTGCTTGAAAAGGGAGAAGAAAAGATAAAGATTTACGCTTCCAGCAGAAAAGCTTTCAAAGTTTCTGTCACAAAAGAAAAGAAGGAAGAAGCTTAAATGGCACTAATAATATATCACTCATAAGGGAATGTCATGGTTAGGTATACCTGTGTACTCCCACTTTATGGATTGAAGGTCTGCTGAGGGGGTCAAAGGGGACAATTCAGTTGCAGCAGAATTGGTTGTACCTTCACTCAGGAAAGCTGGAGTCTCTAGTTTTGAAATGGGCAATAACTGATGGTTTTTGTGACTATCTTGACTATGCACATCTCTTTACAGTTTACAGTGATAACAACCCTCTAACCTATGTATTCACCTCTGCCAGGCTGAATGCCACAGCACATAGGTGAGTTGCAGAATTAGCTGACTTTAACTTCAAGTTAGATATCATCCAGGGAAATCTAAAATGGAGGCAGATGTTTATACGGAATGCTCCTTGACATGGAAAAATATAGCACAGGATGCACAGAAGAAATAAGCAAAGATGTTACTAATGCTGTCTTAGGGTATGTCTACACTATGAAATTAGGTCGAATTTTTAGAAGTCGGTTTTGTAGAAAACGTTTTTATTCAGTTGATTGTGTGTGTCCCCACACAAATGCTCTAAGTGCATGTAGTCGACGGAGTGTGTCCACAGTATCGAGGCAACCGTCCACTTCTGGAGCGTTGCACTGTGGGTGGCTATCCCACAGTTCTCACTGTCTCCACTTCCCATTAGAATTCTGGGTAGAAATCCCAGTGCCTGATGGGGCTAAAACATTGTTGCGGGTGGTTCTGGGTACGTATCGTCTGGCCCCAGTTCCCTCCCTCCCTCCGTGAAAGCAAGGGCAGACAATCGTTTTGCACTCTTTTTCCTAAGTTACCTGTGCAGATGTCATACCACGGCAAGCATAGAGCCCGCTCAGCTCACTGTCACCGTACGTCTCCTGGGTGCTGGCAGACGTGGTTTGAATGCCAGCAAACATACACTGCAATGCTTTGTTCTACAATGATTTCCGAGTACGTGCTACTGGCTTGGTGTGGTAAAGTGTCCTACCATGGTGGATGGAATAAGGCTGCCCTCCCCAGAAACCTTTTGCAAGGGCTTTGGGAGTACATCCAGGAGAGCCGCAAATTCCAGGGCAAATTAATCATTAAACATGCTTGCTTTTAAATCATGTATAGTATTTTAAAAGGTACACTCACCAGAGGCCCCTTCTCCATCTGGCGGGTCCGTGAGGCAGCCTTGGGTGGGTTCAGGGGGTACTGGCTCCAGGCCCAGGGTGAGAAACAGTTCCTGGCTGTCAGGAAAACTGGTTTCTCTGCTTGCTTGCTGTGAGCTATCTACAATTTCATCATCATCATCTTCCTCGTCCCCAAAACCTGATTCTGTGTTGCCTCCATCTCCATTGAAGGAGTCAAACAACATGGCTGGGGTAGTGGTGGCTGACCCCCCTAAAATGGCATGCAGCTATCATAGAAGCAGCATGTTTGGGGCTCTGACCCGGAGCGGCCGTTTGCCTCTCTGGTTTTCTGGTAGGCTTGCCTCAGCTCCTTAAGTTTCACGCGGCACTGCTTCGGGTCCCAGTTATGGCCTCTGTCCTTCATGCCCTGGGAGATTTTGACAAAGGTTTTGGCATTTCGAAAACTGGAACGGAGTTCTGATAGCACGGATTCCTCTCCCCATACAGCAATCAGATCCCGTACCTCCCTTTCGGTCCATGCTGGAGCTCTTTTGTGATTCTGGGACTCCATCATGGTCACCTCTGCTGATGAGCTCTGCATGGTCACATCTGCTGATGAGCTATGCACTCACCTGCAGCTTGCCATGCTGGCCGAACAGGAAATTGAAATTCAAAAGTTTGCAGGCCTTTTCCTGTCTACCTGGCCAGTGCATTTGAGTTGAGAGTGCTGTCCAGAGCGGTCACAATGGAGCACTCTGGGATAGCTCCTGGAGGCCAATACCGTCTAATTGCATCCACAATACCCCAAATTCGACCCAGCAAGGCCAATTTCAGCACTAATCCCCTTGTCGGAGGTGGAGTAAGGAAATCGATTTTAAGAGCCCTTTAAGTCGAAAAAAGGGCTTCGTTGTGTGGACGGGTGCAGGGTTAAATTGATTTAATGCTGCTAAATTCGACCTCAACTCCTAGTGTAGACCAGGGCTTATAGTCCTTGGATGTACAAAGAAAGGGCAAGGAACCTTGGTTAGCAGCATCCGTTGCATTTCGATACAGGTGGAATACGTTATCAGAAAACCTTTAAAAAACCACTGAAGGCAGGTATATCAAGAACTCTATGAAGAGCTGGGACATTCAGGAGCAGAGTGACTAATCAGTCTTGCAAGACATTGATTTTACTGGCCACAGATGAAGTGGAACATCAAACATTTTGTCATTAGAGTCCTTACATGTGTGACCCTAAGCACACCTGTATTCACTTTCTACACACTAATAACCTTTGTACAAAATATGCTTTGTGAGGTATCATCTGAAAACTAATAACTCATTGATTATTAATATTCTTGCATGTGTACCTATGCAGTGGTTATTGAGAGTTATGAATATATGCCGCAATTATAATGAAAATGTGTTCAAGCCAGGCATATTGGGGGAGGAGGAGAGGGTGTTTGTTAAACAGGTTTATCCTAAACAAATGTGTGTTTAACTCACTTTACATATAAGCAATAAACAGACCCACCAATTAACATGGGATGGAGGCAAACCTCATACTAACAAGTGTGGGAGAAGACAGCATACATCTAAATCAAATAGGAAAGAGAAGCTTGGTCTAGGTTTTACTTCTAAGAAGAATCTATTTAATAGATTTACTGGTCTATAAACACTGGGGTTGGGGTGGGTTTGAACCTCAAGTGACAAGCAACTGAATCAACTGATTGTATACAGTATTACTGTATTATGAAAGTGTACTGAGTGAGGTCCTTTATGAAAGCTAATGACACACTGGTGATAATATATACATTTCACAATGATATTGAACATTAAATGAGGAATTATGGATACTCATTGATTTTAGGCTGTACAGTTTGCCCAGACAGGAGGGAATGTCACAGCTATCTATCAACTATCTTCCAGCAGATCTCGGGATGTGATCTTTCCCCTCTATTCGACATTGGTGAGGCCTCATCTGGAGTACTGTGTCCAGTTTTGGGCCCCACACTACAAGAACGATGTGGAAAAACTGGAAAGCGTCCAGCGGAGGGCAACAAAAATGATTAGGGGACTGGAACACATGACTTATGAGGAGAGGCTGAGGGAATTGGGATTGTTTAATCTGCAGAAGAGAAGAATGAGGGGGGATATGATAGCTGCTTTCAACTACCTGAAAGGGGGTTCCAAAGAGGATGGATCTAGATTGTTCTCAGTGGTAGTAGATGACAGAACAAGGAGAATGGTCTCAAGCTGCAGTGGGGGAGGTTTAGGTTGGATATTAGGAAAAACTTTTTCACTAGGAGGGTGGTGAAGCACTGGAATGCGTTACCTAGGGAGGTGGTGGAATCTCCTCCCTTTGAGGTTTTTAAGGTCAGGCTTGACAAAGCCCTGGCTGGGATGATTTATTTGGGGATTGGTCCTGCTTTGAGCAGGGGGTTGAACTTGATGACCTCCTGAGGTCCCTTCCAACCCTGATATTCTATGATTCTATGTAAATTAAGCATAGTGGAATCAGAAACAATGGAAACCCTGTTGACATAGAAATTATGTAGAAAGATAGGATGCCCACAGGAAGGGAAGAAGAGCATGAGGTTATCCTGCCTCTTGAACAAATTAATTGAACTCTAGAAGATATAAGCAAGGAGAGAAGCCGCCTTTGGTATCCATCACTAGATAGACATAAGAGGCCAGAGCTCTTGAAATCTGAGAAAGACAGATCCTTCAACCACTGGGGGATTGAAGTCTCTGCAACGGAATACAGATGAGAAATCTGCTAAGATAAGAAGTGTTCATCATGACTAAGGGGCAGAGTTTGAAAATAATTTATTCAGAAGGTTACAGCACTACTGTAAAATTGAAACATCATGCACAATCCCATACCACCCACAGGACAGTGGGAAAGTAGAAAGGCTGAACCAAACTCTGCTGGCTATGCTGCAAACCTTGCCAAAATAACAACCCCTCCTCCATGCCCCCCCCCCAAAAAAAACCCCAACACAACTGGAAGGAGTTTCTTAGTAAAATAATTATGTCTATACTGTACACAAAATGAGGTTACAGGGGTCTCACATTTCTATTTATTATATGGAAGAGAATGATTGTAGCCTAATTAATTATGAGAATTGCAAAATCTGCAGACGTATCTTCACTCCTATGATGATCAACACCCCCCACAATACACTTCTGAAAATTCATGGGTCCTATACATGCTTATCACATGTGGCATACTTCATCCAGTTTATCAAATGTCCCAATAACAGCTATGTGGGTGAAAACAGATAATCACTATTACTCTCAAATGAACTCATACAGAAAAATGATAAGAACACCATATCACCCATGACCAAACACTTTTCACAAAGTAATCACTCCATATCTGATCTTTCAATACTTGTCCTCAAAGGAAACCTGCACAACACCTTCAAAAGGTGAAGCTGGGAATTTAAATTCATAACTCTGCTTGACATCAAAAACCATGGCTCATTACAACAATTTGTAAAACATCACACTGCCTGCTATCCTTAATTGCCCACTTCAAACCCTTTATGAATAACCATCTAACCCACAACTGCCTCCAACATGTTACCTCTTCTGCTTAACAATCTGCCCCAACTTGATTTTAGCAAAAACACCCTCCTTTCTCTCTCAGACCTGAAGAAGAGCTCTGTGTAGTTCTAAAATGTGTGTCTTCCACCAACAGAAGTTGGTTCAATAAAAGATATTACTTCACCTTCCTTGTCTCTCTCTCATATCCTGGGACCAACACAGTTACAACACTGCAAAAAAAAAATTATTCTTGTCACAGTCACAGATTCTTCCCAGGCAGCTACCTACAGAATTGCTGGTTTAAAAAGGACCTCCCATCAGTTAGTGGTGTGTGTGCAAGGAACAGGGAGTGAGAAGACGTGCTGCTGGAGTACTGAGGAGTACAAGCATAATCAGGCTTCAGGAGGAAGATCCTACAGTGAAGATAAAGAAGGTGCTGGGGGGATGCCATGGGTAAGTAGCCCAGGGAGTTATAGCTGTCATGCAGCTGATACAGGAGACGTAGACAGTTGCTATCCACAGGGCCCTGGGCTGGAACCCAGTGTAGAGGGCGGGCCCAGGTTCTCCCCATCCCCCCACCTCCTGATTGGACACGGGAGGTGTTGACCTGGTCTGTGAGCAACACCAGAAGGGAAGGTCTAATTTTGGAAAGGGATCTGACCTGTCCCCAACCCACTAGGTGGGACAACAGAGACTGTGGAGATTGTTCTCCGTTTCCCCCCATGCTGGTCAGTGATGAGGTTAGCTGAGTGAATGGCGGTTTGAGCCTCTAGCACAAGCGGCCAAACTGAGGGCTGCCGTGAACCTCTGAGGTGAGCAAATCCGCCAAAAAGTGCAGGACCCACCAAGGCAGAGGAGGAACTTTGTCACAACCCTTTATTATACGGTAACTAATTTAATAATGTAGGAATATCTTTGGGAATTTAAGATGGCTATTCTGTTGCCGCAGAAACATTCTGCTTAATGTGAAATAAACTGGAGAGATGCAGTTTTCACCAACAGTACCAGGACTTGTGAAAGTGGAGATACCTAAAGATTCAATTGAGAAGGACAGTTATAAGTTTACAGAATTTGTAGACTACTGTTAATAAATAAAATGAATGGACTGTATGCTGCATATTGTTAATAGAAATGCTGAGATGACATTACTTTTATGAGCTGGAAGTGTAGCACTGACAGAGAATGTCAGGGTTAGATTTACCTGTGCCCTCTCCCTTTAAGGATTGAAGGTTTGCTGAGGGAGGCAAAAGGGATAATTCTGGTTGCAGCAACAGAGGGGTATGCGCTTAGAAAGTACTGAGCAGCAATGGGGATTGTTCAAGCAGTGGGGTTTTTTTAATATCAAGTTTAATAAAATTTAAGTTTTAAACTGTCCCTGGTCTGGGCATGTAACAGTAATAGCTCTATGCAATATACAACTGTAGTGTATGAACTCAAAACTTAAGTGGCTATTATCTTTTTAAGGTGGTCAGTCATTTCTTACAGTATATTTTGTCAACACCTGCACTAGTTGCAGGTGGGGTAAGCAAAAGAGAAGCTAAAGTGGAGCAGCCATAGCCGTGCTGCGAAAATAAATGCACCAACATATATATTATTCAGGGTTTCTTTTAATTTAATATTCTAAATTTGAAATTTATTGAGGATTCTTTTCTAACATGACAGACCCTGAAAGATGAAAGTTAAGAAAGAAAACCTCAAGACATTTTTATTGTTAATTATTCTCTGTCTTCTAAAACTGTCATGAAACAGATAAACAGTTCTCAAGAGGTTTTTTGGGGATTCCAAGGTTAAGCAGTTTTAGGTAAGAATTCTACTTCATACTTTTATACTTTACTGAAAATCTAAGGCAAACGTAAGCAGTCAAATAAATAAGAAAAGACTTTTGAGTTATCAAGTCTATCAGAGTCATAAATTCATAAGTTCAAAGGCCTCTGGATATGTTTCAACGTCCCAGGGCGATAGAACACCCTGCCACAACAGATCATAATTGTTGCAATCTTACCACCTTTAGAACAAAATGTAAAATTCATCTCTTTTTCCAGGGGGCCAGACAAAAGCCTACTATACTAAGTCAACAGATTATGCTAGATGAAAAGGATGATAAAGAAGATTGTTTCCGTGCATGTTCATGGATGGGAAGGAGAGAACAAAATCAACATTTTTATATGCATTTTGCTGAATTTATGCGACTTACATAAGGCCCTGCAGCCTGTATCCTCAAAGGTATTTAGGTGCCTAACTCCAAATGATTTCCAAGGAAGTTGGGCACCTAAATGCCTTTGAAGATGTGAGACTCGGATACTACGGATGTGTGTGCAGGGCAGATAAGACAGACAAAATGCTCAGCTCTCTTGCCTTTTTCCTGAACCCAGATTCATGAATTTCTTTGCTTTAGCAATGACTGATGTGCTAGGGATCAAGGTGAGCTAGCTGACACCTCAACCCTGACAAGATGGGAGTGATGCTTTTTGATATAGTGAATGATTCTAGAGAAGGAGAGCAATTTCTGCACCAATTAGGAGACATGTGCTGCCTTGTGCCAAAATGCTTCTCTCAGGGTCTGTGAATGAGCTGAGCCCCCCACCACATCCTTGGAGTGTTCAATATCATTCCCTTTCTTGAGTGTGGCTTTATTGGTAATTCAGAAAGAGTAATACAACATAAACCTCAACCCAAGCTTCTCCTCTAAGCTTGGCTGTTTCTTGGGTTTACCTCCTATATCTCCTCTGACATTGCTCTCTCTAGCCCACAGAAACAGCCCAGCCCTTAAGGCAGTGCAGAAGTGAGTGTGCCAATCTCGCGACCCTGCTACAACAGCTCTGTGATCCCGCCAAGACTCCCTTTTGGGTTGGGATGCCCATGGTTAAAACACAGTGAAATTTCAGATGTAAACATGTGAAAGCGTGAAACTGACTATTTTAAAAAATCCTGTGGCTGTGAATTTGACCAAAATGGGCCGTGAATTTGGTAAGGCCGTAATAATTTCCCATCATTCTTAGTTTTAGTACCAGAGCCAAGGACGATTCAATAGGAGAATCTTGCAATCCTATATACGGTCTCAGAGGGTCCCCATTAGATGATTACATTGGATTACATCGGGGAAGTCCCGGATGACTGGAAAAAGGCTAATGTAGTGCCAATCTTTAAAAAAGGGAAGAAGGAAGATCCTGGGAACTACAGGCCAGTCAGCCTCACCTCAGTCCCTGGAAAAATCATGGAGCAGGTCCTCAAAGAATCAATCCTGAAGCACTTGCATGAGAGGAAAGTGATCAGGAACAGCCAGCATGGATTCACCAAGGGAAGGTCATGCCTGACTAATCTAATCGCCTTTTATGATGAGATTACTGGTTCTGTGGATGAAGGGAAAGCAGTGGATGTATTGTTTCTTGACTTTAGCAAAGCTTTTGACACGGTCTCCCATAGTATTCTTGTCAGCAAGTTAAGGAAGTATGGGCTGGATGAATGCACCATAAGGTGGGTAGAAAGCTGGCTAGATTGTCGGGCTCAACGGGTAGTGATCAATGGCTCCATGTCTAGTTGGCAGCCGGTATCAAGTGGAGTGCCCCAGGGGTCGGTCCTGGGGCCGGTTTTATTCAATATCTTCATAAATGATCTGGAGGATGGTGTGGATTGCACTCTCAGCAAATTTGCGGATGATACTAAACTGGGAGGAGTGGTAGATACGCTGGAGGGGAGGGATAGGATACAGAAGGACCTAGACCAATTGGAAGATTGGGCCAAAAGGAATCTGATGAGGTTCAATAAGGATAAGTGCAGGGTCCTGCACTTAGGACGGAAGAATCCAATGCACAGCTACAGACTAGGGACCGAATGGCTAGGCAGCAGTTCTGCGGAAAAGGACCTAGGGGTGACAGTGGACGAGAAGCTGGATATGAGTCAGCAGTGTGCCCTTGTTGCCAAGAAGGCCAATGGCATTTTGGGATGTATAAGTAGGGGCATAGCGAGCAGATCGAGGGACGTGATCGTTCCCCTCTATTCGACATTGGTGAGGCCTCATCTGGAGTACTGTGTCCAGTTTTGGGCCCCACACTTCAAGAAGGATGTGGATAAATTGGAGAGAGTCCAGCGAAGGGCAACAAAAATGATTAGGGGACTGGAACACATGAGTTATGAGGAGAGGCTGAGGGAGCTGGGATTGTTTAGCCTGCAGAAGAGAAGAATGAGGGGGGATTTGATAGCTGCTTTCAACTACCTGAAAGGGGGTTCCAAAGAGGATGGCTCTAGACTGTTCTCAATGGTAGCAGATGACAGAACGAGGAGTAATGGTCTCAAGTTGCAGTGGGGGAGGTTTAGATTGGATATTAGGAAAAACTTTTTCACTAAGAGGGTGGTGAAACACTGGAATGCGTTACCTAGGGAGGTGGTAGAATCTCCTTCCTTAGAGGTTTTTAAGGTCAGGCTTGACAAAGCCCTGGCTGGGATGATTTAACTGGGAATTGGTCCTGCTTTGAGCAGGGGGTTGGACTAGATGACCTTCTGGGGTCCCTTCCAACCCTGATATTCTATGATTCTATGATTTATTACTGCTCTTGGAACACTAGATGTGGAAGCAGTGATGGATACTTAGTTTCTTATCTGTAACTGATCACAAGGGTTCAACCACTCCTCTCTTATATAGACCTTGCAATGCTATCCATGCTTTTGTCATCACCAGGTTAGAGTACTATAATATGTCTTATTAAGAATACACCTGAAGAGCACTCAGAAATTATAGCTGGCAAAAAAAGGAAGCTACATGCCTCCTGGATAAAGTAGCCTACAATGAGCCTGTAACATGAGTGCTTCAATCTCAACATTTGATTCCTTTTTACTTACACGTGCAGTTCAAACACTGAATAATATAGGACCCAATTACCCGAGAGACCACTTTTCACCCTGTAAAACTCTCCTGACAGGTGGGATTAACTGGCATATTTTTGCTATCAGATTTTAGAATAAAGCTCCGAGCTGAGTCTTCTGTTTTTCTGATAAACTTTCATTTGATTGTTTCCTCATCCTCCCATCCCACACCAACACCATTTGTCTACTTCAACTTATTTTCATGTCCTGTCAGACACCTAGACTGTAAACTCTCTGGGACAGGGACTGTCTTTTGTCCTACTTCTCTGTTCAGTGCTATCACAATGGGACTAGTTGTGGGTTTTAAATCTTCTTTTTTAATTTAAGCCAGGTAAATGCTATGATAATGAACACAACAAAAACTAATAAAACAAACAAAAGTACATAGACCTGTTTCCATTTTATACTTAGTCATGTTGTGTGCCAAATTCAAAGGATGAGTTATCCCAACATTAATCTCCCTGGCTGGCACTACTGATCATTCTCTCAAGAGCATGGGATTTGGATGTTGCATCTACTGCTAATGTTCTCTCCTTTTGTGTAGGATCTGTTCCTTGCAGCACTATGTACTTATATTAAATGATAAATTATATGACATTCATTATATTAATTATAAATTATATTTCAGTTATCACACAAAATTATATTAAATTAGTCTTGTAATTATCTTTATTGCATAGTGCCTAGAGGCCTCAGATAAGTCAAGCCACTATTGTGCTAGGCAATGTACAAACATATAATAAAGAACTGCTCCAAAGAGCTTAATATCTAAAAGACAAGATGTAATGGGTAGCTAAAAAAAAACCAAGTTCTGCTCTGGGCAGAGGGAGGAGGACAGAAGAACTAACAACGACAATAACAGCTTTAAGCTCTGTTGTAACTTTTTGCTACAGTTCAGAGTCACGCCATCCCAGTGGGAACAGCAGGCATCGTTGTGCCTCAGGGAGCAGAGAGAATGTCTATCAGGAGTCTCTGAGTGGGTGTGCAGGATACATTTCTCTGACACAACTGGCCAGTTCTGCTGGTTGGTGCACAGAGGCAGCAGTGCTTCTCTCCAGATCCCCCCTGCTCAGCTCACAAGATCACAGACTGTATTTGTGATTGTCTCCCACATAAAGGATGGGCTGCAAGAGATGAGGAAGATTCCCATGACCACCATCACAGGAACCAACCATAATTTAGACCTAAGTTATTTGCCATAATTTATAAGCAAAGTCATGGATGTGGAGCATCCCTTGATAGTTATTCTCGTGAGCTCAATAGTTATATGTTGTGGTTAGGTCTGAGGTAGTGAGGTAGGTTTAGGCAGATGTACAATGTCAAAATTGGTATTAAAGAGTTGCCTCCTGGGGGAAATACCCCCTTTTGGCTTTATATTGGCTCAGTGACTGAATAGCCCAGCAGGCCTGGAGAGAGCAGTCACAAAAGACAGTCTGGGAGCCCAAAGGCAGGAAATGGAAAGCAGACAACAGCCATCACTCTGGAGTTGCATGTTGTTTTTACATAGTGGTGTTTCTGGAAATGTAATAGGGGAACTAGCAGTCTGCAGATTGCTGCAGTACTAGCAAAGGAAATCATCTCATTAATGACTCTGATGGTAACCTCCCAAAACACAACTCTTTGGCACAGCCATCATTGCACTGTCAACTATATTTATTTTAACATTTGTAAAAATAAGGCTAACAGAAGTATCCAAGAGTTGTAAAATTCCTTCAGGCTACTGCACCTCGTGAAGTTAATGGCAAAATTCTCATTGACTTCATCAGTAGCATGAGCGTGTCTTGATAACATGCTAAAAAGCTGTACACAAACATATTTGGTTTTCTTATACCAAAATGTCATCCTTTCCATTTTAGAAGTATTATTATTATTATCATTAAGGTCATGGTATGTACTTTTAATTAATTTGTCTGTTGAAAGTCTGGAGACAATACTGAAGAAGAATGTTGATATTGTCAGAGATACTAACATCTGTTTTATCTCTTTTAAAGCAGATGGTTGGGAAATCACTTATTCCCCATTTTCCCCTCTATTACTTCTGCCCTTGTAAAAGACTGTGCTATGTGGAGAAAATTGTATTAGGCACACACACAAAAAAAGGTGTGATACCAGACACTTCAGCCAAGAGGATGAAACAATTGTGATTATTAAGATGACATTGGTGAACAGTTTTTATGATTGTCTAATAAAATACTCCCTCCATCCCCCACCCATTTTATGTATGAGGGAAGAGAACAAAACGGGTGACTTTCTGTGATATGAAAGTAAATATAATACATAGGAAATTGAGATTTTGTTAGCTGCAAAAATCCATAGCAGCATAAAAGATTTTTAAACTCTCTGTTATCTGAAAAATGCAATATATTAAGGGAACGATTTTGTAAATTTATTAGCTGACTCGAGTATTCTTTTTTTTTTGTAAAGGAGTATTATGCAATTTCTTTAAATATACAGCATGCTTTTATAAACAAAATACACATGAAATTAATATATGTAAAACCAAAGAAGGAAAAACAATTCAAAGTAAAGTCAGGGCAAGGAATAAAGAAAAGATAAAAATCAAGAACAGGAAGTTAATAGGAAAAAAAGAACCTTTTTAATCAACAATCTTTGAAAAGGAATATTTATACAGTATTTACTTGTAAAGCCTGAGTGATGTATATAGAGAACATCTACTAGACTGCAATAGTATAAAGATTTTCATTTGGGATGGCCATACTATTTATAAGGCTACAGAGCAGTGGTGGGCAACCTGATAATCCGCTAGTGGGCCACAAGAAAGTTTGTTTACATTGACCGTCTGCAGGCACAACTGCCTGCAGCTCCCAGTGGCCACGGTTCACCGTTCCTGGCCAATGGGAGCTGCGAGAAGAGGTGTGGGCTGCAGGGACGTATTGGCTGCCATTTCCTGCAGCTCCCATTGGCCAGGAATGGGGAACTGCGGCCACTGGGAGCTGCGGGCAGCCGTGCCTCTGGACGGTCAATGCAAACAAACTGTCTCATGGCCTGCCACCAGATTACCCTGACGGGCCGCGTGCAGCCCATAGGCCGCAGGTTGCCCATCACTGCTATAGAGAATAGATGATCCCTGCCTTCAGAGTTTACAATCCAAACAGACAAAGGATGTGGGATGGAATAAAATACATCAATAAATGCCTGGATGGAGTTTGGCAGCCGTCTTACTAGGTTCAGAATTTTTGTTTTGGATTCTTTTTTAATACCCCCTTTCCCAACCACATCTCATCTGTCTTGTTGCCACAGGCTCCTAGCTCACTCCATTGCTACCTATTGTGTCCTTCCACCTGTACCTGCCAAACTCACATCACAGATTTAGGGATGAATGTGAGAAAGATAATAACAAAAAAGGCAAATGCAATGAAGCCCGTGTTACTAGGATAGAGCTACACCTGTACACCCAACTAGCACATGTATAAATAGCAGTGTAAATGGTGAGCCAAGGCTATATACTCTACATGGCTCTCTACATACCCAAGCAGTACCTCCCATGTCTATATTGCTATTTGCAGCATTGCACTGTCCTGCTGCCAGAGCCTTTCCCACTGCAGCGAAAGGCTCCAGCAATGGGGAAAGGCTCTGGAAGGAGGTGAGGCAGTGGGGAAAGACTCTAGCGGCACTCCCCTGCTAAAATCTTTCTTTGCTGCTGTGAAAGGCTCAGGCAAATCAGAACTGCCAGACCCTTTTTCTGCTGCCTCCCTGCACAAGAGCCTTTTACTACCATTTGTAGCTACACGTACCCTACATACCACTGCTAGCGTAGACAAGGTCTTAGTGTTCAGAGGAAGGGAGGGCTGCAGGAGGGCAGAATCCTCATGATATAAAACCTGCCCCAAAATCACTGGCAGTTCCTGCCATTCTCCCTCACTGTGGACACCTCTACATGTTATATAGAGAGGGCATGCTGTGGCATAAAGATATTATCAGCATGCATTTTGGATGATCATTTTAGTGACAAAGCCACAACTGAATTATGCTGGTCATCCCAAATGAGTGCAATAGAATCACAGAGTCTTAGAAATATAGGGCTGGAAGGGCCCTCAAAAGGTCATCTAGTCCAGCATTCTCCACTGAAGCAGGACAAAGAATACCTAGACCATCCCTGTTCTTAAATACCTCCAATGGTGGGGATTCCACAACCTTCCTTGGAAGACTATTCCAAAGCTTAACTATTTTTAAAGTTAGAAATAATACCTAACCTAAATCTCCCTTGCTGAAGCTTAAGCTGATCACTTCTTGTCCTATCTTCAGTGGACAGAACAACTCATTAGTGTCCACTTTATAATAGCCCTTAATGTATTTGAAGACTTATCAGATCCCCCCCCCCCCGTCTTATTTTCTCAAGACTAAATACACAGTTTTTTAAACCTTTCCTCATATGTTAATTTTTTCTAAACCTTTGATAATTTTAGTTCTCCTTTGGACTCTCTACAATTCATCTCTCTCTTTCCTAAAGTGAGGGACCCAAAACTGAATACAGTACTCCAGCTGATGCTTTGCCAGTGCTGAGTAGAGCAGGACAATTACCTCCTGTCTTACATACTACACTCTGGTTACTAGATCCTAGAGTGATAATTGTCTTTTTCACAACTGTATCATGTTGTTGGTTCATTTCAATTTGTGATCCATTATAACTCTCAGTTCCTTTTCAGCAGTAATACTGCCTAGCCAGTTATTCCCAATTTTGTATTTGTGCATTTAATTTTTCCTTTCAACATCAGTACTTTGCACTTGTCTTTACTGAATTTCATCTTACTGATTTCAGACCAAGTCTCCAATTTCTCAAGATCATTTTGAATTCTAATGCTGCCCTTCAAAGTGCTTGCAGCCCTCCCTCCTACCCCAGCTTGGTGTCATCTGCAAATTTTATGAGCATAATCTCTTCACCATTATCCAAGTCATTAATGAAAATATTTGTCTAGCACTGGATACAGAACAGATCCCTGCAGGACTCCAGTATATATGTCCCACCAGTTTGACAGTGAACCATTGATAACTATACTGCATACCATCTTTCAACCAGTTGTGCATCCATTTTATATTAATTTAATCTAGGCCATATTTCCTTAGTTTTCTTATGAGAGAATGTCACATGGGATTGCATCCAAAACCTTATTAAAATCAAGATGTATCACCATAAAATGTTTATATCATACAACACCATGATACAGTCCCATATGACACATACATTAGAGAAAAACAGTTTTTCAAATAGTTTAATGAGATTTTTTAGAAAGGTTATGTGACATATATATACCCTCACTGCTTGTAAAGCCTTAGCTACTATGGTTCTGATTCTTGGTTACACTAAGGCTCCTTTATGCCACTCTGGCAACTAAAAGGATTAACAAATTTACAGAGTCAGAAGATTCAGCTTATACAAAGCATGCTCTTTGGTGTTTTAATAGTCAACTAAAGTGAGGGACTAATGTCAACGATAGTTAAAGCATACAAGGTTCACAAACACAAAAAGAGAATGACATTAAGGAATGATAATTATATTGTCCAGGAACATGCCACTTATTCTGCTATTTTCATTAATATCAAAAGGTGAAAAAAGGAATGGCGTATATAAAAATAGGAACAGACGTAACTGTCAATGTGCTTATCAACAACATTGTTTACACAACCTGGAACCAAATACTAAGGGTCTCACTACTGACTGCATTATAATATTGACTATTATAGAATTAAACTTGTTTTAGAAGAGTTATGGCCTTAAATTCAGAGACAGTATTCAATAGCATCTTCCTTTCCCAGTCAGGTACCACAAGAATTATGTCATCCAAAAAATGGCTTGAAATCATAGAAAGAGCTTTTGTAGCACAGCCGCTGACGACATTAACACCCTGGCCCCACTCCACTGCCAAACCCAAGTAGTTTTGCAATTTTCTAAAATCAAAAAGCAGCTTTGTGGTTTTAACTTACTCTTGTGCCTGCGCTTCTTTTGCTGTGATTAACGAGGCTCTGTCCAAGAATCTTCTGTGGTCCGAAGCAACCCTCTACCATTCATTTCAGTTCAGTTTGTAAAACTGTCATTTTATGTCCTCTGAATTCCACACGGATTTTTTCTGTGTTCCTGCACTGAACTATTTGAAACAATAACCCTCTGTGTCTTGTCCTGTTCCAGGCCCCTCAACCTCTACCAGCTGCAGTACCTCCTCAGCTTGCTCACACTGCAGCAGGAGCTTAGGCCAAAATACCTCCATGGACTGTTCAAAGAGGAAGCATTTCCCTGATTAACTTATAGCTCAGTTTCTGGAGAGCGCCAACAAGCAGATTCGAGTAACAAAGACAGAAGGACTTGTGGCTAGAGGAAAGGTATCCCGAAGTAGGAGGAAAGGCTCAAACTGGCTGCACAGCTTGACCACAGGGTTTCAGCACAGGAGTAGGCACTTGCTTTGCAGTTTCTGAAACATGAATGGGAGCTAAGGGAGGAGGACTGAGCTCAGCAGAAACAGCTGTTTGAGCAGCTCATATCACGAATGACCACAAGATAGCAGCTCCTGCTGCATCACTCACACGGCCTGACTCCTCTGTATGCTACCCTGTGCTGCAGTCCAGAAGCAGCTTGGAAGACTCCATGGCTGGGTAGCAAATGTAATTGTGCTCCAGGAGTGGGGAGACAACCTCACCCCCTGCAGCCCTACATATTGACCCCTCTCCTCTGTGGATGCCTCCACCCTCCTTCTAAAGTGCCAAGAACCTGGTAATTGGGGAGAGAAGAGAAAGGAGAAGGATGGAAAGGTGACGTGCCACAATAGGGGGTTTCTCTCGTGTACATGGTTTCACTGTTTGCACTTGTTCGCACACTTTCTGAAATATTTCAGTGTTGTCAAATTTTTTTCACACACAAAAAATCTGCCAAAAAAAAAAATTGCCCAGCTCTAGCCAGGACCCATCTTTCCCCTCTATTGATCAAGCTGCCATGATCCAAACACCTCCCATCTGCCTTTCTTACTTCTCCTTCTGATGGATGTACAGGTTTCTGAGTCGATTCAGATAATCTCTGAAAACTTTCGATGCTTATCCAAACCTTTTTCTGAGCCTTGGTTGGAAATGTCACAGGAAGAGGATTAACAAAGAGATTTCATGTATCTCCCATTTCCAATTAAGCCAGAATAGTTTATCTCACAGGATTTCAAGGCTTCTGGCCATGACTAGAATTGGAATCAAGAAATGCAGAGGCCCACAAAAAAAGGGGAAAAATAGTTAACCCAGTTGTTCTGAACCTGAAAATGTGTTTAGGTCAAAGGGCTTACTGAAGACTCATAGTGGCTCTTATTAAATAAGATTCTCTTTGCCCACATCTAATTCTGCTTGGACATACTTGAAATGTATTGTAAAAGTCTATCTAGTAGAGAGAGCTGCTATGGAGAAGTAAGACAGAAATTATATTCAATATACTGAGTTATCTATATATTGAATATTAATAAAATCAATAGATGGGGCAGGTTAGTGTGAAGACTGTGGAGAAAAAGGGTGCACTTACGGACATTGTTCAATTTTACTGTATCAATAAAAATAGTTTAAAGCTTAGTGCAAATAGAAATATACTGCCAGTATTTAATTCCTCCTAACATGCAATCAAAAGGTCTGACACTGTAAGTAGTCCAGGTACAAAATTCCCATTGAACTCAATGAACATTCTACTATGGAGTATTTGCGAGACTAGACAAAAAAAGACATTACAGACACTGACAGCACATTAGACAATCAACCCCAACACACTTTTCCCCCATAAACGTGAAGCCAAAATGTGATCTCAGTGCTTCATGTAGCATTTTACTTCAGCTGGGAGTCATTATGATTTCTATTAAACCTGTTCTACACACCCCAAACCTTCACTTTGTTGGTTCCATCTGAAATAAGCCATTAAGTTTATAGTCATAGAAATGCCACCCACCTGCCTCAACAGGTAGGGAAACTCGATAGGACTGGTTGTGAAAGGGGATAGTCCCAGCAGACAGTGAGGAACTAATTAGGAGACATTTCCTGAGAGGGATACCGGATAGATTCTTGGCCAGTTTCAGAGGGAAGGGTGCTCATTTGTCAGATTTCCGCAGCTGTATTCAAAACTGGCTCCCCAAGAGGAGTGCTAGGTTTTATTCCCCAGATCTAGGGATATAATCTGGAATGGGGGCCATGTGGAGCCTCTCAGCTCTGTTCTGGCAGCACCGCCCTACTGATTTGGAACTAGGAATGGAAATCTGGCCTGACAGATGCTGCAGGTCTAACCAATCGCTCATTGGGGTGGGGACGAGGGCGGGTGGGGGGGGCAGGAAGAAACTTTTTCCTCCCATAGGCCCAGGGAGTTTTTTGCCTTCAAGCCACAGTGTTTTAAGAAGGAATGTGCTTAGTATCTATCTGAGGCATGCCCATGTAAGGTTATTATTTTTAAGAAACAGGAATGGCCCTAGCAAAAATATTTGCCTTTCCAGTAAAAAAATACATTAAAGGTGTTCTTTACTGTTTGCATGTCCCAGTCCCCATTTTGAACTCCACATCGGGGACAGGGGAGGGGGAAGGGGGAGGAGAGTTGGAAGGGAGCCATGCCACTGGCATACAATTTGCCATTAGCAGATACACACTGCTAGCTGGAGCTTCTCATAACTTTTGCATTGGTTCATAGAGCTGAAATCCCTCCCATTACAGTATTAATGAACATTAATACGGATCCAGAAACTTACCAGACTTAGGGGCAGCTTCAGTCTGGTATTTGTTTGCTGAAGGCTCCACAGTGGGCTCTTTCTTGGAGGGTGCATCAGCTCCTCTGAGTATGGACCCAGAATGTGCTGCTCCTGCCACAAAAACTGCTCTGGAACCAGTTTCAGCAACAGAGTAACTTCACTGTCCCCACTCGGTGCCTGCTGCTGGCTGTCATAAGCCCCCATGCTAGATTCTTGGGCCAGCAGGGCACCATCCCAACTGTCCAGGTCATCCTTGGCTCCGTGCTGGGTGCAGTGCCCAGCACTGGTCAAACTCCTCATAAAACAGGCATGATTTTTTGCAAGTTGCCAGTGGTGCAGTTCTGGTTCCTGGTTCTCCAGTACTCACTCTTGAGTGGCTTAATCTGCTGCCTGCACTGGTCACGAGCACAATAAATTTGCAAAGCTGACAGCTTGTTCACTATTTGCTAGCATGCGTGGTCATTCCTGATACTCTTACTAAAGTCCACACTTTTGCTGGCCTTGCACCAGAGCTTTTCCAAAATCAGGCTGTACTCCCATTAATCGTCTTCGGTTTCCATTGCAAACACAGAAGGTTCTCTGATGGTGTGTTTGCAGCTCAGTGGTCAGAAGACAACAGATGAGTTAATATTGACTTACTAAGCTGCTGCAGTATACCAAGGGTGGTTGCTTTCATTTTCAATACAGTAGGTTCAAGATTCTTAGGATAAAGAGGACAAAGGAAGTTGACAGATGGGATTGTGGGATACTTTTTGGAGGACTTCCAGGACCTGAATCAAGTGGGTTGCACCTATATTGCAAAGCAATGGGGCTTGAACCTTGGGAGAATGCCTGACCTGGGCTCAGACCCTGCAGCCACACATGGTCCTGGGACCCTGTGTTAGCGTGCCTTGGGTTAGCGTGATTTGTATGTGGACAGAAGTGGGGTTAGGCTTGAGCCTGAATCAGAGCTCAGGTTTACATTGCAGTGTAGACATACCCTGAGATCAGACTTTGTGGCCCTCACAGGCCAAGGTTTCTACCCTTCTGTACCCTTTGTCCCTCTTTTGGGGAGGAGGGTGCTAGGACTTAGAGTTAGGTGAGTTCTGGGGGGTAGGCTGAGCAGAGTCTACTCAGAATTACAGGTTACAGGGGAGGAGCCCTCTTACACTCACATTGGAACCTATTATTAAATGCCTGGTATAGCAAAGTATGGACAATGGGTGGGGAGCAGGCCTCTCCCTGTGTTAAAGTTTAATAAAATTGTGGCCTGCTGCTTAAATACATCCATGTGTCTGTCCTCATTTCGCCGCTGTGTCTGTATCAAGTACTCTATGCCTTCTGTATTTTCAAGAAAAGTATCACATTTGACCACAACAGCTTCTAAGGCAAAGGGAATAAATCATTCTCTTTCCTTAGCTCATCCTAAGCCTGCTGACCACTCCAACTACACCCAACCAAACAAATTAATAAATCCATAGACCTCAGGGGTGATTTCACAAATATCAGTTACTTGTGTAACTACCATTGACAGTAATAGGAATAATTGAAAGTCAATGGGAGCTAAGTGCCTAACCATAATTTGTGCCTTTGAAAATCCCCATTTATCCTTTGCTTTATAAATACCTAGAGGCAAAGCCCAGCCTGTAATATGTGGCTGTGATGTTAGAAAGGAGAATGGAGGTGTCACGGGTCCTCCCCCACTCTGAACTCTAGGGTACAGATGTGGGGACCTGCATGAAAAACCTCCTAAGCTTATCTTTACCAGCTTAGGTCAAAACTTCCCCAAGGTACAAAATATTACCCCCGTTATCCTTGGACTGGCCGCTACCACCACCAAACTAATACTGGTTACTGGGGAAGAGCTGTTTGGACGCGTCCTTCCCCCCAAAATACTTCCCAAAACCTTGCACCCCACTTCCTGGACAAGGTTTGGTAAAAAGCCTCACCAATTTGCCTAGGTGACTACAGACCCAGACCCTTGGATCTTAAGAACAATGAACAATCCTCCCAACACTTGCACCCCCCCTTTCCTGGGAAATGTTGGATAAAAAGCCTCACCAATTTGCATAGGTGACCACAGACCCAAACCCTTGGATCTGAGAACAATGAAAAAGCATTCAGTGTTTTACAAGAAGACTTTTAATAAAAAATAGAAGTAAATAGAAATAAAGAAATCCCCCCTGTAAAATCAGGATGGTAGATATCTTACAGGGTAATTAGATTCAAAACATAGAGAACCCCTCTAGGCAAAACCTTAAGTTACAAAAAAGATACACAGACAGAAATAGTTATTCTATTCAGCACAATTCTTTTCTCAGCCATTTAAAGAAATCATAATCTAACACATACCTAGCTAGATTACTTACTAAAAGTTCTAAGACTCCATTCCTGTTCTGTCCCTGGCCAAGACGACTACAGACAGACAGAGACCCTTTGTTTCTCTCCCTCCTCCCAGCTTTTGAAAGTATCTTGTCTCCTCATTGGTCATTTTGGTCAGGTGCCAGCAAGGTTACCTTTAGCTTCTTAACCCTTTACAGGTGAGAGGAGCTTTCCCCTGGCCAGGAGGGATTTCAAAGGGGTTTACCCTTCCCTTTATATTTATGACAGGAGGTCTGAATGCTTCTCACAAGCAGTAGAATCCCTAGCTAGGGCTCAGGAGAGTGTCAGGAGACTAAGAGGAAGCCAGCTTCCATATCAGGTAACATAGCATCAGTGGCAGCTAGGGCACATATCTTGGTTCTCAGCCAGCTACCCCGTACACTGAAATCTGCAGCATGTTTGCTGGTTGTGTGTGTGCATGTGCTTAGTCGGGTGTGCAGTTGTTCTTTTTCAAAAGTGAGCAGTAAGGTAACCCCTGCAGCATATCCTGCCCCATAAGTCTCTCTTCCCTCAATCCATTCAGGCCTCTTTGGGCAAGGGGGCTCTTGTAACAAATATGTATAATCCTGCTCCACACGTTCACCCTTGCATAGGTCCTTCATAGAAAACTAGGATTTCACCATTCATCTCTTACATAATTGTCCCTGGCTCTAATTTTTGCATGCACAGAATTGCCCAGTGCAGCCCAATACAAACAAACAATATTTCTCTTGGAATGATAAACTGTTCTCAATATGCTCAGCCTTTAGAGCCAATATTCATATTTTAACGTGAACACTGGCTCTGACCCAAAATCAGGCATGAATACAAATAGCAGTTTTTGTGTCCTGCCCCATTTAATATTGTTTTTCACTTTTTCTAAAATAATCATTTTTCTTTCCATGTTATCTATATTACACAGATAAGACCAATCTCTGGAAAAGGAAATTTTGTTTTGCTGTAAATGTGTTTTCTGCAAACTTTCTGCATTAGTTCATAAACTTGTTCTAGAAATATCCTGTCATTGGGTTCAAGTCAAAGAAAGAATGGACTGGTAGTAATAGCTTATATACATTTCTGGCAAGTCAAGGGATATAAACTTGTTTTTGTTTTACCAGGAAGGTGTTCCATGATTATTATTTAATTATTAGTATTTAAACTGTTAAAGATAACTTCACACTCAAAAGAGGTGAACTCCTTATATATCCTCCTAATACAGCTTTTCTCAATTTATCACCACATATCCAGAGAAAGGATAAACTGACTAAAAGAATAAATTTACAGAAGCTATATTTACACGCAAGTGAACAAAATGTCAAGTCTCTCTCTACTCCAGATTGGGGCGTTGGAATTAAGAAGCTGTGCTCTGATGGGGATGTTTAACAGAGCATCAACCATGGTAAAAGTCATAACTATATTAACCATATTGCCATGAAAACCAAAATGTTAGGAAAAAATATGAATTCAAACTTTCTTCCAGTTTTTCACTTTTTGCACATGGGCAGAGACTGAGAATATGGATGAGGAAGCAGGAGTCAGAAGGGAAAGAATGGGGATTTAGTTGGAGCCAGCAGCCCTGCTCTTGGGCTCTATCAGTAGATCAGACCGCTGAGGGTATGTCTACACTACAGTTAGACACCCATAGCTAACCCATGCCTGCTGACTTGGGATCACAGAGCTTGGGCTAAGGGGCTGTTTAATTGTGGTGTAGACATTCTGGCTCCAGCTGCAGCCCAAGTTGGATCCTAGAGTCCAAGCCTGAACATCTACACCACAGGTGAACAGCCCTTTAGCCTGAGTCAGCTGGCATGGGCCAGCTGTGGGTTTTTAATTGCAGTGTAGACAAACCCTGAGAGCAACAAGAAGAAAAGACGGAAGAATCACAAAGGCCTTAGAGAAGAGGATTTGACTCTCCCATGGAAGACAGGCTGGTTCTTTGTTCTCCTAAATTCTCGTGATTTTTCCTGTCCAACTCCTCTTAATGGACAATTATGCAGACCAGATCCCTTGTTTCATCTACCCGCGGGGCAGGGGCAGGGGCAGGGAAGGGGAGAGCAATAAGAAACCTCAAGAACCTAGAAGCAAAGGAACCCAACCTTTTCAACCCCACCCACTCCAACAGCTTAGTACTGCATATAGTACTGTTTTCTCTGGGAAATCCCAATCTTTTAACTTCTACATTTCCCCCATTTCTGAATAGTTTAGTTGCCATCTGTAAGAGGGTCCCAGTCTGTCCTAGAGCAACACCTGTAGAGAAACCCAAGAACCTTTGTAGTGAGAATTACACACAGTGTAAAATAGATGGATTAGGAAATGGATTAGGAAATTTTCTGCCAAATTTCTATCTCTGCAACATAAAAGGGGAGTATTTCCCACGTGTGCCAATGTCATGTTTTTCACTATATACAAGAAAAGTTACATGTGATTGCTATGTAGAAGCTTCATCAATATTGGATTTTTACTGAGCCTGCAAAGCGTCTGTAAAAGAATTATTTAGTACAAAACAAAACAACTAGTAACAAGAAAAGTATCTCTTTTTTATTTGCAGCTACTATTTAATTATTTGCTATCTTAGTGATGACATTTATCTACATTAAACGTTCTTCAAAGAGATCCCCCACATTAAGTGTATGGAAGGCACATAATTCAGGAACTACTGTAATTATGTAAACAGCAATGCTATCTATCTGTTCTGGTGTAGATCCACAATGTATTTTTTATATGTGAGCAATATCAAGACATATGCTTATAGTCTCCATTTGAGTAACCGCATTGCTACCACAGTTCAGAATCACTCCTACTCATTGTAGCTGCAGTGCAGGACAGCCTATGTAATATGAGTCTATATCTATGAATTCTAATGATATGAATATTTTTCCTCTGAGGGTGGAAAATTCTATATCTATTTTTCCACAGTATAATGTTCCTGTTCAAACCTGCAGCATTCTGGGGCCCCAAGGATTTTTTTAATTCAACCTTTTCAGATTTCAATTAAACTACCATGGTTCCCATCAAACAATTTAGTTTACACAAAGAAATGCCTACATGGCATAATGGTAAAAACAATCCACAGCTAATTTTGTCCCCCACAGGGATTCGAGCATATAGGGGACATGCTGCATGCAGATCTCCTCCCTCCAGGTTCCATGGAGGCTGCAGGGATTCTCAGAGCATTCTTTCCCCCTTCGGAGGGTTTTTTCTGATAACAAATGATCTGGGCCATTATTAAAGCCCATGGACCTAATTGTGCTGCTCTTAGTCCTTACTCAGGTAAAATATTCATTGCTTTCACTAGGAATGTTGCTTTAGTAAGAGAAGAATAAATTCTGCAGTATTAATAAATTATTAATAATTAGTATTGGGCATATGTACATCTGTTTTATTTTATTTTATTTTATGTTGTTGTTTTAATTGGAAGTGCTCCACAATCATTAATAATTCATACTCAAAACATCAAGTGACCAAAGAGATTGAAGTGTTCTCCAACTGGTTTTTGAATGTTATAATTCTTGATCTCTGATTTGTGTCCATTTATTCTTTTACTTAGAGACTGTCCAGTTTGGCCAATGTACATGGCAGAGGGGCATTGCTGGCACATGATGGCATATATCACATTGGTAGATGTGCAGGTGAACGAGCCTCTGATAGCGTGGCTGATGTGATTAGGCCCTATGATGGTGTCCCCTGAATGGATATGTGGGCACAGTTGGCAACAGGCTTTGTTGCAAGGATAGATCTCTTTTGTCACTCAATAACAGACCTAAAAGTGGCAATTCTTCAACAAAAAGACTTCAAAAACAGACTCCAATGAGAGACTGCTGAATTGGAATTAATTTGCAAACTGGATACAATTAATTTAGGCTTGAATAAAGACTGGGAGTGGATGTGCCATTACACAAAGTAAAACTATTTCCCCATGTTTATTCCCCGCCTGCTTCTGTTCCTCACACGTTCTTGTCAACTGCTGGAAATGGCCCACCTTGATTATCACTACTAAGCCCCCCCCCCCCCTCAGCTCTCCTGCTGGTAATAGCTCACCTTACCTGATCCCTCTTGTTACAGTGTGTATGGTAACACCCATTGTTCATGTCCTCTGTGCATATAAAATCTCCCCACCGTATTTTCCACTACATGCATCCGATGAAGTCAGCTGTAGCTCACGAAAGCTCATGCTCAAATAAATTTGTTAGTCTAAGGTGCCACAAGTACTCCTTTTCTTTTTGCGGATACAGACTAACACAGCTGCTACTCTGAAACCTGAGAGAAGAACAGATCCCTTGATCTTGTAACAGGAAATACTGTTAATCTTTGGTCTTTAGTGGCCCATTTCAACTACAGTAATCTTTCAAACATGTTAAAAGAGAAGAACCTTAAAGGTGTTGCATCAGCTGTACTATTCTTTAAAGATCTAACCTTGAATTAACAGACTCAAGGCTGATGCACTTCTATCCTATACATAGAAACCTGTATAGTTCTTTTAATAGAGGAAATATAATTTCTCAATTTTACTTTCAGTTTACTTCAACAGGATAATATACTCAAACTGAATCCTTCAAATATACTAAACGCATGTTTGGTCCTTTACATGAATATTCTTGGTGAAAATGTACTTGCTATTTTGCTGCTTGTCATTTATCCTCCCAAAAGAAAAGCCCAATAATTCTTGGGTGGAGACAATCAGCAGATCCCAAACCCATGTGCATTAAGAATAAAAAAATATCAAATTATATAAAAGTTACAAATAAAAATAAAAATATGTATTTGTTATAGTGGGCAAAGAGAATCCCCAATTCGGCTTTGGGATTGGCATAGTTTATCCAACCTGGTTAATTTCTAGCAATATCTCTAGCAAAGTATGCTTTTCCAAATTATTTAATGCTGTCAGTCTATACAGTTTATTAGTTACTCTTTAGTTTCAATCTCTTACAAACAGTAAAAAGAGAATAATGGAATAGTTTCCCTTTGAATTACTGTTTTAGCCTGAATTTTTAGGAGTGAATGAGCCTATACATTGAGTTTATGCTAGATATGGGTTACACACAATGCCTTGTGATGGGAATTAATTGAAAAAGTCATACCTGTGGGCACAAAGTCTCTATGTGATTAGCTGCCATTTGGACAATTTTAATTCCATCTTCATTAGTTGATAGTGAACAAGCAAGATTAGCCACCTTAAAGAAAAAAGTATTTTAAGTATGCATTCATTTTCATAAAAATAAATTGCACAGAAATAAATATTGTGTTGCTAAACTGAAAGAAATCCATGCAAGAAGCCTTACTTTGATAAGTTAATTTGGCAAAGAACATTCTGGAACAATGACACTGTGACTATGGGAGAAAAGGGGTGGGGGGGAAAAAGTAAGTAGAAACAAGAAGAAATCTTATGAACCTTTCCTGATTAGGGTCCGATGCACACTGGCAACGGAGTACTGGATTTTTCTCTAGAATGAGTGCCGGGGAGAACATTTGTCCCCAGTGCCATTGGGAAGCTTGAAATTGCATGAGGTTTTAGTTTTATTATTTCTTAGAGGCTTCTGTTTATGTTGCCATCCCATTTTTTTCTGCTTGCAGATTCCTAAACATTAAACAACATTACTCTTGATCTGGCATGGTGTGAATAGGTGGAGTAGTCTGTTTGACAGACACAGTGGACTAAGTTCTGTCTACACACAGTTTTTGTATTAATATAACTACTTCAGTGTGGGGAAGCACTAATTTTTACCAGAATAGTTACACCAGTAATTCCTAGTGCAGACATGGTTATATCAGTATAAAGGTGCCTTATACCAGTATAGTTTGTTTATTTTACTATTTGGCATAGGGCAAATGCAGCCCCCTCTTCCATGGGTGGTTCTCCAGAGGTTTGACTGCCCAAGAGGTGTGGTTGGATGTGAGAGAAGAAGGGGCACACCCGCTCCTGCTGTGCATGGCAGCACACAAAAGTGGTAAGTGGAGGCTAGGCATGGGGACAGATGGAGCTGCGGGATCTGCAACAGCATGGATCCTCCCATCCCCAGCCTTTAGACGTCACAAAAGCTCCCCACATCAGCTATTTCACCCATTAGGCTGCAGTTATCTCCACAAAATGGCTTTGTTTCATATGCATCTGTCCAACGTCCACCCTGGCTACTGGGGCCAGGGCCTGGGCTATGAAATGTGGCCTATGCAATGCTTTAAATACCCGTAATAAATATGACCCTTTAGTATATAGCAGGGGTGGCCAACCTGTGGCTCCGGAGCCACATGTGGCTATTCAGACGTTAATATGCAGCTCCTTGTACAGGCATCGACTCTGGGGCTGGAGCTACAGGCACCAACTTTCCAACGTGCCGGAGGGGTGCTCACTGCTCAACCCCTGGCTCTGCCCCCACTCCACCCCTTCCCGCCCCCTCCCCCGAGCCTCCTGCTTGCCATGAAATAGCTGAGTGCAAGGTGCAGGGAGGGAGCAGGAGGTGCTGATCAGTGGGGCTGCCAGTGGGTGGGGGGCGCTGGGAGCAGGGGGGAGTGGATTGGGGCTGCTGACGTATTACTGTGGCTCTTTGGCAATGTACATTGGTAAATTCTGGCTCCTTCTCAGGCTCAGGTTGGCCACCCCGATATATAGTAATGTTTAACATTTACACAGTGCTTTACATATTGCAAATGATTAAAAATATTAATTTCATCTTCATTTACCAACTTCCTGGGATATTATTTCTATAGAAGATGAGTAAATTAATCATGTTCTATTGCCACCGGCTATTATTATCCTAATTTTACAATTAGAAAAAAATAAACAAAAGTTAATTAATTTGTCCAAGGTCACATAAACAGCCTTGTCAGTCTAAGCATTCAAAAATCATCAGTAAGGCTTCCAGAATAATGAGATTGGTTTAAAAATCATGATTTTTTAAACATAATAATTGTTGGGTTCTTTTCATTTGCCTTTGGGTTTCTGAGTTTTTAAGGATCATGTTTTCAAGCTTCCTTCCACAATGAGATCTAGAAACTTAATATTTTACAAAATGAAAGCTGAGACATTAAGAAAAACACTCAAAATCACAAGACCTGCAAATCACAGGAGTTGGCGACAATGCTAAGAGTTAATGTCATAACTGGAGTTGCAATTCCTGCATTCCAGTCTCATCCTCAGTGTACTATACAGGGCTTCCATTTAGCTAAAATATTGTGTACATAATACACAATTGCTAAAAAGGTTCTATGAAAACATCATGGATAGTTCTTTAAACACATCTGCTCAATGTGCAGCTAGAGTCAAAAAAGCTAACAGAATGTTAGGAACCATTAGGAAAGAGATAGATAATAAAACAGAAAATATCATAATGCCACTATATAAATCCACAGTATGCCCATACCTTGAATACTGCAAGCAGTTATGGTTGCCCAATCTCAAAAAAGATATATTTCAACTGGAAAAAGTACAGAGACGGGCAACAGAAATGTTTAACATATGAAACAGCTTCCATATGAGGAGAGATTAAAAAAACTGGAACTGTTCATCTCAGAAAAAGAGATGACTAATAGGGGATATGATAGCAGTCTACAAAATAATGAATCATGAGAAGACAGTGCATAAGGAAGTGTTATTTACCCCTTGACATAATAAAAAAGCCAGGGGTCACCCAATTAAATTAATAGGCAGCAGATTTAAAACAAACAACAGGAAGTACTTCTTCACATGTTGCATAACCTGCGGAACTTGTTGTCAGTGGAAATTGTAAAGGCCAATAGTATAACTGGGTTTTTCCACTGAATGCATCCAATGAAGTGAGCTGTAGCTCACGAAAGCTTATGCTCAAATAAATTTGTTAGTCTCTAAGGTGCCACAAGTACTCTTTTCTTTTTGGGATAAAAAAAGAATTATATAAGTTCATGGAGGATAGGTCCATCCATGGCTATTAGCCAAGATGGTCAGGGAAGCAACATTATACACTGAGTGTCCGTAAACCTCTGACTGCCAGAAACTGGGACTGGACAATGGGGGATGGATTGCCCTGTTTTGTTCATTCCATCTGAAGCATTTGGCCCAAGCCACTGCCAGAAAACAGGGTACTGGGCCTGATGAACCATTGGTCTGACTCACTATCACCATTCTTATGTTCTTAGGTATAGGTAGCATCATAAAAATTAGTAGATACTTCATTAATTCTAAAAAAGGGCTCACTTTAAAAAGTTGTTTTCCCTTGTTGGTTTGAAGTCAGGATTCCTTTGCAGTCGTGTTTGACAACTAATAAGTGTAATTATATACTGTTTTTAAAAATAATTGACTTTTTGTTTGCCACGCACATTGAACTGCCTATGTGGGTAACGTAACCACTTTTCAAGTATATTACATTCACTTGCTCTGCATTAATATACCATCACATGTAAAGAAACATTCAAAAAGGTTAAGTGCAAAAATTATAGATCTTTTCGTAAAGCAATAAAAAAAATACAATAAAAAACCAATGAGATTTTCCTTCAAATTAAAATAAATCATCTTAGCATCATTTCCACTCTGCTACATGGTCCTACGTGTTTCCAGTTTCATTTCATAGTCTACAGGAAAGTTAAGAAAACTATGTTCAATATAGGATCCATCATGATCACATGTCTGGTGGGGAAATCTTCACAGCTTTTAAAGCTGCAAGCCTCAATTCCCTGATACAGCCAAGGACTGCACAATGTGAGTCTGGATGGGAGATGGGAGGTGCAAAAGTATCTTCAAGTAAGTTTTTGCCCCCTTCCCCAATTTGTGGGGGGTCACTGATGTCCAGGCATAAATTTGATCAGCCTGAAAGCTGACTCAATCTGTGCCAGTGGGCAGCAGCTACTATGGACCATAACAGCAGCTAAGAATCATTCAAGCACATGTTACCATGGCCATACTCATCTCACTATGCAAAAGGCCAGAAAGGAATGTCTGGCTTTCCTGTAGATGTCTCTGTGCTTCCTCTGGGCCCAAGGATGCTGATAAACATTCTTATAATTTGGTTTGAGAATGACCTCGAGAGCCAGAAAGATTCTCATTTATCTGGAATTCAGGTACCAACACATTTTAACATCATATTTGACACAGAATATTTTATGGTCATGTGCTTCCTCTGTTGGCTCTTCAGTCACAACAAACATTTCCCTTGAATTGGGCAAATTCATGACATCTTCCATAATGATGATAAAGCATAAATAAGGAATAAGGAAATAAACCACAAGGAACTATATAGGCTTGTGTTCCACTAGGAACAGAAAAATATGACTGTTTCGCATGTGGAAAAGGATAAAAATCACAGGACAAGAACATATTTTGTAAGAGTTTAAGGGGGTTTCACAGCCAAAGGTATTTAAAAACAATCAAGTACTAGAGAAAATAGTTGTGTTCCTTCAGAGATCAACTATTTTATTGCTTTACAACTTTTCTGCTGGGTAATTGTGATTCCTGTCAATGGAGCTATACCAAAGGTGAATTTTGCACTTCATCATTCATTTTGACTAACACTAAGAAATCTATTACATTTCTTTTTAGCAAAATGGGTAGAAATGTCTATGACTCATGCTAGGATAGCACAACTTCAGTCTGTACAAACAAGTAAAACTACACTTTTACACTACAGCTTGCCAGTTTCTATTGAATGTGACTAGATTAACAGCAGCACTCCACCCTACGAGACAAGGAGTCAAGGATCTGGTGAATCTTCATCATTGTATACTAGCCTTAAACATTGACACACTGGCCCCCAGAGAGTCCATCCCTCCCTCCCCTTTGTCCACAGAGATCTCCTTGTTCTTTTGTGACACCCCATGCCACATGAAGAGACAGACTCCTAAGCCAATGGTAGAAAACAAAGGCTGGTAGAAAACAGGCAGATGGAAGTACCAAGAATTTATCCAAGCCTATGGTGAGGCTGTAATACAGGTCAGGAAAACCTTCCAATCAGCCTCTGTTGATGCTGTTAAATTTTGCTCCAAGAAGCTAAGCAGGGGGTGAACTATTTCATCCATCCTGAATGCCTATAGCTCACAGAAGAACTATGCACCAAGCATTGTGAAGAACTATCATCTTCCTTTCCACACACAAGCATGAAGGTTTCTCAAACAGCATGGATCCGCTCCTAATATACCCGCCAATAAATGCCTGCTTTCCCTGAGTTCGGTAACTTCTTCAGGAGAAGAAGAGAGAGAATTAATCATACATGACAGATATTAGTCATATCACTTCATGCTCTGCTGGAGGCATTCAGATACTAAGGTGATGTGGGTAGTATAAACACACAAACAGAATAGAATAGTGCAGTATTACCCATAGGTATAACCCGCTCCTTAAATCTGATTTTTAGAAAACAAAGGAACTAAAAAACAATATTCTTCAATGTTCAGTCTCTGTGAACAAAATGATGCATTAATACATATTTGTTTTATATTTGCTACCTGAAATGAAGCTCCTTATGTGCACTTGAATCTGCTGTTTCATACGCACCACTGATTTAAAACCAAACTTCTATATTTCCTGCTTTTTTGTCACTTTATAATTCAATGAGCCACCAATTTCTCCATGCTAGAAATGGTTCAAAAAGGAGCAGAAAGAGCTATCTGTTCAAAATATATGCCAGTCAATGTGAAGCAATCTTACAGTGTGAGAGTGTGCAAAAGTCACACACACACACACACACAAACAACAAAATGAGCCTGTGACTGTGCATGCATGTCTACAATGGATGAGCAGGAAAAGAAACATGACACTGTTCTGTGATGTTCATCTGCCACATTAGTTTGTGGATGACTGAACTTTAAAGTCAATGCTACTTCCTTCACCAGTGTGGTCACCAAGCTCAGCAAGGCTTGGTGGGTAGCTGGCAGTTTTCAAGTTTTACGTTCACTTAAATTGCTGATTTGAGAGCTCTTGAACTGTTCCCAGTTCAGCTTTTTTAAACACCAAGCTCTGAGACTGCAATCCCATCACCCCCCACCCTTGACTCACCCTCTAACTAATACGTAATTAAACTACAAGTGTAAAACACATATTTTCAAGTTGTTCTCTTTGCAATAGCTAATCTATAAAAAACAAAATAAAACAAAAACAGAGTGGACATGGTGGGTATGATTTTAATTAGAATAATGCCGTTCTTGCTGTTTTATGTGCTATCAACTATATAAAATGTAATAAAGAAATCAATAGTTTAAGCAGAACAATGAAACATGTACTGAATAAACAATAAAAAGAAAAGGAGTACTTGTGGCACCTTAGAGACTAACCAATTTATTTGAGCATTAGCTTTCGTGAGCTACAGCTCACTTCATCGGATGCATTCGATGAAGTGAGCTGTAGCTCACGAAAGCTTGTGCTCAAATAAATTCGTTAGTCTCTAAAGTGCCACAAGTCCTCCTTTTCTTTTTGCAGATACAGACTAACACGGCTGCTACTCTGAAACCTGAATAAACAATAGTAAACAATAATAAAATTTTTGTATTGTTTTGTACAAAGTGGTTTGCTCTTAAGAACAAAAATCACTACATATTATACTATGACTGACTGAAAGATGGAAAAAATCACACAATCAAAATCATAAATATATCGTAATCCTAATATCTGTGACTACAGATTCATTAACTATATCATGAAAAAAGGGGGAAACAGTGTTTCCCCTTGTCTTCTGATTTAACGCTTTATACTTATTCACCCCAAAGTAATTCAGACTCGCCATACAGAGCGGGAATGGTATGTAATCACACATTGCCCCTATCCAGCCCATATAAGACTCTGGATAAAATTCTGGCTCCAGTGAAGTCACTGAGAGTTTTGCCATTGAATTCAATGGAAAGTCAGGCTTTTACCTTGTCAGGTACAGAAGCTCCAGAAGGCTGCTTATATTGACTTCACACTGGACTAGCATATCATAAGAAAGTCCACCTCATGCTCAAGGGCAGGGAAAAATCAAACTTAGTCATTGCACAGCAGGCAGAAGCAGTACTGCTTGAAACAATGGGCAGCTTATGTAAATATGCTCCAAGTCCCTTAAGGAGCCCCCATTGTAAGGTGGGGTTTTTTTGGCTCTCTGCCACTAAACCTGTGCTGGGAGCATGAATTATGACAATCCTAATGATGCAGTAACTCTTTGTGTATGTCTACACTATGAGCTAGGGATGTGATTCCTAGCTCAAGTAGACATTCTCATACTAGCTCTCATCTGAGCTATTATTATATTAAAAGAGAGTTTTGCAAATTACTTCAATAACACCAGGATTTAGCCCCACATAATTCCTTTCCCTCCTTACAGTTAAGATTCTGCAGATAATTGAAGGAGGTTATCAAGTCCTCAGTTGTCTCTCAGACAAACTACACTTGCCACTTTTAAACTTTCCACATACAGTAAGAGAATCTGATAATTCTGATAATTTTTTGTTTATTTGAAACCAAGGACAAGGCAAAAGAAGCAAAGTATTTTCCATAAAAATTAACTCAATGTTTAATTAATTTGCTTTGATACTTTTGTGTTTGCTTTCCACGAACATTCAAGGGATCAAGTGTTGTTCAAACAATTGAAATGAAACAAGAAGTCATTTTGACTTTGACTTATTGAAACTGACAAGTTCCCATTAAGCATTTTAATTTTGACGGAATGGTATTTTCCAGCAGAAAACTGTTAAAACATTTTCAACCAGCTGTAGCCCCAAAGACATTTACCTTCCAACTTGATATCATTGTTGCTTATCATAACCCTTTGTTTATGGTTCTTTGGCCAATTTTCAGTCCACATTTCATTATTCCTATCCAAGGAGATTTTAATTAAGTTTCCAAGTATGATTTGATGAGATAGCATCAAGTGTTTTAGTAAAATCCATATATACTGCATCTACCGTACTCCCTTCATCCATTAATTTTGTAATTCTATCAAAAAAAGCAATCAGGTTTGTCTGGAAAGATTTATTGTTAATAAATCCATTCTGCTTATATCTCATGGTTCCATTATCCTCTAGATATTTAGTTATTTTTTCTGTAAATATTTCTTCCATTTGTTTAGAGAAACAAATTAGACTTACAGGATGCTGACTGTCACCGTCACTTTTATTTCCCTCCTCCCCCCACCTCAAGCACTACTGCTTGCTTTTTTTTTATCATTCCTATACTTCCCAATTCTCCATGATTTTTCACCACCAATCATCAGTGGTACTGCAAATCAGATAACTAACTAATTCCTTTCATGCTTTCATGTCCTATGCTGCATGTCATCCAAATAGGCAGATCTGAATATGGTCAAATGTTCCAAATATTCCACATGCCCACTATCATCAAAGAGAAGTTGAAACCACACAGAAATCTTTGAAATTTATTATATTTTGAAATAAATGTGCTTCTGGTCTGTGCCATTTTGCAGTAGAACAATTCTTCACTACTCCTCATACCCATACTTCATACATAAAAGAAGGTCATCTCTCAGCAAAGATCAAGGGCTAGATCTTGAGCTGATGTAAATCAGCATAGCTCCATTGACATCAATGGAGCTGTGCTACTAGTGTGTACCACGGTGTCAATGGAGTATACACGAGATGGGAATCTGGCCCTTAATTTCAGAAAGTTGCAGTGAGCTCTCATATTGTTAACATGCTCCAGCCTCTACCTTTCCTCTGAGAACACATAAATGCTTAAAATTCATGCTGCCATTTTCTCTGTATTGTGGAAATACAAGACCTCTCTCCACAGGGCAGGGAATAATATTAATAGAGAGAGACAATATTCTATTTGATTCATCTGCTTATGGTGTGCCTGTTTACCATGTGCCTAAAACTGCTGGGAACCATGCCAACATCTGGTATGTGTCTGCCATTTTTGTCCCCACTTCACCAAACACCTGCACTAAACCCTTGGAGACCCCTAAGCATAGCAATCATCTAGAAGGGCTTGTGTGTCTTCAACGAGATGGAAAGGTGTCATTTCCCCCTTTCTGCTAATGTTGAGCCCTCTATACCATTTTTACTTCTTTTTGTCCATCACTGAACTATGCAGCAAAGAGGAGTGTCTGGCTTGCAGAGAATGTCAAGTTTGAAATTTAAATATGCTCTCAAATAAAAGATCACATCAGTCAGCAGCAAACTTATTTACTGTGTTTTCTTCAGAAACAGAATGATTTAAGATCGAGCTGCCATAACATCATTTCCAAGATAGACTATTAAGGTGAACTATTTATTCTGTGCCAAAGCCACACAGAATAACTCTGCTGACTAACTCGAACAAAGATCATTATGACTTTTTTTTAAATAAAAACTCTAGACAACTTGTTATCAATTGTATTAAAATTTGCCTGATGTAGATTCAATAAACTGTTATTTTTACCCTTATAATGAAAACAAAAACAATACACTGTATTTCTAGGTGGGAGAAAGGAGGTAAGAAAATGTGATGTGCTCTAGCAGATGTAAAGGTGTCTGGCAAAACAGCAATATTCTGCATTGTTGCTCCAGAGATGAAAATGTTTTAAGATATAAGCTAGGGATATTATTACTTCTAAGGAGCAGGTTTTTCACTCCTTGTAGTTATTCAATAAACAGAGAAAACCTACAGCAGACCAGATGATATATCAATTTTGACTAGAGCCACAAAAATCAACAATGCTGGTCTCAGAGAATAAGTTTAATATTAGTAAGATTATGTTTCCCTATTCAGAGGCAGGAGCCATTTGAGGCTATAAAGTGAATTTACAAAGTATGTACATTTTGGTAATAAGTAGATAAACATATCTAATAAAAGTTAAAAAAAAACATGTATTTTAAATTTTACTTTGAGACCAACACTCACATTCTATTTGTTAGATATTGTTGGCACAAACTCCTAATATAGCCCAGTATGATTGCTATAGGAAAGTAGCATTTTCCTGCACATAAATATTAGGCTCCCACCTTTCGGAAACTTCACTGTGTTTTTTTCACAAGAAAATCAATCAGAAAATTACACTGCACATCGATTGACAGAAGCCGGTTGTGTCATCAAATGCAGCTGTATTTGAAACCCTGCCAAAAAGTTTGGTATTTGGCACACCTCCCTCTTTTCAATTTGTTACAATGCACTTAACCTATCACTGTTGCTCAGTGTACTATAACTACAGTATAAGCTACTTACTGTTGTGTACCACAGACATTCAAGCATGGTCTTTAAAAGAAATATTTTCAAATTCTATGAATTTGACTTCTGGTCAGTCATTTCTTAAAATGTATATGATAAACAAACCTACCTGAATTTTTAAAACCTAATATCATGAAGTTTGTCCTGTATATACATCCTGAAAACACAATATGCTGGATATACTGTCACTAACACCATATTTTGTTAATTTAACAAACCACTAACTCGATGACTGTGGCTTGGGAGGGACCAAGACAGCTCCTCTCAGGGTCAGGGCACTACTGTTCTATGTGCTGTACAAAGAGTAAAAGATGGCCCATGACTTGAAGAGCTTACAATTCCCCAGGCTCTGTTTTCTGTGATGGCCAGCAGAGACTGACTTCAAAGCCCAAATACATCTGTACAGTGAAATACCATTGTTTAATATGGCTGGCATTGCAGCACCAAAGCATTTGGGTTGAAAGGGAACTGTAGTCAATTATCTTGGCCACACAGTCTCAAACTGTGGGCTCTGGCTCACAGGGGTCAGATGGCTGCAGGAGAGCCAGTAAGTGGCAGACTTTCTGGTGAGTTTCCTGCATCAACTGTGCATGAGGACAGCTTGGGCTGCTCAAATAGGGGAGGGTAAATACAGCAGCAAAGTATTACTTTGTTTCTTGCAATGCCACAGGTATGAGGGATGGTTTGTGATTAATGCACAAGACTCGGACTCAGGAGATCTGGATTGCTGGTGCTGACATGGACTTTGTGTAACCTTAGACAAATCATTTATTAGCTCTAGTGGATCTGTTCCCTATCTGTAAAATGGAGATATTAATACCCTTTCTCCCATCGTTCATCTTCTTTTTTGATTTTGATCATAAATTATTTGTAGCAGAGACTCTCTCTTATTACATGTATGTACAGTATCTGATATAATAGGGCTCTGATTTCAGTTGGGACCTCCATGTGCTTCTGTAATACAAAAGCCTTTAAGAGTACTGTAAGAGTACACCACAACTGGGGAGTGAGGTTTCAGCACATGTAACCCTACACTACGTAGCTTTGATCATGCTAACTAGATAAAAATAGCAGTGAAGCTATGGCAGCACAAGTGGCAGCTTGGTCTAGCTGCTCAAGTATAAGCACAGCTGGGACTTTCAGTATGTACAAAGCACCTAACTCATGCTGCCAACCTTTGCTGCTGCAGTTTCACGGCTAGTTCAGCCATTCCCTCTGACTGTTGGTTGAGGAACTCCCATTGCATTCACTGTAGATTTACAGGCCACACATCACATCTGTGCTAGACCCAGGATTCGAATCTAGTTCTCCTGTGTCTACACCTGATAAAGACGACTATGCTCCCAAACCTAGTAACTGGATTTCTGCATTTAGTTCTCTAATGACAACTCTAGACTACAATCAGTACAAACCCAATAGTGAGTGATAAGCTTGTTACCGCTTATCTATCATCTCCCAAAGCTTGTGCAACAAATTACATGCTATATGGAATCTGTGAAGCCTGCACAGTGTGACATCCAGATGGATGCATCTGCCTTACTATTCTTCCCGCTGCCTGTCAAAATTTATTTGCAGAAAACTGATACAGCTGATGCTCACACTGATGTAGAATTAATGCTCTGATAACTGATTTGTATATTTGTTGGTTATGAATTGAACTATATTTCTTACACATCTTCCCAAGTCAACAAATTAAAGTGACAGTAAACTGAAAGATTCTCATGACTGGCCTGGACAGTTTTGATGGAAGAATTAAGAGACTAATTTATTTTTTTTAATATTTGTAATTACTGTATTTTTCATACACCTAGAAGATAGGCACATTTTTCAAATCTGCATAAATGAAGGCAGTGGGCCACGTGCTGGGTATCCCTGTGAGCTTAGTCAATATTATCCTTGTGTTATTGATGGGCAAACAGAGAGAGGTAAAGCAAGTTGACTGAAGGGTACTGTGAATTAGGCATTGGCCTATTAGATAACTTGGGCCAAGATTTTCAGATTTGGTTGTCTAAAGTTAGGCACCAACATATGTGACCTGATTTTTAGCAATACTCTGCACCCAAAAACAAATACAGAACTCAAAACAGCCTGACTATATTCTACACAAACAAGCCAAAACAATTCATGAAGGAAGAGATTAATCATGAGAAACTGTAATCCAAAAGGAATTTTGTCCAGAAGAGTTACGAACAGCTGAAAAAGGGACAAAAGGGGCTTATAATTTGCTTTTCAATCTTAACTACAGTGATCATCACAGCTCTGGCTATAAATCATATACACAAAACATGCTGTGTAGAGTGTACGGTTTTATCTACTGTAAATGCGGGTTTTCATTCCCAGGGCTCCAAATTGGTACACTACATGCAGTAATTTGAAAAACAATAAAGTTAGTCTCTGCATAGTCTTTGATTCTGTTTTTTTGTTACAGCTTATCGATGATGCATGTGTCTTCTATAATATGTTCATCATGTTCTTTTTGCTTCTATTTTTAAACAACTTTTATATACATAAGGATTTTTGTAAAGACAATATGTGATGATACATTTTATTCATATATTAAAAGGTCAAGGGAACCAGGAAAGTTACTAATAAATAATAATTCTCCATTTTTTTTCTTTTTCTTTTTCTCTCTCTCTTTTTTTTTTTTTAAAGGAAAAGGCTGCATTGATGTATACAAAACTGCTATTCATCAATGCGTTATGTGTATTTATGAATACTATGTGCATTTTTACAGGGCTTAATAAAATTTATGTAGACAGGAATATTTGGTTTATAGTGGAAAACTATATTCCCTTGGATTGAAAAAACTGACCTCCAGTGGGCAATGAAATAATATTACAATGTTGCTTGTTTTTCAACTCATTTTCACAGTAAAACTCAACTTCCAAGATTTTATATATATATAAAGTACTGAGCCATTTTTAAGCCATTGCCAAAGCTCACACAGTTATTTCTGTATATAGCTGGTAAAATACTTTAGGATCTGTAAGCCTGAAAGTTATAATATCATTGCAATTTGTATTATAATTTGTTATTTTCATAAGCCTGAGGTTAGAAAAAAAATATTCAAAAGATATTGAACACAGATATTTACCCTCTCTCTCTAAAACTTTGGTTTCTGCCATCTGTTGGGATTCCCTCCGAGACCTTTTCGAGTTGGCTTATCAAATGCACCTCATCCAGTTCTGGGGGAACACTTTATCCAGGTCTCTGGAATCCAAGAAATCAATTCAACTCTGGACTCTGAGGTTTCTTTATTGGCATGCAGTCAAACTACACTTGAGCTGATCAGGCTCAAGCATAGGTGGACATAGGGCATATCACCAACCTACATAATCATTAATCAGCTTACACAAATTTTACACTTTATATTTTTATTGGTTAATACATCGTATCACACACTTGATGATTGTCAACTGATTTTTGTAACCAATCCCCATCTAGATCATGAGCTGTTCAAGCACTGCACTACATGCTAGGTCAAAGCTGCAAGCTATCACACATTGCTTGCTAACCAACCAGCTCTTTTCTGCTAATTACATTTTTTACATATTTACAAGGTGACAAGACTACTGTAAATTCATTCTTTGTTTCACGTCCTTGCTCAGAATAAGCCAACACCATCATTTCTGCAATTGACACTTCCAGGGTGTTTTTAAGCCTGAAAAATTATTTTAACTCTTGAGAAGTATTGGATATCTCCCCACCCTTGCAAGATCCTCACCCTGTCCCTTTGCTTCCCCTTTATATTTTCCTGATGGAGAAGATCAAGTTCTCTCTCTTTTTGCAGGATGATATTAGTTATTCAGTATGTTATTAATATCATGTTCATTATTAATATGATTAATGCTGCCTTACCTTGTGGAGGTTTACTTTTGTCCCTGTTCAGCTGTATCCATCTTGTTAACATGGTTAAACTCCTGAGGGTGTTATGTAACCTTGAAATGTTAACTGTAATTTTATTTGTCAAGGATGCTGAAGAGTTGAATCAGGCACTTAATTAATAAAGATTACTTGAATACCAGGGGTCAGATTCTGATCTTTGCTACATCAGTATAAATCTAGACTGACTCCACTTATGTCAGCTTCCGCAGCTTCTTTTGACTTTATTTTGAGCTGTGGGTGCTGTGAAAATGAGACCAAAGTTGTCTCCTCAAATTGGACAATCAAACCTGGTGGAAACTGTTGAAAACTTGGGCATGAATCTACAATAAAAATGAAGTCGGAATGCAAAATACACCATAAGAATGTTGAAACCCTCAAAAACCTAATAGTTATAGGGTTGGAGAAAACAGACCTTCCATCTATAAGACAGTGGAATGCAGAGATAATGGCCAGGTAAGTCCTCAGGGAAAAGCCAGAATGAGCTCTCTTCTTTAGGTGAAGCAGGTAATCCAGAATACACTGAATGGGAGACTGAAGGGGAGGTATTTGTCTGGTGTGACCACCTAGAGAACTTCTTCTATTTCATGGGGCAAGTATGCCTGGTGGAGGGCTTGTTGCTATTTCAAAAGAATGGTTTGCACTCCACTAGAACAGATAGACTACTGAGGTGTTAACAACAGAGAATCCAAGCTGTTGGGGCGGGCTGAAAGTATTGGGATGCAGAGTCCGGCCATGGTCCTGTGAAATTATGTCCAGGATCTGAGGAAGAGTTATAGGATCTTGAATGAAAAGATTCAACAGGTCTGAGAACCAATTCTGATGAGACCAGTATGGTGCTATCACAATTAGAAGAGCTTGATCTTGTTTAAGTTTGCTCAACACTGCTGGCACCAAAGCAATTGCAGGGTGGTGGAGGGAGGGGAAGAGCATAAAGAAGTTTCTCGTTATAGGTTCATAGAAAGGTGTCTGACACAGACCCTGGACCCCTTGAACAGAAATGACGACACTTTCTGTTCTGTCAGGTGATGAACAGCTTCACTTCTGGCATTCCCCAGATCTGAAAAATAGAAGTTTCTATGTTTCTGAGGGAGCATCACAATCTGTGCTGAATGATCTGCTGAGATGACCTGCTACACCTTTCTGAGAACCAGGAATGTGAGATCCTTTAAACATAATCTCATTCCTCATGCAAACAGACCAGATATTTGTTTCTTCTTGGAAAAAAGGGTCAGCCAGGCATTTCCCTGTTTGTTTAGACAGAACATTGCAGCAGTATTCTCATCACTTGCACAGAACAACCTTGAGTCTGGGGAAGAAACACATGACAGCACATGTGGCTAGTTTGGAGCTCTCTGACATTGAGAGGCGGGAGGGCTCCTAATCTGACCAGAGACTCTGAGTTTGAAAGTCCCCTAAATGAGCTCTCCACCCAAGACAAGAAGCATCTATGACTAGGGTCACAGAGGGAAGAGTAGGAGGAAATGGAACTGAATTGCATATATTGGCAGGATCCCTCCACCAGTCCAGGGAAAACAAAACACTTGCAAGTACATGAGTCATCATATCCATCACATGACAACAGGGTTGATGGACAGAGTTCATCCACCTCTGCATGACTCTGAGATGAAGTCTGGCATACTGAGTCACATACGTACAAACTGTCATGTGACCTAGAAGTTTCAGTCAATTCCTCACTGTTGTAAGAGGATAAGTCTTGAAATCTTTGCACAGGTCAAATACCACTTTAAAGCTGACCTGAGATAAATATGCCCTCACCAAAGTTGAGTCAAGAACTGCTCCTATAAATTCGATCTTCTGTACATGGAGAAGAACTGACTTGTCCTTGTTGATCAAGAGGCCCATTGAATGAATAAAGGGACTGCATCTTCTCAGTGGATTCCTCTGCTTGCTCTCTGGACTGATATCGAACCAATCAATCACTCAGATTTGGATACACTTGGATCCCTGCCTTCCTGATATGTGCCAGCACCGCTACCATCCACTTCATGAAAACTCAGGTAGCTAATGACAGGCCAAAAGGGAGGACCATAAACTGAGAATGGACATCTGCTGTGACAAACCTGCACCCTTTCAGATGAGGGCAGCCAACCAACCATTGGAATGTAGGGAAGGAATAATAGTTGTGTATGGTTACTCTCACATCTATCTTTTTTATGCCTGTATTGATGTTTCTCAATTGGTACAAGGCCTCCCTTGGACTTTGTAATGAGAAAAGAGCAGGAATAGAATTCCTTTCCCTAATGTTAAGTAGGTAGCTCCTTTAGAGCCCTGAACTGTAACAAAGACTGAACTTGTTGAATCAGTACAGTCTCGGGTGAGTGGTCCCAGAAAAGGGATAGGGAAGAGGAGGAGTGGAAAAGGAGGATCGAATTGAAATGCAGTGTATATCCCAGTTCCACCATTATTAGAACATACCAGACTGTTGTATTGTGGGTCCATACCCTTCAGAAGTCGGACAACCAGATGTCAAAAAGAGGGCAAATTGAAGAGAGTGGTTTACTGGCCTCAGCTAAGGAGTCAAATAGACTGTTTTGATGTTGAAGAATGCTTGGAGGTGGCAGAAGGTGGAGGAGGAGGAGGAGATCTCTTCTTCTGAGACCAATGGTGTCTCCTGGACTGGTCCTGCTGTTATTAGATAAAAGGATACCTCAGCTGAACCTGAGGGTAAAACTGCTCTCTTAGGACCTGGGGTATAAATGTCCAATGATTTCAGGGTTTCTCTAGAATTTTTAAAAGAATGCAGAGCTTTGCTTATCTTGCCTGAAAATAAATTAGGGCCCCCAAACACCAAGTCCTCAATTGTCTGTTGGTTTTCGGAAGGCATGCCTAATAACGCAAGCCAAGAAGCACAACTAAGAGTCACTGCTATCATCATTCGAGCAGTTGAATCTGCCTCATCCAGTGTTGCCTGTAAAGATGAACATGCAACTAGATAGCCTTCATTTATAAGGGCCCTGAATTCTTCTCGACTGCAAATTTAGACATTTGTGTCCCTGTTAGAATAATCATAGTGAGCTAACGGAGCCTGATGGTTTGCAATCCTAAACCGTAAACCTGATGAATAAACCTCTCTCCTAAATAAATCCAGATTGCTGTGACTTTTTCTTTGAGAGTAGATTTAAAGCACCCTTGCCTCACCTTCTCATTCACAGCTGTTGCCACCAAAGAATCTAAGGCTGGAGGTGAATAAAAATATTCGTGTCCCTGAGAAGGAACCTAGTACCTCTTCTCTGTTCTTTATGCAATAGATATGAGAAGGAGTCTGCCAAAGAATTATGGTGGGCTCTTAGCCTCATTAATTAGCAGAGTCAACCTAGCAGGTCCAGTAGAATGAACAATATTCACCAGTATGTGTGGATTATCCTGGACCAATTCAATCTGGGGACTCAGGGAGGTTGCAACCCTTTTCATTGGATCCTGGTACTTTTTGTAGTCACCCAAAAGAGGGGAGGACAATTCCAACACAGTAGCTTCATTTGGCAAAGATGAGGAAGTGTTGAGTAGAGTAGAGGTAGTAGAGTGCTATCTGCTTTGGTGCCTGTTGAACCTCCAAAGCAGGAGAACCAGAATCAGGTGGGACCAACTGTATTGGTTGCTGGGTCCTGGTGTCACTACTGAGAACAGTAATGGACAGAAAATAGCACATTGACAGAGATATAATAGTGCAGTGCCCAGGGACAGAAGCCCTGGATATAGAGGAACCGGCCATGAGTTCCAAAAAGGCCATTGCTGAACTTAGTGCAGTACCAGAACCAAGCCCCACAGCAATCTCTCTCTAGATCTGCTCCTAAAGAAGTAGTGGAAGCAGTTTCTCAATTTGCATGACAAGTATTAAGGAGATGCACAGGACTGCCTATAATAGGATTCCTATCAGTAGGACCCCACTCCTGATTTAGAAGATGACTCAGCATTTGAATGCCAAGGTGGTCTAGTACCAGGTGGAGAAGCCACACACCAGAAACTGGACTGGCAAGAGGGAGATGGTACAGGAGGAATCATCCAAGGCTTTCCTGCTAAAGGGATGATAAGCTTGTATGGAAGTAGCACCAGACTCGGATGGTACAAACAATCAGTCCCCAATGTCATCACATGAACAGGTACCAAGGCAAAGACTGAATAGGGCCTTATCTTGCATCAGTGATGAGTCCAATACCAACAGGCACAAAAGATCTCTGGTGGCTTCATACACCTCAGGCATCCTTGATGCTGATAACGTAGCATGCGATGCAGAGAAAGTTAATGTCATTAAAGGTCCAGGCAATGGAGCTCGGTCTTGACAGTACCATATGTGCACCAGATTTGACCACTCTACATTGCTAGAATGCAGTACCAGAAAGCGCCTCACAGGCGTTGCTCTAATCTCAGTACTGTCTTCATCTGGTGAGAAGCTAATGGACACCTAGAAGAAGAGGACTAGACCTTGAAGAAGAGGACTTCTTCTGGCCAGAAAAAGTTGAAGTGCTGGAATTCTGGTGCTTGCACAGTACCAGAGAAATGAAGGTTATTTACCTTTAACTGAACTTCTTCAAGGTGGACTCTCCATATTCCCACTCATGGGATGCTCTGACTAGTGCAGCTTGAATTGTAGAACTCTAGCTAGTAGTAGCCTTTGGAGTGCTTGCACAGCTCTGCCACAACTCCCCTCAGTGAACATTGAGCATTCCAGGGAGAGGCTATACAAGGGATATGGCATTCCAGCCACATCAGTTCCTCCTCCTGCGAGCCCATTGGTAAGTAAGACTCCAAGTGTAGTGAGGAAAAGGCAGGCCGGGAGTATGAATATACACAGTCCATCCTGAAAAAACCTCTGTTACAGGTAAGTAACCTTCATTTTTCCTGAGTGTCCTCTGCATATTCCCATGCTTGATATAGATTAATAAACTGTACTCTGACCCAGGATGATGGAACCATGGAGTCTTAATTAAATAAGGACCGCTTTTCCAAATCTTAAAAGAGATTTAAATTCTAAATCTAAGGAACAGTGTTTAGTAAAGGTATGAACAGACCTTCATGTTGCTGCTCTACATATCTGTGTTTGAGGAATGTGTCTAGAAAAAGCCATAGAGTCTGCCTTCAATCTAGTAGAATGTGTTATAATTCCTTGAGGAAGGAACAACCCTTTCAATTATTAAGCTTCATTAATACATGATAGACTACATCTTGAAAGCATTTGCACAGAAACAGCTTTTCCCTTGTTCTTCCTTTCATAAGCACCAAACAATTTTGGGGACTGTCTACATTGTTTAGTCCTGTCTAAATAATGGACTAACCTTCTTCTAACATCCAACATATGTAATTTAGCTTCTCCATCCTGAGTACGATATTTGGGAAAGAATGCCAGTAACATTATAGACTGGTTTATATAAAAATCAGAGACCATTTTTTGGAAAAAACCTAAGGTGTGTACTGTTATATCCTTGGGGGCAACAGTTTTAGGAAGAAATCTCTGGAGCTGTAAACCTTGAAAGCAGTCATTTATTGCCACACACTGAACTAACCAAAAACCAGCCAAATCTGGCTGGGCTATCCCCTAATAATCTAACACAGTTACCATAGCAACACAAGATTCTATCACCACGACAACCAAATACACTACGTATTCCTCCCCCATTAATAAGAACATCCCCTAAATAAAACAAACACTAAACTAGAGAAGGAGGGTAGACTGCCTCTATTCCCAGCTAAACCCTGGGGATTATTTTGCTCCGTAACAGTGGGTTCGCCCTAGCTAAAGATCCAGCCATTGAGGCGGCCTCCTGTCTCTAGGTGGATTACAGCGGACTTCTGGTGTTGTTGCACCCTAAAGTTTCTTGGGCGTGGGCCTGACAATGGGCTCAAGGTTCATAGGGTGAATTGGTGAGGATGTGGTATCAGCTCGTGCAGGGCAGAGGGGTATCTCTGCCACCGGCAGTAATGGAGGGGAAAAGTCAGGAACAGGTGACTCTTGATTCGGTGTCTCGCTGGAAGTAGTGAAGTCAGGCAACTCAACTGAAGATGTGTCCTGAGGACTGGTATGACCTGGCAGCAGCTGATCTACATGTCACCGCCAGGTGAGATCCTCTGCAGTCCAGACTGTGTAGGCCTGTTTCTACACAGTGACGACAGTGGCAGGGACCCATTTAGCTCCAGAAGTAGAATTTTGAGCCCAAACCGGCTGTCCCAGGCTAAAGCCTCAGTCTTTTGCTCTGGGTGCACGCCTGATGACTTGATCTTGGTGCTGACATTGCACAATTTGTCAGGGTTCAGAAGGTTTCAGCAGATCAAAGCAAGTGCGCAGTTGTCGGCCCATTATTAGAAAGGCCGGGGATGCCTTGGTCATAGCATGAGGTGTGTTTCTAGAGGACAGTAAGAAGGTGTCCAGACGCTTTTGAATGGATAATTGTCCCCTTGCCGATTTCAAAGCTTGTTTCATTGTCTGCACAAATCTTTCAGCCAGTCCATTGGTGGATGGATGAAATGGTGCTGAAGTGATGTGGTGTATCCCATTTGCCTTCATAAAATTTTGAAACTCCTGAGAGACTAACTGCGGTCCATTGTTGCTCACAAGTTGTTCTGGCAGACCGAAATGACTAAAGAGTCCTCGTAGGTTTTGGATAGTACTCACTGCAGTAGTGGACTGCATTACAGAGACTTCTGGCCATTTAGAATGGGCATCTATCACCATCAAGAACAAGCTTCCATCAAGGGGGCCAGTGAAGTCAACATGAATACGTTGCCATGGGTTTTCAGGCCAGTCCCATGAGTGCCCACTGGGGTGCATTCCTCACACCCTCACATGACATACAAGCTCTTACCTTCTCTTCAATAGCACTGTCCAATCCAGGCCACCAAAAATAGCTTCATGCAATTTCCTGCATGCACACTATTCCACAGTGACCGGAATGTAGCTGTTCTAACATCTGTGATTTCAGTGGTGGTGGGATAACGACACATCTCCCCCACAACAAACAACCACACTGGATCAATAACTCCGTCCTCCTGGACACGTAGGTAACAAGGTCGGGTGAGACTGGAGAGGTTTGTCAAGCATCACCAGGTCCATAACTTGAGACAATACTGGGTCAACTCGAGTTGCCTTCTTTACCTGAGTAGCAGTAATGGGTGTATTCTCTACCTGTTCAAAGTAAAAGATTTCCTTCTGGGCAATATCTTGACATTTGACTGTCAAAGGCAGCCTTGAGAGACCATCTGCATTGCCATGCAGAGTGGATTTCTGATATTTGATTTCATGTGTGTGCGCGGAAAGCAACAATGCCCGACTAGCAGCTAATGGGGGAATGCCTGTGTGGGGTCCAAAAATTGAAGTCAGGGGTTGATGGTCTGTGAGAAGAATAAACTTCCATCCAAACAGGTACTGATGAAACTTCCAAATTCCAAAAACGATTCCCAATGCCTCACGTTTGATTTGGGCATAGTTAGTTTCTGCTTTTCTTAGAGTGCGTGAAGCAAAAGCAATAGGTCTTTCTTCTCCTGAAGGCATAATGTGGGACACGACTGCTCCCACTCCATAAGGAGATGCATTGCAGGCCAACTGTAGGGGTAAGGAGGGATCAAAGTGCGTCAGAACTTTAGAATTTAGCAATGCATCCTTAGCTTTGTTAAATGCAACATCACAGGTCTCAGTCCATTTCCAGGCCTTGTTCTTTCCAAGGAGTTTGTGAAGTGGTTTTAGTAGTGTGGCTAACTGTGAGATGAACTTTCCATAATAGTTCAATTGTCCTAGAAATGAGAGAACCTGGCTAACATTTTGAGGAGGGGGAGCCTCCACAATAGCCTTAACTTTTGCAGGGGCCGGTAGCATCAATGATGTGTCCCAAATATTCAACAGAGGGCTGGAAGAATTCATCCAGACTCTAGGCCATACCCTTTGCAGACTTGTAGGCCATACTCTTCCAGTCTTTGTAGGGTAGCCTCTAAATCCTTTAGGTGATCCTCCTCATTCCTTCCAGTGACCAGGATGTCATCCAGATAGCACTGGACTCCTGGCAAGCCACACAAGATCTGGTCCATAGCCCTCTGGAACAGGGCGGGAGCAGACGTTATTCCCAAGGGTAGGCGATTGTATCGATAAAGCCCCTTATGCATCACAATAGTCAACAGCTCTTGGAACTTTTCATCGACATGCATCTGTCAATACGCTTGACTCAGATCAATCTTACTGAATTTTTGTCCCCCAGCCAGGCCCGTGAAGAGGTCATCAAGGTGGGGAAGCGGGTATTGCTCTGCACACAACACTGGGTTGACAGTGACTTTAAAATCACCACAAATCCAGAGGGAGCCATCTTTCTTCATTATTCGAACAATAGGAGTTGTTCATGGGCTATGGGTAACTGGTATTAGGACTCCATTTGTGACCCGGCGCTCCAGGTCCACTTCAACCTTCAGCCAGATGGCATATGGCACAGTTCTGGCTTTCAGATATTTTGGTTGACTGTCAGGTTTAATGTTCAATGTCACAGTGATTCCCTTCATACCTCCCAGATCCTCTCCAAAAACAGCAGCATGTTTCCTTAGTATAGCGGGCAGACTGGTTTCTTCTTTAGACATTCGGTGCACTTCTGCCCAGTCCAGCTGGATCTTCCTAAGCCAAGACCTACCCATTAAGGCTGGGTAATTACCTCTCACCACAAACAGTGGCAATTTAGCAGCCTGTCCATTGAGCTCCACCTTCACAACAGTAGTGCCCAACATGGGCACAGCTTCTCCCGTATATGTCTTCAGAACTGTTTTTGTTGCTTTAAGTGGAAGATGCTGTCGCTTTTCTTTATACACAGTCTCAGAGACCAGTGAGACGGCTGCACTGGTGTCCAGTTCCATGCGTATAGGTTTGCCCTCCAATAACAGAGTTAGCCAGCATTCATGTGAGCTCACTGCAAAAGACAAAATGTGGAGTGGCACTTCTTCTTGTGATGAGGTGTCTCCTTGGTCATCCTGGATATACCCTGGGTATGCAGATTTCCCTTTTTGGTCGGCCAGACCACAAGCCTCTTTTTCTTTTGTTTACAGGCACACTCAACATGTCCCTTTTTGGCACAGTGTTAACACACCAGGTCCTTACACCAGCATTCTGATGCATGGTGACTCGGCTTACTACAGCGGTAAGATTCCTGACTCTGCAGTTTTGTGGGTAGGTTCTTGTGACACTTTATGCACCTTAGGGGATGCACCAATGTATTGCACCTCCTTTGTAGCCAGTTCCATGGAGACACTTAAGAATACTGGCACTTTCTTCTCTTCTGTAATGACATTTACAATAACAAAAATTTCAAAACGCTCAGTATATACATGCCATTGCACTACAGTCTCCTCAAAAGGTTCCAGTGGCCTTGTAAGTGTAGCCATGATTTTAGTTTCAGTTTTCACAGTCAGTGCAAACAAGCCAGTTCTCACCCCCTTCCAGCAACAAAAAGGTGTGTGTGTGGGGGGGGTTGTACCTTAACTTCTACTTTCTTCTGTTGCTGGGTCAGCACAGACATCCCATCCTCGTCACCACGTTGTTATATCCTTGGGGACAACGGTTTTAGGAAGAAATCACCGGAGACACAGAGAGCTCTAAACCCTGAAAGTAGCCATTTATTGCCACACACTGAACTAACCAAAAACCAGCCAAAACTCGCTGGGCTATCCCCTAATAATCTAACTCAGTTACCATAGCAACACAAGATTCCATTACCACGACAATCAAATACACAACATATACGAAGAACTACTTTGCCTTTATGAAAAACAGTGAATGGTGAGCAGGCCATTAATGCATGCATCACTTATATGCCTTGCAGAAGTGAGTGCTATCAAACATGCTGTCTATATAGACAGATGAAATAGAGAACAACTCCCCAAAGGTTCAAAAGGAAGTTTCACCAATTATGATAGCACTAAATTCAGATCCCAAGACAGTATAGGGCATCTCACTGGAGGGTATACGTTATTAAGGCCTTTAAGAACCTCTTAACTATATCATTAGCAAAAACTAGGTTTGCCCTTCACATGTTCACGGTATGCTGATATGGTTGGGAGATTAATCTTCACTGAATATAGTGAAAAAAGTAGTAAATGAGCTGCTTTCTTAAGATACAACAAATATTCTAATATATAGTTAGTTTGGTGCTGTATATGGATCTATATCATACATAGAAATCCATAATGAAAATATTTTCCATTTATGACTATAACACTTCCATGTGGATTCTTTCCTCAAATGTAACAGTACTCTCTGCACCTCTAAAAACTTTTTTTCTAACCTTCCTAACCTAACCTTCCTATTCCCCTGCTGTTACATTTGGTAACAGTCTGGTCCCAGTGGCAAAGGCTCCATTAGTCCTTGACAGGTGAATTAAGTCCAGATACCAATGCTGCCACTATTAAAACTACCCTAGCCTTGTCCGGTCTTACTTTGTTTACCACTCTCTGAATAAGGGAGATTCATTCGTTAAGCTCTGACCGCACTGTATTAGAAAGGCATCCTATACTGACTGCCCATCTGTGCCTGGTCTCAAGTAAAATTTCTGACACTTCTTGTTGCTGCTAGATGCAAAAAGATGTATTACTGGATTCCTCCATAAACTGAAGAGGTATGTTACTACTTGTCCTTCAGAGACCACTCCTGACATTTCGACCTGCCTAGATGATCTGCAAGTGCTTTGTTCCTCGTTTACCTGGATTGCTATTGGGTGAGCATCATGAGCCATGCACCACTCCAAAGGATCTTTGCCTCCACACGTAATTGAAAGAAATAAGTCACCCTTGCTTATTCAGATAATTTAGCACTATCATATTGTCTGTTACCACCGGAACTACCCTGTTTGCTCAAGGCAGAAGCTACTTTAGACCCAGTCTGATTGCTCTCAGCTCTACTATATTGTTATTTAGGTTCTTTTCTTTTGGTGACCAATGAGCTCTGAGTAACAAATTGTTGTTCAGATGGGCTCCCCATCCCAGGGTAGATGTATCAGAAATAAGTATTACTGATAGCAGATGGAAATTGAAAAGTGTACCCCTCATTACATTTTGAGCATTTGTTCATCACCGTAGTGATGTTAATACCTGCTGTGGGATTACTGTTTTGCAATACATCCTGACCAAACCTGGTTTGTAATTTATCTTTAACCAGTGTTAAACATCTCTTGTCTGAAGCTGAGCATGTGGTGTTATGGACTTACTTGATGCCAGAAGGTCAGCAGGTGGAGGAAAAAAAAGAGAATTGGTGTAGTGGGGACTGGAGAAGGAGATATATAGCTGTTTTTATTTTTCTAAACCTCTCCTCTGGGAGAAAAGCTCTTGCCACTCTTGATTTGAATTCAGCCCCTATAGAAAGGATCCTGTGAGTTGAGTTTAGGAATGACTTTTTCAAATTTATTTGTAATCCCAGAATGGCAAATAAAGAATATATTTGTTTTACATGTAATATAATGCCTTCCCTGGACAGTGCTTTTATTAACCAGTCATCTAGGTATGGGTACACATACATCCCTTGCCTTGTTAGGTATTCTGCCACTCAGGCAGGCATTTTGTACACAGGCTGTGTGCTGTGGACAATCCAAAAGGGAGAACCTGCTACTAAAAATGGTCCTCTCCTACCATGAAATGTAGATATTTCCAATGACACGGTCTTATTGAAATATGTGTCTTTTAAATCAAGAGCTGCAAACCAATTCTGAAGGGAAACAGAAGGGATTATAGAAGTTAGAAATAACATGCAGAAATCCAATTCCTTTTGTGGCAAAATGGCCGACGTTGGTATGGTTGGTCCTGCGTTTTCCTTGGTGGGGGATTAAGATGCCATCCCTTGCCCCCGCCTCAGCCAAGGGCCCCGCTAGTGAGCCACTAGCGCCTCTCAACCCCTGCAGGTTTCCTACCTTCTTCCCCCTTGGGTAGGGTTACCCTCAGTCCTTGACGCTGGGGCAGGGTCTTCCTTCTTTCGGTTCTCTGGTTTTTCAAGTCTCAGCAACACACCTCCAAATTCCAGTCCTCTCTCCTTCCTCACATACACTGTCTGCCTGAAGCAGGAGGTTTTATTAGGTTCCTGAGAGGGTCTTCATTGACTACAGGTGCTCCAATTAACCTGTAGCAACCCTCCCTAGTCTACAGGGAACCACACCTTAATTAGCCTAGGGCTTATATATCTCCCCTCTACCACTCTCCCACTGCTCCCTAGCCCTGATGTATCACACTTTATATACTTATTTAATTTCCTTAAATCCAAAACATGGCAAAGGTTATCATCGTTTTTTGAAATTAGAAAATAACATGAGTAAAAACCCTCCCTCTCTGATTTCGCAGTACTATTTCTATTGTCTGACTGCACCAGAAAGCGAACCCCTTTCCTTAACAATTCAAGTTCAACTGGATCCCTGACAACCTGTGACCAGGGTTGAAAGAGGTAGATTGATAGTGAGGAAGGGTCCTGAACTGAATTGTTGAATGCATGCCATAACTTCCAGGATCCACCTGTTTGATGTTATTAGCTCCCATTGCTGATAAAAACAGGACAAATGGTCCCCATGTGTGGCTAAACAATGTCCAACTGGACTGGTTTGTAGCTCCATGTCCTCAGGTCAAATCTTGCAGGAATCACAGAAGACAAAGAAGTGGAAGCTTTCCCTTTATTATTATGAGATTTAAATGACCTCTTTTGTTGTTGTTGAAGTTGGGGGGTGAGGTGTTGAGGATAGTAATAATAGTGCTTCTTTGATAATTATAAAGAATCAATTAAGAAGGTGGGTATTGCCTTTGGTGTCTAAACAGAGGAGCTGAATATGACCTCTTTGCTATATTAAAGAAACCTAAAGATCTAGCTGTAGAACTTACATTTTTTCATTTTATCTACACCTCATTAGTCTGTACACTAAACAGACCCTCTCCTTTAAAAGGAAGATATTCAGTCCTCACCTTTGTCTCGTGAGGAAGTCCTACTGAATTGAACCACACATATTTTTAGTGTGAGAACTGAAACTAGTGCCCTAAATGAAACATCTGAAGAGTCAAATGCTGCTCTCAACTGCTGCTAAGCAACATTCTGTCAAAGTAGCATTCACTAGTCTTTTATGTTCCTCTGGTAGGTCATTAAGAAACAAAGACATTTTTTCCCCATAGATGACACTGGCATCTAACCACGACAACTTTATAATTAGATATGTGCATAACTAATATAGCTGAAGAAAATATTTTTCTTCCAAATACATCCAGTCTCTTCCTCTCTTTATCAGATGCAATAGAATGGATTTTGGCATTTTTCAGTCTTTGAAGTGATGCCTCAGCAACCAGCCAATTAGAAGATGGACAGGTATGAAACATAGCAAGCTCTTCCTGAGGCAATTGTATAATTTTTCCACTTTTTTGATCCAGAAGGGGTCTTGGGGGGTAGAAATGGAGCAGAAATCCAGACTTCTTCCTGCCATCTGCTGACTCTTGGGGAAGCAGTTAGCTGAATTAGCTGTACCAAAACATCTTATATCTACTCAAAAGAAAAACCTGTCTCAGCTACTGATGGAAACAGAGATGAACACAATCAGTGGACCATTCCCTTAAATTCCCTTATATGTTATACTACTGTGCTGGTGTCAGTTACCAAATCTTAATCAATTTCCTTCATTGTCAGTTCCTTAGCTCTTGATTCATTGGTTGAAATTGATTCATCTGGATCCAGCACAACAGGATCCAAAGAGGAACGTCTCATGATCCTATCTCGAGGACCTGTATCCAAACCAACTTCCTTAAAGAGTGTGTGTCTAGATGAGACAGATTCATCTCACAGATTGGCTCTTTTCAAAGAGGCTGACACAGACCAGAGCTGCTTGGCACCATAGCTGAATCCTTTTGAATCAAGCTGGCTCTGGAAACAGACCTCCACCGGTGTGATCTTCTTCGTTGAACCCGAACTTTTCTCAAATCCTGTAGTACTGGGCACTAAGGAGGATCTATCCTTCATCTTGGCTGAATTGTTTGGCACCAAAGCAGAACTTTGAGATCCAGATGAGCTTTCCTTCCCAGGTAGTTTCATTGTCAGCACATTCTGCAGTACAATTGCCTGAAGTCTGTTCTATCTTTTCTTCTTTGCTCATATTGTAAAAGTTGAGCAACCAGAGCATTTTGAGGAAGACCGTCCCCCTTCGAAACATGTCAAGCACCTGACACATGCCTCTGACACATGACATGAGATGCAACTTAAATCCAGGCTTTTTAGCTTTTCGTTCTAACATCTTAAGTAACTACTGTAACTAACTTAGAAAACAGTAATACACACTGCTAACAAATGCTAGTAACTAACTTCTTAACACGGATCTGGAAGAAACCTGTAGCAACCTTCTAAACGATTCAGCTGGTTGCAGCTGAAGTGTCATATCCCTTCGATTATTCCTGCAATGCCTGACATTTATTCAAGAGAGGAGTGGGGAAGGTGTATGGGTGCTCCAGCAGCTACTACTAGCTAGAATTCTACTATTCAGCCTGCACCAGTTGGAGTGTCCCATGAGGAGGAATATGCAAAAGACACTTGAAGGAGAATGGTGTCGTCTCTAGAGCTCCATTAAGGAAATGGAATCTGCTAAGTACAGCAGTGCACTCAGGGAAGGAGTTGAGTCTGAATCTCCTTGGGTGGCTGGGTACCAACTAGGGGCACAAAGCTGCTTCCACCTGTATGTCTCTAAGTTGAACTTCCCTCAACTTCTTACTTCTGGTTTTAACCCTCCTCCCTACAAATGGGGAACTTATGCCTGACATGTTGTTCTCCCAAACCCTATAAACAGTGAGGATCACTGACTGTCAGATTTGTTACACCCAGAACAATGCTTGAATCCTGGGGATTTAGGTATGCCCCGCTACTGAGCCAACAGCTTGAAAAAAAGCAAAGCAAAAAGAAAATAAAGTCTCTAAAACAGTGGTTCCCAAACTTGCTCCACTGCTTGTGCAAGGAAAGCCCCTGGTGGGCCGGCCGGTTTGTTAACCTGCCGCACCGTAGGTTCGGCCGATCGCGGCTCCCACTGGCCACGCTTCACTGTTCCAGGCCAATGGGAGCTGCTGGAAGTGGCGCGGACCGAGGGACATACTGGCCACCACTTCCAGCAGTTCCCATTAGCCTGGAGCAGCGAACCACGGCCACTGGGAGCTGCAATCGGCTGAACCTGCAGACGCGGCAGGCAAACAAATGTGCAGGGAAAACCCCTGGCAGACCGGCCGAAGTGGCAGAACAAGTTTGGGAACCACTGCTCCAAAAACAAATACCACTATCAATGCCACATCTATAAGTATTCGAAACTAGCTACTTACAATAAAGATCTCTAGAGAAGATTTATAAAGAGAAATATGCAACAGTGATTGTCAAGGTTCCTTCCCCACTCTGAACTCTAGGGTACAGATGTGGGGACCTGCATGAAAAACCTCCTAAGCTTATCTTTACCAGCTTAGGTCAAAACTTCCTCAAGGTACAAAATATTCCACCCTTTGTCCTTGGATTGGCCGCTACCACCACCAAACAAATACTGGTTACTGGGGAAGAGCTGTTTGGACATGTCTTTCCCCGCAAAATACTTCCCAAAACCTTGCACCCCACTTTCTGGACAAGGTTTGGTAAAAAGCCTCACCAATTTGCCTAGGTGACTACAGACCCAGACCCTTGGATCGTAAGAACAATGAACAATCCTCCCAACACTTGCACCTCCCCTTTCCAGGGAAATGTTGGATAAAAAGCCTCACCAATTTGCATAGGTGACCACAGACCCAAACCCTTGGATCTGAGAACAATGAAAAAGCATTCAGTTTTCTTACAAGAAGACTTTTAATAGAAATGGAAGTAAATAGAAATAAAGAAATCCCCCCTGTAAAATCAGGATGGTAGATACCTTACAGGGTAATTAGATTCTAAACAAAGAGAACCCCTCTAGGCAAAACCTTAAGTTACAGAAAAGATACACAGACAGAAATAGTTATTCTATTCAGCACAATTCTTTTCTCAGCTATTTAAAGAAATCATAATCTAACACATACCTAGCTAGATTACTTACTAAAAGTTCTAAGACTCCATTCCTGGGTTATCCCCGGCAGAAACCAGCATATAGGCAGACACACAGACCCTTTGTTTCTCTCCCTCCTCCCAGCTTTTGAAAGTATCTTGTCTCCTCATTGGTCATTTTGGTCAGGTGCCAGTGAGGTTACCTTTAGCTTCTTAACCCTTTACAGGTGAGAGGATTTTTTTCTCTGGCCAGGAGGGATTTTAAAGGGGTTTACCCTTCCCTTTATATTTATGACAGTGATAATCTCACATGTGCTCACACTACAGACCATTGGTGGGGAGATGGAACTGAGGAGGGGCAGGTGGCTCCACCCCTTTATACTCTCAGCGAGCAGCATGAGTGTGTGAGGGCACATCTGATGTTGTACCAATAAAATAAAAACCAGCAGGATCTTATTAAAGGGAAAAAGGCAAAATACCACATTTATTGTGAATACAGAAAGAATCATAGTAAGCAGTTTGTTATAGTTATAACATTCCATTCAATCTCATATTTAGTCACACATTCATTCATACAAACACACACACACACAGGTTCTGCAAGGTTGTTATCATAGTTACCAGCCTTAGAGTTGCTCATGCCAAGCCACTGGCCAGGTGGCCTGAAAATGAGGAGGGAGCAGGGCCTTGTCAGATGCTCATCTGATGCTCCTGGAAGTTGGTTTGCAGAATCAGACCCCAAAGTTCTCACTTTTTAGAGTCTATTTTTATAGGAATTTCTTCCTATGCCAGTCTATGGGAATTGCTTCATCATGCTGTTGCTGAATCAATCAGCAGATAGCACATTCCTGACGGCTCCAAGATGTTATCTTGTTCTTTGGTTCTCCCATCCTTGAGGCTGTTGGGTGGATTCCAGTCTGCCCTCCGGGGGGTCCTCTGGTTATTTCCACTTGACGCCTTCTTCAGCCGATGGACACTGGATTCTTAGGCTGGCACCTCCCTGATCATTCAGTTATTATCCACACCAAGCATCCATCCACATACATCCTCTACCTCTATTTTAATCACAATTGTTAATACAACAAAAGGGCGGGGAGTCTCTGGGTGCTGTTTCTGTTGTTAGAGTTGATGAAGTGAGCTGTAGCTCACGAAAGCTCATGCTCAAATAAATTGGTTAGTCTCTAAGGTGCCACAAGTCCTCCTTTTCTTGTTGTTAGAGTATTGCTTTGAGTCTCTCTCTCTGTGAATTGCTTTGAGAACAGACTCTGTCTTAGAATGTACTAACACAATTAGCAGCTTGCAAGTTTCACACATAGAGGGAGAGAAACAGTACCAAAAACCAAGAGACCTCTTAATTAGTAATACCCTGGAATTTAAACTCTGGGGAATCAAACTCATTTGTGATTTTAATACAGAACTTCTTTAATATGATCCAACATAACCCCCCTTTTGACACTAAGATTTATAATCGTCAGTGTCACTTTCTATGTAGCCTATTCAAGAGAAAGTACTGTGAGGCAATTTGAGTTTGTGATTCCAATTCATGCCACATACATGATCCTAGTGATGTATCTTTACTACAAGGTTCTGGGGCAACAGGCAAGGTGAGGCACACCCACTTTTGAGGAGTCCATTCGGTACAACCTCTAGTGTCCAATAGCTTCCCTCCCTCCCCAGCTCACTGGCTCAAGGTCCAGGGTAGCCAAAAGGATCCCATGTGTAATATGGGGAGTGGGTTAACCTTCAATACCTTTGCCTCCAGGGACTGTTGGTGTGCAATTTTGACAACAATTTCTCCCATTAACAAGTCTGGTTTACAATAGTGGAAACATGTTGCATCCATTCATATTGATAAGTGTCAAACAATGATCTCTTTCTTTTTTAACAAATGCATCAAACCCTTAATATTTCCCAGTATGACCCAGAACATTTTGTGTTCCAAAGTAGCTAGTGCAAGTATCTGCATTTCAGTGCATCCCATAGCTATGGCTGTGTAGTTTCCTATTTCTAATATTTTTTTTTTCTTATGGATAAGCCATGTGGTAGTATTAAGCCATTACTAAAGATTCCATTGGTCTTTTAGGTTACCCAGACCAGTTTGGACCAAGTCTACATTGGCATGTACTTGTTTTTGTATCAGGCTGTCCTGTAGCTGGGACAGAAAGCTTAATTTATTTTTAAGTTCCTACAGGTCTTCAGTATTTTTTTTTTAACACACAACAGTGCTAGCAACAACACAAAACACAAGACAAAACATAGAACACAGAACACAATTTCTATTGTGACAGTAGATTCATGGTATTGGGTTGCTTTTCAGCTGGCAGCTTTTCCTGATTTTCTGAAAGACAAAAAGAACATGTTTCTACCCCTTTTGGGGTGGCAGATTATTGCTTAAAATATTTCTTTTACAAATACCCTTGCTGATTGCAGGCAAAACAGAGAAATTGCCCCCATATTTTCCTGTTTTTGTTCTATAGGCAGGCCAGGTTTCAAAGGCTTTTATCTTTTAAGGGTTATGGGGAAATTATCCCACTGTTTAGTCATTAAATCCCTGAGTTTTCCTTCTTATACAGCAGACCAAGTTTATAATGTTTTTCCTGCTGTGTTAAGCTTTAAGTTGTATTTACAGGTAATAACTGAGAAGCATCATTACCATACGACCTTAAAGGATTTTTCCAAAAATCATACACACTATATGTTGTTACAGGGATACTTATTATCATTACATTTATTAAAATTATCTTGTTATCCCATGCCTTTTATTTAGACAATTTGTTTGCTGACCAGGTATGTCCTTTATCTGCAGCTCCTTTGTGCTGCTAGTTCTTTCCTTCCTTTATCATTTAGGTAATTTGCATTTTCACAGAAACTTCCTGCTTTTGGATTTAAAGCCATCAGCAGCTCAGAGACTCTATCTTAAAAGGGACACAATCAACTTTCACCAGAGTTTTGATTACTTTTAACTTCTGCTTCCAAAACACACAGCAATCTGAAAAAGAAAACACAACCTATTGTGGCTCCCTTTGGAGCCCTAATAGCATTTTAATTAAGTAGCATGGTATGTTTGCATTTCTTTTGCCCCTTCTACAATATATCCTGCACATGTTCTGGGGCAAATGCACATTCCTTCCATAGTTTAACTTCTATAACATTATCCAGATCCATTTTTACATAAGGTGTCACTATTTCTTTTTTTGCTTACAGAGTTTTCATGTACCTTTATCAAAGTGACAGTCTGATTACTCAGAGCCATTTTAAGACTCAGTGTTTCTAACATTGCTTCTTTTTGTTTTGTGCACCTCACCCCTGCTGTTGCTTCAGAGAGGCACTGTCTTTTTTTAAATTTTTTTTTACTACAACTCTCATCTGCTATTTTGTTACAAAAACAAACAAACAAAAAACAAACAAAAAGAATCCAAAATATTTTTTTTTTATATTCTCCTGATTTTGACTGCCCTGCTGCAGCCACAACTTAAAAACATTTTAAATTTTGTAAAGCATTGAGTTACCTTTTAAGGGTTAAATGCCAAATCCCAAAGCCAAACAACACTAATTACCTGTGTCTAGCAAAAAGGTCTGTCAGTTTTGCAACTTTGAATTAAAGAGTCAAATGGATTTTTAGTGGCATTAACAAAAACAAAACTAACTGGTCCTTAGAACTTTACATATTTACACACACACAGACAGATACATACACATTTTCTTTTCCTTAACATCCCTTCCACACTGCTCTGTTTTTTACATCTTACATTCCCTTTATACATTTGAGGCAGTTAAGTTCCAATAGAACCCTCTTATGTTCTTTTAGCAAATTTGACTAAATTGTCCAGTCAAATGATTTTAATCAGATAGTTTATTTTTGCCTGGCTAATTTACGGACATTCCTTTGGAAAAGGGCCCATTTTTCTTTCAGAATGGCTGCAAAGAAACCAAGAATGCTCTAACACTTTTCCTTTTTAACATTTTCGGTTAAAAGTTGTTTGGGTGAAATACAAAGTTTAACTGCTTAATTCCCTCCAGCCTCTGCAGAGTTAACTTTTTTTTTTTTTTTTTTTTACTCTCTTTTCTCTTTGTAATTATGCCTGGGGGTGCCGTACATAGGGCCTTCTCCCCCTTTACATAGGGCCTTCTCCCCCTTTACCTGCGTCCCTCCAGCCTCTGCAGAGTTAACTTTTTCACTCTTTTTGTATTCCTGGAGTGCCTCTTTCACTATTTTCAGCTGGCTTTGGATATTTGTAGCCAGCACCTTCCAATTGTCTGCTCCCTTTTCCATTTGTGCCTTTTCCTCTTTACATGAAGACAAGCGGAGGGAAGAATCCTTACATGCCTCCCACAACAACCAAATTGCTGCTGCATCTCTTTTGGCAGCACTAGAAGGTTTGTATATGAGGATATACTGAGCCAATCTATCCTCTAGGTCCGAAATAGTGCAGACATCAGCTAGGCCTTGTTTAGTCCAAGGACTGTGCCCAAATTTTTGAAGGATTTGTTTAAAAGGTGTAATTTCTTTAACAAAAGGTGAGATTGGAGTTCCTTCTGACTCCATTCCTCCCTCTAGTACTGGCTTACCCTGTTTTCTTTTAAACATCTTAACATGGATATTTCAATCTCTTTGTCACTGCTGGTATTACTTAGCAAGTGACACAGCCTAGATTCTGAAATCATAGCTTAATCTATGCGTTTTTCCCCTGCTACCTTCCCGGAGGCCAGCAGGTCCTCTGCTACCTTCCCAGAGGCCAGCAGGTCCAGTTAACCTATTTCTCCCTGCTACCTTCTCGGAGGCCAGCAGGTCTGGTTAACCTGTTTCTCCCTGCTACCTTCTCGGAGGCCAGCAGGTCTAGTTTAATCTGTTTTCCCTACTACCTTCTCGGAGGCCAGCAGGTCCCCTGCTACCTTCTCAGAGGCCAGCAGGTCTGGTTTAATCTGTTTTTCCTGCTACCTTCTCGGAGGCCAGCAGGTCCCCTGCTACCTTCTCGGAGGCCAGCAGGTCTGGTTTAATCTGTTTTTCCTGCTACCTTCTCGGAGGCCAGCAGGTCCCCTGCTACCTTCTCGGAGGCCAGCAGGTCTGGTTTAATCTGTTCTTCCTGCTGCCTTCTCGGAGGCCAGCAGGTCCCCTGCTACCTTCTCGGAGGCCAGCAGGTCTGGTTTAATCTGTTTTTCCTGCTACCTTCTCGGAGGCCAGCAGGTCTGGTTAACCTAATAGAAATGCCTAGCTCACTAGAGCTGGCGGTGTGCACACCAATATTTACAATAACTGAGGTTTTTTACCAATATTCCCCCTTTCGCAATTCTCCACCAAAATGTTGTACCAATAAAATAAAAACCAGCAGGATCTTATTAAAGGGAAAAAGGCAAAATACCACATTTATTGTGAATACAGAAAGAATCATAGTAAGCAGTTTGTTATAGTTATAACATTCCATTCAATCTCATATTTAGTCACACGTTCATTCATACAAACACACACACACACAGGTTCTGCAAGGTTGTTATCATAGTTACCAGCCTTAGAGTTGCTCATGCCAAGCCACTGGCCAGGTGGCCTGAAAATGAGGAGGGAGCAGGGCCTTGTCAGATGCTCATCTGATGCTCCTGGAAGTTGGTTTGCAGAATCAGACCCCAAAGTTCTCACTTTTTAGAGTCTATTTTTATAGGAATTTCTTCCTATGCCAGTCTATGGGAATTGCTTCATCATGCTGTTGCTGAATCAATCAGCAGATAGCACATTCCTGACGGCTCCAAGATGTTATCTTGTTCTTTGGTTCTCCCATCCTTGAGGCTGTTGGGTGGATTCCAGTCTGCCCTCCGGGGGGTCCTCTGGTTATTTCCACTTGACGCCTTCTTCAGCCGATGGACACTGGATTCTTAGGCTGGCACCTCCCTGATCATTCAGTTATTATCCACACCAAGCATCCATCCACATACATCCTCTACCTCTATTTTAATCACAATTGTTAATACAACAAAAGGGCGGGGAGTCTCTGGGTGCTGTTTCTGTTGTTAGAGTATTGCTTTGAGTCTCTCTCTCTGTGAATTGCTTTGAGAACAGACTCTGTCTTAGAATGTACTAACACAATTAGCAGCTTGCAAGTTTCACACATAGAGGGAGAGAAACAGTACCAAAAACCAAGAGACCTCTTAATTAGTAATACCCTGGAATTTAAACTCTGGGGAATCAAACTCATTTGTGATTTTAATACAGAACTTCTTTAATATGATCCAACACTGATGCCCTGACAGGTACTGCTATGGAAAAAGTTCTCCAGCTCTGGTGCACTGGCAGGCAGACACCTACAGTGGAATGGACATTTGCAAGCACTCAAAGAAGAAACATGGCTTTCAAAATGAATGAGGGAACATCCCATTCCATCAATATAAAATGAACTGATTGTTTGATTCTTTATCTCAGAGTTTAACTTTTAACACAATAAATAGGATAGCAATAATCTATGACCACAACAGAAACTTTATTTTATGTTTAGAATAAGATCATTAATTAAAATACTTGCAAGAGAAAGAAAAGTGAAAACTCATAGCCAGGATCGACAACAGAATAAAGAAGCCATGCATTAGAAATGTAGTTCATTGTTTCAACTGAATCAGTGGGCAGAGGAAACACTTTATATATCTATCCTTAGTATAATTTAATAAACATTTGTCACATGAAATTTATAGGGAAATAAATAGATTAGATTACTGTGTGCTCAAAATGGAGCAAATCGGTAAAATTGAGCCCTGGTTTAAACTGGCAGAACTCTTATTAACTTCAGTGAAAACTATGCTAATTTATTCCAGGACCAAATTTGTCACCAAGCATCTTCCAGATATAATTAAAAGGTATTGTCATCTCATATTAATCAATATGTTTGAAATTTTTCACTCTACAGCATTTCAAATATCTCCTTAGATGTTGCAATAGAAATCCTCCAAATATCCATCTCTGTAAATATTTATCTTGTCTTGTTGGCAAATTCCTTTTCTCACTGTTATTTAATTGCTAATTTATCATCTTGCATCTAACAATAAAGAAACAAATCCTACACACATAACTAATAACTATTAAAATAATCAAGCATTCAAGTCCTTTTTAAAAATCTAACAATAGTTTGATTGTCAAAAATAATCTTCCTTTTTTAACTGCCTAACTTCTAACAGCAAAGGCAGGAAACACTACACATGTATCAATAAATCTTCATTTATATCTACTTTTATTATTTGTATATTTTGCTGTACATTATGACACACCCTAGATCTCTGTTTTACAGATTTTCTGCATTTCTATTAAACCAAACACAGCATGACTGCAATACACAATTTACTATATGTATTAGGAGTGGGCTTTTTTGCCAAACCATAAAGTACTGGATACCAGTTGTTCTAAGAATCATGGACAGTCCTCCTCATTTCTCTTGTCTGTAGCCCAGCTTTCTTGATTCAGAGCATAATATTGCAAGGTGCTGAACATTTCCTCTAAGATGTAAAGTGGAAGGCACAAGGTCTGTAGTTAGTAATTATCAGATAGGAGTACAGCTGGTTGGGAAATGGAATTTCCATTGTGTGGGACATGCCAACATGTCAAAATTTCCTTTCAACTCAAATCAGAACAAAGAGCTGAAATTTCAAAATTTACCAGAAAATGAAATTTTGGGAATATTTTATTTCAGAAACATTTAAATGACTATTTTGAACCACTTCATATTGAGGAGGTTGAAAATTTTCATTTTCACTTTAGCATTTCAACCTTTATATCTTAACATATATAACAAAGTCAAAATTATCAAGTTGAAATGACTCATTCCAGTAGAAATTTTGACAACACCAATACATTCCTGCAAAATTCATCAAATGAACATTTTCCAATAGGAAACTTCTGCCAGAAAGTTTTCAGTCAGCAAACATCATAATCACCACTACACAATAGCAGCTTCCTTTAGAGCAGCTCTCTGATTTTTCACATAAAAGTGGAGGCAAATAGTTTATTGTTACTCTTGGCAGGATAATGGCTGATATTTTTCCAAAATAAATATTAGGGTACTACAGAATATTTATTCTTAGATTATACTAATTTTAATGTAAATGAGTATGACAGGAGTATGGATATTTTGAAAGAGATCATTTTAATCATATGGGGCCAGATTATCAGATGAGGTCAATTCTGTTTATACAGTACTTAGACCTTAATCCCCTCTCTGTTACACAGAACACATCCATATTCTTACCAATGCATGCCCTTATGGGAAGGTAGGATCAAATCACTAATGTAAGTCAAAGTTAATGAGGCATTTGCTTTCTACAACCATTAGAGAGGATGCATGATCTAATAGATAAGGGTATTACATCAAGATTCAGGAGACCTAGGTTTAATCCTCAGCGCTGCCCCTGAATGGCTGTGACACCTTGGGCAAGTCACGTCACATCTCTATGCCTTTTCCTCTCTCCTCTCATTTTTTATCTGTCTTGTCTATTTATATTGAAATCTGGTCAGGGCAAGGAATGTCTCTTACTACAGTGCTTAAGTACAGCAGGGCCCTCATCTCTCTTCTAAGTGCTATCATCATACAAATAAATAATAATATACAAAACATTTTAGTAAGTTTACATTTATCATGAACAACATCACAATACTAAACCTACCATTTGGAAAAAAGAATAATAGTGTTAGTTTGCTTCAATGTGTTTTTGCATTTTAAAAGTAAGAGACTTTAAAATAAATGTTTGTATCTATGCTAAAATAATACCCTCTCAATAATCTTCTGGTAACTTTAATATAATTGGAAAAAAAGTATAGTTTTATCATTTTGACATTGGGCAAACTGGTAATTAATATAGGCAGTGCTAAAAAAAGCAAAGACTGACATTTATAATGCTGCGAAGTGTAAGACCTTTCAGTTTAAATGGCTATATAAGGTGCTTGACACCACCTTTTCATTTCAACTGACCCATGAGAATTGTTCAAGAAAAGGAACTATAATGAGGTCTTAACAGCATCAGATAAATACACTATGGTTAAAACAAACAAAAATCCCATTTGGTTTGTCAGTCTTTTGCAAAGCGCATCAGCTATAAATATTAACATTCACAACCACTAGATACATAAGTTTACTTATCTCAGAAGAATTCTGCTTACTGAAACCAAAGAACAGTTGTGATATATAAAGTAAGATGTTTTTTTCCTAACTGCATTTTTGAAGTTATGTCAAATTTTATCCAAATTTCTCATTCTAAAAGCGTTATTTGAGTTTAAGTTGTGCCTACTGGTAAGAATAGCAGATTTTAAATTATTTGAAACAAGAAGAACACAATTAACTATTATTAATAGTATTCTTACTATTTTGGACATGCTAATTAGCGTGTGGCAGGCTGGAATGTGAACGCACAGTGCGCTCACCTGCCGTGCACTAACTTGCTACACGGTCCCTGCTACAGCACTAGGCAGTACGCTATGGAATATTTAGTGTGTGGTAGCAGCATTCACACAGTCAGCTAGTGCCTCTCAGGCTAGTGAGCTGTACATTCTCACCAGGGCTTGCTGCATACTAACTTGCCATGTAGACAAGTCCTTAAACAATAAGTTCTCTGAGGGAGGGACTGTGCCTTCCTGTATGTATGTACAGAATATTGCACATTCTGAGCAGTACTAGAAACTAGAGCTGGCTGAAATTTGGAATTTCTGGTTCATGTGAAATATCAGCATTTTGAAATTTCCCACAAACTGGGGATTCTGAAAAAATTCACAGGATTTCCGGAACAAATATCCCAATATCCTTGGCAGCTGCTCAGTGAGATTGACATAATTCATATCAGCATCACTCCTGTGGCCTGGGAAACCAACTACCCCAGGAACTGGGCAGCCCAGGTAGCCAGATGGCCAGGATGTCCGGCTCAGTGGCAAGGAGTCTGAAAGCCCTGAGAGCTTTAGCTCACGTTGGGGCTCTCAGGGATTCTAGGCTTCCTGCTGCAGTGCCAGAAGCCTAGAAACCTGAGAGCCATGGGTTGAGGCCAAGGCTTCCTGGGCTGCCATGCTTCCGGTTCCAGCAGCAGGAGGCCTGGAAGACTTGGGAGCCCTGGGACAGACTCATTGGTCGAGCAGTTGGCTCTGCAGTTGGATCTCTGGAAGTCCTGGCTCTCCAACAACCTGTTAGACAATCTGACAGAGAACCAGGCAAGCTCCTGGTTTCAAATGGAAGCCTGCATGGCAGACGAGGTTCAGTCAGAACCTGCCTGTGATTTGGTGAAAATTTCATCAAACCTGAAGTGTTTTTGAAAAACATTTGGGGTTCAACAATGCAGTATTTTCCAATGAAACTTGTTTTTTTGTCAGAACATTTCCAACCAACAAGTTATAAATGATTATATGGAGGCCATTTAAATATATGAAAAGTACTCTCCATTCACCATTCCAAGGAACTGATCCCGCAAATACTGGCTACTGACTGTACTGCTTACTGCTGTGAGCAGACTCATTGATTACATGCTGCTCAAGGTGGTAAACACTACTCACAGCAATGTTTGTTGGATTAGGCCCAAACTCATATACAGTAAGACCCTATTCCTTACTATAATAATTATTGATATTGCACTAATCCTTACTATGTCCTAGGTACTGCCCAAACATATTGTAATGGCTCTTCCCACACACACTGGCTGGGTTTGCAGGTTGGTGACATTTGAGAGAGAAAGGCTGGGGAATGGGAATTGAACTTAAGTGTTCTTGTGGTGGGTGGTGCTGTCTGTCTCCAGCTCCAGTGGTGCTGTGTCCTGCCTGCATTAAAGTTGGTTGGATTTTTAGAAAATATGTCACAGCTTGGCTGACTCAAATTCATGGCTGTCTGATGGGGACCAGATATTTAAATTCTGGTCTATCACAAATCATCATTACTATGTATCACTCATACAGAACCACAGATGTACATGGCACTTTAGAAGAGTTTACAGTCTAAGTTAAGATGAGAACAATGGGCGGAGACAACACAGGGAAGGGTTAGATGAGAGTGAGTACAATATAATTATGTGGCCATGTGGAATGTTAGTGCACACATCTAAATCAATTCTTATTTATCAAACAAAGTAAAATTCATTTGAAAAATCTTGTTTTGTTTTCTACAGGTGAAAACAAACAAAAAAGGGTGATAGAAGCATAAAGGTATTCAGAGATGCACTTTAAATTCATCATTAAAGTTCCGACACAAATAAAACAACTGATTATTTTGATCCACATCAGTTACTTAGAGTTTTTATAGCATCATTACTTTTACACTAGCACCAGACTTTAGCTTCTAAAAGATTCAGTACAGGGGAAATGTATAGTACATTTAATTAAGTGTGTTAACTAAGTATCCTAAATATGATCCAATGTTTTCCAGTAAGACCAGAAAGGCTGAAGGACTTACTAAAACTTGAGTCCTGGTTTTGGCTTTTTTGTTTGTTTGTTGGGGTTTTTTTGGGGGGGGGAGAGAGAAGGGGGGAGTTGGAAAGAGAGAAGGGAAAAAAACTTTTATTGTAAGATGCTTTTTGTTCTCTAGGGTAGCTAAGCAGCATTTTCGCTTTTCTTTAAAATATGCTGAGCCAGGTTTTGATGAAAATTGACTATATGTGTATGACTCTGCCAAAAGGAATGTATTTATAGTACGAGCAACAAAAAAGGAACAATTACTTACCTTGGGATTCTGCTTCTTTGAACATACTATAATTTTCATCTTATAGAATTGGTTTCCTTAGATGAGACTGGTGGAACTCCCTTAGCACTTAAGTTTATTTTTACCTTTGAGGGCAGCAGAAACAAGGTAAAATGTAAGCCAGGCCCCCTACTGGACACTGTGTGCCATCTCCTTCAGAGTATAAATGCCATGTTCTCTCTGGTTTCAGAGTAACAGCCGTGTTAGTCTGTATTCGCAAAAAGAAAAGGAGTACTTGTGGCACCTTAGAGACTAACCAATTTATTTGAGCATAAGCTTTCGTGAGCTACAGCTCACTTCATCGGATGCATACTCTCTGTCCCTCTTCTTTTGGCTATGTATATGAACTTCCTGGAAGCTTAAAACTGAAACTGTATCTGTTTCCATACAGACAGTTTTTCTCTCCATCACCCATCCAAATATATTCATTTGTAGAATTGCTCAAGAGTTTAGATTGTTGGCACTGATTCTTTAAATATACAAACAAGCTTTGAACAACAACCTATGGCTCTGGAAATGAGAAAGGCAAAATTGGGATCGAACAGCCTTTACAGTATCTTTTCATCTACCTACCTACACCAGCCCTGGAAAGTTCTACTCGCCCACTTACTCAGCAAATAATTTATTTTGTCCATGCCTAGACTCCAACTTAGAGCTCATTGGGAAACGATTTCAATTTTGTGAAAATTATGACATTTTTGGAAAAAAAATGTCCCAAATTAGGTTGAAAAGTCAAAAACATTGAAAGTTTCATAGCACTTAAATCCCTCAAGTTTATTTTGAAAACACCAATAGGTGTTTTTTTCCAAAATAAAATATGGTCTTTCATGTCCCCAGCTGCCCATCTGGTATGTCCCAGCAGAGCCCATGACTCTGGAAAACCTGATATAGCTGCTGAATGAAAATAATATGACTCTTATTATTCTCATGGCTGCTCACCACTGAATAGCGCCATGAAACTAACCAGACTCTTGTTGTCAAGTTAACAGCCTGTTGGACAAGTTCCACAAGAAGTTCATAGAAACTGGAATATTGCTGTGAAACAGTTCCATTTTAACAAATCAGCAAATTCAGACAACAAGTAAGTTTCCATCAGAATTTTTCTGACCAAATCTAGCCAAGTTGCAAAGTTAAATAAAGGCAAAATTATCCATAAAGGAGACACAGCTCCATGTTTCACAGTTCAGTAATTATTTTTTATTTTTGCAAATATTTTTTAAATTATTGGGTCCATGAGATATATTCTGGGACTGTCTCTGCTACATCACTAAAAGAAGGTTTTCACTCAAAGGTAGCTCTTGCCTCATGTCCAAAAGGCAGTCAGGTTTGGGCTTATCCTCATCTTCTCGGACCTTCTGATCAGCTGACAAGAACAGCCTTGGAAGAAAAGGTGTTTCCTACGCTATCCGGGTCTCAGTCTACTAAGGATTTCTAAAATGAATAAAATGAGCTTCAATTAATCAAGCACTCAATTTGCAAACACCTAGAAGATAATAAGATAAGTAACAGTCAGAATGGATTTGTCAAGAACAAATCATGTCAAACCAAACTGATAACTTTCTTGACAGGATAACTAGCCTTGTGGATGGGGGGAAGCAGTGGATGTGGTTTATCTTGACTTTAGTTAGGCTTTTGATACAGTCTCACATGACTTTCTCATAAACAAACTAGGGAAATACAGCCTAGATGGTGTTACTGTTAGGTGGGTGCATAACTGCTTGGAAAACCATTCCCAGAGAATAGTTTTCAGTGGTTCACAGTCAAGCTGGAAGGGCAAAACGAGTGGGGTCCCACAGGATCAGTTCTGGTTCTGTTCAATATTTTCATCAGTGATTGAGATAATGCCACAGACAGTACACTTATAAAGTTTGTGGATGATACCAAGCTGGGAGGAGGTTACAAGTGCTTTGGAGGATAGGATTAAAATTCAAAATGATCTCGACAAATTGGAGAAATGGTCTGAAGTAGGATGCAATTCAATAAAGGCAAAGTACTCCACTTAGGAAAGAACAAATCAGTTGTACACATACAAAAAGGGAAATGACTGCTTAGGAATGAGTACTGCAGAAAGAGATCGGCAGGTCATAATGGATCACAAGCTAAATATGAATCAATAGTGTAACACTGTTGCAAAAAAAGCAAATACATCTGGGATGTATTAGCAGGAATGTTGTAAGCAAAACATGAGAAGTAATTCTTCCTTTCTTCACCATGCTGACTGGGCCTCAACTGGTGTACTGTGTCCAGTTCTGGGTACCACATTTTGGGAAAGATGTGGACAAATTGGAGAAAGTCCAGAGAAGAACAACATAAATGATTAAAGGTCTAGAAAACATGACCTATGAGGAAAGATTGAAAAAATTGGATTTGTTTAGTCTGGAGAACGGAAGACTGTAGCAGGACATGATAATACTTTTCAAGTGCATAAAAGGTTGTTACAAAGAAGAGGGTGAAAAATTGTTCTTCTTAACCTCTGAGGATAGGGAAGTTTAGTTTAGAAATTAGGGAAAACTTCCCATCAGGGTAGTTAAGTACTGGAACAAATTGCCTTGGTAGGTTGTGGAATCTCCGTCACTGGAGGTTTTGAAGAACAGGTTACACCTGTCAGGGATGGTCTAGTTATTACATAGCCCTGTCTTGGGTGCAGGAGACTAAGCTACATGACCTACTGACGACCCTCCAGTCCTACACTTCTATGAGTCTATGTATTGCATCTGGAATTAAATGAGAAGCCAATGGAGCACTTTCTTCAGTTTTTATGCTCTCTTCTGTCTTTACTACAGTACAGACAGAAGAGACAGACCCAGATCAGTGGGGTACAGGAATCTGGTAGAAGGCAAATATACTGGCCACTGGATGGATAGTTTTCTGTTCCCTGAGTGACCAGAGCAGTGGCTACCCTAGAGCAATCAGGAACCTGTTAGAACCAATTAAGACAAGCAAGTCGATTAAGATACCTGGAACCAATTAAGAACTTACTAGAATCAATTATGACAGGCAGGCTAATCAGGACACCTGGTTTAAAAAGGACCTCAGATCAGTTAGTGGTGGGGTGCACAAGGAACGAGAAGGTGTGCTGCTGGAGGACTGAAGAGTACAAGTGTGATCAGACTTCAGGAGGAAGATCCTACAGTGAGGATAAAGAAGGTGCTGGGGGAAGGCGATGGGGAAGTAGCCCAGGGAGTTGTAGCTGTCATGCAGCTGATACAGGGGACATTGTAGACATCTGCTAACCACAGGGCCCTAGGCTGGAACCTGGTGTAGAGGATGGGCCATCCCCCCAACCCCCAACTCCTGATTGGATACAGGCGGAGTTGACCTGCTCTGTGAGCAACACCAGAAGGAAAAGTCTAATTTGGAAAGGGATCTGGGCTGTCCCTGACCCACTAGGTGGGACACAGAGACTGCAGGGATTGTTCTCCGTTTCCCCCATGCTGGCCAGTGATGAGGTTTGCTGAATGAACAGCAGGTTTGAGCCTGTAGCAGAAGTGGCCAAACTGAGGGCTGCCGGGAACCTCTGAGGTGAGCAAATCTGCCAAAAAGTGCAGGACCCACCAAGGCAGAGGAGGAACTTCGTCACACTATAAAGAAGTTGGCTGCTGCATACTGCACCAGGTGGAGCTCCTCTATGACCTGTAATTTCATCTTCAGGGAAAGAGCACTGCAAAAATGTGTTGGGAGTGAATCATGGTGATTAGGCCCTCACAAGGAGAAAGATTTTATTTTTCTTTCTAGACAAACAGGGAAGAAAGCAATTTTCATCACTGCTGCATTGTGATGAATCCAGAAGTATATCATACTTTTTTTAGAGTAACAGCCGTGTTAGTCTGTATTCACAAAAAGAAAAGGAGTACTTGTGGCACCTTAGAGACTAACCAATTTATTAGAGCATAAGCTTTCGTGAGCTACAGCTCACTTCATCAGATGCATATCGTGGAAACTGCAGCAGACTTTATATATACACAGAGAATATAAACCAATACCTCCTCCCACCCCACTGTCCTGCTTATAAGCTATTACCAGCAGGACAGTGGGGTGGGAGGAGGTATTGGTTCATATTCTCTGTGTATATATAAAGTCTGCTGCAGTTTCCACGATATGCATCTGATGAAGTGAGCTGTAGCTCACGAAAGCTTATGCTCTAATAAATTGGTTAGTCTCTAAGGTGCCATACATACTTTTTTTGTTTCTCATAAGACCCTCTATGGTTTGGGCTGACAAGTTCAGCAAGCAGAATAGCTCTGGACATCTGCACAGGGTCCTAGAACCTGACACTAGAGCTAGACTGCTGATAAACAGATGTAGAAAATTTTAAACCTTTTCCCTTTCTAGGCTACACAGGCCATGTATGAGGTGTAATTCCTAAAAGAAAATCAAGCAACTAAGATTTATGGATGGATATTTGGTCCTCAATTGCAAAGGGTACACTCTGATCCTCATCTGGATGATTTAGTTGCCTGTGTCTCACTGCTATTTTTAAGAGTTTGGGGAATCCTGCTGTGCCAAGCAGTCCATCCGATATAAAATATAACACTTCTGATGCAAATACTTGACTGTTAGGGCTGAAAAATAACTTTTGACTTATTGAACCAATAGTTGAATCCTTTCCCATACAAAGGGCTTCCATCCCATCTGATCGCCAAGTTGAGAACCCCTGTATTAAGCTAATCAGAATTATTCCACTGCCTACCTTTGTCATTGTCCCTCCTGCCCCTTCTCCAATGTGTTTGTTTTCTCCACCTGTTGCTGTCTAGTTACCTGCATAAAGTGTCAGCTTTCTGTGGCTGAGATGGTCTTTTGATGCATTTACAATGCTTAACACAACGGGCCCTGATCCCCAATCAGCCCCTCTAGACGCTACCGTAATAGAAATAATAAACAACAACATTCATGAGAGTGAAACTTGATTGCTCAAATAATTGTGGAAGGTAAATACAAAAGGGGCAAGACCACGGCTGAAGTGAATTCATTGTTAAATTCAGTGAAACAAATGCATAAAACTTTTAAAGTATATGCACAGCTCTGTTAATGTTATAAGTTCTCACATAAGATTAAGATGGACTTTTGGGGAAAGTACTTTCCTTGATGAAAAATCTTGTTAGAAAAGTTTAACAAAGTAGGGAAGATGAATAACCCAAAATACATAGTTACTGTTAATAAAGAGAGTATTTTAATCTTTAATATCCCAGTAGAACTTCAGAGTTTGCAACTTTTGAGTTATACTGAACATACTACAAACATTACATCACAACCTAATGGCCATGTAAAATCTAGAAAGATTCTTCCAGTGTCCTATTTCCTTCCACTGACTGAGATCCTCTCTTATGGTTTATAAAATCCTCATAGGTCATTCACCTGAATAGTTATTAAATGTGCTTAGTACTTAGTGTACTTAATGAACCCAATGATTTGTTAACTTTCATAACCAAGTTTAAAAAAAAAACAGATTCACCATTAATTCAAGATAACATTGTCTGCTTGCCAATGGCTCATACCTGCCAGAGATGTTTCCTGTTAGCAAACTTCACCTTACAAAAAATCAATAACAATTTGAGATATTGTTCAAATTATCTGATATCACTATAATGCAATTTTAAAAAATACAGTACAAAGTAAGGTTGTTGAAAATTATTTCACATAGGGTGAAATTCACTCCTGCGCAACAGGCCAGCACAAGGACTATGCACCATTCATGTCCCACTTCAGTCCTGACAGAATTCACTGCTGCATACACTTTGTGCAGACCCTCTACACAGTGGTGAATTTAATTCTTACTCAATAAAAGTAGTTAGAAATTAACGAACATTGGAAACAGAATCTTAAAATGTTTGATTGCTGGAAAGATTTATTGAAAATGAACGTGAAAGAGTGTTTTAAAGGTGACTTTTTTTATCTGGAACTGGCCTGCCCTGGAGAAAAGAGCAGAGGAGACGATAAATGGCTGAAGTTAATTTCTGCTCAGTTATTCGACTGCTTCAATCAATGTCACTCTCACAACTCAGCCAAAACCATCTCTGAAAGACAGACCAGAATTTGGCCCATGTTTTCTACTGCACTGAACTTTTTAACACTTAATAAAGGAGTCCAGTGAAAATGAAGATTGGTTTTCTCTTTAAAATATGAGTAAACTGTTCTCAATCATATATATTTTTTCTCAGTCTTATATATGCCACTTTTTTTAGTATGTGTTCTTGCAGTGTTTGGCTCTAAACATTTTTCAAACACCTGGGTATCTGAATAGTAATTTCTGCACTACACCCAATAACTCCCTTCTTTAGTTAAGGTTGCATTCCAATCCTAACCCCATTTTTGGTTTTGATAGGGACAGTGTCATTGTATTGAAAAGTGGCTGATGGATCACGTACAAGTTGTGACTTATTTTGCATAGAAGGTGCTCTGATTCTGCAGTGATGGCTGACAGTATAAAATGAGAAGCTATAAGGTAAAGAGACAGAAAGATGGATAATAAAAGTTAATGTACCATATTGAAGGATAGTTGTCGATTGAGGTACTATGGTGTCATAAAAATAAAGGGAAGGGTAACCACCTTTCTGTATACAGTGCTATAAAATCCCTCATGGCCAGAGGCAAAACCCCTTCACCTGTAAAGGGTTAAGAAGCTAAGATAACCTCGCTGGCACCTGACCAAAATGACCAATGAGGAGACAAGATACTTTCAAAGTTGGGGGTGGAGGGAGAAACAAAGGGTCTGTCTGTCTGTCTGTCTGTGGGATGCTTTTGCTGGGAAAAGATCAGGAATGCAGACTCAGAATTTCTGTAAAGTTAGTAAGTAATCTAGCTAGTAATGCGTTAGATTTCCTTTTGTTTAATGGCTGGTAAAATACATTGTGCTGAATGGAATGTATATTCCTGTTTTTGTGTCTTTTTGTAACTTAAGGTTTTGCCTAGAGGGATTTTCTATGTTTTGAATCGGATTACCCTGTAAGGTATTTACCATCCTGATTTTACGGAGGTGATTCTTTTACCTTTTCTTTAATTAAAATTCCTCTTTTAAGAACTTGATTGATTTTTCATTGTTCTTAAGATCCAAGGGTTTGGGTCTGTGTTCACCTGTACAAATTGGTGAGGATTTTTATCAAGCCAGGAAAGAGGGTGTAGGGCTTGGGGGGATATTTGGGGGAAGATGTCTCCAAGTGGGCTCTTTCCCTGTTCTTTGTTTAACATGCTTGATGGTGGCAGCATAGGGTTCAAGGACAAGGCAAAATTTGTACCTTGGGGAAATTTTTAATCTAAGCTGGTAAGAAAAAGCTTAGAGGGTCTTTCATGGAGATCCCCACATCTGTACCCTAGAGTTCAGAGTGGGGAAGGAACCTTGACATATAGGAATCAGTATCAGGAAAATGATGGAAGTAACATTGCTTGGGACACTAAAAACAACAGGACAAGATGCCATAGAACATACTATACAGAATCTGATAGATCTTAATCTTTAAATATCTGATTTTCTTGTCACAACAACAGCTAGGAAACAGCACAGACATACTCCCGTTTCTCTAATTATTCCTCCAATTCCACTCACACAAGTATATGTAGGAACATATATGTTGGCTCTGTGCCACCAGATTACCACCTTTGAACTGAGGCCATCCTCCCCGGAACAGCGACACTAGAATCTGCTTCTGGTGCAGCACAAAGTGGTTATACCCTCCTCAGGATTTGGCTTTATGGGGTTTACACCAGTGCTGCTCCACTGAGTAAAGAGGTGCACCTGATGTACACTAATGCAGGGGAAAGGTTAATCTGGCCCTCTGACTCATGCAGGACTTTAAAAGTCTGCAGCATGGCCCCCTGTGGTAAATGCATTGAAGCCTCTCCCATGGGTTAGTTCCTATATGAGAGGATCTTACAGATTATACTGTCTGCAAGTCGTGCCAGGAGAAACTCCAACACTCACATCAGAGCTCCTACGGATTACAATGCCTCCCTCAGAGCTCACTGAGGTCTGCAGACTCCACGCAGAGTTATTAACATTTCTTCTAACACAACAACCTAATAATTAAGGGTCAGATGGAGGGAGGACACCAGGAATCTTGCTTTCCTCATGCAGCAGCTATTCACAATCTGTAGCCCCTCCAAGGGAGGGAAGCACACACCGTGCATTCCTAAGGGATGGTAATTGCGCTGCCCCTTCTTGTCACAACTTTAATAGGGAACAATCCCTCCTTGTCATGGTGAAGTGGTGCAGCACCGCTCTGGCTTCAAAACAAGCCTGTGCTACAAGGGCACAGTTTGGCCCTAAAGATTTGTGGGGAGATTTTACAAAAGCACAAAGAGCAGGTAAGCACTCAGACCCTATTGAAAGTTAATGGAAATTGGGCACCTCATGCCTATTTATTCTTGTTTGAAACTCTCCCCTCTTATAGACTCTAAATTGATAAGTGTATCTATACACAAACACTCAATGGAAAAAAAATATGCAAAATCATTTGTTTTATTGGTGTTGTTAAAATCAGGCTTAGGCTGGAAAACTGTCTTACATCTGTACTTACTGCAACCCTGTAACTCACTGCAAAATGTACGAAAATATGAGACATGTACTGTCTAACAAAAACTGAATGATAATAGATCTAAAAACAGACAACTGAGAGATAAGGAAGAGGCTGGTCGCGTCCGGTTATGGGATCAGATTCTCATTTCAAGTGCATCAATGTAAATCCAAAGTAATGTCACTGATTTCAATTAGGCTTTATGCCTACAGGTGTAACTAACGTCAGATTCTGATCCACTGTCAGTGCATGGATCATAATGCAACTAAGATCACATTGAACCAAATCAATATTGTAAAACAGATACTGAAATTGCATTCAAGATTGTACGTAGGGATCCAGGCTCCAACTAATGTCTAATGATACAAGGACAATATAATGCTAACAAAGGCAATATTTGCTAACAGATATTTCAAAATGGTTCAATCTAATCAGTATTATTATGAAAATTCAAAGTAAAAAAATAAACAAATGGGCAGGAGAAAAGTGTGGGCACATGTGAGAGGGTGTAGCAGTTGAACTGCTGCTTGTTTTTCTAACAGATAGGAAGGATTAGACATGGCTGTAGTTGGTAATGTTGCTAATCCTGAGAAAGGTTCTCTAGAAATAGAACAGAGACACTTGAAAGTAGAAGGCACTTCTCTGAGAGATAGCTGCAGCACACTTAAATGTTGCCCTTACTCAGAAAAACCCAGGGAAGGAGAAAGGTGCTCAACCCTCCTACCACCACCTTTGCAAGGTTCACTTTGCCCCTCGAGAGAGGGACTTTTACCATGGGTAGGAAGAGGACAGCTGTCCAAATCTGACCTCTTCCTACAAGTACATATGACTCACTCAGGAGCTGTGTTGCAATTTGCTGCTTCTTCTGCAGCTACACATGATGGACTGATTCACTGCTGCCTATCAGTGCAATGTGGGCATTAAATGCCACCAAATCAGAATGGTAGGTTTTTTTACACCCACTTTGCACTGGTGTAAATGACCAGACAAGTTGCCAGACAATAGTGAATGGAGCACTAGGATTAGTAGTCTTGGAGGGAGAGTAAATACTAAATAAGCAGCTTTAACCTGCCACACTGATTTCTCCTGCCTGTCTGCTGAATTTTCAGGGGAACATAACCTAGAGAGTGGTTGTGCTTCTCCTCCCCAATATGCCTCCAATCTAAAAGCTATGGAGCTTCATTTTCACACTATTCATTCTTACTAGATGCTTCTCAGGAGCATGTTGTCTATAACTCCTGCTCCCCTCCTTCACGTGTTTGCCTTTTGTGCCCAAACTCCCATTTATTTCCTGCCTTCAGCACTATGCAGGAGAAGGGAGCAGCTGGCACACAGATAGTGTAAATTAATCATGTCACATATAAAAGGTCATGGAAGTCAAATAAAGCAATGAAGACAAATTGGGAGAGGTCCAGGGCACAGGCAACTGCTCTAATATTCTCAACTGTTTTCAAGATTGTAGTTGAAATTGGGAGGAAAATATATACCAAACTGGATTTTAAGAGAGACATTTGAATTACCAAATCAGCCTGTAGATTGTTATATCTTTACTCAGCACATATCCTGTTCAAGTAATAAACAGGGTGGTGTAAGACTGAGGCTCAAAGAGAACTGGATTTAAGTTTCATTTGAAGGAAGGAAATTGTATTCCTTTTTCAAAAAACTTCACATACAATCTTGACTTTAGATACACCCATATCATCAGGAAATGAGAGCAAGGGGTATGTGAGTCTACATATTAAACTGAATATCCATAACATCAGGAGGTGTTCCAAAATGGATGCTACAGCAACTGGAATCCCGATCGACATCTGCACTCACTAATTAGTGCTGCGGCTTCCAATAAAATTGGAGGTTTGGGTTTTATCAAAACCTGCTGCGTGTTGTTCAAATATTACAATATAAGATGTAGCTGTTTTGTGAGTGTAAATTATTCTATATGTGAGACAAACTGTATGAGTCAGCTCTGATATCTGCCTAGTAGAAAGATGACAACTGACTGGTGATATCTAGCAGCCTCTGCCCTAATCTCGACAAATCTATAAACAGTGAGGAAAACTGTAAGAGACAGTGGGGGTAAAAGACAGGAAGCAGGACAATGCAGTAAAAGGAGATGACAGTTACATGAGGGAAGGAGGTAAGAAGAAACATTTAAAAATAAGTTAAAATTCCAAGAGGTAAATTTAAATTATTTTAAATGTATTAAAGGCAATTTAGGATGGAAAAAAAAGAGTTTAGTGTTTCCATTAAAGGTGACATACAAAGGCAAAGTACCCAAAGCTTTAACAATGTATACTGAATGCCCTCAATAACGAGGACTGGGAGCATACAGCACATCAGTTATTGTGGATTAACTCACCTTTTTAAACATTGGAATTTTTTCCCCAACATTTGTATTAAAAATGTCATCAATATTTTATGTCATTTCAATCGGTTTTTTTAAGGAGGGGAGCATTCAGCCCATCTCAGTCAAGTTTCTGGAATTTGGCACTTCTTAGCAGATCACCTTTAATATGAAGCATATTGTACAGACTGTTAAATCACTGCACTTAGCCACAGCCCTACACCAACAATAGTGAGGAGCTTTACCATTCTGGAGGGAGCAGCTTTGGGTGGCATTGTTCTCCTGAGAGGTCCTGTAAAGCACAGCCACTGAGTAACTGCACAGCACCATTAAGTAGGGCACAGTATGCACCAATACTCAGGCCTCACCCTGACTCTCAGCCATCTCTTTGCACACAGTAGTGCTAACATAAGTGCTAACCTTATGGATTCCTAGCAGTGCAAGGATCAAGACATGGCAATTTATTTTTTTCTTTTTAAAATAAATTGCAAATCATAACAATCAAGGTTATTTGCCACAAGCAAATTCTTTATTTCACTTTTTCATCAGTTCTCAAAATCTATGAGTGCTATTCTGGAAATTAAAAAAAGGAAACTTATTCAGAACAACTCCCTGGGGAACAGAACATTGATCATTACTATGAGGTGTGATATTACCTTTCATATACAATTATTGGAAGTGCCAGCTGTCTTTAGCTAAATTAAGCCCTTTTTATAGACACAGAGATGATCATTACAACATATATGCATACTCTTTTCAGACTACACTAAAAAAATCTTTTGCAAAGAATCAATAGAACATACATTAATTATTATGGATTCACACCAGGTGAAATATGTCTCAGAGTTTTCAGTTCTATTGTAAAGACCTTTAATCTGTTCTTGCTTTGTTCTGTGACAACTCAAACATCCAGCAATTTTAACTGCAGGACATCTGAAGGTTTTTGCAACTGGAAGGACCAAAACTTACAACAGCAACTCCAGTCCTGCAGAGAATATAGATGTTCTACCTTTATGTCTATACGGTGAAATTTGTGTCTCTAAGTTTTTATACTGTGCTCATCAGAATTAACTGAATAAAGTGAGCATTTTAAAAAAAATGATAGGACATTGATATTGGACACAGAATGAGATGTCTCTGAGGACAAGAGACAACACCAATGCTGCTGAACCTTTCTTGCTTCTCACAGGGTGACCTATTTTCAGCAATTGCTCTGAGGAATTCTGTTGTGATAATTGAGCCTCCAAATTTACCTAATGGTGAGTTTCACTGTAAGAAGTACATAAGAGTCATAAGATGTCACATAACCATTAACAACAAAGGACTGATGGGAAAATGTATGAAAGGGAAACAAAAACTGAATTAGTCCAAACAAAAAGGCCTACGGATATAATTCAAGGACTGTCTTAAGATCATGTTTGGTAAACAAGGAAAGTGTGGAACCAGAAATCAGTGAACCAAAATTGGTGTGTCAGAAACCAGGTCTAATTGGTGGCCACAATAATGAGGGGGTGTGCTATTTGAAACACCATTCCCTTTGTGGGTCCTTAAAGAAAGAGGCTTTGCAAGACAAAAGAGTTATCTACCTTTCTATAACTATTGTTCTTCAAGATGTTTTGCACATGTCCATTCTACTGTGGGGGAGTAAATGCCTTGCATACAGTTGTCAGAGAACTACTTCTGTCAGTGGTACCTGTTGGGGCAGCTTGAGCACCCTCTACTGCCATGTGCTACTGAATGCCAGGATAAACGGGCAGAGCTGCTCTCTGATCCTCCCCAATTCCTTCCTAGACTTTGACAGAGAGGGGAAGGAAGGTGAGCTGTGAAATGGACATATGCAACACAGTTTGTAAGACAACAGTTACAGAAAGGCAGGTAGCCATTTTTTCTTCTTTGAGTGATTGCGCATGTCCATTCCGCTGTAGGTGACTCACAAGCAGATTAACATGGAGGCAGACAGGGAGCCTACCTGAACAGGGACTGTAGAACAACCCTTCCAAAACTGGCATCATCCCTGGACTAATGGGAAATGGCATAATTAGCAGCAAAAGAGTGCACTGATGATCATGTTGCTGCTTTGCAAATGTCTCAAATAGGTACTTGAGCTAGGAAATCTGCTGAAACTGCTTGTTCTCTAGTCGAATGAGCCAATTGTCTTGGGGGCAGTGTGTCATTAGCTAACTATTAGCATAAACGGATGCAAGAGGAAATCCAGGAGGAAGTCCTCTGACTGGTAACTGGTTTGTCATAGGCGGAGAGCGAAGCTTCCCCTTGGGAGGCTAGCCCCCTGCCCTGCCTCTTCCATCAAAGACCATGCCCCCACTCTCTGCTCTCAATCCCCACTCCCCGCCATGGCCCGCCTGGGGCAGAGGGGGCTGAGAGCTCGGTTCGGCGACTGAGAGCTCGAGCTCTCAGCCCTGGCCAGGACCACAGTGGAGCTCTTGGCCCTGGCTGGAGCTCTGAGACCAGATCCACTCCCCTATTCCACCCCTTCCACCCGCAGCCCTGCCCATGATGTCACCCCAATCCATCCCTGCTCTCACAACCCCACCCTTGTCCCACCCCATTGTGCCCCCACTCCACCTCTCCCCCCGCCCCACTGCAGCCCCAAGACCCGAAAAGCTCTGTGCTCCCACCACTGCTCTGGGACCATGGTGGGAGCGAGAGCTTCCCCAGTGCTGGGGCCATGGTAGGGGGAGATTTTCTCAGGGGCCCCAACTCCACCCCAAATCCCCCAGGAGTGCGAGGTTTGGGGAGGGTTAGCCTCCCCCAGCCTCCACTACATGCTGCTCATGTGATTTATCTTTCTCCCTGTCCACAATAGTGACAAATAAGTACATTGAGGATCTAAAGGGTCTGGTGTGGTCCAAGTATAAGACTAGTACTCTCCTCACATCCAACAAATGAAGCGTCTGTTCATCCATATGCATGTGAGGATTCGGGGGAAATTGCCTGATTTATGTAGAAACTGGAAACCACCTTTGTCAAGAATTTTGGGTGTGGGGTAGGTAAATTTATCCTTATGGAAAACTGTATGAGGAGAGTTCTGAAACCAAAGCTCTCAATTGACCCCCTCCTTGCTGAGGTTATCACAACCAGAAATACCACTTTCACAGACAGGTGGAATAGGGAGCAAGACACAAGAGGTTCAAAGGGAGGCCCCATTAACTTTGTTATCACAAAGCTGAGATCCCTTGGAGGAACAGGTTCTTGTACTGGAAGATATAATCTGTCCAATTCTTTTAGAAATGTAATAGTTAAGTGTGGAAAGTAGTGATCTACTACCCACTGGAGGGTGATATGCTGACATCACTGCCAAATGTACTTAATGTAACAATCAGGCCTTACTCTTTTAGGTGCAACAGAATCCAAACACGGTTAATAGAAGCCTGCACTGGAAAAACACTTTTCTGAGACCAGATAAAAAACATTTCTGTTTGGCTGGGTAAGCATGCCTAGCTGAAGGCTTTCTGCAATTCAGAAACATCTCCTGAAGGTTTTTTGAACAACTTCTAGTGATGCAGCCATGAAGCATCCATGAAGCCATGAAGCATGTCAAGTGAAGGGTGTGTAGGATGGAACGTAGCAGACAGCCACAGTCCCAAGAAATCACACTTGAATCTAACGGGAGAGGCAGAGGAGGCCTCAATAATGATACCGGGGATGTGAACCAGTGCTGTCAAGGCAATGCTGGTTCTATTAGTATGATGCAAACATGATCCAGTTTGGCCTTGAATAGGACTCTGGGTAGTAATGGGGTTGGAGGACAGGCATACAGCAGGGAGTTTGTCCATGATAGCAGAAAGTGTCCATCAAAGTCCCAGGTCGGCAACCCAGTTGTGAGCAGAACTGATGGTATTTTCTGTTGGCCTTTGTTGCAAACAGGACCACTTGGGAGTTCCCCAGAGTTGGAAGATGGGCCTTACCACATCCAGATATAATGACCATTCTTAGTGAGGGGAGAAAGACCTGTTTAGGTGATCTGCCAACGTGTTCGGCTCTCCTGGGAGGTAGGCAGCTTTGAGGTAAAGGCAGTTGGATATACAGAACTCCTGCCACAGTTGGGATGAACATGTCATTCCCTGTCTGTTTACATAAACCATAGTTGCCGTACTGTCCATACCCACTAGCAGACTTTTCCCCAGAATATGTGAAGGCTGGGTAAGCTAGATGGATAGAGCATAGTTCCCTGCTGTTTATATTAGTCCTCAGATCCTGTGAGGACCACAACCTTTGAGTTGTAGGGTTCTGATGTGTGCCTCCCCAACCAAGGAATGAGACATCTATGACTAACATGAGTGTTGATAGCAGAGAAATGAAGGGAATTCTCACACAAACTTCTGACGGTCTGTCCACCAGCCCAAAGAGGAAAACATTACCTCTGGAATGTGAATCACTCTGTCTAGACAAAGATGACTTGGGGCATACACTGATGCTAGCCATCCTTGAAGCCTCCTAAAATGTCATCTGTCATGTTACACCATGTAGGTTCATGCTGCTATATGCCCCAGAAGTCTTAGGCAAACATGCACTGTAGTAATGGGGTGTGTTTTTAGATCCAGTATCAAGTCTCAGAGCATCTGGAACCTTGACTGATGCAAGGTTGATGCAAGGTTGACCGCATCCAGAAGTGCTCTGACAAACTCAATTCCTTGCACAGGTTTTAGAATTGATTTGCCTCGACTGAGCGATAGACCCAGTAGACTGAAAGCCAACCATGCTGGACAGCACTTGAGAGCACGGCCACCAACCAGTCATCCAGGTAGGGGAACACATGGATTGCCAGTCTTCTCAGATGTGCAGCTACCAGTGCCATGCACTTTGTGAAAACGAGAGGGGCTGCTGATAAGGCAAATAGAAGTACTATGAATTGGTAATGTGTTCCATTTGCTACTAACCTGAGGAATTTGTGCCCAACTGCTCTGGATGGATCCTTTAAGCCAAGGGCAGCACACCAGTTGCCCTGTTCCAGGAAAGGAATGATGGAAGTTAGGGTAACCATGCAGAATTTCATTTTCTTCAGGTATTTGTTTAACTTTGTTAGATCTAAAAATAGCCTGAGATCACCTTTTGCTTTGGGAATAAGGAAATAACTGGAATAAAAACCTTTCCCCTTGAAGAATATGGGAACTTCTTCTATTGCTCTCACTAGAAGGAGAGATTGAACCCCCACTGAAGAATGGTCTCATGCGAATGGTCCCTGAAGAGGGATGAAGAAGGAAGGATAGAAATAAATTGAAAGGAATATCTCAGATCTACCATCTTTAGGACCCATCAATCTGATGTGAGATAGATGATTGGCAAATGTATGGGTAGGAACAGATTTGTCCAAAAGTGCTGGTACACTGCCCTTGACAAGCCCATCAAAATGCATGTTTAGACTGGGCCACTGGTTGGGGGGTAGTGGTTGCCTCCTATAAATCCTCTCCCTATTTCTTGGCAGGTCTAGGGACTGAGGTATAAAGCTCTGATATCTGTGAGCCTTCTGGGCTGGAATTGGCTCCTCATCACTGCCAGCATGTAAATTCCAAGGGACTTCAGTGTTGCCCTGTAATATTTTATGCTTTGAAGCCTCTCGTCCATCTTTTCTGAAAAGACGGACAAGCCTGCAAATGGCAAATTCTCGATGCATCTCCTGCTCATCAGCTGCTGCCACCACCAAAGAGCCTGGGTGCAGGTGAGAGTAGAGGTGTTTGAAGCCTTCAGAAGGAACACAATATCTCCTGTCTGCCCATTTTGCCATAGGCAGGAGGGAAGACAGGGTCTGCCAAAGTGTTGTAACCAGTTCTAGGATTGCTTCATTAATCAGAAGCACCACAAAAGCTAAAATGTCCACTAGCTTGTGGGATTTCTCATAGACCTATTCAACTTGAATGTCTAAAACCAAACCCTTTTAAGTCTTTCTTCGTGAGCCTCAGAATCCGCTTACCAACTCTACAGCCTCATCTGATGATGAGGAAGACGATATACCAGGATGCTGAGGCAATTGATGGTCTGCCTCTTGCAAAGGAGGAGCTGTCTCAGCAACTTCCAGTTGCTCGATACCTGTACCGGTACCAGGTGTCTGAGAACATGGTCTGAGGTGCCGATGATCTCGGTGTATCCTCGAGGAAGTCAACTCAGATAGGTGAGGAACATTAACAATATACAATATCTAACTAACTACTAAGTACTAAACAAGAAACAGACTATATACAAGGAGTGAGAGAAATAAAGTTGTGATAGCAAGACTGGATGTGCTCCAACATTTGTCACTAGCAATAAGAACAAACTGAGGGAGATAGGGGTTGCTCCACCCTCTTTATACTGGCATGCAGTGACACATGGTGGTAGAGAACACTCAAGCTGCCCTGATGGGTACCACTGAGGGAAAAAGTTATCCAACAACTGTACATGAGGTACGTGCAGACCTACTGTGGAATGGACATGTGCAATCACTTGAAAAAGAAGTAGCAGCAGAACTGTCTACTGGAGCAGCCTTCACCATTATGGTTGCTACCCCCACACCATCTCCTGGGATGCTTGGCCTTTGTGATCCTGAGAGATGACCTGACTAGACAGAGCCAAAGAGAGGGATGCAGTTGATATCCCCATCTCTATTGGGTCCAGTTGAATCCCAAGTACTACCTAGGATAAAACAGAATTGGACTTTAACAGCAGTGGCAGCAAAAACAGCTCCTTCCATCTCAACTAACTTCTTTTCCCAAAAAGGACACACATTACCCTCTTTATTACCATCTAAGAGACTGTCAAGCCAGGCGTGGGGAAGAACGGTCCTTCTAAAAACTCTCTCGCAGTGAAAGGGAAAGAGAAAAAGAGATGTTGTTAAAATGAAAGCCTTATTTAATAATTTACATTTCAGATATTTTACCTAATTTTCCTTCTTTTCTTTATCTCAAATGAAAAGTTAAAAGGATTTTTAATTGAGTTTGCACCATGGTACTAAGCAGACTGAGGTCTCTGTATACAAAACCCCAGCCCTTGTTTAATACTGGATAGTGACTGGGTTATGTTAACACCTTTGCCCCATTTATTCCATTTAAATTAATAGAGTTGTTCTATCCAGAAATATTAATTTACAGAACAATTAATCATGGGCCTAGTGTGATCAGAACTTCGGCTTCAATCTCTGTTCTGTTTTACCTGTGCCTCACACTGATGGTGTTTCAGATTACTGTCCACTCAAGGAAAATGACATTATCCAAAAGGAAAAAAGTTGTTTTATCAATGAATATACAAATTTAAGGTATCAACTATTAATTATTTGGGGCCAGATTGTGGTCAAGCAGTTACTCATGAGCATCCCTAAAGGATTCACCAATGTGATTCACAATCTGATCTTTAGGAAAATAAATCTAAGATGGTAACAGTTGGAGCAGAATATAAGCTATAGGATGGCTTAGGTGAAGAAATAAATTGAATTTGGGGCCTAAATGTACAGGGAAATTTAAGTTGCTAGTGTGAAAAATTTCAGAGTAGCAGCCGTGTTAGTCTGTATTCGCAAAAAGAAAAGGAGTACTAGTGGCACCTTAGAGACCAACCAATTTATCTGAGCATAAGCTTTCGTGAGCTACAGCTCACTAGAAAGTTAGAGATAAGTTGGAGACTGACTGTTTTGGGAAAGTAAGAGTTAGCAAGGACATGACCCAGGGTTGTGTTACCATTATGTTTTGGTTATAACCGGTTTGAACAAGATTTGTAATGAGCATTTTTAAGAATTGTGAATATTTTGTTTAAAAGATATCTATATGGATAGTATGGGCTTTGGTGCAGATATGAATTTAAATAATGTAAAGAGCCAATGAGGAGGTAGCAGAAATATAATTATGGCAAATCGCAGCTTAATGTTAATTAGTATTGTAACTGATTGTAAAATAAGTAGCCTTGCTAAATAGCAGGAGAGCTCCAATTAACATCAAAGGGGTACTGTTAGGTTCCAGGACTATAAGGCTGTACTTCACTCAGTTGTCAGTGGATTGGTCACCCACTGATACCCTATTTCATCTTTAAGTGCAAGTA